>NC_133462.1:32313947-33683947 GCF_048565385.1 Saimiri boliviensis
GAGCATCGGTTGACTGGTGTCCAAAAAGCCTCTTCCTTTCTCATTCCGGTGTCTCAGGGGTTCTGTCAGCAGCTCGTCCTGCAGCATGTCTGGTTCCCTAACTGGGAAGGGAAAGATGCTTTGGCAGACGACCGGGACAGCCCCTTAGGCGGCTTTGGCCTGCCCTGCGGAGCATCCCCGGGGGGCGCTCGGGCTCGCCCAGGCCACGCGAGGCCTTCAGGCCCCTCCGAGAAGGCACGTTTGCTTCCACACCCAGCCCGCCACCACACCCAGCTAATTTTTCTATTTTTAGTAGAGATGGGGTCAGGCTGGTCTCGAACTCCCGACCTAAGATGATTCGCCCGCCTCGGCCTCCCAAAGTGCTGGGATTACAGGGATGAGCCACTGCGCCCTCCTTGTTTCAGTTTCTGACTTGGCTGGAGGGAGGAGAGTGAAAGTGAGTGAAAGTGAGAGGCTGCGAAGGGCACCGGGTGGGGGCTGCAGCTCCTCTGCACCTGAAGCGAAGCGAGTGTGCGCCTCGAGCCGCGGTTCCATAGGACGCCTCATACAGCTAAGTGGCAGACCGCGCTGTGCCTCGTGCCAGCCTGCCTGCGCTAAAAGGGTCCGAGACTCCCGCGAGAGGGGCGGCCGGCGACAGGTAAAGCGAGTGTCCACCCCATTCCCTTTTCCCTTCTCGTGGTGGTGTGAGTGGTGTTTCCTCCAGGGAGGGAGGTGGGAAACAGAGGGGAACCCCCCCCCCCCCCCCGTTGGGGACTATGTTAAAGAATTTTAAGAAGGAGTGGAGTGGTGATTACCGGGTCTCTATGACCCCAGGGAGGTTGCATACTCTGTGTGAGATAGATTGGCCTGCTCTGGAAATGGGATGGCCAGCAGAGGGAAGTCTACATGGGTCTTTGGTTTCTAAAGTGTGGAATCAAGTTACAGGCAAGCCAGGGCATCCAGACCAGTTCCCTTAGATAGATAGTTGGCTTCAGCTGGTGTTAAACCCCCTGCAGTGGCTGAGCGGGTAGGCTGCCGCAGTGTTAGTGGCAAAGGGACAGTTAGAGAAGGGAGATTCACACTCAACTTGTCCCAGAAAGCAGAAGCCTACGGTTCTAGTGGATCCAGAGCCAGAAGACAACTTGCCTCAGGAAACAGCTCTCTCCCCCAGCTCCTCCGGCCCATGGAGAAGAGAGGTCTGAGCTAACAGCACCAGAGTGACTGCCCAGCCCTCCCAGAAACCCTAGGTTACCCTGGGTAGAGGAGAGAGGCAAGGCACCTCTGGAGGAAACACCTCACTTGGTGGCCCATCTGTGGCCCAGAGGGGTGCAGATGCCTTTAAGAGAGCAACGGTATACTGGGGTGGTTGAGGATGTTTGTGTACCAACCTTTCACCACCACTGATTTGCTTAATTGGAAAAGCAGCACCCCCTCATATACAGAAAAGCCACAGGCTGTAATTAATTTGCTACAAACTATTATTCAGACACATAACCCCACTTGGCCTGATTACCACCAGTTACTCATTTACTTCTTTAATACGGATGAAAGACGGAGAGGGCTTCAGGCAGCAACTAAGTGGCTGGAGGAACACTTAGCTGTGTTTTTATTTCGTAAAAATACAAAATTTAGCCAGGTGTGGTGGCATGCACCTGTAATCCTAGCTACTTGAGAGGCTGAGGCAGGAGAATTGCTCGAACCTGGGAGGCAGACGTTGTGGTGAGCTGAGATCATACCATTGCATTCCAGCCTGGGCAACAAGAGCAAAACTCCATCTCAAAAACAAAAAACAGCAACAACAAAAAAAAACCCAAATGCCAGGCTAACCAAGTACCAGGGCTTGTTGTGGGAAAACCTGAGCATAACCATAGAAGTTTGTAATACAGTACCCTAAACCCGGCCACCCTACTCCCTGTGTCTGAGGATCTGGTGACGCACGACTGTATGAAGGTGCTGTACTCGGTCTACTCCAGTTGGCCAGACCTGCGGGAGCTGTATGTGGATGGGGGCAGTTTTGTTAGACCCCAAGGAGAATGGGGTGCTGGATATGCGGTGGCAACTCTAGACACGACTGTAGCGGCTAAGCCACTGCCTCGAGGTACCTCTGCTCAACGTGCAGAGTTAGGAGCCCTAATTTGTGCCCTAGAACTGAGCGAAAGAAAAATTGTTAACATCTTTACTGACTCTCAGTATGCATTCCTCACTGTCCAAGTGCACGGAGTGTTGTACAAGAAAAAGGGCCTACTTAACTCTAGGGGTAAATAAGATACCAGCAGGATTTTTTTTTTCCCTGACACTTTGTCTTTATTTTTTATGGTACTTTGGGCATCCTGCAGGATGTTGCATAGGTACATGCATGCCATGGTGGTTTGCTGTCTCCATCCCCCCTCCAGTCACCTACATCAGGCATTTCTCCCTGAGTTATCCCTTCCCATCCTCCCCACCCTCCACTGTCCCCCCTCCCCTCCCCTCCACCACCCCACCTACGCCAGTGAGTGTTGTTCCCTTCCCACCAACAGGCAATTTTGCAGCTGTTGGAGGCAGTGTGGAAGCCCCAGAAGGTGGTGGTCGTATATTGCCCGGGATACCAGCAAACTTCCGCCACAGTAGCACAGGGAAATGCCCGTGTGGATGCAGAGGCCCCGAAAGCAGCATCCTTTCCCTGCTCAGCGTCAGTTACAGCTCCAGGCTCCTGACCTGGTGCCAGTCTACTCTGAGGAGGAGAAAAGCTCCTTCCTCACTTTGGCGTCTGAGGGGCTCTGTCAGCAGCTCGTCTCGCAACACCTGGACTTGAATTCCCCAGTGTAGAAGGCAATTCTTCACAGTAGTCCTACTATGTGCCAGGATTTATTTTCACCCGTGCTAATGTTTAATTACTTCATTGTGTAGCTGAAGCAAGTTATGGCCCTTCTCTGTTTTTTTCTTTTTCCCCTCCCTCCCCGGACCTAGCTGGGCACCTACCCTGTTGCCTCCCATCTACTCCAGGGGACCCTGGCCTTGCCCTTGGCTTGTCTGTGGGGTAGATCAGGTGGATCCATCCACCCCAGTAGAGAAGGAGGAGAATCTTCGCACCTCAGCTTGCTGGCAGCTCCAGGACCTGAAGCTGGATCAGGCAGGGCTACGCGGTTATGCAGGTAGCCCTTAGTGGCGGAAGGAAAATTTGAGCCTCTCTCCAATATTCTGTCAATTACAGGAGGAATCCCTATCCTGATTTTCTCATTCAGCAGCTCCATCCTTCAAACTTACTCTCATCTTGGAGCTGGGCTTGGTGGATCACATCTGTAATCTCAGCACTTTGGGAGGCCAAGGTGGGTGGATCATAAGGTCAGGAGTTCAAGACCAGCTTGGTAAACATGGTGAAACTCTGTCTGTACTAAAATTACAAAAATTAGCCAGGCATGATGGCAGGTGCCTGTAATCCCAGCTTCTTGGGAGGCTGAGGCAGGAAAATCGCTTGAACCTGGGAGGCAGGGGTTGCAGTGAGCTGAGATTGTACCACTGTACTCCAGCCTGGGCGACAGAGTGAGACTCTGTCTCAAAAACAAACACATACCAGAAAACCCCGCTCACACTCATCTTAGTGCCTGAGGGCTATGAACACCCAATAGGGGATTTCAGGACAGAATCTGGACAAGGTGTGTCCCCTTGAAGGCCAACGTCTCATTTTCCAGATAGGAAGACAGTCCAGGAGACACAGCACTGTCCACAGTCAGAGCAAGGACAGGGCAGAATGAAGACTTCACCCAGACTCCCTTGGCTCTGCCCTCCCAAAGGGAAGACTTTGTTCCTTTTAATCTAGTTTCCTAATCCTAATTGCTGTACATGCAAATAAATCTGCTTTGCATTAACAAAACAAAACAAAAGAAAAACTATGATACTGAGCTGGTTCCTCTTTGTACTCAGCTTTGGCCAGCTGTCCAGGCAGGGAGGAGGCAGCCCCTCTCACTCTTGTCCCCATGCCTCCCATCCCACCTTCTTTTTTTTTTTTTTTTTTTTTTTTTGGAGAGTCTCACTCTGTCACCCAGGCTGGAGTGCAGTGGCAGCATCTTGCAACTTCTGCCTCTTGGGTTCAAGCAATTCTCCTACCTCAGCCTCCTGAGTAGCTGGGACTACAGGCGCATGCCACCACGCCCAGCTAATTTTTTGTACCTTTAGTAGAGATGGGGTTTCACTGTGTTGCCCAGGCTGGTCTCGAACGCCTGAGTTCAGGCAATACCCCTGCCTTGGCCTCCTAAAGTGCTGGGATTACAGGCATGAGCCACCACGCCCAGGCCCCACTTTCTACTCTGAGTAGGTCTTCCCATTGTTGTGATCCCAAAATCAGCTACTCAGGAGTCTTGATCAGTTCCACTTGCTGCTGAAGACTTTGTTCCTTTTTATCTAGTTTCCTAATCCTCATTGCTGTGCATGCTAATAAATCTGCTTTGCATTAACAAAACAAAACAAACTGCTGGAGGTAGGGAGCAGCCTCCTGGCTTACTCTTCCGGTTCTGCTCTTTATCCTCAGAATCTGACCTGGGTAAGCCTCAGCGAGGCCTAGATTCTCTGATCCTGCTCCTAGCAGTCATGTGTCAACCCAGCCTTGGGCTGACTGGACGTAGGACTTGAACTTCTGCCGGGTTCTGCAATCAGAGGCTGTGGGGAACACTCCCATGTGAGACCCCTAAAAGGCGTGAGTCTCACTATACGGTGAGTTTGATCCCAAACACAGTTTCCTACTGGAGGCAGTCGAGCTATCCGGAAATATAGGAACTGAAAGTTGAATGATCAGTTTCTAATATCAACCACAATATCGTTTTGGGCCTAAAATTATGCCTTGCTGCTAGACGGAGTGACCCCCTGCCGGCAACCAGTTCCTGCTTTTAACCTTTTTATGACTTTAAGAATAAGTTTTAACCTTTACTTGCCGGACTGCCTTGTACCCTAGATAATGGTTTAACTGTCGATATTTGCAAAGAAAAATGCCACCATAAGGGATGGCTTTGATTCCTGACTCAGAGATTCCTGAATGGGGAAGTTGAGTTAAGTTGAGTCAGGAGTAGACAAAGGAGAATCTGATTAAAAGATATTCTGATGAGCAAAACCAAAAAACCTTTTCACATTTCAGTTCTAAAACAAGGTCAAACCAGAGATACCTGCAGCCAGGAGGAATGATGTTTGGATATAAACAAGCTTTGTGAATGATGTTTGGAAACAAACTTTGTGATTGTAGAAAATTTTGTTACTTTTTACAACCATTGATCGCATATCTGACTTCTCTATTGTATAGGCCATGTGAGGCATACATTTGCATTCCTCTTACTATGACGTAAACCAAAGCCAAGAAAGTGTATTTATTCCTGGCCTTTGAAAAATAAAATTTGTTTAGGCACAGCCTATCAGCCCTCCGGACGCCTCGCTTTCTCTCTCTCTGTCTTTATTAATTTTCCAGGCACACTCCCTCTTCCAGGTATTGGGACCCTCTTGCAGGTCGAGAGACCCCCGGGCAGACGTGCCTACCCATCCCGGACGGTTCACGACAAGAGGCCAGAGACTTCCTTTCTCGAAATCTCCTAATTCTGCACCAAGAAATGGTGCATGACGTCCTCCCAGCCCACATGTGGGAGATGCTTGGGTGCAAGGCTTGGCCTGCCTGGTCCTCCTTGCCTGACATCTGAATTCCAAACTTCATGCTTTACGTGGCCTTGGAAGGGGAAGGGTAGTTGTAAACTTGGGGGCCCAGAGTCACCTTGGTCCCAGGTTCAAGCAGGAGGTACTGAACCCTGAAGATCCAGGTCGCACTTTGAACTATGACACTGAGTTGGTTCCTCGCTGCACCCAGCTGGTGCTGCCTGCAGGTTTTGGCTGGCTGCCCAGGCAGGGAGGAGGCAGCCAGGCCTCTGGTCTCTGGGGATTGGCTGCCCCTGCTTGCCCAGCCCAGCCTTCTCTAGGTCAGGGGCCAGGGACAAAGAAGTCCCAGGAGGAGAGAAGAGGAAGTCGTACAGGACAAGCTGCTCCTGACAGAAGGTGCTAGGCGAGAAGTGTTGGGCTGGAGTGTCCTGGCTTGGGAGAGGGAGGGGCTCTGTCCAAGGCTGGGGTGGCTCCAGAGAGCTGGCCCTGGTGGAGTTGATGGTTTCCTGGTAGCTGAAACCAAGCCCCTGGCAACCTCCAGTGATTCAGGCTGGGCCTTCCGGGACTCTAATTAGCCTCCCTCTCTTCTTTTTCTCTCTCCTCTTTTTTTTATTGAAACAGAATAGCTCTGCCACCCAGGCTGGAGTGCAGTGGCACGATCTTGGCTCACTGCAAACTCTGCCTCCTGGGTTCAAGCAATTCTCCTGCCTCAGCCTCCTGGTAGCTGGGATTACAGGTGCCTGCCACCACGCCAGCTAATTTTTTTTTTTTTTTTTTCATAGAGACGGGATTTCACCATGTTGTTCAGGCTTGTCTCGAACTCCTGACCTTGTGATCCACCCACCTCGGCCTCCCAGAGTGCTGGGATTACAAGTGTGAGCCACTGCACCTGGAGTCCTCTCTCCTCTTAACTCTCCTCCCGGCTGTCCTGGGTCTCCCTCTCTGCGTCCAGCCCTTGTTTTCTCATCTCTAAGCTCTCCGTCTCCAGCACCTCCCATCCCTGCCCCTGTCCCATGTCCCCAAAACTCCCGGGGCTCTTTGCTGGGCCTCAGGACCTCACCTTCCATCCCGTCTGCCCTGCAGGATGTTACAGCTGAGCCTGTCCTGGCTGGGCCTCAGGCCGGTGGCAGAGTCCCCATGGCTGCTCCTGCTGCTGGCTGGGGCCTCCTGGCTCCTGGCCCGAGTCCTGGCCTGGACCTATGCCTTCTACAGCAACTGCCGCCGCCTCCGGTGTTTCCCGCAGCCTCCCAAACACAGCTGGTTTTGGGGTCACATGGGCCTGGTAAGTGTGGTAGCAACATGGGTCTGGGGGTGTCAGGATAGATAGACTTCCAGAGGGATGGGAATGGGGCTCAGGGAGCTGGGTATTAAGGGTGGGTTAGGGTCTGGGACATCAGAGAAGTGAGGGAGACCAAGGGGAGCCCCTCTTTCTTCACCACCCCAAACAGATTCATTCCTCCTCCCTCTGTCCATGCCATGGCCCCAGGCCTTTCTCTTTCTCACTCTTCCCCACCCTAAGCCTGCTTTGACTCAAGTTTCTGCCTGTCTTCCCCACATTAATGCATCCTTGTTTTACTTGGGGGCTCTAGGGTGGACCGCACAGAGCAGGTACTGTCCTGCTTTTTGTATTGTCTTTTTTTTTTTTTTTGAGGCGGGGTCTCAGTCTGTCTCCCAGGCTGGAGTGCAGGGGTGTAACCAGAGCTCACTGCAGCCTTGGCCTCCTGGGCTCACCCAATCCTCCCACCTCAGCCTCTCCAATAGCTGGGACTAGAGGCGTGCACCACCAGGTCTGCTAGCTTTTATATTTTGTAGAGACGTGGTCTGACTGTGTTGTCCAGAGTGGTTCCAAACTCCGGGCCTCAATCCTCTTATCTTGGCCTCCCAGAGTGCTGGGATTACAGGCCTGAGCCACCGCACTTAGCTCAATCCATAGTCGTCATCAGTAGACTTGAGGCCTCCTCAGGGGTACAGTTCAGAGCCTGCTCTCTGCCTGGCCCATCTCTGTGTGCCTCAGGCTGCTGTCTGCTCCTCTCTGGGCTGCTGCCTCCCCCTAGGAATTTGCTGTTTCTCCCTATGCCACCCACAGGGCACAGCTGGGCCAGAGGAGGGATGTGGCTGGCTCCCTCTCCCGCCTTTTACTCAGGCACTTTCTTATATTTCCCTCCACCCCTAAGATATGTCAGTGGGCCCCATTGCTCAGTTTGGATAAAAGTTGACTACTTTTCTTTTCAGAAGGGATCATTCTGGCCTTTGCCCTAAGAGCCAAATTTCCTGGGAGGAGATTCCTCACGCCCCTCTTCCTAGCCTCCTCCCAGAGGCCTTTTCTCCATGCCGTGTTGGCCCCTACTGCCAGAACCGTACCTTGGATTGTCACCCATAAGGGCGCCACCTTCAATGCCGTTGATTCAAGTGTTGCCTGCCCTGACCACAATCCCCTCTCCTTCCAGTTATTTTTTGTTCACTACGGGGGTTGGGGGGTGGGGCGCGGACTGAATCTCACTCTGCCACCCGGGTTGGAGTGCAATGGTGTGATCTTGGCTCACTGCAACCTCTGCCTCCCAGGTTCATGGGATTCTCCTACCTCAGCCTCCCAAGCAGCTGGGATTATAGGCACCCGCTATCACACCTGACTCATTTTTAAATTTTTAGTAGAGACAAGGTTTCTCCATGTTGGCCAGGCTGATCTCAAACTCCTGACCTTAAGTGATCTGCCCACTTTGACGTCCCAAAGTGCTGGGATTACAGGCATGAGCCACTGCGCCAGGCCCACTGCTTCTCATCTTACATCCTGTTGGGACTTCCAGTTCTCTCTACACCCCAGTCCAGCAGTTTCCTCCAGTTCTTCCTTGGCTTAGTTCCCATGGGCTCATGGGCTGGTTTCTTGCCAATTGGGCTGTCCTTCCTGGCCATTTGGAAGACCTTTGCCTTGGATGTGCTCAGTTGCCCATGTTCTCTCTTTATTTTTCATTTTTATAGACAAGGGTCTCGCCATGTTGCCCTGGAGGCAGTGAGAATGTTTATTATAAATATACTGCAGTTCCGCCTCCCTCCCTGAGGACTTGGCTGTGGAGACTGGTTTTGGTGGAGCTGGAGCTCTTCCAGCCCTTCCGGCTATGTGACCTTGGCCAGTCACTTTCCCCTCTCTCTGGGCTAATCTCATCAAATGCCTTGGATCCTCACCTCAGGTTGTTCAAAGATTCGGGAAGCGGGTGAACATGGTGGCTCACTCCTGTAATCCAGCACTTTGGGAGGCTGAGGTGGGTGGATCACGAGGTCAGGAGTTCAAGACCAGCCTGGCCAAGGTGGTGAAAACCCATCTCTACTACAAATACAAAAATTAGCCAGGCATGGTGGCGGGTGCCTGTAATCCCAGCTACTTGGGAGGCTGAAGCAGGAGAATTGCTTGAAACCAGGAGGTGGAGTGTTGGAAATGGATGCTCGGTGCCACAAAGAAAAATCAGCACTGAGATGAAGGATCTTTCAGCAACGCAATTTTTACTTCCTGGGCTGCAGGAAGGGCACTCCCGGTAGCCAACGTGCCATAGAAGGCTGAGGCAGAGAATTGCTTGAATTGGGGAGGTAGAGATTGCCGTGAGCCGAGATTGTGCTATTGCACTCCAGCCCGGGCAACAGAGCGAGACTCACAAAGGTGAAAATCACTTATGTGCACCTGGTTACAGCACCTGGGGTTGAGGCATAGATGCGGCATTCTGAGGTACCAGGGAGGAAAGGACATCTCTTCTGGATCCAACCCATCTCCTCCTTTCCTTTGAGGGATGCAACCTCAGGCTGCTCATTTGTAAATGGCAGGATTGGTGGGCGTGTCCATGGGTGCAGTGGGAGGGTGCACAGGACGCACCAGCACAGAGCCTGGTGTGCAGAAGCTCCTCACTGATGGGCAGAGTCACATCGACTCCCCTGGGGGTTGCTGAGAATGGAAAGTTCCCAGTGTGCAGACGCTTCTTCATGGGAGGAACTGGAGCCTTTGAGGTCCAGCCAGTATATGAAAGGATGTGGGGACCAGCCCTGGGGACATGTCCTGAGGCCACATTGCTGCCCACAAACCCCCTCCATGAAGACCTCCTGCTTCATCTCTGGGCTGGCTCAAGCTTTTTCTTCTTTCCATTCTTTGATGAGGACGTAGTCTCCAGGCTGGTACTGGTGTACAGGAAATTCTAGGGGTTTGCCTGTGCTAGGATACCTTGTATAATCTGTGGCTGCTCCTGGGGCTGGAACCACTCCTGGGTAGAGAAAATCCATCTTCCCAAGTGAAGATTAATCTCTCTGTGGGCAGAGAGTTGGTCTTCTGTCTCTGCCCTGGGAGATACCCTTAGAACTTGGAAATGGCCAGAGAGAGAAGGAGCAGGAGGAAGCAGAGATTCCCTCCATCCTTGCAGAATTGGGCTATGCTATTCACTGCAGAGGCTGTTCCATCTCAAGAACCTGCAGGGGGCACCTGCTGTGGCTCTTCCTGGGGAGGTGGCCTCTACCCTGCAGACCGCACACAGCAGGTCTTGAAGAACGTGGCTCCACTGGTGACTATCTATCCATAGCACTTTAAGAAGTGACTGGGTCAGCAGGGGGCAGTGACTCACACCTGTCATCCCAGCACTTTGGAAGGTCAAGGTGGGTGGATCACCTGAGGGCAGGAGTTGGAGACCAGCCTGACCAACATGGCGAAACCCCATCTCTATTAAAAATACAAAATTAGCTGGGCGTGGTGGTACATGCCTGTAATTCCAGCTACTCGGGAGGCTGAGGCAGGGGAATTGCTTGAACCTGGGAGGTACCTACCTTTCTCTTTCTTTCATCTATCTATCTATCTATCTATCTATCTATCTATCTATCTATCTGTCTCTGTCTATCTGTCTGTCTGTCTCTGTCTGTGTCTGTCTGTCCGTCTGTCCGTCCATCCATCCATCTGTCCATCAATCCTCTCTGTGCATCCATCCATCTATTCCGTTTATCTATCAATCATCCATCCATCTTATCTGTGCATCCATCCATCTACCCATCCATCTATCCTATTATCTACCTATCTACCTACTTAGCTACCTACCTACTACCTACCTACCTATCCATTCATCTATCCTATCTGTGCATCCATCCATCGTATCCTATTACCCATCCATCCATCCAATCTGTGTGTCTATCTGTCCATCCATCTATCCTATCTATCATCTATCTATCTGTTTGTATATCTACTGACCTGTTCATCTATCCATCCATCCATCCATCCATCCATCCAATCTGTGTGTCCGGCTGTCCAATCAATCAATCAATCAATCTACCTACCTATCTATGCATGCATTCACCCATCCTATCTGTGGGTCCATCCAACCATCTATCTTATCTGTCTATCTGTCTATCCATCCATCCACCCACCCATCCATCATCTACATATCTAAAGAAAGACACACAGAGAGGAAGAGAGTGAGGGAACAGAGGAGCACATAGACACAGACACAGAAAGAGACAGGCCGAGACCAATATTTCAGGTGAAGGAGCCGAGCAGGGTGGGGTGTGCGGTGGGTAGGAGGGTACAATGAGCAGTGGTAGCATTGGAGGCCCCCTGCCGGCCTGGTGTCAGCCTTGTCCATCCCCAGGTGCAGAGCAATGAGGATGGCATGCGGTTGATGGAGCATCTGAGCCACTGCTTCCGTGATGTCCACCTTTGGTGGTTTGGGCCCTTCTATCCTGTCGTGCGGCTCATCCACCCTAAGTTCATTGCCCCTGTGCTCCAGGCTCCAGGTATCTCTCTCAGGAGGCTGTGCTGCAGCCTCTTCCCTGCCTCTGCTTCCAGTCCTTCCAACCCTTAGACAGGCCATGCTGAGCAGAAAAATGGGTGCATCCAACGGAGACCATGGCTCTGCCACTAACCTGCTGGGCGACTCTGGCCAGGTCCCTGGTGCTCTCTGGCTACTGAGGCCTCTATTAGTTGTAGGTGAAGAAAACTCAACCCTGTGTGGTCTAAGCAAAGAAAGAGAATGTATTGACTGTAAAGTCCAGGAAGGGTGGTCTTCAGGCATGGCTGGATCCAGTCCTTCGAATAATGCATCTTCATCTCTTAGCTCTGTATCCCTCTGTGATAGTTTCACTTCATGCTGGTAAAGATAAGTCCCAGAAAGCTCAACCCCTGTGGAAAATTCCCTGTAGTTCCAGTGAAAGTTCCAGGATTCTCCTAAATTTGCCTGGCCTGGGTCACAGGACCAATTTCTTATCCAGTTACTGCAGCTTGGTTGCATAGGTTTAAGGTCATATGCTCAACTCTGGAGCAGGTGGTGGGCATCCTCTCAACTACTCGGATTGAGAGTGGGGAAGGCATGAGGACGATGGATGCTGGATAGGCAGATGTCACAGACATCCATTTACCAGCATCCCTGCAACGTCGGCATTTCTTGAGTAAGAAAACTGAGGCTCAGAGAGGCACGATGACTTCTCAAGGTCACACAGCATATCTAGGCCTTCCTTTTGGTTCTTTATTTTTTCTTTTCTTTTTGTTTTTTTGAGACGGAGTCTCGCTCTGTCACTCAGACTGGAGTGCGGTAGTGCCATCTCTGCTCACTGCAAGCTCTGCCTTCAGCGTCCAAGCGATTCTCCTGCCTCAGCCTCCCGAGTAGTTGGGACTACAGGTGCCTGCCACCACACTTGGCTAATTTTTGTATTTTTAGTGGAGACAGGGTTTCACCATGTTGGCCAGGCTGGTCTCGAACTCCTGACCTCAAGGGATCCACCCAGCCCAGCCTCCCAAAATGCTGGGATTACAGGAGTGAGCCACCCTGCCTGGCTTAGTTCTTTTTTAAAAAAATTTTTTTTGATACAGGGTCTCACTCATTAATGCTCAGTGAGGACTGTGGCAGGATACCGAGGAAGCCTCCATCAAGCCTCAGTGATATCTGGGACACTAATAGGACCAGATTTAAATCCTATCTGGGGCCCACCCATCTGTGGGGCATGTGAAGTCATTTCAGATTCTCTCATGTCTGGGCATGGCATGTCAGGACAGGTCACGTAGATGGTGGCCATGTGAGAACACGTTAACTCATCTCAGGCTATGCCGCATGTCTCAGGTCCATGTCAGAAGGTGTCAGAGAGGACTGGGGCAGACGGTGTTCTAGGTCCTTGGAAAGCCATTTTGTAGAGTGTTGAGCTATGCCCAGGTGTTGCAGAACATGTAGGAGTTATGTCAAGGTATGCTGTGCCATGTTGGGCTATGTCACTGTTCTGCACTGCTGCAGCCTGGTCTGGTCCCCACTATCCTCCCCAATCCTCCTTTCTTCCTTTGCCCTTGACCCTCTTTCTGCTATGCTGGGCTTGGAGGGTGGAAGTGCAAACCCCAGGCTGGGAGCCTCACCCTACACTTGAAGTCACTCCCCTCCCCCTCTCCATGACCCCTGATGGTCCTTGTTCATGTCAGCTGAAGTTGCACCCAAGGATATGACTTTCTATGGCTTCCTGAAGCCTTGGCTGGGTGAGTAACTGAAGGAATGGGGCTGGGGACAGCCTTCTGGGGCCAGGGGAAGGTGCTGCCCTTGCCCATGGCCCTTGGCTGCCTCTATTAGGGACTGGGCTCCTGCTGAAGGATGGTGATAATTGGAGACGCCAGCGCCGCCTGCTTGCACCCGCCTTCCAGTTCAACATCCTGAAGCCCTATGTGAAGATTTTCAACAAGAGCGCGAACATCATGCACGTGAGTGCCACAAACTCGGGTCCCAGCTGGGGCCTTGGGAAAGGAGAAGTGACCTCAGACAGATCTGGTCTGAAATGCTGGCTCTGCTGGTGGCTTTGGTGCAGGCGCTTTTCCTCCCCAGGCCTTGGCTTCGTCATCTGTAAAATGGGGATAATTTTACAGACGGGGTTTCACCATTTTGGCCAGGATGGTCTCCATCTCCTGACCTCATGATCCACCCACCTCGGCCTCCCAAAGTGCTGGGATTACAGCTTTGAGCCACCACGCCCAGCCCAAAGCAGATTGTCTTAGCTATTACAGAAGATTTGACGGAGGTGGTCGGGGGGGGGCGGCGCTTAAAGAGGTAAAGAGGGCAGTGAGTTGACCAAGGGTACATAGAGCATAGGAGCAGAGCTGGAAATTGAACTCAGGTCACCTGATCCCCAACCTCAGGGTCTTCATGTTCTAATAGTAGCAGGTTCTGTTCCACCCAAGCTTGATCCTCCTTGGGGATGGGTACCTGGGGAAGAGGACCAGGAGTTGGTTCTAGGGGAGTCTATCCTGGAGGTTGGGGACAGGGAGGGGCTCAGGGGAGCCAGGGCTCAGTTCTGGCTCTGTCCCCTTCTCTGACCAGGCCAAGTGGCAGCGCCTGGCCTTGGAGGGCAGTGCCCGTCTGGACATGTTTGAGCACATCAGCCTCATGACCTTGGACAGTCTGCAGAAATGCATCTTCAGCTTTGACAGCAATTGCCAGGAGTGAGTTCTTGCCCAGGACCTGGGATCTTGGCCATGGACCCACGGGAGTAGGTTGGGGAGACAAGACTGATCAGGGCATCTGGAAGTGCCTTCTTAGAGAAAATGAGTCAGAAGTTGGCATGGAAGTACAGGGAAGGGGAGAGAGAAAGAGCCTTCAGGTAGGTAGAACTGTTTGAGGAAAGGCAAGGAGGCTAGGATGAGCAGATCATATGCAATAGCCATCAAGGAGACACCTTGGAAATGAGATTGGAAGGGTTAGCAGTAGCTACAACTTAAGGACATTGAAAAGCCATGCAAAGGTGTATGGACTTTATCCAAGGTTCCCAGGAAGCCATGGAAGGTGTTTGAGAAGATGAGAGTCATGGTCAGTGCTGAGCTTGAACATTTGACTCTATAGAAGACTAACTGTTATGTAGATGCAGGAAGCAGGGAGAGCATGGAGAGGAAGGGGTCTGAGCTTGGTGGAGGAAATGGGGTAGATTTTCGAGAAACCAAGGAGAATAGGCAGGAGTAGATGTTGAGTAAGAAAGGGGGAGATGCCCATGATGCCCAAGCTGTGGCCTGGGGACCGGAGGCAGGAGGCAGCTCACACAGAGTGGGAGGCAGAGAGTGAAGTGTGCTTGCAGAGCACCCTTTTATGCATGGAATATGGTCCTGGGATTCTGGCTGGGAGGTGCTCTCAGGCTTTCATGTGTGTTTAGAAGCTGCTGCTTCTCTCTGGCCTGGCCCTGGCCTGACCCTGCAGGAAGCCCAGTGAATATATCGCTGCCATCTTGGAGCTCAGTGCTCTCATCGCGAAACGGTACAGGCGGATCATCCTGTACTCGGACTTCTTGTACTTCCTCACTCCCAATGGGCGACGCTTCCGCAGGACCTGTGACATAGTGCACAACTTCACAGATGCCATCATCCAGGAGCGTCGCCGCACCCTTGCTAGCCAGAGTGTTGATGACTTCCTGCAGGCCAAGGCCAAGTCCAGGACTTTGGACTTCATTGATGTGCTCTTGCTGGCTAAGGTGAGCTGCTCTGGGATCTGAATTTCAGAAGTAGAATGGATCTTGATGTCAAATGTCAGATCCATGCACTTGGACTTGATCCAGGGGGCATTGGGGAGCCATGGAAGGTGCTTCAGGAAAGAAGAAACAAGCTAGATACATTTTAGAGGTGACTCTGTGGAAGACGTCTTAGCAGGAGCAAACAGGAGGCAGGAGACTAGGAGAGAGTCCTGCTAGGCAGGTCTGGTGATGATAAGGGAGGAATCTTGCCTGGAGTATGGATCTTCATGGACTGTTTTAGGTTAGACTCAGATGCCTTCATCGCTGGGGCAATTTAGGGGTCTTGTCTTGTCTCCAGGATGAAAATGGAAAGGAGTTGTCAAATGAAGACATAAGAGCGGAGGCTGACACCTTCATGTTTGCGGGTAAGGGTCCCAGTGTGTGATGTCACTAGGGGTAGGAGTCTCTCCATTCCAGGGATGTGGTGGGTGGACCCTGGATCACTCCATCCGGTCTTCCTTCCCTGCTTCCTCCTGATGGCCTCAATGCATGGGTGCTGTCCACCCTCTGGTGCTGAAGCAGCCCAGAGACCCAAACTTACCTGGCTGCCCCTCAGGCCATGACAGCACAGCCAGTGGTCTCTCCTGGGTCCTGTACAACCTCGCAAAGCACCCGGAATATCAGGAACACTGCCGACAGGAGGTGCAAGAGCTCCTGAAGGGCCGTGATCCTAAAGAGATTGAATGGTAAGTGTGCAGGTACTAATGTCCTATTTCTGAGTCCCTCTCATTGGCTTAGCTCTTCAGGTGGGAAAGGGAGAAGGTCTTATTGCTGATTCTGCTATTACTGCCTAGTGGGAATAGGTGCAGAGCCCAGAAACGGCCTGGAGCAATGGAAAGGTTGCAGGATTTTTGCCTTTATTATCTGTTACAATTAAACCCATTCAATTCTCCCTCCTCTCCTCCCTCCTGCCTTCCCTCCCTCCCTTCCCCCACCTTTCTTTCTTTCTTTCCTTCTTTTTCTTTTCTTTTCTCTTCTCTTCTCTTTTCCTTCCATCCTTCCTTCCGTCCTTCCTTCCTTCCTGTCTTTCCTTCCTTCCTTCCTTCCTTTCCTTCCTTCCTTCCTTCTTTCCTTCTTTCCTTCTTTCTTTCTTGAAGACTTATTCTGTTGCCCAGGCTGGAGTACAGTGGCACAATCTCGGCTCACTGCAACCTCCACCTCCTGGGTTCAAGCGATTCTCCTGCCTCAGCCTCCCAAGTAGCTGGGATTACAGGCGTCTACCACCACGTCCAGCTATTTTTTGTGATTTTAGTAGCAATGGGTTTTACCATGTTGACCAGGCTGGTCTCGAATTCCTAATCTCAGGGGATTTGTCCGCCTCGGCCTCCCAAAATGCTGGAATTACAGGCATGAGCCACAGCACCCGTCTAAGCCCACTGAATTCAAATAGATATTGCCAAATTGCCTTTTAGCATCTCTGCACTGGTTAACTCTCCAGTGTGTGGTAGAACTTTGTTTTCTCCGTTTTGATAGCCGCATAGTGTTCTATCGTATGGATATACTGTAATTCATCAAAACATTCCTCCATTGATGGACATTTGTGTGCTTTCCAGGCTTTTGCTATAACTGACACGATAGAGTGGGCACCCATGTACACTGACCATCGCTTACATCTGTAGAGCAGATTGGCAGGATAAATTCAGAGAAGTGCAGTTGGTGAACCCAAGACCATTTGAGATTTACAATTATCCGAGAAGTGCAGTTGGTGAACCCAAGACCATTTGAGATTTACAATTCAATAGCTTGGAAAATCTACTCCTACACACACATTTTGAGAATGCCAATTCCTCACATCCTCCCTTAAAGTGTACGTTATGAAACTTTAAAACATTTGCCAATCTGATAGATGCAACATAATACTTCAATGAACATCACTTTAAGCATGGGTAAGTTGAGCATTGGTTTCACTTGTTGGCCAGCCATGTGTATTTCTTATTCTGTGAAGTGTGAGTTTTCATAATTTGTTCCTTCTAGTTTGGGTTTTTGTAGTTTTTTCTGCTCATTGATTTATAAGCACTGTTTACATATTAAGAAAACTAGTTCTTTTTTTCTGTTTTGCAAAGTTATTTCTCAGATTGTTTTTGAATTAATTGTTGGCTTTGGTTCATTTGTAGTCAAATTCTTTCCTCTATAGATGCCATTTTTAAATTTAAATTTAAATTTTTATTTTGAGTCAGAGTCTTGCTGTATCACTCAGGCTGGATTGCTGTGGCATGCTCTTGGCTCAGTGCAACCTCTGCTTCCAGGGTTCAGGCGATTCTCTGCCTCCCAGGTTCAGGCGATACTTACCCTCCTGAGTAGCTAGATTACACACCTGTATCCTCACCACTATACCCAGCTATTTTTTTTTTATTTTTAGTAGAGACGGGGTTTCGCCATGTTGGCTAGCCTGGTCTTGAACTCCTGACCTCAGGTGATCCACCTACCTGAGCCTCCCAAAGTGTTGGGATTACAGGTGTGAGCCACTGCACCTGGCCATGTTTTTGTTTTGTAAAATCATGCTTGGGAAATGCTTTCATAATCTAAAATTAAAATGAAAACTCTTGTTTGTTTTCCTCTAATGGGTTTATTTTAAAAATATTTATTTAATATTTTAGTTTTAAAATATTAATTTTATGTCTATGAAATATATGTTGGTATGAGAATTGATGTAGTAAGCTATTCATTTTCCTCCAAATGCCCAGTTGTGCCAACAGAATTTAATGACTATTTCATACTTGTCTTACGATTTTAAATAATAGCAGATTTGCAATAAGTGAAATTTATGTATATATTTGAATTTATTGGGCTGTATTCTGTTTCACTTAATTATTTTTTATTTTTTACTTTTTTGAGATGGAGTCTTGCTCTGTTGCCCAGGCTGGAGTGTAGTGATGTGATTTCAGCTCACTGCAACCTCTGCCTCCTGGGTTCAAGCGATTCTCATGCCTCAGCCTCCTGAGTAGCATGCCTAGCTAATTGTTGTATTTTTAGTAGAGATGGGTTTCACCATATTGGCCAGGCTGGTCTAAAATTTCTGACCTCAAGTTATCTGTCCACCTTGGCCATCCAAAGTACTGGATTACAGGTATGAGTAGTTGCACCTGGTCCATTTAATTATATAGTCATACATAAGAATCAAGATGTCTTAATCATTATACTTTTAAAAACACTTTCATATTTGATAAAGGTGATTGTGTCTCATTACTTTGCCTTTATAATTTTTCTTTTTTTGAGACAGAGTCTTGCTCTGTCACCCAGGCTGGAGTGCAGTGGTGCAATCTCTGCCTCCTGGGTCCGAGCGATTCTCCTGCCTCAGTCCCCTGAGTAGCTGGGATTAAAGGCACGCTCCACCATGCCCAGCTAATTTTTATATTTTTAGTAGAGATGAGGTTTTATCATGTTGGCCAGGCTGATCTTAAATGACTCTGAGCATCCCAAAGTGCTGGAATTACAGGCAAGAATGCAGTGGTGTGCTCTTGGCTCACTGCAACCTCCACCTCCTGGGTTCAAACTATTCTCCTATCTCAGCCTCCTGAGTAGCTGGGATGACAGTCGCCTGTCCTTACAATTTTTTCTTGAGTTCTATTTTTTCCATGTGAGTTCTATGATCAGATTGGCTAGTTTGAAAAATACCCTGGACATTTTAAATTAATTATTTTTTTGGACCTCAAGTGCCAATGGTTTTGTTAAGTGTGCTTCTCAATTCAAGGCCGGTTCTCATCATTTTTCCATTTGATACTTATTTCTTCTCCTTTATCCCGATTCTACAGTGTGTAGCCCCCCCATCAATATAATTCTAGAGAGACAGATTCTTTCATTTGTAAAATTTTTTGTTAGGGTGGATGTATTTTAAAATTCCAAATATTTTGTGCTGGTTTTATGTTTTTCAGAAATGTAGCACTATGAAACTCATAGTGCTTAGCCATCTATGGTTCTAAGTATATTTCATTCATTGCTTTTTAAAATTTTTTAATTAGTTATTTATTTTGAGATGGGGTCTTGCTCTGCTTCCCAGGCTGGAGTGCAGTGGCATCATCTCAGCTCACTGCTACCTTTGCTTCCTTCTTCCTGGGTTCAAGCAATTCTCCTTCCTCAGCCTCCCCAGTAGTTGGATTGTAGACACCTGCCTAATTTTTTGTATTTTTAGTAGAGACCAGGTTTCACCATATTGGCCAGGGTAGTCTCAAACTCCTGACCTCGTAATCCATCCACCTTGACCTCCCAAAGTGGTGGGATTACAGGCGTAAGCCACCGCGCCTGACAGTTTTTTCTATTTTCAGTAGAGACAGGGTTTCACTATGTTGGCCAGGCTGGTCTCAAACTCCTGATCTCAGGTGATCCGCCTGCCTTGGCCTACCAAAGTGCTGGGATTACACCATACCTAGCCTGAGCACCTCTTCGTATTGTCTGATTTATGCCTAGTCTTCCATTATTGGAACGCTAAGCATGTACAAGTTATTCATATCCTACTGCTCCAGGTCATTGCCAAGGTCTGATTTTCAAAATTCAAAAAAATTGCAACCTCAAGCATAAATGGATTAAATCTCATGTATTCGAGCATCCATGAATTCTTAGGTCATACTCTTTGTCTACTTTTCTCTTGGATCACCTGTTCATTCTCTTGTTATTTTGCAGGAATTCCTTGTATTCTAGATATTGTATCCATCTTTGAATCTGAATGTTCATTTGGTCCATGGTGTTCTTTATCACACAAAACTCTTAATTTTCATGTGTATTTATCCTTTTCCTTTTTGATTTTCCACTTTGTGCTTTTGAGGTTTTAAGAATTCTTACTCCTAAGTCACAAAAATGTCTATTCTGTTATCTTCTTTTAACTTTTTTTTTTTTTTGAGACGGAGTCTTGTTCTTTCACCAGGCTGGAGTGCAGTGGCATGATCTCAGCTTACAGCAACCTCCGTCTCCCAGATTCAAGCGATTCCCCTCTCAGCCTCCTGAGTAGCTGGGACTACAGGCGCGTGCCTCCTGAGTAGCTGGGACTACAGGTGCGTGCCACCACGCCCGGCTAATTTTTTTGTATTTTTAGTAGAGACAAGGTCTCACTATTTTGCCCAGGCTGGTTTTAAACTCCTGGGCAAGCAATCTGCCTTCCTCGGCCTCCCACAGTCCTGGGTTTAAAGGCGTGAGCCACCATGCCCAGCTCATTTATCTTATAAAAAGTATTTTGTTTTATTTTTATTGCTATACCTTTGTAACAGATCATAGTATCTGGTAGATTTGATTTATCTTCTTTAAGCTTTTATTTTTACTTGGTATTTTTTAAAGAGATGGGCTCTCACTTTATGGCCTGGGCTGGAGTGTGTTGGCATGATCATAGCTCACTGCAGCCTTGAACTCCTGGGTACAAGGGATCCTCACACCTCAGTCTCCTGAGTAGCTGGGACCACAGGCACACACCACCATGCCTGGTGGATCTTTTAATTAATTAATTTATTTATTTTGAGATGGAGCTTTGCTCTAGTTGCCCAGACTGGAGTGCAGTGGTTCAATCTCAACTTACCACAACCTCCGCTTCCCGGGTTCAAGTGTTTCTCCTGCCTCAGCTTCCCGAGTAGCTGGGATTACAGGCATGCACCACCAAGCTTGGCTAATTCTGTATTTTTAGTAGAGATGGGGTTTCTCCATGTTGGTCAGGCTGGTCTTGAACTCCCGACCTCAGGTGATCTGCCTGCGTCAGCCTCCCAAGGTGCTGGGATCACAGGTATGAGCCAGGCTCTGGATCTTTTATTTTTAAATTGATCTAGCCTCTGATGAAATTTATTTCTTCCAATTTGAATAAGATTGTTAAGTTTCTAAAAATAAAAAACTAGATTTTTATTGAATTGCTTTGAATATGTTGATTAATTTAGAAAGAAATGACACCTTTATAATATTATTAAGTCATCTCATTCTAGAGTTTGGAGAGGATCTTATTGAAACAGCTTTATAATCTTATTTATTTATTTATTTATTTTGAGACAGAGTCTTGCTCTGTCACCAAGGCTAGAGTACAGTGGCACAATCTCTGCTCACTGCAACCTCCGCCTCCCAGGCTCAATGGATTCTTGTGTCTCAGCCTCTTGAGTAGCTGGGATTAGAGGCACATGCCACCACACCCTGCTAATTTTTTTTCTTTTTTTGTATTTTTTTTTTTTTTTTTTGGTATTTTTTTTTTTTTTTTTTTTTGAGATGGAGTTTCGCTCTTGTTACCCAGGCTAGAGTGCAATGGCACGATCTCGGCTCACCGCAACCTCCGCTTCCTGGGTTCAGGCAATTCTCCTGCCTCAGCCTCCTGAGTAGCTGGGATTACAGGCACGCGCCACCATGCCCGGCTAAGTTTTTTGTATTTTTAGTAGAGACGAGGTTTCACCATGTTGACCGGGATGGTCTCAATCTCTTGACCTCATGATCCACCCGCCTCGGCCTCCCAAAGTGCTGGGATTACAGGCTTGAGCTACCACGCCCGGCCTTTTTTTTTGTTGTTTTTAGTAGACACAGGGTTTTGCTATGTTGGCCAGGCTGGTCTCCAACTCTTGGCCTCAAGTAATCAAGCTGCCTTGGCCTTCCAAAGTGCTAGAGTTATAGGCGTAAGCCATAGCACCTGGCCTCATTATAGAGTTTTAAACATTTTTTAATGCATGTAGGTTAACATTTTTAAGGAGACCCTTTATGTGCTGTGTTTTGCTTAGAAATGCTTCTAAAAATGCCATAGCAAATTTTCTTCTAATACTTCAGTGATTATCATTCTCTCTCTCTCTCTAATTCTCTCTCTCCCTCCCTCCCTCCCTCTCTCTCTCCCCGCCCCCCCCCCACCTCAGGTGATCTGCCCACCTTGGCCTCCCAAAGTGCTGGGATTACAGGCGTGAGCCACCGTGCCCAGCGGACTTTATCTTCCTTCTACCCTTTAGGCTGTCCTTGTTCATTCCCAGGCATAGGCTGAGCTAACTTTGGGAAGGAATTCAGTTCCTGGTTTGACTCTGAAACAAAACTTCTAACAGTCCTTTCCTGAAAAGACCCTCCTGTCTTGATAAATGGTCTCTTTTCAGGCAGTGGGCAAGGTGAATCCACTGGGGGTTTACAAGTTGGTGTGAGGGTCTCTCTGGGCAGCAGGTTTGCTACCCAGATAATTGTTGGGTGTTTCCTTAGGGACGACCTGGCCCAGCTGCCCTTCCTGACCATGTGCCTGAAGGAGAGCCTGCGGCTGCATCCCCCAGTCCCCCTGATCTCCCGCCGCTGCATCCAGGACGTGGTGCTCCCAGATGGCCGGGTCATCCCCAAAGGTGCCCACCGGTGGGCAGTGGGGGAGGGCCTTGGGCAGGGCAGGGGTCCCATTGTGTGGCAGGGACCTTGTCCTGACTGCACCTCCTCCCCAACAGGGAACATCTGTACCATCAGCATCACTGGGGTCCATCACAACCCCTCAGTCTGGCCGGACCCTGAGGTGCTACCCCCTGCCCTTTTCTCCATCCCTGGGGCCTGATCAGGGAGGGATATTGTGCCTGGGAAGCAGATACCCCGCACCTATTCCACCTACATCTGTCTTCTATGGGGGTGGCTGGGTGTCCTGAGAGACCCCCACCCAACAGCCCTAACTTGCCCCACCCCCCAGGTCTATGACCCCTTTCGCTTCAACCCAGAAAACCCCCAGAAGAGGTCACCTCTGGCTTTTATTCCCTTCTCTGCGGGGAACAGGTGAGGCTAAGGGGCTTCCGAGGTGGGTATGGGATGAAGGGGCCCCAGGTGGTGGCAAGGTCTGAGTTGTCGGTTCGTGTTTCAGGGGGTCCAGGGTTTGAATAAGATCCCAGAAAAAGAGCGGTGTGTGTTCTCAGACTTCTCCACTCCTACCTCTGCTGATCTAGGCCAAGCTCGGGGGATATGCAAGCCCACATGGGTGTCCTAGGCACCAGGTCCCTCTCTCTGGCCCTCGATCGGATCTGGGTGGGGTTGGGAGTCCCAGGCCAGGTTCCCGGCGCTACGAGGCCGGGATGGGTGTCCCGGGCACAGTCAGAGTCCCCACTCTCTACCCCAGGAACTGCATCGGGCAGGCGTTCGGCATGGCTGAGATGAAGGTGGTCCTGGCGCTCACGCTGCTGCGCTTCCGCGTCCTGCCGGACCACGTGGAGCCCCGCAGGAAGTTGGAGCTGGTTCTTCGCGCGGAGAATGGACTTTGGCTACGGGTGGAGCCCCTAAGCGCGGACCTGCAGTGACCCACAGCCCCCGGACGGATCCTCTCGTACCTTTGCAGATTCATCTGTGCTGTCCTCTGTGCCTGAGTCCCACGGACAGCCAGCAGGGGTCGCTGGAGGACCGCAGGGATCCAGGGCCTGGCTGGGAGGAGGCCGGGAGGTGTCTCTGAGCTGAGACCCTGACAGCCTTTCTGGGTGAGCGCAATGCCCTCCCCGCCCCTTCCGTGCTGAGGGCGAGTTCTTCTAGAGCCCAGGTCTGGACTTTATCCTGTGGGCCATAGGGAGCCATGGCGGGTGTTAGAGCAGGAGAGGGACCAGGGCTGAGGAGGCACCTAAGGGGCAGGTTCGAGGGTCTGAGTCACTGAGGAAAACCGGAGTGGCACTACACTCCCACCACCCGGACCTCAGTTCTCATCTAATACACCCAGTTCTTTTTTTTTTTTTTTTTTTTCCCCTCTCATCTTAGGGTTCTTCATTGTTTTCATAGTTCTTAAATGACTGTGCTTATGAAATAATACTAAGCCTGGTTGTCTTAAGTGTGTCCAATCATTGAGTGTATTTGTATCTATTATGACACCTGTCATTTTTGTCATGGTGTCAGTGTTTGGTTATCTTTACCTGGTATTGGATGACATATTTGCATATTTGAAATAATATTCGTAGGATTTAAAGAAGACAGCTCTCTCTCTCTCCCCCGCAGAGTCTCGCTGTGTCACTCAGGCTGGAGTGCAGTGGCGTGATCTTGGTTCACTGCAACCTCCACCTCCCGGGTTCAAGCGATTCCCCTGCCTCAGCCTCCCAAGTAGCTGGGATTACAGGTGCTCGCCACCACACCCGGCTAATTTTTGTATTTTTAGTAGAGACAGGGTTTCGCCATGATGGCCAGGCTGGTCTCGAACTCCCAACCTCAAGTGATCAGCCCACCTCGGCCTCTAAAAGTGGTGGATTACAGGCGTAAGCCACAGTGCCTGGCCAGAAGAATTCAGCTTTCTCTAGGGAGGAATCTTTGGTGGACTGCTGGTTGAGGTTTATGCTTAATGACGCTATAGGCTCGTGCTGGACAAGGTCTCCCGGGCAGTTTAAATTTAAGCTGAAATCATACTTGCAGACTGTTTTGCTTTATTTTCCTCTCACCCTGAGAGATGTAGTCTTTTGAGGGCTCCACATATGCAAGGGGGAGCTTTTTACCATTTCCCCTTTTTATATCATTCCTAGGCTTAGAGTTTTTGGTTTTTTCCCTGCAATCACAAAACCATTAAAACAGAGTTTCACATTTTCCTGATTTGAGAAGTGTCTTCAGAGAGAATGTATAATTTATGTCATTTTATCTCTAGGTTTCTGTTTTTATTTGAATGCTGTTTGTGTGATTTTTCACTGTCTTTTCTTATTTTTTTCTTTTCTTTCTTTTTCTTTTCTTTTTTTTTTTTTTTGAGACGGAGTTTCGCTCTTGTTACCCAGGCTGGAGTGCAATGGCGCGATCTCGGCTCACCGCAACCTCCGCCTCCCGGGTTCAGGCAATTCTCCTGCCTCAGCCTCCTGAGTAGCTGGGATTACAGGCATGCGCCACCATGCCCAGCTAATTTTTTGTATTTTTAGTAGAGACGGGGTTTCACCATGTTGACCAGGTTGGTCTCGATCTCTCGACCTCGTGATCCACCTGCCTCGGCCTCCCAAAGTGCTGGGATTACAGGCTTGAGCCACCGCGCCCGGCTCTTTTTTCTTTCTTTCTTTCTTTTTTTTTTTTTTTTTGAGATGGAGTGCAGTAGCACGATCTCGGCTCACTGCAACCTCTGACTCCCTGGTTCAAGCTATTCTCCTGCCTTAGCCTCCCAAGTAGCTAGGATTACAGGCATGCACCACTGTGCCCAGCTAATTTTTGTATTTTTACAAAAATACAAAACGGGTTTCACTGTGTTGGCAAGGATGGTCTTGATCTCCTGACCTCATGATCTGCCCACCTTGGCCTCCCAAAGTGCTCGGATTACAGGAATGAGCCACCATGCCTGGCCCATTTTATTTTAAATTCTGGGATACATGTGCAGGACATGCAGGTTTGTTATATAGGTAAATGTGTGCCATGGTGGTTTGCTGCACCTATCAATCCAGCACCTAGGTATTCAGCCCAGCATGCATTACCCTGATGAGCCAGTTTCTTTCTTTCTTTCTTTCTTTCTTTCTTTCTTTCTTTCTTTCTTTCTTTCTTTCTTTCTTTCTTTTCTTTCTTTCCTTCTTCCTTCCTTCCTTCTTTCCTTCCCTCCCTCCCTCCTTTCTTTCTTTCTTTCTTTCTCTTTCTTTTTTTTTTTTGAGGTGGAGTCTCACTCTGGCACCCAGGCTGGAGTGCAGTGGTGTGATCTTGGTTCATTGCAAGCTCCGCCTCCTGGGTTCAAGCAATTCTCCTGCCTCAGCCTCCTGAGTAGCTGGGATGACAGGCATGCACCACCATGCCCGGCTAATTTTTGTATTTTTAGTAGAGATGGGGTTTCACCATATTGACCAGGCTGGTCTTGAACTCCTGACCTTGTGATCCACCCACTTCAGCCTCCCAAAGTGCTGGGATTACAGGCGTGAGCCACCACGTCTGGCCAGGAGCCAGTTTCTTAATGCATAAGTCTCACCATAACTCCGACTGGGATATTGTGTTAGCTATAATTGACAGTGAGCAGACTGGGGCTGAGAGCTACCAGGGGCACTCGGCTTGCAAGTGCCTGATCTTGCCTTTTAATTTAGATTTATTTTCACTCTCTCTTACTCCATTGTCTCACTACGAATGGTCACTCTCACCTCTTTGTGAAGCATTTTGAAGCTAAACTCTGTGCTGTCAACATGTGCAAGGGAAAAATATTCAATTACAAGCATTTACACATGTTTCTTTTTGAGACAGTCTCACTCTGCCACCCAGGCTATAGTGGCACAGTCTCAGCTTACTGCAACCTCCGTCTCCTGGGTTCAAGTGATTCTTGTGCTTCAGCCACCCAAATAGCTGGGATTACAGGCATGCATTTTTTTTTTTTTTTGAGATGGAGTCTCACTCTGTCGACCACACAGGAGTGCAGTGGAGCAATCTCGGCTCACTGCGACCTTCCCCTCCCAGGTTCAAGCGATTCCCCTGCCTCAGCCTCCTGAGTAGCTGAGACTACAGGCGCCCTCCACCACACCCAGCTAATTTTTTGAATTTTTAGTAGAGACAGAGTTTCACCGTGTTAGCAAGGATGGTCTCGATTTTCTGACCTCATGATCCATTCATCTCGGCCTCCCAGAGTGCTGGGATTACAGGCGTGAGCCACCGTGCTGGGCCAATTTTTGTATTTTTAATAGAGATGAGTTTTTGCCATGTTGGCCAGGCTGGTCTTGAACTCCTGACCCCAAGATATCCGCCTGCCTCAGCCTCCCAAAGTGCTGGGATTACAGGTGTGACCCACCACAAATGGCCATAAGCATTTACAATTCTCATCTCTCTTAAATCTTCAGCAAGATTTAAGGCTTGCTGAAGCGGGATTGGACTGTAAATGGAGAACATAGCCTATAGATAGGCCTGTACAAGAAAGGATATGAATGACCCCAAGGTGTTGTGAGAGTGACAGGAAAATAAAAATAGCTGCCACAAGAAGCAGGGCACTTGGAGGTCGATGAAATGATGAAAAAGGTTTTTAAGGAAGGTTAGCAGCATAATCTCCTTGGTGACCCCGAGAGACCTTCAGCAAAGCCCTATGTTACTTTTCAAGGCTTTTTAGCATTAGATCTAAGGTTTTTGCAAAGCGATGCTTGGTTTATCTCCAGGTTGCAAAGAATACTGTGATTCCCTTCCTGCCAATGTATCTGTAACAGTCCTCACTTGTTGACTTGGGTTGCGCAGAGCAATGATTCTCAACCTTGAACATGCTTCAGGGTCTCCTGGAGGGCTTGTTAAGACACAAAAAGCTGGCCAGCATAGTGGCTCACACCTGTAATCCCAGCACTTTGGGAGGCTGAAGTGGGGGAATTGCTTGAGACAAGGAGTTCAAGACCAGCCTGGCCAACAAAGTGAGACCACCCCTCCCCACCCCACCATGATCTACAAAAAAAATAAAACAATTTTCTGCTCATGGTGGTATGCACCCATAGTCTCAGCTACTCAGAAGGCTGAGGTGGGAGGATCCCTCGAGTCTGTGAGTTCCAGACGAGCCTGTGCAACATAGTGAGACCCCCATCTCTACAAAATAAAAAATTATCTGGGCATGGTGGCATACATCTGTTAGTCTTAGCTACTTGGGAGGCCAAGGCAGGAGGATTGCTTGAGCCCAGGTGTGGGAGACCATCTTGGGCAATGTAGAGAGACCCCTGTCTCTACAAAAATAAAAGTTGCCAGGCACGGTGGTATGTGCCTGTCATCCCAGGTACTCGAGAGGCTGAGGTGGGAGGATCACTTGAGCTTGGGAGGTCGAGGCTCCAATAAACTATGATCATGTCACTGTACTTTAGGCTGGGCAACAGAGCAAGACCCTGTCTCAAAAACGAAAGCAAAAAACAAAACAAAAAACTCCCTCCAAACCCATCGCACACAAAAAGCTAAGCCCTTTCTCTGAAGTGTCTGGTATAAGAACCAGCATATAGAAAGATCTGTACAAGAAAGGATATGAATGACCCCAAGGGCACTTCTAGACAGTTCACAGAGGATGCTGGTGCTTCTAGCCCACGGACCACAGCTGGGGAGCTGCTGCATTGGAGAAACCTCTTTTTCGAGACCTCTCCTATCTGTGCAAATGTCTTGCAACTGGAGACCCTCAGTAGTTTTCCTCCACATGTCCTGCCACAGAGGGTCTGCCCTCTGCGTGCTTTGTCCACTTGGAGTCTAGAATTGGTCGCAGTCTCTTCTCTCTCTCTTTTGGCATCCAAGGAGCCAGATTCCTCTCCTCCACCCCATCCACCGTCACCCCCCAGCTCAATCCCTTCCCCATCCCTCATTTGCTCACCAGGATGGCATCACCAAGGGAAGTGTCTCAGGAAGCCACCTTCTCACCAACTGCTAGAGGATTCTGAGGTCAGCAGTAAACCCCCAGGAAAGGCATGAGAGGCTACTCACCTGTGATTGCTGGGGTGAGCCTGATGTCTATGGGAAGGACTCATATGTGTGTCCCCCTAAGATTGGGAAGGTGAGTGGGGGGCTAGGGACACAGCAGGGTGTTTATGTTCTGGGGATTCTAGGAGACTTCATCCCCATAGCTCCTTGTTAAGGAAGAGGATGCTAATTATTTTGTTTCTCCTCTTTGCTACATGTGACCTGTTCTTTTGGAGGTGGGTATGCTTTGGGATCATGGGGTGGGTAAGAAGAGGAAACAGTCTCCAGGGATTCACTCTCACTAGGACATCTCTCTAGAGTCTCCTCCCAGCTCAGACTGTGCTTCATGGAAGCAGGGAGGTCTGGGAGGTCCCTGCCCTCAGTAGGGCACTCAGATGCCTCAAGCTGAGAGGTCCTTTCATTCATTGCATCATGGAAGAAATTGTTTGGTTCATTAATGAAAGCTCCAGAAAACTATGAAACTATCAATAAGTAGACATTGAATAAATACATTTATCAAACACTTTAGAGATGGAGTTTCACTCTTGTTGCCCAGGCTGGAGCGCAATGGTGCAATCTCGGCTCACTGCAACCTCCACCCCCTGGGTCCAAGCGATTCTCCTACCTCAGCCTCCCAAGTAGCTGGGATTATAGCCATGTGCCACCAGGCCCGGTATTTTTAGTAGAGACAGGGTTTCTCCATGTTGATCAGGTTGGTCTTGAACTCTTGACCTCAGGTGTTCTGCCTGCCTCGGCCTCCCAAAGTGCTGGGATTACAGGCATGAGCCATCGTACCCTGCCTTTTTTTTTTTGAGTTTGAATGTCACTCCGTCACCAAGGCTATAGTGCAGTGGTGCAATCTTGGCTCACTGCAACCTCCACCTCTCAGGTTCAAGTGATTCTCCCACTTCAGCCTTCTGAGTAGCTGGTATTACAGGCGCCCACCACCATACCCAGCTAATCTTTGTATTTTCAGTAGAGACGGGGTTTCACCGTGTTGGCCAGCCTGGTCTCAAACTCCTGACTGCAAGTGATCTGCCTTCCTCAGCCTCCCAAAGTGTTGGGATTGCAGGCGCGAGCCACTGCGCCTGGCCCATAAATCATTTTTTAAAAATAGCTTTTTAATTTAAAACAGTTCTACACATTAAAAAAAAAAAAAAAAAAAAAAAGGTTTTGCACAGGTTGAACACAAAGTGCCTGGAGGTGGTGGTGGGAAGATCAGGTCATAGGAGGGTGGCTCAGGTGCCCCAAGCATTGGCCAGGGGTGATTTGGATTGTATCAGAAATATCAAGTGATAATGACGGAAAAGGGAAAAAGGACGGAAACTGGTTGCTATCCCAGAGGGAGGGGCAGAGGGCTCACCCAGCCATCCACGGTGGGATCCATGCTACCGATTCTTGGCAAAGGCTCCCCTAACTCCCTCCCGCCCGGGCCCCGCCCCTCCCGCCAGGGCCCCGCCCCTCATCCCGGGCCCCGCCCTCACGCAAGCGACCGAGCCAATGGGGCGCGGTAGTTGGTTCGGGCACGGACGGGCGGCGGAGGCTGAACTGGAGGCGGAAGGAGGCGGCAGCGGAGGGGTAAATGGTGGCGCCCATCCTCCTAAGAGTGAGGGTGCCGCGGTGGGAGCTGGTGGCCCGACACCCGTGTGCACCGCCGGAATCTTGCTCTCCATCTGCGCCTACCATGTGGAGCGGGAGGAGCGGGACCCCGAGCACCCGGCCTTCTGCGACCTGGGGCCCTGGGTGAAGTGCTTCGCCGCCCTTGCCTCCAGGTAGCCATTGGGGCGAGGGCGGAGGCTCGGGGAGGGGAGCGCACGGCGGGAGCTCGGGCCTGGGCCGTCGGGGAACGGGCCGCGGGGGAACGGACCGGGTAGGGGCCAGGGCCAGGCGGGGGACGGCGGCTTGGCGCTCTTGCCCTAGGGGCGGCCCGAATCCAGGCCGCGCGGCGGAGGTGGCGGGGCCACGAGGCCGCCAGGGCGCGATGAGGTGATAGTGCAGCCGGGAGGCCGGGGCGGTCGGGGTGCGGTCGGGCGGGCGGGAGCTGCGCTGGGCTGGAGCGGAGGGTCTGAGGAGGGCGGGTCCCGGCCAGCCTGACAGGTTTCCCGGTTCTCGGGAGGCGGGCCGGGGGTGTCCGCCGCCCCCGCGAGGCCCCCGACCACCTTTTGTCCCCCCATCGCTGCAGCCGACGCTTTGGGGCCGGCGCGGACTCAGGGTGCTTGCGTTTCCCAGTGTCTTCCTGGGGCTGGGACAGGTGTTTCCGAGGTCAGGCTTCTTTGTACTCCAGCGCTAGTGAGAATTTGCAGACTGCTGGGACGGTGACATTTGCCGGCAAACACGAGTTTGACTCTACTCTGGAAGAAGATCCCGGTACTTAACATACCTGATTTCTTGGATTTTCCCCTCGTATATTTCAGTGTGCCAGGAGGGGGAAATGGTCTGAGTTTGTGTCTGAGTTTAAGCTTCATTGGAGTAAAGGACCAGTATGTTATGTGTATGGTGGTGGTTTACGCATTGGGATGACTTTTAAACGTTATTAGTATAATAGGATAGATACCCACAACAGATTAAAAACGCACGCTTTGCTGAACTTGAGCGATTGGTTTGTGTTACTGATCATTTCAGTTTTTTTTTTTTAATGTTGTAATTGGTTTGTCTGTTACGTTTTATTTTAACGCATTAAATTTTTCTAGGCAAGTTACTTTGAAAAAGGGAGGAATTTACATTTTAAATGTGGCTGCTGTTTTTTGTTTTTGTTTTTTGGGGGAGAATGAAAAACAACAGCAGTTGAAGGAATGATTTCAGAATAGATAGATTACGATTTTAATAGAGACTATGTCTAATATTTAGATTTTTGTTAATATGTTTGTTAACAGTACTCACATTTGAGCAATTTCTTCCCCTCCTGTTGATTGGTAAATTGGTATGTAGACAGAAATGTATAGCTCACTAGTTTATTTCGACTCACATATTGTTGATTACATGAACAAGTTAGCATTGGAGTTTGTCTTGTTATTGGTTACAAGGGGCAGGGTGCAGATCTTTCCACTTAGCCTTCTCATGGACGAGATACTCTATCTCATTTGCTCATTTTTTTTTTTTTTTTTTTTTTTTTGAGACAGAGTCTTGCTCTGTCACCAGGGTGGGGTGCAGTGGTGCAATCTCAGCTCACTGCAACCTCCGCCTCCTGGGTTCAAGCGATTCTTTCGCCTCAGCCTCCCGAGTAGCTGGGACCACAGGCGTGTGCCACTATGCCCGGGTAATGTTTTTGTATTTATAGTGGAGACGGGATTTCACCGTTTTGGCCAGGATGGTCTTGATCTCTTGACCTCGTGATCCGCCCGCCTCGGCCTCCCAAAGTGCTGGGATTACAGGTGTGAGCCACTGCGCCCGGCCCTCTCATTTGCTGTTAAACCAAAATCCTGTAGCTTTTTACAGGGGAAATAATTATCACGTGGCCAAGTGAAACATTTTGAAAATGCGTTTAAAATGTAGGTATTAGTTTACAGGGGAAAATACATAGATGTGACAAAAAGCTCACATTTGTTGTTGGTGGTTATTCTGAACCAAGGTAATAGGCTGATTAGACTCTCAGATACCCTCTGAGAAATATTGAGTGTCTTTTATGCAAAATGTTTTTATGTTGTTTTCACTTTGGGAAAGGACTTTTAATCTCATAAATACCTTCCACCTGAAGTTAATTGAATAAATGTGTAAGGAAAACGTGTAGCAGCATATTTCAAGTATTTAAGAAACAAGAACTAAAAATAACTTTTGATCCTAGGTTAATATGGAATTTAAGCTAAGCAGAATTATTACCAACTTTAGATTTTTTTTTGAAACAAGTAGTCTAAAATAAATGGGCCTTTTAACATTGGGGCATGGAAGGAGTACTTTACTGTATGCTTAAGTTCTTAAAATTGACTTTTTTTTGGCTGGGCGCGGTGGCTCAAGCCTGTAATCCCAGCACTTTGGGAGGCCGAGGCGGGTGGATCACGAGGTCAAGAGATTGAGACCATCCTGGTCAACATGGTGAAACCCGTCTCTACTAAAAACACAAAAAATTAGCTGGGCATGGTGGCACGTGCCTGTAATCCCAGCTACTCAGGAGGCTGAGGCAGGTGAATTGCCTGAAACCAAGAGGCGGAGGTTGCTGTGAGCTGAGATCGCGCCATTGCACTCCAGCCTGGGTAACAAGAGCGAACTCCGTCTCAAAAAAATTGACTTTTTTTTTTTAAAAAAAGAGAGTTTTGAACCATTTAATAAGCATACACTCTAAAGATACTCATAGTTATATATCCTGCAAGAGCTGCATATTTGTGCATCATAAAACATCAAGAAGATATTAAAAGTATATGTAAGTATATGTAAGACTAAAGGTAACTGGATCTCTTTATGGTTTAAATTTGAATTTGATATGTTGTGACTGAAAGTGTTGTTTCAGTGTGTAGCTGTGGACATAAAATAGTTTAACTTAGATGCTTGTTAAAGGATAGGTAAAATTAAGGTATGCTAATAAGAAGAGTAAATAACTTACTTGCTATCAATACAGTGAAATTAAGAAATTCATTCCGTTTGATCAGCCTGTATATAAAGTACTTGCAAAAATTAAGTAGTTTGTAAACTACTCATTTAATAAATTAATTTACAGGTCAACTTATTTTGGAAATAGTTTATAAACAGGCTGATCAAAACACATGTATATATACATATAATCACATATATACATATATAGACTAATTTTCATTTGGAAATAGGTTGACAAAACATTGAAAGTTTTTATTTTGTCAAGCTGAAAGAGACTTTAAATGAAAGCTGATTACTGGACACCTCAAGTTAGCTTCTTTTGAGTAGTGATTGCCATGTAGCAGTACTACTCAAAGATGGGACTCTTAGGAAAAGATAGTTCGAGCTCAGGCTGGGTGTGGTGGTTCACACCTGTAATACCAGCACTTTGGGAGGCCGAGGCAGGAGGATCACCTGAGTTCGGGAGTTTGAGACCAGCTTGACCAACATGGAGAAATCCCATCTCTACTAAAAATACAAAATTAGGTGGGTGGGTGTGGTGGTGCACACCTGTCATCCCAGCTACTCTGGAGGCTGAGGCAGGAGAATTACTTGAACCCAGGAGGTGGAGGTTGCAGTGAGCCGAGATCACACCATTGCACTCTAGTCTGGACAGGAGGGAAATTCTGTCTCAAATAAATAAATAAATAAGAAAGTTTGAAGCCACTTGGCTTCAAACCACTTGGCTCACGCCTGTAATCCCAGCTCTTTGCGAGGCTGAGATGGATGCATCATCTGAGGTCAGGAGTTTGAGACCAGCCTCACCAACATGAAGAAACCCTGTCTTTACTAAAAATACAAAATTAGCTGGGTGTGGTGGTGCATACATGTAATCTGAGCTACTCAGGAAGCCGAGACAGAAGAATCAATTGAACCTGGGAGGCGGAGGTTGTGGTGAGCCGAGATCGCACCACTGCTCTTCAGCTTGGGCAACAAGAGTGAAACTCCGTCTCAGAAAAAAAGAAAAAAGTTTGAGGCCAGAGAAAAGTTAACAGATGAAAAAGATTCTGAAGAGAGTCCTCTTCCAGGGTCCAGTGTCAGCACATGGTTTTGGATTGCTTATACTCAACTTTATTCTCGTTTCATATCCCCAAATGTCCTAATCCAAACAGAATAAGGTAGAGGTTAAAGAGAGAATCTTGAGGGGGCATGTGTTATCTGTGTGTTTTGGCTTTTTTTGCCTGTCTGTGTCTTTGGATTGGGAGATTTAGTCGATTTAAATTTAGGATTAATAATAATTTATGTGAGTTTACTACTGCCATTTAATGTTAGCTGGCTGTTTTGCCCCTTAGTTGATGTAAATTCTTGATTATGTTGAAGCTCTTTACTTTTTGGTATTTTTTAGAAAGCCTGATACTGGTTGTTCCTTTCTATGTGTAGTGGTTCTTTCAAAAGCTGTTGTAAAGCAGGCCTGGTGGTGATGAAATCTCTGAGTGCTTGCTTGTTCACAAAAGATTTTATTTTTCCTTCGCTTATGAAGCTTAGTTTGGCTGGATGTAAAATTCTGGGTTGAAAGTTCTTTTCTTTAAGGATGTTAAATATTGGCCCCCACTCTCTTCTGGCTTGTAGGGTTTCTGTTGAGATATCTGCTGTGAGTCTGATAGGCTTCCCTTTATGGGTAACCTGACCTTTTTCTCTGGCTGCCCTCAGTATTTTCTCCTTCATTTCAACCCTGGTGAATCTGGCGATTATGTGCCTTGAGGTTGGTCTTTTTGAGGAATATCTTTGTGGTGTTCTCTGTATTACCTGGAGTTGAATATTGTCCTGCCTTGCGAGGTTGGGAAAGTTTTCCAGAATAAGATCCTGAAGCGTATTTTCCAGCTTAGATTGATTCTCTTCGTCACTTTCAGGTACACCTATCAAACGTAGATTAGGTCTTTTCACATAGTCCCATATTTCTTGGAGACTTTGCTTGTTCCTTTTTATCCTTTTTTCTCTAATCTTGTCCTCTCGTTTTATTTCATTAAGATGGTCATCGACCTCTGATATCCTTTCTTCTGCTTGATCAATTCGGCTGTTAAAACTTGTGCATACTTTGCGAAGTTCTCGCGTTGTGTTTTTCAGCTCCATTAATTCACTTATATTCCTCTCTAAATTGTGTATTTTTGTTAACATTTCGTCAAACCTTTTTTCAAAGTTCTTAGTTTCTTTGCATTGGGTTAGAACAAGTTCTTTTAATTCCCAGAAGTTTCTTAATCATCCACCTTTTGAAGCCTGCTTCTGATAATGGAACACAGTCGTTCTCCATCAGGCCTTGTTCCGTTACTGATGAGGAATTGTGATCCCCTGTAGAGGGAGAGGCGTTCTGGTTTTGGGTATTTTCAGCCGTTTTAGGCTGGTTTCTTCCCTTCGTTTTAGATTTATCCATCTATGGTCTTTGTAATTACCGTCTTTGTAATTGGGTTTCTGAGTGGACGTCCAACTTGTTGATTTGCAGCGCTAAAATTTGAGCAACCCACTGCCCTGGCCAAAACAGCAGTGTTAAGATTGATGGTGCTTTTCTGACTCTGCACCAAGAACCGCCAAACGAAGGCAGCGGCAAAACCGCCTCGCCGGCCCCAGGAGTCGCGCTGGCAACCCATGGGGCTCCTCCGCTGGGAATCTCCTGGTGTGTGAACCAGAAAAATTCGTCTGAAAATGTGGTGTCCTCTCATTCTCTGCGCTTTCACTGGGAGCTACAATCCTGAGCTGCTAGTGATCAGCCGTCTTGGATCTCTCTCACAAAAGTTCTTTAAATGGAATCATTTAGTTACATTAAAAAGTTTACTTTCCTCACGCCTGTAATCCTAGCACTTTGGGAGGCTGAGGTGGTTGGATCACCTGAGGTTAGGAGTTCAAGACCAGCCTGGCCATCATGGTGAAACCCCATCTTTAAAAAACAAAAAGTTTACTTTCAAATCAGGCTGGCTAACATGGTGAAACCCTGTCTCTATTAAAAATATAAAATTAGCTTGATGTGGTGGCGTGCACGTGTAATTCTAGCTACTCCGAAGGGTGAAGCAGGAGAATCACTTGAACTCAGGAGGCAAAGGCTGTGGAGATGGTGCCATTGCACTCCAGCAGGGCTACAGGAGTGAACCTGGGAAGCAGGGAGCCAAGCGTCACTGCACTTCAGCCTGGGTGACAGAGGGAGACTCCTTCTCAATAAATCAATAAATTAATTAATTTTCTGTTTTAATTTTTTTTTTTTTTTTTTTTGAGACAGAGTTTCGCTCTTGTTACCCAGGCTGGAGTGCAATGGCGCGATCTCGGCTCACCGCAACCTCCGCCTCCTGGGTTCAGGCAATTCTCCTGCCTCAGCCTCCTGAGTAGCTGGGATTATAGGCACGCGCCACCATGCCCAGCTAATTTTTTGTATTTTTTTTAGTAGAGACGGGGTTTCACCATGTTGACCAGGTTGGTCTCGATCTCTCAACCTTGTGATCCACCCGCCTCGGCCTCCCAAAGTGCTGGGATTACAGGCTTGAGCCACCGCGCCCGGCCTTCCTGTTTTAATTTCTAATGTGATAAATTTAATAGCTGTAACCCATGTTAACTAAAGCATTTTAGAATCTCAATAGTTTGCAGGAATGTCAAACCAAAAAGAGAATCACTCGTCTAGTTTTATGTCTTGCTATCTAGTGGATAATAAATCTTGGTATGTGTGGTGCTGTGCCATGTGCATTTCGCCACATACATTTTAGAACCAGCTGTGATGTTCCACAAGAATACCTGTTAGGATTTTGATTGGAATTGTCTTGAATCGGTTCGGAATAATGGGAATTTTTTGTTTTGTTTTTAGTTACACCTACTGTAATGGGAATTTGAAATCTTTATAGCATTGAATCTTCTGATTCATAAACACGATTTCTCCATGTGTTTGGATCTTTAATTTTTTTCTCAATATTGTTATATAATTTTCTGTATAAGGCCGGGCGCGGTGGCTCAAGCCTGTAATCCCAGCACTTGGGGAGGCCGAGGTGGGTGGATCACGAGGTCGAGAGATCGAGACCATCCTGGTCAACATGGTGAAACCCCGTCTCTACTAAAAAAAAAAAAAAAAAAAATGGCCGGGCGCGGTGGCTCAAGCCTGTAATCCCAGCACTTTGGGAGGCTGAGGCGGGTGGATCACGAGGTCGAGGGATCGAGACCATCCTGGTCAGTATGGTGAAACCCCGTCTCTACTAGAAATGCAAAAAATTAGCTGGGCATGGTGGCACGTGCCTGTAATCCCGGCTACGCAGGAGGCTGAGGCAGGAGAATTGCCTGAACCCAGGAGGCGGAGGTTGCGGTGAGCCGAGATCACGCCATTGCACTCCAGCCTGGGTAACAAGAGCGAAACTCCGTCTCAAAAAAAAAAAAAAAAAAAAAAAATACAAAAAACTAGCTGGGCGTGGTGGTGCGTGCCTGTAATCCCAGCTACTTAGGAGGCTGAGGCAGGAGAATTGCCTGAACCCAGGAGGCGGAGGTTGTGGTGAGCCGAGATCGCGCCATTGCACTCCAGCCTGGGTAACAAAGCGAAACTCCGTCTCAAAAAAAAAAAAAAAAAAAAAAAAAAATTCTGTATAAAGGTTTTTCACATTTTCCAAACAGAATTTTTGAAGGAAAAAATTCTACTTAGAAATAAACTGGCCAGGCACAGTGGCTCATGCCTGTAATCTCAGCACTTTGGGAGGGAGGCCAAGGTGGGAGGATCACTTGAGCCCAGGAGTTTGAGACCAGCTTGGGCAATACAGTGAGACCCTATCTCTAAAAAGAAGTAGTAAGATAAACTGAATAATTCACAAGAATTAACAAGAAAATGAAAGGTACTTCTAAAAAATATTATACAACTTTACTGAAGCTCATAAAGAATTGAATAAATGCTAAAACATTCTGTTCTTGAATAGGATAGCTCTCACACTGATAAGATGTTGGTATCCCCTCTAATTTGCTGTATTTTATATTGTTAGAAAGACACTTTTTTTTTTTAAACCTTTTATGATTTCTAAAGTTAAGGTATGCCTTAAAACTAACGACAGGTACTTCTGGCCATGTAGTAATTATGAAGATAGGTTAGGAGCATCTTAACCAATTTATTTTACATAACTTTCCTTTCATTATAAGCACAAGTCAAATGTGATATGAAAATAGAAGCGTTTAAGTCTAAAGAAGCTCTTTCAATTGGCATAAAATAACCATGCATCTTCTTAAATTTAGTGAAGTAGGCCAGGCACAGTGGCTCATGCCTATAACCCAGCACTTGGGTTGCTGAGGTGGGAGGATTACTTGAGGCCAGGAGTTGGAGACAAGCCTGGGCAATATAGTGAGATGCCATCTCTGGGGGACGAAAAAAAATATATATATAGTAAAAAATATATGTGTGTATATAGACACACACACATAATTTGCGAATTTAAAGTAATCTCCATTAATAATAGGCTTTTTAAAACTTGATTCTTATGTGAAAGAACAAAAATGAAATTTTTTCACAAAAATTATGAAACTGTTCATGAAGGGGATATTAGTGCTATCAAATATTAAAGTGTATGTTGAAGCCAAACCAGTTTGAGCATCAGATCACTGGCGCAGAGTTGAGAGCACTGAAGTAGCCTCATTTATAGGAATGTTTTGTGTGGTCAACAGTGGTATATGATGAAAATAGTGAATTCTTTAGTAAATAGTACTGGATGAACTGAGTAACCATTTGGGAAAAAAGAGAACTAGCTTGCTACTCAATTTTTTTTTTCTTTTTTCTTTTTTTGATATGGAGTCTCTTTCTGACCCAGGCTAGAATACAATGGTGTGATCTTGGCTTACTGCAACCTCTACCTCTCGGTTTCAAGAGATTCTCCTGCCTCAGCCTCCTGAGTAGCTGGGATTACAGGCATCTGCCACCACACCTGGCTAATTTTTTTTTTTTTTTTTTTGAGACGGAGTTTCACTCTTGTTACCCAGGCTGGAGTGCAATGGCGCGATCTCGGCTCACCGCAACGTCCGCCTCCTGGGTTCAGGCAATTCTCCTGCCTCAGCCTCCCGAGTAGCTGGGATTACAGGCACACACCACCATGCCCAGCTAATTTTTTGTATTTTTAGTAGAGACGGGGTTTCACCATGTTGACCAGGATGGTCTCGATCTCTCGACCTCGTGATCCACCCGCCGCGGCCTCCCAAAGTGCTGGGATTACAGGCTTGAGCCACCGCGCCCGGCCTGTTTTTGTTTTTAGTAGAGACAGGGGTTTCACCACGTCAGCCAGGCTGGTTTTGAACTCCTGACCTCAAGTGATCCACCTGCCTTGACCTTCCAAAGTGCTAGGATTAGAGGTGTGAGCCACCAAGATTGCACCACTGCACTGTGCTCCAGCCTGGGCGACAGAGCGAGACTTCTTGTCTTAAAAAAAAAAAAAAAAATGCAGGCAATCTAGACGTGGCAAAAACTCTAGTGTAAACAAAATTGGGACTCTAGTGATAAGCTGGGAAAAAGTAGTTGCCATGCAGCCTGTTCAAAGGGCTAATTTCCTTTAGAAAGCAGGATCGCTTGCCGATAGACAAGGCCAACAGCTCATTAGACAAGTGGGCACGTTAAAGACAGTTCAAAGGAAAGACAAGTGGCTTTCATACATAACTGTATGAAATGTTCCTCAGTTTCAGTTGGTATAAGAGAAAAGCAAATTGGAACTGTACTAAAAGCATTTAAAAAATATCCGATTAGCCAAGATTAAGAACTTTGATTCGCTGTTGGCTAAGGTGTAGGAAAATAGTCGCTTCCATGTATTAATGGTAAGATTCTAGACTCTATGGAGAGCAATTGAATAATATTTATTAAAATTTAAGAATGCACGTACCTTGTGTAGTATAGGTAAGTTTAGATAAGTTGTGATATATTTACATAATGGGATATTATAGAGCAGTAAGAATGAATGAATTACAATTCAGACAGCATGAATGACTCACAAACATAATGTTAGGTGAAAGAGCCAAACACAGAAATACATGTTCAAAAACAGACAAAATGGTTGTATTAGAAGTCAGGGTAGTATTACTCTTGTGGAGCTCACTGGATGGAGACATGAGGGGCTTTTGGAGGCTTATAATCTTGTTATTTTTGTTCTTTGTCTGTGTTAGGTGGGATTATTTTGGGAAAATTCATTGAGCTATGAACTTAAGAATTATGTACTATTCTGAATGTATCCTATACTTCAATACACATTTTTATGTAAATAAAAATAGCGTGCATACATGTAGTCACACCTAAAGAATGCGCATAACTTTTTGTTTTAGAAGTTTTATCCTAGGCTTATAACATATATTAACACACACTCTTGCATATGTGGGGGTTAAAAATAGCATGAAGGTATTCATTGCTGTGTTTGTAAGCACAAAAGTTCGTATAAAACCTAATTACTCGTAAGTAGGGAACTGGTAAAATAATTGATATAGTCATATGGTGGAATAGTAGCAGCTCTTAAGAGTTGCTTGATATGAAGTAATTTAGTAAGGTGTCTAAGGTATAGTAAATGAAAAGACGAAAAGTGCGTGAACAGTACATGTAATATGGTACTATTTGTGTATGGGTGTGTTTTATCTCAAAAGGAATATATTTGCAAACATACGTAGATATAATATATTTGGAAAGATAAGACTATATCCTAACACTGGCTGTCTCTGAGGAGTGGAACTGAGTGGCCAGAAGGCACAATTGGGTGATACTTTCTATACTAATTTGTGACTTAAATGTTTAATTGTGATAAAATGCATATACCAAAACTTACTACCTTAAAACATTTTTAAGAGTCCAGTTCAGCAGTGTTAAGTATATTTATATCATACAACCAGTCTCCAAAACTTTTTCATAGCCATTAAACAAGTACTTAATACTTCCCCCTGCCCTCGGCAGTCACTGTTCTACTTTCTGAGTCTATCAGTTGGACTGCTCTAGACAGCTCATGCAAGTGGAATCATGCAGTATTTGTCTTTCTGTAACTGGTTTGTTTCACTTAGCACAATGTTCTCAAGGTCCATACTATTTTGTGACTTTTGAATTCTGTACATTTTCAAAAGAGCATTAAAGTAAAAATACATGACATTATTTAGAGCTGGTTAATTACATGGTAAAAAGTTGATGGCTGGTGTGTCTTTTTCATTTCAACCAATATTAAATGCCAGTTTGGGCAGCAAACCAAAGCGTCACTTGAAGCTGGGTTTATGACATGTTTTTCCTTTTGTCCTCTATGGGTACCCCCAAAACGCAGGCTCAAGTCCCCAGCCTCTTGACTCTGCTCAGCGTTTTCCCCCCTTGGCTTACTGTCCAACTTTGGCCTGCTCTTCCAAATCTCCCTCTTTTCCCCAGGAACAAGCTGCTTCTATGTCAAGGGTATGGCTTCCTCCTTGCAGATTTTCCTCACATCTCTGACCTTGAAAAAGGGGGTTTTTTCATTTTGCTGGCTTTTTAGTGCGCCTTTGAGATCATTATTCTAAAGCCCTCTGTAATAATATTGTTTCACATGGATTGAAATTCATTGTTTACAGTAGGATTTTTGACTAGATGTGGGAACAGAAGAACAAGTTGAAATGACCCTGAAGCTTACGGGAGGACTGGGTATCATTAACTGGCACAGAGGGAGAAAGACAGGCTCTAGGTGGAAGATATGTGACTTGCTTTTGAAAATAGTGGTGTGAGATTCTGGCCTGCAAAAACAACTGGAGTGACGAGCTAGAAATGGGGACTTAAAAAATAGGGTGGGGGTGTGTGTGTGTGTGTGCGCGCGTGCACATGTGTGTGTGTATTGAAAATACAGAAAAATAAAATGTTACCCATAACACAGATCATGATTCTTAATACTTTAAGTGAATTAACTTCTGTTTTTCTCCTCTGGTTGTATGTGTATAAAAGTATTTATATAGCTAGTGTGGTGGTTCACACCTGTAATCCTAGCACCTTTGGGAGGCTGAGGCCAGTGGGTCACTTAAGGCCAGGAGTTCGAGACCGGCCTGGCCAATGGTGAAACTCCACCTCTACTAAAAATACAAAAATTAGAGCTGGGTGTGGTGGCATGTGCCTGTAGTCCCAGCTATTTGGGAGGCTGAGGCACGAGAATTGCTTGAACCCTGGAGGCAGAAGTTGTATTGAGCCAAGATTGAGCCACTGAACTGCCTGGGTGACAGAGCAACACTCTGCTCAAAAAAACCAAACACATTACATATATTTATATTTATATGTATGCATACCCACCCCCCATATACACACACACTTTAAAATGTAGAAATTATATTTTGTATTCACCCTTTTCCCCCTCTGTAAGTGAAGAAGCCCAAGGCCAGTTGCATAGTACTTCTGTTAAGAGTTGGCTCCAAAAGAGGTGATGAATGAATTTGTGGGATTGTTGAAATTGCACAGGGTGAGATCCTACACAGAGGTAGAAGAAAATATGGCAAGAATAGGATTTTGGAAACATGCCTAAACTTTTCTGAAACTTTCAGGATTCAAGAATCAGAAATCATAAAGAGGTGGGAGAATTAAGAGTTTCGTGTCAAACTGAGAAGAGCAGAGCACATTCCAAGAAAACAGGAGGAAAAATATTGCTTGGCATTATAAAGAGGTAGAGCTTGATGAAGACTAAGCCTTGAGATACTAAATTGAGGGCGTAATGGCGGGCACATGCTTGTAATCCCAGCGCTTTGGGAGGCCTAGGTAGGGGGATGCCTGGAGTCCAGGAGTTTGAGGCTGCAGTGAGTTACGAGCCGCTGCACTCCAGCTTGGGCAAGAGTGAGACCCTGTCTCAGAAGAGCAACAACAAGATACAAAATTGAGAAACTGTTACTTGAATACATACTTGAATATATATTCTGTCCAGCAGTGATGGAATAACAAGGACTGGATTTACCTTGCTATTTTAAGCAACCAGAAAACTGGACAATATACGAAATAGCAATTTGTAGGCATTGGGTGATGGGCAACGCAAGACTGTTGTCACTGAAAGGTGGAAAACAAACCTGCTGAGCTGTGTGGTTGCCCCAGTTTATCATCTGGAGGTAGTTTTCAGGCTGCAGAGCAGGGATGGTGAACCTAAATAAAGCCTGGTGTCTTACTGAATTGAGAGGACAAGATGGGGATTGGTGGGGAGGAAAGATTATCGTAATTTGTGGGGCAGAGTACCAGAGAAGTGGGAGTTGTACACAGAACTCCAGAGAAGGTGGAGGAGTCTCCTGAAGGCAGGTTGAGTCCTGATCTACACATGCATGACAGGAGAGCACCTGAGGCCAGAGAAAGAACCCCACTGGAAAGGAGCAGGCCACACGATTCCTGGAACTCTCACAGAGCTGGAATAGTCTGTGTTGCCATTAGCCAGAGTATATACAAGGGCATCAAAAGGGCATGGCATTTTGTAGTGAGGCTAAGTTAGCCCTAAGTTAAATGCTTCTCTGGACCTACTCAAACAATGAAAAAGCAAGTATTGGAAGATTTAAAGATTTATCTCACGCAGCCAATTGAAAGAATCTTACCTGTGTGTGAGAGCAAAGTCCAGGGCTATTTAAAGGAATATACAAAATCCAAAACACAAAACTCATAATGTTAGGCATTCAGTAAAATGACCAAGCATGCAAAAAACCAGAAAAATGTGACATAATCAGGAGAACAATCAACAGAACTAGATTCAGAAATGACAGAGATGATGGAATTAACAGACAAAGACATAAAAACAGCAATTATAAATATGCTCTCAGTTCAAAAAAGTAGAGGAGATGGTTAACATAATGGGAAGAGAACTGGAAGGTTTATTTTTAAAAGACCCAAACAGAACATCTAGAATTGGAAATACATTTTGAAGTACAATGATGGCAGTAGTTGAGACACTGCACATGAGTGAACTTCAAGACAGCAATAGAAACTGTCCAACATGAGGACATAAAGAAAAATGGAAAAATTGATAGAGCATCAATGACTATAACAAAGACAGTTGTTAGAGATAGAAACAGTCTGACATATATGTAATTGTAGCCCCAGAAAAGAGGGAAAGGGGAGAACAGAAAAAAGATTGTAAAAAATAATGACCAGGACATTTCCAAATTTGATGAATACTATAAGCCCACGTATTTAAGAATCCCAAGGAGAATAACTATAAAGGTAACCACACCAAGGCACATCATCATCACATTGTTGACAACCAATAATAAAGAGAAAATCCTGAAAGCAGACAGAGAAAAAATACACATCACGTACAGAGTAACAGAGATAAAAATGACAGCAGACTTCTCTTTTTTTTTTTTTTTTGAGACGGAGTTTCGCTCTTGTTACCCAGGCTGGAGTGCAATGGCGCGATCTCGGCTCACCGCAACCTCCGCCTCCTGGGTTCAAGCAATTCTCCTGCCTCAGCCTCCTGAGTAGCTGGGATTACAGGCACGTGCCACCATGCCCAGCTAATTTTTATTTTTTTAGTAGAGACGGGGTTTCACCATGTTGACCAGGATGGTCTCGATCTCTTGACCTCGTGATCCACCCGCCTTGGCCTCCCGAAGTGCTGGGATTACAGGCTTGAGCCACCGCGCCCGGCCTAACAGCAGACTTCTCATCAGAAATTTGGCAAACCAAAATACAATGGAGAGACCTCTTTAATTTAATTTTGTTTCCCCCAAGACGGAGTCTCACTTTTGCCCAGGCTGGAGTGCAGTGGCATGATCTGGGCTCACTGCAACTTCTGCCTTCTAGGTTCAAGTGATTCTCCTGCCTCAGCCTCCCAAGTAGGTGAGATGACAGGCTCATGCCACCACACCTGGCTAATGGTTTTGTATTTTTAGTAGAGGCAGGGTTTCACTATGTTAACCAGGTTGGTCTCAAACTCCTGACCTCATGATTTGCCTGCCTTGGCCTCCCAAATGGCTGGGATTACAGGCGTGAGCCACTGTGCCTGGCCTGGAGAGACACCTTTAAGGTATTTTTTAAAAAAATCTTACTGGGGCTGGGTACAGTGGCCAACACCTGCAATCCCAGCAGTTTGGGAGGCTGAGGCAGGAGGATTGCTTGAGTCCAGGAGTTCGAGCCAGCCTGGGTGACTTGGCAAAACCCTGTCTCTACAAAGAATACAAAAATCAGCCAGGCATGGCGGCGTGTGCCTGTGGTCCCAGCTCCTTGAGAGACTGAGGTGAGAGGATTGCTTTAGCCTGGGAAGCTGAGGCTACAGTGAGCTGTAATTGAGCCACACTGCACTTTAGCCTGGGTGACAGAGCGAGATCCTGTCTCAAAAAAGAAAGGCCTACTAGAACTTGTTGCCAGCTGACCTCCACAAGAAATGTTGAAGTTGTTCAGGCAGGAGGCAAGTGATTTAAAATGGAAATTTAGATCGTCACAAAAGATTGAGAAGTGCTAGAACTAACTGTGGAAGTAAAAATAAGACAATTTTTTTCCTTTTTAATCTCTTTAAAAGTCTCTTGTATTGAAGGTGATTGCTAACAGGTACAGGATTTCCCTTTTTGCGTGATGGAAATGTTCTGCAATTAGTGGCGATGGTTGTACAACATTGTGAATTAAAGAAATAGTAGCTTTGAAAAGATAGTTGTTTAAAGCAAAAATAATAATGCATTATAAGTTTTATAACACACGGGAGTAAAAGGTATGACAATAGCACAAAGAATGGAAGGGGATCGGAAGGGGTGTAAGAAACCTTAGTAAGGATTTCTTTCTTTCTTTATTTATTTGACAGCATCACTTTGTTGCCCAGGCTACAGTGTGGTGGCACAATCCCTGCTCACTGCAACCTCTGCCTCCTGGGTTCAACAATTCTTTTTTTTTTTTTTTTTTTTTTTTTTGAGGCGGAGTTTTGCTCTTATTACCCAGGCTGGAGTGCAATGGCGCGATCTCGGCTCACCGCAACCTCCGCCTCCCGGGTTCAGGCAATTCTCCTGCCTCAGCCTCCTGAGTAGCTGGGAACACAGGCACGCGCCACCATGCCCAGCTAATTTTTTGTATTTTTAGTAGAGACGGGGTTTCACCTTGTTGACCAGGATGGTCTCGATCTCTTGACCTCGTGATCCATCCGCCTCGGCCTCCCAAAGTGCTGGGATTACAGGCTTGATGGGTTCAACAATTCTGCCTCAGCCTCCCAAGTAGCTAGGATTTCAGGTATACACCACCACACCCAGCTAATTTTTTTATTTTTAGTAGAGATGAAGTTGGACCATGAGGCTGGTCTGGAACTCCTGACCTCAGGTGATCCACCTGACCTCAAGTGATCCGTTTTTCTCAGCCTCCCAAAGTGCTGGAATTGCAGGCGTGAGCTACCATGCCTGGCAGAAACCTTAGTGAGGTTGTTAAGCTATACGTGAAGTAGAATTGTCAAATTTACATCTAGAAAAGTAAAACAATTTATGTTCCCATTTCAAATGTGTAGGAGTGCCAATTTAACCATATCCTTGTCCATGTGTGGTATTCATTTTAAAACATTGCCACCCAGATTTTTAAAAAACTTGATTACCCCAGGCAACCAATCCTCACCGTGCTTGAAGGATACTATCTTTATTTCTGAAATCTTTGAAATTCTGTCAGAATCTCTTTGCCTTAAATTTGGCTAAAACATAAAATGTACACATTTATCTTTTTCCTTTCCTTCTCTTCCTGCCCCCTTTCTTCATAAGCATAGTTTTGTTCAGTCATTTCTTTGGTTACTACTTCAGCTTCATTCGTTCTAGAATGTGAATGTTGTGAAGGCACCTTCCGTGTCTCTCTGATTCTTTACTGTATCATGACTGTAGTAAACTAGATGCTCAATACATTTGTCAAAAAAAACACAAAATACTGTTTTCTTTCTATACACAGTATTGGTAAGGCTGATCTGTATATTTGTAACATTTTTTCTTTCATCTTGTTAATCTATTTTGTCCTTTTGATTCGAGTTGTGGGATAATTCATTTACTGATTTTTTTATGTTACTAATTTCTGTTTGGTAATATTTCATCTGCTGCTTACTGCTTCTGCTGCTGTTTTAAATTTGGCAGACCATGCTTTTTATCTCTGAAATATTTTCTCAGATTATTCTGATTTCATTTTGAAAGATGCATATTCACTCAAACCTTGCATTTTATTATTTTTCTTCAACTTACACCAGATACTGTGAGACTGTCAAGTTTAAATCTCTTTTTCAGCTCTAGGGCATTTAAACTTTAATATTCGTGTGTTTAAAACCCATTAGGACTTGGAAATGAAAGAAAATGGAGTACCCATTTCTTCCTTCAATCCAGCCACCTCAACACACAATTAAAATGTGGTATTAGGGCTGCACACAGTGGCTCACGCCTATCATCCCAGCACTTTGGGAGGCTGAGACAGGTGGATCCTGTGAGCCCTGAAGTTTGAGACCAGGCTGGACAACATGGTGAAACCCCATCTCTACAAAAAAAATTAGCCACACATGCTGGCTGGTGCTTGGAGGCTGGGGTGGGGAGGATTGCTTGAGCTCAGGAGGATAAGGTTGCAGTGAGCTGCAATCGTACTCTAGCCTGGGTAATAGGGCAAGACCCTGTCTCAAAAAAAAAAAAAAAAAAAAAAAAGTACCATGAAATTTTTGTTAATGTAAGGTTAGGTCTAAGAGTTTTATTTCCAAAGATTATCATGTGGAAGTAATCTCTAGACATTTTTGACTTCCTGGCCTATTTTGTAAGACCCCCAGAGGTGCAGAACTGGATCAGGAAAATAAGCAGAGCTTGAATACACACTGCCATTTTTGAGAGGAACACGAATTCGGAACTCTAAAGAATTGGAGTTATTTCTTTCCTTAATTGCACTTTGGAGCTTGGCCCTCGGGATGAAGAAATGAATGTGAGTTCCTCTTCTCTAGGTGTCCAGTCTAATGCTAGACATACATGGTAATAAGCACAGTCAGTGTGAGAGATCAGTGGTGTGAAGGTAAAGGAGAAGAGATCCATAATTCATGGTTGATGTTTTCCACTGAGGGGCCAGTGTGGATCACCTGAGGTTGGGAGTTCGAGACCACCCTGACCTCGAACATGGAGAAACCCCATCTCTACTAAAAATCCAAATAAAAATTGAAGAAAAGAAAAGAGTTCGTCAGTGCACCGTGGTAAAGTCAGGGGACTAGAATGTAAAAGAATGTGGTATACAATGCAGAATGCAGGGGCACTGGAGCTAGAAGTGATCTTAGGGAACATGGAGTCACAGAAAAGCAATGAGATGCCATTTCTTGCTCAACTCCAGTCCACTGGCAGCAGTCACCTGGAGGGCTGCTTGCATGTAACTCACCATGAGTGACTATGGGTGTCAGCTGTGTGCATGAGAAGGGAGGGCAGGGCCCAGTATTTGACATGCTTGGGATCTAATCCTTTCATTTTTCATATGACAAAATCTAGAGCCAGGGAGGTGAGCTAACCGGCTTCCAGGTCACACTGTGAGCTGGCAGTAGAATGTGGCGGGTGACCTGACTCCCAGAAGAACATTCCTCTAAGCCAGGGGCTGGCCAAGGATGGACTGAGGTCCATATACGGCTCATGAGCTCAGCATGGATTTCATTTTTTAATTTTTTTGGAGACAGTCTTACTCTGTTGCCCAGGCTGGAGTGCAGTGGTATGACCTCGGCTCAAAGCGACCTCTACCTCCCAGATTCAAACAATTCCCGTGCCTCAGCCTCCCAAGAATCTGAGATGACCGTCATGCTCTACCGCACCCAGCTAATTTTTTTGTGAGGGACAGCGTCTCACTCTTTTGCCCAGCTGGGGGTGCAGTGGCATGACCTTGGCTCATTGCAGCTTCCACCTCCTGAGTTCAAGTGATCCTCCTGCCTCAGCCTCCTGATTAGCTGTGACCACAGGCATGCACCACCGTGCCTGGCTAATTTTTTTATTTTTAGTACCCGACTGGGTTTCACCATGTTGGCCAGGCTGATCTCAAACTCCTAGCCTGAAGCAACCCGCCTGCCTCAGCCTCCCAAAGTGCTGAGATTATAGGCATGAGCCATAGCGCCCAGCCAGATTTCCTATTTTTAACAGTGGAAAAAAAAAAATTACATGACACATGCGAATTCTGTAAAATTCAAATTTTGGTTTCTCTAAATACATTTTTACAGGAACAGTCACACCCTTTGATTTCTGTATTATCTAAGGCTGCTTTTCCACTATGCTGGAAGAGACAGGTTTTGTGACAAAGGCCGTATGGCCCGGAATGCTCAAAGTGTTTCCGGAAAAAGTTTCTTTACTCCTACCTTCTTCCAGTGTCTCTTGAACTTTAATGTCCACACACACCACCTAGAGAACTAGTTACAATTCAGGTTCTGTTCCAGTGGATCCGGGCTGAGGCCTAAAATTCTGCACTGTTAACAAGCACCAGGTGATGCCATGGCTGCTGGTCCATGGACCACACTTCGAGTAGTGAGGATCGACTCCAGTGTGTCTCTACATGTCGACCTGAAACAGCAGCAGCAGTACCTGTGTTAGGAATGCAGATACTCAGGCCCCACCCAGACCTACTAAACTGAAAATCTGGGTGGGGCCCAGCAAGCTGTGTTTTGCAGTCACAAGCTATCGGCCAACGCAGTGGCTCATGCCTGTAATCCCAGCACTTTGGGAAGCTGAGGTGAGCAGATCACCTGAGGTCAGGAGTTTGAGACCAGCCTGGCCAATATGGTGAAACACCATCTTTACTAAAAAATATTTTTTAAATTAGCCAGGCGTGGTGGTGCACGCCTGTAATCCTAGCTACTCAAAGGCTGAGGTGGAAGAATCGCTTGAACCTGGGAGGCTGAGGATGCAGTCAGTCAAGATCATGCCACGGCACTCCAGCCTGGGAGACAGAGTGAGACTCCATCTTAATCAATCAGTCAAATATAATAAGCTATCCAGGTGATTCTGATGCAGGCTTAAATTTGAACACCATCTCTCCTGCAGGTCCAGACTCTGAGAGATTTTACGTAAGAGTCAGAAAATTCAGTGTGAGTATGAACATGCTTTCACAAATGCTGAAAAGGCTAGAACTTCCTTAAACATTCCACCTGCAACTCAGCTAACGTGAAGCAGGTGTTAGTTTAACAGAAAAGTTTCGTATTTATAAAAATGTTTAATGCTGCTTCACAGAAACTTACCAGAAAAATTTGGCCACCTGACCGAGAAGGAATAGTTGTAATGAGAGCAACATTACAAGAAGAATGACACAGTTAATACTAAAAAGACGGGAAGAAAAAACACGGCATGATCTGAAGTTGTTGTTCACCATAAACTGTATTTAACTGTGCTTAAAAGGAAATTTCCATAGTCCCTTTCTATATGGTCTGCTGATGTGGGGCCAGCTTTGCAAAACAGTTGCACTGTCTTTTTTTCCTTTTTTTGAAACGGAGTTTTGCTCTTGTTGCCCAGGCTGGAGTGCAATGGCATGATCTCGGCTCACTGCAACCTCTGCCTCCTGGGTTCTAGCGATTCTCTTGCCTCTGCCTCCACAGTAGCTGGATTACAGACACAAGCCACCACACCTGGCTAATTTTGTGTTTTTAGAAGAGACGGGGTTTCATCATGTTGGTCAGGCTGGTCTCGAACTCCTGACCTCAGGTGATCTGCCCCTGCCTCTGCCTCCCAAAATGCTGGGATTGCAGCTGTGAACCGCTGTGCCCCGCCTGCACTGTTGTCTTTAAACTTTTCAAAGCCAGGTAGGCGGGGATAGACCAGTCACCCTACCCCAGGACAGGCACCAGAACATGGATCATAATAGTAAAAAACAGGGAACAACCTGTTTTTGCAAGAAATGGGAGAAAGGTAATGGGCATTTCCACATGCCCAACAAGCATGCATCATGATCACAAATGAAGCAAGCCAGGCATGGCAGCGGCGCACCTGCAGTCCCAGCTGCTTGGGAAGCTAGAGTAGGAGGAGGATTGCTTGAGCCCGGGAGTTTGAGGCTGTAGTGAGCTATGATCACACTACTGTACTCCAGCCTGGGGGACAGAGCGTGACTCCATTTCAAAACAAAATCCAAAAAAAAGCAGATCAGAATGAACCTGGATGATACAGTATTAACTACACAAAGAGAACTCTGTGTCAGTATGATCCCATTTAAGTCTGTCAGAATATTTTTAAATCCCTGTATGCTTGTACATTTTCTTGTAAAAGCGTACACAGAACTGTCACTTCGGAGGAGAGGAGCTGATGGAAGAGAAGACAGTATACTTTCATTTTATATCTTTCTGTATGATTTTTTTTTTTTCTTTACAGTGGATGACAAGTATTTGTTCAGCACCTGCTCTGCATTGTTTTATGTACTGAGGACACAGCAGTCCACTTGGAGCTGACGTTCTAGTGGGGATAGAAAGAAAGTAAAGTACATTTTTAAAACTACTTTTTTTTTTTTTTGAGACAGGGTCTTGCTCTGTTGCCCAGGCTAGAGTGCAGTGGCTCAGTTTTGGCTCACTGCAACTTCTGCCTCCCAAAGTTCAAAGGATTCTTATGTCTCAGCCTCCTGAGTAGCTGGGATTATAGGTATGCACCACCCGGCCCAGCAATTTTTTTTTTTTGCCAGGTTGGGCAGAGCGGTCCCAAGCTCCTGGCCTCCAGTGATCCACCTACCTCAGACTTCCACAGTGCTTTGATTACAGGCATGAAACACAACACCCAGCCCAAAATAAGTAAATTTTAGAATATGTTTAGACCATGCCGTAACTGTGGTCTAAACAGACTTGACATGTTGTCCACGGGACACTGACAGTCCACACTTTGTGACCAGTTGGTGACAAAATAAGGAGGCAGCACTGTAATGAAGATCAACTATGGCACCAAGCGTGCCATTCAGATCAGCTCACTTTTTTTTTCTTATAAAGCTTTCTTAATACAGGAAGCAGAAAGCATGGGTTTCCATCCTGGTACCGGTTTCCATCCTGGCACAAATGCCTTAGCCTGCCACGTTGGCCAGGCTGGACTCGAACTCTTGGCCTCAAGTGATCTGCCTGCCGTGGCCTTTAAAGTGTTGGTATTACAGGCGTGAGCCACCGTGCCTGACTGCCACCTGCTCATTTATAAAGCCCCCTGCAATTCACTTGCAACCAAGACTGAGAATCCCTGGTGCAGAGTGCCTCCTCGAGTCCAGGAATGATCTGCAGCCCCCACTTCCCTTCCAGGCGTGTCTTTGTCTCCCTGTGGCTGTTTCTGGGAGACCCTGCATTTTTGAGTTCTTTTATTCGTGTCACCTGAGCATGTTCCCGTGGTTACCCTGACTGTGTTGCCGGCTGCATATTTATCCCTTTTGTATCTTCCGTCCTGGGTACTCTTCCACCTCCTCTGGGGTCAGCCCTTTCTTGCCTTACATTGTGCTGCTTTCTCTCCTGGCACCAAAGAATGAGGCAGCCAGTGCAGAGTGGGGGCTGTAGTCATCATCATCACTGAGGTATTGTGAGCCAGGAAAGATGATCTGTTTCAACACAGCACAGTGCCCAAGTGCCCTTGATAATTGTTGGCTGTCATTGACATTGTTGACGTTCTGATGGTGATTATTGATGCTGGGTGGACTCTTCCTGGGATCGGGGTGGATACCTAGCAGTCCTGTCCCTCTGTGTCCTTATCAGGGTCCTTTCCTAAGTCTGCAGCTAAGGCATCTGCCAGGGCTGGGGTCTCATCTGAAGACTCAACCAGGGAAGGGTCCACTTTGAAGCTTACCTGATTGTTGGCAGAACTCGGTTCCCCAGTTGTTCAAATGTTGAAATATTTCCTTATTACTGTGGAAACAGCCAGTGCCCCAGGTACCTTTTACAATGAACTCTCGGGAGGTCTCTGTGATCTGGGCACTAAAGGGTTAATTTCTGGCACTACAGGGGTCCCTGGGCCTCTGCCTCTTGGCTGATGCCCTTGTCAAACTGGTTATCTATTTTGAATATCACCTCTTGCAGTGCTTGGGAACCAGGGGACTGTGCCCTTTTCCTCCTGCCATTCCTTGCATCTTGGTCCTGGGAAGTGAGCTTATCACAGCAGAGATACTGTTACCTGGGCGGGGTTTTACCCATCCCTGCTGGTACAGGATGCTGACTTGGGCCCAGTGTCCTCAGTGGATGGAGCTCTCTGCACAGCTGCAAAGCACCGTTCCTGCCCCAAGGGACTGAACTCCAGATACCACCTGCCCCTCAACCAGACAGCCTGTTCATGGCCTCTGCAGAGCAGGTCTCCTTTCTGAGCATCCTGGCTGTGCAGTGCTCTGCCGTCTCTTCCCTGAAGTGGCCAGTTTTTCTTGCCCTTGGTTTTAGCATCTGGCTCATATAACTCCCCTCCCTTCCTTGTCTCTTTTCTGCCAGGGGTCTTGGGCATCATCGGTCCAGGGAAGGAAGCAAAGCAGATGGAGGATGGCGTGCTGGTGACGGACAGTGCAGGGGAGCAACTACAGAGGTAAGTGTGGAGAGGTGGCGTGACTGACGCAGGCCTCATGAGTTCACCATCTGCTCATGCTTCTGACACTTGAGTTCCCTATGTGGTGTGGGTCTTTGCTCAGGTCACTTGCGGGGGACCTGGAAGGTTCAAGCTTTGTGAAGCAGCATTCCATATAAAACTATCTCAAGGCCAGGTATGGTGGCTCATGCTTGTAATCTCAGCACTTTGGGAGGTTGTGGCAGGAGGATCTCTTGAGGTGGGGAGTTTGAGACCACCGTGGGCAACATAGCAAGACCCTGTCTCTACAAAAAAGGAAGTATCCTTGTGTTTGATTATAGAGGGCTTCCTTAGATCCCTGGGGATTCATAGCATATGCAGTATATTCACCGTGCTAGCTTTAGAAAACTGGCTGAGTCAGCTGGGCATGGTGGCTCACACCTGTAATTCCAGCACTTTCGAAGGCTGAGACGGGTAGATCACCTGAGGACAGGAGTTCAAGACCAGTCTGGCCAGCATGCGGAAACCCTGTCTCTACCAAAGATATAAAAATTAGCCAGGCATTGTGGCAGGCGCCTGTAAATTCTAGCTACTCGGAAGGCTGTGGCATGAGAATCATTTGAACCCAGGAGGCAGAGGTTGCAGTGAGCCAAGATTGAGCCATGGCACTCCAGCCTGGACAACAGAGTGAGCCTCATCTCAAAAAACAAAAAGAAAAAAACAGCAAAAGAACAACAACAAACAAATGTCTGAATTTGGGCTTTGACAAATTCAGAGCCCAAACATATTGGATCTTGGGGATTTGAGAAAGGATTATGGACCTGCAGTTGCTCTAGGGGTCAGAAGAGGGCAAAGGTGATGTGGCCTAGCACTGTGCCTTGGTACATGTCACTTTTGCCATTGTTATCATCTTACACAGCCTGCATTCTAGTGGGAGATTCCAGACAGTGCACGAGCGCAGAAGGATGGAAGATTTTCATGCGAGGTGCTAGCGTGGGTTTGTGAGCCCTAGGTCATGAAGCAGGGAGCCCCAGCTCCCCACCTGAATTCTAGATTTCATTCAGAGTTGGTTCTGATTCTTCCCTGTGCCGCTTCCTGAAAACCCACACTTGCTTTCGGATTTGAGGGCCACTTCCACCTCACTTGGCCTTAACCAAACACCTTTGCCCAGATCTCATGGGCAAGGAAAGGTTACCCACCCCCAGGCCCTAGATCAAGGAGGGGAGGTGCTGGAGGTTTATTTGGCCTTTAGGAAGTGTTTTCAGGGGACACAGTTTTGGGGGTGCAATGGATCACATGGGGCTCTTGACCTCAGGTAGCTTGTAATCTTGTTCAGGAGATAAGTAGGTAGAGGAAGGCATAGAAAGTTCCACAGCAAAGAGCCACATCTGTGTTTTGCATGGCCTCCGTAATTCCCTCCCTCCCTCCTTCCTTCCCTCCCTCCCTCCCTCCCTCCCTCCCTTCCTTCCTTCCTTCCGTTTTTAGAGATGGAGCCTCCCTCTCTTGTGCAGGCTGAGTTCAGGGTGCAGTGGCACCAACTCAGCCACTGACCACAAAACTGTGGGCAATGCAGTCTGTGATGTTCTCCGGGGTCTGCATAAAGATAATGACCACTGATGTACAGAAAGTCCTTTTGTTTTTCTTTTGAGGCAGGGTCTCACTCTGTCACTGAGGCTGGAGTGCCGTGACACAATCATGGCTCACTGCAGCTTCTGCCTCCTGGATTCAAACATTTCTGCCTCAACCTCCCTAGTAGTTGGGACTACAGGTGCCTGCCACCATACCTCCATAATTTTTTTATTTTTAGTAGAGACAGGGCTTCACCATGTTGGCCAGGCTGGTCTTGAACTCCTGGGCTCATCTTCCCTCCTCGGCCTCCCAAAATGCTGGGATTACAGGCGTGAGCCATTGCACCTGACCTGTTTTTCATTTCTCAGTTAGTCCTAATGATTATGTCCCTGAGAAAGTCTCAGTTGGATCCTAACCTGTTTTTGGTACCTCACAGCTGCTGTCCTCTCTTTGTAACAAGCAAAGTGGGTTCCAAGCTCCTGTTTTATTTATTTATTTTTTTAAAAAGATCATCTGTTTTGGGCAAGTGTTAATAATTCTCCATTTATGGTAGTGATCCAAAGTTTATTTTAAAAAATAAATGTGATTATGTTTTTAAAAAAGGGAATGGAATTTTTAAAATGTAGGATAAAAATATGCATAGATAAACAAAAAACCCCATGAAAAGTGGTAGCGGGGGAGTGAGGCTGGGACGCTTTCTCATATCCACCCCGATGTGTCCAGAGCTTCCCAGGACTGTCTGTTCCTGGTTTCTTCCTTAACTTGTCATCACAGTCAGGACTGTGGCCAGGGGCAGAGGTGACTGTGGTGTCCTCTCTCGCCTTACCCTTACTGACCCTCCAGGAAGCCAGAGAAATTACCCCAAATCATAGGACATGGGAAGGAAGGGGCAGAGATGCCAGGCCCATTTAATCCTCATTTAATTTCAATTTTACCTTCAAGGAGCAGCAAAGCCAGAGGGCTTATAACTTATCAAAGTTGGCCCAAGAGTGGAGCCGGACACAACATGCTCATTTCTTTTTCTCTTTTTTTTCCCTGAGACAGGATCTGACTCTGTCATTCAGGATGGAGTATAGTGGCACAGTCACGGCTCACGGCAGCCTCCACCTCCCAGATTCAAGTGATTCTCCCACCTTAGCCTTCCGAGTAGCTGGAAGTACAGGTATGCTCGACTAATCTTTTTTTATTTTTTGTAGAGCTGGGATTTCACTTTTTTGCCCAGGCTGTTCTTGAACTCCTGGGCTCAAGTAATCTGCCTGCCTTGGCCTCCCAAAGTACTGGGATTACAGGTGTGAGCCACCATGTCGGGCCACACACTTGTCACTTCTGAACCCCAAGCCCACCACACTCCACTGCTCATGAGAAAGGGGTTTCCAAACCCTGCAGACTAATTTTAGGGACAGCAGGCAGCTTGGCTGCATGATGAAGCCAACTGGTGAAATAAACACATTCTTAATTATGACCTGTCTTCTCTCCCACCTATTTCATTTCCCAGAATGGAGACTTGAAAACTCAAAAGGAAACAATCAGTTACGCATCAGACCTGTTACTTTTCAGCTAGACTGTAGGGTCAGATGATTTTTGTTTGTTTGTTTGTTTTTTGGTAGGGGGCAGGGCCTGGCTGTGTTGCTCAGGCTGGAGTGCAGTGGTGTGACCATAGCTTACTGCAGCCTCCAGCTTCTGGGTTCAAGCGATCCTCCTAGCTCAGCCTCCTGAGTAGCTGGGACTGTAGGTGTGGACCACCATGCCTAGCTAATTTTAAAATCTTTTGTAGAGATAGGGTCTTACTGTGTTTTCCATGCTGGTCTCAAACTCCTGGCCTCAAGCAGTTCTACCTTGGCCTCCCAAAGTGCTGGAATTATAGGGGTGAGCCACGGTGCCCAGTCCAGATGATTTTTAAGACTCAAAATTCAGCATGAAAAGCTCGAAATGACAGTGAGCACAGACCTGGGTAAAGACACCTGGAGTTTCTTTTTTTGTTTGTTTGTTTTTATTGCACTTTAGGTTTTGGGGTACATGTGAAGAACATGCAAGATTGTTGCATAGGTATACACGTGGCAGTGTGATTTGCTGCCTTCCTTCCCCTCACCTATATCTGGCATTTCTCCCCATGCCATCCCCTCCCACCCCTGCCCTCTGCTGTCCCTCGCCTGTTTCCCCCCAACAGACCCCAGTGTGTAGTGCTTCCTTCCCTGTGTCCATGTGTTCGCATTGTTTAACGCCCGCCTATGAGTGAGAACATGCGGTGTTTGATTTTCTGCTCCTATGTCAGTATGCTGAGAATGATGGCTTCCAGGTTCATCCATGTCCCTACAAAGGACGTGAATTCATCGTTTTTGATGGCTGCGTAGTATTCCATGGGCACCTGGAGTTTCTTGAAAACCAGCCAGGTGATTTAGGCAGGGGCTGGCCTAAAGCAGATTGCTGTCTTGCATGTGAGGTGACTAGACTGATTTGTTTAACGCCGTGCCGGGCTACCCAGGAAATACACCAAAGAAAGAAACTCCAACCTTTGCCTCCTGGAGGGAGCTGGGCACTGGGGAGATGGGTGAGTTGGTATTCTGTGCTCAGAGTGAAAGGAGCTGGGGAGGCTGGCCCAGCTGTCGTGTGGAGGTGACACTTGACCTTGGTTGCCGGGCAACATGTCACACATTGCCTGAAGCTCATTGGTGGCTTCTCTTTTCTGCCAGTCTTGGCATAAAAGTTGGAATCCTGACCCGAGTCTCCCATGTCATGTGTGGTCTGGCTACAATCGGTTTTTCCAGCCTCACTCCTTGCTGTCCCATGATCTCCTAGCTCCAGCCACCTGTGCCTTCTCTCAGTTCCCCAGATGCGCTGTGTTCCCTCCTGCCTCCAGGCCTCTGCACGTGCTGGTTCTGCCAGCCTCACTCCTTGCTGTCCCATGATCTCCTAGCTCCAGCCACCTGTGCCTTCTCTCAGTTCCCCAGATGCGCTGTGTTCCCTCCTGCCTCCAGGCCTCTGCACGTGCTGGTTCTGCCAGCCTTTCTCCATTTTCAGCTGGTTTAACTCCTTTTTTTTTTTTTTTTTCCCCCCTGGAGGCAGAGTCTCCCACTGTCACCCAGGCTGGAGAGCAGTCGTGCAGTTTTGGCTCACTGAAACTTTTGCTTCCTGGGTTCAAGTGACTCTTGTGCCTTAGCTTCCTCCTGAATAGCTGGGATGCTCGTGGCTGGATCATCAACATGTGTTAATGGGGGAGCCAGTTGTGCTGTGCTTTGGATTCCAACTCCCAACAGGAATGGGGGAGAGGAAAGGGAGAGGCATGAAGTTGGAGGAGTGGATACAATGCCTGGTGACCAGCTAGAATGGAGAGGAATTTGACATGTTGCCGGGATTTTCCCCATCAAAGGCATTCCTTGATGGCCCAAGAGGACACTTCCAGGTACCAGGGGAATGCTGTTAAAGCTATGAATTTCCCTCTAAGCACTCCTTTAGCTGCACCTCACAGGTGGTGATACACTGTTTTTATATTGTCACTTGGTTCACAATATTTTCCAGTTTCCTTTCTGACGACTTATGTGGCCCATAGGTTATCGTGAAAATGTGATATATGCCATGGAGTTGGCAGTGTGGCAGGCCTGGGTGATGGCTACACCTGGGTTGCTCATTTCTATACCATTCTTACCTGAATGTTTCATAATTCATCACTTTTTTGGGGGGGAGGGAGACAGTGTCAGTCCGTTATCCAGGCTGGAGTGTAGTGGCAAAATCTCAGCTCACTGCAACCTCTGCCTCCTGGGTTCAAGCGATTCTCTTGCCTCAGCCTCCCAAATAGTTGAGATTACAAGCATGCTTAGTAGAGATGGGTTCTGCCATGTTGGCCAGGCTGGTCTCAAATTCCTGACCTCAAGTGATCCGCCTGCCTCGGCCTCCCATAATTCATTCTTGTTGAAAATAATTTGTTTCCTGTTATCTTATTAAAAAAGAAAAAAAAGAAAAATGGGAACATAAAGAATGCCTGCTCACTCTAGAAATGCCTTTTGATTCTTGCAGGTCACTTGAACTGGCTCGTTCGGATGTCATCTGAGATGGAAACCAACATTGTGGCCATGGAGAGACTCAAGGAGTATTCAGAAACTGAGAAGGAGGTAGGCGCGGGCCCCTGGCCTGACCTCTGGGTCTTTGGTGTAGCTTTATCCTAAGGACATCTCTGAGCCCTGTCCTGTGTACCCTCTGCCTCTCAGCAGGATGGTGAGCTGGATACCCCATCAGATAGAAGTGTGTCTTACGCTCGTCCAGTCTTTTGGCAGCACTTACTTAGAGCCTGGTTTTAGGGTGAAAATAGTTGACCAGCATTCCCCAAGATCTGGGGTATCTGCATACGAGACTGTGGGATGCTGACAGGGCATTCAGAAGGTGTTCACATTGTAAAGAAGTTTCCCCCTCTAATTCTCTTTCATACCTTTTGATGGTATCACAGAGAAAGTGAGTTTGGTGCTAGCAGGTCTTTAACACCTTCGCAATTGAGATGACCTCCCTTTGACAGACGGATAAATAGCAGCCGTCACACTTGGAGCCTTCAACAGGACAGCCTCTATCTTCTATCAAAAATAACCTTCTGTTACTTACTATGTATTTGTTGTTGTTTTTGTTGTTGTTGTTTTTTGTTTTTAAGATGGAGTCTTGGCTGGGCGCAGTGGCTCATGCCTGTAACCCCAACACTTTGGGAGGCCGAGGTGGGTGGATCATGAGGTCAGGAGTTCAAGACAAGCTGGCTAAGATGGTGAAGCCCCTTCTCTACTAAAAATACAAAAATTGGCCTGGTGTGGTGGCAGGCGCTCTAATCCCAGCTACTCAGGAGGCTGAGGCAGTAGAATCACTTAACCCAGGAGGCAGAGCTTGCAGTGAGCCGAGATCATGCCACTGCAATCTAGCTTGGGCGACGGAGCAAGACTTTGTGTCAAAAAAAAAAGAGATGGTGTGTCACTGTCGTCCAGGCTGGAGTGCAGTGGCGCGATCTCAGCTCTTTGTAACCTCCACTTCCCAGGTACGAGTAATTCTCCTGCCTCAGCCTCCCGATTAGCTGGGATTACAGGCGCCGGCTATCACGCCTGGCTGTTTTGTTTTTTAGTAGAGATGGGGTTCACCAGGTTGGCCAGGCTGGTCTCGAACTCCTTACCTCAGGTGATCCACCCACCTCAGCCTACCAAAGTGCTGGGATTAGAGGTGTGAGCCACCGTGCCCGGCCTGTCTGTTATGTATTTGTATGGGAGACTCCTGTTATGGAAAATAATAGTACTTTTCCATTTGTGATTGTAATAAATTGTCCTCTGAAGTAAGCTGAGAAATCAGGTATAAGTGAGTTGATTAAGTGTATTTAAACAAGAGAATCAGTGCCTGCATACTACACAAATGATGCAGCCGGGAACTGAACAAGGGGGGATGCTGCAGTCACTTAACCCCAGTCTTCTTTTTATAGATGGAGGAAAAGGGAGCCTGGGGAGGGATGGTGGCATCAAGGTCCCACGTGGCGTGGTAGAACATCTGGGACGCATGTCCCCAGACTTTGATGCCACATTGTCCTTAATAACTGCCTTCTTAGGCCCTGAACAGCAGCAGAAGTAGAAACAGCAGTGATAACAGTCACAGTGATGCCTGGTGACACCCTGCTCCCCCGACACACACACACACAAGTAATAACAGGGACACGCACTGTGCCTTGTAGTACGTCAGGCCCAGACCTAAACACTTAACACAGAATAATGCAGTCAGTCTTTACCTCACCCTATGATTGATTTTTGAGACACAGTCTCATTTTTGCCCAGGCTGGAGTGTAGTGTGATCTCACTCACTGCCTCCTAGGCTCAAGTGATTCTCCTACCTCTGCCTCCTGCGGGTCTGGGACCACAGGCACACGTCACCACAGCCAGCTGGCTTTTGTATTTTTAGTAGATACGGGGTTTTGCCATGTTGTCCAGGCTGGTCTCAATCTCCTGAGCTCAAGTGATCCTCCTGCCTTGTCCTCCCAAAGTGCTGGGATTACAAGCGGGAGCCATTGTGCCCCAGCCCGATAATTTCAATGCTGTTATTACCCCCATTTTACAGGTGAGAAAACTGAGACAGAAAAGTGAAGTTACTTGTCCAAGATCACATGGCTGGTAAATGGCAGACCTAGGCTTTGAGCCTGCGCTTCCTCGGAGACCCTCTCCAGTGCCATGGGAGTCATACTACCCTGCCTCCTGAGGAAGTGCCCCTTGGGACAGAGACCAAGGCCTCTGGTAAGTTCTGTCCTCCCCAGGAATTCACAGAGGCGACCTCTGCCCACTCCTTTTTCTGGGTGAACCAGGTACCATGGTACTGGTGGCCCACGCCTGTAATCCCATCACTTTGAGAGGCCAAGGCCCGTAGATCACTTGAGGCCAGGAGTTTGAGACCAGCCTGGCCAACATGGTGAACCCCATCTCTACTAAAATCACAAAAATTAGCCGGGTGTGGTGGTGTACACCTATAATCCCAGCTACTCGCGAGGCTGAGGTGGACGGATCGGTGGAACCTGGAAGGCGGAAGCTGCAGTGAGCTGAGATTGCGTCACTGTACTCCATCCTGGGCAACAGAGCGAGACTCCGCCTCAGAAAAAAAAAAAAAAATTAACACAAGAACTTTATGGGGGAGAGTGAAAGTTGGTTCCTGTTCACCCCATTCCTCTTCTTCCCACAGAGGGGCCCCATTAGCATTTAGGTGTGTTTCCTCCAGAACTTTCCCGTTAGCATTTAGGTATGTTTCCTCCAGAACTTTCGTGGTTCTAGTGATCCTTTTGCCTCAGCCTACCAAATAGCTGGGATTACAGGCTCCCGCCACCATGTCCAGCTAATTTTTGTGTTTTTAGTAGAGACAGGGTTTCACCATGTTGGTCAGGCTGGTCCTGAACCCCTGACCTCAAGTGACCTTCCCGTCTCCGCCTCCCAAACTGCTGGGGTTACAGGCATGAGCTACCATGCCCCGCAACACTGTTATGTTATACCACATCCACAAAAGGGCTGAATGTCTTGCCTAAAAGGTGCCCGATGTTTTCTTGTTACATGCCTTCCACCGTGCTGCTGAGCTTGGCCGCGTGCTCTCCAGCCTGGTTCCGCACCTGTGTGTGCCCTGGAGGGATGTGCATTCTCTGAGGCTGAAACCACTGAACCTGGCCCACGCCACATCCAGCTGGGGGCCTCAGGAGATGCTGAACTGGACTGCTTTTCAGAAGCAGAGTTGTATTTCCCTCAGCAAGCTACCTCCCCACCCTGAGTCTCAGTCCCCTTGTGTGTAAACTGGGGATAACTGAAGGACCCTCCACATGGGACTGTTGTGAGGATGACGAGGCACCGTGATACAGTCCCTGCTTTTATCCTTGTCTTCCTGCCGGGGCGGGCAGCCAGGGTAACTCTTATTCTTGTGCCTGTCCAGAGAAGACCACTCATTTCATTGACTCCGTCCATAAATATTTATTTTAAAATTTGTTTTAAACAAATAAGTTCTATTGGTGTCTAAAAACAAAAATTAACCCAACATTGAAACATACTTCAAAATTTATCTTCCTGTTTTCTTGTTTCTTTTTTACCCACTGCAGTGTGAGGAACAAATCACAAGACACTTTAGAGAAACAGAGAACATGGTGTGGCTTTGACAGAATCACATTAAAATCTCTGTATTGTGATCCTCAAATCCTTAAAACTCGGCATCAGCTACTGCTTGCTATTTTGAAATTGCTCCCTTATCCAACCTAATGATAGTTATCTAAAAAACTGTTTCTTCTATAGGAAGTCTCTGACAAGCTGTTACTCATTTCCTTCAGGTTAAAAAAATCTGGGGGCAACATTTATATTTTGTTAGAAAACATTTAAAAAAGTTTACCTACTATGTTCACATTAAGAACAGTATCTGTGGCCGGGCGCCATGGCTCACGCCTGTAATCCCAGCACTTTGGGAGGCTAAGGTGGGCGGATCATGAAGTCAGGAGTCCAAGACCAGCCTGGCCAACATGGTGAAACCCTGTCTGTGCTAAAAATACAAAAATTAGCTGGGTGTGGTGACAGGCACTTGTAATCCCAGCTACTCGGGAGGCTGAGGCAGGAGAATCACCTGAACCCAGGAAGTGGAGGTTGCAGTGAGCTGAGATCACACCACTGCACTCCAGCCTGGGTAACAGAGTGAGACTCCGTTTCACAAACATAAAAAGAACCATTTTGATACAAGTCATTTGTATAATTATTTTAAGAGAAAGGTGAACATGAACATCAGACGAATTCTGGCAGACAAAAGTGAACAGCTACAGTCTAGTCAGCCGTTATATATTAGAGAGATGACAGCTTTACAAAGGGTTTCGCTGACCTACTGAGAGATGATGTTCCCTCAGTTTCTGTGCCTTCTACCACTGGTTCACCCTCTGTATTAGCAACTGTGTCACTCTTGCTATGTCCACCTACTATGTGCTCTGAGCCCTGGGATACAGTGGTGAACAATTAGAGCCTGTCCTCACTGAGTGGATGGTGCAGTGAGCATGGGAGACAGAATACACTCTAGTATGTGAGCCCTGAGAGGGCCAGAGGCAGGCAGTGCTCTGAAGGAGAAGGCAGCGTGGGAGGGGACATAGATGCAGGCCTGAGAGCCCTCCGCATCGATCAGAGATCCGCAGGATGCGGGGGTCATGTGGGAACAGCAAACCCCCAGTGCTGAGTCCTGGGAGGCCACCTTGGGCAGCACAGTGAGAGGGAGGGGATGCTGGGGGAGTCGCAGCTTTCTAGGATGGACTGGGAGGAATCCCTTACTGTCTCCCTGTGCTGTGATCAAAGGCACCTTGGCAAATCCAGGAAACAGCTCCGCCCAGCAGCTGGCTCCAGGTGGGCTGAGTGGAATTCTGAACTACTGCCAGCGCTACCGAGACCTGGATTTTGTTCTCAGGCACATCAGTGGGGGACAAAAGGTGGGTACGCATCACCACCCCATTCCCAGTCGGGCTCAGGGTGCCACCAGGTGGATGAACCGAGCTGCGGCATCTGCCCCATCACAGCTCCACACTTCCGCTTGAATGGCTGTTGCAGGGGTTGGAAGTGGATTGTGGGAGTAAGTCGTTAGAGCGCATCCAACTTGTAGAAGGGAAAGCTTAAGTGAACTGATAGGCCAGAGACCAAATGAGCCCCACAGATGCGTTTTGGAAGATTTTTTTTTTTTTTTGACATAGGGTCTCTGTCACCCAGGCCAGAGTATGCCACTATGTCCGGCTCATTTTTGTATTTTTTATAGAGATGGGATCTCAGTATGTTGCCCAGGCTGGTCTGGAACTCTTGATTTCAAGTGATCTGCCCACCTCAGACACCCAAAGTGCTGGGATTGTAGGAGTGAGCCACCATGCCTGGCCCCTGGAATTTTTTTTTTTTTTTGGCGGTGGGGGGTGGGGGGGTTCTGAGACAGTCACTCTGTTGCCCAGGCTGGAGTGCAGCAGCATCATCTCGGCTCACTGCAACCTCCATCCCCCGGGTTCAAGTGATTCTCCTGCTTCAGTCTCCTGAGTATCTGGGACTACAGGTACGTGCCACCACGCTTGGCTCATTTTTGTTATTTTTAGTAGAGACAAGGTTTCATCATGTTGGCCAGGCTGCTTTCAAACTCCTGACTCAGGCGATCCACCTGCCTTGGCCTCCTAAAGTGCTGGGATTACAGGCATGAGCCACTGCGCCCGGCCCTTGCTAAGTCTTTATGGCTTATGTTATGTCATGAGAATTTCTGCATGCATGTTGCTCTGTGACATCCTGTAGGAGGGGAGAGGAAGCTCATCTCTCAAAAGCCCAGGGAGAACTGGAGATGAGGAATATCATTATTGGCCATTAACTGCAGAACCTAGTTCCTTCAAAGGAGGACGTGTGGAGACCAGGTCATGGCAAAGGGCATGGAAGATCTGCTTGAATCTTTCAGGTATTTCAACAGCTCATGAAGGGAAACTCACCATCAGAGGTGTGAAAAACAGCATGGAGAAATGAGGAAATACCTAATTATTAGTAAATAGTTACTGAGTCGAAACAAATAGGGCTTTCTTGCAAATTCCTTCTGCCTCTTGTGTCTCTTTTAAGGTCTCTAGTAACTTACAAAAAGCTGAGGAATTCCTTTCGGGAGCCTGGCAAAAAGAAGAGTGTCCTTCTTGACACTTGGCCAAAACACCCTTAACAGAGTTTCTCTGGGCAGTGGGTGAGGGGGGGGTGTGGAGCTGTGCTGACGAGATGACCAATGCCTGAGGTAGGGCAGAGATAAGGGCACTGTGGGGCAGGGCCAAGTCCAGATGCCGGCATTCACACCACACCTGGTTCCTCTGTCCTGCAGGTTGACATCATGGGGCGGACGGGAGCAGGGAAGTCGTCCCCGACCCTGGGGTTCTTTCGGATCAATGAGTCTGCCAAAGGAGCGATCATCATCAATGACATCAACATTGCCAAGATCACCTCATCCCCCAGGTGGGGTCTGGGTGCCACTCAGGGGGTGAGCCAGGGGTGGCATGCGCTAACAGTGATGTGTGTTTAGTTTTGGGACAAACATACTCGTGGCCCTACTTCATTTTTTTCTCTTCCTGAAACACAGGGTCTTTTTTTCTTGAAGTCTGGTCTCCATACAGTCTCGGCTCACTGCAACCTCCGCCTCCCAGGCTCAAGCGATTCTCCCAACCCAGCCTCCTGAGTAGCTGGGACTACAGGTACATGCCAGCACACCCAGTTCATTTATTTTTTTATTTTTTGTGGAGATGGGGTTTCACCATGTTATCCAGGCTGCTCTTCAACTCCTGGGCTCAAATGATCTGCCCACCTTGGCCTCCCAAAGTGCTGGGATTACAAATGTGAGCCACCACACCTGGCCTTCATTATTTTTATTGATTAGGCTATGCTGCTGCTTCCCTGAATTTCCTCTTAGCATATGATTAACCATGTGGAAAATCACTGAGTATCACTCCCGACTTCCTGTCCTGCAAGTGGTAGTTTTCTGAGCATCCAGAAAAATCCAAAAGGACCACGTCTCCTCTCTCTGTTGTCAGAGTCAGACTGAGAATCTCTAACCCTTCTAAGAACTAGATTAGATCACGGGGTGCATGTGCAGGCTTGTTACATGGGTATATTATGCAGTGTTTACCCTTGGGCTTCTATGGATCTCATCACCCAAATATTGAATAGAGTACCCGAGTTTCTCAGCCATTACCCTCCTCCATCTCTCCTTACTTTTGGAGGCTCCCGTTCTCTTGTTCCCATCTTTACATCCACGAATACCCACAGTTCAGCTACCACTTAAAAGTGAGAACATGCAGTATTTGGTAACTGTATTTTTTTCTTTCAATTGAGACAGTCTCTCGCTATGTCTCCCAGAATGGAGTGAAGTGGTGCGATCTCGGCTCACTGTAATCTCTGCCTTCTGCGTTCAAGTGATTTTCTTGCCTCAGCCTCCCAAGTAGCTGGGATAACAGGTGCACGCCACCATGCCTGGCTAGTTTTGTATTTGTAGTAGAGACGGGGTTTCACCATATTACACAGGCTGGTTCTCAAACTGCTGACCTCAAGTGATCTGCCTGCCTCAGCCTCCCACACAGTGCTGGGATTACAGGGGTGAGCCAACATGCCTGACTAAAATAAGGATTTTCTAGATCAATCCCTGCAGTTGGATTCCTTAATATGTTGCCTTCTAGTGTAATCTTCCCTAAAGTTTCTTAGAAGATTCTCTTTTGGAGGTGGAGGACAGAAATCCACAGGACTTTACCATTAGGATTTACCTCTCACTTCTGGAAGGTTCTCAACCCACGTGCATATTGAAGGCTCAAGGAAGTTGTATGGAAAGGAAATGTCTTATTCTGCCACACTGAGATTTTTCACGTTTTTGCCCCAATTATTAAGGAATTTATTTTGGGGAGGGGACAGTCTTGCTGCGTCACCCAGAGTGGAGTGCAGTGGCCTGATCTCGGCTCACTCCAACCTCTGCCTCCTGGGTTCAAGTGATTCTCCTGCCTCAGCCTCCCGAGGAGCTGGGACTAGAGGTGTATGCCACCACGCCCGGCTAATTTTTGTATTTTTAGTTGAGACCGGGTTTCGCCATGTTGGCCAGGCTGGTCTTCATCTCCTGACCTCAAGTGACGTGCCCACTTTGGCCTCCCAAAGTGCTGGGATTACAGGCATGGGCCACTGCACCTGGCCTTTTTCTCCATTATTAACATCACCAGCAACAGTGATTCCAAGGAGCTCTGAAACCCCACCTTCACCAGTCCTGGCCAGAAGTCCTTAGGTCTCACCTCTTCTCCGTCCATGTCAGCGTGACGTAGGCATCACATCCCACCACTCTCTTCTCTCTGAACAGGACCCTGTTGTTTTCGGGTTCCTTCTGCATGAAGCTGGACCTGTTCAGCCAGTACTCACATGAAGTCTGGACGTCCCTGGAGCTGGCTCACCTGAAGGACTTCGTGTCAGCCCTTCCCGATAGGCTGACCACGAGTGCGCAGAAGGTGGAGAGAACCTCAGGTAGGCGGGGTAGACTGAGGAACACCAGATAAGGTCTGCTAGGTGCCACCTCAGTAGGGGTGTTTGAATATTCTGTCCAGATCTGTGTCAGACCTGGATTTGAGTCCCAGTTGTGCTGCAGATGTCTCATTTGTCCCTTCAGCTTTTGGAGCCTCAGTTTCTGTATCTGTAAAATGGGTCTTAATCCAGGCTCTTTGTACCATGTGGTGTAATAACCAGGATGGACAATGCATTTCCTTTTATACACACTGGCTCCATTCAGTTGACAGGGATCATCAGTTGTTAAGCTATAGAAAGGCTTCTGTACGTGTAGCCTGAGAACCCCCATCTTGTTAGTATTCATGATTTTTTCTTTTTTGAGACAGAGTCTCACTCTGTCACCCAGGCTAGACTGCAGTGGTGTGATCTCAGCTCACTGCAACCTCTGCCTCCCAGGTTCAAGTGATTTTCCTGCCTCATCCTCCCAAATAGCTGGGACTGCAAGCACATGTGATCACACCTGGCTACTTAGTAGAAACAGGGTTTCACCGTGTTAGCCAGGATGGTCTTGATCTCTTGATCACATGATCCACCGCCATCAGCCTCCCAAAGTGCTGGGATTACAGGCATGAGCCACCGTGCCCAGCATTACTTATTTATTTTAGGACAGGGTCTTGCTTCATTGCCCATGTCACCCAGGCTGGAGTACACTGGCACAATCATGGCTCACTGCAGCCTTGAACTCCTAGGCTCAAGTAATATCCCCACCTCAGCCTCGCAAACAGCTGGGACTATGGGTTTGTATCACCATGCCTTGTTAATTTTCCTATTTTTAAAGAGACAGAGTCTCAATATGTTGCCCAGGCTGATCTCAAACTCCTGGCCTCCAGCGATCCACCCTCCTCCCTCTCCCAAAGTGCTTGGATTACAGGTGTGAGCCACCACACGCATCCAGAAGGGTTTTCTTGAACACCCACCATGGGTCAGGCATGCTGATAGTAACCTCCATTTCACAGATAAGGAAGCTGAGGCACAGAGAAGTTCGGCCACTGGTTTAGGGTCCTGCTGCTACAAATCTGAAGTTCATGCACAGTTGCAGCCAGACAGGACTGTTGAAAACATCCATCTAATCCTATCTTGTCACTCGCCTGTCCATGGCTATCTCTTGCTCTTAGAAGAAATTCCAGCCAGGCAGGTGACTCAACACCCGTAATCCCACACTTTGGGAGGCTGAGGTGGGTGGATAACCCAAGGTCAGGAGTTTGAGGCTACCCTAGACTAACACGGTGAAATCCCATCTCTGCTAAAAATACAAAAGTCAGACCGGGCGCGGTGGCTCAAGCCTGTAATCCCAGCACTTTGGGAGGCCGAGGCGGGTGAATCACGAGGTCGAGGGATCGAGACCGTCCTGGTCAACACGGTGAAACCCCGTCTCTACTAAAAATCTAAAAAATTAGCTGGGCATGGTGGCGTGTGCCTGTAATCCCAGCTACTCAGGAGGCTGAGGCAGGAGAATTGCCTGAACCCAGGAAGCGGAGGCTGCGGTGAGCCGAGATCGCGCCATTGCACTCCAGCCTGCGTAACAAGAGCGAAACTCTGGCTCAAAAAAAAAAAAAAAAAAAAAAAATACAAAAGTCAGCCAGGCGTGGTGGCAGGTGCCTGTAATCCCAGCTGCTTGGGAGGCTGAGACAGGAGAATCGCTTGAATCTGGGAGACAGAGATTGTGCCATTGCACTGCACGCTGGGTGACAAGAGTAAAACTCCATCTCAAAACAAAAAAACTGAAATTCCAAGATTCTTATCTCGCCCCCACTCACTGCCTGCCAGCCTCATGGGACCCCTTTCTCTGGCACCCTAAAGCACTTACCACTTTGGAGCCATTGTGCCTGCTGCTTCCTCTGCCTGGAGTACTCTTGCTCTTGCTCTTTGTATGATTAGTTCCTTCACACATTCTTTGGTGAAGCTCACATGTCTCTTCTCAGAGCATCCCATCCACACCACCCATGACCCTCAGTTGGTCTCCATTTCATCATATTTTCCTTAAGAGGCAGGGTCTCACTCTGTCACCCAGGCTGGATTGAAGTGGTATGATCATAGTTCACTGCACCCTTGAACTCCTGGCCTCAAGCAATCCTCCCATCACAGCCTCCCAAAGTTGGGATTACAGGCGTGAGCCACTGCGCCTGATCATTCTTATTTTCTTATTTTTTTTGAGATGGAGTCTCGCACTATCACGCAGGCTGGAGTGCAATGGCACAATCTTGACTCATGGCAACCTTCACCTCCTGTGTTCAAACGATTCTCCCACCTCAGCCTCCTGAGTAACTGGGATTACAGGCGTCCACCAACACGCCCAGCTAATTGTTTTGTATTTTTAGTAGAGACGGGGTTTCACTATGTTGGCCAGGCTGGTCTCAAAATGCTGACTTCGTGATGCACCCGCCTTGGCCTCCCAAAGTGCTGGGATTACAGGTGTGAGCCACCACACCCAGCCCTAATGTATCTAAAGGTTTTCTCTAAACATGACTATGAAAAAAATAAAAAATAATAAAAAAAACATGACTACCTATCCATCTGATCTTACTTTGGATTCTTGTGCACCATGAACACGGTGGGATAGCTCAGTGTGTGAGAAGTGTCCTCAGGGTGGCTAGCTGGGATGGGGGTAAGCCCCAGTGATCCCCAGGGACTGAGGTACCTCAGGATCCTTGCTACCCTGTACCCCTGTATAGAAGGCACTTAAGCTCAAAGCACCTGGTACCAGTGGCCTGTGGTTCTGCTCCCTGAGATCCCGCTCATTAAGAGGGGAGAGTAGCAGGTAGCAGGTCCCTCTGCTTCAGACAGTGAGCTCAGCTGTGTCCCGGCTGGAGGGAGCTGCAGGAAATGGGGACCGCAGGCCTCCTCCTGGCCTCTTGTCCATGTGTTCTGGCCAACAGCAAGTGATGCTCTGTGTATAGACCCAAGCCCTGCACATAACCCAGCTGCCAAAGCATAAATGACCGGGCCTGGCATGGTGGTTAACAACCAAGGGGAGGATCTTCCTTTGGAACCAGCCCTGCCCTGCTGCAGCATTGAGACAGCTCCACAAGCTGGCTCGGCCCCCTTGAAGACATCCATCATGCTGGAAGGCATTTGTTCATCCCATGAAATGGCCCTATGGGGACCTAATCATCTTGGCCAACTGGACCAATTTTGGTGAATTATCCCCCAGCAGGGCGCCATGGGGGGACTTCAGCAGGTGCTTTATCCATGTGCTGGTCGCCCCCTAACTGCCCGAGACACAGGTGGTCCCTTCAGCTACATCAGCTTCAGCCTGTGCCTTTGAGTGTGGTACCATGGTGGACTCACCTCTCAGGTCTAAGCTCGGCCTCCTGCCTGCAGAGGAGTCTCTAGGGTCCTTGGTGCTGGTCCCAGGTTCTGTTTCTGCAACGTCAAGAGAGTCCTGTCACACAACATGGGCCAGATACTCACTTTGACACCCACTGACCAGGTGGCCTTAACTGCTCTGACCATCCATTTTCCCTGTTCTGGCTTCTGCCACCTCTCCAGCAACCTCAACACCCCACTCTGAGTTCTTCCAGGAACATCATTCAGGCATTCACTCACTCATTCACTTTTTCAATCAGTAAATTAAGCACTTGCTGCGAAACTGAGGTTGGAAAAACAGCAGTGAACACTGTATAAAGTTATCTGTTTCTCCTGACAGCCTTGCTCAAGCAGTTCCTTGTGTCTGGAATGCTCTTTTCTGCCTAACTCCTACCTACCCTCAGGAACCATCTCTCCCAGGAAGGATACCTCCCCACCACTATCCCCCAGGTGTGGCCAGTAACTGAAGGCAGAGCTGTAGAAGTTTAACCACAGACCTGTAAGCAAGAAGTAACTGCTAGCATTGGCTGCTGAGAGCTGGGGGGTAGGGGTGCTATTTGTTACACAGCATCATTGCAGCAAAAGCTGACCAATAACAAACAGGCAAGTTCTAGCTTCAAGCTTCAGGACTGGGACATTGTGAATCAACACTTAGGGTTTTTAGCCAGTGTGGGCCAATCCTAAGCAGATGTTCTCAGAAGAGACAAAGTCTGAGCTTGAGGGAGACCTGGGTGAGTCCTTGCTCTGTCATGCAGGGATAGTAAAAAGCCTAGTGATTAAAAAAACATTCTCTGGAATCAAGTTGCTTGGGTGCAAATCCCAGTGCTGCCACTTATAAGCCATGTAACCTGGGACTAGTTTCTTAACTTTTGGGTCTCAGTTTCCTCATCTGTGAAGTGGAAATGATTCTAGTCCCAGCCTCACAAGGGCATCATGTTGATTTAGTGAGCTAATATATGTGATGTGGTTTTTTTTTTTTTTTGAGACGGAGTTTCGCTCTTGTTACCCAGGCTGGAGTGCAATGGCACGATCTCGGCTCACCGCAACCTCCGCCTCCTGGGTTCAAGCAATTCTCCTCCCTCAGCCTCCTGAGTAGCTGGGATTACAGGCATGCGCCACTATGCCCAGCTAATTTTTTGTATTTTTAGTAGAGACGGGGTTTCACCACGTTGACCAGGATGGTCTCGATCTCTCGACCTTGTGATCCACCCGCCTCGGCCTCCCAAAGTGCTGGGATTACAGGCTTGAGCCACCGCGCCCGGCTGTGATGTGTTTTAAGTTGCTACTTTTCATTGTGGGTGAGCTTGGCTTGGCAACTCTGCTCCCAGAACCTTGTCATGTATCCAGTGGACTATGTGTTCTTTGGATTAGAAACTCTAGCTGGCATGTTATAGCTTTCCAGGCACCAAAACCTTCTTGTGCTGTCTCCATAGCAACTGCAAGCATAGACTCTGGAGTTGGACACACTCAGGTTCTAATCTGGTGACCTTGGGCAACTGATTTAACGCTGTTTGCTCATCTGTAAAATGACAGCAGTAACTTCACATGCCTCTGAGGGCACTCTGAGAATCAAATGAAATAGTGCATTTTTTACAGAAGCACTTAGCACAGCCCCTGGCTAGTGGATGGTGTTACTGGCTCTTCTTGGAGAGAGGGGACCTATTGGAGAGCCGTCTGCTTCTGGGCATGGGCCTGCAGGGAGGGTGTGACCAGAGCACTCCACTCTTGGCCAGTAGGACCCTTTGAGCCTTTTCCCCCAAGGATGGCAAGAGCCAGGCACGGAGAATCAGCAGAGCCCACCCAGTACCTCCTTCTCCTCTGTCTCCTGACTGTCCGGCTTGATCCAGAAGACTCATGAGAGCCCCTTCTTGTGCAGAAGCTCCTGGTAGGAACCCATCTCTACAATGGCCCCATCTGCCAGCACCATGATCCAATCAGTCTTGGGCAGGATGTGGAATGCGTGGGTCAGGAGAATCTGTGCCTGGGCAGGGAAAGGTTAGAAGTTAACACACATGTGGCCACGTTCCATGGCTCATGCCTGTAATCCCAACACTTTGGGAGGCCAAGGCAGGTGGATCACTTGAGGTCAAGAGTTCAAGACCAGCCAGGTCCACATGGCTAAGCCCTGTCTCTACTAAAAATACTAAAATGAGCTAGGTATGGTGGCACACACCTGTAGTCACAGCTACCTGGGAAACTGAGGCATGAGACTCACTTGAAGCTGGCAGGCAGAGGTTGCGGTGAGCTGAAATTGCACCATTGCATTCCATCCTAGGTGACAGAGCAAGACTCTGTCAAAAAGAAGGAAGGAAGGGAGAAAAAGAGGGAGGGAGGGGAAGGGAAAGAGGAAGGAAGGGAAGGGGAAAGAAAGAAAGAAAAGTTACACACATGTGCTTGGCCAGCCTCCTGGAGCAGGGGGTAGGGGTGGGAGTATTGTCCCCGGACTCAGAGTGAGGAGAGCTTCCCTTCTTGTGCTCCTGCCATCTTTCTTGAAAACAGCATTTCCAAATAGAGAAACAGAGGGGACTGCTTCAGCCTGTCTCAAGAAGACAAGGAGTCCACCTGACCCAGGCCAATCATCCAAGGCAGAGCTGTAGTAAACCACAGACACATAAGCAAGAAACAAACGGCTGCTGTTGTAAGCTGATGGAATCTGAGGGGTTGTTATGTAGCATCATCACAGCAAAAACTGACCAATACAAAGAGGAAAACTGGACTCAAGTGGAAGGGGGCGGTGAGAGAAACCTGGGTTAGGACTGGATGCTAAGGGCAGCCTTTGCCTTTGCCCTGTGCCCTCTGACACATGTTCCCAAACTTACCGTTTCCTGGAGTAGCCCGCCAGGCCTGATGACCTGGTTGAAGATGTGCTGGCCGACGTGGGCGTCCAGAGCCACCAGGGGGTCATTCAGCAGGTAAACAGCTGCCTTTCTGTACATAGCCCGGGTGAGGTTCCGCTGCTGCTTCTCGCCCCTGAGAGGTTCATGCCCTGTGGCCACAAAAGGAACAGTGTCCTATGTCTGCATCTACAGGGTGAAACTGGGGAGCCCAGGCAGGAGCAGGTTGGGGCACATCTGCCCATCAGGGTGAGGTGTAGCTCCCCATGCCTGTCCCCTGGGGACATGCTCAACTTCAAAGGCACTCACTGCCAAGCCAGCATCCCCTCCGTCCTCCCCTTCCCGGCATGCTTCCCGGAGGAGTTACCTGCGCTGCCCAAGCTGCTCTGTCTCCTACTCGCTCTCTGTATCCATTTGAGTCCAACCTCTGTTCCCTTTCTCCACTGAGACCAACTTTAACGAGGCCATCATTCATTTCCCTAATTCTGTGATCCGATGGTAACTTTTTAGTCCTCCTTTAAAAAAATTTTTGAATTTTAATTGATTTTAGTTTTTATTGATATGTAATAGTTGTACCTATTTGAGGGGCACAGGTGATATTTTTGAGAGCTGTAGAGCAGTGGTCCCCAACCTTTTTGGCACCAGGGATCAGTTTTGTAGACGGCAACTTTTGCATGGACCTCGGGGCAGGGGGGTGGTTTCAGAATGATTCAAGCACATTACATTTATTGTACACTTTACTTCTATGATTATTATTATTTATTGAGATGGAGTTTTGCTCTTGTCACCTAGGCTGGAGTGGAATGGCATGATCATGGCTCACCGCAACCTCTGCCTGCTGGGTTCAAGCAATTCTCCTGCTTCAATCTCCCGAGTAGCTGGGATTACAGGTACCTGCCACCATACCTGGCTGATTTTTTGTATTTTTAGTAGAGATGGGGTGTTATCATGCTGGCCAGGCTGGTCTCAAACTTTTGACCTCAGGTTATCCGCCTGCCTCAGCCACCCAAAGTGCTGGGATGATAGGCATGAGCCATTGTGCCTGGCCTGCTTCTATTATCACATTGTAAAATTTATAATGATATACTTACGCAACTCACTATAATGCAGAATCCGTGAGAGGCTGAGCTGGTTTTGCTGAAACTAGATGGTCCCTCTGAGGGCAATGGGAGACTGTGATAGATCATCAGGTATTAGATTTTCATAAGAAGCATGCAGCTGCAGGTCATGGTGGCTCATGCCTGCAATCCTAGCACTTTGGGAGGCCAAAGCAGGCGAATCATGACGTCAGGAGTTTGAGACCAGCCTGGCCAACATAGTGAAACTCCGTCTCTACTAAAAAAATACAAAAATTAGCTGTGTGGGGTGTTATGTGTCTGTAATCCCAGCTACTCAGGAGGCTGACAGGAGAATCACTTGAACTCAAAAAGCGGAGGTTGTGGTAAGCCAAGAACGCACCACTGTACTCCAGCCTGGCAGCAGAGCGAGACTACTGCATCTCAAAATAAATAAATAAATAAATAAGCAGCAGCATGCAGCCTAGATCCCCCGCATGTGCTGTTTATGGCAGGGTTTGCCCTCCTATGAGAATCTAATGCTGCCACTGACCTGGAGGTGGAGCTTAAGTGGTGATGTGGACAGTAAGGAGTGGCTGTAAACACAGGTGAAGCCTCACACGCCTGCCCACAGCTCACCTGCTGTGCTGCCTGTCCAGTTCCTAACAGGCCTCAGACTGGTACTGATTCGCAGCCAGGGGGTGTGGGGACCCCTGATGTAGACAGTATGTAATGATCATATGAGGGTAATTGAGATAGTCATCACCTCGAATATTTATTTTCTGTATTGGGCACACGACAATCCTTCTCTTCTAGCTATCCTAAAATTTACAAATAAATTCTCATTCAGTATGATTTCCCTGTGTACTACTGATTACTATCACTTATTCCTTCTATCTAGGCCTTCTTGTCTTTCATGCATTCTTTTTTAAAATTATTTTTATTTATTTTTTGAGACAGAGTCTTGCTCTTTCATCTAGGCTGGAGTGCAGTGGCATGATCTCGACTCAGTCCAACCTCCACCTCCCGGGTTCAATCGATTCTCCTGCCTCAGCCTCCTGTGTAGCTAGGATTACAGGTACGCCACCATGCCTGGCTAATTTTTGTATTTTTAGTAGAGAAGGAGTTTCACCATGTTGGCCAGGCTGGTCTCAAACTCCTGACTTCAAGCAATCTGCCCGCCTCGGCCTCCCCAAGTGCTGGGACTACAGGCATGAGCCACCGCACCCAGCCATTCATTCATTCTTACATTTGTTCATTCCACTAATAACTTTGCCTGGTTATCATATCCTCGGCAGGATTCTAGGCTTTGGGGAAATAGCAATGAACAAAACAAAGATTCTGCTCTCTGAATGGATCTGTCATTCTAATGAGGGGGAGAGAGACAGGCGATCCATAAACCAGTAACACAGACGGCACATCAGGTGGAACGCGCTATGAAGAATAAATACTGAAGCAGGAGTGGCGGCTCATGCCTGTTATTGCAGCACCTTGGGAGGCCGAGGTGAGCGGATCACTTGAGGTTAGAAGTTCGAGATCAGCCTGGCCAACATGGTGAAACCCTGCTTTTACTAAAAGTTCAAAAAAAAAAAAAAAATGAGCTAGGCATGGTGGCACCTGCCTGTAATCCTAGCTACTGAGGAGGCTGAGGTGGGAGGATTGAACTTGGGAGGTGGAGGTTGCTGGGAGCCGAGATTGCACAACTGCACTCCAGCCTGGGCAACCGAGCAAGACTCTGTATCAAAAAAAGAAAACAAAGTGAAGAAACAACCCACAATAAGAAAATATCTAACGTTACATATCTAACACCAGTCTGTTAACCACAACATATAATTTGTGTAACTCAACAACAAAAACAACCAAATTACAAAATGGAGAAACAGTTGAACACACACTCCTTCAATAAGACATGCAAATGGAAAGCACATAAAGAGATGATCAACACCATTATCATTATGGCCATCTAAACTGAAACCACAGTGAAATACTCCACACACACTAGAAAAGCTATGATCCAAGAAATGTAAAATAACAAGTGTTGGCAAGGTCGGAGAGAAATCACAGCCCTTAATGTATGTGGAATATAAGCTGGTGCAGCCTACTTTTAACATAGTCTGGTATTTCCTCAAAAAGCTAAAAATAGGCCAGGCACAGTAGCTAATGCCTGTAATCCCAGCAAATGGGGTGGCTGAGGCAGGTGGATCACTTGAGTTCAGTACAGGAGTTGAAGACCACCCACGACCACATAGCAGAACCCGTCTCTACTAGAAATACAAAAATTAGCCAGGCATGGTGGTGCACACCTGTGGGTCCCAACTACTTTGGAGGGGCTGAGACAGGAGAACTGCCTGAGCCCAGAATGTGGAGGTTGCAGTAAGCAGACATCGCACCACTACATTCCAGCCTGGGTGAGAGCACAACACCCTGTCTCGAAAAAGAAAGGCTGGGTATGGTGGCTAACGCCTGTAATCCCAACACTTTGGGACGTGGAGGTAGAAGAATCACTTGAGGTTAGGAGTTCAAGACCAGCTTGGCCAACACGGTGACATCTCTACTAAAAATACAAACATTACCTGGGCATGGTGGCACGCACCTGTATTCCCAGCTATTTGGGAGGCTGAGGCAGAATAATTGCCTGAACCCAGGAGGCAGAGATTGCCATGAGCCTATATATGACCAGGGCACTCCAGCCTGGCCGACAGAGCAAGATTCCATCTCAAAAAAAAAAAAAAAAAAGGAAAGAAAAAATTTCTGGGAGTGACAGGGTGCAGTGGCTCACACGTGTAATCCCAGCACTTTGGGAGGCTGAGGTGGGTGGATCACCTGAGGTCAGGAGTTCGAGACTAGCCTGACCAACACTGAGAAACCCCATCTCTACTAAAAATACAAAAATTAGCTGGGTGTGGTGATGCGCACTTGTAATCCCAGCTACTTAGGAGGCGGCAGGAGAACCCAGGAGGTAGAGGTTGCAGTGAGCCAAGATTGTGCTACTGCACTCCAGCCTGGTTGACAGAGCAAGACTCCATCTTAAAAAAAAAAAAAAAAAAAAAAAAGCGAAAAGACACACAGAAAGAATTTCTGCATTACATATCTCACAACAGTCTGTTAACCACAATGTATAATTTGAATAACTCATCAACAAACTTACAAAATGGAAAAACAGTTGAACACAAACTCCTTCAGTAAGACATGCAAATGGAAAGCACATAAAAAGATGATCAATACCATTATCATTATGGCCATCTAAACTGAAACCACAGTGACATACTCCACACACACTACAAAGACTACAATCCAAGAAATGTAAAATAACAAGTGTTGGCAAGGTTGGAGAGAAATCACAACCCTTAATGTATGTGGAATATAAGCTGGTGCAGCCTACTTTTAACATAGTTTGGTGTTTCCCTAAAAAGTTAAAAATAGGCTCGGCATGCTAGCTAACGCCTGTAATCCTAGCACATTCAGAGGCTGAGACAGGTGGATCACGAGGTCAGGAGTTTGAGACCAGCCTGGCCAACACAGTGAAACTCCATCTGTACTAAAAACGCAAAAAATATCTGGGTGTGGCAGTGGGTGCCTGTAGTCGCAGCTACTCAGGAGACTGAGGCATGAAAATCACCTGAACCCAGGAGGCAGAGGCTATGGTGAACAGAGACTGTGACACTGCACTCCAGCCTCGGCAACACAGGGAGACTCCATATCCAAAAAACAAAACAGAGGCCGGGCGCGGTGGCTCACCCCTGTCATCCTAGCACTTTCTGAGGCTGACGTGGGTGGATCGCCTGAGGCCAGGAGTTCAAGACCAGCCTGGCCATCATGGTGAAACCCCATCTTTAAAATAATAATACTAATAAATCAAAACAAAACAAAAAAATTGAGGGTCATCTCACAGGTGATCTTATAAATAATGGATTATTTCCTTGTCTTTAGAAAAATCACATTAACTGTTCTACTTTTAGGTAACACAACTGCTATGACTTTCAGAACTTGCCTTGACAGAGCCTTAAAAACCTAAGGTGATCACTGGGTGAATGGGCTGGGAGAACACACATAAATCCGCGCTGAGACACCGGGGACCCGTTTCCCACAAGTGGGACTGCAGGCAGCTGTGGCAGACTGGGTGGGAGAGGGCAGCAGGCAGGAGCACTCCAGGTCTTTGGGAGTGCTCTAAGGCCTTTGGGAAACCACTGGCAAAGTTAAATCCAGAGCTTGACAGGATGAAATCTGTGACTGTAAATAAATATTTTGACATCAGCAAGTGAGGTCGCCAGTGGTGGTGGGATGAAACATCCTCCAGGGGGGCTGCACTGAGGCGAGCGGGCACCAGGCCAGGGTGTTCGTACCGGGAATGCGGGGTCTGCACCTGTTCACAAGGGCTGAGCAGACCCACCATGGAATCATCTCTGTTCTTTACATCTGTCAGGGCTGTGAAAACAGAGTCAGCTGGGCATGGTGGCTCATGCCTGTAATCCCAGCACTCTGGGAGGCTGAGGTGGGTGGATCACCTGAGGTCAGGAGTTTGAGACCAGCATGGCCAACATGGTAAAATCCCATCTCTACTAAAAATACAAGAAATTAGCCAGGCGTGGTGGTGGATGCCTGTAATTCCAGCTACTCGGGAGGCTGAAGCAGGAGACTCTTGAACCTGGGAGGTGGAGGCTGCAGTGGGCAGGCATCGCACCACTGCACTTCAGCCTGCACAGAAAGAGCAAAACTCCATCTCAAAAAAAAAAAAGAAAAGAAAAAAAAAGAAAAAGAAAAAATTGAGAGTGTCAGGAACAATTCTCAAAAAAGAAAATTGGGCCAACATGGAAAGAGACATTTTTCTGCCAACTGGGGCAGGCAGTGAAGTGAAGTAGGTCTGCGGACTGGACTTTCACATAGAAATCATGTATTTTTGGCTGGGCATGGTGGCCCAGCGCTTTGGGAGGCCAAGGCGGGAAGATCATGAAGTCAAGAGATCAAGACCATCCTGGCCAACGTGGGCAAACCCCATCTCTACCAAGAATACAAAAAATCAGCCAGGCGTGGTCACGCACGCCTGTAATCCCAGCTACTGGGGAGGCTGAGGCAGGAGAATCCACTGAACCCAGGAGGTGGAGGTTGCAGTGAGCTGAGATTGCACCACTGCACTCCAGTCTGGCAACAGAGCAACACTCCGTCTCCAAAAACAAAAGAAAAAAAAAAAAAGGAACCATGTATTTCCTGATTTGGTGGTACATGGGGGTCACCTGGAGGAGTGTTTCTGTTTTTGGTGAAACACACGGGAGTATTTTGTGTGAAGCTGCAAATCTGGCACAGCAGTAACTGCTGGGGAATCGGAGAGAAAGGAGAAGGTATACTAACTACAGGGGCCAGTTTCCCAGATGCATGAGGTTACTGGGAAGTCAACTACTTTTTAAAACAACCCTGTCAATACCATGTCGGAAAGGCAGAAACAACAACATCACACTTTGTCACAGATGCCAAATCCAACCCGAACCCAGCCGGGCACAGGCGGTCAACCCAATGCCCCAGCGAGAGCCGGAGGGTCCCACACTCAGTGCTGCAGACGCTCCAAAGGCCATGTTCGCGTCCCGAGTGATACGTGTGTTCTAAGGGACACGTGTTCCCGGGGTTATATGCGTGTGATGGTTGTGTTAGTCTTACGGTGTCACGGGCGTTCTGGGTGGTATGTGCACCCTGAGGGACACAAGTGTCTTCCGGGGGTTATATGAGTGTGACAGGTGTTGGGTTATCTGACAGCATCACCTGTGCGTTTCGGGTTACAGGAGCGCTGTGAGTCTGATGGTCTAACAGTCGTTCCTGATACGTGTGTGTTCTGAGGGACATGTGTGTTCTGGGGGTTATACGAGTATGACGGGTGTTGGGATAGTTGGTGTCACTTCTGCATTCCAGGTGATATGTGTGTGTTCTGAGGGACACATGTGTGTTCCGGGGGTTATACGAGTGTGACGGGTGTTGGGATAGTTGGTGTCACTTCTGCGTTCCAGGTGATATGTGTGCACTCTGAGTCTGATGTTGTCACGGGCTTTCTGGGTAACATGTGTGCGCTCTGAGGGACACATGCATGTTCTGGGGGCTATTTGAGTGTGACGGGTGCTGCGTTCGTCTGACTGTGTCACGGGTGTTCTGGGTGGTATGTGTGCACTCACAGGCCTTCTGTGCACTCTGAGAGACATCTGCGTTCCCGGGATCGGACCTGCACGGCGACCGCGGCGTTCCCCTAACGGTTGTGACGTCTGTATAATGGGTGCTACACCAGCACCACAGAAGGAGTATTACTGGTATTATAAGGGGTTATCATGAGTGCGGTGGGTGTTCTATTCGCTCTGCTGATGCTGCATTTCTGTCCCAAGTGGCTGCCTCGCCTTGGGTGCAGAGAAACAACCTTCCTGCGCTGGATTCACTGTGGTTTTTGGTTTCTAATTTTCCACACAAAGGGTCTCTGCCCCTCAGCAGTCACGGCGGCAAACAGGGAAGATTTCACTCACCGTGGACGCGGGTTCGAGGTGTCCCGAAGTGAGGGATGTCCCCGGTCTGCGCTGAGGAGAACCCGCAGGGGCCTATGCAGAGGAAATGGGCAGGACGCTGTGGCCTCCGGGGTTAGAAAAGCAGGGCTCGCGCACCCTCTGCTGGCAGCCGGGGGGCACTGCTGGGCCCTCGCTGGCGGTGGGCACGTGCCCTTTAAGTCAGCGGGAGAAGTGTTCAGGGCCGTCGTTCTGGAAATGCAAACTGACATGGAGCCCACTAGCCCATGTGTTTCTAAAAATGAAGAAGGGACAATTAACTGGAAACCATAGGAAATAAAATGAACATGGATATGTATTTTACAACTTATGCAAAAATTCATTTGACAGTCTTCAGACTTAACTTGAAACTTACTGTAACCCTTACTGTAATCCTAATCCCAAACCTCACAAACCCTTTCACCCTAACCCTTCACCGTAATCCTGACCTCTCAACCTAACCCTGTTGCTCACCTGCTCTCTCCCACCCATCTCTACTGCGCAGCTCCCAGCCACCACCCGGAACCTCCTACTTGCAGCCCTTATGCTGTAATATTCAGTTGGTAAACTCTTAACCCTTACACCCCTGTCTCCTGATTTTGTGATGCCCTGACACACTAAATCTGTAAACACTAACCGCAGGCTATTCACAATCCTATCCTTCTCTATCCTACTCAGCGCCATGCCACATCAAGGACTGATCTATAACCTCAGAAATGTAGACTTAGGAATCTTCAACATAGTTAACAGCAACTTTAAACCAACAGCATTTTGAAAGCATCAAACTCCATGAACATGATTTTTTATCCCAGTAAATCAACGGTGGTCTGCCTAATTCTCTATTTTCAGTAGAGATAGGCTTTTGCCATGTTGGCCAGGCTGGTCTTGAGCTCCTGACCTCAGGTAATCTGCCTGCCTCGGCCTCCCAAAGTGCTGGAATTACAGGTGTGAGCCGCTGTGCCTGGCTAAAGAATCCATTTTGTATGTATACTCTAGCAATGAATAATCTGAAAACAAAACTATAAAAATTCCACTTCAAATCATATCAATAGCAATAATACGTTTAGGAATAAACGTAATCAAAGGGCAAGACTTAGATGGGGCAGACTGTGAAAGATTAATCAAGGAAATTAAACAAAGCCCAAATAAATGTAAAAACATGTCACGTTCATGGATTTAAAGACCATATTTGTTAAGCTTGTCAAACTACACAAAGCAATCTACAGATTCAACATTATTCCTATTAAAATACCAAATGCCTTGGGACAGTAGTGGGAAAGCTGATCCTAATGCTCATATGGAATTTCAAGGAACCCTGAAAAGCCACACCCATCCTGAAAAATAACTCCAGATCTGGAGGTTCACACATCCCAGTTCCAAATCTTATTATGAAGCAATGGTAATCAAAACAGTGTGATACTGGCACAAGAATAAACAGAAAGATCAACTGAATTGAATTAGAAGTCCAGACACAAAACAATACGCCTATGCTCAACTGATTTGAGACGAGGTCCATAACCATTAAATTGGGGAAAAAATGCTGTCCGCAACAAGTGATGTCAGGCAACTTGCGATCCACATAAAGGGACATGAAATTGTATCCTCACCTCCTAGCACATAAAAAATTGAACTTAAAATGGATCAAAGATTTAAATACGGCGAAACTAAAATCTCCAGAGAAAACATAAAATTAAACCTTCATGACCTTGGATGTAGCAATAGTTTCTTAGATCTGACCGAAAACCACAAACCATAAAAGAAAATTGACTGATTTCCTCAAAATTCAAAACTTTTATGCCTCAGAAGACATGAAGAAAAAAGTTTTAAGACAGAATTGTTACAAGAGGAAAAACAGCTGTCTTCTCTCAACACGTAACACAGACACTTCTATTAACAGATGCACGGGTTTTTCCCCAGACAGGCCAAATCTTGGGTACCAGCTAGCTGTCCTACAGTGCAATCCACTTCTGACACTAACTGGAGAAAGCATCAGACCCCACAGACTAAGGGCTCAGTCCTAGGAAGGCAAGTCATGCTGCCTGTTGCTTGCAAATTCAATTGACAAACACAAGGATGGTAAAACCAAAGTGACTTTATGTCAATGCTTCGCTGAAGGGAACATACAGCCTCTCTGCCTTAAGGAAACCGCTTGCACTTTCGGGGCAGAAAGCGGGAGCTTTAAAAGGAGGACTTGGCAAAATGGCCTGCAGGGGATGGGGTGAGGAGGTGCAGGGTCAATGAGACTAGCTCCGATGTCTTATCCATTAGGTGGTCTTGCTATCATGGGCAGAGCTAGGTTGTAAATTGACTGTTGTCTCCTGGCAATCTCCTGGTGGGGGAGAGTTCCGGAGGTGCCTAGTTTGTTCCAAGGTTTGTTTCCTGGAACTTCTAAGTAAACACACAGTTAGAAAAGTTTGCAGTGTAGGAAGTATCTCGTGGAGAGAGTAAAGCTTATAATTGCATTCCTTTAAGAGCTCAGTAGGAAGAGCAGGACAAGAAAAACGGTAAAAGTAATTCATTTCTTCTCTAAGAAAAACAAGGGCATTCAGTTATAAGATGATACTCACAAACAGGAGGTTACCAGGTTATCTTCTGACTGACCTGGCTACAGATTGGAGGCTCTCACAACACCCTTGCTGGGTTCAGCAATTTACTACAGCACATTACGGAACCCGTGAAAACAGTGTACTTCCTACTGCTGACTTATTGCCAGGATATTTTAAAGGCTACAAATGAACAGTCGGATAAAGAGGTGCGCAACATGAAGTACGTGGAAGGGGTGCAGGCCTCCCATGCCCACGCCGGATGTGATCCTCCCAGCATCTCCCCATGTTCAGCAACACAGACACTCACACTGTCCCAACTTGGTCCTTTATTACATGGGCAGACTGGTTATTTGAGTGGCCACAGGTGATCAACTTAGATGAAAGCACCTCTCCCCTTCACAGAGATGGGAGGGGGATGAAATTTCAAATCCTCTAATGACAAGGTTGGTTCCCTTAGCAGCCAGCCCCACTGAGGCTGTCCAGGTGCCCCCAGCCATCAGTCATCTCATTAGCACACAAAAGACCCATCACTTCATACATTCCAAAGGCTGGGAGCTCTGTCTCAGGACCCCGTGGCAGACACCACACATTAACTCTTGTTATTTTTTAGTAACCCACAAAACGGAAGAAAAACCCCGACACATTAGATACTTTATAAGTGTCTGTTACCCAGAATGGATAAGTAACTTTTATAATTCAACAACAAAGACAACCCACCCTAAAAATCGACAAAGGACTTCAACACACACTTCACCAAGAAGCACATGAAGAAATGCTAATATCACTACTCATAACTAAACCATAAAGAGATGTCCCTTAACTTACACAACAGTTATACTAAAAAGGAAAAAAAAAAAGTGTTGACAAAGGTATCCAGAAAGCTGAACTATGAAACACTGCTTGTGACAACATGAAACGGTGCAGCATGTGTCAAAGAATTTGCTGTTTCTTCCAACAGTACAAATAGATCTGCGTATGACTCAGTGCTTCCGCTCCTAGGTGTATACCCCAAAGACCTGAAAACCGGTGTTCCAACAAAAACTTGTGAGCTCTTTAAATGTGTCAAGATCATAAATATGCAGGAAAGTCTTGGGAACAGTGCCAGGAAAACTGGATCAGAATGAAAAAGCACATTATACTCCCAGGCGGGGCAGGAGGCAAAAGTGAAATGAATTTCTGGACTAAATTATCACGTAGGAACCATGCTGATTTCCTGATCTAGGGGTTATCTGGTGGTAACCTGGGAGTGTCCATGCTTTGGGTGAAATATACCGCAGTATTCTGTGGGACACTGCAGATGTGGTAGAGCAATAACTGCTGGGAATCTAAGAAAAGAAACAGGTTATATTTTGTACTGCTACTGGAAGTTTCCTAGAAGTATGACATTATTAAAAAGTAAATTGTTTTTTAAAACAACCGTATCAATACAGCTAGTGCTCGACTTACGACCACGATTGGTCCCGACAGACCCGTCGTAACGCGATTTGGTCGCAAGTTGAGTAGGCTATATGTACAGTACTGTGAAATGATGTTATTAAAATCTTTGTCATATTTTATCATAATTTTCTTTCATTATTGTTATATATCACAATTTTCTTTGTTCATTTTATGCCATTTGTATCATCTCTACACCATTTTGTTTCTTATTTTTACATTCGTCAGGTTTAAGTAAAACACTGCATTACCAGTACAACTGGTTTAATATTTGCAAAACATACAAAATTACAAAATATAGGTGCATACAAAAATACAAAATACAGGTGTAAAAAATACCATAGGAAACATTTTCCCAACTGCAAAACATATCAAAATACATAAACATGTACTAAACATTTTATTGGCCGCTGGTGCTTGGCTGTGGATCGTTGATGTCATCATCTGAGGCAGCAGTTTGGGTTACCAGAGTTGGTTTTTTCATAAACATGGTGAGCTTTGTCTGAATTCCATGTTTCTTTCTTTCTTCATAAATTTCACGATACGGATGAAACACATCGTGCGCCATCCGTTCAATCCTTGCAAAGCGTTCGATGTTCGGGTCCATTGCTTTGAAATATATAAGAATTTTATTCAATAAAGATAAACCGTCTGATAATCCCTTAGTGGTGAACTAACTTTCTGGCTCCTCCTCTTCTTTCTCTGCTTTTCTTCTTTCTTCTTCTGCCACTCTTTCTTCTTTCAGTTTGATTAGCTCTTCATTTGTAAGTTCTCCAGATTCTTGGTCTAGCAACTCTTCGACATCTTCCATTTCACACTCCAAAGAAAGGTCTTCAGCGAGTTTTACTATTTTTTCCCCCCGAATTGTTTCAAGTTCATCTTCGCTGTCAAATCTGTCAAAATCATTAACATAGCGCTTAACACAATTTTTCCAGATGCCATTCATGCACTTTGTCGTCACAGCCTCCCAGGCGGTAGCGATATTCTTGATACACATCAAAATGTTGTAGTGTTTCCAAAAATCTCACAATGTTAGTTCTGAGTCAGCATCTACAGCGGATATTGCTTGAGCGAAGGTGGTTCGGAGATAGTTGGCCCTTAATGTAGCAATCGAACCTTGTTCCATAGGCTGGATGAGCCCACTTCGTTGCTTTGTTATAACTGTTGATCACATGACTGCAGAACCTTTCACAGCTTCACGAACTCTTTATCTTTCAAAACCGTCGACACAGTCGAGTGTGATAACTTCGTATCATGTGCGATCACATTCACTTTCTTTCCTCCTTCGTACTGCTTAATTACCTTCATTTTCGTGTCGAGATTGATGGCCTTTCTTTCCTTCTTGGCAGGCTGAGGCGTAGACAAAAACAATTTCCCCTTGGTAGACATCTTGGGAGCGGTTTGATGAAAAATATCCAAGACACAAAACACAAATTGCTGTACCGAGTCTGGGATAACAGTTGAAATGGTGCACGCAGAGATGGTAGTGCTGCCAGAAGCTGGTCCGCACTGTCGTACGCCCAGCTTGGCAACGTTTGTGCTGCCAGATGCGGAGCACTTGTGACTAGCGATTGTGGTCGTAAAGTCAAATGGTCGTAAGTTGCATAGGTCATAAGTCGATCAATACCTGTACTATGCCAGAAAAGCAGAGACATCATCAAAATCTAATACAGAGGCTATGCTTCATCCAAAGCTGTGAACCCTTATAAAAGCCTCAATGTCAACAGACTCCACTAAGTAGATATTATTATATTTATTTGTAGTAGAAGCTACTGTGTGGATACATCAGTGTTAGGGCATGGTGTGGGTATTGGTGTTAGGGCACGGTGTGGGTATCAATGTTAGGGCATGGTGTGGATATCAGTGTTAGGGCACGGTGTGAATATTAGTGTTAGGTCAGGGTGTACATATGATATTGGTGTTGGAGAACAGTGCAAATATTACATTAGTATTAGGGCACGGTGTGGATAGTATTACATTGGTATCAGAAGCAACAGGGTGGATATTAGATGAGCGTTAGAGTTTGGTGTGGATATTACATTGGTGTTAGGTCACGGTATGGACATCACAGTAATGTTAGGGCACGGTGTGATTATTATATTAGAGGCCACTGTGAGAATATATCTTAGAAGCCACTGTGTCTGGGACATTGATAAATATCAGGGTGTAGCTGTAAGGATGGGATTTGGGGATTTCATTTTTCTAGACGAACGTCTTCCTTTGCTGAGTACTCTGAAGACTCTCTTCTCTGCACTCAGGGCCGTGGAAAGGAAGCTTTTTACTCACAATGAACAACACTTAGTTGACATGACCCTCGTGCTGCCCTGAGGAAGTGGAAGCTCCTCGCTGCTTCTGGCACCTCAGAGGGAAGTTGGTGGGGGTGGGTTCGTGCGCCCTCTGGTGGTGCCAGAGCTCAGCACAGACACTCTTGCTCAGTTTCTCGGTGGATGTCCACCCCTGCCTGGCTGTCCTGAAATACCTATAAAATTCAGTATTCAGTTTATTCAGTGTAATAATTTTAGAAATTCAAATCAAAATGAAGCCCTCTGTGGCCATATCCTTCCCCAAAATGGTGATGGAAGACTTTGGAAGTCACGTAGAATGAAATGAATGTATACACAAATTAAGAAAAACAAAAACTTACTCAAAACAGTCCAGCAACTGTAGTTTGAAATGCAAAACTATAAACAATCTTAAAAGAAAATCTATGTGATTTGGGTTTGGTGTTGAGCTTTAACACACAACATCAAATGCCAATTCATGAAAATATTGATAACAGACTTCATAAAACTAAGTATTCTACTGTGAAAAACTATATCCAGAGAACAAAAAGACAAGACAGATGTGAGAAGGTATTTACAAAATACATACATGATTTTAAAACTGCGTAAATATATGAACAGATACCCAATGAAGCAAATATTCTGATAGTAGGCTGGGCATAGTGGGCGTAGTGGCTCATGCCTGGCATCCCAGAACTTTGGAAGGCTGAGACGGGTCAATCATCTGAGGTCAGGAGTTCCAGATCAGCCTGGCCAACATGGTGAAACCCCGTCTCTACTAAGATACAAAAAATTAGCCAAGCGTGCTGGTGGGTGCCTGTAATCCCAGCTACTTGGGAGGCTGAAGAAAGAGAATTGCTTAAACACGGGAGGTAGAGGTTGCGTTGAGCCGAGATCGTGCCACTGCACTCCAACCTGGGTGACAGAGCAAGACTCCACCTCAAGAAAAAAAAAAAGACGTTAATAACATATCTGATACATGTTGATATGTTAATACAAGCGGAAACTAGGTTGGGTCTACATAGGAAATCTGCATTTCCTTCCCAATTTCAGTGTGAATCTAAAACTAATTTCAAATAAAACCTTCATTTAAAAATATTTTTTTCAAATATCTGCTTATTTGTACTAATAAGTAGCAGATAATATTAACTACTACTTTTTAAAATAAGAACATTCATGATGCTGCAAAGTAAATTATGCAAATATATAATTCCCAGGAAATATCTCTTACATGTTTTATATTAATATAACACATAAACATATTTATACCTTTTTTCTTGTAGTGTGGTTCACTCTCTAGGAAAGCTGGTCACCTTAGAACCAGGGGAAAAAATTCATATTTTGGAAATGATTTCAACTTACAGCTGGACGTTTTCAAAAGTGTAACTTAAAAAAGTTAAAATAGCAAATTGACTGTGACTGAATCACTTATTCTAATGAACGCTTGCCTTTGTTTTGTTTCCCAGCATTCCTTTTGGCTACAAAACAACAAGAGCAAATATTTGCCATTGGAAAAAATATTCAAAGACAAGAAGACTGTGAACAGAATTTGTGACCATAATTATTCAATGTTTCATCAGAATGCTTTCTAATACAGAAGAGTTTAAAGGGACAGTCAAAACTACTCCCCCAAAGATGCTTTGCAGAAATTGATGAAGCTAGAGAAACAAAAGTGGCAGGACATTCAATGTGACTTTAGATGCCACTGTGTCTTGTGAGAAAAAATAATTTACCTTTTAGAGGATCACACGCAATTACTGGAAGCCCAGACTCTGCAATGTTTCTAAATTCAGATGTCAGTATCACAAGCAATAAATATGATAAAAAGGGATCTGTGTTTTATTTGTGTAATAAAATACCAAAGCAGTATTTAATGCTCCAAGTTATGCCTGAAATACAGCTGACAATATCAGAATCAAAATAAGCTTCCTGGCCAGGCATGGTGGCTCACGCCTGTAAGCTCAGCACTTTGGGAAGTCAAGGCAGGCAGATCACCCGACATCAGGAGTTTGAGACCAGCCTGACAAACATGGAGAAACCCCGTCTCTACTAAAAATACAAAAATTACCCAGGTGTGGTGGTGCATGCCTGTGATCCCAGCAACTTGGGAGGTTGAGGCAAGACAATAGCTTGAACCTGGGAGGCAGAGGTTGTAGTGGGCCAAGCTCACGCCATTCCTCTGCCCTACTGTATATGTAAAAATGCAGATTCCCTGAACCAGACTAAATTGTATTCAGCAGAAGGCTCACCAAGGATTCAAAAGAATGCAACCTTTGGTTTTATCTACTTCTGACCTAGAAGCACCCCCCTTCCTATTTCTAGTTGCCTCCTTACTGGACCAAACGACTGTACATCTTACACATACTGATTGGCGTCTCATCTCTCTCTAAAATGTATAAAAGCAAGCTCTACCCTGACCGCCGTGGGCCCATGTTGTCAGGACCTCCTGAAGCTGTGTCATGGGCATGTCCTTAACCTTGGCAAAAAAAGCTTTCTAAATTTACTGAGACATGACTCAGATATTTTGGGATCACAATCTGCAGTCGCCACAGTGTGACAGTTGACTACAGCATTCAGTACAGAGACGTGCCATGCAGGTTTGTAGCCTGGGAGCAATGGGCTACACCGTGTCACTTCTGTGTGGAGCGGGCTGCACCATCTAGGTTTCATAACTAAGTCCATGGTGTTCACACAAAGATGAAACCACTAAGGACACATTTCTCAGGAAGTATCCACACCGTTAGGAGCTGCTGAGTGTATTTTAAATGGTTAAAGTCTAGGAGAAAAAAAAAGAAACTCAACTCCTGTTTAACAACAAAGCTTAACAGAGTTAACGTATTTCATCTAATCTGAGATGCTAATGATTAACAGACATTATTTTGTGCACCATCACAAGCAGGTTGCCAATTAAACCGACTTTCTGAATAACAACAAAAATGTTAACTCCATCAATACCATTAAAATGAAAAGGAATTACCGTTTCGACAAGTTAAAGCAAAAAAGGAGGCGGCCGTTAGCCCGAGGTCTTGCCTAAGCAAACGGAAACCGAACTTGGAGGCATATTAAACTGACTTAAAAACATTAACCAACCAACCAGTCAGTGACAAAAGGCCCAGCGGCCTGGTGGCTGCATGACCAGGGACGCGGAGGGCTCCATCCCCACGGCAGGCGGCGGCCGGGCTGGAGCCGGGGAGGAACCGCGCTCAGCCAACGCCACTGAGCGCTCCAGGCCGCAGCCCTGCTTTCCGCTCTGGTGCTTCAGGTGTGATTCATGAATCATTCCTTTGCTCAAGTAAACCGTTTAAATTTCTTTTGGCCAGAATTCTTCTGACCCCTACATCCTAACCCCCAACCGGTGACCCCTAACGCTACCCCGACCCCTAATCCGCACCCTAAGCCCCAACCATAGGTGAGTTTCTGCGTCCGCCCTGATGCGTCGGTGCTGATGATTAAAACTGCGGTACCGGCCCGGCCGCACGGGCGGCGCGGATTTTACAGTAACAGTCACAGGAGTTTTCTCCGTGAGCGCCGCGGGTGCTGTATTCCTATTTCGGAGGTCACGTCTGCTCTCCTTGTGTTCCGAGGCTGCGGTGCGCACCTCCCACCGCAGCCGCCTGGCCCTGGGGGCAGAACCCAGGTGCGCAGGATTCAGAGGGGCTTTTGGCGCCCAGTTTTCCACCCCGAGATCATCTTACTAGTCTCTGACCCTAAGCAGTCAGGGCTGCAAACAGGAAGGATTTTACTCACCGTGGACGCGGCCCAAAGTAGTCCTAAAGCGAGGCCTCCCTCCTAGGTCCCTGCTCAGCAGAAGCAGCTCCGCCCTCGCGGTGTCCCCAGGTCTGCACTACGGAGAACGCAACTCCGCACGCTGGCGGGGCGCCGCGAGGTCACGCACACCGGCAAGCCGCGACGCCACGCCCGCCCGCACGCCACGCACGCCGGCACGCCACGACGCCACGCACGCCGGCGCCGCGACACCATCTGAAAAGGCGAGCTCGGGCGCCCCCTGCTGGCGTCCAGGCACTGCAGGCCGCTCTTGCCCACGGTGCTGTGCCCGCGCCCCCTTCTGGCTGCTAAGGCAACTGCAGGGCCCTCTTACACCTGGGTGATGGGTATCACCTGCTGGCGGCTGGAGCACTGCAGGGCCGTCTTGCTCACAGTGTAGTGGCAACACGCTCCCTACTGGCAACCAGAGCAATGTAGCGTCCTCTGGCTCCCGGTGTGGTGCCTGTGCTGCCGGGCCATCTCACTCGCGGTGTAGCGGCGGCACGCCCCCTGCTGGCCGCTGGGGGTACTGCAAGACTGGCACGCCAGCGCAGCGACGCTACGCACGCCACGCACGTAAGCGCTACGACGCACGGCACGCACGCCAGCGCCGGGTCGCCACGCGCGCCTGCGACGTGACGTCACGCACGCCAGCGCCGCGTCGCACGCCACGCACGCCGGCGCCCAGACGCCCTCCACGCACGCAGCGGCATGACGTACGCCACGCCCGCAAGCGTCAGGACGCACGCCGGCGCCGGTTCGCCACGCACGCCTGCGACGTGACGTCACGCACGCCAGCGCCGCATCTCACGCCACGCACGCCTGCGCCCGGACGCACGCCACGCACGCAGCGGCATGACGCACGCCAAGGCCGCAAGCGCCAGGACGCACGCCACACACGCCGGCGCCGCGACGCACGCCACGCACGCCGGCGCCACACGCACGCCGGCGCCGGTTCGCCACGCACGCCTGCGACGTGACGTCACGCACGCCAGCGCCGTATCTCACGCCACGCACGCCTGGGCCCGGACGCACGCCACGCACGCAGCGGCATGACGCACGCCCAGCCCGCAAGCGCCAGGACGCACGCCACACACGCCGGCGCCGCGACGCACGCCGCGCACGCCGGCGCCACACGCACGCCGGCGCCGGTTCGCCACGCACGCCTGCGACGTGACGTCACGCACGCCAGCGCCGTATCTCACGCCACGCACGCCTGCGCCCGGACGCACGCCACGCACGCAGCGGCATGACGCACGCCCAGCCCGCAAGCGCCAGGACGCACGCCACACACGCCGGCGCCGCGACGCACGCCGCGCACGCCGGCGCCACACGCACGCCGGCGCCGGTACGCCACGCACGCCTGCGACGTGACGTCACGCACGCCAGCGCCGCGTCTTACGCCACGCACGCCTGCGCCCGGACGCACGCCACGCACGCAGCGGCATGACGCATGCCACGCCCGCAAGCGCCAGGACGCACGCCACACACGCCGGCGCCGCGACGCACGCCACGCACGCAGCGCCACACGCACGCCGGCGCCGGTACGCCACGCACGCCTGCGACGTGACGTCACGCACGCCAGCGCTAGGACGCACGCCACGCACGCCGGCGCCGTGACACACGGCACGCACGCAGCGCGGCGACGCACGCAGCGCGGCGACGCACGCAGCGCGGCGACGCACGCCACGCACGCCTGCGCTGTGACGCACGCCACGCACGCAAGCGCCCAGAAGCACGCCATGCACGCCGGCGCCGGGGCGCCACGCACGCCACGCACACCTGCGACGTGACGCGACGCACGCCAGCGCTGCGACGCACGCCACGCCCGTAAGCGCCACAGTGCACGCCAGGCACGCGGCTTCGCACCGTCACGCACCTCACGCACGCTGTTGCGGCGCCACGCATGCCACAAACGCCGCCGCGGGGCCACGCACACCACGCACGCCACGCTCGCCCCTGCAGCGCCATCCGAAAAGGTGGGCTCGGGCGCCGCCTGCTGGCGTTCGGGCAGTGAAGGGCCCTCTTGCTATTATTGGAAAACACAGTTCTTGTCTAAGTTGGAAGAAAGATTTTCATTAAGAGGCAGTACAAAGATGGCAGATAACTTCATTGAAAATAAATACAGTATAAAGAGCTTATTGTAGAAAAAATACGTAGGCCCCAAGGGAGGAGCAGGCTGATTGTGCAGGAAAGCAGCCCGAGTCCTGTGCAGGGACTTTTATTTTGGACTTCTTCACGTTCCTGCCTCTGTCTCGTGTCCACCTGTTTCCTTTGGTTTTTCTGCTCCTGTCTGAGGTCCCTGACTTGCCCGTCTTAGGCTTGTGGGATCTCCTCACTGCTGGTTAAGGCACACGTGTGGTGATGGATGCAAAGGCTGCTTCCCGCCTCCCGGGACGGCCCTGCGGTGGTCACGTCTGGGCCTCCCGTGCCTGCCTGTCTGCTTTGATCGTCCGTCTCTGCCCCAACCTGTACTTACGGTGCCAGGTTTCTCTTAAGACTGTCTCCTTTGTCCTTCTTACCAGCCTGTAACTAGCCATTTTCTGACATTTTAACTGCAGAGTGGATGATGATTGGGGCATCCTAAGAGGAATTCTGGGGTGTTTCTTTCTGCACAGGTACCTCTTCTTCCTCCTACCCACAGCTGACAAGTGCCCATCCACGCCAGCGTTAGCGATGCTACGAATATATAAATTGTTGATGGTCCCTCCAGGCGAGCCTCCCCGTCATGTTCGTGTCTAGCTACCTACCTACGCTAACAGCACATTATCCTGTGTCTTTCCCAAAAGCAGTGAAGGAACGACTCACTGGAAACCACAGGAAATGAAATGAATGTAGGTGAAAACTTTACAACTTATACAAATAGTCACTCAAAATCATCCTTAAACTAAAAATGCAAAGCTATTCAATTTCTAGAAGAAAACAGAATAAAAGCTATGTGTCCTTGGGTTGGGTAATGAATTTTAACAAGCAACACAAAGTGTCAATACACACAGAACAAAGAATTAAGTGGATTTTTTAAATATTAAAAGTGTATGCTCTGGAAAAGATCTTAAGAGAATGAAAAGAAAAGTCACATATTGAAAGAAACTATTTGCAAAATGCAGTTCTGAGAAAGAATTTGTATTCAATATTCAAAAAAATCTTAAAACTAAGTAAAACAGCCCACTAAAGATGCACACAAATCTGAACAGACACCTCAGCGAAGGATTAAGAGAAACCAGACCTTTCAAAAGACTCCACCAACTGCCTGAAGCTCCCTTCCTTTCTTGCCTCATAAGGGACCACCCATGACAGAGAGGTTCTGGCCAGTATACAGAGGATGCACAGAGCAAGTTTTCATGGCCTCTGCCTCACCTTTTAATGTCACAGGACTGAAAAACGTCACCCTGGGATCATGCTAACACTGCCATTTTTTGTACAGGGGACCCATGAAGGAGTAAGAAACTCAACTGTGACTGCACACATTTCTCCTTTCATAAATATTCATGGCTCCTCCTAGAGCTCATTAAATATGTGTGTTTGGCCATGCCACGCAGCATTAATTACAGTTTCCTTTACCTCTGCCTTGAAGCATCTGCTTCTGGCTTCTGGCTGGAGTCTATGCTTCCCAGCCTGTTAGAAGGACTACCCTGCAGGCTGCAACCCTGTATAGGAAATAAATCTCTCACTGGGTGCAGTGGCTCATGCCTGTAATCCAAGCAATTTGGGAAGCCAAGGTGGGTGGACCACCTGAATTCAGGAGTTTGAGACCAGCCTGGCCAACATGGTGAAACCCTGTCTCTACTGAAAATACAAAAAATTAGCCAGGCATGGCGGTGGACATCTGTAATCCCAGCTAACTGGGAAAATGAGGCAGGAGAATTGCTTGAACCTGGGAGGTGGAGGTTGCTGTGAGCCAAGATCACACCATTGTACTCAGCCTGGGCAACAAGAGTGAAACAACTTCTCAAAAAAAAATAATAATAATAAAAATAAAATTATTTCATTATATGTTACGATGTAATAAAGGAAATAAAGTGCCCGTAAGTAATGTGCATGAATCTTTTGGCTCCGCTCCTGCCTGCCGGCAGCCTCTCCAGGCCCAGGACTTTTCCCAGTTGGCCTGTACAGCCCAAGCCCATGGCTCACAATGGTCTATTGAGGCCCATACCCTACCTCATGGAGTCTTCACAGATGAGGCTACTGCCTAACAGCAGCCTCCACAGGCCCAGCTTCATCATGACGATGGCCTCTTTAGGCCCAGCTCCTGCCTCCCAGCCTTCTCTCCAGGCCCAGAACGATCCTAAGTCCACCTCACCGGGTCCAGCTCCTGCCTCTCGTCGGCCTCCCAAGGACCAGCTTTTGCTTCACGACCACCTTCCAAGACCCAGCTCCCGTTTCACAGCGGACTCCCGAGGCCCAGCTTCTGCCTCCTGGCAGCTCGTGCAGGCCCAGCTCCTCCCTTACAAGGACCTCTTTAGGCCCAGCTCCTGCCTCTGGGTGGCTTATCTGGGCCCAGAGTGTCCCCAGGTCGGCCTCTCAAGGCCAGCGCCTGCCTCACAACCACCGCTCTCGGCTCGGCTCCTGCCTAGCTCCTGGTGGCCTTTTTAGGCCCCAAACTGCCCCAAGTCAAGCTCTCCAGGCCCACCTTCAGCCTCCCAATGGCTTGGACAGGCCCAGCTCCTGAGTGACAGTGGCCTCCGCAGCCCAGCTCTTGTCTCCCAGTGGCCTCTGCAGGCCCAGCTTGTGCCTCACAGAGGTCTTCCCTGAACAAGTTTCAACCTGCCTCCTGGCAGCGCTGACAGGCCCAGGTCCTGCCTCACACTAACCTCATTAGGTCCAGCTCACGTGGCCCCTGCAGGCCCAGCTCCCATCCCCTGACAGGCTGTCCAGGCCCAAAACTTCCTCAAGGTGACCTCTTCAGGCTCAGCTCCTGCATCCTGGTGGCCTCGCCAGACATCTTTCTCAAGTCTGCCATTCCAGGCCCAAATCCTGCCTCCCATCGGCCTCTCCGGGCCCAAATCCTGCCTCCCATCGGCCTCTCTAGGCCCAAATCCCGCCTCCCATCGGCCTCTCCGGGCCCAGCATCTGCCTCACTGCAGCACCGCAGTCCAAGCTCCTGCCTTTCAGCAGCCCTGACAGGCCCGGCTCCTGCCCCTGACACGATCTCCAGGCTGGAATCTTCCTGAAGTCGGCCGCCCCAGGCCGAGCACTTGCCTCATGCTGGGCTCTTTGGGCCCAGCTCCTGCCTCTTTGCAGCCTCCCCAGGCAAAGCTCCTGCATGTGGCCTCCCAGTGGCCTCTTTAGGCCAAGCTGGTGCCTCCCAGCGGCCGTTCCAAGCCCAGCGTTGGCTTTCTGGCATCCTCTCCAGGCCCAGAACGTTGCCAAGTCAGCCTCTCCGGGCCCGGCTCTTCCTCCTGGCTGCGTCTACAGGCTCACCTCCTGCCTCAAACAACCACGTCTGGCCCGGCTCCCGCCCAGCTCCCGGCAGCCTCCGTAGGCCACAGCCTTCCTCAAGTCGGGCTTTCTAGGCCCACCTTCGGCCTCCGGGCGGCCTGGACAGACCCAGCTCCTGCCTGACAACAGCCTCTCCAGGCCCAGCTCTTGCCCTCAACGTCGGCCCCCCAGGCCATCTCTGCCTGCCTGCCCGCCTGGTGGCAGCAAGGACAAACCCAGCTCCTACCTTTCCAACAGCCTCTTTAGACGCATCTCATGCCTCACCGTGGCCTCCGCAGGCCGAGGGAGGCTCCTACCTCTCGGCAGCCTCTGCAGGTCCAGCTCCTGCGTCCCAGTGGCCTCTGCAGGCCCAGCTCGTTCGTCACACCCACCTTCCAGGCCCAGTTCTTGGAAGCCTTTTGGCAGCCCCTCCAGGCCCAGCTCACGCCTCTCACGGCCTCTGCAGGCTCAGGTGCTGCCTCCCGGCATCCTCTCCGGGCCCAGCTCTTCCCCCTGGCTGCGTCACAAGCCCAGCTCCTGCCTCCCGTCCTGCCTCTCCAGGCTCGGCCTCTGCCTCTCTCATGGCGGCCTCCCCAGGCCCAGCTCTTCTTCCTCGCTGGGTCTACAGGCTCAGCTCCCGCCTCGCAACAACCACGTCTGTCCCAGCTCCCGCCCAGCTCCCAGCAGCCTCTGTAGACTTTAGTCTTTTTCAAGTCGGGCTTTCAAGGCCTTCCTTCGGCCTCCTGGTGGCCTGCACAGACCCAGCTCCTGCCCGGCCACAGCCTCTTCGGCCCAGCTGTTCCCTATACGGGCCTTTTCTGGCCCTGTTACTACCTGTTTTTCAGCCATTTGGGCAGGCCTCGCGTTTGCCTCCCAGTGGCCCTTCAGCCCCATCCTCTGTGTCATGTCTGCCTCTCAAGATTCAGCTGTTTCTTCATGGCGGCCTTTCCTATACCAGCCTGTGCCCACCACGGCATCCCCAGGCTCATCTCCTGCCTCTTCGTGCTTTTCTCTGCCCCGCACGTCCTCACAGCGGCCTCCTCCGGATCCGGCTCTACAGGCCTTAGATCGTCAACAGCATCAAAAAGCCCAAAGCTTCCCTGGACGCTCCTTTGTTCACTTTTCAGCGGTGTGCCTTGGCTGAACACCTGTCTCTACTTTCAACCTGGAGAGTGTATTTCTGACAGATTTGTAGTCAATTCTGCCATGTCTTTTTACAGTGACGCCTCTTATTTAGTGTCTCATGGTTTTTTTTTTTGTCTTCTGGGCGTTTGGAGGGCAATGGGCCTCTGCTTGGGCTGTTTATCTGTGCCCTGGACACGGTAGTGTCTCATTTCATGTCTTCCTTTTTTATATTTTTACAGTTAATTTTTTTTCCTTAGGGTCTTGCTCTGTCACCCAGGCTGGAGTGTCATCGTGTGATCGTGGCTCCTCGGCAGCCGTGAGCTTTTGGCCTCCACTCACTTTCCCAGGCCAGTTTGAAACTCCTGGGCTGAAGTGATCCTCCTCCCTCCACCTCCCGCTGTGCTGGGATTACAAGTGTGAGCCACCACACCTGGCCTGCCATTCTCTTTCATTGGGGCATTAAGAATTTACCTTTTAATTAGTATACTATAAATAAATATGGAGATAAGTGTGTATATACGTTATATGAAGATATGTTAACTAAAATAAGCCAGACACAGAAAGACAAATTTTGCATGCTCCCAGTCATTTGTGAGTGCTAAAAATTAAAACAATTGAACACATGGAAATAGAGAGTAGAATGATGGTTACCAGAAGCTGGGGAGCAGGGTGGGCTGGAGGGGGTACACAGGAATATTTAACAGGTACAAAAATACTGTTAGAACAAATAAGATGTAGTAGTTGGTAGTACAACAGAGTGACAATGGTAGACAATAATTTATTGTATATTTTTAAATCACTTAAAGAGGCTGGGGTGGTGGCTTATGCCTGTAATTCCAGCACTTTGGGAGGCTGAGGCAGGAGGATCACCTGAGGACAGGAGTTCGAGACCAGCCTGACATGGTGAAACACTGTCTCTACTAAAAATACAAAAATTATCCAGGCTCGGTGGCGTGCACCTGTAGTCCTCACTACTCAGGAGGCTGAGGCTGGAGAATCACTTGAACCTGGGGGAATGGGGTGGATGTTGCAGTGAGCCGAGATTTGCACCACTGCACTCCAGCCCAGGAGACAGAGCTACATTCCATCTCAAATAAATAAATAAATAAATAGGGAAAAGAGCATAATTGAATTGTTTGTAAAACAAAAAAAGGATAAATGCTTAAGGTGAGGGGTATTCCATTTACCCTGAGGTGACTATTACACATTGCATGACTGTAACAGAACATCTCATGCACCCCATAAATATGTACACCTGCTATGTACCCACAAAAATTAAAAGTAAAGCATTAAAAAAACCCAATCTTGGCCAGATGTAGTGTACAAACCTGTAATTCCAGTGCCTTTTGAGGTCATAATGGGAGAATCACTTGAGCGCGGCAGTTTGAGACCCACCTAGGCAACACAGCAAGACTCTCGTCTCTAATAATGAAAAAGAAATTAGCCAGGCCTGGTGGGGCTTATGCCTGTAGTCCCAGCTACTTTTGAGGCTGAGATGACAGAATCCCTTGAACCCAGGAGTGGTTGAGGTTGCGGTGAGCTATGATTGTCCCACTGCACTCCAGCCTGGGTGATAGAGTGAGACCATGTCTCTCTCTTTTTTTTTTTTTTTTTTTTTTTGAGCTGGAGTTTTGCTCTTGTTACCCAGGCTGGAGTGCAATGGCGCGATCTCGGCTCACCACAACCTCCGCCTCCTGGGTTCAGGCAATTCTCCTGTCTCAGCCTCCTGAGTAGCTGGGGTTACAGGCATGCACAACCATGCCCAGCTAATTTTTTGTATTTTTAGTAGAGACGGGGTTTCACTATGTTGACCAGGATGGTCTCGATCTCTTGACCTCGTGATCCACCCGCCTCGGCCTCCCAAAGTGCTGGGATTACAGGCTTGAGCCACCGCGCCCGGTCGAGACCATGTCTCTTTAAAAAACAAACCAATCCCAGCGTGACCTGACGCTGCCTGCCACCTCTATTCTTTTCCTCTTGCTCATTTGCATCGGGCATCTGGGCTTCTTTTCTGCTCCTGTGGATGCCAAGCGGTTTCCTCCAGGACCATTGCACATGCTCTTCCCTGCCCGAAATGGACTTCCCACACCTCCCGCCACAGCTGGATTTTTCTCATGTTTTCTCATGTTTCAGACCTCAGTTCACGCATCACCTCTGCGGAGAAATTCTCCCTCACCCTGTGAAGGGGGCTCATCCTCCTCTGCACTGCCTCGTCCCGCCTGGTTCTCTCAAAGCAGGTATCACACTCAAAAATCAGCTTGTTATTTACTGAACTGCTTGTCTGCCTGTTCTCCTCCCCAACTCACGCCGAATCAGAACAGAAGCTCCAGGATTCTCATCTTGTTCATTCTCAGAACCTAATCTAGTTATTGCACATAGTGGGCACACAATCAATGTTGTTAGAATGAATAAGTATGAAGGGGCCGGTCGAGGTGATTTTAAATTTCATAGGTGAAATGGCATGATTGCCGCCTAGTGGCCACGTCTGTAACTGCAGCTGTCAGAGCTTTTAGAGCATTTGGGAAGGTTTCCTCCTGGACTTGTCCATGGTAGGAGCTAGAGCAGCAATCCAGATCTGGTTCTTCTGTATCTCTGTATCTCGGCTCACTGCAACCTCCACCTCCTGGGCTGAGGCAATTCTCCTTCCTCAGCCTCCCGAGTACCTGGGACTACAGGCATGCACCACTGATTTTGTATTTTTAGTAGAGACGGGATTTTTCCATGTTGGTTAGGCTGGTATCAAACTCCTGACCTTAGGTGATCCGCCTGCTTCAGCCTCCCAAAGTGCTGGGCTTTTGTTTGTTTGTTTGTTTGTTTTTAGAGACAGGGGTCTCATTACTCTGCCCAGGCTGGACTCGAACTCCCGGGCTTAAGTGATCCTCGTGCCTCAGCCTCTTGAATAGCTGGGGCTACAGGTGCACTTCACTGCGTGATGTTCAAACTTTAAGGATCATATGAATGCCTTGGGGAATTATGATTAGCAGGTGTGGGATAGAGTGGGAGCCTTCATTCTAACAAGCATGATGATTCTTCTGATTCATGCATCACTTTGGGTAGCAGGCTCTAGTTTTTCTGAAGAAAAGAAAAGAAGTCATTAAACTTGCTTGGTAAAAAGACAAACTAATTTTTTTTTTGAGACAGGGTTTCGCTTTATTGCTCAGGATAAAGTGCAGTGGTGCAATCACAGCTCACTGCAGCCTCGAACTCCTGGGTGTGCAATCCTCTAGCTTCAACCTCGTGTGTAGCTGGGACCACAGGTGCACACCACCACACCTGGCTAATTTTTAAATTTTTGTGGGGATGGGATTTCACTATGTTGCCCAGGCTGATCTCAAATTCCTGGCCTCAAGTGATCCTCCACCTTCAGCCTTCCACAGCACTGGGATTATAGACGTGAGCCACTACCCAGCCAGAATTTTACATACTTTTAATTGGTCATAGAATCTTCTTCTCTTTTAAAATTAATTTTTTTCTTTTTCCTTTTTCTAGTATCCAGAATCTATTATATTCTGGAAGAAGATATTCTTTTTCTTCTTCTTCTTCCTTCTCCTCCTCCTCCTCCTTCTTCTTCTCCCTCGATGGAGTCTCATTCTGTCACCCAGGCTGGATTGCAATGGCATGATCTCGGCTCACTGTAGCCTCCGCCTCCCAGGATCAAGTGATACTTCTGCCTCGGCTTCCCAAGTAGCTGGGATTACTGGTGCCTACCAGCACACCTGGCAAATTTTGTATTTTTAGACTGGGTTTCACCTTGTTGGCCAGGCTGGTCTCAAACTCCTGAGCTCAGGTCATCTGCCCACCTTGGCCTCCCAAAGTGCTGGAATTACAGGCGTGAGCCACCGTGCTCGGTAATATCTTTTTTTTTTTCCAACCATTTAAAAATGTTAAAATTGTTAAGCTCTGCAGGCCATGTAAGAACAGATCACAGGCAGGATTTGGCCTTGGGGTGTAATCTGCAGGTTTCTTCTCTGGACTCTGAATGCTAAACTATGTCTTGTTCTCGTCAGGGTCCGGCGCTCTGGGATGGGTTCACTGTTGGAATCTTGGCTACCACGTCTTGCCAGCTTTACTTTTGAAGCTTTTTTTTTTTTTTTTTTTTTTTTTTTTTTTTTTTTTTTTTTTGAGACGGAGTTTCGCTCTTGTTACCCAGGCTGGAGTGCAATGGCGCGATCTCGGCTCACCACAACCTCCGCCTCCTGGGTTCAGGCAATTCTCCTGTCTCAGCCTCCTGAGTAGCTGGGATTACAGGCACGTGCTACCATGCCCAGCTGATTTTTTGTATTTTTAGTAGAGACGGGGTTTCACCATATTGACCAGGATGGTCTCGATCTCTTGACCTCGTGATCCACCCGCCTCGGCCTCCCAAAGTGCTGGGATTATAGGCTTGAGCCACCGCGCCCGGCCGACTTTTGAAGCTTTAACTTTCCCTCCGTGAAAAAAAAAAGGTGTGAAACTATTAGGTTGGTGCAGAAGTCATTGCTGTTTGCCATTACTTTCAATGGCAAACTGGAAATTACTTCCACACCTACCTCGTAGGGCTGTTGTTTAAACTTTATTGAGACTGTGCATATAAGGGAGTTAGGGTTGTTTAGATAATAAATCTTGGTTGTCATCATCATTACTGGCATCACACTGATCCTCAGTAAACAAATCTGTGCAACTTAGATCCTTCATCATTTTCTCCAGTTCCAGCCCAGCGTCCCTTGACCAGAACACGTGGTCAGTCGTAAACTTGAGAGGGTGTATTGGGATATTGGGACACGGTCTTTTTTTTTTTTTTTTGAGATAGAGTCTCACTCTGTCACCTAGGTCACCCAAGCTGAGGGACAGTGGTGCAATCTCGGCTCACTTAAACCTCTGCCTCCTGGGTGCAAGCAATTATCCTGCCTCAGCCTCCAGAGTAGCTGGGGCTACAGGTACCCACCACCACACTTGGCTGATTTTTTGGCATTTTTAGTAGACACGGAGTTTCACCATATTGGCCAGGCTGGTCTCAAACTCCTGACCTTGTGATCCACTCGCCTGGTACTCAGTGATGGGACACAGTCCTTATAGGTTGCTGACATTTCCTAAACTAACTGTATTTGTTTTCTAGGGATGTTGTAACAAAGTACCACAAATCAGGCTGAGTGTGGTGGCTCACACCTGCAATCCCAGCACTTTGGGAGGCTGAAGAGGGCAGATTGCTTGAGCCCAGGAGTTTGAGATGAGGTTGCACCTGAGCTGTGATTGCACCATCATACTCCAGCCTGGGTGGCAGAGTGAGATACTGTCTCTCTCTCTTTCTCTCTCTCTCTCTCTCTCTCTCTCTCTCTCAAAAATAAATAAATAAATAAAAAGTCCATAAACTAGGTAACTTACACAATAGAAATTTGTTGTCTTACAGTTCTGGAGGTTAGGAGTCCAACATCGAGGTGTCAGGCTGGTGCGGTGACTCATGCCTGTAATCCCAGCACTTCGGGAGGCCGAGGCGGAGTTTGAGACCAGTCTGGCCAACGTGGTGAAATCCTAAACACCACAGAGATATTCCTCAAGAAGAGCAACCCCAAGGCATATAATCATCAGATTCACCAGGATTGAAATGAAGGAAAAAATGCTAAGGGTAGCCAGAGAGAAAGGTCAGGTAACCCACAAAGGGAAGCCCATCAAAATATGGCCACATTCTGAGGTCCTTGAGATTAGGACTTCAACACATCCTTTTTATTTTACTATTATTATTACTTTTACAGACAGGGTCTCACTCTGTTGCCCAGGCTGGCATGTGGTGGTGCAATCATAGCTCACTGCAGTCTCCATCTCCTTGGCTAAAGAGAGCCTCCTGCCTCAGCCTCCTGAGTAGCTAAGATGACAGGTGCACTCTATCTATCTATCTATCTATCTATCTATCTATCTATCTATCTCCCAATTACATCTATCTATGCTGTCGCTCTCTGTCTCTGTCTCTATCATCTGTCTGTTGATCTATCAATCTATCATCTATTATCTATCGATTGATCAATTGATCTACCTACCTATCTCATCTATCTATCCTGTCTGTCTATCTATTTATCTAGCTATCTATCCATCCATCCTATCTATCTATCCATCTATCACTCTATCTATGTGTGAATGAATGACAGATCTTGCTCTGATTCCCAAGCTGCTGAAGTGTGGTGGTGCAATCATAGCTCACTCCGATCATGAACTCCTGGGCCCAAATGATCTACCTGCCTCAGCCTCCTGAATAGCTGACACTACAAGTGTGCACCACCATATCTTGCTAAAATGATTTTCTTCGTGGAGATAGGGCCTCTGAATGTTGCCCAGGCTGGTCTCAAACTCCAGGCCTCAAGCGATCGTTCTGCCTTGGTCTCCCAAAATGCTGGGATTACAGGCTTGAGCCACCACACCCATCCTTTGTCAATACTAAGGTGAGTGTAGCCACATGTCTTGTTTTCAACTACTCTTATCCACCTAGCAACCCTAAACGCCTGATCCCCCAGAGGGGCTGATTTCAGGCCACTTTGATCTTTGCTATTCTGATCTTCATGGGGAAAATGCAGGCCTTCCCTTTGGGGGCCCATCCACTTTGTTCATCTCCTTAAGACACATTTACCACATAGTACTGGAAGGATTTATTCCTTGTCTGTATTCCCAGCGAGGGGATGGGATGCTCTCTGTGTCCCTAGCACCCAACAGTGATCCTGGAACATGATAAGCATCCAATAACTGTTCTGCCCTAGGACAGGGGGACGGTCGCTTTGCTGATGGGCTTCCCCAGGGCCTCTTCATGTCCTTGTTCCGTAGGCTGTAGATAAAGGGCTCAGCATGGGGATGACCACCCCACACATGAGGGCGGCTGCCTTGTCCTGGGAGGAGCTGGGGGATGCAGGCTGTAAGTACACAGCAAAGATGGTTCCGTAGCACAGGGACACCACAGTGAGGTGTGAGCCACAGGTGGGTAAGGCTTTCCACTTGCCCCGAGCAGAAGGGATCTTAAAGACTGTCCAGAAAATGCGGATGTAGGAGAGAAGGATGCAGGAGAGTGGGCAATGCCCGTGACGACGCCAGAAGCCAAGATCACCAGCTCATTGGTGTGCGTGTCTGAGCAGGAGAGCTTCAGCAGGGGCATGAGGTCACAGAAGAAGTGGGAGAATTCGGAGCCGGCACAGAAGGTAAGTTGAACCATGAGGCAGGTGTGTACGAGAGACTGGATGTTGGTGATCACCCACGGTGCCCCCAGCAGCAGCCCACAGACACGAGGGCACATGGGGACCAAGTAACAGAGCGGGTGGACAATGCCACAAAGCGGTTAATGGCCATTGCTGCCAAGAGAAAGCTGTCCATGGTCCTGAACAGGTGGAAGGCGTACATCTGGGTGAGGCAGCCCACTAAGGGGATGGCTCTGCTCTGAGTCCTGATGGATGTTCACTAGCATCTTGGGGACGGTGGTGGAGGATCGTAGGATGTCAATGAGTGACAGGTTGGACAGGAAGAAGCACATGGGCGTGTGGAGGCAAAAGTCCGTGAGGATGGCCAGGATAACGAGGACATTTTGGATGATGGTGACCAGGTATGTGGAGAGGAACATTGTGAAGAGGAGGGTCTGATGCTCTGGCTTTTCTGAGAGTCCCTGGAGGAAGAATTCTGTGATTTTGGTTTGGTTTTCTAGTTCCGTGTATGGTCTGTGTCTAGTGGGAACAAAAAGGGAGAGAAGCCATATAGAGCCAGGGGTCAGAGATGCCATTCTGGTCCCAGCTTCCCACGGAAACCTATACTGTTCTGTGAAAATGCCATCATATCCATCAAGTTCCTTTGTGTTTGGTTATCCTCAAGCCATTTTCAGGGGGCTTCTGTTGCCTCTCAAGCCAAGCTGTTCATGCCTGAGGCAGTCAGTGTCTCAAGGACCTAATGGACCTGCTCATAGTCAAAATTGGCTGTTCTCTATAAACACTTTTGCTTCCTTCAGTGGAGCAAAGCTTCATAGAAAACAAAACCAAGTGGCTCATGCCTGTAATCCCAGCACCTGGGGAGACCGGGGCGGGCAGGTCACCTGAGGTCAGGAGTTCAAGATCAGCCTGGCCAACATGGTGGAACCTCGTCTTTATGAAAAATACAAAAATATTAGCTGGACGTGGTGGCGGGCCCCAGTAATCCCAGCTACTCAGGAGGCTGAGGCAGGTGAATCACTTGAACCTGGGAAGCAGAGGTTGCAGTGAGCCGAGATCGCACCACTGCACTCTAGCTTGGGTGACAGAGCAAGACTCCATCTCAAACAAACAAACAAACAAACAAACAAATGAAAATCAAGCAGAATCAAACCCAACCAAAATCCTATAAAGTAAAAGGAACCTTACAATCTTCTGTTTTTCCTTCTCTTCCTTTCCTGCTATCTTTCCTTCTTCTTTTTTCTTTTTCTATTTTCGAGTCAGAGTCTTGGTCTGTCACCCAGGCTGGAGTGTGGTGGTGCCATCTCAGCTCACTGCAACCTCCGCCTCCTGGGTTCAAGTGATTCTTGTGTCTCAACCTCCCAAGTAGCAGGGATTATAGGCACACACCACCACCCCTGGCTAATTTTTGTATTTTTTCATAGAGACGGGGTTTTACCATGTTGGCCGGGCTGGTCTCGAACTCCTGACCTCAAGTGATCCACCCACCTTGACCTCCCATAGTGCCGGGATTACTGGTGTGAGCCACCATGCCTGGCCAGCTCCCTCTTTTTTTTCCTCCCCGACCCTCTTTCCTTTTCATCCTTCCACCAACGATATGTAATTTTAACATCAGTTTTGTGTTAAAAACAGATAAATGGATAAAGAAAATGTGGTAGGAATACACAATGGAGTACTATTTATTCAGCCTCAAGAAAAGAGGAAATTCTACCATTTGCGACCATATAGACGAAGCTGGAAGACATTATGTAACACGAAATAGCCGGGTACGGAAGGGCAGATACCACATGTTCTCACTTATATGTGGAACTTAAAATGGTCAGTCTCATAGAAGCAGAGAGTAGAATGGTGATTACCAGAGGGTGGGGGAGGGAGGTGGGTGTGAGGGAGATATTGGTCAAAGAATACAAAATTTCAATTAGATGGGAGGCATACATTCAAGAGATCTACTTGTACAGCGTAGTGACTATAGTTAATAACAATGTGTTGTATACTTGAGAAACTCTGAGAGTCAATTTTATGTGTTCTCATCACCAAGAAATTATAGGCACAGATGTTCTGAGACTGATAATGGGGTCATACATTGAAAATATCATAAGCCAGGCTGGGCGCAGTAGCTCACACCTGTAATCCCAGCACTTTGGGAGGCTGAGGTGGGTGGATCACCTGAGGTCAGAAGTTCGAGACCAGGCTGGCCAACATGACGAAACCTGGTCTCTACTGAAAATACAAAATTTGCCAGGCATTGCAGCTCATGCCTGTAATCCCAGCTACTTATGAGGCTGACGCAGGAGAATCATTTAAACCTTGGTGGCAGAGGTTGCAGTGAGCCAAGATTGCGCCATTGCACTGCAGCCTGGGCAACAAGAGCAAAACACTGTCTCAAAAAAATAAAATATCCTAAGTCAAAAATGCATTTAACATGCCTAACCTACCAAACAGCACAGCTTAGCCTAGCCCACTGTAAACGTGCTCAGAACACTTATATTAGCCTACAGTTGGGCAAAACCATCTAATACAAGATCACCATGCCAGGCTAATGAATTTTTTTTTTTTAAGAGAGATGAGATCTTGCTATGTTGCCCAGGCTGGTCTCCTGGACTCAAGTGATCCTCCTGTGTCAGCCTCCCACATTGCTGCGATTGCAGACATGAGCCATTGTGCCCAGGGGAACTGACAGTCTTGATTCAGGTTCAAAACAGGCTCTAATCATAAAGCAATTGGGCGCAGATGGTTTATTTGGTCCCAGAAGTGGGGAAAGTGAAGCAGGAAAGAAAATGTGCTAACAAACATATATTCCCTTTGTGGGAAACAGGGCTCAATTCTGTCGGGGGTGTTCTCTGAGGTATTATGTAGAGCTCACCTTCAGAATTATTCCACTGAGGGAAGAGGTACTTGGGTATTTACCATTGACTCCCTCGTTGGTTGACGGTGGTACCTGGGGGTGTTAAATCCCCTGCTGTGCAGGCTGTTCTGCATTGCAGACTGGCTGAGCACACTCCCACGGTGCTGGAGAAGGTGTCCAGACAGCAAAGATAGAGGCGGGGGCTTCCGCCAGCACATGTGAAATTGCCCACTGCTGCTGTAAGGTGAAATCAGTGGTGAGACAAGGGGCTACGGGTTAGGGCATCTTCAGCATCTGCTCAAGGACTTGCTTTTAGGTGAGGAAAAGAGTGAGGTTTTTTTCGTTTGTTTGTTTTTGAGATGGAGTCTTGCTCTGTCTCCCAGGCTGGAGTGTAGAGATGCAATCTACGCTCACTGCAACCTCCACTTCTCAGGTTCAAGAGATCCACCTGTCTCAGCCTCTTGAGTAGCTGGGACTACAGGCCCGCACCCCCACACCCAGCTAATTTTTGTGTTTTTAGTAGACATAGGGTTTCACTATGTTGGCCAGGCTGGTCTTGAACTTCTGACCTCAAGTGATCCACCTGCCTTGGATTACAGGTGTGAGCCATCGCGCCTGGCCCGCTGTACCTTTTCTATGTTTACATACACAAATGCTTGCTGTTGTGTTAAACTTGCCTACAGGATTCAGTATAGTAACGTGCTGTATGGGTTTGTAGTCTTGGAGCAATAAACTAGACTGTCTAGCCCTGGTGTGCAGTGGGCTACACCATTTAGGTTTCTGGAAGTTCACTCTAGGTTATTCACACAATGATAAAATTGCCTAATGCATTTCTCAGAAACAATCCCTGTCATTAAGTGATACATGACTGTATATGTTTCTCTAAAACCTACTTATTTATCTACTTATTTTTAAAACTTGGCAGCACGTACCTCATGGGATTCCTCCAGGTGAATAGATAAATATCCAACTCATTATTTTTAATAGCTACCTAATGGCTCATGATAGGAGTGTACTCTGATTATTCAAACTTTCCACATCTGAGGGCACACAGGTTATTTGCAGTTTGTCTTTTGCTGCTACTACAAACGATTCCTTGATAAATATCATTTTATAGGGTGGATTCCCAGTGTGGAATTTCAATGAGGTATTGTTCTAGTCACTTTCCAAAAACGCAATAAATCACATTCCCACAAACAACACACAGGTGTGTCCTTTTCAACACACAGTTGCAAGCACTGGGTTTTATTGCATTATTATTTTTTGAATGATCGCCAGCCAGTCCAATGAGTGAAAAGTAGCAAGTCATTGTTACTCTCATTTTCATTTCCCTGACTGATAGTGAAGTTGGACTCTTTTTCTAACTTCACTAGCAGGAAAGACCTCTTTTCATATTTTTATTTTATGTTTTATTATACTTTAAGTTCTGGGGTACACATGCAGAAGGTACAGGTTTGTTACATAGTTATATACGTGCCATGGAGTCCGCTGCATCCATCACCTCATCATCTACATTAGGTATTTCTCTTAATGCTATCCCTCCCCTAGCCCACTCCCCATGACAGGCCCCAGTGTGTGATATTCCCCTTCCTGTGTCCATGTGTTCTCGTTCTAGTCTACTTATGAGTGAGAACATGCAGTTTCTGGCTTTCTATTCCTCTGTCAGTTTGCTGAGGATGATGGTTTCCAGCTTCATCCATGTCCCTGCAAAGGACATGAACTCATTCTTTTTTATGGCTGCATGGTATTCCATGGTGTATATGTGCCACATTTTCTTTATCCAGTCTATCATTAATGGGCATTTGGGTTGGTTCCAAGTCTTTGCTATTGTGAACAGTGCCACAATAAACATACATGTGCATGTGTCTTTATAACAGAATGATTTATAATCCTTTGGATATATACCCAGTAATGGGATTGCTGAGTCAAATAGTATTTCTACTTCTAGATCCTTGAGGAATCTCCACACTGTCTTCCACAATGGTTGAAGTAATTTACACTCCCACCAACAGTGTAAAAGCATTTTGATTTCTCCACATCCCCTCCAGTATCTGTTGTCTCCTGGTTATTTAATTATTGCCATTCTAACTGGTGTGAGATGATATCTCATTGTGGTTTTCATATGTTTGATGGTTGCATAAATGTCTCCTTTTGAGAAGTGTCTGTTCATATCCTTTGCCCACTTTTTGATGGGTTTTTTTTTTTTTTTTAATTTGTTTAAGTTCTTTGTAGATTCTGGATATTAACCCCTTGCCAGACCAGAGAGAAATGTTATCCAAACGCCTTATAAGGGGAATCTGATACCAAATGCATTGAGGGACACATTGGGGGCCCCAAGCCATGTGCCATGCAGTCCTCAGAGTTTGTGGGTGCATAGGAATTTATCTCCTAGCCAAACAGGTTGCAGACAGTTGCTTAGTATGTAAGAAAACTAATAAACTTTTTAAAAAGTTACCCCTTGGGGAAAGGAATCCAGGCTTAAGGCCATTCTAAAGTATCCAGAATGATTACCCAGAGATGCCTCCAATTGGTCGTCTAAAGCATTTATTCGTAATAGTAGATCACCTTACTCATTGGGTAAGACCTATTTCTTTTTCAAGTACAACTGCTAATAAGGCAGTCAAGGCATTAGTTGAAAACATTATACCCAACTTTAGATTAATAGAGAACATTGATTCAGATAACAGGACTCATTTCACTGCACATGTCATTATCCAGGTGCTGGATATAACATGGAAATATCATACTCCCTGGCACCCACCTTCATCAGGGAAAGTAGGAAGGCCTATTACCCTGTTAAGAGTCTGAATGGCAGCCAGGCAAGGTGGCTCACACCTGTAATCCCAGCACTTTGGGAGGCTGAGGTGGGTGGATCATGAGATCAGGAGATCGAGACCATCCTGGCTAACATGGTGAAACCCCTTTTCTACTTAAAAAAAAAAAATTAGCCGGGCGTGGTGAAACATGCCTGTAGTCCCAGCTACTTGGGAGGCTGAGGGAGGAGAATCGCTTGAACCCGGGAGGGGCAGGTTGCAGAAGCCAAGATTGCACCACCGCACTCCAGCCTGGGCGACAGAGCAAAACTCTGTCTCAAAAAAAAAAAAAAGGAAAAAAAAGATTAAAGCAATACATTTTATATTATGTGTATTTTACCACAATAAAAAAGCACCTTGTTCCCATGGTTCTGTAACCCCCCTTACGATGTTTTATTTTTCTCCACGACACTCAGCACTACCAGAAATACATACTGTGGTGTTATGTGTTTGCTTATCACATTTCCCCTACTACAGTGTAAGTCCCATGAGATCAAAGACTTTGCCTTTGTCGATGACACTATTTCCAGCACCTAGTACAGCATTTGGTATTCGATAGAGATTTGATAAATTATTTTAATGCAATGAAGGAGTGGACAAATCTATTGAAATTAAAATGCTCGTAGCCTTTGAATGAGCAATACTGCTTCTAGAGAAATATTTGTACGTAGTATGTGACACTCACACTCCTGTGGTACATTGAGATGACTTAAGATTTTAATTGTATATTCTATGGTTATTTCCTATTGTGGCAAGTGATACTAACTTTCCTTTTATAATAGGTACATTTTCCTTTTTTAAAACAACAGCTTTATTAATATATAATTCACATACCATAAAATTCACCCTTTGAAAGTAAATAATTCAGTGTGGGACCTGGTGGCTCATGCCTGTAATCCCAGCACTTTGGGAAGCTGAGGCAGGAGGACCGCTTGAGCCCAGGAGGTGGAGGTTGCAGTGAGCCAAGGTTGTGCTACTGCACTCCAACCTGAGCAACAGAGTGTGAACCTATCCCCCCAATCCACCCAAAAAAGAAAGTATACAATTCAATGGTTTTTGATATGTTCAAAGAGTTGTGCAACCATCACCACTGTCTAATTCCAAAAGTTTTTTTTGTTTTTTTTGAGATGGAGTCTCACGCTGTCACCCAGGCTGGAGTGCTGTGGTGTGATCTCAGCTCACTGCAACCTCTGCCTCCCAGGTTCAAGCGATTCTCCTGCCTCAGCCTCCCAAGTAGCTGGGACTACAGGCCCATGCCTCCACGCCTGGGTAATTTTTTGTATTTCCAGGAGTTTTTTAATCACTCCAAAAGGAAACCTGTAGTCATTAAACAATCACTCCTCTCTTTCCCTTCAACTCCTGGCAGCTGCTGACCTGCTTTGTGTCTTTATGGACTTCCCTGTTCTGAGCACTTCATATCAATGAAACTGTGTAACATGTGACTTTTTGCAACGGGCTTTTCCACTTTGCATAATGTTTTCAAGGTTCATTCAGGTAGTAGCCCGTATTAGTCCTTCATTCTTTCTTCTTTTAAAAATTAAATTATTTTATTTTATTTTGAGACAGGGTATTGCCCTATTGCCCCGTCTGGAATGCAGTGGCATGATCATAGCTCACTGCTGCCTCAAATTCCTGGACTCAGGTGATCCTCCCACCTCCGTCTCCTGAGGAGCTGGGACTACAGGCAGTCACCACCACACCCAGCTAATTTTTTCATTTTCATCTTTTTTTTTTTTTTTGTAGAGACAAGTGTAGGGGGGAAACCCCGCAAGTGCCGTGGCAAGGGTCTGAAGCCTCAACCTGTTCGCATATAAATATTGATTTAGAAAAGATTAGAAATGTAGGCACATAGTTATTCCTTTATATAATCACATATAATCTTATAGTTACTTATGTATAATCATAGAGATAGATACTCAATGTAACCTTTGATTTTACTAATGACTATTGGGTTATGAAGCATGGAACTGAGGGGACATTGAGAACAAAGCGATCCTAAGGCAAGATGCTCTGAGCCTCTGTCACACCTGCATAAGGGCTGCTGGAGGGCGCCTCGGCTGTGCGGCAGCGCCAGCGCTGGGAAAGCGCCCGCTCTTTAGCCAGCTAGAGGAGGAGATGTCCAAAATGACCGAGACGTCTCCTTCCCGGGGGAGTTAGGAGAAAACTCCGCTTCTCCAAGCTCTTGTGGCAAGGCCTGACTGTCAGGGAAGCCCGCAGACATCCGGGGGCTTCACTGTGTCTATGTGACGCTGTGCTTCAGCGGTCACGTCCCATGCCCACTCTCATGTTCTGCTTCTGCACCTGGTTTCTCTTTTTCTCAGAAGATAAGAATTAATGTCTTTGATATTTCTAACAAATATGCGAAGAGCGCTGACGCATTAGGTTTTTTCCTCGCCTCGGCTACTTGAAAGTATTGGGTCCCTTATCTCCAAGACACGTAATCTACCTGACCCTATCACCGACCACCATTACCTCACCCTACCTTCCCTGCCCCCTGCTCTGTACTCAATAAAAGTCAGAGTGTCCAGGCACTCGGGGCCGCTGCAGGTCTCCATGCTTTGGTTCGCAGTGGACCCCCGAGCCCAAACTCTTTTCTCGATCTCTGTGTCTGTGTCTTATATTTCTACAGTTTCTTGTCTCCGCACCAAGAGGGAGGGGCTCACAGAACCCTATAGGGCTGGACCCTATCGACAGGCTCTTAAAGTCCTGGGCTGGTCTTAAACTCCTGGCCTTAAGCAATTCTTCCACCTCGGCCTCCCAAAGTGCTAGGATTATAGGTGTGAACCACCCCACCTGGGTCTTCATTCCTTTTTATTGTCAAATAACATTTTATTGTATTGATGTCAGTTTCCTTTTAAAAGCAATTTTGTAAATTTTAATAGCTTTTGGGGTACAAGTGGTTTTTGTAACATGGATGAATTACATAGTGGTGAATTCTGAGACAGTTCCTTTTCAAATGAAAGAAAATAGAATTATTTTAAAGAAAAATATTAATGGAACAATTACACAGGGATATGTAGACATGGGATGAAGTTTGCATGTAAAAGACTGACATTTGGGAAATTGTGGTTTTGAAATCCAATTTGGATACATGCAGAGTCAACATGAACAACCCAGGGTGTGCCTTCTGGGTGTGCAAACATTCTTTAATTCTGTGGTTTGCAGGGGTGGATCATTTATTCAGTCTTCCCACCAATGTTGGTTTCTACAGAATAATCAATAGGAAAATGTTGGGCATAGTCAGGAAATACTCAGTATCTGTTCCCTAATGTCTTCCAGCCCAGCTCTCACCAAGAGTCTGTCTAAAGGAATAGATATGTTGCTATTTAAAAAAAAAAACCCTCATCATCACTGGTCATTAGAGAAATGCAAATCAAAACTACATTGAGATACCACCTTACACCAGTTAGAATGGCGATCATTAAAAAATCAGGAGACAACAGATGCTGGAGAGGATGTGGAGAAATAGGAACACTTTTACACTGTTGGTGGGAGTGTACATTAATTCAACCATTGTAAGACAATGTGGCAATTCCTTAAGGATCTAGAAGTAGAAATATCATTCGACCCAGCAATCTCATTACTGGGTATATATCCAAAGGAAAAATCATTTCTCCCTTGCTGCTGTTCTTGTGATGGAGTGCATTATTGCAAGGTTTGGTTGTTTGAAAGTGTGCAGCCCCTCCCCAGCTCCCTTCTTCCTGCTCCAGCTGTGTAAGGTGTGTCTGCTTTCCCTTCGCCTTCTGCTGTGATTCCGGAGACCTCCCCAGCCATGCTTTCTGTATGGCTTGTGGAACCCTGAGCCAATTAAACCTTTTTTCTTTTAGAGACGGAGTCTCGCTATCACCCAGGCTGGAGTGCAGTGGCTCGATCTCGGCTCGCTGCAACCTCCGCCTCTCGGGTTGAAGTGATTCTCCTGTCTCAGCCTCCCGAGTAGCTGGGATTACAGGTGTACACCACCACACCCGGTTAATTTTTCTGTATTTTTAGTAGAAATGGGGTTTCACCATGTTGGCCAGGCTGGTTTTGAACTCTTGACCTCAAGTGATCCTCCCACCTCTGCCTCCCAAGGTGCTAGGATTACAAGTGTGAGCCACTATCATGCCTGGCCTAAACATTTTTTCTTTGTACATTGCCTAGTCTCAAATATTTCTTTATAGCAGTGCAAGAACAGACTAATACAACCATAGATTTCAATGCTGGCTCATTCCACCAAGCATAATGTACTTCAGGTTCATCCATGTTGTGGCAAAATGGCAGAATCTCTCTCTCACTCTCGTTTTTTTTTTTTTTTTTTTTTTAAGCTGAATAACATTCTATTGTGTGAACACACACACGTGCACATGCATGCACGCACACACACACACACACACATTTTCCTTATTCATTCATCTGTCAATGGACACTTTGATTTTTTCACAGTTTGGCTATTGTGAATAATGCTTCAATGACCATGGGAGTGCAGATATCTTTTTTTGTTTGTTTGTTTTGAGATGGAGTCTTGCTCTGTTGCCCAGGCTGGAGTGCAGTGGTGCAATCTTGGCTCACTGAAACCTCTGCCTCCTGGGTACTTGCAATTTTCCTGCCTCAACCTCCTGAGTAGCTGGGACTACAGGTGTACGCCATTACACCCAGCTAATTCTTTTTGTATTTTAGTAGAGATGAGGTTTCACCATGTTGCCCAGGCTGGTCTCAAACTCCTCAGCTCAGGCAATCCACCCGCCTCAGCCTCCCAAAGTGCTGGGATTATAGGCATGAGCCACCTTGCCCAGCCAGATATCTTTACTAGATCCTGATTTCATTTCCATCCAATATATATTCAAAACGTCTAATTGCTGGGTCATATGGTAAGTCCTGTTTCTTTTTTTCTTTTTCTTTTTCTTTTTTTTTTTTTTTTTTTTTTTGAGACAGGGTCTTGCTCTGTCACCCAGGCTGGAGTGCAGAGGTGTTGGCTCACAGCAACCTCAATTTCCTGGGCTCAAGCAATCCTCTCACCTCAGCCTCCAAGAAGTTAGGACTATAGGCACACACCATCACACTTAACTCATTTAAAAAAAAATTTTAGTAGAGACAAAGTCCCACTATGTTGCCCAGGCTGGTTGAAAACTCTTCAGCTCGGGGGCCGAGCGCAGTGGCTCATGCCTGTAATCCCAGCACTTTGGGAGGCCAAGGCAGGTGGATCACGAGGTCAAGAGATCGAGACCATCCTGGTCAACATGGTGAAACCCCGTCTCTACCAAAAATACAAAAAATTAGCTGGGCATGGTGGCATGTGCCTGTAATCCCAGCTACTCAGGAGGCTGAGGCAGGAGAATTGCCTGAACCCAGGAAGCGGAGGTTGTGGTGAGCCGAGATCGTGCCATTGCACTCCAAACTGGGTAACAAGAGCAAAACTCCATCTCAAAAAAAAAAAAAAAAGGAAAAAAAAAAAAGAAAACTCTTTAGCTCAAGTGATTCTCCTGCCTTGGCTTCCCATAGTGCTGAGATTACAAGCGGGAATCACCATGCCTGGACAATTCTGTTTTTTAATTAATTAAATGAATATCATAGTTGTACAGATTTTTGCGATAATGATTAAACTGGGTAATCACTCCAGACTGATTACTCTGGTGGCAGAGCAAGATCTTATCTCTCAAAGGACAAAAAAAAAAAAAAAAGGAAAGAAGACACAGGATGAGGCTCCTGATTCTCCATGATAGACACACCTGGGAAGAAGTGGCCACTGGGGAAAAATTAAATCCATAACACCATTCATATCAGCCTCATGGTTTCAGCACAGAACAAAGATTTCAACACTTTCTTTCAAAGTTTGACAACAGTTTATTGAACACTTATTATGCAGATCAAGGACTTGTTCCCTGTCCTCCAGAAGTGGTCATTTCCAGCATCTCGTCCTGGGCGAGAGAGCAGGATCAACCAGAAAAAAGAGTGGAAATGGCTTTCTGGAAAAAGTAAGGGTGGGAGGTAGTGGAAGAGGGATAAAGGGAGAGGGAGAGTCCCCCAGATTAGGGGCAATGTTGATAGCAAATGCTTAAAGGCAAGGATGAGTAAGAGGACATTAGCTTTGTTGAAAGAGTGAATTCATGGCGGAAGAGGTAGTAGGAGATGAGTTTAGCTAAGTGATGGCAGATGGTAACATTGGAAAGGTGTGAGAGATCCTGATGTGTAGTTTGATATTTGTCTTTATTTGATTGTTTGATTGATTTTGGAGACCAGATCTCATTCTCCTGCTTAGAGCTGGGATGCAGTGGCATGATCATAGATCCCTGCAACCTCAAACTCCTGGGCTCAACTGATCCTCCAACCTCAGCGTCATGAGGATCTGGGACTACAGTCACTTGCCACCATACCCAGTTTATTATTATTATTATTATTATTATTATTATTATTATTATTTTGTAGAGATGAGGTCTTGCTGTGTTGCCCAGGCTGGTCTCTAACTCCTCGCCTCAAGTGATTCTCCCACTTCAGACTCCCAAAGTGTTGGGATTACAGGTATGAGCCACTGAACCCAGACCCCTGGTCTTTAAGTAATAGGGTATGTTGTGTCTTCTTGAGTGTTCCAGGGAGATCACTGTTATAGATGATATGGAGGACACATGGAAAGTGAGATGGAAAAGCGAGAGGCAAGGGAGGAAGTTGGTTGCAAAGACGCAGTTAAGAGAAGATAAAGGCTTGAGCCTGGACAGTAACATGTCAGGGAAGAGAAGACAGGCATGAAAGTTGTTTCAAAACCAAGCTGGACTGGGTGTGGTGTCTGGTGGCATATGAAGGATGCAAGAAGGGAGAGGTCATAGATTAACTGCAGAAATAGCAACCTGGAATCTGAGGTTGAGGATACCAGGAATGCTTGGAGGAGTAACCAGGAAGAAAAGGTTCATCTTTAGCTCTGAGTTTTCAGTGACACTGGAGGTACCCACAGGTTATCTGAGCTGGAAAGGCCAGGGCTGGGGATGGGGAGATACAGATTGGGAAGATAGTGAAGCCGGTCTGACTTCCAGCCTGGTGCAACAAAGTTACCTGGAGGTAACCTTAGCTGGTGGTTATTGAGAATTTCTAGAAACTTCCAGAAGGCTACTACCTTGGAGGTAGGGAAAATTTTTATTAGGCATCTTCACTAATTAAAAAAGATTTCAGATGCATCAAGACTTAGCATGTCGCGGAAAGGAGGTTGGACTGGAAGTCAAACCTTGTCCTTGTCTCTGTCTTACTGTGTTGCGTTTGACAAATTATTGAACCTCTCTGGTTATGAGAGGTTAAATATTATGTTGTCTGCAAAATAGCAAGGTGACAACAGGGAATTTGACATAGCTCCAGCATGCTCTCATTCAGAGTAGTTGACTGCAAGAATAGATGAGTGGATGGATTTTCTTGGAGAGAGGGCAGAGTCCAGGGTCTCAGGGGGAGGAGTGTGAGGAGGAAGAGATCCAGAAAGGAAGAGACACTTCATTATCCAGAGAGAGGCCATGAGCTAGGAAGAGAACGGAGTAAAGATACCAACTTGCTAGCCAAGGAGGAGTGGTTTGGGAGAGAATGGTTCTTACTAAATCACTAGAGTGAAGGAGGGAACTGGAGGTTGGGAATGCATTGACCTCAGGAGGAGGTTTTATCTCCAAGTGAGATGCAGGAGCCAGCAGAGGTTGGACTGGGGTAGGAGGGAATGAGTGGGCATTGATTTGTCCATGGAAAATCTTAAGTTTTATCATGTTTCTGCTTCATGGGAGAAAGAAGACCACAGGAACAGAAAGTAGGATAAGCAAATGCACTCTTAGGTCTCTTAGGTTGCATTAATAAAGATAAAAGTCCAGCCTGAGGGAGATGATGTTAATGTTAGCACCATGCCTTGTGCTACATTTTGGCTGGCTTGCTCTAAGAAGGGCAGGGGCAGATTAAAGGAGGGCCTGCATGAGGGGTGTGATGAAAAAGAAACTGGGTGTCATTGATCCTTGGGAAGAGAAGATCTTGGGAATTGGTAAGAGCTGCCTCTAAATTTCTGTGGTACAGAAGGAATGATGGAAGGAAAGCTCCTCCCTGTCTTTCTGCTTCTACTGCAGATACAGCCGTTTCCGGAGGGTGCTTTGGATTTCAGGGTTCACTTTCCTTGGTTCTCCTCCCTGATCCAGCTCTGCTTCTGCCATCTGCCGGGTCACCTGCAGCAACGGGTGTGGTCAGCTTGGAGGAGTCAGTGTCATGGGCTTATGGAGGGAGGGTTAGGTGGGTATTCTTGTCCTAAGATGAGAGACCTTTATGGTCTCCTCCTATACCAGAGTTTGTATGGTATCCTTGGTTGGCCATTTGTTTTCCTAATTTGCAATAAAAACATATATAAACATGAAAAGAAAACAGTTTGCCCAAACATTGTTTATATCCAAGGGGAAGTTTGTTTAGAAATTTATTGGTATTTCATTGAAACGATTTCACATGCTGTGAGTTTTGAGAGTCCCTGCATTTGGGAAAGTTGTTGGAAGATGGGCATCTTTGTTTCTGTGTTGAGATGTGGGTTGGATTTGGGGTTGGGGGAAATGGAGAGGGGTTAGGAGGAGGCTTAGCCCCCTCTGCCTGCACCCTACTTGGCCTGAGCGGTGGCCCAGCTACCTCGTGTCAACTCACCTCTGTCAGAAGCTCCAAGATATGTCCTTTTCTCTTTGTGAACACATCAACCAGGGTCTGGATGAAGCAGGAGCCTTTCTGATCATGTCGGTAGGAGATGTATCCTGGGAATCCCAGAGAGGTGGGGTCGGGGGAGGTTCAGGGGGCTAGGTAGTGGGGATCCTGGAAGGGGGTGGGTCCTGGAGGAGAGGTTCAGGGGTCGGGAGTGGCAGGTGATGGGGAAGAGCAGAGGCAGCCCTGGGCCAGCTGGGAGCTCATACCCTCCACTGTGGAGTAGACGTGCAGGGCGTCTGTGTAAGTTGGGATGGTTTGGGGACTGTCTTTGGTGACCATCACAATCTCATCCCCACCTACTATTTCACCGGAGTCCCTTTGTTCTGAAACAACAAGCAGAGGAGAAGGCAAAGTCAGAGAGAAAGGTAAGGAAAGGGGCCGGGCATGGTGGCTCACACCTGTCCTCCCAGCGCTTTGGGAGGCTGAGGCAGGAGGATCACTTGAACTTGAGAGTTTGAGGCTGCAGTGAGCCATGATTGTACCACTGCACTCTAGCCTGAGTGACAGAGTGAAATGTTGCCTCTTAAAAAAAAAAAAAAGGTAAGGAGAAGGTCCTAGGATGGTCTGGTGGTATGCAGGTACAGTGGGGCTTTTTAATTTAATTTGATTTTTTAGAGACAAGGGCTTACTCTGTTACCCAGGCTGGAGTGCAGTGGTGTAATTATAGCTCACCGCAGCCTCTAAATCCTGGGCTCAAGTGATCCTCTTGCCTCAGCCTCCTGAGTAGCTAGAACTGCAGACCCATGCCACCATGCTCCTGGCTAGTTTTTAAAATTTTTTGTAGAGCTGGGTTCTCACTATGTTGCCCAGAAGCTAGTCTTGAAATCCTGGCCTCTAACAAATCTTCCCACCTGGGCCTCCCAAAGTACTGGAATTACAGGCATGAGCCATAGTGCCTGGCTTCGGCTGGGGCTTTGGATCTGAGACTGGCTTGGATAAAACCATAGACTTGGTTGGGCGTGGTGGTGGTGGGAGGCTGAGGCAGGAGGATTGCTTGACCTCAGGAGTTTGAGACCAGCCTGGGCAACATAATGAGACCCTGTCTCTACAAAAATTAGTTGGGCATAGTGGCAGGCACCTGTAGTCTCAGTTCCTCAGGAGGCTGAGGCAGGAGGATGGCTGGGTCCTGGGAGATAGAGATTGCAATGAGTTGAGATTGCACCAGTGCACTCCAGCCTGGGTGCTAGAGCAAGACTCTGTCTCAAGAAAACAAAACAAAACAAAAACAACAAACCACAGACTGCCCTTGGGTCTGTCCCCACCTCCTCGACAGGCCTGTATGATGTACACCTTGGGTTTGGCTCGCAGGGCCTGGCAGTTCTTGTTGTTTAGGGCCTCAAAGAGGTTCTCCAGCTTGACCATCTCCCCATCTTCTCCCTTGAGGAGGCCTTCCTTCCCGTGAGCCATGAGTACCACGAAGGCGCAACTGATAGGTTCTTCCCAGGAATCGATGACCTGCTGAAATTTTTCCAGCTCTTCCTGGAATTGCTGGAGTGAGAGGAAGAACCAGACTCAGCTGAGTCCCTAGAGGCTACTCATCCAACCTAGTATCTTTCCCCCAGCCTGGCTTGGAGTAGGCACCCTGATACCTGGGCAGTGGGGTCTCTCTTCACGGTGCTTTTGAATCTCAGCTGCTGGAACATGTGCTCCAGGGCATCCAGGTCTTCTTCGGAACCTTCCCGGGCTTTGGTGACACACAATGTGAGGGCCAGGCGGGCACCTGACATATCGTATTTCTCCTGGGCCAATAGATGACAAAAATCAGCATGGGAGGTTCAAGGAGAAGCAGATGTAGTCAAAAGAGGTGTGGAGGCTGGGTGTGATGGCTCATGCCCGTGGTCCCATCACTTTGGGAGGCTGAGGTGGGAGGATCACTTTAGCCCAGGAGTTTGAGACCAGCCTGGGCAACACAGTGAGACTCTGTCTCTACAGAAAATGAAAAAATTATCTGGACCAGGTGCGGTGGTTCATGCCTGTAATCCCAGCACATTGGGAGGATGTGGTGGGCGGATCACAAAGTCAGGAAATAGAGACTATCTTGGCTAATGTGGTGAAAACCCATCTTTACGAAAAATACAAACAATTGGCTGAGTGTGGTGGCATGCACCTGTAGTCCCAGCTACTTGGAAGGCTGAGGTAGGAAAATCGCTTGAACCCAGGAGGCAGAGGTTGTGGTGAGCTGAGATCGCACCATTGCACTCCAGCCTGGGCAACAGAATGAGATTCTGTCTCAAAAAAAAAAAAAAAAGAAAAGAAAAGAAAAGAAAAAAGAAAAAGAAAAGAGAAAAAAAGAAATTAGCAGTTTGTGCTGGTGTGCACCTGTGGTCCCAGCTACTTTGGAGGCTGAGGTGGGAGAATCGCTTGAGCCTGGGAGGTTGAGGTTGCAGTGAGCCATGATCTTGCCATTGCACTCTTGCCTGGGCAACAAGTGAGACCCCATCACAAAAACAAACAAACAAAACAAGAGAGGCTTGAGCTAAGGGTTGTCAGGTACAATACAAGATGCTCAGGTACGTTTACATTTTAAATTTTTAAAAAAGTAATTTTTTTAGTATAAGTATATCCCAAATATTGCATGGGATATACTTATACTACACAATTATTTGTTGTTGATGTGAATTGGGTGTCCTTTATTTTTATTTCCCAAATCTGGCAACCCAAACTGGAGTCCAGTTTTGTTCTAGCTTGGTGTGAACTTGGGGCAAGTTACTGTACCCATCTGATCATCTGAGCCTCACTTTCCAAATATAGACAATGAGAATGTGTGTGATTTTGAAGATCCCTTCCAGTTGTCATATTTTGTGGCTTTACAAGTCTCCTCATCCTCCCCAAGGGTGTTCTGAGCATTCCTCTATTACCTCCTCACTTGCAGAGGTCTCAGAGTTGCTGAAGCTAATACTGAGATCCCATGCTTTCCCATCAGAGGAAGAAGAATTTTGGGGAGTCAACATTTCTTTTCAGAACAGAAGCAGGGTACTGAGTACCCCAGTGATAAGAACGTCATCTTTTAAAAACTCAACGTAAAATTGTTCATTGTAGGACTTCTCAGAACGTTTAATGTGTTGAGAACAACTTGATCTTTGGAGACAGATATAGCTGAGTCTGACTGCCCACACCCCACAACCTAACTTGGGTTCCATCTCTGAGTCGTTTTTTGCTGTTTTGTTGATTACGAAGTACCTCCTAGCTCTGACTTCTGGTCATGATGTTTTCACTCCCTCTTTCCAAGACATTAAGGTCCTCACCTTTCTTCTCCCCATGTGATCACCCTCCCCTCAACCTGCACCCAGCTGACCTCCAAAGGTCGCAGATTGCTCATTTCTCCTTTGACTGTGAGCTCCAGCTCCCAGTACTCTTGTCTGATCCTGGGGGTCAAGAAAAAATGGGTTAAAGGTCATTAAAAAGAGGCAGAGGGGCTCAGGGGACAAACTGACTTATCTGGATTTTTGAGAGCAAATAGCACCCCAGTGGTGGGGATTTTGTCCACGGACAGATCTGGGCAAAGGATGATAGTCCATGAAGTAGTAATATATCATCCCTAGAATGACAATTTCATGGTGTCTTCAGACTGCTGGGCCCACTCCACAATGCCCCCCCCACCTCCAAAAACTTCCTGTATCTCCCTTGGGTCATTCGCCAGCTTGTGATGGACTGAGCTTCCCTCTGAAAGCCCTGGAATGATGAGCAGAGGCAAGTGGCCCATGCGTTTCCCTTTTCTACCCAGGAGATGATGGGCTGGGGAAGCCATCTCAAAGAGATGCCTTGGAGGTGGATTTAAAAGGAGAATGCCATCCAAGTGGGGAATACAACGTTGATATTATCTCAGTTGATATTATCTAATACAAAGGGATAAATCAATCTCCCTTGCTCTTCCTTGAGGCTGAGTGTCTGTCCACGTTCTCCATTCTGATCTCTGAGTCCTGTTCTGTCCTGTTCTGTTTTCTGACTACACAGAGAGATTTTTATCATACTCGTGGCATTTCACCATCTCCTTGCCCTTCCCTACACTTTCTTATCAATAGGGAATGGCTTCTCTTTTTTTGTTTGTTTGAGATGGAGTCTTACTCAGTCACCCAGGTTGGAGTGCAGTGGCGTGATCTCAGCTCACTACAACCTCTGCCTCCCAAGTTCAACTGATTCTCCTGCCTCAACCTCCCAAGTAGCTGGGACTATAGGCACCCACCAGCACACCTGGCTAATTTTTTGTATTTTTAGTAGAGACGGGGTTTCACTATGTTAACCAGGATGGTCTTGATCTCCTGACCTCATGATCTGCCTGCCTTGGCCTCCCAAAGGGCTGGGATTACAGGCATGAGCCACCACGCCCAGTTGAGAATGCTTTTTCTTTCTTTCTTTTTTAACCTATCAAGATCCTTCTCTGACAGTTTGGGTGGCATAATATCTGCTATGCCTTCCCCCATCATCCATACATCCATCTATCTTTTCATCCACCTATCTATCCAGTCATCCATCAATTCATTCATCTATCCATCTGTCTGTCCATTAATTCATCATCTGTCCATACATTCACCCACTCACCCATCCATCTGTTCATCCATCTGTCCATCTACTTATCTATCAATCAGTTATCCCATCCACTCATTTAGTGTTCCAACCACACATCTGTCTAGCCACCCATCAGTCCAATTATACATCCATCCATTTATCCAACAACCTGTCCACCAATTTATCTTTCCACTGGCCTATCTATCCATGCATCCATCCATCCATCTACCCACTCACACATCTATCCACCTGTCTGTCCATCTACCCATCCGTTAATCAGGCATCCTGTCTATCCATTCATTCTTCCATCAACCCATGTATCTACTCATCCATTCATTTATCCATCAACCCATCTATCTTTCCACCTACCTATTTGCTCATCCATTCATCCATCCACCCACTCACACATATATCCAACCATCTATTCATCTACCCATCTATTAATCAGTCATTCCATCCACCCATTCATTCTTCCATCAACCAATATGTCCATCCATCCATCCATCCATCCATCCATCCATTCATTCATTCATCCATCCATCCATTTATCTGTCATCTCTATCTTCTTCCATCCCTCATCTATTCTATCTTCCATTCATCTCTCCATCTAACCCTCCTTCTATCCATTACTTCATCTATCATCTCTATATTCCATCTATCCATCCACCTATTTACTCATCTATCCACCCATCCACCCACCCAGCCAGCCAGCCAGCCAGCAAATATTTTCTGGGTATCTATGATGTGTTATGCACTTAGAATCCATTAAGTAAGACAGATATGTTCCCTGCCCTTCTGTCCTTTTGCAGCACTAGTCTGTGACAGAAATGAATATTAAATATCTCTTTTTCTTTACACACACACACACGCGCGCACACACACACACACACACACAGAGAGAGAGAGAGAGAGAGAGAGAGAGAGAGAGAGAGAGAGAGAGAGAGAGTGATGTGAAGAAAGAGGAACCAAAGATTGTGAGGGAGGAAATGGAAGGAGCATAGCCCTGGAGTCAGACAAACCAGAACCAAATCCTGCCTCAGCCCCTTCCCAGCTGTGTGAACTTGGGCATCTCATTCTCTCTAGAGACTCGATTTTCCCATCCACAAAGAACCTGGGGAGAGCTCTAGCTGCTTGACAGCAATGGCAAACCCAGGTAGGTTTTATGTTCCCTCTTAACCTCCTGGAGCTTTTCCTGCTCTGGACTCTCACAGCTCTGCTTGGTCCTACTTGAGTTATGGCATTGCTTTTGGTTCTTATTCTCCTTGCTAAACTGGCAGCTCAGTTTTCAGGACTGAAAGCCTGACTTCATTATCTCTGTCTCCATCACGGCCGACAGTGTGGCAAGGAGCACAGAGTGGGTGTTGAGAGAATTTGCTGAGTAAACAAGACACAAATAAACAGATGAAAGAAAGAGTGGATATATGGATGGAAATTTCTTCCATTCTGCCCAAACTGGCCAGAGCATTAATTTATGAAGGGAGAGGGAGCGTGTGTGTGTGTGTGTGTGTGTTGTGTGTGTGTGTGTGTGTGAGAGAGAGAGAAAGAGAGAGAGAGAGAGAGAGAGATATGGAAGAGCTAATATCTGCCAAATCACTTACCGACCCTAGAGGCAGCTGTTCCTCAAGGCCAAGTTCAAGTTCACTACTCTCCTAGTTGCCAATACAGAGCTGGGCACTGAGGAGGAGTCAGGACCACGTGCTGATGTTGGAGAAGGGACTGACAGTATGGAATCTCCCCAGGTTTCTCCTGAGAGGCCTGTCTGTGAATGAGGTGGCACAATCATCTGTCCCTTTATTGTCAGTGAGTTTTCTGTCACTCAAGAAACTTCATGACACACCCTTGGCATAGCCTTGGTGTGAAAATGGAGCCAATGCCAATGGGATGGGTGACAGTAAGGCTGAGTGGACTCCCTCTGGCAAAGGTGGCCTAGGCAGAGCCTCTAAATTAGCCAGAGGTCTGTGCCAGCCCAGCCACAACCCCTCCCAGACCCCATCCCATATCCAGCTCATCTGGTTATTACATCATCACTATGCCTAGTTCATTCATCTCACCTTCCACTGTGTAGATAACACCGACTTCATTTACTTATCATCTCATCAAGTCCTCAAGAGTCTAGAGAGATCAGTATAGTCCCATTTTGCAGGTGGGGAAACTGAGGCTTATAGAGGTGAAAGGACTGCCCAAGGTCAGCAATTGGCACAGTTATCATTCAAACCTATAAGGGGTGAGGTGTAGTGGCTCACACCTGTAGTCCCAGTGCTTTGGGAGGCCAAGGCAGGAGGATCACTTGAGGTCAGGAGTTTGAGACCAACCTGGGCATAGTGAGACCCTGTCTCTGAAAGAACAAAAAAACCAAAATGATAGCATGCACCTGTAGTCCTAGCTGTTCAGGAGGCTGAGGTAGGAGGCTGGCTTGAGCCCAGGAGTTTGAGGCTGCAGTGAGCTATGACTGTGCCTCTGCCCTTTAGCCTGGATGACAGAGCCAGACCCTGCCTTAAATGTAAAAACAAGCAAACACGTAACCCCTAAAAGGTTCCAGCCCAGTTGCCTTAACTGATGCCTCATGTTGAGCTCTCTCTTCTCTTCTTCCTCCTCTATTTTTTCAGCCATTTTCTCTCATTTTATTTTACTTATGTTAGCAGTGAAACCAAAGGTGAACCTGATTAAGCCCTCCAAACTTGACCTGCCTTGCCTTTAATTGCTTACTTACAGTTGATCTTAAAATGCCACTAGCAAGTCACATAGCCAAATAAGGCATAACTAAACTCTCGATAGCTTCCCTACAGATAACATTTCTGACCGTGAGTCACTATGGTAATGGGTGCTTAAAGTTGTTTTTCAAGACCTAGGTGGGAGGCAGCTCTTGTCTAGTTTAAGCCAGTGGAGATTGCGGTCCCTTCATCTGGACCCATGTGGGTAGCTGACATCAGAGGGTCATAAACTCCACCCTCAGATCATGCTAAATGTTACTTTCTGCACATATGTCCTATCTAAAGCCATGTAGCCCAACTATGCTTGCTCAGAAATCCTCATGACATCACCTTTTCTACTGCCAGTCATCTTTCTTCATACTTTAGACCACCCTGTGTTCTATCCCATAAGTACACTTAAACCCTATTTTTGGGTAGGAGGATTTGGGACCTGTTTTCCCACCACCTCGATTAATTGCCTTGTGAATAAACTCTTTCTCTTCTGCAAAATCTATCACTGCAGTGATTGGCTTGCTCCACGGAGGCAGAACAAACTTGATTCCATAGCAACAGTTTAAATGAGATATAATTTACGTATTATACAATTCACTCACTGAAAGTGTCCAATTCAGTGAGTTTTAGTATATTCACAGTGATGCAACCATTACCACAGTTCATTCTGGAATATTTTCTTTTTTCTTTTTTTTGGAGACAATAGCTTGATCTGTCACCCAGTCCGGAGTGCAGTGGAGAGATCACAGCTCACTGCAGCTTCAAACTCCTGGGCTCATGTGACCCTCCTGCCTCAGCCTCCTAGGTAGCTGAGACTACAAGTGCGCACTACCATGCCTGGTTAGCTTTTTTTTTTTTAAGTTTTTTGTAGAGACAGAGTTTTGCTATGTCGCCCAGGCTGGTCTCAAACTCCTGGCCTCAAGGGATCTTCCTCACCTGGCCTCTCAAAGTGTGGGATTACAGGTGTGAGCCACCACACCTGGCCCATTTTAGAACATTTTTATTATCCCTCCCAAAAGAATCCCAGTACCCTTTAGTTGTCACTCCCAATCTCTCCATACATTATAGCCTTAGGCAACCACTAGCTGACTTTCTATCCCTGTAACTTACCCTGTTCTGGATATTTCACAGAAATAGAATCATATTATGTGATTTTTGTGTCTGGCTTCTTTCGCTCAGCATGATGTTTTCAAGAACAGTATTGGGGGAATGTTGGTTTGTTGTCTCTTGTTTCATTTTGTTTTGGTTTTTAGAGAGCCAAGTGTTAGGCATCTTTTAGCAAATCATTGCAGATACTCCCATTCCAATCCCTTCCCCTAAGATCCAACCTTCTTAGCTGACCAGACCCCATAAAGCAATGAGGTTTCAAGGAGGAAGAAGATAGCATCCACATTGTAGCACATATTAGTGCTTCATTCCTTTTTGTGGCTGAATAATAGTCCATTGTACAGATATACCTCATTTTGTTTATTTATTCATCTGCAGATGGACATTTGAGTTGTGCTAGGCTTTTGGCTGTTTGAAGGATGCTGTTATACATATTTATGTATAAGTTTTTGTGTGGATTTTTTTTTAAGACAGGGTCTCATGAAGTTGCTCAGGCTAGGGTGCAAGTACACAATCTTGACTCACTGCAACCTCTGCTTCCTGGACTCAAGCAATTCTCTAGCCTCAGCCTCCGGAGAGATTTGTTAAAGGATACAAAATTACAGCTAGTGCTATTCACAACAGCAAAAACATGGAATCAACCTAGGTGCCCATCAACAGTAGATTAAAGAAAACATGTTATATATATACCATGGAACACTATGCAGCCATAGAAAATAACAAAATCATGGCCGGGTATGGTGGCTCACACCTATAATCCCAGCACTTTGGAAGGCAGAGGCAGGCGGATTACCAGAGGTCAGGAGTTTGACAACAGCCTGGCTAGCATGGTGAAACCCATCTCTACCAAAAATACAAAAATTAGCCAGGCATGGTGGCACATTCCTGCAATACCAGCCACTGGGGAGGCGGAGGCAGGAGAATCACTTCAACCCGGGAGGCAGAGGTTGCATGAGCTGAGACAGTGACACTGCACTCCGGCCTGGGTGACAGAGAGACACTGTGTCTCAAAAAAAAATCATGTATTTTGCAGCAACATGGATGCAGCTGGAGGCCATTATCCTAAGTGAATTAATGCCAGAACAGAAAACCAAACACCACCTGTTCTCACTTGTAAGTGGGAGCAAAACATTGACTACTCATGAACATAAAGATGGATACAATAGACACTGGTGACTGCTAGAGGGAAGAGGACAGGAGAGGAGGCTAGGGTTGATAAACTACCTACTATGTCCTGTGCTCACTACTGGGTGGTGGGATCATTCATACAGCAAACATCAGCATCACCCGGTTTAGCCATTGATATGGTCTGGCTCTGTGTCCCTCCCCAAATCTCATCTTGAATTGTAATCTAATTGTAATCCCACATGCTGGGGGAGGGACCTCATGGGAGGTGACTGGATCATGGGGTAGTTCCCCCATGCTGTTCCCATGATAGTGAGTGAGTTGTCAAGAAATCTGATGGTTTTCCCACTTTGCACGTCTCTGTCCTGCTACCATGTAAGACATGCTTCTTCCCCTTCTGCCATGATTGTAAGTTTCCTGAGGCCTCCCCAGCCATGCAGAATTGTGAGTGAATTACACCTCTTTATGAGTTACCCAGTCTTGGGTATTTCTTTATGGCAGTGTGAAAATGGACTGATATACCCATGTCACAAATATGCTGGACTCACATCTCACCCCTCGGACTCACCTCCTACCATCTGGACTCACCTCTCACCTGGACTCACCTCTCAACACCTAGACTCATCTCTCACCACCTAGGACTCGCCTCTCACCACCCGAACTTATCTTTTACAATCTGGGCTTACTTCTCACTACCTGGACTGACCTCCCACCACCTGGACTCACCTCTGAATTTAAAATAAAAATTGAAAAAGAAAAAGAAAGATAAAGGTAATGTCAAAATGGTAGAAACGCTTTATGGCATTTTTACTTGTCCTTGTCTCCCCCCTTCACCCCACAAAAATACAGATATGTAGGAAGAATAAGTCCTAGTGTTCTACAGCACTGTAGGATAACCATAGTAAACAATAATATATTACATAGTTTCAAAGATCTGGAAGGAGGATATTGCATGTTCCCAACACAAAGAAATGATACATGTTTGAGATGATTGACATGTAAATTACCCTGATCTGATTACTGTATGTCATATGCCTCAAAACATTACTATGTACCCCATGAATATGTACAGTTATTATGTCAATTAAAAATAAAAAGGAAGTAAAACAAAAAACCTCCTAAGCAATTAAAAGCAAAAATGTCCTCATTTGTAATGTTTGCCAATTTCCATGGTGTATGTATTCTCACTGTAGCTGATATCAAGTTACAAAAACGGCATCATTGAATGCAGAGTTGGGAGGAACTGGCCTTGGATCTGCCCAGGATTGAAAGGGCAATTCTGAGGCAGCCCCCGCACTGCATGGAGGCAGGGGGGGTTAGACTGCCCAGTTCTTGGGTTGAGGGCTGTGGTTGAGTGTTTCATTTGGAACCAGGCACACAGTAAGAGCCCAGGAAGGAAAAACTGGGTGGATGAGTGTACTGGGATGTCCAGTTGTCTCTGAAAATGGATGTTGGCAGAGGTGGTTCCTCATGAATTTCTCCTCAGTCCATCAATGATGAAATGTGACGAGGTTCTTGCTCCTCTGAGACACGTATTACGCTTTAATCAATATCATCCTATTGCCTGCCCCAGCCTCTGGCAACAACTGTTCTACCTCTCTACTTTCGTGAGTTGGATTTTTTTAGATCTCATGTATATATATCACGCAGTATTTGTTTTTCTGTGTCTGGATTATTTCACTTAACCATCATGTTCTCCAGGTTCATCCATGTGACAAATGATGGGATTTCCTCCTTTTAAAGGCTGAATAGTATTCCATTGTGTGTATACATGTATACAAAGTAGACTATATGTATACATATGAATATACACATTATACATTATATGTAGACACTGTATATGTATCAACATATTGTATACATGTATGTTTGCAATATAATATACATACAAAATGTGGGTGAAGGTTCCCCGTCTCCAAGCAGCCTGTCTCTTGAGTTGAAGTGCCTATGTTTCACTGGACATGCTCGTGTTTCCTGAGCATCGTTCTCCGGAGAGTTCATAGGCCTGGTGGATATGCTCTGCCTTCACACACCATCAGAGAATAGCCATGTATCTAAATTGTTCACGCTCTTCCCTTGGGTACATTCATGAATTCATCTTTGTAGCCACAGAGCTCTTTCTCTGCCTGGAGTCCATATTTGCATCTATGTCGCCAGCCCATGCTTCTCTCAGCATCTCAGGTCCTGACCTCTGGAACCCCGTTTCTTTTTGTTGGGAGTTACAGAAGTGAGAGCTAATCACTGTGATGAAAGGAGGCGGTGTTGCACAAAGATCTTTGGCAACTTTTCATCATTCCGGGCTTCCTTGGGGGGTAAACAACCCATGGGTGAGCGACAAGATGAGACAGCATCTTGTCAGGCAGGATTTTGTTCACCACAATCTGGGAGGACATCCAAGCACCCCAGGTGTTCCTTCCCTCCCTGAAAGTATGAAAGTTTTGCAAGCCACTAAGCTTGCAATGCAATGGAGAGCACAGCTGTGCAGTGGTAATTTCTCAAGCAATCCCCAAGATGATTCTCTATTTTTGTTTTTTTACTTCATCTCATTTTTAAATGTTCCTTCTGGGTGTCTATTGCCATGTGCATGCACAATTTAAAAATCAAATATGTTTAGTAGTAGCAGTCATACCAGCGGTAGTAGCAGTTATTGCAGTAGGATGAGCATCTTGATTGCTTTACAACTATTCATGCAACTCAGCTCTGTGAAGAAGGGGGGTTGATTGATCACCAAGGCAGGGAATGTATATCACACATGTCACTTTTTAAAACAAAATTTACATAAAGTACACATGGAAGCTGTCCATTAATAACACAGGATACCTATATTTCAGGTATGATAGGTATTCTTTTACTGGCCTTTACTTACCTGAGTCACAGGATTGAGGGATACTTTTCATTCACCTAGAGTATTTTTTTTTTCTTTTTCATAGACAAGGGATCTTTCTGTGTTGCCCAGGCTGGTCTCGAACTCCTGGGCTCAAGTGATCCTCCTGCCTCGGCCTCTCAGAGCTTGGATTACAAGTGTGAGGGCTTAGAGCATATTATTTTTTTAATTTTTAATTTTTTTGAGACGGAGTTTTGCTCTTGTTGACCTGGCTGGAGTGCAATGGTGTGATCTTGGCTCACTGCAACCTCTGCCTCCCAGGTTCAAGCAAGTCCCCTGCCTCAGCCTCCTAAGTAGCTGGGATTACAGGCATGCACCACCACACCTGGCTAATTTTGTATTTTTAGGAGAGGTGGGTTTTCTCCATGTTGGCCAGTCTGGTCTTGAACTCCTGACCTCAGGTGATCTGCCTGCCTTAGCCTCCCAAAGGGCTGGGATTACAGGTGTGAGCCACTGCACCCAAACTGACTTCCAGCATTTTAAGCATGGGAACGTGAATCCCGACAACATCTGTGCAACTGCGTGGAGAAAACTGAGGTTAGGAACAGTTAAATAACATGGGTCCTAAGTGTTGCAGCTGGGCTCTGAGGGCAGCAGTCTGGAACTCCCAAGTCCTTCCTTTATGGCCCAGGGATTGGCTCCATGAAAAAGAAATGAAAGAAATGCTTGGCTACTCTCCAGGTCCATCCTGAGAAGCTCACAAGAGTTTGGGAGAATGAGTTTGCCAAAACTGAAGCAGGTTTGGTAACAAAGGCAGTTCTCCCTCTCTGACCTTAACCTGCATGGCTGCACACCTGCGTTCTCTGACCTGGTGTATCTTTTCACCATTTGTATGTTGCTTCTATCCCTACCAAGTCGCTATAGGGGTGTGTGTGTGTGTGTGTGTGTGTGTGTGTGTGTGTGTGTGGTGTGTGAGGGGTGCATGTCAAAGAGGTGAAATACAAATGAGGAGATTTCATTCTGTAGGAAGCAGATAATTGAATGGAAGGCACAACAGCACAATCGTAAAAATGTATCCTTTGAAATTAGACTTTCTGGGCACTTTGGGAGGCTGAGGTGGGTGGATCATGAGGTCAAGAGATCGAGACCATCCTGGCCAACATGGTGAAACCCCATCTTTATTAAAAATATAAAAATTAGCTGGGCATGGTGGTGCGTGCCTGTAGTCCCAGCTACTCAGGAGGCTGAGGAAGAATTGCATGAACCGGGAGGCAGAGGTCACAGTGAGCCGAGATCATGCCAGTGCACTCCAGCCTGGTGACGGAGCAAGATTCCATCTCAAAAGAAAAAAAAAAAAAAAGAAAGAAAAAAAAGAAATCAGACTTTCTGGGTTGGATTCCTGACCCTAGTGACTTGAATTCTGAATTATGTAACCTCTTGGTGGCTGAGGTTCCCTACCTATAAAGAAGTGATAGTAGGCCGGGCGCGGTGGCTCATGCCTGTAATCCCAGCACTTTGGGAGGCCGAGGCAGGTGCATCACGAGGTCAAGACATCTAGACCATCCTGGCCAGCATGGTGAAATCCTGTCTCTACCAGAAATACAAACACTAGCTGGGCGTGGTGGCGTGTGCCTGTAATCCCAGCTACTCCAGAGGCTGAGGCAGGAGAATTGCTTGCACCTGGGAGGCGGAGGTTGCAGTGAGCCGAGGTGGCGCCATTGCACTCCAGCCTGGCAACAGATCGAGACTCCCTCTTAAAAAAAAAAAAAAAAAAAAAAAAAAATGAGCCATAGTAATACCCACGTTGCTGGAGTGTGGTGAGGGGTTAATATATGTAAAACACTTAGAAGAGTTTCTGTCATCTAGGAAACATTCTATTTTACTCCTTAAATAGTTCTTGACTTCATCCTTTTCTCTCCAACATCCCTTCCTGTGCCTTAGTTGAGATGTCCAATATCTGTGACCTGGGCAGCACATGTAGACTCCTAATACATCCCTACTAGCTGGTTGTGTGACCTAGAAAAGCCCCTGCCACGCCCCAGGACAACTGCCTCTTTAGTGTCCACAGGGAGGTTGGCTCTGGTCAGCCGGCTGGTGTTCTGGAAGTTGCGTGGTGTGTGCATGGTAGGTCTTTTTCATGATGACGGTGGAGGAAAGGAGGTGACCATAAACCGATACTATCCACGAGCTGGGCCAAGTCTTCAGGGAGGACCTGGTTCACACCACTGTGGGATGAGATGACCTAATAGCAATTAATGATGCCTGTAATCATTGTGGCGTTAACGAGGCAGGAGATGAAGATAGAGGAATAATTACTGTGTATTAGTACCATGGACAAGCAGAAATGGCAATGGTGGTTACTCTTGCACTGAAGAGTCACAAACTTGTTTCTGTGTTCCGGAAAGGGGTGAGGAAAGAGACAGGGAAGGCCGAGCGAGAGAATTCCAGCAGGCATGTGAAAGGGTGCTTGGGTAGAAGACGATAGCTAGAAGAGGGATGTCAGCAGAAGTGCCTGCACCAGGCCCTTTCTCCACGGAAGGATGAAATGAAAGTCCACTGCTGTCAACAGCGGATCAACTGACGGAACGTGCCGAATCTCAAGGGACTCCGTCGATGAGATGTAGAGGCCTTCTAGAACCCGAAAGGCCAGAATTGAAAAAGGTCTATGTGAAATCAGATCCCCCAAATGCTGGCCTCAGGAGGGTCTCCTCCTTGCCTTCCCTCCCTCTCCCCCTTCCTCCCTCCCTCCCTCCCTCCCTCCCTTCTTTTCTTCTATTTTCCTTTCTCCTCTTCTTTCCTTCCTGCCTTCTCTCCCTCCCTTTCTCCTTCCTTTTCTTCCTTCTCCTTTTTCTCTTCCTTCCTTCTCTCCTTCCCTCTTCCTCTCCTTTCCTTCCCTCCTTCCTTCCTTTCTTCTTCCCGTCCTGCCTCTCCCTCCCTTTCTTCCTTCCTTTTTTCCATTTTCCTCTTCTCTCCTTTCTTCCTTTCTCCTTTCCTTCCTTCATCTCTTTCTCTCTTCTCCTCCTCCTCCCCTCGCTCCTTCCCTCCTTTCTTTCTCTCCTCCTTTTCTCTTTCCTCCTCCTTCCTTCCCCTTTTCTCCTTCCTTTCTCTTTTCTTCTCTTCCTTCCTTCTCTCCTTCCATCATCTTTTCCTTTCCTCCTTCCTTCCTTCCCTCCCTCCCTTCTTTCCTTCTCTCCCTCCCTCCCTTCTTCCTTCTTTCCATCTTTCCTTCCTTTTTACCTTCTTTCTTTCCATCTTTCCTTCCTTCTTTCTTTCCTTTTCACCTTCCTTCTTTCCTTCCTACTTCCCTCCATCTCCTCCCTTCCTCTGTTTTTCTTCCTTCTCTCTCTCCCTTTCTTCCCTCCTTCCTGTTAACATCTATTGTCTTCCTACTATGCCCCAGGCATGGCAGATACAGTGGAAAAAATTAGGTACGGTCCATGCTCTCATGAACCTTAAGTTTACTGGGGAGAGACAATCATTAGCACAACAGTCGCACTAATGAATGTGTATTTGGAAGCTGAGATAAGTATACGGAAGCAGAGAAGTTGGTTCTTTGAGAACATAAAGGGACCAGCCAAGACTCCACTGCTAGGACCACTGGGAAGACATCCCTGAGGAGGAGACACGCTTGAGTGAGAATTTTCTGGGCAAAGGTGTGGGAACGAGGGGGAGTGAGAAAGAGTGGCCCAGGTACAGAACAAACAGGAACAAAACTCCCCATAGCTGGAGAGGAGGCCAATGGGAAGGCTGACAGAGAAACGGCCCAAGGATTTTTTTTCCTCTTTCTCTGTTCTGTTGCCCAGGCTGGAATGCAGTGGTGCAATCTCAGCTCACTGCAACCTCCACCTCCTGGGTTTAAGTGATTCTTGTGCCTCTGCCTTCCGAGTAGCTGGGATTGCAGGTGTCTCCATGACTCCAGACTATTTTTTGTAAAATATACATATTTTTAGTAGAGATGGGGTTTTGCCATGTTGGCCAGGCTGGTTTTGAGCTCCTGACTTCAAGTGATCCACCCACCTTGGCCTCTCAAAGTGCTGGAATACGACAGGTGTGAGCCACTGTGGCCAGGTGATGGTCCAAGATTTGAATGGACAAGGAGAGGTAGGAGCCAGCCCTGCAGGCATCTGTCTCCAGGCAAGTCTTTTCTCCAAACAGAATGGAATCAAACCTCCCCACACTGGCCTCCAATCACCGCAGGTAGTAGTGTCAGAACTGAGGGAGATAAGTATGTCCAAGCCTGCTCGAATCAAACCCAGAAAAGACTTTCCTCAATTTACAAGGCTTCCATTAGGCCAGGCACTTTGTGAGTGCCCCAGAGTGGGGAAAGCTCTTTAAGAATCTGTGGATAAAGGCTGGGTACCCGGGATTCCTGAGAGCATGAGAGTCCTTGAGTCCTCAAGTACACTGATGCATTGCAGAATTTTTCATCAATGAGAGTGAGATTTCTGTTGGAAGAATGTGACTTTCCAGCAAGGAGGATGTACAGAAAAAGCGGGGACCCAAGTGAAAAAAATTTGAAGGAAAAAGGCATCCAGATGACATTCACAGAGGAATCTGATTTGCAATACTGAGCCCCTAGCCACCTCTCCAGCCTCATCCACCACCATCTTAAAAATATCGTCAACTTCCCAAACACACCACATGCTTTCCAGCCTGCCCCAGGACCTTTGCACAGGCTGTTATGTTTCCTGGCACTCTCTCTCTCTCTCTCTCTCTCTCTCTCTCTCTCTCTCTCTCTCTCTCTCTCTTTGAGATAGAGTTTTGCTCTTGTTTCCCAGGTTGGAATGCAATGGTGCAATCTCAGCTCACTGTTACCTCCACCTCCTAGGTTCAAGTGATTCTCCTGACTCAGCCTCCCAAGTAGCTGGGATTATAGGCATGTGCTATCATGCCTGGCTAATTTTTATTTTTATTATTATTATTATTTTTAGTAGAGATGAGGTTTCTCCATGTTGGTCAGGCTGGTCTCGAACTCCCAACCTCAGGTGATCCTCCCACCTCGGCCTCCCAAAGTACTGGGATTACAGGTGTGAGCCACCACACCCAGCTCCCACTCTGTTTTTTTACCTGACTGATGTCCATTCATACTTCAGGTGGCAGCTTCCTTAGGGACTTCCCTGACCTGCCTTCACTTCCTCTGGGAAAGATCTCCTTCATTTTATGCATCAATCGCACCTGGCCCTCCTCCTTTTTTTTGAGAAGGAGTCTTGGTATGTCATTCAGGCTAGAGTGCAGTGGTGCGATCTTGGCTCACTACAAACTCTGCCTCCCGGGTTCAAGTGATTCTCCCACCTCTGCCTCCTGAGTAGCTGGGATTACAGGCATGCACCACCATCTCCAACTAATGTTTGTATTTTTGGCAGAGATGAAGTTTCACCATGTTGGCCAGGCTGGTCTTAAACTCCTGATCTCAAATGATTTGCCCACCTTGGCCTCCCAAAGCAATGACATTGCAGGCATGAGCCACTGTGCCCAGCTCTCCTTTTGATCCTTTTAATTACTCAGGTCAACATTTGCCCTCTCTGTTGATGAAGAGCTCACTCACTTTGTGCTAGACACTACAGTGAGCACTTTAAGGAACATTATCTCATTTAATTCTCACAGTCCTGTAAGATAAGAATCTTTATTATGACCATTATATATGGGGAAACTGAGGCACAGAGAGTTTAGTTTGGCCAACATCTCTCAATTAATAATCAGCCATACCACAATTTGAACCAACAACTGACTCTAGTATCCACATTCTCTAATAATTCCTGCAGCATAGAGGGAAGATGGGTGAGGCTGAACAAGTACGTAGCAACTTCTCAGAGCAAGAAGGCGCTGCTCTTCCTAGCACCTCTGGCACTTAGAACTTACCCTATATTTATTTATTTCGTGACAGATTCTTGCTCTGTTTTCTAGGCAGGAGTGCAATGGAGTGATCTCGGTTCACTGCAACCTCTGCCTCTGGGGTTCAAGTGATTTTCCTGCCTCAGCCTCCCAAGCAACTGGGAATACAGGCATGCACCACTATGCCCAGCTATTTTTTTTTTTTGTATTTTTAGTAGGGATGGGGTTTCATCATGTTGGCCAGACTGGTCTTGAACTCCTGACCTGTGATCCACCTGCCTCGGCCTCCCAAAGTGCTAGGATTACAGGCATGAGCTACCATGCCCTGCAGAACTTACCCTATAAAACAGGGGTCATTAAGCCCCCTTTTAGGTCTTACCAAACAGTGATACAATACTTTTCAGGGATATATGGTTAAGTCAGTAGATGACTCTAGCAACGAACTGGGGAAGGCAGGAGGAGGCTGGTTATGCCTCTGGAGATGGAGAGGCAAAGGGGACTCTGGACTTTTACTAAAACAATGTGGGAACTGAAAGAAATAATACCTACCCACCCCATATATTATTTATAAGTTCAGAAGTATTATAGAATATAACTAACTGGACCATTCAATTGGCCAGAATATAGTTCCATAGCCACAACTAGTCTCAATGGATTTTCCATGCCCTCTCAGCCTATCCTCAGCCAAGATACGCCTCCTCAAGGACCTAGCAGTGTCCTGCTTCCTACATGTCAAAGCTGCAAGCCTCATGGTTTGCTTTCTCAGTCTGCAACTCTAGAGGATAAATGGAGTTGCAAAGAGAGCACTGAGAATGGAGTCAGGGCCTCCATTTTAGCTCTGAGCTGCTACAAACTCAGTGCAAGACCTAAATGAAATTGCTTCTCCTTTCTGAGTGTCAGCACCTTCATTTGACGTGATTGGGTCCTTTTCCATTTCTAGGTTCTAGAAAGTGCCTCACCATCCTCTGCAGAAATCCATCAACTAAATATTTTGTTGGGATGGAAAGACTTGTCCCTACATCATTCATGGTCAGCCTGAACCCCAGATCACTCAACTGTTCTTTCCATCTTTCAAGCATTTCCTTAATCCTGCAGCCTCAAGTATTCTGGATGAAGAGTGTCATGAAAACCTCAAGTTTCCCCCAAATCCATACCGCATCTAGTGGCAGAGTCATATAAATTTCAGTTGGGCATATGGCCACCAAGCTGAAGATTATATCTCCCAGGCTCCTTTGCAACTAGAGGCAGCCATGTGACTAAGTACTGGCCAATAGGAAGTGAGCAGAAGTTGTATGTACAACTTCCAGGTCATGCCCTTAAAGGGGAGGAGCATGTCTTTTCTTCCTTCCTTCCCCCTTCCTCCTTCCTGCTGACCACAGGCATGAGGAGGAGTGCTGGGACAGTTATCTTGGAATACAATGTGGAAGCTATAGCAAATTAATCATCTTACCTGCCGCCATGTAAGATGTCCCTACCACGACACATGGGAAGTGCAGGAGCTGCAATTCAAGCTGAGATTTGGGTGGGGACACAGCCAAACCATAGCATACCACATTCAAACTTGATGGGGAGAGCTTCCCATCCCCCAGAGATCCTAGAGTTTTAGGTGAAAGAAATACTTGGTGATGATACCTTGGAGTGTCCCTATAGATGGAAAGAAGAACGTACTGAAATAACTAATCCCAATATGTTTCTGTCTCTGCTTCCAGGCTTTGTTCAAGAGTTTTTGACTTTGAATATGATTCTTAGTTTGATGTGGGGTTTCTCAATCATGATGCAATGGACATTTTCAACTGAGGACTTTTTTTTATCATGGCAGGAAGCTGCCCTGTCTACTGTGGGATATTTAGGAGCATCCCTGGCCTCTATCCAAGAGATGCCAGCAAGATACTCCATCCTCAGTTGTGGCAACCAAAAATGTCTACAGATTGCCAAATGTTCCCAAGAGTAGGGGGAGAATCACTCTTGTCATGAAACACTATTTTAGGCTAGGTTCAGTGGCTCACACCTGTAATCCCAACTCTTTGAGAGGCTAAGGCAGGTGGATCACTTGAGCCAACATGGTGAAGCCCCGTCTCTACTAAAAACATAAAAATTAGTCGGGTATGGTGGTGTGCACCTGTAATCCCAGCTACTGGGGAGGCCGAGGCAGGAGAATTGCTTGAATCTGGGAGGTGGAGGTTGCAGTGAGCCAAGATCGCACCACTGTACTCCAGCCTGGGTGACAGAGTAAGACTCCATCTCAAAAAGAAAAAACAAATACTGTTTTAGTCCTGTGTGAGGGCTCCCTGAAAAATTCTAGCCCATGTTGATTGCTTCTGTGCCAGAGAACTCACTACTTTGCAAGGCATGGCCTCCATGGTTAGAAGCAGGAAGGTCTTTCTTAGAGTGAAATGAGAAGTGACTTGTGATGGGCACAGGGTCTCCTTTTTGGGGAGATGTAAATGCCTTAGAAACTAGATAGAGGCATTGGTTGCATTTGGTGTGAATTCACCAAATGCTACTAACTTTAAGATGGCTAATTTTATGTGAATGCCATTTTAATAAACAAAAAGAGCATGAGTTTTTACCATGCATGGAGACCTCCCTACATGCCAGGCCCTGAACTAAATGAAAAACTCCATTGTATTAATGGGTCCTCTGAGCAACTTGGCGAGAGAGGTACTTCTATCATCCACGGTGTTTTTTGGTTTTTGGGTTTTTTACAGATGGAGTCTAGCTCTACTGCCCAGGCTAGAGTGCAGTGGTGCAATCTTCGCTCACTGCAACCTCCACCTCCCAGGTTCAAGCAATCCTCCTGACTCAGCCTTCCCAGTATCTGGGATTATAGGCACCTGCCACCATGCCCAGCTAATTTTTGTATTTTTAGTAGAGATGGTGTTTCACTATATTGGCCAGGCTGGTCTCAAGCTCCTGATCTCAGGTAATTCAGCCTCCCAAAGTGCTGGGATTACAGGCTCACTGAGTCACTGCGTCTGGCCTATCATGAAAACAGGCTCAGAGAGGTTAAGCAAGTTGCCTGAGGTAACACAGCTAGAAAGGGTCAAGCCCAGGTCTGCATTTCCCCCGCACGTAGGAAGTACGTAGGAAGAAGATTACGTACTTCTTCCTACCTATGTCAGTTTTTCATTTCCAGGAAAACTGGCATGAGCCACTGCGCCCAGCCTGCCTGCAGTTTTTACAGCCCACACTCAGCCCCTTACTTGCTGGACAGTGGCTTCTATACCTTTTGCACTGTTCTGAGCCGATTTCTTCATCTCTAAGGTGGGGATGATGACACCCACCTCACAGTGTCATGGAGAGGCTTGCTGCGTGCTCAGGACTTACATTTGGGTCAGCAGCTGAAATCTCAGCTCTGAGGCAATGACGGGGCGGGGGGCGTGGATTGTGCAAATGCTGTTTGGGAAGAATGTGTGAGTCGAGTTCATGAACTGGGGCGGTGTCAGCAAGGACAAGGGTGGCAGGCTGCAAACCCAGGACAAGCCATTGCTTGCAAGGGGAGCGTCTGCATCCTATGCAAGACTTCTGGGCATCAGGATGGGCAAAGGTGAGGGAAAAGGGATGGGCAAAGGTGAGGGAAAAGGGATAATTCCCGGCTCCAGGAAAGACCTGCATGAGGCTCAAAAGTCAGCAGGATGGTTTGACCCACATGGGACACTGGTAGGAGCGTTTCCCAGGGTCTACACTGCAGCATCACAGAGTCAGATGCTCCCATCTGCTAACAGCCCTTTCCCTTCAGACCCACAGGTGCGAAAGGCTACCCGCAATTGCTGGCATGTGGATACTTTGCTAGCTGTCCTTTGAAGTTTCCCTGCTAGCTGCCCACACCTTTGCAAACACAATTAATTCCTGTTATTTACCGTAATGTTCTATAAAGCCACCACGCATCAGCGAATACTGAACCATGGCTCATCGGGAAATACAGCGTTAGGTTTCTGTAAGCCTCTAGTCACAGCACTTTTGTCAACAAATCAAGACATAACCTTGTTTTATGTGTTTCTATTTAAAGACACCTTATTTGGCCAGGCACTGTGGCTCATGCCTGTCATCCCAGCACTTTGGGAGGCCGAGGGGGACGGCCAGTTCACTTGAGGTTGGAAGTTCAAGACCAGCCTGATTAACATGGTGAAACCCCATTACTACTAAACACACACATACACACACACACACACACACACACACACACACACACAATTAGCTGGGCATGGTGTCATGCACTTGTAATCCCAGCTACTTGGGAGGCTGAGGCAGGAGAATCACTTGAACCTGGGAGGCGGAGGTTGCAGTGAGCCAAGATTGTGCCACTGCACTCCAGTTTGGGCAACAAGAGCAAAACTCCGTCTCAAAAATCAAAAACAAGAAACACCTTATTTAATACATATGATGGATTCATTCACATGGAGGTCATGGCCAGCAGCACTACAATACATGCCAGAATGAAGTTTATCTAACACATGTGCTTCAGCACTAACCCCTGGAAGTAATTTCAAACAGCAAAATCACCAAAAAAAAAAAAAAAAAAAAACAACAACAACAACAATAACAACAAAAAACCCCCCCACACACAAAATGCAAAAACAAAAACAGAGAGATGCTAAATAGATTGCAACAAGGACACTGGTTTACAGTAAAAGAGCTGGCACAGAAAGGCAGCATCACCTCATTTGACCTCAGCAGAGCAATGTGCGCATCGGGTGGCTAAAAACGTTTCCACAGCTCTGTGCATGCCTGCAAATGATTGTGAAAGCACTACAAGAGCTGCTTTTGAAGTTACAAATAAAATTTGGTAAGTGAATTAGCAAGTGAATTCGGGGATAATGAGGATCAACTGTGGTCTTTTTCTTTAACTTCTTTCCCCCCCCTTTTTTCTTTTCTTTTTTTCTTTTTTTTTTTTTTTTTCCTTTTTTGAGGCAGAGTCTTGCTCTGTCCCAGGCTAGAGTGCAGTGAGGCAATCTCAGCTCACCACAACCTCCACCTCCGGGGTTCAAGCGATTCTCTTGCCTCAAGACTTCCCTAGTAGCTGGTGGGAGTACAGGTGGCTGCCACCTTGCCTGGCTAATTTTTGTATTTTTAGTAGAGGCAGGGTTTCACCATGTTGGCCAGGCTGGTCTTGAACTCCTGACTTGAAATGATCCACCGTCCTCAGCCTCCCAAAGTGCTGGGATTACAGGTGTGAATCACTACACCCGGCCCTTAATCTTCTTTCAAATGGAGTGTGCTATTTCTTGTTGATACCATAATTGGTACTGGGAAGAAGTGCTTGAAGAAGCACTCCTGTGGGAGTCTGAGCCCCAGGGAGTGCCTGTAATTCCCTGACTGTAGAGTCTGTCTTGAGATAAGGGAGTTGGCTGTGATACACAATGCTTGAGTCAGAACAATGGAGCTGAGCCCCAGCTGAACTCCCACCTCTGCCATCCTGGATGCCTTTCATGCATGAACTCATCTGTCCTCACCACCACCATTTGAAGTGATGACATGCTCCTCATTTTATAGGTTAGAAAGACTAAGGGCAGAGAGGGACAGTGAGGGTGTGTGATGGGGGAAGAAAGGGGTTGAGGGGACTCACTTGAGAGCCATCTGTGCCTCAACATGCATTTTTTTTTTTTTTGCCCATGCATTTTTCTGTCCAATGGCCATAATTTACTCAGTCTCCATTCTGCTGTTTTGGAGACTCATTCAGATCCTGGTCCTTGTGTGAAATGTGGAGAAAAACAGGTTCATATCCTGCTTTACCCATCTCTGTCTGTGTAACCCTGGGAAAATGAGAAGGAGAATGAGCTTCATTTTCTTCTCTGCAAAATGTTGGTGCTTGGGTCCAAACGATTGGCTGGCTCTGCCAGAAAGACACCAACATGTGTCAGAGCCATTCCTGGCATATGCACTGTGAGCTCCATAATGGAGGGACACATTCATGCTGTATTCTTGGCACCTAGCACAGCCTTTGACACAATGCAGTTGCTTAGGAGATATCTGTAGCTGTAATGAATGTTCCTTCTGTATGTGCGCAGCACCCTGGATCTTTCTGGGAAAAGCAGATGATAATCACAGTTCCGCATGAGGGCTCCTGTGATGACAGAGTGTCCAAGAGGCTACCAGAATACCTAGGAGGACCTGAACCAGAGCCATACCCAGACGGATGATGTTAGCTGCACTGGATCAACCTGTGACCTCCCTGAGGGCGGGGACCCCATCAGCCCTGCTCATTGCTTTATATTCTCAGTGCCAGGCTCAGGACCAGACCCTGCCGGGGTAGGACAGAGTAGAGCTCCTAGAAGTTTTGCTTAGAGTGCAGGCTCTTGAGCTTTGCTACCTCCTGTGTGACCTTGGGCAAGCTACACAACCTCTCTGTGCCTCAGTTTCCTCAACTGTAGAATGCAGATGCTAATAATAACAGCTCAGCTGCCTTGAGGATATACTATACAGACCCCATACTACAGGCCTTTCATACATAAACTCACCTGTCCTCACAGCCACCACTTCTTTTTCTTTTCTTTTTCTTTTTTTTTTTTTTTTTTTTTTTTTTGAGACAGTCTCACTCTTGTCACCCAGGCTGGAGCGCAGTGGTCTATTGCAGCTCACTGCAACCTCCACCTTCTGGGTTCAAGCGATTCTCCTGTCTCAGCCTCCCTAGTAGCTGGGATTACAGGCTCACAGCACCAAACCTGGCTAATTTTTATGTTTTTAGTAGAGATGGGGTTTCACCATGGTGGCCAGGCTGGTCTTGAACTCTTGACCTCAGGTGATCCGCCCACCTCGGCCTCCCAAAGTGCTGAGATTACAGGCATGAGCGACCGCACCCCACCTACAATCACCATTTGAAGTCGGTGCTGTAGTGCTCCTCATTTTACAGGTTGGAAAGACCAAGGCCAGAGAGGGACAGTGACTTGCCCAAGGCTACACAGCTTGAAACAGGGAAGCTGGGATTTAAATCCCAGCCCGCTGGCACCCAAATCCATCTTGTTAACTACCAGGATATGCTGCCCATATCGTGTCCTCGGGTAAGTGGTTGATATACAGTAGGTGCCTAATACATGATAATTATTGTTATTTTTAATTATAATTCTCCTAGAGGGGCGCTTGGAGGGAGGGTGCTTCAGGGGAGAGGGAGGGCCATCGGGCTGTTTCTGCTCTCCGAGGTTCCCGCCAGCAACCAACCAGCCGGCTGGGGCGGGGGACACTGGGGTGACTAGGGGTCTGCGCTGCTTTTGCTGCGCGGCGGCGGCGGTGAGGACGGGTCCCAGTACTTAACCAGGCGCTGCGCCTGCTCGTAGCAAACGCGCGGGTTCCGCTGGCGCAGACGCAGGCGCACCACGCTGTGGTCCACCTCAAGCCCGATGTTCTTGCAGTTGAGGCCCCAGGTGAGGTTCCTGTGCGTGGCCAGCAGCTCGTCCAGGTTCTTTTCCACATGCGTGATGTGGCGCTGCACCTTATTGGTGCCCTGGAGAGGGCGCAAGGCACACCGGTGAGCCAGAGCCGAGGGCAGGGAGTTACTTGGGGTGGGCAGGCACACCTGTGCCAGGTGCGTGTGTAAGGAACACAGCTAAGGAGGGGAACACATCTTGGTGGGCCGGGTGTGCCTGGAGAAAAAATTAAAACCGAGACAGGGCGTGCGGAGGGAGGGGAATGCATCTTGTCAAGGTGTGTAGGAAGGAGCCTCCTTAGGAGGGGTGCTTAATAACAGCTCAGGGCCAAGCGCAGTGGCTCACGCCTGTAATCCCAGCACTTTGGGAGGTCGAGAGGGGTGGATCACCTGAGGTCAGGAGTTCAAGACCAGTCTGGCCAACATAGCGAAACTCTGTCTCTACTAAAAATACAAAAATTAGCCAGGCGTGGTGACACATGCCTGTAGTCCCAGCTACTCTGGAGGCTGAGGCAGAAGAATGGCTTGAACCCAGGAGGCAGAGATTGCAGGAACCCAGGAGGCAGAGATTGCAGCGAGCCGAGATCGCACCACTGCACTCCAGCCTGGGCAACAGAGTGAGACTCCATCTCTAGTAATAATAACTACAACAACCTGGGTGCTTTGAGGGTATTCTATGCAGGCACCATGCTACATGCCTTTCATGCTTGAACTCATCAGTCCTCACCACCACCATTTGAAGTGGGTGTTGACATGCTCCTTATTTTGCAGGTTAGAGAGACTAAGGGCAGAGAGGGACAGTGAGGGTGTATGTGAGCAGGAAGGACAGGGGTTGAGGGGACTTATTTGAGCCAGGTGTGGGTACTGAAGCCCCCCTACCCCACTTCGTGGCAGGAGTTGAAGGACAGGCCGACTTGGGTGTGTGTGTGGGGGGGGGTCTTACCTGGTCCAGGTGTGCTTGAAGAAGGAGGCTTACCATTGGCGGGGCCGTGCCTAGAGGGGTATGCGGAAGGAGTTTACCTGTGCGAGGCGCGCAGCCTCGGGGAGTTGGGTGCCCACGTGTCTCTGGTACATGCGAACCAGGGGTCTGTCCAGCTTTTCTCCAGTCTCCAGGTGACCTTTCCACAGAGGACCCTGGTGGAAAGTGGTGTGCCGAGCACTGAAAAGCAGCCTCCGCCCGCCGACACCCCGCCTCGGCCCGCGAAGGCTCTCGGCCGAAGTGTACCTTGATGAGGCCGCAGGTGGTGTCCATCTCTTGCTTGTATTTCGTGCACCGGTGGATAGTCCCCCTCATCAGTCCTAACGTCATATTTAATCTTTCCTGGGGGCAGGGTATTGCAGGGGGATCACGCTGGCTCCCCGTCCCCCTCTCCTCTCAGGTCCCACTCTTGCCCGCAGCCGCCGGGAATGCGCTCACCTTCAGCTCCAAGGTCTCGCTTGCCTTCTGCGCCAGCGCGGCGCACACGCGATCACTTATCTGCAGGTGTTGCTTCCCGACGTCCGCCTCGTTCTTTGCCATTTCCACCAAGGTGTCCTTGGACTCGACCAACAACCGCTTGGCTTCGTTTAGCGCTGCGGCGCACTCTGCAAAATGCCCAGGACGCACGTGGGGGCACCAAGCCCTCGGTTCCCAGAACCCCTGTCCCACTCTCTATTCTCAGGTGGTGGTGGGCCCTGGGCAAGGGGGCTTTATTGAGGGATTGAAAGTCCAAGGGGCGCGGGGGATAGTGTAAGTAGCATCTTGGGTTGATTTCCTTAGAAGCAGAGCCTGTGAGCGACTGAGTCTTCACGCAAGTGTGGGCAGGAGAGCGCAGGGGGAAAAGCTGAGTGACGACACGTGTCAGCAAGATAAGTTTTCAGCCCTCCCATTCGCTGTAGGGCTATTTCCCAGGAAGGGGACAGCTAAGTGGGCGAGGGGTTGCACTGACAGTCAAGGAGGTCTGGGTGGGCACCAATGCTACCCAGTACAGTGAAGTCCTCCTACCTGGGGTATAGGTGAACTCCTACCTGGGGTATAGGTGCCCACAGGGTCTGAAGGAGGCGTTTTTTGACCCTGTGTGCGTGGGGTGGGGGCCCGGGAGAGGTTCACCCATGAGTGGCGTCCGGCCTGCTCCAGAACCTTGTCCAGAGGCTGGTTCATCAGGTCCACGGCTTGGAGCCGTTCCTTGAAGCAGAAGGCCAGGGTGTCTCGGCAGGAGGCCAGGGTCTGGGTGGGGTAGGGAGGATGAGAAGGCAGAGTGAACTGGGAGGTTCACTGGATGAAAGTGATTTCTTTGCTTTCATTTGCTGTAGGCTTGAGCCTTATAGTCTATAAAGCATCTCTACCTCTGAACGGAAACTGACCCTCTTTTTTTTTTTTAAGAGACAAAATCTTGCTCTCTCATCCAGGCTGGAGTGCAGTGGTGCCACCATAGCGCACTACAGCCTCAACACGCTGGGCTCAAGTGATCCCCCTGCCTAAGCCTCCTGAGTAGCCGGGACTACAGGTGTAAACCACCATGCCCTGCTATTTTTAAAACTTTTTTAAGAAAAGGAGTCTGGCTATGTTGTCCAGGTTGGTCTTGAACTCCTGGCTTCAAGCTATTCTCCTGCTCTGACCTTCTGAAGTGTTGGAATTACAGGCATGAGGCAATGTGCCTAATTTTTTTTGATACTAGTAAAGGCTTTTACTTATGAATATATATATATATTCATAAGTAAATATGGAGAGATAGATAGATAGATAGATAGATAGATAGATAGATAGATATCCATTCCTTTTGAGACAGTCTCACTCTAGGTTGTGTTGCAGTGGTGCAGTCATAACTCACTGCAGCCTTAACCTCCTGGGCTCAAGTGATCCTCTCGCTTCATTCTCCTGAAACAGCTAATTTGTATTTTTTATTTTGTTTGTAAAGACAGGATGTCACTATGTTGTCTAGGCTGGTCTCAAACTCCTAGGCTCAAGCAATCCTGCCTCAGCCTCCCAAAGTGCTAGGATTACAGTCATGAGCCTCTGTGCCTGACCTGGAAATATTTTTAGATTTAATTCATTTCCCCAATCTTCTGGAGAAATATTTTCTTTCATAAAATCTTTTTTAGGAGAGGTATGTCTTTATCTTATGAAAAATAATTTTTTCTTCCTTCGACTCACATTGAACCATCCCTCAAGGTTTACTTTATTATTTTTACTTAAAGTTTTGTTTTTAATTGAAAAACAGCTGTGTATATTTATGGCATGCAATGTGATGCTTTGATTTGTGTATGCAATGTGGAAGGATGATATCAAGCTAATTAACGTATCCATGCCCCACATATCTATCATTTTTTGTGGTAAGATTATTTAAAATCTGTTCTTTTCCACTTAATTTTTCCCAGCTTTATTGAGGTATAATTCACAAATAAAAATTATATTTATTTATGGTGTACAACTTGATGTTTTGATATATGAATACAATGTAAAACAAAATCACCGCATTCAGCCTGGGCACGGTGGCTCATGGCTATAATCCCAGTACTTTGGGAGGCCAAGGTGGGAGGACTGTTTGAGCCTAGGAGTTCGAGACCAGCCTGGGCCACATGGTGAAACTCCGTCTCTACGAAAAATGCAAAAAAAATTAGCTAGGCATGGTGATTCACGTCTGTGATCCCAGCTACTCAAGAGGCTGAGGTGGGAGGATCACCTGAGCCTGGGAGGTTGAGGCTGCAGCGAGCCATGATTGCACCACTGCACTCTGGCCTAGGCAAGAGAGTGAGACCCTGTGTCAAAAACAACAACAACCAAACAAAAAACCATGAACGGTATGGTTTCCTCAATAGCCACTACAGATAAACACACGGATGAGTTAGTGGTGCTGACAGATATTCCTTCAAATGTGGCTTTTAGAGAAGGGATGGTGTGTTAAGGGTTGGGAAAGTGGAAATAAGAGTCAAAGGTCAGGCAATTTTGCTTACGTTTTCCCAGGTGATGAGTGTTTACTTGGATGTCAGGTAATCTAGGGAAATTTTATATAAATAAATATATATGCACACACACACACACACACACACACACACACACATTTTTTTTTGAGATAGGGTCTCACTCAGTCTCCCAGGCTGGAGTGCAGTGGCATGATCACAGCTCACAGCCTTGACATCCTGGGCTCAAGCAATCCTCCCATCTTAGCCTCCCAAGTGGCTGGGACACAGACATGTGCCACCACACTGGCTATTTTTTTTTTATAGAGATGAGGTTTTACTATGTTGCCAGGCTGGTCTCAAACTCCTGGGCTCAAGTGATTCACCCATCTTGGCCTCTAAAAGTGCTGGAAATACAGGCATGAGCTGCCATGCCCAGCTAAGGAAATGTCTTAAGATCACTTTTTTATTCACAAAGTTGTCTTCTATTTATGACACTGTGCATAACAGCAAGGTAAAACTGAGTCTGCTCACTTCCAGACAGATCATGCAATGGTGTGATCTCGGCTCACCGCAACCTCCATCTCCCTGGTTCAAAAGATTCTCCTGCTTCGGTCTCCTGAGTAGCTAGGATTACAGGCATGTGCTACCACATCCAGCTAATTTTTTAATTTTTTAGTAGAGACAGGGTTTTGCTATGCTGGCCAGGCTGGTCTTGAACTCCTGACCTCAGGTGATTCACCCAGCTTGACCTCCCAAAGTGCTGGGATATGGATTGGTTCTGAGAAGCTGGTTTCCTTCCTCACTTCATTCTTGACCCTTTTCTGTTTTTTATTTGTTTGTTTTTAATGAGACAGGGTCTTGCTATGTTGCTTAGGCTGGCCTTAAATTCTGGGACTCCAGTGATCCTCCTGCCTCAGCCTCCCAAAGTGTTGAAATTACAGGTGTGAGCCATCACACCTGGCCCCTTTCCAGCTCTTTTTGAAGTTCTTGGAAAGAAGCAATTTCCAAGTTGAAGCTCAGCCATCTCCTACCCCCTCACCCAGTTCAGAGGCCTTCAGTGACTCTTTGGGGTGGGTTGAGGGGGGAAGTAAAAGACAGCAACAGCTTCCCTGTGCTGGGTGTTCACTGGTTGGTTTCTGTGCCCAGCTCTGCTCTGGCACCCTGAGAAAGCAGCCTGTCTCATCCATTTCCCCACTGTAACATGGAGAGCTGGCACTCACTATACCCACATTGTAACATGGAAAGCTGGCATTCACTATACCCATATTGTAACATGGAGAGCTGGCACCCACTAACCCACATCTTGGTCATCCTGTGTCACCCCCTTGATTCTCAATGGGCGCTCATCCCATCCCCACCACTAGCCTTGAAGTCTCCCTTCCTCTCCTCTGATCAATATTAAGAGACTTCTGCTGTTCTCTGAGTTCCCCCTCCCCCCAGGCTCTATCTCATCTGGACAGTGCCCCACCCACGTCCAAATCTTACTTCCTCCACAACAAAATGAAACATATCATATTCCTTTAATATTTGCAGTTATTTGAGAGTTATATCAAAGCAAGTCATTTGCACACGTATATACCCTTATAAACACTCTTCATCAAGATAGAAAATATTTCCATCATCCCATACATTTCTCTGGCTCCCCTTCCCTCTCTCCCTCCCTAACCCCCACCAGTAAGCTGACCTAGAGATCAGTTTTATCTGTTCTAGTCCTTCCTTCTTTCCCTCCTTCCTTCCTTCCTTCCTTCATTTATACAGAATCTTGCTCTGTCTTCCAGGCTGGATTGCAGCAGCATGATCCTGGCTCACTGTGGCCCTGAACTCCTGGGCTCAAGAGATCCTCCCACCTCAGCCTCCTAAATAGCTAGGACTACAGGGGCATGTTACCATGTCCAGCTATTAAAAAAAAATTTTTTTTGTAGAGATGGTATCTTGCTATGTTGCCCAGGCTGGCCTCAAATGCCAGCCTCAAACTTCTGGCCTCAAGCAACCCACTTGGGACTCCCAAAGTGCTGGGATAACAGATGTGAGCCACTGTGCCCAGCTGTGTTTTGCCTGATCTTAAGGAGCTGATAAACTTCCATCCTATGGATGGGTGACCTGTTTTTGTAAGTAAAATTTCATTGAAACACAGCCATGCTCATTCATGTGCATGTCATTTCTGGTTGTTTTCATGGCACACTGGCCAAGTTGAGTAGTTATGACAGAAACTGCACAGCATACAAGGCTGAAAGCATTTACTCACTGTCCCTTGAAGAAAAACCTTGCTGAATCTAAAAATTCATATAAATGGAATCCTACAGTGTGTACACCTTATGTCCAGCTTCTTTCTCGGAATATGACATATTTGGGATTTATTGATTTGTTTAAAAAGTGGACTTAAAAGTCTTTTGTTCATGAATTCAAATATTCATTAAACCTCTACTGATGCCAGGAGATGTGCCAGGTGGCGGGAATACAGTGACCAGCAAGACAGCTTTCCAGGCTGGGTGTGGTGACTCATGCTTGTAATCCTTGCATTTTAGGAGGCCAAGGCGGTTAGATCACAAGGTCAGGAGTTCGAGACCAGCCTGGCCAACATGGTGAAACCCTGTCTCTACTAAAAATACAAAAGTTAGCCAAGCGTGGTTTGCTGAGCGTGGGTGCCCATAATCCCAGCTACTTGGGAGGCTGAGGCAGGAGAATTGCTTGAATCTGGGAGGTGGAGGTTGCAGTGAGTGGAGCTTGCGCCACTGCATTCCAGCCTGGGTAACAGAGCAAGACTCCATCTCTAACGAAAAAAAGGACAGCCGTCCAGTTCAGCACCACGGACAGCATTCCACCAACCCCTGAGTCTCCTACCTCGTCCATACCCTACACCCCCAGCCTGTTTCTTCTTCTCTCCTCCACCCCACCCGACACATCCCGACTGAGCTTTGCTACGTGAACTATAATTTAGTACTGTATATGCCTTCAAGGTCCAATGCTTGTTTAAATGCAGTCTAGCTGAGGAACCTGCCCGGAGTCAGCATGAGCAAGTTGACACATGCAGATTATATCCAGTGAACAAGGAAAATAAGTATCTAGAGGTGCATGTAGATCAAGAGAGGTGGGCTTTTTATTTTAGTAAAAATATATATAACGTAACATTTTGCCATTTTAATCTTATTAAGTGTACAGTTTAGTGGGATTAACTGTATTCGTGATCTTGTGCAACCATCCCCTCCGATAAGCTGACTTGGATATTAGTTTTACCTGTTCTATTCCTTCCCTCATTCTTTCATTCATTTACATAGAATCTTTCTCTGTCTTCCAGGCTGGATTGCAATTTATCTCTAGAACTTTTTCACCATCCCAAACAGATCCGTACCCATGAAATAATTACTCTCTCTTTGTTCTCTGGTGAGAATGAGCCAAGAGAGAAGGAAATGTGGATGATGCAGGAGAAGGGTGGAATTATAGAATTGACAGAGGAAAAATGAAAAAACTTCCCTTTGGTGGTTTTTGTGCATTAAGATCACTGTAGAGCAAGGAAGGCACAGGGAGTTGGAGAGGCCTGAAGGAAGAGAAGGTATGAAATCACTTGCCCAGGAGGTCAGAAAGTCTGTTAGAGACTTAAGGCAAGATCTCTGGGAAAGGTCTGAGTGCCAGTTTGAGGTTTGACTTCATGATTTTAAATTGAAACAAATCTGATTGGTGGTAAGCATTTTTCTCCAGCAATATTCAGACCAGGTTCTCTCAGCAGTCTGTCTTTGTCTCTGTCTACATCTGTCCTTTCCCACCTCTCTCTCTCTTTCAGAGATAGGGTCTCACCCAAGGTGGAGTGCAGTGGTGTGATCATGGCTCACTGCAGCCTTGAACTCCTGGGCTCAAGCTATCCTCCTCCCTAAGCCTCATGAATAGGAACTAAAGGCACGTGCAATTGTGCTTGGCTAGTTTTATTTTTATTTTTTAATAAATATGGGGCCCTGCTGTGTTGCCCAGGTTGGTCTTGAACTTCCAGCCTCAAACAATCCTGCTGCCTTGGCCTCCCAAACTACCGGGATTACGGGCATTTCCCTCTTAATAGCCCTTCGCTCCCAGGTCCATCGCAAGGCCTTCTCCCTTCTCTGCCTCAGACATCTTGGAAGGGTATTTCAAGAATCACCATATTTAAAGGAATACGACAGTGGTCAGAAGATACGCCCTATTCTAGTTCAGCACCACGGACAGCGTTTCACCAGCCTGAGACTCCTGCCTCGTCCAAACCCCCGTGCCCCCAGCCTGTCCCTTCTTCTCCTCTCCTCCCCACCCCCAGGTCAACACATCCTTACTGAGCGTTGCTACGTGAAATATAATTTAGTACTGCCTCTGCCTTCAAGATCCAATGCCTGTTTAAATGCAGTCTAGCTGAAGCGCGCTCTCTATATAAAAGCAAGGAAAGTTCAACAACAATAAGACTTGACAGTTCAATCCAACAATCGGAAACAAACAATTCCCAGCCTCTCTTTTCTCTGGATGCCTCTAGAATGCTAACTCTTCAAGGGCAAGGCTAGTTCTTTCCCAGTCACCACTTTAACCACAATGCAAAGCCCGGCGTCTGGGAAGCAGGTACCAGATTAGCATTTACCAAATGGACGAGTCAAAAGCACCCACAGGTTGTCAGCAAATCCTAACAGGTCCCAAAGGCCCCCTGATGTCTGGCTGCTCCCCTCCTTCATTTGTGCCCTCATGAAGAAGTTCTCATTGCAAGCACGAAGGATGCATCGAGAGATGAAGTCTGCCTGGAGCTGGAGCACATGTTAGAGTGCAAAGAGCTAGACTCCAGTCACCTGGGCTGAAACCACAGTGCTGTCATTGACGGCTTTGCTTATTGGGTGAGGTCATCTCTCTCTGAGTCTCAGTTTCCCCCTCGCTAATGAGGGGATCATAGTTTCTACTTCACAGGAGAGTCTTAAGGAGTGGATTCAATGACTGCACAGGGTATGGTACAGAGTGAGTGTTCACTGTTATTCTGAGACCAACCTTCATTTCCCATGGCCTCACTTCCATTTCATGAAATGAAATGCAGTGAATATCTGGTCAGTGTGGCTTGAAGGAATTGCTATTGTGACAGTCCCCATTAGGTAGCCAAGGATCCCCCTCCAGCCCCCGTAATCTGTCCCCAGGCACCCCTAACCTTGAGTAGGACCTCTGATTTTTCCATATCTCTCTCCATTTTCCTCTTCATGCTTTTCAGCTCCTCCTTCTCCCATGTAAGCATGCTATCAGCCTTGTCAGGGACCTAGAAAACAAAGAGAGAATCCCTCACATCCTTGGGAAAGGGCTGGGAAGAGATTTCTCTTTCCAGGGTCGTAGAGGGTTTGCCAGCATCATAAACTCTGAGTTTGAAAGATGAAGTTTGAAGGATGAAGACATCCTTTGGGCAGGGCATCTCACTCTCTGAGAAGGTTTGATCCTTTCAGAGGGTTCTCTCACTTGGCGGGGAGGGGGCGGGTCTTGCCCTCTGGAGCATGGTGCTGGGGGCTTCTCTCCTTTACAGATAGGAGCCCAGGGGGCTGAGATGAGGGTGTCTCAAGTTGGGGGAGGGCTCTCACCCCCTGAGGCTGGGAGCTGGGCACCACTTCCCCAGTGATGGTCTTATCTCCTCTCCCTGGCTACAGGTGGAGGGATCATATCATAGGGATAATGAGAGTTTACCTTTTTAAAGTCTTAATATTTGAATCTGGGGGCTGGGGGTAGAAATCCCATTCTGTGGATGGGGTCTCATCTCTCCCCTGGGAGGCTGGAATTTTCGTACTTTTTGGGGTGGGGATTTGGGGTTTCACGTTAGAGGGAGGATTTCACCACTAGAGGTCTCACCCTTTCTCCCTGGATGGGGGCTTAACTTTTGAGTGTGAGGATTGGGAGTCTGAAGTCTCACTCTCTAGGGAGGACTTCTTCCTTTCTCCACAGATGAGGCCTGAGGAGGGATTTTCACTTCTTTAAGCTAGGGGATCTGGGTCTTATTTCACATATTGGGGGGAGTTTCACCTGTGTTGGGACCTCTTCTCAGCTGCTCTCCTCAGCTGGGAATTGGGAGTGTGTTTTCACTAGGACTGGGCATAAGGGTCTCACACCTCTGGAAGGGTCTTACCCTCTGGGCCTGGGATCTGGGTGGATAATTTTAGGCCTGGGCTGAGGGTTGTGGGTTTTATTTTGGGAGAGATTTTCATGGAGTCTGAATCAGGGGCTGCACCCTCCCTCCCTGACTGAGAGATTTGGATAATTTTCTCCTTTGGGAGAGGGAAGCTGAGCATCTCAGCTCCTTGGGCAGGTCTCACTCTTTGGGTCTTAGGGAATTAAGCATCTCTTCTTGGGCCTATCTCCATCATCTTTTTTTTGTTTGTTTTTGAGTATCACTGTCTCCCAGGCTGAAGTGTAGTGGCCCTATCATAGATCTCTGCAGCCTTGAACTCCTGAGCTCAAACAGTCCTCCTGACTCAGCCTCCCAAGTAGCTGGGACTAGAGGCATGCACCACCATGCCTGGGTATTGTTTTTTAAACTTTGGTACAGACAGGGGCTCACTGTGTTGCTCAGGCTGGCCTCAACCTCCTGGTCTCAAGTAATCCTCCTGCCTTGGCCTCCTGAAGTGCTGGGATTGCAAGCACAAACTACCGCACCTGGCTAATGTCCCCCCAAGTTTTGGAGAGATGGGATCTCACTATGTTGCCCAGACTGGATTGCAGTTGGCCTGATTATAGCACACTGCAGCCTCAAACTCAGGCTCAAGCAATCCTCCTGCCTCAGCCTCCAAGTAACTAGGACCATAAGTGCATGCCACCACACTGAACCATTAATAATAATAATTATTATTATTTTTTGTAGAGACGGGGGTCTCACTATGTTGCTCAGGCTGGGCTCCAGCTTCTGGCCTCAGGCGATCCTCCTGTCTCCTGCCGAAAAGTGCTGGAATTACAGGTGTGCACCACCACACCCAGCTAACTTTTTAAAATTTTTGATAGAGACAGGTTCTCACTCTGTCACCGAGGCTGGAGCACAGGGGTGTCATCATAGCTCACTTTAGCCTGCAAGGCCTGGCCCTAAGCGATCCTCCCACTTAGGCCTCCCAAAGTGCTGGGATTACAGGCATGAGCTGCTGCACCTGGCCCTCATCTTCTTGCCTCTTATTCACTGGAGTTGGGTATTTTCTCTATGGAACAGCTCTTTTTCTTTTTTTTTTTTCAACGAGTTTTGCTCTTGTTGCCCAGGCTGGAGTGCGATGGCGCGATCTCGGCTCACTGCAACCTGCGCCTCCCGGGTTCAAGCGATTATCCTACCTCAGCCTCCCGAGTAGCTAAGATTTTACAGGCATGTGCCACCAGGCTAATTTTGTATTTTTAGCAGAGACCATGTTGGTCAGGCTGGTCTCGAACTCCCGACCTTAGGTGATCTACCAGCCTTGGCCTCCCAAAGTATGGAATGGGTTTTTCTGAGGCTGAACACCGCATAGCGGAGGCCTCTGTCTTTGCAATTAGGCTGGGGTTGCGGGGGAAGGTCCCACCTTCTCAGACTTGGGCCTGTAGCCCCGCAGCTTGACGCTCTGCTGGTTAATAAGCAGACCCTTGCGCACTTCGCTGAGCCTGTGGTCGGTGACCTCGCGCTGGCGCAGCAGTTGTCGCACCCGCCCGTTAATCTGGTGCTGAGCGCGGCCGAGGCGGGCGGCGGTGAGGCGCGCTCCACGCGCGTGCGCGTGCACCATCTCGGCGGTCTGCAGGGCGCGCGCTTGGCGGTGCAGGGGCAGCGGCAGGCGGGCATACCAAGCCGGAGGCTTCATCTTGCCCTTCCACAGCGTGACGCCCTCGCCGGGCGGCGGCTTCTCCGCGGTGCCGCCACCTTTGAGCATCTCCACGCGGAAGCGCCAGGGCTGGATGTAGGCGGCGCGGCCGAGGTGGTGCGCCAGGTTCGGGTCCAGCACGGTGTCCTTGGGCTGCCACATGGTCACCGCCTCCTGCCCGCAGCGGTCGGTCAGAATGTGCGCGGTCCTCGCCATGGCCTGCACTTCCTCGCGCCATGCTGGGGCCCCAATGCGTGCGTCCTGGCTGCGATCAGCCGGGGGTGCCAACACGGGCATGGTCCCTGCTTGGTCCCTCGGCCTGGCCTGGGACCCCTACGCGGAGCGGAGGGGACCCCAAAGACACGCAACTCTTTCCTGGCCTGTAGAGTGAGTGAACTGAGAGCGCGCCGGTCACCATAGCGATGGGCGCCAGAAGGAAGGTGGAATTCCAGAGGTGGGGGAGGGAGGAGTAGGATGGAAAGCTTTCCTTTGGAACTTGGCCCAAGCGCGTTGGAATCCTGACTCCTTGAGAAAGATCCCATCATCGGCCTGGCGCCGTGGCTCACGCCTGTAATCCCAGCGCTTTGGGAGGCCGAGGAGGATGGATCACAAAATCAGGAGCTCAAGACCAGCCTGGCCAATTAGGAGAAACCCTATCTCTACGAAAAATACAAAAGTTAGCCAGGCCTGGTGGCAGGAGGCTGTAATTCCAGCTACTGGGGGGCTAAGGCAGAGAATTGCTTGAACCCAGGAGGCAGAGGTTGCAGTGAGCCAATATTGTACCACTACACTCCAGCCTGGGCGTCAGAGTGAGACTCTGTCATGTTACTGGAAGGTAACATATCTATGTGATACATATATGCCATATATATATATCTAGATATCGTATATATATATGATATCTAGATAGCATATCTATGTGATATATATATGCTCTCTAGATAACATATCTATGTGACCTCTGTAGATAGTATATATACCTATCACCAAAGGTTATCTATCATCACCGAAGGTTGAATAAAGTGCTTAGCACTGTGGCTAACAGCCAGTAAGCATTATGTAAGTATTTACTTTTCACACACACACATACACACACACACACACAACTTGGTTTTTTTTGAGACAGCGTCTCACTCCAGCTGCCCAGGCTGAAGGGCAGTGGCATAATCTCAGCTCACTGCAACCTCTGCCTCCAAGGCTCAGGTGATTCTATCACCTTGGCCTCCTGAATAGCTGGAATTACAAGTGCCTGCCACCATGCTAATTATTATTATTATTTATTTATTTTTTTAGTAGACACAGGGTTTTGCTGTGCAGCCAGGCTGGTTTCGAACTTCTGGACTCAAGCAATTCTCCCACCTCGACCTCTCAAAATGCTGAGATTACAGGGGTGTAATCTATACCACACCCAGCCTCTATACCACATTTTAACATCTAATCATCTGTTGATGAGCACATAAGTTGATTTCATAAACTTCGCTACAGTAAATAGTGCTGCCAGAAACATTAAGTGTGGGTGTGTTTTTAATATAGTGATTTCTTTTCCTTTAGGTATATACTCAGCAGTGGGATTGCTGGACCAAAGGGCAGTTCTATTTTTAGTTCTTTGAGAAATCATCATACTGTTTTATAGGGTCCAGCCCTACAGGGTCCTGTGAGCCCCTCTCTGCTGGTATGGAGATGAGAAACTGGAAATAAAAGACACAAGACACTGAGAAAGAGAAAAGAGAGTTTGGGCTCAGGGGTCCACTGCCAACCAAAGTGTGGAGGCCTGCAGTGGCCCGGAGTGCCTGGACACTCTGACTTTTATTGAGTACAGAGCAGGGGGCCCCGAGTGCCTGGACACTCTGACTTTTATTGAGTACAGAGCAGGGGGCAGGGAAGGTAGGGTGAGATAATGGTGGTCGGTGATAGGGTCAGGTCAATCATGTGTCTTGGAGATAGGGGACCCAATACTTTCAAGTAGCTGAGGTGACGAGAAAACCTAATGCGTCAGCGCTCTTCGCATATTTGTTAGAAATGTCAAGGACATAAATTCTTATCTTCTGAGTAAAAGAGAAACCAGGTGCAGAAGCAGGGCATGAGAGTGGGCATGGGATGTGACCGCTGAAGCACAGCGTCACATAGACACAGTGAAGCCCCCAGATGTCTGTGGGCTTCCCTGACAGCCGTCAGGCCTTGCCACAAGAGCTTGGAGAGCAGAGTTTTCTCCTAACTCCCCCAGGAAGAAGACGTCTTGGTCATTTTGGACATCTCCTCCCCTAGCTGGCTAAACAGCGGGCTCTACTAGATACCACTGGTCCCAGCAGCAAATGACTGTGCTAACCCCATATTCCCAAGCCTCCATCACCAGAGGTTATCTGGCTCCATCTCTTGCTGGTGGCCCTAAAGAACATGATGGTGGGTCTCCAGCATGGCTGGCCTGGGAGTCACTGGTTGCCTATCTTATTCCTCCCCATTACTGAATGACCCCTTGGTTGCAAAACCAGGGTCACTCATTCCTTCTTCACTGTCACACATCTCATTGACTCAATATGAAAATATCTGGACAGGCACGGTGGCTCATGCCTGTAATCTCAGCACCTTGATAAGCTGAGGCAGGAGGATTGCTAAAGGCCAGGAGTTCGAGACCAGCCAGGGAAACATAGCAAGACCCTGTTTCTACAAAAAAAAATTTTAAAAAACCATACGTGGTGGCACATGCCTGTAGTCCTAGCTACTTGGGAGGCTGAGATTGGGAGGATCCCTTGAGCCCAGGAGGTTGAGGCTGCAGTGAGCCATGATTGTGTTACTGTACACCAGCTTAGGTGACAGAGCGTGATCCTGTCTGAAAAAATAAAATAAAAATAAAACATTTATTGATTCTTCCACTTACATTTTCATTTAATAAATATGTGTTGAGTGCTTGCTATGAACCGTTATCTGTGCTAGGTGCTAGGTGGTGAATACAACGGTAAATAAGAGAGGCAGCCAGGTGCGGTGGCTCATGCATATAATCTCAGCACTTTGTGATCCGAGGCAGGTGGATCACAAGGTCAAGAGATCGAGACCATCCTGGCCAACATGGTGAAACCCTGTCTCTACTAAAAAATACAAAAATTAGCTGGATGTGGTGGCACGTGCCTGTAGTCCCAGCTACTAGGGAGGCTGAGGCAGGTGAATTGCTTGAACCCGGGAGGCAGCAGTTGCAGTGAGCCAGGATCACAACACTGCACTCCAGCCTGGTGCCTGGTGACAAAGCGAGACTCTGTCTCCAAAAAAAAAAAAAATTAGCCAGGCATGATGGTGCACGCCTGTAGTCCCAGCTCCTCAGGAGGCTGAGGCATGAGAATTGCTTGAACCTGGGAGGCGGAGGTTGCAGTGAGCTGAGATCACACCACTGCACTCAAGCATGGGCAACAGAGCGAGACTCCATCTCAAAAAAAAAAAAAAAGAAAGAAAGAAAGGCAAGGTCAATACCCTCATGAAGCTCACAAGTGGAAAATAAACGTCCATCATTGGTTAGATGGATAAACAAAGTGATTCTCCTACCTCAGCCTTCCAAGAAGTTGGGATTTTAGGTGCCCACCACCATGCCCAGCTAATTTTTTTGTATTTTTAGTATACAGATGGGGATTCACCATGTTGACCAGGCTAGTCTTGAATCCTGAACTCAGATCCACCCGCTTTGGCCTCCCAAAGTGCTGAGATTACAGGCATGAGCCACTGCACCCTGCTTTTTTTTTTTTTATTTTTTATTTTTAGACAGGGTCTTGTTTTGTCACCCAGGATAGAGTACGGTGGCACCATCATGGCTCACTGCAACCCTGAACTCCTGGGCTTAAACAATCCTCCTGCCTCAGCCTCCTGAGTAGCTGGGACCACAGGCATGTGCTACCAGGCCTGGCTAATTTTTAAAATTTTTTTTGTAGAGACAGAGGGTCTTGCTATGGTGCCCAGGCTAGTCTCAAACTCCTGGGCTCAAACAGTCCTCCCACCTTGACCTCCCAAGGCTCTGGGATTTTTGGTGCGAGCAACTGTGCCTGACCTGTCTGGAAGGAACCACTGATTGCCGGGCTAGGATTAGCTCTCGGCTTTCGGGTGATTTGCCTACATATGTCTGAACAGAAATGATGGTTCAAAAAATACTATGGAAACATTGTGTACATAAGCCTGGGACTGGGAAAATTTTTCACTACTCTTCATGCCTTAATACTTCTCTTAAACTAACAAATAACCTATGAAAGCAATGTATGCCCATTGTATAAAATGTATAAACTATGGAAAAACAACGAAACGAATAAGAATTTTATTTTATTTTTTTTGAGACAGAGTCTCACTATGTCATCCAGGCTGAAATGAAGTGACACAGTCTTGGCTCACTGAATCCATGAACTCCTGGTCCCAAGAGATCCTCTTGCCTCAACCTCCTGAGTAGCTGGAACTACGGGTGCATGCCATCACAGCTGACTAATTTTTTTTTTTTTTTTTTTTTTTTTTTTTGGAGAGATGAGGTCTTGCTATGTTGCCCGGGCTGGTTCTTGAACTCTTGGCTTCAAGCCATCCTCCTGCCTTACCCTCTCAAAGTGCTGGGATTATGACCACGAGCCACTGTGGCCAGCCTCATTTTTTATTTTTACTATCCAGAGAAATCTATTCTGAACTTGCTCTTCATTTCACTCTAACCATTCCACATTCATTCCTCCACCATGCCTCTGTGTGTGTGTGTGTGTGTGTGTGTGTGTGTACACAATTATAGTTATACATATTTCCTTCCTCCCAATATACTGAAGCCCAAATACTTCTAACTCAGGCCAATAGGGAGTTATATTTTTTGTGTGTGAAATTAGCTCTCTGATTTTTATTTTCATTTATTTATTTATTTATTTTTCAAGACAGAGTCTCACTCTGTCGCCCAGGCTTGGAGTGCAGTGGTGTGATCCTGGCTCCGCCTCCCAGGTTCAAGGGATTCTCCTGCCTCAGCCTCCTGAATCCCTGGGTGCCTGCCACCATACCCTGCTAATTTTTATATTTTTTTGTAGAGATGGGGTTTCGCTGTGTTGGCCAGGCTGGTCTCGAACTCCTGACCTTGTGATCTGCCCTCCTTGGCCTCTCAAAGTGCTAGAATTACAGGCATGAGCCACTGCACCTGGCAGCTCTCTAATTTTTATAATAAAGAACAATTTACAGAAATTCCTTTTTGCAACCATCCTTGCTGGGGCCACCTGTTTTATATACGGATTCATGCAATATAGGGAGCAGAATTCTGCTTTTGGGTAAAATTGAGTGAAATTGCAGAATGGATGAAGAACCTTCTAAAACTTCTAGCCTTTTTTCTTTCTTTCTTTCTTTCTTTCTTTTTTTTTTTTCTTTTTTTTCTTTTCTTTTTTTTTTTTTTTTTTTTTTTTTTTTTTTTTTTTTTTTGGCATTACATGGAGATGCCCTTCGCTGTGAAATCTTGGCAGGTAATTATCAGAGACCCCTTTTTAGGTTCCCCGATGTCTTCCCTTCTGGGGCACCAGGTTCTACTTTTAGTAGGTGCCCCTCTTTCTCTTGGAGATAATCACATCAGTTGGTCTCTCGTTCCAGGGGGATATGACCTAGAATCTGTTTTGTCTTTGAGAAATGAGGTCGTTTTCTGGTGGAGGTGTCAGGAGACGGTGGGAAGCCCCAGGCTGAGAGAGGAGGCGCTTCCTGGTTCTTCCCTGTCAGCTTCTGCAAAGGCAGTGATCCTGCTGGTCAGTGAGTGACAAGGACCTGTGCCTATGGCTGTACCCCTGATTAGTCTCTTAAAATGGCTCAGGCAGGCCAGGCACGGTGGCTTACGCCTGTAATCCCAGCACTTTGGGAGGCTGAGGCAGGTGGATGATATGAGGCCCGGAGTTCAAGACCAGCCTGGCTAACGTGGTGAAAATCCATCTCTACAAAAATGCAAAAATTAGCTGGGTGTGATGGTGCATGCCTGTAATCCCAGCTGCTGAAGAGGCTGAGGCATGAGAATCACTTGAACCTGGAGAGCGGAGGTTGCAGTGAACTGAGATTGTGCCACTGTGCTCTAGCCTGGGCAACAGAGACTATTTCAAACAACAACAACAACAACAACAACAACACACACACATACACACACACTACAAAAAACAAAAACACAAACCAGAAACAAACACACAAAGAAACAAAAATAATGGCTCAGCAACCATCATCAATGTCTTCCCGCAAAGGACAAATTCCATAGTTTCTTTTCCATCCTGCTCAACTTGACCTCCTGGGAGCTTTGGAATTGTCAGTCCCCTGTGACCTGAATCCCCTCCTCTGTACTCTTTCACATGTTTTCTTTTTCACCTCTACGTTCTGTTCTTTACTAGCTGGTTGTCTTCCATCCACCCCTCAATTTTTTTTTTTAAAGCTGGGTTAGGCATCTCCAGATGGCCCTGAATGGTCCTTACCTCCTGGTCCTCGTGCCCTGTGTAATCCCTTGAGGGTGGGCTGGACCTGATGACTCACTTGTAACCAAAAGGCTATGGCAAACGTGATGGTACCGCTTCTGAGATTAGGCTACAAAGCGATCATGGCTTCTGTTCCACCCTCTCTTGCTTCCTCCTGTTCTGCTCTCTTGCTCCCTTTCTTCCTCCCTCCCTGTCTTTTCTTTCCCTCCCTCCCTCCTTTCATTCCTCCCCCCTTTCTCCCTTCTACATTTAGGGGATAGAAGTAAAATTTTGTTACATGGATACACTGTATAGTGGTGAAGTCTGGACTTTTAGCGTATCCATCACCTGAAAGTGTACATTGCACACATTAAGTAGTTTCTTATCCCCCAGTGCCTCTCATCCTCCCACTCTTCCCAGTCTCCAGTGTGTATCATTCCACACTATATCCATGTGTACTCATTATTTAGCTCTCATTTATAAATGAAAACATGTGGTATTTGACTTGCTGTGTGTGAGGTATTTCACTGAGGATAATGGCCTCCAGTTCCATCCATGTTGCTGCAAAAGACCTGATTTTTGTTCTTTTTTATGGCTGAATAGTATTCCATTGCATGTATTAATATATACCACGCTTTCTCTGTTCAGTCTTCCATTGTTTGGTCCTTAGGTTGATTCTATGTCTTTGCTATTGTGAATAGTGCTGAGATAAACATACAGGTGCAGGTGTTTTTTGGATATAATGATTTCTTTTCCTTGGGTACATACCCAGTAGTGGGATTGCTGAATCAAATGCCCAGTCTACTGTTGAGGTGAAATAGTAGCTTGGTGAGAGACCCTGAGCCAGAGAACCCAGCTAAGCCATGCCCAGTTTCTGGACACACAAGAATACATATAATTAGCATACACTATTTTAAGCTGCCAACTTGTGGGATAATTCGTTACACAGCCATATCTAGTTCATACATCAGGTTTTCATTCTCCAGTCACTCTCATTCCCCTCACTTTTTCTTTGTAAAAGCTTATTCACATTAGTGAATTTGGGTATTAATAGATTAGAGCCAGGTGTGGTGGCTCACACCTGTAATCCCAGCAATTTGGGAGACTGAGGAAGGTGAATTGCTTAAGCCCGGGAGTTTGAGACCAGGCTGGGCAACATGGCAAACCCTGACTCTACAAAAAATAAAAAATATACGCAGGGCATTATGGTGTGAGCCTGTGGTTCCAGCTACTCTGGAGGCTGAGGTAGGAGAATCACCTAAGCCCATGGAGGTGGAGGCTGCAATGAGCCCTGGTTGTGCCACTGCACTCCAGCCTGGGTGACAGAGTGAGACCCTGTCTCAATAATAAAAAAAAAAAAAAAAAAAAAGGAAGATTGTGGCTTTACAACCAAAGGGTAGATTCAATGAAGTGAGCCTCCAGTTTAGAATAACATCCAAGTTCCTTACCATAATCTATAGAACCCCAATTTCTTACCACCTGGCCCCATCCCACCTTTCCTTCCATCTCCCACCTCTCTGTCCTGGGAACATAAAGAATTAGTCATGATCATGCTCACCGTCCGTGTTTAACCTCACAGTCTTCGCATTTGTTTTTCCCCTGTCTGAAATGTTCTTTCTTCCCTGAAGTGTTCTTATTCCGAATTTTTATAGGGCTTTCTCCCTGTCTTGCTTTGTGTCTCTGTTCAAATATGATCTCTTAAAGAACTCTTCTCTGACCACTTGGTTGGAGGTCTCACACCACCGGGGTTTGTCCATCCCTCCTCTCCTCATAGCTTTTGTCAGTTTGTGATTCTTTTGCTTCCCTCTCTGGAATGTCAGTTCCTTGATGGGTGTCTCATCTGTCAATCTACAATTCTCAGCGTGGTTCCTGGAACTAAGCAGACCCTTAATATTTGTTTGTTGAATGACATAATGATGGATGCTCTGCCATGCTGAGACATACTCCATCTGTGTGGACCAACCAAGGACTTTCTCCTGCTTCTGCTATGGACGTTCCTGTTCTAGCTGTTCAAACCCCAAGCATCTTTTCTGTCTGTGGGATAACCCAAATTAGATGGGAAGCAGAACTGCAAGTTGGAGGGGTGCATTCTTTCTACCTCCTGGAGAAGGGTGGAGAGTAGACTTGGGGTCCCACTAGAAAATCTCTCTTTCCTAATGGCTTGATTGATTGATTGAGTGACTTGACAAACATTTATTGAGCATCTGCTCTGTGGCAGGCACCAAGCTAAGAGCCAGGAGAGGACAGTAGTAAGATGAAGTTTCTCTTCTTTCCTGGAGCTTGTTATTCAGTGGGAAAAATGAACAAACAAAAATAAACCACCAAGATCATGCCAGATAGAAGTAATGGCTTAAGGTACAATGAGAAGAGGAAGAAGAAGAAGGAGAAGGAGAAGGAGAAGGAGAAGTAGGAGAACAAACTGACAAATTGGCAGGATTCTAATTTTTTTTATTATGGTAAAATATACACGGCATACCACTTACAAGTTTAACTATTTCTAAGTGTACAGTTCAGTGACATTAAGTACAATCACATTGTTGTGCAACCATCATCCATCTTCCGCAGCTGAAACTCAGTGCCCATCAAACAATAACTCCCCATTCTCCTTGCACCTCCACAGTCCCTGGTAACCAGGGACTTTACTTTGTCTTTACCTTGTCTTTACTTTGGCTATTCTAAGTCTCTCATATAAGTTGAATCACATGATAGTTGTCCTTTTACATATGGCTCCTTTCTCTTAGCCTACTGTCCTCAAGGTTTATTCATGTAGCAGGTAGGCATGATTCTAATTTTGAACTGAGACAGATATCTCCGCCCGAAAGCAGTCCACCAACAATTTAATGTTGATTATAAATAGGAATTGGTTGAATATTTTCTACTGTGTGTCTTTCTATTCTTTCTGCTTTTTTCAGATTTTCATTAATGAACATGAATTACCTCAATAGTAAAATAAAATCTTTAAGATCTTTAAAATAAATGCCCCCTTTTCCTGCTCTCTCTCTTCTTCATCCATGATATTGCTGTGTAATATTCCTTTCTGGGGTACCCCAGCTCCTGGATCTACCACTGCTCTATTGTTTATCTTCTTCTATGAGACCAACTGAGGATGTTTCTACTACTATACTTTAAAAAATGTCAATTGTATTTTTGTTGACACTTAAGCAACTATTGATGCCAACATGGGGGATGTGGACTTTTAATATATGTTTTAATTAAAAATTTAAGAATTGACACATATTATATTTGTGTATCATGTACAGCATAATGTTTTGAAGTATATATATTATATATATTTAGTATCTATATATTATATAGTCATTCCACCATATATATATAGAGGAATATATAGATTTAGTGTATATATATATATAGATTTAGTATATGTATATTCCACTATATATATATGTATAGTGGAATGACTAAATCTATATAATATATAGATACTAAGTATATATATTCCACTATATATAGAGTAACATATATATACTAAATATGTTTTATATATATATACTTAGTGTATATATAATATATATAACACATTTAGTTATATATATTATATATAATATATATAATATTTATATATAATATACTATATATTATATATATTTAGTATATATTATATATTATATATTTAGTATATATATTTCTATACATTTTTAATATATATTCTCTTATATATATATTTCTCTATATATTATATATATTTAGTATATATATTCCACTATATATAGAGAGAGTAATATATATATACTAAATATATTATATTATTGAGCATCTGCTCTGTGTCAGGCACCAAGCTAAGAGCCAGGAGAGGAGAGCAGTAAGATGAAGTTTCTCTTTATTTATATATATATATATTTAGTGTATATATATTCAGTATATATATATTCATATATACTATATATACACACTAAATAAACATATATATTATATATACACTAAATAAATATATATATTTATATATACTAAATATATATAGTATATATATATATTTCTCTATAATGGAATATATATACTAAATATATATAATACATATACTTCAAAAATATAGATAGTGAAATGACTCTAAATGATATATAGATACTAAATATATATATAATATATGTATTTCAAAACATTATGCTGTACATGATACATATGGCTGAATATTATCTCGTGATTATACTCTACTACCTGCCTGCTTGGTTTTCTTCTTCCTTTTCTAAATACCTATCAAGAGGGAAGTCTGAGCAGATAGAAACTCAGGATGGCACATTCAAACTTTTTAAGGAATACAATGGCAGGTGGGTTTGCCCTAAAGCAGCTCCCAGCTTGGCTTTTCCCTTTGGCTTAGTGATTTTGGGGTCCCAAAATGTATTTTCCTTTCACAAAGCCAACCCCACCAGATTCTCCAAAGCAGGCAGCCCATTGATATCCATAAACATCCACCTCCCAGTGTGCAGAGCAAGTCAGAGGGGTGCGTTCTCTCTAACCCCTGGAGGAGGATGGAGAGGAGACTGGGTAGTTTGAGGGGAGTCAGGTCAGGTGTGGTAGTGGATAAAGAAACCACACAGGATTGCAGGATTCATGCAGTCACCTGGAGCAGGCAGCATCTGGGAGATATTACCACTCTTGGGCAGACTCAAGAAGGAAGGGAGCTGTTACTACTGGAACCTAGAGTGGGCTGCCAGCCAGGGGCTTGTGCTCTGCAGTCTAGGGCCAATCTATAGGGGGATACAGGGAGGGACTCCAGGAAGTAAATTCTCTGGCCTCACCCGCTTTCATCCCTCTTGCCTCCTGCAAGGGCTTCCCATTGCTTGAAGCCAACTAGAAGGCAGAGGACAAGGCTTCCTGTTGGTTTGTGTTCATGAACCTGGACATAGAACAAGGGGCGGACAGATGGAGAACATCCCTGGAGGCCGTCTGGAAGGTCTCCAGCATAGTTTCTTGTGAAGCCCTGCTGAGTTGAAAGAAAAATTAAAGAATGGGCTTAGCTGGAGTTGAGAGAAGCAAATGGGGTCAACTGCAAAAGGCCCACTAGCACCCAAGTGCTCAGCTAGTGCTCAGCTCAAACCCACCAGCACCCAAGCATCCTGTCTACAAGCACTCAGCTCACAGCCCACCTGCACCCAAGCATCCTGTCTGCAGGCAGCTCGAAGCCCACCTGCACGCAAGCATCCTGTCTACAGGCACTCAGCTCACAGCTCACCAGCACCCAAGCATCCTGTCTACAGGCATTCAGATCACAGCCCACCTGCACCTAAGCATCCTGTCTGCAGGCACTCAGCTCAAGCCCACCTGCACCCAAGCATCCTGTCTGCAGGCAGCTCGAAGCCCACCTGCACGCAAGCATCCTGTCTACAGGCACTCAGCTCACAGCTCACCAGCACCCAAGCATCCTGTCTACAGGCATTCAGATCACAGCCCACCAGCACCCAAGCATCCTGTCTGCAGGCACTCAGCTCAAGCAGCATGACCTTATAAAACTTCCCCTCCAGCCCCTGCCTCTTTGCAGACAGCAGACAGCCTTCCTTCGGCTGTCTTACCCATTGCATCCTTGCAATGCAAATCCCCCTTTCTTTAATAAATATGCCTTTTAAAACTCACTCCTGTCTTGGTAAATTCCTTTAACCCCTGCATGCAGGCCTCAAACAGCTGCTGACCATGACATCTCTCACTAAGACAGAGTTACCAGGGTGGGACCAGACCTCCCCTACCAGTACGATGCCGGACAGAAAGCACATGTTAATATATGTTGATGAAATACCCAGGGATGAGAAGGAGACTGATTTTTTAAAAATTTAAAACACACATAAGATAAAATTGACCATTTGAAAGTTGGTGGTTCAGTGACATTTAGTACATTGGCATTGGTGTGATGCCGCCATCATGATCAGGTTTGAGTACAGTTTTCATCTCCCTAGAAGGAAACCCTGTGGCCATCAGCACTCACTCTCCATCGCCCCCGACTCCAGCCCTGGGCAACCACTAATTGGGTGTCTGTCTTTATGGATTTACCTGTGCTGGATATTTTATATAAATATAAATGCAGACTGAATTTGGGAGGAGGTATCCTGAATCCCTCATTTCTGACTTCCCTTTTTGATCGCCCCTGAAATTCTGCTTTTCGACACTTCACTTGCATATCAGGCCACTCTGGTAATGAAAGAGGGGGGATCAGGAGGGGGAGACCTGACCCTCCTCCTACCTCCCCCTGCTCCCTCTGTGGCCCTGGGACCGGTGGGGAAGCTGTTATCGGATAATGAGACCCCCCTCTCCCTTAATGACTCTGGGGGATGTGGGGATGCCTCAGGCTAGCTTTGCCCTAATTAATTAATAGGGAGCGTTTCCCACAGAGGAATTAGCCTCGATTCCTCGGTCTCAGGCTCTTCTTGGCTCAGCTCGTGTTCAAGTTCCACCTTGCAGCCTGGGCAGTTGTCTGGGGCAGCCTGGGGATGCTCCGTCTGCACTGCCTGCCCTCCTAATGCTAGGGCCAGAGTTAGAGCCTCTGGTCAGAGTGGACCTGGGGTGGCTTTAGCAAGACAAATGTGGGCTTGAATTTGACCCCACACATTTTTCTTTCTTTCTTTCTTTCTTTTTTTTTTTTTGAGACAGAGTCTTGCTCTATAGTAGAGGCTGGAGTACAGTGGCACAATCTCAGCTCACTGCCACCTCCACCTCCGTCTGAGTTCAAGTGATTCTCCTGCCTCAGTCTCCCAAGTAACTGGGTTTATAGGTGTGTACCACCATGCCCAGCTAATTTTTGTGTTTTTAGTAGAGATGGGGTTTCACCATGTTAGCCAGGCTGGTCTTGAACTCCTGACCTCAGGTGGTCTGACTGCCTCAGCCTCCCAAAGTGCTGGGATTACATGCGTGAGCCACCATGCCCAGCCGTAACCCTGCTCTTCATTAACTCTGAGGCCTGCTGCTTAACCTCTTTGAGCCTCTTCTATATCTGTAAAAGGGAGCTGGCAGCCTTTACTGTTGAGAGAGCAACAGACCCATGACGCCATGATGAGGTTGAGACACCAGTCCCGCATGCAAAATATAAGGCAGCACCAAAAAACTCAGTGACTAAGCTAAATAATATTCCAACGTTAATAATTTTTAAAAACCTCATGAAATTAATGCAAAAAAAATCCATGGTTGAACAAAATAGCAGAATGTTCAAGATAGAATCATTAAGAGTGTTGAACTGAGCCATACAGGAGCCTAAAAAGCAGAAGGCACCGGGCACAGTGGCTCATGCCTGTAATCCCAGCACTTTGGGAGGCCGAGGCTAGTGGATCACCTGAGGTCAGGAGTTCGAGACCAGCCTGACCAACATGGTGAAACCCTGTCTCTACTAAAAATACAAAAATTAGCCAGACATGCAGGTGGGCGCCTGTAATTCCAGCTACTCAAGAGGCTGAGGCAGGAGAATCGCTTGAGCGTGGGAGGTGGAGGTTGCAGTGAGCTTAGACCTTGCCACTGCACTCCAGCCTGGGGGACAGAGCAAGACTCTGTCTCAAAAATAAAATAAAATAAAAAGCAGAAGGAAAAGTGAGGAACTTTGGTCCTGTCTTTGTTTAACATGTTGATCTATTTTGTTCATCGTGGATTTTTTTGCATTCATTTTGATTTCTAAAAATGTTGCATTGAAACATTATTTCTCTTTAATACTGAGGTTTTTTGGCACTCCTTTCCTTTTGTTTTATTGAAGTGAAAGTTGTGTAATGTACAATTAACTTTTTTTTTTATACAGTCTCTCTCTGTCACCCAGGTTGGAGTGTAGTGGTGATATCTTGGCTCACTGCAACATCCTCCTTTCAGGTTTAGGCAATTCTTGTATCTCAGCCTCCCGAGTAGCTGGTATTACAGGCGTGCACCACCATACCTGGCTAACTTTTGTATTTTTAGTCACAGACTCTGAGGACAGTTTTAGATTTACATAAAAAATGAAAGGATAATACAGACGGTTCCCATATACTCCCTTGACTTAATTTCACTTGTTATTAGTATATTACATTAGCATGGCACATTTGTATAATTGCCATATTGTAATATTGATACATTATTATATTGATACATAATTAACAAAATGTTATTGATATGGATAGTTTGGTTTTGTTTTTTGAGACAGAGTCTCACTCTGGTGTCCAGGCTAGAGTGCAGTGGCACAATTTTGGCTTGCTGCAACCTCTGCCTCCCTGGTTCATGTGATTATCTTGCCTCAGGCTCCTGGGTACCTGGGATTACAGGCACCTGCCTCCATGCCTGGGCTAATTTTGTGTTTTTAAGTAGAGACAGGGTTTCACCATGTTGGCCAGCCTGATCTCGAACTCCTGACCTCTAGTGATCTGCCCACCTTGACCTTCCAAAGGGCCAGGAATACAGGTGTTGTGCCACCATGCTGGGCCAATATGGATACATTATTATTAATAAAAGCCCATACTCTATTCAGATTTCCTCATTTTTTCCCTTATATCTTTTTTCTGTTCTAGGATCTCACATTGCATCTGGTTGTCATATCTTCTCAGACTCCTCTTGTCTCTGACAGTTTCTGAGACACTTCTTATTTTCTCATTGTTTTATTTTATTTTACTTCTTTAGAGACAGGGTCTTGCTCTGTTGCCCAGGCTGCAGTGCAGTGGCACAATCATAGTTCACTGCAGCCTCAACCTCCTGGGCTCAAGAGGTCCTCCCGCCTCAGCCTCCTGAGTATCTGGGACTACAGGAACCCGCCACCAAAACATGCTCTGGACGTTCCTTAATTTTTAATGACTGTTTTGAAGAGGACTGTGCAGGTAGATTATAGGATTCCTCTCTATTGAAGTTTATCTGACATTTTTCTCATGCTTAGACTTGAGTTAGGGTTTCTTTGGGATCCTCCCTGATTGTTACAGGTGTAAAGGGTTTGCAAAACCCAATCACTGGGGAACTATTGCTGTTTTATTTACTTACTATTTTGTGTGACAGACCAAGGGTCCTGTTGTCTTCGCTGCTGAATTTCTAGCCTCTGGCACAGCCAGGTGTACGGGAAGTATTTGTGGAGTGAATGACTGTAAGAGACAGGAGTTCAGGAGCAGCTCTAGGTTCAAGAAGGATGCAGAATTGACCAAGCACAGCGAGCGACTGAAGCAGGAGTGAGAAGTTTGCAGGGAGGGCTTGCCAATGTGGTCCGGGGGAACCTGATGTCAAAGACAGAGATTCCGCCTTGGCCATACATTGGGAGCATTCAAATATGCTGATGCCTGAGTCCCACTTCCAGGGATGCTGATGTCCTTGGTCTATGGTGTGGCTTGGGTATCAGATTTCTTTTCTTTCTTTTTTTAGACAGGGTCTTGCTCTGTTGTCCAGGCTGGAGCGCAGTGGCACAATCACTGTAACCTCAAATTCCTAGCTCAAGTAACCCTCCTGCCTCAGCCTCCTGAGTACTGGGACTATAGGTGTGTGCCCAGCTATTTTATTTATTTATTTATTTAAATAGAGTCCTACTATGTTGCTCAGGCTGATCTTGAACTCCTGGGCTCGAGTGATCCTCTCTCCCTGGCCTCCCAATGTGCTGGAATTACAGGCACAAGCCACCATGTCAGGCTGGCTTCAGAGTTTTTAAAAACTCTCCCGGTGATTTTAAAATACGGTTAAGTTTGAGAATCACCTGTGTAGGAGCTGCTGCAAAGAAGCAGAGCCAGGGAGATGCACGCAAAGAATTAGAATTGGGGCGCCTGTTTCCTGGCTGTGTGACCTTGGACAAGTTGTTGAACTATTCTGAGCACCTGTGCCCTCTCTGAAAATAGTGGAAGTGATATTTACTTCATAGGAATGTGTAGATTAAATATAACTATTAATAAAAGAGCTTTCAGGAGGTTGCCACCAACACTTAATATCAGCAACAATTAAAAAAAAAAACATTGAACGTGCACTGAGGTTTTTTTCGTTTGCTTGTTTTTGTTTGTTTTTGATGGAGTCTCGCACTCTAGCCCAGGCTAGAGTGCAGTGGTGCGATCTCGACTCTGTAACTTCCGCCTCCCAGGTTCAAGCGATTCTCTTGCCTCAGCCTCCCCAGTAGCTGGAATTACAGGTACCCCACCATGCCCTGCTAATTTTTGTAGAGACGGGGTTTCACCACATTGGCCAGGCTGGTCTTGGACTCCTGATCTCAAGTGATCCGTCTACCTCGGCCTCCCAAAGTGCTGGAATTATAGGCGTGAGCCACCGCACATGGCCTGCACTGAGTTTTTATTCACACGACAGACTTTATGCTCAGATCTTTAACCAGCATTAGCTCTCAGGAGAGGTGGAAGATGTGGGAAGCAACCAAGTCATTGCCTTTAGAGAAGAAAAGCCAAGTGCAGCTTGCCTGCTGTGCTCTAAAGACAGCAAAGAATAATAATTACAATAGGAACAGCATTATCCATCTCCCATTTGCCCAGTGCTTCGCGTTAGCACGGAGCATTTCTAGCCTCACGCGCTTTCATTTTCTGTAGGGTCGGCCAAGTCATCTCCCTTGTTTACCGGAGGAGGCCAGGCTCAGAGAGGGAGAGGGGTGGCCCAAGGGCACACAGCGGCCAAGAGCCACCACCGGAAGGTGCCCCAGCAGGGAGGAGAAGGGGGCGGCGGAGCCCTCGCCCTGGCTGTTGCCACTGGGACGCTAGAGCCGCGCCTTCCCCAGGCCTCCGCTGAGGCTGCTGGCGCGGGTCCCGCGGTGCCAGGGCCTGGTCCCCGCGCTCTGCTCGGGATGCTGGGGCCTCGGAGGGCTCCGGAGGCGGTTGGGGGGGTGGGTGGGGAGGGCGCGGAGGCGCGGCTCCGAGCAGGGGGCGGGGGCTGGATGCTGGAGAGGCCACTCATGCCCGCCCACCTCCCCAACCCCCCCCTTCCCAAACACGCGGTCCCCCTTCTCCCGTGCGGCTGCCGAGGCTGGGCTGGGCGCGGGGGAGGCGGGGGGCATCGCGGAGGGGATCCCGCCCCCTCCCCCGGCCGCCCGACGCCCCCACACCCACGTGAGTGCAGGGCCGGCCTGGATCCCGCCGGCAGCACAGCGCGTCCCGGCTCCGCGCCGGTGCCTCCAGCGTTCGGTCCCCGCGGCCCCGGCCGGGCGCTTCGCCGGGCTCCGGCTCCTGCATCCCGGCGCATCGCGCAGGCCAAGGCGCGGGCAGGCCGCCCCCGCCGCTCCGGACGCCGGTGAGTGTGGGCTCCGCGGCTCGGCTGGGACGCGGGGGCGGCTGGCAGGTGGGGATGCGAGGCGCGCGGGGCTCACTCTGGAGGCAGGCGTGCGAGGCGCTCCCTGCCACCGCTTTTCTCCTGGTCATTCCGGCGAGTTTCCTATCACCTTAGTTATCCCCGTGTCTCCCTGCCCGTCACCCCACCTCCCCAACCCGTGGCCTCGGCTCACCGAGCATGAGCCTGATGCCTCAGTGTAATTTACAGGGCTCGGTTGTCTTCCCCATCAGAGGGCTTATTTCACCAGTTCCACACATATCTGATGTGGCTGAGGCTGCAGGGGGTCTGGGCATTTGTGTGTGTGTGTGTGTGTGTGTGTGTGTGTGTGTGTAAGAGAGACTGAGGTCGCCTTCCTGAACAGGTGTGTGGAGCTGAATGCTTAAATGTGGGGATGATTTTGAGTCTGAAGTATTGTGTTTTAAAGAGTGTGTGTGTGTAGGAATTGTATGATTGTCTCCTGCAATTCCTGAGTAGCTAGGACTACAGGCACAGGCCACCGTGCCTGGCCTCTGTGGTATTTAATCCATGAAGGGTGGTTGTGCAGAGCCATGAAGGTGTATGTGGTTGTGTGTCTGCGAATGTATATGAATTTGTGTGTGCGTGCAGAATTGTATGAATGCCTGCCTGGAATTGCATTTCCGAAGGTATGTGATTGTGTGCCTGAGGGTGTACCTGAATGTGGCAAGTGTGTGAGTGTGTATGTGCAGAATTGCATTTCTGAAGGCATGCGTGGTTGTGTGCCTGAGGGTGTACTTGAATGTGGCAAGTGTGTGTGTGTGTGTGTGTAGGGATTATAAGACTGCATGCATGGAGCTGCATTTCTGAAGATGTGTGTGGGTGTGTGTGTGTGGTTGTATGTCTGAACAGTTTGAGTGTGACTGTGTCTGTCTGGGGTTGTGTATGTGTCATTTGCATACAAGAGGTTTTCGAGGTTATGTGTGCCTGTGTGTGTCTGAGTGTGTGTGATGTGTACATGGTTTCCACCCTGTCTCTCCCTCCCCTCACTCACTCCCCTCATTCAGTGCTAGCATACAATTGCCAAAAAAAAAAAAAAAAAGTATGGAAAGCCTTTTCATTTTGCTCACTGTAGCTTGCTTTAGTTTTAGGGATGTAAGAGGCTCCAAGGGGCAGCCAACACATCTCATCACATGTAAGCATCTGGAGGTTGGGAGACCCAAGTGGGAAAGATCTACTCTCACCCCTCACCCTGTAGAAACTGGGGACACTCAAAGGGACATTGTCTGAGCAGGAAACCCAAGAGGTAGGTCCAGAAGAAAACCTAGACCCAGGGAAGCCTAGAAAAGAGAGAGCCCAGGGTGGGGAGAAGAGAGAGACCCAGAGAGGCCCGAGTGGAGGTCAAGATCACATTTTGTGTCAAACATTTTTGAAAATTGATGTTATTATTAATCGACAATCACAATGGTATATACTCATAAGTGATGCAGACAGCACTGAGAAAAACAGATAATAAGTCATCCTGCCACTGTAGCATTTTACTGTACTTTTAATTTTGTGTGAATTATGTTTCTGCTTTTTATTAACCACAGTTGACATCTGTTTTGTGGTCTTCAGGGGCTTCTCTTTTCTTTTTCTTTCTTTTTCTTTTTCTTTTTCTTTTTTTTTTTTTGGTCAGGGTTTTATACTGTCACCCAAGTTGGAGTGCAGTGGCGTGATCATAGCTTATTGCAGCCTCAGGCTTCTGGGTTCAAGTGAGCCTCCTGCTTTAGCTTCCTGAGTACTGGGACTACAGGCACAGGCCACCATGCCTGGCTAATTTTTTTTTAAAAAAGAGATGGGGTCTGGTTACGTTGCCCAGGCTTGTCATGAACTCCTGGGCTCAAGCAGTCCTCCAGCCTTCACCTCCCCAAGTGTTGGGATTGCAGGCATAAGCCACTGTGTCTGGCGTACAGATGCTAAGTATTGTCTGCTCTTCTCTAGGGGTCAGTAATTTTTTCAGCAAATGGCCCAAGAGGAGATATTCTCAGCTTTGTGGCTGGTACAGTTTCTGTTCCAACAACTCAACTCAGGCATTGTAGCTTGAAAGCAGCTGTAGACAATGAATGAGTGTAGCTGTGTGCCAATAAAACTTTATTTACAGAAACAAGCAGTGGGCTGAATTTGGCTAGCACACCATGGTTTGTCAATACCATACTATGTCTTGTAAGGAAGAGAAGGGAACCAGACAAAACTCTAGGCTCTGGAGTCTTCCTGACTGTTCAGATCTTAGGTGAATTATCTCTCTTGGGATCCACAGGCAACTTCCTGCTGTGGCTTAGTGTCTGGAAACATAATATCCCAGAGGAGAGGGAAGGATTGTACATTCCCTCTGTAGTCTTGTGGTTCACTCTCTGTGGGTTTTGTTGTTTTTTTTTTTTTTCACAGCAAGGTGAGAAGCAGCATTGTGGTTTCAGGAAACGGATCCACTTGGAGCAGGATCCTAAGTGGGGCTTGGCATTGGGAATTTGGATTAGATCTAGAGGACGTAGGCTCTGGAAATCCAGGGCAGATGTCCCATCCTTTGGATATGGTAGGGAGTGGAGGAGGGCAAGGAAGATCCCGGAAAAGCCAGTGGCAGGAAAAAAAAAAAAGGCCCTGGCACCTACATACTGGTAAAACCGAGACCTCCAAGAAACTCCCAGCTCGATCTGGTTGAATTCAGATACCGGTGGGGGTGAGAAAAGATATCAGGGAGCCTTGATGCCTTAGAAAGTAGATGGGCAGAGGGGTGGGGACGGTGGGCTGCTGTGGCTCATGACTGTAATCCCAGAAGTTTGGGAGGCCAAGGCAGGTGGATCACCTGAGGTCAGGAGTTTGAAACCAGCCTGGCCAACATGATGAAACCCTGTCTCTACTAAAAATGCCAAAAAAAAAAAAAAAATTTAGCCGGGTGCGGTGGCAGGTGCCTATAATCTGAGCTACTCAGGAGGCTAAGGCAGGAAAATTGCTTGAACCCAGGAGGTGGAGGTTATAGTGGGCTGAGATTGCGCCACTGCACTCCAGCGTAGGGAACAAGAGTGAAACTGTCTCAAAAAAAAAAAAGTAGTAGATGGGAGAGGTGAACAAATTCTCTTTATAGGTGTGACAATCCCAGGCAAACCAAACAGGTACAGAGTCCAGTATAGGATACAATATTTAGTGTCTTCCTTTGATTTAGAGAGGTTTTCTTTCTGAGTCAGATGAATCTGGTGTATTGCTAGGGGACCAGACAGCAGATTCCAAAGGGAGAAGTAAAAAGGATTTATGTCCAGAGTATTTATCAAGATATGAGCAGAGAAGAGGACCCAAGGAGATTAGAGGTTATGCCAGAGGACTGCCCTATGGGAGCAGTGGCCTTAAGTAGAGGAACACAGCAGCCAAATAGTGGCCTGGCACAGGGAGCTGGGAGGTAGAAGAATAAACACTCCATCTCCATCTCCTCCCGCCCTCCATTCTCCTGCTGTCTTTAAAAGAACTTTGTGGCCAGGCACAGTGGCTCATGCCTATAATCCCAGCACTTTGGGAGGCCGAGGCAGGCAGATCACCGGATGTCAGGAGTTTGAGACCAGCCTGGCCAATGTGATGAAACACCGTTTCTACTAAAAATACAAAAATTAGCCAGGTGTGGTGGTGGGCACCTGTAATCCCAGTTATTCGGGAGGCTGAGGCAGGAGAATGGCTTGAACCTGGGAGGGGGAGGTTGCAGTGAGTTGAGATTGTGCCAGTGCACTCCAGCCTCAAAAAAAAAAGAAAAAAAAAAGAATGTTATATACATGTAAAGGGTACAAGGGTAGTTTTGATACATGCATAGATCACATGGCAGCGATGTCTGGGCTTTTACTGTAAACATCACTCAAACTGTGTGCACTGTACCTATTGAGTAATTTGTCGTCCCCCAGCCCCATCTCACCCTCCCACCCTTTCTTTCCAGTCTTCAGTGTCTGTTATTCTACTCTGTGTCCTTGAATACACTTCATTTAGCTCCCATTTATAAGTAAACATGTGGTATTAAACTTTGCTTCTGCATTATTTCCGCCTAAGAGCATGGCCTCCAGTTCCATGCGTGTTACATTTCATTCTTTATTATGGCTGATTAGTATTTCATTATATACATCATGAAACATAGATAAAATAATATAAGCAACAATGTAGCAAGAAAATGTGATATTAATATAAATGTGGTACAGATTGATTTATCTATAATGTAATATACTATACTTATCTACATCACATTTTCTTTAATCATCCATTCCTGGACACTTAAGTTGATTCCACGTCCAGGCCATTGCAAATAATGCTGTGATGAAAAATATCAGTGCAGATATCCTCCTGATAAAAAGGAAACTGAAACAATGCTTTGTTTTCCTTGGGGTGGAGACTCAGTAGGGAGATTTCTGGATGGATGGTAGTTCTATTTTTAGTTATTTGAGAAATCGCCATACTGTTGTCCTTTCCCCTGGACAGATCGAAAGAGAACCAGTGGGAAAGGGAGCATGAGAGTGGGTCTAGAAGGAAGAAGAGAATTCTCAGTATCTCTGGAGCAAAGGCACTGCCCTTTCTTGGTTATGACAACAGTGTAGGTTAGGAGTATAGCATCTATAGCACACAGTGCTTTTAGGAACCCACAGAAATGTTTTCATTTCTTTCTTTCTTTCTTTTTTCTTTTTTTTTTTGAGACAACGTCTGGCTCTGTCGCCCAGGTTGGGGTGCAGTGGTGCAATCTTGGCTCACTGCAATCTCCACCTCCCAGGTTCAAGTGATTCTCCTGCCTCAGCTTCTGGGGTAGGTGGGACTACAGGCACCTGCCACCATACTCAGCTAATTTTTGTATTTTTAGTAGAGATGGGGTTTCACCATGTTGGCCAGGCTGGTCTTGAACTCCTGATCTCAGGTGATCTGTCTGCCTCGGCCTCCGAAAGTGCTGGGATTACAGGCCTGAGCCACAGTGCCTGGTTTGGTACAGGTTTTTAGATAAGTGAATAAGGACACATGGATATAGCCAAAGATAAAGAGGAAGCACAAAAGTCTGCAGTCTGGGAAACATCAGTACAGTGCCTGCCACCCCAGAGGGGCTCATGAACATCGCACTGCAGCCAAGAATCATTATCATTTCTTTCCCAAGGGACTCCCCACCTCCATGTTGCTCACCTGAGCATTCTGGCAGAGGAGCTGCATTTAGTGGGTACCTGCGGTTTGCCGGGCACCTACTGATTGTGTCCTTGTGGAAAGCCTCCACGCTGGACACGAAAGTGTCTTAATTTGGGGAACTAGCCTCCAGGTGCTTTGTCTACAGCTCTGTATGCAGTTGGCACTTAACAAAGGCTTGTTAGTTTCTTTCGAGCCACTAGGGAGCCCCCAGAGGCTTGCAATGAAATCAGTGAAATAAGAGTGGGCTGGAGTCAGGGAATGTCAAAAACGTCCATTTATTCGTGGTTTTCTCCTCTTCCCAGCCATTCCTAGGAAGGATTCTGGAGACTTAACCTTTTACTGCCAAGACCTGACCTTGGCACCCCAGGCAGTCTCTCAGGTGTCCTAGGACGGGCACATCCCAACAGACTGACCTTCCCCCTCCCACCTTCTTTTTAAAAAAATTATTTTTATTCATTTGCTGTTCCTAGAGACAGGGCTGTACTCTGTCATCCAGGCTGGAGTGCAGTGGTGCGATCGTAGCTCACTGCAGTCTGAAACTTCTGGGCTCAAGCAATCTTCCTGCCTTGGTCTTACAAAGTGTTGGGATTAGAAGTGTGGGCCACTGTGCCTGGCCTTTGTGCTTTTTTAGAGGGGTGGAGGTCTCATTATCTTGCCCCGGCTGGGAAGATCATAGCTCACTGTAATCTTGAACTTTTGAGTTCAAGTGATCTTCCTGCCTCAACCTTCCAAAGAACTGGGACTACTAACCCCAGCTATTTTTAAATTTTTAGAAACAGGGTCTCATTATGCTACCTAGGCCAGTCTTGAACTCCTGGGCTCAAGTGATCCTCCTGCCTCCGCCTCCCAAAGTGCTGGAATTAATAGGCGTGAGCCAACACACCCTGCCACCCCCGCCTTCTAAGAGTCCTCAGAAAGCGCCCATCACCCTGCCCAGCCTTCCCCATCTGCCCATGCCTGCCTTCTGTCCTGGCCCTCACCAGCCCCAGGTTTCTCTGTTTCCCGCAGATAGACCATGAGCAGCCATGGCAACAGCCTGTTCCTGCGGGAGAGCGGCCAGCGGCTGGGCCGGGTGGGTTGGCTGCAGCGGCTGCAGGAAAGCTTGCAGCAGAGAGCCCTGCGCACGCGCCTGCGCCTGCAGACCATGACCCGCGAGCACGTGCTGCGCTTCCTGCGCCGAAACGCCTTCATCCTGCTGACGGTCAGCGCCGTGGTCATTGGTGAGCTCTGCGTCCTGGAGGGCGGGGACTTCAGGGAAATTCCTGGCCCTTACACATCTCTTTGTCCCACCCCCTCATTCTCACCTACACACACGTCTCAGTCCCACCAGCCACCCTCAACACGACATAAATACACAACATGCAGATGGATACACACATGTGCAAACACAGCTATGTGGGCACACGTTACATGCATATCCGTGTGTATACACACACATATATACATATACACTGTACAAACACACGTTACTATGCATGCATAGAACTTACAGGTGCAAACACAGAAATTTAACACGCACACTTGCTCATGTATATTGGAACTTATAAACACATTCACATGTCCACATGCATTCTCCTGAGCACACGTGCACACACTTATGAGCTTAAAACACATACACTCCCATGTTTGAAAACAGTAACATATACACACGTCACACCTATAGACGTCCAGGAAAATACATGTGCATATTCATGTGTATATGCCATGTATACAGACACCTATACATGTTCACAAGTGAACATCTACTGTCACATATCCTTGACATATACACACATACATTTACACACTTATATTTACACAGCCATGGACATGTATTTACACAATATCAATATGGCTACCCATAAATGCATACATTTCTACAAGGTATGCTCATATCAGTGCACACACAAATACACACTCACAGGTTATTTCTCTTTCTCAACCCTCCCCTTACCCTACCCTTCTTGGGATGGATGGACCATGTCTGGGGCTGAGTGACCCAGACTTCGCTCCATGGACCCCTTCTTTTGTCCCTAGGGGTCAGCCTCGCCTTTGCCCTGCGCCCGTATCAGCTCACCTACCGCCAGATCAAGTACTTCTCTTTTCCTGGAGAGCTTCTCATGAGGATGCTGCAGATGCTGGTGTTGCCTCTCATTGTCTCCAGCCTGGTCACAGGTGAGAGAGCCCAGGCCAGTGTTGGCCTCCAAGACCCATCCAGAGCCTCAGCTTGAACCCAGAGCCAAGGCTATCCTGAGCATGGGACCACTTCCTTCACGCTGCACCTCAAACATGGAAGCTGTCTGGTCCAGGGTCCTTGGCAAAACAAAGCCCAGGTCCTGATCAGTCCCAGGTTCCAGACCCCATATGACCCACACCACTTATCTCAGTAGGCTTCCTGTACTTTTCCTTGGAGGTAAAATGCTAGCCTGCAAGGGGATCAGTATCACCCAGAGGTGAGACAAAGTATTGGAGGGGCATCTAGGGAGGGTGGCTGGGCTATGGTATGGATTTACAGAGAGTAGGGTGTAGATTAAGGTATGGAAGGTGTGTGAGATGAGGTGACAGCTTAATGGGCAGAAGGTGGGATGGAAGTGGGAGTATAGTTGACTTATGCAGGGGTCCACAAACTTTTGTTCTAGAGGGCTGGATAGTAAACATTTTCAACTTCAAGGGCCATCTGATTTCTTTTTCAGCTACAGTTGGCCCTTGAACAATTTGGGTGTTAGGGATGCCAAAACCCACACAGTCAAAAATCTGCATATAACTTTTGACTCCCCAAGAGCTTAACTACTAATAGCCTACTATTGACTGGAAGCCCTACAGATAGCATAAACAGCAGACTAACTCATATTTTGTATGCTGTATGTATTATATACTATATTCTTAAAATACAGTAAGGTACAGAATAGAATCTTATTAAGAAAATCAGGCCAGGTGAGGTGGCTTAGCCTCTAATCTCAGTGCTTTTGGGAGGTTAAGGTGGGAGGATTTCTTGAGCCCACGAGTTCCAGACCAGCCTGGGCAAAACAGTGAAACTCCATCTCTACAAAAATTTAAAAAAATCAGCAGGCCATGGTGACACATGCCTATAGTCCTAGCTACTGAAGAGGTGGAGGCAGGAGCATCACTTGAACCCAGGAGTTTGAGGCTGCAGTAAGCTATGATGGCAACACTGCACTCTAGCCTGGGCAACAGGTTGAGATCCTGTCTATTAAAAAATGATAAGGGGGGCCGGGTGCAGTGACTCACACCTGTAATCCCAGCACTTTGGGAGGCCGAGGTGGGCGGATCATAAGGTCAAGAGATTGAGACCATCCTGGCCAACATGGTGAAACCCCGTCTCTACTAAAATACAAGGCGTGGTGGTGTGCACCTGTACTCCCAGCTACTCGAGTGGCTGAGGCAGAGGAATCACTTGAACACCTGGAGGCAGGGATTGCAGTGAGCTGAGATCACACCACTGCACTCCAGCCTGGAGACAGAGTGAGACTCTGTCTCAAAAAAGAAAGAAAGAAAGTTAGGTTATGGTGCAAAACAAGAATTCATAGAGGATGGGATGAAAGAGTGGAAAAGGTTGGCTTGGAGAAAAGGGAAGGTAGTAGGGTAGTGGAGTGCTGCTTGGGATAAGGGTTGGGGTGGAGTGTGAGGGTGTGTATTTGGAAAATAGAATAGCAGTAGGAAGATAGTGGTGTGGATGAATGGGTAATGGGTGCATTCTGGGGTGGGCTGTAAGGAAAGGGATGCTTGGTGGAATGGCTGTTGAACTGGTGAGATGGGGAGGGTGGAACTGATGGCTAGGAGACCTGGTGTTGGGTATGCATGGAGCTGTGGGGGCCGCATCGTCTGTCCTGCAGGTATGGCATCCCTGGACAACAAGGCCACGGGGCGGATGGGGATGCGGGCAGCTGTGTACTACATGGTGACCACCATCATCGCGGTCTTCATTGGAATCCTCATGGTCACCATCATCCATCCAGGGAAGGGCTCCAAGGAGGGGCTGCATCGGGAGGGCCGGATCGAGACCATCCCCACAGCTGATGCCTTCATGGACCTGATCAGGTGTGCCAACCCGAAAAAACACAATATGCACATTTGGAAAAGGAAACTTTGATTGTAAAGGGTTATAGCCTGCAAAGTGGCCATCCCACAGGCTGGGAAGCATGCATCTGGTCAAGACGAGAGACAGGCCCTTCTAAGGAGGAGGGGTTGAAGGAGGAGCTTCATGCTGAATGGGTTGGCTAAACATCCATATTCAATAGTTTGCAGGAGGAGCTATGAGTATTCATGGAGGTGGTTCTGATGCATGTATACTGAACAAAGTTGCATGTAACATATGACCCACGTCCTCTTTGGGGTGGAGACTTCCTATCAAACTCCGGGCCTCAAGTGATCCACCCACCTCGGCCTGTGCTGGGATTACAGGCGTAAGCCACTGCATCTGGCCTATTTCATTCTTTTTCATGGCTGAGTAGTATTCATGTGTCCTAGTTGAACAATGAGAAAACATGGACACAGGGAGGGGAACATCACACACCGGAGACTGTCGGGCGGTTGGGGGCAAGGGGAGGGAGAGCATTAGAACACGTATGTCATGTGTTCTCTATATACGCATCAGTGAATGGGTTCTTAGGCTGGTTCCATTTCTTTGCAACTGTGAATTATACTGTGATAAATATGTGTGTGCAGGTGTCTTTTTGATATAGTGACTTCTTTTCCTTTGAGTAGATACCCAGTAGTGGGATCACTGGGTGGGATGGTTCATCTACTTTTAGTTCTTTAAGAAATCCCCATACTGTTTTCCATAGAGGTTGTGTTAATTTACATTCCCACCAGAGTGTATAAATGTTCCCCTTTTCCCACATCCATGCCAACATCTATAGTTTTTTGAGTTTTTAATAATGGCTGGTCTAGCTGGGGTAAGACGCTATCTCATAACAACTGTTTTAATTACAGCAGCCAGATATTTGCCAGCCAGAATCAAGGATAGCCATGGTTCTGCCCTAATCACTGACCAAGGGGAAACCTAAAGCTAAAAGAGTTTGGGAGTTTTCTGTGGTTTTTTGAGGCAGCACCGACACACGTGTGTTTGAATTAAAGTCTTTGAGGTGATGTAGGCTTCTGCCAAGTACTCAGACCTGGATTTGAGGTCTGTCTGTGCCTCTTAGCAGCTCTGTGGCTCTGGGTAGCTTACATGAATTCTCTGGGCTTTGATTTCTTTCTATGTGAAATGGGGACATCAAATAGCACTCATGTCTAGGGTTATTTAGTGTTTAAATTAAATGATAGTAAGATACTTGCTCAGTGCCCAATAGAGAGGAAGCATTCATATGTTGGCTGCCATCATTATTGTTCTTGGTGTCAGTATTACTGTTATCACCCTAGACATCCTTCCACGGTCTAACCACTTTCCTTCTTCTGATATTTTTCTGCAGAAATATGTTTCCACCAAACCTTGTGGAGGCCTGCTTCAAACAGGTCAGGGGGGATACACAGTTTTATCAAGGAGATTCGGAGGGTGGCGGGAGCTTGGGGCTGAGGGCATGGTCCAAGGGCAAGAGGTGGGAGGAAGGGCCTGACAGAGAAAGGGGCAGGGGTTCTTGAGGAGTCTAGGAGAAAGAATGTATTTTCCATGATGATCTGGGAGGGATAAGGAGAAGGTCTTAGGCCCAGGCGTGGTGGCTCAGGCTTGTAATGCCAGCACTAAGGGAGGCCAAGGCGGGAGGATCACTTGAAGCCAAAAGTTCAAGACCAGCCTGGGCAACAGAGTGAGACCCTCTGTCTTTACAAAAAAAGAAAAAAGAAAAAAATTAGCTGAGCACACCCATTTCAGCTCTTTGGGAGATTCAGGTGGGAGGATTGCTTGGACCCAGGAGATCAAGACTCCAGTGAGCTGTGATCACACCACTGCACTCCAACCTGGGTGAAAGAGCAAGACCCCATCTCAAAAAAAAGGGGGAAAAAAAAGGACTGAGGCCAGGGACTTTCTGAGCACAGGGCTAGAGGAGGCACCAAGGCTGCTGCAGAGATTCCAGAAATTTTGGCCGTAGATGGTTGAGTGGAGAGATCCTCAACTCTGGTTAAGCATTGCCCAGGGAACTTGTGAAAAATTCAGGATCTATACAACTTCTTCCACACGTTGCTTGTTCACTCTCTCATTCATCTATTCAGTCACTTATTCTTCAAAAAAAATTTTTTAACGTACTTATTTTTGAATTGACACAAAAATTATATATATTTATGAGCTATGACGATGTTTTGAAATATGTCTGCATTGTGGAATGACTCAATCAAGCTTATTAACAAATCAGTGACCTTATATACATATCATTTTTTGAGATAAAAACACTTGAAATCTACCATTTTGGTGATTTTCAAATACACACTACATTGTTATTAGCTGTAGTCACCACGTTGTATAATAGAGTTCTTGAAGTTATTCCTCTTGTCTAGCTGAAATTTTGTGTCTTTTGACCAACATCTCCCCAGTGTCCCTGGCCCCCAGTCCCTGGTAATCACTATTCTATTTTCTGCTTCTGTGAGTCCAACTGTTGTAAATTCCACATATAAGTGAGAGCATGCAATATTTGCCTTTCTGTGCCTGGCTTATTTCACATAGCACAGTGTTTTTCAGGTTCAACCCTGTTGTCAAAAATGACAGAATCTCCTCCTTTTTCAAGGCTGAATTGTATTTCATTGTATATGTATACCACATGTTCAGTATCCATTCATTTGTTGATGGACACTGAGTTTGATTTCATATCTTGGCTATTGTGAATAGTGCTGCAATAAACATGGGAGTGCAGATATCTCTCTGAGATACTGATTTCATTTCCTTAGGATATATATCCAGTAGTGGGATTGCTGGGTCCTATGGTAGTTTCTATTTTTAATTTTTTGAGGAACCTCCATACTATTTTTCATGATGGGTTTACTGATGAATTTAATCAGTCTTCCATGCATTGTTCAAATCATTCATTCACTCATTCAGATCTGCTGGATAAGGCCTTCCAGGGTGTGGGAGCTGGAAATGGGTGATCTCAAGGAATTTCTCCAGGTGATTCTGATGCATCTGCTGAACTGAGTATGGGCCCGATCTCTATCTATTTCAGTTCAAGACGCAGTACAGCACGAGGGTGGTAACCAGGACCATCGTGAGGACAGAGAACGGGTCTGAGCTGGGTGCCTCCATGCCTCCTCCATTCTCAGTGGAGAATGGGACCAGCCTCCTGGAAAATGTCACTCGGGCCCTGGGCACCCTGCAGGAGGTGCTGAGCTTTGAGGAGACTGTACCTGTGCCTGGCTCCGCCAACGGCATCAACGCCCTGGGCCTGGTGGTCTTCTCTGTGGCCTTTGGGCTGGTTATCGGTGGCATGAAACACAAGGGCCGAGTCCTCAGGGACTTCTTCGACAGCCTCAATGAGGCTATTATGAGGCTGGTGGGCATCATTATCTGGTGAGTCCTGGGCTGTGCCCATGGGAAGGCACAGCAAGAGCTGGGAAGTCAGGCTGTGGGGAAGCTGCTGAAAACTTGTTGGGGACTTCTGATCATTCATTTACATATTGGGTAATTCACTTACCCACTCATGAACTCATCCATTCATGTCTTTCTGCCATGATTTCATCACTAGTTCACTTCCTTATTCATCTGTTCATTCATTCATGCCTTTTTTTTTTTTTTTTGAGACGGGAGTCTCTGTTGCCAGGCTGGAGTGCAATGGCATGATCTTGGCTCACTGCAACATCCGCATCCTGGGTTCAAGCAATTCTCCTGCCTCAGCCTCCCAAGCAGCTGGGACTACAGGCTCGTACCACCACACCAAGCTAATTTTTGTATTTTTAGTAGAGACGAGGTTTCACCATGTTGGTCAGGATGGTCTCTATCTCTTGACCTCGTGATCCGCCCCCCTCAGACTCCCAAAGTGCTGGGATTACAGGCGTGAGCCACCCCACCCTGCCTCATTCATTCAGGGTTTTATGCATTGGTTAGTTCATGGAAGAACTCACTAACTCTTTCATTCATTTATGTCTTTCTGCAATGATTCATTCACTCTTTCACTCCTTTGTTCATCTGTTCATTCACTCATTCTTCTATGCATTGACCATCTATACTCATTCTTCCATGCGTTGACTTACTCATTTCCTTATTCATTTATTCTTTCTTCCATGCATCAGTTAATTCACTCATTTATGCATTCCTTCACTCATAAAGTTACTTACAAACTCATCCATGCATTAGTTAAATCATTGATAGATTCATCTGTTTATTTACTCAGTTAAACCCTTTATTCTAATTCATTCTTTGACCCACTCATTCATCTATACATTTGTTATTCTTTCATTCATTTACTCAAGTATTCTCTTCATTCACTCAATTGTTGAGTTATTTGTTCACTCACCTACTAACGTCTCATTTGTTTATTTCCTTACTTTTCATCCACTTGCTAATCCTTCCTTTCTTCCTTCCTTCCTCCCTTCCTTCCTTAAATTCCTTCATTCCTTCAAAAATTTCTTCATTCACTCAGCAGGCATTTTCCCAGGCAGACTTTGTCTTGACCTCTGGAATACAGAGATACATTGCACTCATACCTTGTCCTCAAGGAGCACACAAAATCTTTGGGGAGACAGACACATTGTAGATCAATGTAACACAAAGTGGTAGGTTCTGTAGCAAAGGAACATTTAATAAGTGTTGGGTTCGTGGAGAAGTGAGCAGTGAGTAGAGGGATACACAGTAAATGCTTCCTAAAGAGGGAGTCATGAAGAAGGTCACCTCTTAACTGCATCTTGACAGGTGAGTAGAACTTCAGTTAGACAGTGAGAGGGGAGAAGTATTTCAGGCAGAGGGAAGAGAATGTATGCAGCTTGAAAGTATCTAAGTTGTTTGGAGAATGGTGGGGCGTTCAGGAAAGTGAGAGCATGAGGTAAGTTGGGAGCGGTGAAGATATTAACAAGGCTGTCAGATCCCAAATAGGAGAAGACTTTGTACATCATCCCAAACAACTGGAAAGTTATATAGGGAACTCGAGGCCAAGTTGAGGGCCTGGAAAAGCATTGGAAAGGAATGGGAGTGGGGAAGCTTACTAAGGATAAGCAGAGAATTAACAAGGAATATTGAAGGCTCAGCTGAATTGGGAATCATGAATTTATAGTGGAGTCATTGGCATGATTGGGTGAAATGTCCAGATGTGCCATGGCTGACTGTAGGGGTTAGGAAATCATGCACAATTAATCTTGGGCTAAAGAATTTTTCAGGGGATGAGGTGGAAGGATGGAGGTAAGAAAGTTGAGAGAGGGATTACTCAGACTAAGCATAGAGGTGGATCTAGTCACGTTGACTTGGAGAGGACTCAGCAGCTACTCCCCAGGGATAAGTCTGAGCCCAGCTTGGAGAACACAGATGTAACTGGAGAAGTCCCTGCATCCTCGTTTTTGATTCAAGCTATTGTGCCACCTTCCCAAGAGGTCTCCACCTTCTCCAGTACATCCATGATAAATGTGAGCAAAAGTAGACTTCAATTTCTTTTTTTCATTTTGAGACAGAGTCTCACTCTGTTGCCCAGGCCAGAGTGCAGTGGCGTGATCTCGGATCACTGCAACCTCCGCCTCCCGGGTTCCAGTGATTCTCCTACTTCAGCCTCCTGGGTATCTGGGACTACAGGCGCATGCCACCACGTCTGGCTAAGTTTTGTATTTTTAGTAGAGGTGGGTTTCACCATATTGGTCAGGTTGGTCTCAAACTCCTGACCTCATGATCCACCTGACTCAGCCTCCCAAAGTGCTGGGATTACAGGCATGAACCACCACCCTTGGCCATATACTTCAGTTTCTAAAGAGAGAGGAGTAGCCATTGAAGCCTAGAAATGAGAGGATGGTCCTGATGGCAGAAACTCACACAATTGACCAGCGGACTGAATTGTGGGGAAAACAGGTGAGCCCCTGATGAACTTGCTTCTTTCATCTTCTCTATTCACCTTTTTACTCACTACTCCAGCCACATTGGTCTTCTCTCTGGTCATCCAGCACTCCTAGTGCATGCCCATCTCAGAATCTTTGCATTGTGCCTGCAATGATTTCTCCCAGATACAGAGGGTACCTTGTCATCATGTGAGTCTCAGCTTAAATGTAACCTCTTCAAAGAAGCCCTTTCTGACCACCTGCTCAGAAGCAGCCCCATCCAATGACTCTCCTTTGCTGTTACAACTTGAAGTTTGTAATTAGTACATTTCTATGTGTACCTCCTGTTTTCCCCATTAGAATATGTCTTAGTCCATGTCAGCTGCTATAACAAAAACACCATAGACATCATGGCTTAAACAACAAAAATGTATTTCTCACAATTCAGGAGGGTGGGAAGTGTAAGATCAAGGCACCCACAGATTCCAGGTCTGGTAGGGCTGTCTTCTGGTTCATGGAAGGCATCTTCTTGCTGTGTCCTTGAATGGCAGAAGGATGGAGGGAGCTCTCCGGTGTCTCTTTTACATGGGCACTAATTCCATTCATGATGGCTCCACCCTCATGACCTAATCACCTCCCAATACTATCCCTTTGGGGGTTACAATCTCAACATATGAATTTGGTGGTGGGGGGGGGTGGATGGGACATAAACATTTAGTCTGTAACAGAATGATAGTGCAATGAGGACAGGAGCCATGTGCCTGGAACATAGTAGGTACTCAGTCAATATCTGTGGAATGAATGAATACATAGGTGGTTTTGATAGGCCAGGTGGTTTGAGATATCAGTGGGAAATGCCTAGGCTGGTGAATGAGTGAGAACAGGCACTGATAGGGAAGAGAATACGGGAATAAAGGTTTCAAATGGGAAACAAAGAGTTGGGGGCAGAAGATAAAGGAAACTTAGAAGGCCAGAGTCAGGGAATGTTTTGGCAATGTCTAGGGAAGGATCCTGAAGGTAGTGGTTATTTGGGGCAGGGTTGAGAGGCCTTGAACGGGGCGTAGAAAGGAGAGACCTGAAAGGTTGTATATCCTGGAGTAGTAGGAACTTTTCTATCACTGGGGGGAGATGTGGAAGAGCAGCAGGAGGAGGTGGGCTTCATTCATGGGGGCCCAGTGGCATTCGTTAATGTACGGGGAAGACTGGGATGGAGTAGGGTGCTGTCGGGTGGGTACTGCGTGGCTCCAGGGCCCTATATGGGCAAAGCCTTGGGGATGCCAGCTTCAGACCTGCAAGGGAGGTCAGGAGCGAGCCCTCACAGGTATGTGGCTCCCTCACACAGGTATGCACCCGTGGGCATCCTATTCCTGATTGCTGGGAAGATTCTGGAGATGGAAGACATGGCCGTCCTGGGGGGTCAGCTGGGCATGTACACCCTGACTGTCATCGTGGGCCTGTTCCTCCATGCTGGTGGTGTACTTCCCCTCATCTACTTCCTCGTCACTCACCGGAACCCCTTCCCCTTCATTGGGGGCATGCTGCAAGCCCTCATCACCGCCATGGGCACGTCTTCCAGGTATGGCCTTGCTCCCCACACCAGCACCATTCCTGGATGCACTTCTTGTCCTTCACAGCCTCTCCGAGGGCTCTTGAGGGTCTCCAGCTGCCGCAGCACCTGGGGGTTGGTCATTGTCCTGGGCTGGCTCTCCTGGTCTCCCCTTCTCCTTTCCTGTTTTTTAACTTTATATAGAGGAGAACCAGGCACCAATTTTGAGGTGAAGAGGGAAGGTTCCAGGATGCCCCATGAGCTCAGTCATTTCCTAGCTCGGAAGGTGTCATCTCCCCTTGTGAGATGGTGTCTGGGAGCTCTGTTGGCTCTTTCTTCCTCCTCCTCCTACTCTTTCTCCTCCTTCTTTTTCCTCTTCCTCCTTTCTTCCTTCTTTTCCTCTTCCTCCTCTTCTTCTTCTTCATCTTCTTTTGTAGTTTTAGGAGATTAATTAAGAGCATGATCCAAATTCAAAACCAATTTGAGAAGTAGCACAACAGCCAAAAAGATAAAAGAATTTTTTTTTTTTTTGAGACAAAGTCTCTGTCACCCAGGCTGGAGTGCAGTGGTGTGATCTTGGCTCACTGCAACCTCTGCCTCCTGGATTCAAGCGATTCTTCTGCCTCAGCCTCCCAACTAGCTGGGATTACAGGCGTGTGCCACCACACTTGGCAAATTTTTTGTATTTTTAGTAGAGATGGGGTTTCACCATGTTGGCCAGGCTGGTCTTGAACTCCTGGCCTCATGTGATCTGCACACCTTGGCCTCTCAAAGTGCTGGGATTACAGGTGTAAGCCACCATGCCTGGCCACAAATATCTTTTTCTTTTTCTTTTTTTCTGACATGAGGCCTCATTGTATCATCCAGGCTACAGTGCAGTGGTGTGATCTCTGCTCACTATAACCTTCACCTCCCAGGCTCAAGTGATTCCTCCCACCTCAGCCTCCCAAGTAGCTGGAATCACAGGTGCATGATTCCAGCCCTCCCAGCCAATTTTTCTTTTTTTCTTTTTTTGGTAGAGATGGGGTTTTGCCATGTTGGCCAGGCTGGTCTTGAACTCCTGAGCTCAGGTGATCTTCCTGCCTCACCCTCCCAAAGTGCTGGGATTACAGGCATGACCCACTGTACCTGGTCAAAAATATCATTTTTAAAAATACCCATAATGCTGGTCAGGGAATGTGCCTCTTGGTCTATGGCTATGTAAGACTGATGTCACTGTATCCTAGAATTAAACTCACATAGTCACTGCTGAGCTGGACACCCAAAGACCCTCTATGAGTCCAGAATTCTAACCACATGATGTAAAGCTGACCACAGAACACGCATCCTGTGGACAGGCTTACTCCAAATGAGATGCCCACTTCTTTGCCTAAACTCCCCAATCAATTAGGTCACTTTTCTCTGGTAAGAAGTGGCAGAGAGATGGATAGAGAGGGTTAGCATAGCTGAGGTCAATGCTGGTGCAAACAGGGGAGTCCGGAGTAGGAGCCCTCTCTAAAGCCAGCAGACCTTTATGATAAACTAGTGTGTAGTTTTTCCCCATAAACTAGTGTGCAGTCATTGGCCTTAGCTATTGGCTTTAAGTGGGTCAAGAGATCTTCAGTTTGGGAGACCCTCATTGCTGTTTCTCCTTGTATCGTGAGGAGTCGCTCCTTTCCTTTGTACAGTTATCAGCCTCTGAAATGTTACACCCTTGTTTTCTGCCTCTTGCGGAGCACCTACCTAGTATGCTCAATGTTCTCATGGGGACTGCTCCCTGGGCTCATTTCTGCACAGACCACGCCCAGTCCATGTCCTGCTCCGAGCCCCGCCCTACCTGGCCACGCCCTGTTCTCAGTTCTTCCCCACCTGGCCACGCCCTGCTCTGAGCCCCGCCTCACCTACTCTGCCTCTGTTCTTAGCCCCGCCCATGTAACCCGGCCCTTCCCATTCTCAGCCGAGCCCCACTAGGACACGCTCCGTTCCCAGCCTGTCCTAGACTTTGCCAAGTCCTTGCTCTGTCCTGCCCCACTAGGCCACGCCCTATTTCCAGCCCCGCCCCCACCAGGCCACGCCCCATCCTCAGCCCTGGGCTCTTTCCCCAGCTCAGCAACGCTGCCCATCACCTTCCGTTGCCTGGAGGAGGGCCTGGGTGTGGACCGCCGCATCACCAGGTTCGTCCTGCCCGTGGGCGCCACGGTCAACATGGACGGCACTGCCCTCTACGAGGCCCTGGCTGCCATCTTCATTGCTCAAGTTAACAACTATGAGCTAAACCTGGGTCAGATCACAACCATCAGGTGAGGGGGCTTGGGTGGGACCTGCCAGCAGGTGAGAGCTAAGCTCTCATCAGCATCGCTGGGAGGGTTGGAGAGGGAGGAGGGGGCCACAGCTGGAGCTCAGAGGAGCCCTCTGATGTTGGAAAGGGGATGTGGGAAGAGCCCCAATGCCGGATGAGGTGAAAGGTAAAGCTGCCACCTGAGGCTGTCAGGAGCTGCCAAGACGTTCCCGCCAGTTCTCCTCTCCCATGGGAGATCCCTTTGTCCAGTCTTTTCCAAAGCATGGCGGGTGCATCCTAATAACCCGAGGTTCTTGTTATAAATATAGATTCTTGTATTTATAGGCCCTATACATTTATTTATTCCTGTATTTATAGGTTCCATCATCCAGTGGTTCCAACTTAGTCATAAAAATAACTGAACATTGTCATCTCCTTCAGGTCTTCAGAGTTACTTTTTCAGGAAAGCCCTGTTTAAAATGGCATATCGGGACTTGCTAAGGAGGCACCGTTTCCCCATGTAATACCATCTCCATATAGTACGAATTTTACTTATTCATTTTGTTTATTGCCTGCTTCCCATACTAGATTGTAAGCTCTGCAGGGCTCGGTGGCTCACGCCTGTAATCCTGCCCCTTTGGGAGGCTGAAGCGGGTGAATCACTTGAGGTCAAGAGTTCGACAACAGCCTGGCCAACATGGTGAAACCCCATCTTTACTAAAAATACAAAAATTAGCTGGGAATGGTGGCGGGTGCCTGTAATCCCAGCTACTCAGGAGGCTGAGGCAGGAGAGTCACTCGAACCTGGGAGGTGGAGGTTGCAGTGAGCTGAGATTGCACCACTGCACTCCAGCCTGGGTAACAGAGCGAGACTCTATCTTAAAAAAAAAAAAAAAAAAAAGTAATGTTTGGATTTTCTGTTTATGGGAATGTCTACTATGTGTATATATACCATATTCTTCTCTCTGCTTCTTTCAGTTTAACTTTTTTAGATTCCATGTATAAATGAGATCAGACAGTTATTTGTCTTCCTGTACCTGGCTTATTTCACTATACTAGCATGTAGTATATGCTTGATAAATACGTGTTGGAAGAATGAATGTATTGAGTGCTCTATAACCAGTCCTGGAAAAAGTGCCTTTGCACATGCTCTGATGGTATGACCTCCTTTTCCATGGGAGTCCAAGGATGCAGAAACAAATGACATAAAGAAAACTTCAAAGGAACCCCCCCCCCGCCTTTTTTTTGCTTAAGGTCCCAAACATTACAATGAACATTTCTCAAGGGAAACTTTGACATCATTGGGAATAGGGATGTTACCAAAAAAGGTAAGGATGGGAGATGTTTGAGGTGGTATTCTTAAATGGACCAGGGCACTTAGTATCCCTTCTACCTTCTTCCTGGGAATCTGAAGAGAGCTTGGTGGATGGCCAGTTTGAGACTTACCAGGTGTACTGAGCTGTGCTCACATTGCTATAAAGAAATACCTAAGACTGGCCGGGCACAGTGGCTTATGCCTGTAATCCCAGCTACTCAGGAGGCTGAGGCAAGAGAATCACTTGAACCCAAGAAGCGGAGGTTGTAGTGAGCCGAGACTGTGCCTTTGCACTTCAGCCTGGGTGACAGAGACTCTGTCTCAAAAAAAAAAATTTTTTTTTTTTTTTTTGTAGAGACTCTCAAAAAAAAATTTTTTTTTTTTTTTTTTTGTAAAGACAGGGTCTCATGATGTTGCCTAGGCTGGTCTTGAACTCCTGGGCTCAAGCAATCCTCCCACCTTGGCCTTCCAAAGTGCTGGGATTACAGGTGTGAGCCACTATGGTCAGCCTTTACATGCAACTTTGAATTCTTTGACTACATCTCCAAATTCCCTGCCACCTCTGGTGACCACCATTCTTCTCTCTGTTTCTATGTGTTCAACTTGTTACTATTATCTTTTAGATTCCACGTATAGGGGAGATCAAGGTCAGGCGTGGTGATTCATGTCTATAATCCCAGCACTTTGGGAGGTTGCGGTGGGAGGACTGCTCTAGCCGAGGAGTTTGAGACCAGTGTGGGCAACAGAGTGAAACCCCATCTCTACAAAAATACAAAAAAATTAACCAGGCATGGTGGCATGTGCCTGTGGTCTCAGCTACTCAGGAGGTTAAGGTGGGAGGGAGCAGTGAGTTGCAGTGAGCTGAGATTGTACCACTACACTTCAGCCTGGGAACAGAGTGAGACTGCCTCCAAAACAAACAAACAAAACACACAGAGAGTGAGATCAGGCAGTCTTTTTCTCTTTGAGTCTGGCTTGGGTATTTAATTTAAGATGCCTTGGGGAACTGATCTCTTCCCTTCTCTCTATTCTTTTCCTGTCTCTTCCTCCTCACCCTCTTCCCTCCACCTGCCTCCCCATGTTCTCCCTTCCCCTGCAGCATCACGGCCACGGCGGCCAGTGTTGGGGCTGCTGGCATCCCCCAGGCGGGTCTGGTCACCATGGTCATTGTGCTCACGTCGGTCGGCTTGCCCACGGAAGACATCACGCTCATCATCGCCGTGGACTGGTTTCTGTGAGTGTTCTCCAGGCTGGACCCTGCTGCTCCCTCTTCTGCACACACTGCTTTCCCCTGCACCGTCCTCTGCCTGTGGGCTTTCATTCCAGCAAAGATGTAGTGGTCCGGAATTTTCTAGTGAAAAGGAGGCCTTGGCGGGGCCTCCAATCCATGGTCTGGATCCCAAATCCCAGAGTTATCTTTGGGAAGTAGGGTGTGGAGACAGCAATGGGGCTTTACCTATCAGCCAGAAGAACTCCTCTTTTACCTGTTTTATGTAGAAGTTACAAAATGTGGTCCAGGCTGGGTGTGATGGCTCATGCCTGTAATCCCAGCACTTTGGGAGGCTGAGGCGGGCAGATCACCTGGGGTGAGGAGTTCAAGACCAGCCTGGACAACATGGTGAAACCTTGTCTCTACTAAAAATAATAATAATAAATTAGCTGGGCATGGTGATGGGCACCTGTAATCCCAGCTACTCCGGGGGCTGAGGCGGGAGAATCGCTTGAACCTGAGAGGCAGAGGTGGCAGTGAGCTGAAATCGTGCCACTGCCCTCTAGCATGGGCAACGAGTGAAACTTCATCTCAAAATTGTTAAAACTTAAAATTTTTTTTTAATTTTTATTTTTTTAGAGATTGGGTTTTGCTGTGCTGCCCAGGCTGTCCTTAAACTCCCTTAGCTCAAGCAATCCTCCTGTTTCAGCCTCCCAAGTAGTTGGGACTACAGGTGTGAGCTGGTACTCCCAGCTGCAAATGTCTATTTAAATCTCAATTTTTAAAAACAGGAGGTTTACGGGCAGTACACAGTGACCAGCCTGGCCAAGATGGTGAAACCCGTCTCTACTAAAAATACAAAACTTCGCCAGGTGTGTTGGTGGGCGCCTGTACTCCCAGCTACTCGGGAGGCTGAGGCAGGAGAATGGCTTGAACCTGGGAAGCCAAGGTTGCAGTGACCCGAGACCGCACTACTGCACTGTAGCCTGGCCAACAGAGCAAGACTCCATCTCAAAAATAAAATAATAATAAAATAATAAAATAAAATAAAATTGGAATGCAGGCTCAGCTGACAGCTCCCATGTGGGAATGAAATCCCAGGCTTCCTTTAATGTAAAGCTCCTGGTTTTGTTGTTGTCGTTTGTTTTTGTGTTTGTGTTTCTGAAACAGAGTCGTGTTGTACTGGAATGGGATTGTACTGGAATGGGACCCCCCTCTGATGCACCCTCTTCCTGCGAAGCTTTTCAAGCCCCCATTAATGGCAGCTTCTTTTTCCCGTACCAGTGACCGGCTTCGCACAATGACCAACGTACTGGGGGACTCAATTGGAGCGGCCGTCATCGAACACTTGTCTCAGCGGGAGCTGGAGCTGCAGGAAGCTGAGCTCACCCTCCCCAGCCTGGGGAAACCCTACAAGTCCCTCATGGCACAGGAGAAGGGGGCATCTCGGGGACGGGGAGGCAATGAGAGTGCTATGTGAGGGACCCCCAGCTCTGTTCCCTCCCAGAAAGGAGGGAAGGGGGCTGGGGAGGGGAGTCCTGGGGACACATCTGTCACCCAACTGACGTGGGCTGAGTACACATGTTCTGCTTGGCTTGTTTAGGGGGGAGGAAAAAGTGAAATAAAGGAGCAGGAATGAAAGGTATATAAGGTCTGTATTTCTCTCTGAGCATATGCTGAGGACTTGAAGGAGGGTATGAGTCAGGGAAGGGAAGAAAAGTTTCTCCTAGGTTTGGGGAGCAGGGAAGCCTCAGCTTCAACAAGAAGAGGGGTCAACTCATGTTTCTTATATTCTCAAAGAGTGGCAGAACTGAAGAGGGTAAAGAAAAACCATTATTTCTTTTAACAAAACAGTATCCGTGGTCTCTATGTCAGGGGTCCCCGAGACCACCTTTAGGTTCAGCAATTCACTAGAAAGACTCACTGAATTCAGGACGGGTCCTGTGACTCACCTGCAATCCCAGCACTTTGAGACACCGAGGCAGGAGGATTTCTTGAGTCCAGGAGTTTGAAACCAGCTGGGATAACATGGCAAAACCTCACCTCTACCAAAAGACACAAAAAACTAGCCAAGTGTGGTGGTGTGTGCCTGTAGTCCAGTTATTCAGGAGGCTGACGTGGGAGGATGGCTTGAGCGCCACAGGAGGCAGCTCCGGTGAGCTGAGATTGCACCATTACACTCCAGCTGGGTGACAGAGCAAGACTTGGTCTGGAAGAAAGAAAAAAAAAAGAAAAGAACATTTCCAGCTCCATTATAATCTTATGGGTCCATCATAATATATGTGGCCTGTCATCTGCCAAAACATCATGTGGGGCATGACCCCATACCAATGCTTCAAGATAATAAAAAAACAAATTCACTAAAATAAGATGCTACTATATTATAAAAGTGACGTTAAAATCAATGAGGGGACCAGGTATGGTAGCTCTCACCCGTAATCCCAGAACTTTGGGAGGCTGAGGCAGGCAGACCACTTGAGGTCAGGAGTTTGAGACCAGCCTGGCCAGCATGATGAAACCCCGTCTCTACTAAAAATACAAAAATACAAAAATTACAGGTGTGGTGGTGCACACCTGTCATCCCAGCTACCTGAGAGGCTGAGGCAGGAGAATCACTTGAACTCAGGAGGTGGAGGTTGCAGTGAGCTGAGATTGTACCATTGCACTCCAGCCTGGGCGACAAGAGTGAAACTCCGTCCCAAAAAAAAAAATAAAAAATCAATGAGGAAAGAAAAGACGTTGAAAAAATGGTACTTGGATAATTCGTTATTAATTGGGGAGCAAAATCAAGTTAAATTCCTGTCTTAACATCAACCACCATAATAGAATGAAGTTGGAGGAAAAATGTGAAATAGCAGTAGACTTCTAGAAAAAAAGGAGAGATTAACCCTCTGAGCAGAAATCCAGATAGAAGAAAGAAAAAGGAAGACAGTGAAAATAATTGGTGGACTCAAACGTGTGAGATATCTGCAGGTAAAACAGTAAAGAGAATAAAAGATGAATGGAAAGCTATGGAAAGTATTTAAGAAACACATACATCAAAGAGATATCCGCACTCTCATGGTTATTTCAGCACTATTCACAATAGCTAAGATTTGGAATCAAACTAAGTGTTCATCAACAGATGGAGAAAGAAAATGTGTCACATGTACACAATGGAGCACTATTCAGTCATAAAAAATAATGAGAGATCCTATCATTTGCAACAACATGGGTGGAACTGCAGGAAATTGTGTTAAATGAAATAAACTAGGCAGCTGGACGTGGTAATCCCACACCTGTAATCCCAGCACTTTGGAAAGCTGAGGCTGGCAGATCACCCGAGGTCAGGAGTTCAAGACCAGCCTGGCCAACATGGTGAAACCCCATCTCTACTAAAAATATATCTCTACTAAAAATTAGCTGGGTGTGGTGGTGGGTGCCTGTAATCCCAGCTACTCGGGAGGCTGAGGCAGGAAGAATAGCTTGAATCCGGGAGGTAGAGGTTGCAGTAAGCCGAGATCTCACCATTGCACTCTAGTCTGGATGACAAGAGCGTAAGCCCATCTCAAAAATACAAAAACAAAACAAGAAGAAAAGAAATAAGCCAGGCAAGAAAAACAAATATTACATGTTCTTGCTTGTATGTGGGAGCTGAAAAAACTGAACTCATGGAAACAGAGTAGAATGATGGTTACCAGAAGCTAGGAGGGGTAGAAGGGAGGGAGAATAAAAGAAGGATAATGGGTACAAAAATACAGTTAGAAGGAATAAAATCTAGTATTTGGTAGCATAATAGGGTGACTATGCTTAACAATAATTTATTGTAAATTTCAAAATTACTAAAGAGTGGAATTGGAATGTTTATTTTTTTCATTTTTAATTTTATTTTATTATTATTATTTTAATTGCATTTTATGTTTTGGGGTACATGTGAAGAACATGCAAGATTGTTGCATAGGTACACACATGGCAGTGTGATTTGCTGCCTTCCTCCCCTTCACCTACATCTGGCATTTCTCCCCATGCTATCCCCCTCCAACTCCCCACCCTGTGTTGTCCCTCCCCTCTTCCCCCCAACAGACCCCAGTGTGTAGTGCTCCCCTCCCTGTGTCCACATGTTCTTATTGTTCAAAACCCGCCTATGAGCCACAAGTTCTTATTGTTCAACACCCGCCTATGAGTGAGAACACGAGGTGTTTGTGATTTTCTGCTCTTGTGTCAGTTTGCTGAGAATGATGGTTTCTAGGTTCATCCATGTCCCTACAAAGGACACAAACTCATCATTTTTTATGGCTGCACAATATTCCATGGTGTATATGTGCCACATTTTCCCTGTCCAGTCTATCATCGATGGGCATTTGGGTTGGTTCCAGGTCTTTGCTATTGTAAACAGTGCTGCAATGAACATTCATGTGCATGTGTCCTTATAGTAGAATGATTTATAATCCTTTGAATATATGCCCAGTAATGGGATTGCTGGGTCAAATGGAATTTCTATTTCTAGGTCCTTGAGGAATCGCCACACTGTCTTCCACAAGAAATGATAAATGCTTGAAGCAATAGATACCTGAATTACCTTGATTTGATTATTATGCAAGTATGTTTGTGTAAAAGTTTCATACATGCCCGATAAATATGTACAACTATTATGTATCCATAATGACTAAGAATAAAAATTCAATAACTAAGTCAACTAGAATTTTTAAAAATCTAAAATTATGAATGATCAAAGGAGGTAAACTCAAAATTTAGTAAAAATAAATGTAAGTCAGTCACTACACAATGTATACATATATCAAATCATCATACTATACACCTTGAATATGTACAATTTTAATTTGTCAACTATACCTCAGTAAAGCTGGAAAAAAGAGTTACTATAAAAATGTCGAACACAAAAAGATCAAGCACAAAGATGTGCTCATTTTCATGAACAACCAACGGAAGTCAAATTAAAATATCAAAGGAAACAATAAATCTTACTCATGGGTTTAATTTGCTTATTTATTTATTTTTATTATTATACTTTAAGTTCTGGGGTACATATGCAGATCATGCAAGACTGTTACATAGGTATACACATGCCATGGTGGTTTCCTCCATCCATCCCCCATCATCTACATTAGGTGTTTCTCCTAATGTTATCCTTCCCCAATCCCCTCACCCTCTGCTATCCCTCCCCTAGCCTCCTCAACCCCTGACAGACCCCGGTGTGTGATGTTCTCCTCCCTGTGCCCATGTGTTTTCACTGTTCAACAGCCACTTATGAGTGAGAACACGCAGTGTTTGGTTTTCTGTTCTTGTGTCAGTTTGCTGAGGATGATGGTTTCTAGCTTCATCCATGTCTCTGCGAAGGACATGAACTCACCCTTTTTTATGGCTGCATAGTATTCTATGGTGTACATGTGCCACATTTTCTTTATCCAGTCTATCATTGATGAGCATTTGGGTTGGTTCCCTATTGTAAACAGCACCGCAATGAACATATGTGTGCATGTGCCTTTATAATAGAACGATTTATAATCCTTTGGGTATATATCCAGTAATGGGATTGCTGGATCGGGTTTAATTTACTTCTAAGGCTGCAGCCCCCAGACACAGAATATTTCTTTGCTGAGGAGCATAATTCCAGAAGAATTTATGTCAGAGAACTCCTGGTTCCTTTGAGATTTGACTATTAATATCAGAAGGTTTGACTAGAGATAACTGTCATGGGTGAGTGGCAACTGTCTGGGGCTGGTGGTGTGGAGGATAAGAATCTACCAACACAGTTGTAGGTAAGGAAAGGCAGATTGATTGGTGAAAGTATGAAAGTACATTGCAAGGAAGCAATGGGCAGGCCAGCAATAGAGGAGCTGACTGCCAAGAGACAAAAGCTTGCTGGGGATTTTATAGGACAGTGCTTGTTGAAGAGGGCTTTGTACAGTATTGATAACGCCAAGGGTGCAGTGAACTAACTTGCAATTTTTGTATCAGCCTGGTGATAGCTGCATGGGTCTGGTGATAGCTGCATGCAGGAATATTGTGAGCTATTTGTACAGGAGGGCTTTGTGTCCAGGACCGTGAAGAAAGGCAGACTTGTAGCTTATCTGCTTCTTCTTTTTGCTTTCCCTTAGTCCGGCCAGCCTGAATCCTTTTCCCTAATGAGGACTCCACAGTAACATAACGCCTGCGACAGCTGTCTGATTCATACAACCCTACATTTGAAGCTTCTCACATATTCATTACCTTGAGCTAGTTACCTACTTACCATAAGCTCTTACTTTCTTATTTGTGAATATGGGAAATAAAACTAATTACATCAAAGAGTTATTGGAAAAATGAAATGAGGCAGTGTATATAAAGCTCTTAAACTGTGTTGGTATATAAAGTGTTATTTATATCAGTTCACGTCCTTTGCAAGGACATGGATGAAGCTGGAAACCATCATTCTCAGCAAACTGATACAAGAACAGAAAACCAAACACTGCATGTTCTCACTCATAAGTGGGTGTTGAACAATGAGAACTCATGGACACAGGGAGGGGAACATCACACACTGGGGTCTGTTGGCAGGTGGGGGGTTAGGAAAGGGACAGCAAGGGGTGGGGAGATTGGGGAGGGATAACATTAGGAGAAATACCTAATGTAGGTGATGGGGGGATGGAGGCAGCAAACCACCATGGCATGTGTGTACCTATGTAACAATCCTGCAAGATCTGCACATGTACCCCAGAACTTAAAGTACAATAAAAATGAAAATAAAAAACAGAAAGTTCAACATATATAAAAAATCAACATCAATAACCTTGAATTCTGTTTCTAGCTCAAAAACCTAATTAATTAATTAGAGACAGGGGCTCACTCTGTCACCCAGGCTGGAGAACAGTGGCATAATCATGGCTCACTGCAGCCCCAACCTCCTGGGTTCAAGCCATTCTCCTGCTTCAGCTTCCTGAGTAGCTGAAACTATAGGCATGCAGCACCATGCCTGGCTAAAAGCTCTAATCAGATTAATGAATTTGTATTTTTCTGGTCCAGATCTTTATTTTATATTTAGCCATCCACCCATCTATTTTTCTACTCCATTTGACAAATATCATGTAAACATGAACTCCTTACCAATAACTGCACTAGCCATTGTGATTGCAAAAATGGTAAGTCATTGCTCTGAAATTCAAGAAACCCATATTATGAAGGAGTAAAAAAGTTAAGTTGGCATGACTGAAAGGAAAGTGAATCAGATAAAAAAAAAAAAGGAGGGAACTCTTTGAGTTATTTTTATTCACATAACCTCAAAAAACATCTCTGTAAATGAGTTTCCAGGGCAACATTTCAAAAATAGGGACATATCCCATCGCTTCTGAGAATATATATTTAACATGTCAGATTTGATTTTTTTTTTTTTAAATCCAAATCAGGCCAGGCACAGTGGCTCACGCCTATAATCTCCAGCACTTTGGGAGTCCGAGGCAGGCAGATCGTTTGAGGTCAGGCGTTCGAGACCAGCCTGGACAACATGGTAAAACCTTGTCTGTACTAAAAATACAAACATTAGCCAGGCGTGGTGGTGCACACCTGTAGTCCCAGCTACTCAGAAGGCTGAGGCAGAGGAATCACTTCAACCTGGGCAGTGGAGGTTGCAGGGAGCCGAGATCATGCCACTGCATTCCAGCCCGGGCAACAGAGGGAGACTCCGTCTCAAAATCAACAACAACAAACATACCCAAAAACAAACAAACAAACAAACAAACAAATCATTACTGAAGATAACTGAGAGAATGCCAGATCATATTCATACAAAGTTAAAATTACTCATTAGAAAGTCAAAAAGGGTGATCCTATATAACCTTATTGGCAGTAGCAAGGGCAGGAAAAGTTTCCAAAGGAAGAAATGCTTTAAAATGTATAAAAGAAGGCCGGGTGCAGTGGCTTACTGCCTGTAAGCCTAGCATGTTGGGAGACCAAGACAGGCAGATTGCCTGAGATCAGGAGTTTGAGACCAGCCAGGCCAACATGACAAAACTCCATCTCTACTAAAAATACAAAAATCATTGGGGCCTGGTGGCTCATGCCTGTAATCCCAGCTGCTCAGGAGGCTGAGGCAGAAGAATCACTTGAACCTGGGAGACGAAGGTTGCAGTGAGCTGAGATCGTGCCACTGCACTGCAGCCTGGGTGACAGAGTGAGACGCCTTCCCTGCCCTGCTCCAAATGCATAAAAGCAGAAGTCAAAATATTAGCCGAAGGAGGCCAATCTGGCCTCAGTATTGTGTTCACCGCTATTCATGAGAGCTTGGCAGTGGTCCCCGTATTGAGAGATGTTGCCCTGAGGAGGATTCTCCCCAGGGATCCCTTTATGTCCCTGTTCCTCAGGCTGTAGATGAAGGGGTTCAGCATGGGGGTGACCATGGTGTACATCACCGAGGCCATGAGACTTGTCCTAGAAGATGGTGTAGCTGCAGATAGACCCCAAGGTCTATCTTTTCTCCCCAGGGATCCCTTTATGTCCCTGTTCCTCAGGCTGTAGATGAAGGGGTTCAGCATGGGGGTGACCATGGTGTACATCACCGAGGCCATGAGACTTGTCCTAGAAGATGGTGTAGCTGCAGATAGACCCCAAGGTCTAACTGAGATAGACCCCAAGGCCCGTGCCATAGAACAGCGTGACCACTGAGAGGTGAGACCCACAGGTGGAAATGGCTTTGTGCTGGCCCCGGGCAGGTGATACTCTCAGGATGGAGGAGAAAATCTGAGAATAAGAGTATAGGATTCCAGAGAGAGGAAAAACACCCATTGCAATCGTCACAAAATACATCACGATGTTATTGACGAGGGTTTCAGAACAGGCGAGCTTCAGGATTTCGAGAACATCACAAAAAAAGTGTGGGATTTCCATGTTTGTGCAGAAGGACAGCCTCAAAATGGTCAAGGTCTCGAGCAGGGAAACCATGACACTGATGCACCAGGACCCCAGAACTAGCAGTCTACAGAGCCGGGGGTTCATGATGACTGTGTAGTGCAGGGGGTGACAGATGGCCACAAACCGGTCATAGGCCATCACCGTCAAGAGTAAATTGTCCAGGCATCCAAATGCAACGAAAAAAAAAATCTGGGTGAGGCAGCCTGCAAAAGTGATAATTTTGCTTTGTGTTCGGATATCCACCAGCATCTTTGGGACGGTCGTGGACGTGAAACAGATGTCAGCAAAGGACAGGTTGGAGAGAAACAAGTACATGGGGGTGTGGAGGTGGGAGTCCGAGCTGATGGCCAGGATGATGAGCAGATTCCCGAGCACGGTGACCAGGTACGTGGACAGGAACAGCCCAAAGAGGAAGGGCTGAAATTCTGGTTCCTCTGAAATTCCCAGTAGAAGGAATTCTGAAATTTGTGTATCGTTCCCTGCTTTCATCTGGTTGATGTTTCTACCAAAAAGAGAGAAGAACATGACACTCACATGCATTACAAACCTACCAGAAATGCTGTTACGGATATCCTACATGAAGAGGCTATTGTTTTTTATTTTCTAAAGTTGATTTTTTTAAGTTGGCAGATAAAACAGAGTGTCTTTATCATGTCCACCATGATGCTTTGAAGTATGTTTACACTGTGGAATGGCTAAATCTAGCCAGTGATCATCTGACGAGAACACTTAATACTCCCTTTGCATTTTTCAAAATACAATATATTACTATTAACTATATCATATTACTATTAATGGTTTTATGTATATGATCACAGTACCATTAGAACCATGCTGTGCAAGAGATTTCTTGAACATGACATTTCTGTCTTGCTTAATTTTGTATCCTTTGACCAACATCTCCCCAGCTCTCCCCAGCAACCCTCCCATCCTCTGATAATCTCCATTCTACAAGAATTCAATCTTCCTGTCTGATTGTAATTTTGTGTCCTCTGATGTCCCCAACCCACCCTCCTAGCACCCCCAGCCTCTGGTAACCTCCATTCTACAGGAAGTTAATTGTGCGTTATTTTGTGTGTGAATCTGGTGCCAATCAGGGGGATCCTCTTGCCATCTTGGATCAGGAATTCCTGTCCCACTCTCAGCCTTTCCCTGAAGGCGTGTACTCTACAATACTGATGAGAAAATCTTTCACGCATTTGGGGAATATAAAGTGAATTTTGATATGTTCCAGGCACTGTCTAGTAAATGAGTATGTGGTGTTATAATATAAGAAAATCTCTACATGACTGAGAGAGAATAGAAGAAAAAAATGTAAATGCCATATATTATGTCAGATGGCAGCAAATCCTACGATGAGGAAGAATGATGTTAACAGAAAAAAAGTGTAGATAGAGCATTATTATTGTTGTTATGATTTCTGAGATGGAGTCTTGCTCTGCCACCCAGGCTGGAGTGCAGTGGCACAATCTCAGCTCACTGCAACCTCCGCCTCACCCTCCCAATGTGCTGGGGTTACAGGAGTGACCCACTGCACCTGGCCTATTACACTGAACTCTCTTCACCATTATATAAAAAAATTCAAATGAGCAGGAACTTCACCTGCTCTGTTTATCTTTGTTTTTTTTTTTCACTTAGGTACATGAATATGTGTAGAAGAATTACAAAAAATTAAAGCAAGAGGAAGTTATAAAATAAAAACTGTCAGTGGAATAAAGCCAGAAAAATATAGTAAATTTAAAAACACTATCTTAAGTGAATTTGAGGGAGACATTGAAAATTAACTGAAAGAAGGTATAAAATAACAGTAATTTAATATCAGAACGGATGAATTATTTAATTGGCAAAGACCTACACAATGAATTATATTACATATAGTGTCACTAGAATGTTCTGGTATATGGCAGATACTCATCTGTTATTGAATGAATCAGAAACTAAGTATTAGTATATATGGACATTTAATGTATGACAAGGTTATATTGCAATTTAGTTGGAAAATGCTGAATTGTGGAACAAAAGCTGGTAAATGGCTATCTACCTGGAAGACAATGAAGTTTCTCCCCATCTCATATTTTACAAAAAATTAGTGGGTTTAAACACCTTATAAAGTAAATAATACATGTTAGCTGAACATGTAGAAAACCACACAGAAAATGACGTGTATGCAAAGCGTGCTAAGGCAAGAAACAGAATATTATAGACATATATTTAGGTAAATAAAATTTACAGCTTTTTGTGCTGAAAAGTATTTCCTCAAATGTCAATGAAAAATCAATAATCTGTAGAAATAATTTGAAATGGTGATAACTGGACAAATGGATATATGATAATAAACAAATCAAAATGGTGATTGTATGTAGGAATCTTTGCTCAAACCCAGTAATGGTTTAATACAACACTCTCTATCACACCCATCAGCCTGGGGAAAAGCCTGAAGGGCAGCTGCCACGTTGAGTGGGGTTGGAACTTTTCAACAGGTAGCAAACAGGGACTCTGCCGTTTTGCCGGCAGAAGTGTAAAGTGTTACAGAATCTTGGGGAGGTAACCTAGAAGGAGATGTGAATATTAAAAACACAGATATTCATGAACTCCAAGTTTCTCAATCCAGCGCTAATGAAATTCGGGGCCAGATTATTTACTGAGGTGGGGTCTGCCCTGTGCATTGTATTATCATTTCCCTGTTATATTGTATTATAACAGCTTCCCTGTTCTCTATTCACCCTCCTCAAGGTGACAGCCAAACCTGTCATTGCTCAAAATTCCACGGGGGACAAAACTACCCGCAGTGAGGATCACTGCTTTAACATGAAAATCCTACAATATTTTCATATATTTATAAAAATATTTTAATATAAGTATTTATATACATAGTTATCTATCCCGCCACAGCTACTACTTTTTTTCTCTCTCCACTTATTTGCAAAATCCTTGGGCATATAGTCTACTTTTACTGGAACCACTTTCTTCCTCCCGTTTCCTCATCAAATTGGGCCTCTGTGACCATTACTTAACTGTCAGGAATCACCCTTCTTGCTGAGTTCAATGTTCACTGCTCTTTTTAGCATCATAAACAATTACATGAATCAAATAGTTTATCAAGCAAGCAAGCAAGCCAACAACCAAAGCAATTTCTCTTCTCGGGGCTTGGCTGGGTTGGCTCTCAGATGACTTTGGGTCCATGTTTATGGACTGTGTTCTCCCTGATCCTTTCCTACGGTACCTCTTGGACTCACCTTGTTGGGTCTTCTGAGAGGAAGGCATCCATGTGGATGTGACTACCTCCCCTGGTGGATGATGGAGACTGAAGCTCTGTACTGAGACAGTAGGAGACAGGGAAGCATCGGTAGCTGAGCCAGATCAAGGACTCCAAAGGAAACAACCATGTCTCATTGAACCCAAGGTTGCATATGCTGAGGAACAGCAGCAGGGGAGAAATTCGCAGCTTTGTAAATCTGTACAAAATGTACAGCTTTGTAACTCTGAGGCACATTTCCTCTTGTTATTCCAACCTGATGACATCATTTTCCTTTGGGATTTTCCCCTGCACTGAAAGAAATCTTTTTCTGCATGCTCTGTTCCCAAGACACTATATTGAATCTGAGGTTAATGCAGCCTTCATTACTCCTTCTCCATGGACTTGCTTGACTTCCAGAGACCTAGCCTCCTAACACCTTAACTCAAACCCTAGAGGAAAGTTTTTTCCAAAGTCTAAACTGAGGAACTTGTCTTGACTAGGTCTCTTGGGTCTCCAAGAATCTGACGTGTGATGTGAACACAGCCCTTGATACCTCCAGAAAATTGCTATTCCCCTCTTCAACAAGGGATGAACTATGTTCTGATAGAAAACCGTAGGTACTACATTCTTGGGCTTTATGATGCTTTCAGCAAAACAATAAGAAATTTCATACGTTTATGACAGGTCAAGAGCTGTCGTATCATTATTCATTTATAAAACATTTGGTTGCTGTAAGAGATGTATTTGGATCTCTTTATGCAAATTGCCCTGCAATTAGCACCTTATAAAATTATTTTAATTTTTTTAAATGTATTTAATAATTTTTTTAATTGATGGGTAAATTGGTATGTATTTATCATGTCTAAAAGAATGTTCTGAGGTCTAGCTACATTATGGAATGTTAAATTCAGCTAATTCATCTATGTTTTACCTCACATTGTTGTCATTTTTGCGGTGAGAACACTTAACATCACTTAGTATGTTTTGATAATACAATATATGATCATTAAGTATAAAGTATCCATGTTGTACTCTACCTCATGAATGTATTCTTTCTAACTTCAATTTAGTATCCTTTGAGACACATCTCCCCACCCTCCTTCCACAACTGTCCCAGCTTCTGGTAGTCACTATTCTGTTCTCTAATTCTATGAGATTTTTTAAAATTTTATTCCTCATGTGAATGATGTCATGTAGTATTTGTCTTTCTGTGTCTGGCTTCTTTCACTTAACACGATATCCTTCAGGTTCCTTCGTTTTGTTGCAAATCACAGGATTTCCTTCTTGTATATGGCTGAATATTTCTCCATTGTGTAGATGTATCACATTTAAAAATTCATTCATCCATTGATGGAGACTTAGACTAATATAGTATCTTGGTTATTGTGAATAGTGCAGCAATAAACATGAGAGTACAGATATCTCTGATATACTGTTGTCATTTACTTTTGCTAAGTATCAGTAGTAGGATTGCTGAATCATGTACTAGTTCTATCTTTAATGTTTTAGGAACCTCTGTACTATTTTTCATAATGGTTATACTCATTTACATTCCACCAACAATGTACAAGGTTTTATCTTTATCTACATTCTTGTCAGCCACTGTTATTATTCTTTTCTCTTTTTTTTAAACGGAGTTTCACTTTTGTTGCCCAGGCTGGAGTGCAGTGGCACCATCTCAGCTCACTGCAACCTCCACCTCATGGGTTCAAGTCATCCGCTAGCCTCAGCCTCTAGAGTAGCTGGGATTATTATTCTTTTCCTGTCTTTCTGATAATAGCAATTCTAATGAGATGTGGTGGTATCTCATTGTGGCTTTGATGTGCATTTTCCTGGTGATTAGTGATTTTGAGCACTTTTCATGTAGTTTTGGCTATTTGTATGTTTTATTTGAAAAAAATGTCTCCTCAGGTCTTTTGCCCATTTATTAATTTTTTTTTTTGCTTGAGTTTTTATTTGTTTTCTTGCTATTGAGTTTTTTAAATATATTCTGAATGGCCCCTTTTCGGATGTATAGTTTGGAAATATTTTCTTTCATTCTGAAGCTTGTTTCTTCAGTCTGTCAGTTATTTTATTATCTGTGCACAAGCTTTTTAGTTTAATGTCATCCCATTTATCTATTTGTACTTTGTTAACTGAGCTTTTGAAGTCTTAGTCAAAAATCCTTGCCTAGATCAATTTCATGAAGGATTCTAATACATTTTTAATAGTAGTCTCGTATTTTTGAGTCTTTCATTTAAGTGTTTTTGTTTTTTTTTTAATTTTACTTTAGGTTCTGGGGTACATGTGCAGGTCATGCAGGGTTGTTGCATAGGTGCATACATAACCAGGTAGTTTTCTGCATCTATTCCCTCTTTGACTATATCCATCATTTCTCCCCATGTTATCCCTCCCCCCCCACTGTATCTCCCCTAGCCCCCTCCGACTGCCCCCAGTGTGTGATGCCTCTCCCTGAGTCCATGTGTTCTCATTGTTCAACACCCGCCTATGCGTGAGAACATATGGTATTTGGTTTTCTGTTCTTGTGTCAGTTTGCTGAGAATGATGGTTTCCAGATTCATCCAAGTCCCTAAAAAGGACACAAACTCATTGTTTTTTATGACTGCGTAGTATTCCATGGTGTATATTTGCCACATTTTCTTTGTCCAGTCTATATTGATGGGCATTTGGGTTGGTTCCAGGCCTTTGCTATTGTACACAGTGCTGCAATAAACATACATGTGCATGTGTCTTTATTGTAGAACAATTTATAGTCCTTTGGGTATATGCCCAGTTATGGGATTGCTGGGTCAAATGGAATTTCTATTTCTAGATCCTTGAGAAATCGCCACACTGTCTTCCACAGTGGTTGAACTAATTTACACTCCCACCAACTGTGTAAAAGTGTTCCTGTTTCTCCACATCCTCTCCAGCATGTGTTGTCTCCAGATTTTTTAATGATCATCATTCTAACTGGCATGAGATGGTAACTCAATGTGGTTTCGATTTGCATTTCTCTAATGACCAGTGATGATGAGCATTTTTTCATATGTTTTTGACCTCATATACATCTTCTTTTAAAAAGTGTCTGTTCATATCCTTTGCCCACTTTTGAATGGGTTTGTTTTTTTCTTGTATAATTCTGTTTGTTTTTTCCTTCTTTGATGAAGTCATTTATTACTATACACTTTTCTCTTAAAGTGACTTTTGCTGCATAACAATTTAAAAATAAAAATATTTTTAAATTTCCCTTTTTTAAATTTTTGTAGGTACATCATAGGTGTATGTATTTCTGGGGTACATGAAACATTTTGATATAGGTATGCAATGCATAATAATCACATAATGGAGTATCCATCCCCTCAAACATTTCAGCACTTTGGGAGGCTGAGGCTGGTGGATTGCTTGAGCCCAGGAGTTTGAGACCAGCCTGGGCAACATGGTGAAATGCTATCTCTACAAACACACACACACACACACACACACACACACACACACACACACACACACACACAGAGTTAGCAGGGCATGGTGGCATGCTTCTGTAGTCCCAGCTACTCAGGAGGCTGAGGAGAAGGCTGAATTTTAAATGAGGATGTTAATAGAAATTATTTGAGCCTGGGAGGAGAAGGTTGCAATGAGCTGAGATTGCATCACTGCACTCCGCCTGGGTCACAGAAAGTGACTCTCTCAAAAATAAAAAAAAAAGAAAGAAAAGAAAAAAAATTTTCTCAAAACCTCATAGTTATAACAAGCTATTGTAAGCTCATAACTTTGACCATGTATCAAAATTCCACTGTTTATTTATTTGTTTGTTTGAGACAAAGTCTCACTTTGTCACCCATACTGGAGTGCAGTGGCGTGATCTCAGCTCCCTGCAACATTTGCCTCCTGGGGTCAAGCAATTCTCCTGCCTCGGCCTCCTGAGTACCTGGGACTACAGGTGCCCACCACCACAGTCAACTAATTTTTGTATTTATAGTAGAGAAGAGGTTTCACCATGTTGGCCAGCCTGGTCTTGAACTCCTGACCTCAGATGATCCACCTGCCTTGGCCTTCCAAAGTGCTGGGAGCCATTGTGAACCACTGTGCCCGGCCAAAATTCCAGTTTTATTCTAGCCCTTGTCCCCACTCCATCTTATGAGTTCATTATCACATTTTACATCATTTAATTTAGAGCATCCCTTAACAAATTAACAGGCACTATTTTTGTTTGACTTTCTATTACTTGCAGCTGAATGGCATCTGTAACTTGCCACACTGTTTACCATACACTTTAGAATATTTGTATCATGCCATATGTATGGAAAACCTACACGGGAATCAAAATTGATTATATTCCATAAGTACATTGTTAACAAATGAAACAATTGGAGTGTATTCCTAGTCTTTGATGGGTCTACACACAAAGAAGTGTCTTGACAAATTAGAAGACCTCCATTGGAGAATTATCCACATACAGGGAAAAAAAAAAGTCATTGGGTGACCAGAGCAAGGAAACAGTATTGTGAGGTTTTCTTCTGCATAAGTAAAGACTTAGTGGTCAAGAAACATGTGTGCAACTGAAAAGGATGCTGGTGTAGCTTCTGGTACATCACTTCATGCTGTCCCACCTATCTTTGAGTCTCTAGTAAATCCAATCTCTTCTCAAGCCTTTCATTCAGGGCACACACAATGGAAGCAATTGCTGACTGATACAATAATCAAAGTTATCAGAACTGAGGGAAATTATAATTATCTGTTACTTTGTAGTTTGGGCCTTTTCTCTGATATTGGAAGAGTATTCATATTTCTTTGTTATTCAAATTTATTTTAGAAAATTGTATTAAAGAGCAACTACATTGAGATTCCTTTCCAGGTGACTAGGGAAGGTGGAAGGACATGCATGTTTGTGCAGGAAAACTTGGGACCCTGGATCATATGACTGGACAGGCATTCACAGTGTCTTTGGAGAAGTCCCTTGATCATTAAGATTCAAGTTTCTGGGTAGAATAAAGATACCTCATAGATAGCCTTAGTATGGTTCATTCACACCTGACTGATGATGACAAAGTTGAGAAATGGGGGAGATACTTCATTTAGAGCCATGAAAGCCATACATTTAGTCAACACTGAATGTTTTCAGTCAGAAACAAGAAGATAGGCCAGGAATGGTGGCTCACACTTGTAATCCCAGCACTTTAGGAGGCTGAGGCGGTTGGATCACTTGAGGTCAGGAGTTTGATGCCAGCCTGGCCAACATGGTGAAACCCGTCTCTACTAAAAATATCAAAATTAGCCAAGCATGGTGGCAGGCACCTGTAATCCCAGCTATTCCAGAGGCTGACACAGGAGAATCGCTTGAACCCAGGAGGTGGAGGTTTCAGTGAACCAAGATCCCACCTGCACCACTACGTGCCAGCCTGGGCAACAGCGAGACTCGATCTTCAAAAACAAAACAAAACCAAAAGAAACAAGAAGGTAATTCAATAACAAATCAAAACAAAAAAAAAATCCTTCACTGCTATGAATGACACCCTTTACACATGAATACCAATCTTTTATACTTCAACAAGTAGACACAGCATGAAATGCAATTATTTCACATGGTAATGCAATGTATGATTTAAAATTTACTTCATTATATTTGTTTATTTCCGACTGTAAGGCCATACTAGACAAACTACTTTTTTTTTTTTTTTTAATTTGGCTTTCCATGTAGACTCCACTTCTAGTTAGTCAGATACAGATCACAGCCTGACTGGAATAAGTGTCTCCTTCTTCAATGCACTCTTGGGAGTAGAGAATCAGCAAGTAGCGTTTTCTTGCCTTCCAGACCAGTATCCCACAGGAAAATCAGGTACTCAGAGGATGGAGTCACAACAGGGAAATGTACCTAATTAGCAAATACAGGGAGCTGTAAATATTTCTGCCGCTGTTGTTCTGAAGATCGTACAACCTTGAGAAGAACAGGACATGGTTGATTCTTTCAAAGTCTCATGTCTAGCTAGAGGAGCGATGCTTAATTTCCTTCTATCATTTTGTGTGGGGACAGAGGTTTAGTCTCCATCATCAACGATCCATGGAAGAACTCAGGGTTCCATATGGCAACCTTCATCCTGGAGTCCTCATACAGATGAGTCTGAGCACCAGAAAGGTATTGGAGGAAATGTTCAAAGAGAATGGAAGCCAAGAACCTTTACCTGAGATGACCTAAGAGCCAAACCCACCTAGCCCAAAATGAGAGATTGATGTGTGTTTGCTTGCCTGGTTGACTCATCTATAACTAATTTATTTAACATGTTAAATGTATCTGTTAGACTCAGGAATGCAAGGATTATTATTGACAATTACGTGATGGAAGCTAAGTCCAACTGGATTAGACTAGAGAAGGAATGGGAGAGATAAAGTGGTTTCAGTAAAATAAGAACATGTACTAGGAACTTTGCAATTAAAGAAGTAAGAAAGTAGAATATTAGGTGTGGGCAGACATGCAATGAATTGAGGACCTATTTTTAAATTTTTTATGATAAGTGTATTCGAGCACACTACGTATTCACTAGAAAATAAAGACCAATAGATCACTTGCAAATACCACCCTGCAAAGCAGTCCATAAAACATACATTTTATTTATTTTATTTTTTGAGATGGAATTTTACTCTTGTAGCCCAAATTGCAGTGCAATGGTGCCATCTTAGCTCACTGCAACTTCTGTCTCCCAGGTTCAAGGAATTCTCCCGTCTCAGGCTCCTAAGTAGCTGGAACTACAGACACATGCCACTACATATGGTTAATTTTTGTATTTTTAGTAGAGATGGGGTTTCAACATATTGGTCAGGCTGCTCTCAAATTCTTGACCTCAGATGATCCACCCATCTTGACCTCCCAAACTGCTGGGATTACAGGCATAAGCCACCATGCCTGCCCCAAAACATACATTTTAATAGTCTCTTCTCTCACTTTGGATATTCACATGAAATCATAAATGTTATCTTTTAAGTCAAAATGGGAATACTGAAGAGTTTTTATTTGCCATCACTTTCTTTCTGGGGAGGCTGAGCATACAGTGTTTGTGGGTTTGTTACCTTTTACTTTTTCTACTACAAATAATACAAGTTCTTGCTTGTATGTTCTGGGGTCTAGATGCTTTTATTCTTTGCATGCATTATTTCAAACAAAGAATTGGAATTTTTCACCAACTTGCTAAATACCATTTAATTTTTTAATGTTTGTATGTATGTATTATAATATAATGTCTGTATTAATGTATTTTTAAATGTATGTTGAGGGAATGTGTGAAAGTTCATACGATTTGAGTGGTCAAATCTCTCAGTCACTCATTTACATACTCCCCCACCACCAGCAATTTTTTTAACTTAGGAAATTCCTCTGTCTCATTACTAGAAATTAATCAGCTTTTATAGTTATGCCCTTCTTATTTCACATCTGTTTTTCCTTATTGCCATCTTTTCACCTTTTGTTATTGGATATATACTTCCATTTTCATTTTATTTTCTTTTAATTTGACGTTTGATGGACCAATAGTAACTACATATTTATGAGATGCAATGTGATAATATATGTGTACCTTGTGAAATGAATAAATGGAGCTGATTAATATATCCATAACCTCCCGTGTTTATCATTTCTTTGTGGTAACAACATTTAAAATCTATCTTTGCCATTTTGAAATATACCATAGTTTAATCTCCACTATCATCACCACACTTTGCAGTAGATCATGAATGTTCTTTCCTTCTGTCTAATTAAAACTTTATACCCTTTGACTAGATTCTCCCCATTCCCCACCCACCCTGCCCCATCCCTGCCTCTGGTAACCACCATTCTACTCTCTACTTCTATGGATTTGACTTTGTGTAATTTTATGTCTAAAGGAAGGCATACAGATCTATTTTTTTATTTATTTTATTGTATTTAGAGACAGACTCTTGCTCCCTCGCCAGGCTGGAGTGTAGTGGCACAATCAAGGCTCACTGCAAGCTCTGCTTCCTGTGTTCAAGCAATTCTTCTGCCTCAGCCTCCCAAGTAGCTAAGATTACAGGTGCCCCATCACACCCAGCTAACATTTTTGTATTTTTAGTAGAGATGGCATTTTGCCATGTTGGCCAGGCTGGTCTTGAACTCCTGACCTCAAGTGATCTGCCTGACTTAAGCTCCCAAAGCACTAGGATTACAGGCATGAGCCACTGTGCCCAGCTTATTTTTTAAATGTCAGTCATCTTGTGCCATCTTGTGGAACATATTCTCCTGTGCTCAACCTAACATCTTTTTCATAAGGTATTTGAATCCACTTATGTTTATACTGGATGCACCTATATAGCTTTAGATACTATTTCCTCCATGCCTTCTAAATTATATTTTCATATGTTTTTATTTGCAGGCTTTTCAAAAATAACATTGAAGTTGTGACCCATTTTGATGTCAACTGATTATCATTTTCTCGAATTCTTTCTTTCAGAAGTGAGTTTTAATTCAATTTCATTAAATATAGTTATTTTGAATCGGCTCTGTTTAACCTGGTTTACTTTCCCTTACATCCTTTTATTTTATCAATTCTAATTTCCTTGAAGTTTGTTTCTAAGGAAGGCACAGTGATACACACGTGTAGTTCCAGCTGCTAAAGAGGCTGAAGCAGGACGATTCTGTGAGGGTGATAGTTGGAGACCAGCCCCAACAACATAGCAAAACCCTGTCTCGAACACATATATATATATATATATATATATATATATATATATATATATATGTATATATACGTATATATACATATATATATATATGTATATATACGTATACGTGTATATATATATATTTTCCAGATAGATGCACATCTCTGTGAAACTGCAGAAGCGAACAAGGTGGGTGAAATTTGCTATTATTAGGATCTTGTATTGTACTTGAATGGTAGAGTGCAATGAAATAAATGTGTGCCTGACATCATAACCCAAGGGAAGAAGCATATGAAAAGAGACAATGGATAGATATAAGATGTGCAGGGCTTTGCAGGGTCCAGGCTGATGAGGGCTCCACGTGTTGGATGAGGAACAGAACCAGGACTACAGTGTGCCCATTGGATTTGTCAGAAAAGAGGTCAAAACCCGAAGCCAAAAGTAACAAAGAAAAGATGCCATAAAGAACAGTGAGTGAAGAGTCGTCTTCACCCAATGCTGAGCCATAGAAAAACACGTGTGTTCAAATAAATATGGAGTGGGTACAGGAATAGCAAGCAGATCAGGAACCTGATGTGAGCTCCATGATGAAGCAGGTGGATTGATAAAGGTCTATTCAGTTGGGGGCCCTTGAGTCTGGAGATAATGTCAGCTCTAGGCCGGCTGGCTGTCTGCCCAACAGCCTGGCTCTTCTTGGATTCCTCATTCAGGATGCATTTCCCTTGGTCACAGGAACTCACATTCTTTTTAAACTATTCTGCTTTCACTGCTCTGGATTAGAAACTTTTTCGACTGTGTCCCAGAGTAAGAAATACCTTGTACTTTATGACTCAACATGTGTACCAACACAAATACACACACATACACAAACGCACAGAGAGAGGGTGGGGGGAGAGAGAGTATCATGAAATCTTTGTGTATGTATGCTTAATAGGTATAATGCACTCTGATAGCTTCTTTTGTGATTTATTTATTCTTTTTTTTTTTTTTCTGAGACAGAGTCTCACTCTATCACCAGGCTGGAAGTACAGTGTCACAATCTCGGCTCACTGCAACCTCCGCCTCCTGGGTTCAAGCAATTCTCCTGCCTCACCCTCCCAAAAGTAGCTGGGAATACAGGCCTGCACCATCAGGCCCATCTAATTTTTGTATTTTTTGTAGAAACTGGGTTTCACGATGTTGGCCAGGATGGTCTCAATCTCTTGATCTCGTGATCCGCCTGCCTCAGCCTCCCAAAGTGCTGGGATTACAGGTATAAGCCACCATGCCCGGCCCTATTCTATTTAATTCTTTCAAACCACACTCTGACCCTTTAATGGGTCCTGATCCAAGATTATGAACAACATTCCAGTACTATGCCCTCCACACCTATTTTAGCATCTTTTTTAAGGTTTCTCTTTTTCTAAGGCTTTCTATCTAAGGCTTCTTTTCTGGCTTTTTTCTCTTCCTTATTGTCAGAAAATTCTGAGACACCACATTCTCTCATTTGTTCATACAGTGTATATTTATTTGGCTACTGTCACCAACTGCCCTAAATGTGGGGTGGTGAGGAACTGCATGTAACATTATCATGTCGCTCACTCAGGTGCCCACAGTATAGTTGGGGAAAATTCTATGGAATGAAATAAAATTGACACAGTGATAATCCCTACTCATTAATTAAGTGCATAAAGGAAATGTCATTTAACTGTGGGAATTTTTTTAAATGGTTCACAACAGAAGTGACTCTGGGGAGTCCTGAAAGAATGGATGGAGTTTTCTAAACAGAGACATGGTGAAAATTACAGATAGACCCAGGGGGTGAGACTCAAACACAGGGAGGTGAGTGTGAACCGAAGAAATATTTTCAAATAAATATGGCATAGGCAGAGGAATAAAAATTAGATTAGGATTCTGCCAAGTGGATCACTGAACATTAAAGCTCTGCTTCTGGTAAAGCTGAAGTCAATTTTAATTTTTGGGAGATCTATGTGGGAGAGGGAAAGGTGTCTGAAGGTATCATAGAGGGTGAAGCCTTGTCTTTGCAAGCGCAGAATTTTACTTTCATTCTCCGGTGGGAAGTCATAGGGTGGGGGTGGAGGGATTAAGCTGGAATAGTCAATGACCAGCTTTGAAAGACAGATTTCTCTGAGTCAACGAGAATATTGGCATGGAGGGGTGCCAGCCTGGGAAAGATGACAAGGAACTGAAATGAGGCCAGAGAATCAGGACTGGAAAGGTGAGAAAGGGATGGAGACGTTTGAGTGGCAGACGGGAAAAATCAACCTCATCTCATCAGCAGGGATAACCATAAATTTACTAACAGGAAGGAACTATGCAAAGCACTTTGTACATATATTGATTAATTCTGTGGACCACATCAGGAGGACGGACAATGCCATCCCACTCTGTAGGGAAAGATACCAGCATTGATAAATTCTGTCATTATTAGCAACATGGGTGGAAGTGGAGGTCATTATGTTGAGTGCAATAAGCCAGGCACAGAAAACATTTACATGGGAGCCCAAAATCAGGATCTCTTGGAGGTAGTGAATAGAATGGCAGTTACCAGAAGCTGGAAAGGGTAGTGCAGAGAGAAGGATGAAAGCCAGTTGCTTGTGGGCACAAAATTACAGTTAGATGGCAGGAATAAGATCTACTGTTCCACAGCACAATAGGATGACTATACTTAATAATAATATATTATATATTTCTAAACAGATAGAAGAGAAGATATAGAGTGTTTCCAACACAAAGAAATGATGAATGTTTGATGGGGCAGGTATGCCACTTACCCAGATTTGATCACTATGCATTGTATGCTTGTATCAAAATATCATGTGCACCCCATAAATATGTACAATTACAATACCCAGATTGGATTATTATGCATTGTATGCTTGCATCAAAGTACCACATGTAGCCCACAAATATGTGCAATTATTACATATTTATAAAAATTTTAAAATAATTTAGAATGACTTTGTAGGCTTTTCCAAGTCCAACAGCAGGTACAGAGCAGATGCAAAATTATAAATTTCTTTTCTGATGATAGATGTTTTGCATTTACAAACACGTACAAGTTGGAACATTCGATGACCAGCTTTGAAAGATAGATTTCTCTGAATCGATGAGAATATTGGCATGGAGGGGTGCCAGCCTGGGATAGATGACAAGGACCTGAAATGAGGCCAGAGAATTGGGACTGGAAAGGTGAGAAAGGGATGGAGACATTTGAGTAACAGATGGGAAAAATGAGAGGTAGAAGAAAAACAGCCTCATCTCTTCACCAGTGATAACCATTCATTTAGGAATAAGAAAGAGTTATGCAAAGTTTTTTCACATACATTGTTTTGCATTTACTATAGTTTACACAAATATTTTACAATTGCATCTTAAATACTCCCCGCCCACTTTTATTGGACTTTGTGTGATTCCTTTTGTGAACTGTGGGTTTATTCCCTTTTCCCCTTTTCTCTTGGAGTGTTTAATCTGTAAGACATCTTGACACTATAAAGGTATCACTTTGTATTAATTAATAATTATTCTGGGCATTGGGGTATATAAGCAGGGTTGAAAAGTTGCCAGAAATGAGGAAGCTTTTTTCATCACAGTCTCTCATCAACCACCTGTGTCCATCATGCCTATTATTCATCTCTTTTGTTATGCAGCAGATTTTTATATATTTTGTTAAATACAAGGTACAAAATGATGACGTAAAACGGAGCCCCATGTTTACACATCCATGGGAAGCTTACAGCCTGGAATTTGCTGCCCTGTTTACATTCTTGGGGCCACATTAATAGAGGGCTGAGAACCACTTGGGGAGACGGGGCTGTCAGTGTCTTGAAGTTTCAGCAGCAGCAGGGAGACCAACTGGTTCCTCAACACCCCGACACCACCTCTCATCACTCTCCCTCCTTCTCATCCTCCTCACTACATTGGCTCCTATTTGAGCCTTCATTATCTGAAACAAGAACCTCCCTCAGGCCCTTGCCCTAGTCATTCCCTCCACCAGGCACAGACTTCCTCACATAACCTCCGGGCTCCCACCCACTCTTCCTTGAGGTCTCTGTTGAAATGTCACCTGGTCTGTTGGTCTTGCCTGGACACCTATAAAAAATAGCAGCCCCGTGCCGGGCACGGTGGCTCGAGCCTGTAATCCCAGCACTTTGGGAGGCCGAGGCGGGTGGATCACGAGATCGAGAGATCGAGACCATCCTGGTCAACATGGTGAAACCCCGTCTCTACTAAAAATACAAAAAAATTAGCTGGGCATGGTGGCGCGTGCCTGTAATCCCAGCTACTCGGGAGGCTGAGGCAGGAGAATTGCCTGAACCCAGGAGGCGGAGGTTGCGGTGAGCCGAGATCGCGCCATTGCACTCCAGCCTGGGTAACAAGAGCGAAACTCTGCCTCAAAAAAAAAAAAAAAAAAAAAAAAATAGCAGCCCCTAACCATTCTCTTTGATGTGCTTTCATTTCTTTCTAAGCACCATCTAACACATCAGATGATGATGTCTTTATCAGCTCATGGTCTTTCTCCATCATTGGATAGTAAGAACATCAGTTTCTCAGCACCCTACACTCATTAGCTAGACAGTTCCTGGAACATGGTCAGCACACAATCAATATTACTCAAGTGCTTGAAAGAATTTCTCATTAAACAATACACAACCTCCTAGGGAAAGGTTGAGCATAGCACAGGAATTTTCAATCAGAGACAGCTCTGAAGAGCACAGAAATTGAGACAAGTTCCATAAACAAAATATAGAAATGAGTATCTTGACTGCAAAATATAAATGGTTGCCTTTCAGCAATGCAAGTGATGCCCTTTTGAATGAAACTTAGTCATGTTCTCTTTCTCTGACTAGTAGTCACCTAAACCACATGGAACCCATGAATGATACAAGGATTTTAGGATTTCTTCTTCTGGGACTTTCAGAGGAACCAGAATTGCAGCCCGTTATCTTTGGACTCTTCCTCTCCATGCATCTGACAACTGCGTTTGGAAACCTGCTCATCATCCTGGCCATCAGCTCTGATTCCCACCTCCATACCCCCATGTACTTCTTCCTTTTCAACCTGTCCTTTGTAGACATCTGTGTTACCTCCACCACGATTCCAAAGACACTATCAAACATCCAGACACACAGCAAAGTCATCACCTATGCAGGCTGTGTCACCCAGTTGTACTTTTCTGTACTCTTTATAGGGTTGGACAGCTTACTCCTGACCGTGATGGCCTATGACCGATTTGTGGCCATCTGTCACCCCCTGCGCTACATGGTCATCATGAACCCTCAGCTCTGTGGACTGCTGGTTCTGGTGTCCTGGATCATGAGTGCCCTGCATTCCTTGACAGAAAGCTTAATGGCATTATCACTGCTCTTTTGTACAGACTTGAAAATCCTCCACTTTTTCTGTGAACTTAATCAGATAATCCACATTGCCTGTTCTGACACCTGTCTTAATAACCTGGTGATGTATTTGTCAGCTGTGCTGCTGGGCGGTGGTCCTCTCGCTGGGATCCTGTACTCTTACTCTAAGATAGCTTCCTCTATACGTGCAATCTCATCAGCTAAGGGGAAGTACAAGGCATTTTCCACCTGTGCATCTCACCTCTCAGTTGTCTCCTTATTTTATTGTACAGGCCTAGGGGTGTACCTGAGTTCTGCTGCAACCCACAACTCACTCTCAAGTACAGCAGCCTCGGTGATGTACACTGTGGTCACCCCCATGCTGAACCCCTTCATCTACAGCCTGAGGAATAAAGACATAAAGGAGGCTGTAAGACAATTCTTCAGAAGGAAGAAATAAAAGGAGCATCTTTCGAGAAGTGCATGTGATTTCAAAGCTCTAACCTTCAGACTTAGACATTGTGATTCACGAATCAGACAGTGGAAGGAAAAAGTCCTGCTTCTCTTCAATTTCTAGAGTTTGAATTTCCTTGTTCTTGAGTGCTGTGTAGGTTTTATGCCATTTCTTTAGAAAGCTTTCTGCTCTGATATCCAACCAGTTTTTTCTTTGTCATTGTTCTAATTTCCCAGTTATTTCCAAACTAGAGTAAAAAAACCTCTCGGAGATTCCTATTTGTTTAATACACTAGAGAGTTGTATCCATCCTAAAAATCAATGGCAGCTGGCTACTGTAAGGTCATTAGCATAATTACATTGTAGATGAATATCTGAGATCACGGTTTTTCACATCTGAGTCCCTCACTTCTTTCTCTGTCATTACCTTGACTGCTCTTCCTGACGATGTAAACTTTACCATGCTAGTGTGTTCGTACATTGTTACAGCATTCTATTCTCCTCATTAGCATCCTGTGCTCTATCCAGCTCAGTGTACACACTGCCTGCTATATTCCCTGGTAAAGTGAAGGAAGGCAAATACTACATATGAAATGCATGTTCCTAGTGTAGTCTACACAAAAAGACACATTTGAATCAATCTGTTGACTTCATATGGCCTCAAGATTCAGAGATGACCTTAAATATAACGGACTAAAATTTTCAGTCATGCAATGATTACCATGGAAGATTTGTTTTTGATGGTGTAGGTATAGTTTGTGTCTCTACCCAAATCTCATCTTGAATTGTAGCTCCTATAATTTCCACATGCCATGAGAGGGGCCCGGTGGGAGGTTATTGAATCTTGGCAGTGGGGTTTTCTTCTGTTGTTCACATGATAGTAAGTCTCATGAGATATGATGGTTTTATAAAGGGGAGTTCCCCTCACATTCTCTCTTGCCTGCCACCATGTTAAGACATGTCTTTTGCCTTCTGCCATGATTGTGAGGCCTCCGCATCTACATGGAACTGTGAGTCCATTAAAACTCTTTTCCTTTATAAATTACCCATTCTTAGGCATGTCTTTATCAGCAGCATGAAAACGGACTAATACAGTGTACATCTACTCATTAAAGTGTGGAAGCCTGTTGTCTGTGGGTACTGAGGTTTGTTCATTTAGTTAAAGATTTGGTGTCATGATCTATATTTTTTGATTGCATCATCTTACTGTTTGTGATAAAAAGTTTCCAGTGCTACAAATGTGATTTCTTGCATTGTTCTAAAAATATCCCTTCCTTTAGGAAATTGTGTCATAGCATTAAACTGGAGGTAAGTGAAGAATGTGTGTATTTACTGCATTATCACTTGCTTTGTCTCTTTTATACTTCAAACTTTCTTCAGTCTTCATGAGCAAATGATGACTCACACAAGAGCTTGAATTTCTTCCCAGTATTGCATGTAAGATTAGAGACTTGTGATTCAAGACGGCAATTTGTTTCAGCAAAAATATATGGGTCCTGCCCAACTCTCCTGGTTACCTAGAAGGAATCTAAAAGTAGTCTTCTTATGATACAGTTATCTGAAGTAAATATAAATATCCATATAATTAAGGTCCCTGCCTTCAAATATCAGAAAAAGCACCAAAATATATGAGCCAGCAGAATATTCTAAATACACTGAACCCAATACAAAATTTACAAAAGGATCGGACACCTTAAAAAAAAGAATATTCCCAATATCTTTAGTTACGCTGCTTTGATTATTGTATCAGTAATCTAATCCTGCATAACAAAACATCCCAATAATAAATGGTTTAAAGTCATGCTTTAAAAAAATCACATCAGAGTCTTTATTGTTTTCTCATTGGGAATTAGGACATATATATCCTGGATAGGACAAAAATATTCACCATAGGACTATCCAAACCTAGTTAGTTCTTGAATGTTGAACAGTAGGGACAATTTTTTTAACTTTTATTTTAGATTCAGGGGTACGTGTGCAGGTTACCTGTATAAGCGAATTGTATGTGGTGAGGGTTTGATGTACGGAGTATTTTGTCACCCAGTTAAGCATATATGATAGACTGGGTTTTTTTATCCTCACTCTCCTACCACCCTCCACCCTCCAGGAGGTCCCAGTGTCTGCTGCTCCCTTCTTTGTGTCCATGTGTTCTCATTATTTAGCTCCCACTTGTAAATGACAACATGTGGTGTTTGGTTTTCTGTTCCTACATTAGTTTGCTTAGTATTATGGCCTCCAGCTCCAATCCACATTGCTGCAAAGGGCAAGGTCTCGTTCCTTTTGATGACTCTATAGTATTCCATGTTGTATAGGTACTACATCTTCTTTATTCAGTCTACCATTGATGGACATTCAAGTTGATTCCATGTCTTTGCTATCGTAATGGGAAATCCTTCATGAAATTGGTGTAGGCAATGATGTTTGAATAAGACCTCAAAACACAGATAACAAAAATACAAATAGACAAATGGGGTGACATCAAACTGAAAAGCTTGTGCACAGCAAATACAATGACTGACAGGTTGAAGAAACAAGCTTCAGAATGGGAGAAAATATTTCCAAACTATATATTCAAAAAGGGAACATTCAGAATATATGAAAAACTCAATAGCAAGAAACAAATAAAAACTCAAGCAAAAAAAATAATAAATGGGCAAAAGACCTGAGGAGATATTTTTTTCAAATAAAACATACAAATAGCCAAAAATACATGAAAAGTGCTCAAAATCACTAATCACCAAGAAAATGCACATCAAAGCCACAATGAGATACCACCTCATCTCATTAGAATGGCTATTATCAAAAAGACAGGAAAAGAATAATAATCCCACCTACTCCAGAGGCTGAGGCTGGAGAATCACTTGAACCCACGAGGTGGAGGTTTCAGTGAGCCAAGATTGCCCCACTGCACTCCAGCCTGAGCGACAAGAGCGAAACTCCATCCAAAAAAAAAACCAGAAAGAATAATAACAATGGCTGACAAGAATGTGGAGAAAGATAAAATATTGCATATTGTTAGTGGAATGTAAATGAGTACAACCAATATGAAAAACAGTACAGAGGTTCCTAAAAAAAGTAAAGATAGAACTAGAACATGATTCAGCAATGCTACTACTGGTATTTATCCAAAGTATATGACAACAGTATATCAAAGAGATATCTGCACACTCACATTTATTACAGCACCATTCACAATAACCAAGACATGAAATTAGTCTAAGTGTCCATCCATGGATGAATGAAATTTTATATGTGGTACATCTACACAATGGAAAAATATTCAGCCATATACAAGAAGGAAATCCTGTGATCTGTAACAAAACGAATGAACCTGAAGGACATCGTGTTAAGTGAAATAAGCCAGATACAGAAAGACAAATACCACTTGACATCATTTACAGAGGAATTGATCTCATAAAATTAGCGAATAAAATAGTAACTACCAGAAGCTGGGACAGTTGTGGAAGGAGGGGTGGGGAGACGTTTTTCAAAGGATACTAAATTGAAGTTAGAAGGAATAACCTCATAAGATACAGAGTACAACATGAATACTTCATACTTAATGATAATATATCGTATCATGGAAAAATACTAAGGGATGTTAAGTGTTCTCAAAATGAACATGATATGAGGTAAAGCATATATTAATTATCTGAATTTAACATTCCATACTGTAGCTAGACCTCAAAACACTCTTTTAGACGTGATACATACCAACTTACTCATCAATTTTAAAAAAAATAATAAATACATTTTGAAAAATTAAAATAATTTTATAAGGTGCTAATCTCAAGGCAACTTGCATAAAAAGATCCAAATACATCTCTTATAGCAACCAAATGTTTTATAAATGAATAATGATACGACAGCTCTTGATCTGTTTTAAACGTATAAAATTTCTTATTGTTTTGGTAAAAGCATCATGAAGCCTAAGGATGTAGCACCCACGGTTTTCTATCAGAAGAACATAGTTCACCCCTTGTGAAGAGGGGAACACCGATTTTCTGGAGGTATCAAGGGCTGAGCTCACATCACAAGTCAGATACTTGGAGACCCAAGAGACCTAGTCAAAACAAGTTCCTCAGTTTAGACTTTGGAAAAAAACTTCCTTTAGGGTTGGTTTAAGGTGTTAGGAGGTTAGGTCTCTGGAAGTCAATCAAGTCCATGGAGAAGGAGTAATGAAGCCTGCCTTAACCTCAAATTCAATATGGTGTCTTGGGAACAGAGCATGCAGAAAAAAATTTCTTTCAGAGCAGGGGAAAATCCCAAAGGAAAATGATGTAATCAGGTTGGAATAACAAAAGGAAATGTGCCTAATGAGCAGATTTACAAAGCTGTAAATTTCTCCTCTGCTGCTGTTCCTCAGTATATGCAATGTTGGGCTCAATAAGACATGGTTGTTTCCTTTGGAGTCCTTGATCTGGCTCAGCTACCGATCCTTTCCTGTCTCCTACTGTCTCAGGACAGAGCTTCAGTCTCCATCATCCACCAGGGGAGGTAGTCACACATCCACATGGATGCCTTCCTCTCAGAAGACCCAACAAGGTGAGTCCAAGAGCCCAGTAGGTACCGTAGGAAAGGATTAGGGAGAACGCAGTCCACAAACATGGACCCAAAGTCATCTGAGAGCCAACCCAGCCAAGCTCCGAGAAGAGAAATTGCTTTGGTTGTTGGCTTGCTTGCTTGATAAACTATTTGATTCATGTAATTGTTTATGATGCTAAAAAGAGCAGTGAACATTGAACTCAGCAAGAAGGGTGATTCCTGACAGTTAAGTAATGGTCACGGAGGCCCAATTTGATGAGGAAACGGGAGGAAGAAAGTGGTTCCAGTAAAAGTAGAATATATGCCCAAGGATTTTGCAAATAAGTGGAGAGAGAAAAAAAGTAGTAGCTGTGGCGGGATAGATAACTATGTATATAAATACTTATATTAAAATATTTTTATAAATATATGAAAATATTGTAGGATTTTCATGTTAAAGCAGTGATCCTCACTGCGGGTAGTTTTGTCCCCCGTGGAATTTTGAGCAATGACAGGTTTGGCTGTCACCTTGAGGAGGGTGAATAGAGAACAGGGAAGCTGTTATAATACAATATAACAGGGAAATGATAATACAATGCACAGGGCAGACCCCACCTCAGTAAATAATCTGGCCCCGAATTTCATTAGCGCTGGATTGAGAAACTTGGAGTTCATGAATATCTGTGTTTTTAATATTCACATCTCCTTCTAGGTTACCTCCCCAAGATTCTGTAACACTTTACACTTCTGCCGGCAAAACGACAGAGTCCCTGTTTCCTACCTGTTGAAAAGTTCCAACCCCACTCAACGTGGCAGCTGCCCTTCAGGCTTTTCCCCAGGCTGATGGGTGTGATAGAGAGTCTTGTATTAAACCATTACTGGGTTTGAGCAAAGATTCCTACATACAATCACCATTTTGATTTGTTTATTATCATATATCCATTTGTCCAGTTATCACCATTTCAAATTATTTCTACAGATTACTGATTTTTCATTGACATTTGAGGAAATACTTTTCAGCACAAAAAGCTGTAAATTTTATTTACCTAAATATATGTCTATAATCTTCTGTTTCTTGCCTTAGCACGCTTTGCATACACGTCATTTTCTATGTGGTTTTCTACATGTTCAGCTAACATGTATTATTTACTTTATAAGGTGTTTAAACCCACTAATTTTTTGTAAAATATGAGATGGGGAGAAACTTCATTGTCTTCCAGGTAGATAGCCATTTACCAGCTTTTGTTCCACAATTCAGCATTTTCCAACTAAATTGCAATGTAACCTTGTCATACATTAAATGTCCATATATACTAATACTTAGTTTCTGATTCATTCAATAACAGATGAGTATCTGCCATATACCAGAACATTCTAGTGACACTATATGTAATATAATTCATTGTGTAGGTCTTTGCCAATTAAATAATTCATCCGTTCTGATATTAAATTACTGTTATTTTATACCTTCTTTCAGTTAATTTTCAATGTCTCCCTCAAATTCACTTAAGATAGTGTTTTTAAATTTACTATATTTTTCTGGCTTTATTCCACTGACACTTTTTATTTTATAACTTCCTCTTGCTTTAATGTTTTTGTAATTCTTCTACACATATTAATGTACCTAAGTGAAAAAAACAAAGATAAACAGAGCAGGTGAAGTTCCTGCTCATTTGAATTTTTTTTATATAATGGTGAAGAGAGTTCAGTGTAATAGGCCAGGTGCAGTGGGTCACTCCTGTAACCCCAGCACATTGGGAGGGTGAGGCGGAGGTTGCAGTGAGCCGAGATTGTGCCACTGCACTCCAGCCTGGGTGGCAGAGCAAAACTCCATCTCAGAAATCATAATAACAATAATAATGCTCCATCTACACTTTTTTCTTAGCATCATTCTTCCTCATCGTAGCATTTGTTGCCATCTGACATAATATATGGCATTTACATTTTTTTCTTCTATTCTCTCTCAGTCATCAGATTGTAGAGATTTTCCCACATACTCATTTACTAGGCAGTGCCTGAAACATATCAAAATTCACTTTATATTCCTCAAATGCATGAAAGATTTTCTCATCAGTACTGTAGAGTACACGCCTTCAGGGAAAGGCTGACAGTGGGACAGGAATTCCTAATCCGAGATAGCAAGAGAATCCCCTGATCGGCACCAGATTCACACACAAAATACGCACAATTAACTTCCTGTAGAATGGAGGTTACCAGAGGCTGAGGGTGCTGGGAGGGTGGGTTGGGGACATCAGAGGACACAAAATTACAATCAGACAGGAAGATTGAATTCTTGTAGAATGGAGATTATCAGAGGATGGGAGGGTTGCTGGGGAGAGCTGGGGAGATGTTGGTCAAAGGATACAAAATTAAGCTAGACAGATTTTGTTCAAGAGATCTATTGTACAGCATGGTTCTAATGGTAATGTAATCATGTACATAAAACCATCAATGGTGATATAATATAGTTAATAGTAATACATTGAATTTTTGAAAAATCCAAAGATAGTAAATGTTAAATGTTCTCATCACACATGATGACTAAAATAATCACTGGTCAGATTTAGCCATTCACAGTATAAGCATACTTCAAAACATCATGGTGGACACAATAAAAACCCACCATTTTATCTGCCGACATAAAAAAAATCAACTTTAAAAAATAAAAAACCATAGCCTCTTCACTGTAGGATATCCGTAACAGCATTTCTGGTAGGTTTGTAATGCATGTGAGTGTCATGTTCTTTTCTCTTTTTGGTAGAAACGTCAACCAGATGAAAGCAGGAAATGATACACAAATTTCAGAATTCCTTCTTCTGGGATTTTCAGAGGAACCAGAATTGCAGCCCTTCCTCTTTGGGCTGTTCCTTTCCATGTACCTGGTCACTGTGCTCGGGAACCTGCTCATCATCCTGGCCACAATCTCAGACTCCCACCTCCACACTCCCATGTACTTCTTCCTCTCCAACCTGTCCTTTGTAGACATCTGTTTTGTGTCTACCACTGTCCCGAAGATGCTGGTAAATATCCAGACACACAGCAAAGTCATCACCTTTGCAGGCTGCATCACCCAGATAGGCCATTGCCTACTCTTTGCAGCATTGGACATCTTTATGCTGACTGTGATGGCCTATGACCGGTATGTGGCCATCTGTCACCCCCTGCACTACACAGTCACCATTAACCCCAGACTGTGTGGACTGCTGGTTCTGGCATCCTGGATCCTGAGTGCCCTGAATTCCTCATTACAAACCTTAATAGTGCTGCGGCTTTCCTTCTGCACAGACTTGGAAATCCCCCACTTTTTCTGCGAACTTAATCAGGTCATACATCTTGCCTGTTATGACACTTTCCTTAATGATGTGGTGATGTATTTGGCAGCTATGCTGCTGGGCGGTGGTCCCCTCACAGGAATTATTTACTCTTACTCTAAGATAGTTTCCTCCATACGTGCAATCTCATCAGCTCAGGGGAAGTACAAGGCGTTTTCCACCTGTGCATCTCACATCTTAATTGTCTCCTTATTTTATGGTACACTCCTAGGTGTGTACCTTAGTTCTGCTGCAACTGGCAACTCACATTCAAGTGCTGCAGCCTTGGTGATGTACACTGTGGTCACCCCCATGCTGAACCCCTTCATCTACAGCCTGAGGAATAAAGACATAAAGGGGGCTCTGACACAATTCTTCAGAAGGAAACAATAAAAGAGCTGTTTTTCAAGAAGGGCCTGTGATTCCAGAGCTCCAAGCCCTGGACCCAAAAATTGTGATTTTGTAGTCAGATGGTGGAAGTAGAAATTGCTCCTATTAATTTCTTGAACTTTCCAATTCTATGATCTTAACTGCTTTATAAAATGCATGCATTTCCTTAAAGAAGCTTTCAGCTCTCAGATAGCCAACCGTTTTCTCCTTTGTCATTTCCCAACTTCCCCAAAGTTATTCCCAGGCTAAGGTCAGAAACAAGGTGGATATTCCTGTTGGTCTCATACACTGGTGAGTTGCGTTAGTGCAAAGAACCAAGAATGGCAACTATAAAAATGATTAATATAATTTTATTGTGGATGAACAGCTGAGACCACAGTTTTCTGTTTGTGTCTATCATTTTTTTCTCTATCACTGCCTCAACTGCTCCTCCTCATAATGTAAAACTTTAACATACTCATGTGTTTATAGCCAGTGTTGGCATTTTATCCTCTTCACTACGATCCTGTTCTCTAGTCATCTCCACATCCACAATGCCCACTATATCTCTTGTTTAAAACAAAGACGACCAAAATTACTTATGAAATCCATGTTCCAAGCATGGTCTAAACAGACAAATTAGCATACATCAATTGACTTCATCTGGACTTAGACTCAGAGATTATCTTAACTATGACAGAGTAAAATGTTTAGTCATGCATGGAATTACTCTGGAACATTTGGAGTGAGGAATCTTGATGTCCGTGCATAATGAAGTTTTTTCATTTGAGTGAACAATTTGATGTCATTGTCTATGTAATTTTATTGTATCATCTTCATTCTACCTAAAAGCTTCCTGTGCTACCTGCAAATACAACTCTTTCCATTGTACTAATAAATATCTTTCCCTTTAAACAATTTCATCATAAGCATTAAACTGCAGATAAGTGAACAATATGTGTGTTTAATTTATCAGCCATTGCTTTATTTCTTTTATACTATAAACTCTCTACAACCCTCCTGATCAAAGGAAGACTCACACAAGAGCTTGAATTTCTGCCCAGTATTGCTCCTGGAAATAGAGACTTGTGTGACTCAAGGTCAGAACTCATTTCTCCAGAAACATACATGTCTTTTTGAACAGATATTTTTCAAAAGAAAACATACATGCACCCAACATCATACGAAAAAAAATATTAACATCACTGATTAGAGAAATGCAAATCAAACCCAGAATGAGATACCATCTCACACCAGTCAGAATAGCCATAATTAAAAAGTCAAAAAATAACAGATTCTAGCAAGGTTGTGGAGAAAATGAGCACATTTACACTGCTGTTAGGAGTGTAAATTAGTTCAGTCATTGTGGAAGACAGTGTGGTGATTCCTCAAAGACCTAAAGACAGAAATACCATTCGGCCCAGCAATCCCATTACTAGGTATCTACATCCAGAGGAATATAAACCTTTCTATTATAAAGACACAAGCATGGGTATGTTTATTGCAGCACTATTCACATTTGAAAAGACATGGAATCAACCTAAATGCCAATCAATGACAGACTGGATTTTTTTTAATGTGGTACATATACACCATGAAATACTATGCATCCATAAGAAAAAATTAAATCATGTCCTTGGCAGCCAACATGGATGTACCTGGAGGCCATTATCCTTAGCAAACTAACACAGAAGCAGAATACCAAATATCACATGTTCTCACTCCTATATGGGAGCTAAATGATGAGAACACACGTACACATAAAGGGGAACAACACATGCTGGGGACTATCAGAGGGTGGAGGCTAAGAGGTGGGAGAGACTCACCCTCATTAGGAAAAACAACTAATGGGTAATAGGCTTCATTCTTGGGTGATGAAATAATCTGTACAACAAACCCCCGTGACAAAAGTTTACCTATCTAGCAAACCTGCACATGTACCCCTGAACTTAAAATAAAAGTTAAATTTAAATTAAATATATCTCCTTCAACCTCTTCTGTTTACCTAGAAAAAAAAAAGGAGACAATAGTCTCATCCAGTTTTCTGGCATAAACATGAACATCCAGGTAATCATGAATTCTGCTTTGAAATATCAGAACTCATGTTAAAAATAGCAGGCATCAGAATATTCTGAATGTCTTTAGATCTATTTGCACTGTTTATTGCACCAGTAAGCTAATGCTGCATACACAAGCAATTCCACTGGTAAGTGACTTAATTGTTATGCTTTTTGATCACATAGAAATCTATGTTGGGACATTGGAATTAGGACATACGAAATTTAGACAGGACAAAATAGTCACTCCATACAACTATACAAATCTAGTAGGTTTTTAAATTTTGAACAGAAAAGACAATTTGGCAGAGGAAGATGAAGAAAAGTGGTAGAATCTCAGAATGCCTCTCACAACGTCCCCATAGACACTGGATATCTCCTGACTGCTCACATTGTTTCAGACAAGGCTCATCACATGTCCAAGCTCAGCATCAACCACTGTAAGGATAAACATACTTTCCAACTGAGCTATTAACAAAACCCAGAGCCAAAGGTGTGGAACTACACACCTTTGGCTCTGGGTTCTCCTAAAGACAACTAAAGACAACTGGAGAATTAAGACAACTGGGAAGTTAACCAATATATGAAAATTAAATGTATCTATACTGGCATGTGAAACAGATATGCAGGCATTTCATACTTATGTTGACAATAGTTCTTAATACATAATGTGCTGTAAGTTTCAACCAATTCTCAAAGACAACTGGGGAGTTAACCAATATGTGAAAATTAAATGTATTTACACTGGCATGCGAAACAGATATGCAAGCATTTCATACTTATGTTGACAATAGTTCTTAATGCATAATGTGCTGTAAGTTTCAACAAAGAGAAGAGTTCTAGAAAGAGCTATAGGAGGTCCTATAAGAGTTTCCTACAAGAGTTGAAGGAGTAATTTGATGAACCAAGAGACAGAATAGCTGCCCTCCACTAAGCATCTGCTTTGTGCAAGGTAATCTTCAATGAGCTTCAAAATATTACTTCTCACAGAAACTCCATAAACAAGATGGGAGTTTTCTTTAAAGGTTTCATTTCCTGTCATGAGAAAAGCACAAAAGAGGCACATGCAATCTTTGTTTATGCAAAAGCTGACCTGCCAAGTTCAACATTTGACTACCTGAAGTCATACATGAGGTGTGTGGTAGGATTCCTGCTGGAGAAGACCTCAAAGTACTTAAATCTGACTCTAACACTATACCACAACCTTGATGCTCAAAGAGTGAACCACCCAACAGGTTAGGGAGCATCAACATCAACAGAAAAAAATGTTACACATGTAGAATGTCTGCACCTATCCTAGAGGCCCCGTATCAGAATTTACATTTGAACAAGATCCCTAATTGAAGCACACACCCATTGAGGTTGGACATAGTGTGAACAGAACAGCCTCTCAAACTCCCCAGTGTTAACATTTTGCTGCATAATGTTTGTGCTATGGGCTATCCTGTGCATTTTAGGCTGCTGAGCAGTATCCCTGGATTATTTTTCATAATCACGTGAAAAAATATTATTTTACAGATCAAATTAGGAATATTCAAGAGTGTTTAATCTCAGTTATTTCCTTTCTGCTGAGGCTGAGTATACAGTGATTGCTGGTTTGTTAGCCATTTACTTTATGGCAATTTTGCAAGTTCTTTGCTTTTACGTCTGAGAGTCTGACTTTTACTCTTTTTTTACATTGTTTCAGATAAAGAATGAGAGATTTTTCACCAGCTTTGCGGAATAATAGTCCAATGTTTGTGTATGTATAGATTATATCTGAGGGAATATGTGAAAGTTTATAAATTTCCTGTGGTCAAATCTCGCAGCTTGTCATACTGTGTACCCATCTTCTCCAAATTTTCTTGACATAGAAAATTCTGCTGCATCTTTAGTAGAAATAAATCGCCTTTCATATGTATTGCCATCTTATTTTACATTTTATTTTTGCCTTCTGTGATGTTTTTTAATTGAAATATTTAATTTTATTTTGATGGACCAATAGCGACTGTATATTTACACACACACATACACACACACACACACACACACACACACACACACACACATATATCACTGAGTCTTGCTCTGTCACTCAGGCTACGGCGCAGTGGCATGATCTCAGCTCACTGCAACCTCTGCCTCCCGAGTAGCTGGGATTACAGGCGCATGCCAACATGCCCAGCTAATTTATTATTATTATTTTTTAATAGAGACAGGGTTTCACCATATTGGTCAGGCTGGTATGGAACTCCTGACCTGAGGTGATCCACCTGCCTCAGCCTCCCAAAGTGCTGGAATTACAGGCATGAGCCACCCTGCCCAGCTATTCTTTTCTAACAAAAAGCAGCCTGAAAAATCAAGCTGGAAGCTTGCATAGGTAAATGCCAACAGTTGTGCCAAAACCAAACGGATACCACTGTGCATGCCCCGTGTAAATCAGACACTGCCTCCTCAAGCTCGTCTATAAAACCAACCACATTGTCCCAAAACCCGGAAACCTACTGAGGTCCCCCTCCTCTGCACGAGGAAGGTCTCTCTTCTTGCTTTTGCCTGTTAAACTTTCTGCTCTTAAACCCACTGCTCCTGTGTCTGGCTCTTTGATTTCCTTCGCGCGAGACAACCAACCTCGGATATTTCCCCAAACGACGCCGCTTCAACACTAGGCACATTTCCTGTCCCGAGAACATTTTCTGCCTTGACCATGAGTGTAGTGAATGGGAAACTGGGACAGAGTCACCAGCTGCTACCCACCGAGTATCTGTTATGTGCCAGTACTTTCCAATGAGCTTTAACAGTTCCCACAAATCTCCACTCAAGAACGTACTCCGCGAGCTGGGAACCGAGTTCCAGGGAGCATCTGAGGACTCCGCCGCCCGCCCAACTCCGCCAGCGCCCCGGACGCACGCAACTCCCGGGACCACTTCCCCCGCGCCCCGCGGACCCGCGCTCCCCTCCCCGGGACCTCTGCGGCCCGCCACCCTATCCGCCCTCCAGAAGATACCCCCAGCTACAGCGGGCGGCAGCTGCCCTTTCCCGCTTCCGCGGTTCCGACGCGGCCACCGTGGGGGCGCAGACATCCCGGCGCGCCTGTCTGTCCGCCCCGGACCCGGAGCAGGCAGCGCAGAGAAACAAACCGGAACTCACCGACCTTTCTCCGTGGCGGGCTCGGGCGCTTCTCCACAGAGGCGGCGGCGCGACGGCATCGCTGGGTGGTCCCTGCGCGCCCCGCCCCGTTCAGCCAGACGCACGCCGCGGCCCAGGCCAGCGGCAGCAGCTTCTCCTACCGCAAGCCACGCAGAGGGCGCGAACAGCGCCAAGGGGGCGCCGGCAGCCCCAGGTCCCCACCCCCTCACTTCGTGTGGCGCCCCTACCTGCACAGCGGCCCTCAGTGTTCCCCGTCATAGTCACCAGTCGCTGACTCCAGGAACCGAAGGGGGCGGGGGAAAGGCTGGGCTCCGCCCCCCGTGGCACCGCCCTCCCTGCCAGCTCCACCCCCTCCTCCCCGGCCCAGCCCTGAGGGCCGGGACTGCCGCCCACCTGTCCGTCCTGCTCCACCCACCACCCGGGTATGAGGGGCTGCTGAACCTCCCTTGCGGCCTCCCTCGGCTTTGGCCCCAGGCGCACCCTCGGCCAGGACCTCTACTCCGTCTCTCCACTGTGCGAAAGCGGCACCTGAGCTGATGGCAGGTGTGCAAGGAGGCTGAGGCCGCCAAGAGGCGAGGGGCTGAGGTGGGGGCCCAGGCCATGGCGGGTGGGTGGGGGAGTCCCAGTTTGTGCCTGGGAGCTGGACAGCTGAGATTCTCAGGTTTCCAGAAAGCTGCCCTGCATCCCAGTCACCACAGTTCCGGGTTGAGTAAGATCCTCACATCAGGAGGTCAATCCAAGATGGCGGAAGAACAGCTCTGGATTGCAGTTCCCAGAGAAAACAGGCTGCTGCAGGTGATCCCCAGGCAAGTAGGGTCTGGAGTGGATCTCCAGCAGTCCTACAGCAGAGGGGCCTGAGTGTTGGAAGAAAAACTAAGAAAGAAATAACTTCATCATTAACAAAAAGGACATCCACTCAGAGACCCCATCTGAAAGTAGCCAACTACAAAGACCACAGGTAGATGAATACACAAAGATGGGAAGAAACCAGTGCAAAAAGGATGAAAACACTCAAAACCAGAATGCCTCTCTTCCTCCAAGGGATCATAACTCCTCATCCGTAAGGGAACAAGGTTGGATGAAGGATGAGTCTTATGAATTAACAGAAATAGGCTTCAGAAGGTGGATAATAACAAACTTTTCTGAGCTAAAAGAACATATTCTACCCCAATGCAAAGAAACTAAGAACCTTGAAAAAAGGTTTGATGAAATGCTAACAAGAATAAACAGCTTAGAGAGGAATATAAATTAGTTGATGGAGCTGAAAAACACAACAGGAGAACTTCATGAAGCATACACAAGTTTCAATAGCAGAACTGACCAAGCAGAAGAAAGGATATCAGAGATTAAAGATCAACTCAATGAAATAAAATGAGAAGGCAAGATTAGAGAAAAATGATAAGAGTAAAATGAAATGAACAAAACCTCCAAGAAATACGGGATTATATGAGAAAACCTAATCTACGTTTGATAGCTGTACCTGAATGTGATGGAGGGAATGAATCCAAGCTGGAAAAGACTCTTCAAGATATTATCCAGGAGAACTTCCCCAACCTAGCAAAGCAAGCCAATATTCAAGTCCAGGAAATACAGAGAACACCACAAAGATATTCCTCAAGAAGAGCAACCCCAAGGCACGTAATTGTCAGATTCACCAGGGTTGAAATGAAGGAGAAAATGCTAAGGGCAGCCAGAGAGAAAGGTCAGGTTACCCAGAAAGGGAGGCCCATCAGACTCACAGCAGACCTCTCAGCAGAAACACTGCAAGCCAGAAGCAAGTGGGGGGCAATATTCAACATCCTTAAAGAAAAGAACTTTCAATCTAGAGTTTCATATCCAGCCAAACTAAGCTTCATAAGTGAAGGAGAAATAAAATCCTGTATGAACAAGCAATTGCTCGGAGATTTCATCACCACGAGGCCTGCTTTACAAGAGCGCCTGAAAGAAGCACTAAACATAGAAAGGAACAACCAGTACCAGTCACTCCAAAAACATACCAAATGGTAAAGACCATCGGCACAGTGAAGAAACTGTGTCAACTAATGGGCAAAACAACCAGCTAGCATCAAAATGGCAGGATCAAATTCACACGTAACAATATTAACCTTAAATGTAAATGGGCTAAATGCTCCAATCAAAAGGCACAGACTGTCAAATTGGATAAAAAGTCAAAACCCATCAGTGTGCTGTATCCAGGAAATCCATCTCACATGCAAGGATACACATAGGCTCAAAATACATGGATGGAAGAAGATTTACCAAGTAAATGAAGAGCCAAAAAAAAGCAGGAGTTGCAATCCTAGTCTCTGATAAAATAGGCTTTAAACCAACAAAGATCAAAAGAGACAAAGAAGGACATTATTTAATGGTAAAAGGAGCAATGCAACAAGAAGAGCTAATGATCCTAAATATATATGCACCCAATACAGGAGCACCCAGATACATAAAGCAAGTTCTTAATGACCTACAAAGAGACTTAGACTCCCACACAATAATAGTGGGAGACTTTAACACTCCACTGTCAATATTAGATAGATCAACGAGACAGAAAATTAACAAGGATATCCAGGACTTGAACTCAGACCTCGACCAAGCAAACCTAATAAACATTTACAGAACTCTCCACCCCAAATCCACAGAATATACATTCTTCTCAGCACCACATTGCACCTACTCTGAAATTGACCACATGCAGCTAGTGCTCGACTTACGGCCACAGTCGGGACCACGGAACGGTCGTAACACGATTTGGTCGTAAGTTGAGTAGGCTATATGTACAGTTGAAATGGTGCACGCAGAGAGGGTAGTGCTGCCAGAAGCTGGTCTGCACTGTCGTACACACAGCTGGGCAACGTTTGCGCTGCCAGACGCGAAGCAGTCATGGCTAGCAATTGTGGTTGTAAAGTTGAATGGTCATAAGTTGCATAGGTCGTAAGTCGATCAATACCTGTAATTGGAAGTAAATCACTCCTCAGCAAATGCAAAAGATGGAAATCATAACACAGTCTCTCAGACCACAGTGCAATCAAATTAGAACTCAGAATTCAGAAACTAACTCAGAACCACACAACTTCATGGAAACTGAACAACTGGCTCTTGAATGTTGACTGGATAAACAATGAAATGAAGGGAGAAATAAGGATGTTCTTCGAAACCAATGAGAATGAAGACACAATGTACCAGAATCTCTGGGACACATTTAAAGCAGTGTCTAGAGGAAAATGTATAGCAATAAATGCCCACATGAGAAGCAAGAAAAGATCTAAAATTGTTACCCTATTGTCAAAATTGAAAGAGCTAGAGGAGCAAGATCAAAAAAACTCAAAACCTAGCAGAAGGCAAGAAATAACTAAGATCAGAGCAGAACTGAAAGAGATAGAAACACACACACACACATACACACACACAAGACCTTCAAAAAATCAATAAATTCAGAAGCTGGTTTTTTGAAAAGATCAACAAAATAGACCACTAGCCAGATTAATAAAAAAGAAAAGACAGAATAATCAAATAGATGCAATTAAAATAGATAAAGGGGATATCACCACAGATTCCACAGAAATACAAACCATCATCAGAGATTACTACAAACAACTCTTATGCACATAAACCAGTAAACCTGGAAGAAATGGATAAATTCCTGGACACTTCCACCCTCCCAAGCCTAAACCAGGAAGAAGTCAAAACCCTGAATAGACCTATAACAAGGGCTGAAGTTGAGGCAGCAATTAACAGCCTACCAACCAAGAAAAGCCCAGGTCCAGATGAGTTGACAGCCAAATTCTACCAGACATATAAAGAGGAGCTGGTACCACTCCTTCTGAAACTATTCCAAACAATCCAAAAAGAGGGAATCCTTCCCAAATCATTTTATGAGACCAACATCATCCTGATACCAAAACCCAGCAGAGTCTCAGCAAGAAAAGAAAACTTCAGGCCAATATCCATGATGAACATAGATGCAAAAATCTTCAATAAAATACTGGCAAACCTATTGCAACAGCACATCAAAAAGCTTATCCATCACAATCAAGTAGGCTTCATCCCAGGGATGCAAGGTTGGTTCAACATATGCAAGTCTATAAACATAATTCACCACATAAACAGAACCAAAGACAGAAACCACATAATTATCTCAATAGATGCAAAGAAGGCCTTTGACAAAATTCAACAGCCCTTTAAGCTAAAAACTCTCAATAAACTAGATATTGATGGAACCTATCTCAAAATAATAAAAGCTATTTACAACAAAGCCACAGCCAATATCATACTGAATGGGCAAAAACTGGAAGCATTTCCTGTGAAATCTGGCACTAGACAAGGATGCCCTCTCTCACCACTCCTATTCAATATAGCATTGGAAGTTCTAACCAGAGATATCAGGCAAGAAAAAGAAATAAAGGGTATTCAATTAGGAGAGGAGGAAGTCAAATTGTCTCTATTTGCAGATGACAAGATTGTATATTTAGAAGACCCCATCATCTCACCCCAGAATCTCCTGAAACTGATAAGCAACCAGCAAAGTCTCAAGATACAAAATCAATGTGTAAAAATCACAGGCATTCCTATACACCAATAACAGACTTAAAGAGAGCCAAATCAAGAACGAACTGCCATTCACAATTGTTACAAAGAGAATAAAATACTTAGGAATACAACTAAAAAGGAACGTAAAGGACCTCTTCAAGTAGAACTACAAACCACTGCTCAACGAAATAAGAGAGGACACAAACAGGAGAAACATTCCATGCTCATGGTTAGGAAGAATCAGTATCATGAAAATGGCCATACTGCCCAAAGTAATTTATAGATTCAACACTATCTCCATCAAGCTACCAATGACCTTCTTCACAGAACTGGGAAAAAAAAAAAAAAAAAACACCTTAATCTTCATATGGAACTAAAAGAGGGCCTGCGCAGCCAAGTCAATTCTAAGCAAAAAGAACAAAGCTGGAAGCATCACACTACCTGACTTCAAACTACACTACAAGGCTACAGTAATCAAAACAGCATGGTACTGGTTTAAAACAAACGAAAAAACAAACAAAAAAACAAAACAAAAACAGAGACATAGACCAATGAAACACAACAGAGGCCTTGGAGGCAATGCCACACATCTACAACCATCTGATCTTTGAAAAACCTCACAAAAACAAGCAATGGGGAAAGGATTCCCTGTTTAATAAATGGTGCTAGGAAAACTGGCTAGCCATGTGCAGAAAGCAGAAACTGGACCCCTTCCTGACACCTTACACTAAAATTAACTCCAGATGGATTAAAGACTTAAACATAAGACCTAACACTATAAAAACCCTAGAAGAAAATCTGGCCAAAACCATTCAGGACATAGGCTTAAGCAAGAACTTCATGACTAAAACACCAAAAGCATTGGCATCAAAAGCCAAAATAGACAAATGGGACTTAATTAAACTCCACAGCTTCTGCAAAGCAAAAGAAACAATCATTAGAGTGAATCAGCAACCAAAAGAATGGGAAAAAATTTTTGCAATCTACTCATCTGACAACGGGCTAATATCCAGAATCTACAAAGAACTAAAACAAATTTACAAGAAAAAAAGCAAGCCCATTCAAAAGTGGGCAAAGGATATGAACACTTTACAAAAGAAGACATATATGAGGCCAACAAACATATGAAAAAATGCTCATCATCACTGGTCATTAGAGAAATGCAAATCAAAACTACATTGAGATACCATCTCACGCCAGTTAGAATGGCAATCATGAAAAAATCTGGAGACAACAGATGCTGGAGAGGATGTGGAGAAATAGGAAGACTTTTACACTGTTGGCGGGAGTGTAAATTACTTCAACCATTGTGGAAGACAGTGTGGCGATTCCTTAAGGACCTAGAAATAGAAATTCCATTTGACCCAGCATTCCCATTATTGGGTATATATCGAAAGGATTATAAATCATTCTATTATAAAGACACATGCACACGAATGTTCATTGCAGCACTGTTTCCAATAGCAAAGACCTGGAACCAACCCAAATGCCCATCGATGATAGACTGGACAGCGAAAATGTGGCACATATACACCATGGAATACTACGAAGCCATAAAAAATGATGAGTTCATGTCCTTTGCAGGGACATGGATGAACCTGGAAACCATCATTCTCAGCAAACTGACACAGGAACAGAAAATCAAACACCACATGTTCTCACTCATAGGCAGGTGTTGAACAATAAGAACACATGGACACGGAGGGGAGCATCACACACTGAGGTCTGTTGTGGGGAACCAGGTGAGTGACAGTGGGGATGGGGAGTTCGGGAGTGATAACATGGAGAGAAATGCCAGATATAGATGATGGGGAGGAAGGCAGCAAACCACATTGCCATGTATGCACCTATGCAACAATCCTGAATGTTCTTCACATGTACCCCAAAGCCTAAAACGCAATAAAATATTTTTTAAAACGAATATGCAAATTAAACCTAAGACACTGCTGCATACCCAGTAATGTATCTCAGATTAATTTGAGTGAAAGTACTACATATTGCCAAGGATGTGAAGCAATGAAACTTTCATGCATTGATGTACAAATTGAGGTATAAATGGTTTCAACTGCACTGAAAAATTGTCTGGTAAGATCCACTAAAGCTAAAGATAGGCCTCCTCCAAAATCCAGCAATTTCATTCCTACATTTATACTCAAGAGAAATGAATACCTATATCCACAGTATGAAACGTTCACAGCAGCTTTATTCATAACAACAAAACCTGCAGCATTATTCACAATAGCCAAGATATGGAATCAACCTAACTGTCCATCAGTGGATAAGTGGATAAAGAAAATGTGGTATATCAGGCCAGGCACGGTGGCTCGCATCTGTAATCCTAGCATGTTGGGAGGCTGAGGTGGGTGGATCATGAGGTCAGGAGTTGAAGACCAGACTGGCCAACATGGTGCAACCCCATCTCTACTAAAAAATACAAAAATTAGCTGGGCATGATGACTTGTGCCTGTAATCCCAGCTACTTGGGAGGCTGAAGTAGGAGAACTGCTTGAACCGGGATCCTTGGGGCAGACGTTGCAGTGAGCCGAGATCGTGCCACTGCAGTCCAGCCTGGGCTACAGAGCGAGACTCCATCAGAAAAGAAGAAAAGAAAGAAAAGAAAAGAAAAGAAAGAAAGAAAGAGAGAAAGGAAAGAAAAAAGAAAAGAAAGAAAGAAAAAGGAAAGAAAGAAAAGAAAGAAAGAAAAAGAAAGAAAGGAAGGAAGAAAGAAAGGAAGGAAGAGAAAGAAAAAGAAAGAAAGAGAAAGAAAAGAAAGAAAGAGAAAGAAGGAAAGAAAGAAAATGTGGTATATCTATACAACAGAATACTATTCAGCCTTAATGAGGAAGGAAATTCTGTCATTTGTGCTAACATGGATGAACCTGAAGGACAGAACTCACATGTTCATAAATAGAATGGAATTTTTAAATTGTGGTATATTCAGACAATGGACTATTACACAGCAATTAAAAAGAATAAACTACTGATGATGCAACATAGATAAACCTCAATGACATTATGTTAAGTGAAGAAAACAAACAAAAGAAGGCTGTTTATGGCTCCATTTCCATGAACAGGAAAAACAAATTTATGGTGACAGAAGTCAGAATAGTGGTAACTTTTGAGGATGAGATGGGCTCAAGGGAAATTTCTGGGATGATAAAATATTTTGATGGGAGCAGTGGTGGGTATAAAATTCACCAAGGTGTACCCTAAAATTTATTAACATTTATGTAAGTTATACCTAAGAGTTATGTAAGTTATACCTATACTTTATAACTTATATAAGCTATACCATAACATTTATGTAAGTTATACCTAAAAAAAAGAAAAAGTGAGAAGAAGTAAAAATGGAGACTAGTCCCCTGGGTCTGCCGCTGTAGAGAGCATCAAGCCCCATCACATGCCACCCAGATGACCTTGAAATACGACCTCAACCTGCTGGGGCTCAGCTCCCTCATATGTGAATTGGGGATGATAACAGTACATACCTCAAAGTATCAGTGTGAGGACTAAATTAAAAGATGCAAAGCTTCAGGCAGTGGCTACTATCTGTTAATAGTAAATTATAAATAAGAATTTACTATCAATATGATGAATAGTTGAATGTTCAGTAATAGGGAAAAGGATGATCACCTTATGAGAATACAAGCAACAATTTGTTGGAAATGTAAAAAGTGTCAGTATCTATATTTAATTTCATTGATTCAAAACATACGTATGTATATATGTACATAAATTTAAAAACTGACAGAATGACAAATATTTTTCAGCAATCCATTAAAAAATCATGGTGGGAGAGTTCAGTATCTATCTCAAAAAATGACAGATCACAGATCAATGTTTATAAATGTGTAGATGGTTTTTAAACACATATGCTTGATCTAGCAGACATCTGTAAAATACAATACATTGATTTCATCCACCCACGAAGCATTTATAAAAATTGACGTATACTAAGTGCATCAGTTAGGGATTATATTCAGCTGAAATAAACCCCTACACCAAAAAAAAAAAATCTTGTATCAGTAAGAAGTGGGTATTTTTCATGTGTGGGAGATCCAGAAATAAATAGTCCAGGGGTGCTGCAATCACACAAATATATCAATTCCATTAAATACATTCTAAATATTTTTTAGATTAGGGAATCAAGATGGCTGTGACTTCCAGCCACACTCTTCTTAGCCTGTGGCTTTTACCTTTATGGTCACAGGAGGGCTCCTCTGGCTCTAGACATCAGGTCTGCTTGTCCAAAGGGCAAGAAGTGGAGAGACATGACTACATGAAACCATCTCTGTACAACAACTTCCCAAAAGTGACATCCAGTGACTTCTCATATTCAAACTAGCCAGGACTGGAGGAAATGGCCTGCCCCTGCTCACAAGAAGGGCTGGGAGACGGAAGTTTTTTTTTGTTTGTTTTGTTTTGTTTTGTTTTGTTTTGTTTTGTTTTGTTTTGTTTGAGACAGAGTTCTCACTCTGTTGACCAGGCCAGAGTGCAGTGGTGAGATCTCAGCTCACTGCAACCTCCACCTTCTGGGTTCAAGCAATTATCCTGCCTCAGCCTCCCAAGTAGCTGGGATTACAGGTGCATGCCACCTAACCCAGCTAATTTTTGTATTTTTAGTACAGACGGGGTTTCACCATGTTGGCCAGGCTTGGTCTCAAACTCCTGACCTCAGGTGATCCACCCACTTCGACCTCCCAAAGTGCTGAGATTACAGGTGTGAGCTACTGTGCCTGGCCGGCAGATGGAAGCTTTTTAATAGTGCACATTACCAATATGAACAGAAAACCCAGGTTCTTTTCTAAGGAGGAAGGGACAATTTTGGCTGATGGCTAGCAGAATAAGCCACACCAGACCTAACAGCAAATCTCGGCAAATACCTAAGACTCAATAACAAAGAAGCCACATACTTGCCTCACCATGTAATTAAATTAGAAACCAACAAAAAACCAGCAACTAAGAAATAGCCATATAACCTGCAGGAACCTTCCAGAATGACATTCAATATCTGGAATGGGGTGTTGGTTACATGCATGTATGCATCTGTCAAGTTCATCCAACTGTACACTTAAGATGTATGCATTTCACTGTAAGTCATTATACCTCTATGAAAATATATCCATGTATTATGTTTTGAAAAATCTAATTCCAAATAATAGATGGATCAGACAATAAATGATAATGGAGGTTAAGACAATACTTAAAATTAAACCAAAATGAAAATATTATGTATTAAAACATGGGATGCAGCTAAAGGAGTATTATGATGGAAAGTCATAGCCCCATATGTTTATATTTTTACAAAATGGAAGTTAATTAGCAAGGGGCCCACAGTATGGATGAGACATGGATAAAGGCAGGCTGCCACTCCTGATGTTCTCTCTTCCCATGTGGGTTCTTTTGTGTACAGTGAGTGAGGAGCTGTGCCTGAAGGCTTTCTCACACTGACTACATTGATAGGGTCTCCCGGCACTGTGTGTTCTCACATGTACAATAAGGTGTGAAGACTGACCAAAGGCTCGCCCGCATTCCTGGCATGCATAGGGCTTCTTGCCACTGTGAGTCCTTGCATGTTTCCTGAGGGATGAGGGCTCACTGAAGGCTCGCCCACATTCCTGGCACACATAGGGCTTCTCTCCAGTGTGAGTTCGCATGTGACTCTTCAGAGTTGAGAGACGACTCAAGACCTGACCGCAAGTCCCGCACTCGTACAGTTTCTCCCCTGTGTGTATCCTCTTGTGCACATTCAGATGAGTGCTCGTCCGGAAGGGCTTGCCACACTGGTTGCACTCATATGGTTTCTCTCTGGTATGGGTTCGCAGATGTGTCTTCAGTGAAGAGTGTTCCCTGAATGCTTTCCCACACTGGCTGCATTCAAAGGGCTTCTCTCCAGTGTGAGTTCTTACGTGGCTCCTAAGGGATGATGGCTGATTGAAGGCTTTCCCACAATCTTTACACTCATAGGGCCTCTCTCCTGTGTGGTTTCTCTGGTGCAAAATCAGGTTAAAGTTCCTCGTGAAGGTTTTCCCACACTGACTACATTCAAATGGCTTCTCTCCGGTATGAGTTCTCATGTGTCGCCGAAGATTTGAGGAATATTTGAAGGCTTGCCCACATTCTTGACAGTCAAAGCACTTCTCTGCAGTATGAGTCTTCTCATGCCTGATAAGGTCAGAGCTGTATCTGAAGGATTTTTCACATTTGTTACATGCATAGGTTTTATCCCCACTACGGATTTTCTCGGGCACAATTAGGTGAGCACTCTGGAAGAAGGAATTTCTACTCTCTTGACATTCATAGGAGGCCTCTCCAGCATGAATTCTCTGGTACTGGAAAAGTGGTTCAATGCTGTTAAAAGGTTTCTCAAGTACATTATATTTATAGAGTTTTTCTCCAGGCTCAGGTTGCTCCTGTCGATTAAGGAAAATGTGAAGACCAAAGGCCTTAATTAGATTCAGATATCCTCCCCTATGTATGTGAAATGAATGTAAGAGAAACACAGTTCTACATCTGATACTTGTACCATTTACTGAATCCATACCATTTCTACCCAGAGTTCCCTTAAGTGGAACAGGGTGTATACTCTGTTGCAAAGAGCTATCTTTCATTACTTTCATGGGGCATCTTAGGTGCAGAATTTTTCCAATTTCTTTTAGGCCAAATTACGTCTTAAACACTTGGTATCTGTGTCATACCTGTGAAAATGTTTGCCTGTAGGAAGATGATCTACATTTAGTTTTCCATCATTTCATGACATTTACAGACTCTTTCCCAAGAAACTGCTTTCTCCTGGGCAAGCACTACTTGCCTTGAATCTCTCTTGGCTCTTTGGCTGCTTTTCTAACTTACAGCAACCCCAGACTCATCCTACTATAGAGAACCAAGGGTAATCCCTGGTAAGTCTTACCCCTTTCATGCCAATGGACAGAATCTCCGTAAAAGTATCTTGGCTGGGAATTGCCTCTTGGGGCTGCAGTTGAGGTTCTGAAATGAATTAGGGAAGAAAATGTTAAGTGCACAGGGAAAGAAACTGTGGGATCAAGGTGAATTAAAAAGCAAGCAAGGCACATATGGACTTTTTTTTCCAAATACTGATCCTAAATATGGGAATAAATTACAAAGACAAGGAATGTATCTAAGAATTAAGGAAAATTTTAAGGTGTTTGGCTAGGTGAGAAGTTAGGTAATCAGAGAAACATGGGATGGAAATAGTAGGTGATTTACCAAAAAATGATTCCATGAAAATTGTAACCTAATGTTGAGAAAAAATATTAGCAAGATTGTACAGTGGGGAGGAAATGGATAAAATATACACATGGAAATATTAAATATGAAGAGAAAGTAGGACAAATCTTTCTAAAAGATTAATGTAAAGTTTCAGAGATTAAACAGGAAAGGGAGGCCGGGTGCGGTGGCTCAAGCCTGTAATCCCAGCACTTTGGGAGCCCGAGGCGGGTGGATCACGAGGTCAAGAGATCGAGACCATCCTGGTCAACATGGTGAAACCCCGTCTCTACTAAAAATACAAAACATTAGCTGGGCATAGCGGCGTGTGCCTGTAATCCCAGCTACTCAGGAGGCTGAGGCAGGAGAATTGCCTGAACCCAGGAGGCAGAGGTTGCGGTGAGCTGAGATTGCACCATTGCACTCCAGCCTGGGTAACAAGAGCAAAACTCTGCCTCAAAAAAAAAAAAAAAAGAAAGGGAAAAAGGAAAGAAGGTGACATTTAATATGGGAGCTCAACCAAGCAGGCTTCTCAGTCAAGGGTATGTATAGGTTGCCCTGATTGACAGTTTCCAAACTGGACACTCCCCTTACTGACCAGAGATGATGCTCACCTGATCTGCCTGGGCTCACCTGGACAGGTGTCTGAGATAACTCCCCTCTCAGTGGTCCACTGCTCTCCTCTTTGCTCCAAATAAGATAATGCATTGGGTTTGCACAGTTGATCACCTGCTCGTGAGAAAAAAACGCCATGTTGTGGGAGGACTGTGCCACACCATGACACGAGAACTGATATTAAGTCTTTAGGGGCTCTAGAGATGGGAGTGGCAAAGTGCATGTGCCTAAATTCTGATGGACACAGCCAAGCTCTTTCACTGAGGAACTAAACACAAGGTCCCTCACCGGGTCCAAGAGGACACTGAACTCTCTGGTCTACAAAACCACAGGCCTAGCTCAAGAATACATTTGAGAAGTCTAAAACCTTTTAATCACAGAGAGACAGAGCAGTGGACAGATCTTCATTCCATACAAAGCCCAGTAGATTGAAAGCCTCCTGAGGGTGGGAATTATCTGTTTTTCACTTCTGGGTTTGCTAGACTTGCACAGTTCCTGGAGCTTATGGTTGCTGCATAAGCATGTGATAAAAAGACAAAGACTTGGCTGGGCGCAGTGGCTCATGTCTGTAATCCCAGCACTTTGGGAGGCTGAGGCAGGTGGGCTGCTTGAGCCAAAGAAGTTCAAGACCAGACTGGACAATGTGGCAAAACCCCATCTCTACCAAAAAACATGAAAATTAGCCAGGTGTGATGATGCACACCTGTGGTCCCAGCTACTAGGGAGGCTGGGGCGGGAGGATCAGCTGAGCCCAGGAAGCAAAGGTTGCAGTAAGCCAAGGTCACGCCTCCCACTACAGCCTGGGCAACAGAGCAAGACTCTGACTCAAAAAAAAAAAAAAAAAAAGGAAAGACAAGACGAAGCCACCTTACCCACAGAGGCCAGGTTCCGGTAGTTCTCCAGCATCACATCTCTATACAGGCTCCTCTGAGTAGAGTCCAGAAACACCCATTCTTCTGGGGTGAACACCACAGCCACATCTGCAAAGGTGACTGGTTCCTAAAACACACATCCATCCCGGCTCAGCCAGGGACCACCCCTACCAGTACACCAGAGGATGCTGCAGGCTGGCAGGCCTGGGGAAGGGAGACCCGAGGCAGAGGACTTTCAGTCTGGGAGTTCTGAGATCCCCCAGAATCTGCCCCTTGGCTCAGGACTCTGAACTAGAACTCCTTTCTCTACTCGCCACTCCTTAAGCAAGAACAGCAAGAGGTGATAAACTAATGTTTCAAGTCCTCGACCTCAGGACAGGAGTTATCTATTGACAGTGGGCCAGGAAGCTCTTGCAGATTTGTCCCCCTTCTAGCTCCAGGGTCCTGCAGAGCTGAGCATGGTACAGGCAAGAGGAAAATATCTGGAAAATGACTCAACTCTTTGCTCAGTGAGATCATGGAGACCATAAAATGAGAATGGCTCACATCTTTGCTTTGTTTTCCCTCCTGGTGCTCAACAGCCTGGGGAGGGTCTGAATGGGGTGATGGGATCATGGGCCGGGCTCCCCCACTGACACCCACTGCAAGAAGTCCAGTCCCTGGAGGCATGGAGATCAACCCTGTGAGATGAGCCAGACAGGTTATAGGAAGAGGGCAAGTCCAGTGTTCCTTTGGGTACAGCAATGTTCTTTTAGAACAGGAAGTTCTTACCTACCTGTGAACAGGCAGTTGGCAACCCAGAAGCCATGGCTTCTTCCTCTACTCTGTCCTCCGGAACCCAGGCAGGGTCCTCTGGGGACACAGCTAGGGGAGAGGGGAGTAGGCATGAGAGTTGGTGCCTGGCCTACTGGGCACACTCACAAGCCTCAAGGCTGCCCACCCTGGCAGTTAGTGATCACATGTGCACACACATACACATGCATATGCACACACTCAGAGACACACACATGCAGACACATCTGCAAGCTCTTGCATAGACATGCATGCACACAATCACATGCACACACATACACACAGACCTGCACACATATGCAGTTACATACCACATGCACTTGTACATACATACAACATATACACACAGACTGTAGCATGCACAGAGATAGACATGCATGTGCGTGCGCACACACACACACACACACACACACACACACACACACCCCTTCATTCCATATCCCAAGAGCCATAGACTCAATAATTCACCAGAAGATTCCAAAGTTCCTACAGCACCCACCACTGTCCCCTGACTCAGCTTTGGGACAGCTCTTCCTCCCTGGCTGTCTAGCCCCTTTCTCTGCCCCCTACACTGCAGGGCTAGTGGTGTCCAGGACTTACCATAAGTTGAGGGCAGATAAACCACAACCGCCCTGCAAGTCTGCCTTAAAAGGAAACTTCCTTCCCACCTGCCTTCAAATCAACACCACCCCTCCCTGCACCACTGGTGATTCCTCTGCACCAGGCATCCTCCCTCTGGCCTATGACAGACAAGCAAGCAACTCTCAGATCACTCCTCGTTCACTGCATCCTTGCCTGTCCCTCCAGATGGGAACTTTCCTCTCACTTTTTTTTATGTATACTTTGAGTTCTGGGGTGCATGTGCAGAACATGCAGGTTTGTTACATAGGTATACACGTGCCATGGTGGTTTGCTGCATCCATCACTCCATCATCTACAGTATGTATTTCTCCTAATGCTATTCCTCCTCAATCCCCCACCCGCTGCTATCCCACCCCTAGCCCCCCACACCCCGACAGACCCCAGTGTGTCATGTTCCCCTCCCTGTGTCCATGTGCTCTCACTGTTCAACCCCCACTTATGAGTGAGAACATGCAGTGTTTGGTTTTCTGTTCTTGTGTCGGTTTGCTGAGAATGGTGGTTTCCAGCTTCATCCATGTCCCCTCACTTTTTAAACCTGACCCACACCCAATCCCTGACCCCAAATGCGTTTTTTTTTTGCAGCTGCCGTAACACAGTATCACAAACTGAGTGTCTTAAACCACAGAAATGTATCCTCTCACAGTTTTAGAAACCAGGAGTCCAAAATGAAGGTTGTCAGCAGGGTCAGGCCTCCTCTGAGGCTCTGAGATGAGTCCTTCCTTGCCTCTCCCTGGCTTCTGGTGGTGGCCGTCGATGCTTGGGGCTCCTTGGCTGGTGGATGCCTCCCTCTGACATCTGCCTCTACCATCACACGGTCCCCTCCCTGTGTCTCTGTCTGCACATGGTGTCTTCCTCTTCTCATACAACACAATCATGTTGGATTAGTCTGCAGAGACCCTCGTTTTCAATAAGGCCACATACATAGGGCTAGGACCTCAGCATATCTTTTTGAAGGGGTACAATTCAAGCCATAACACCCCACTTTTCCCTTGGGCTACTGTTCTGTCTCTTCATTCCCTATCATGGGCTATCTACCCTCTTTACCCACTTCCTCCCCTCCCACTCATTTCCCAGCTCCACCATTCCAAGGGCTAGCACTGCTCTGGAATCACCAATGACCTCAATCCATGGTGGGAAATCCCACTGATGTGTGTTCATCATCTACTGTCTCCTGGGTTTGTTGTTGTTGTTGTTGTTGTTGTTGTTGTTGTTGTTGTTGTTATTGCTGGTGGTAGTGGTGGTGTTTTGAGCCAGGGTCTTTCTCTGTCACCCACGCTGGAGTGCAGTGGCACAATCACAGCTCACTGCAGCCTCAAACTCCAGGGCCCAAGTGATCCTCCCACCTCAGCCTCCCAAGTAGCTGTGGCTACATGTGTGCACCACCACACCAAGCTAATATTTTTTAAATTTTTTTAGAGATGGGGGGTCTCACTATGTTGCCCAGGCTAGCCTTGAATTCCTGGCCTCAAGTGCTCCTCCCACCACAGCCTCCTGAGTAGCCAGAATTACAGTTGCAAGGCACTGCACCCAGCTAGTCCCTCCTTCTTGTGGCCCGGCCAGCCTGTGATCAGTGATCACAACCCAGCCTCCTCTGTTTCCTGTAAGAGCTTCTCCTCCAACATGCTGCTGGCGTCCACAGGTTGCAGACCCTCCTCTTCACATCTCCCTCAATCCTCTGCCTTGGCGGGCAACCTCACCCATTCTATGGGTGTCAATTCCCAAATCTGCATGATGAAGCCCAAATCTCCAGGCTGACTCTCACATCTGAACACCAGATCCGTGTATCCAACCATTGGCTCAACTCTCTCCACCCATGTAAGGGAACGGGAATAGAATGTAGCCAAAACGAGGTCCAGAGGTCAGAGTTTCCAACCGAAGAGGACTTTTTTCCAGGCCTGGAAACCTCATAGCATTTGCCCTGATGGGTTTTAAACTTGTTCAGGATCCATTACCCCTTTTTCCCTTCCAGTTTCTCCTTTCGAAATGGGAATTCCCTATGTTTGTCCATCATTGTATTTCGGAAGCAGCTTGCTTGCTTTCTGATTTCACAGGTTCGCAGATGGGGAGGAATTTTGCCCCACCATAGACCACACTCTGAGTCTCCCTCCTACCTGATGTAGATGAGTGACACGATGAGATGTTGGATTCTCATCAGATGAGATGAGATTTTGACTTGATGGTGTTTAGATGAGATTTTGCACTTACGGTTGATGCTGAAATGGATTAAAACTTGGGTGATGTCAGGATCACAGTCAGTGTATTTTGGGAAGGACATGAATTTGCAGGGACTAGAGAACAGATTGCTATGGCTCGAATTGTGTCTCCCTGAAAAGGGGAAGTCCTAACCCCCAGTACTTCAAAATGTGATCTTATTTGGAAACAGGATTCTTGCAGATGTAACAAGTTGAGATCACATGAGAATAGGGTTAATCCAATAGGGCCCTTAATCCAATACAATGTTTCTCCTAAGAAAAGAGACAGATACACAGAAGGAAGATGGCCATGAGGCAACACAGGCAGAGGCGGGAGGGCTGCACCCACAGCCAAGGAGAACCAGGGCTGCAGGCCACCATCAGAAGGCAGGATCCGCACCCCATCCCCCACCCCGAACCATCAGAGGGAGCATGGTCCTGTCGACGCCTCAATTTCAGACTATGAGTATCCTAAACTATGAAAAAGAAATTTGTTATTTAAAAAAAATAGGCCAGATGCAATGGCTCACACCTGTAATCCCAGCACTTTGGGAGGCCAAGGCTGGCGTATCACCTGAGGTCAGGAGTTGGAGACCACCCTGGCCAATATAGCAAAACCCTGTCTCTACTAAAAGTACAAAAATTAGCTGGGTGTGGTGGCACACATCTGTAGTCCCAGCCACCCAGGAAGTTGAAGCACAAGAATCACTAGAACCCGGGTGGCGGAGGCTGCAGTGAGCCAAGATCACACCACTGCACTCCAGCCTGGGCAACAGAGCAAGGCTATGTTTTAAAACAAACAAACAAAAAAAAAACACCTCATCACCATCCTCCTAAAGCCTGCTCTCCCTAAACATGTCCTCAATCTCACGAAGTGCTGTCCCTGTCTTTAATCAGAGACCTTACCCCTTTCTGACACTCTACAGCAGGCGTCCCCAAACTTTTTACACAGGGGGCCAGTTCACTGTCCCTCAGACCGTTAGAGGGCCACCACATACTGTGCTCCTCTCACTGACCACCAATGAAAGAGATGCCCCTTCCTGAAGTGCGGCGGGGGGGCCGGATAAATGGCCTCAGGGGGCTGCATGCGGCCCACGGGCTGTAGTTTGGGAACGCCTGCTCCACAGCTCCCAGCAACTAATCAGAATAAACAGTGATGAGGTCTCTACATGGCAGTACTCACCCCCAAGTCCCTCACCCATCCATCCCCGCTACAGCCGACACCTACATGGAGCCTTTTCTTTTTGGATCCACTGAAATGTTCCCCTCAGAGTGTCCCGTCCTGAGGTCTCCTCCCCTGTAGAAAGAGCCCCTTCTCTCCTTTTCTCTGATAGGACCCTTCCCCGCTCTTTGCAGCCCTTACCCATTTGTAACCAGCTTTGTACTGCTGCCATGGGTTTATTTCCTGTCATCCTCACTGGATTGGAAGCTTTGTACGAATACGCGTGGGTGCTTTTACTGCCCTGTCCTTGATACCCTACTTGGCACAAAAACACTCCATGTCATTGGTAAATGAATACATGAAACACTCAATTAACTCGACTTTCTCTAAATGTTTTATATGCATTATTGCTATAATTTTTTTTGAGACAGGGTCTTGCTCTCTCATCCAGGCTGGACTAGTTCACTGCAGCCTGGAATTCCTGGGCTTCAGCGGTTCTCCCTCCTCAGCCTCCTGAGTAGCAAGACCGCAGGTGTACACAACCATGCCTGGCTAATTTTCTTATTTGGTAGAGATGGGGTCTTCTATGTTGCCTAGGCTGGTCTTAAACTCCTGGCCTCAAGAAGTCCTCCCACCTCAGACTCCCAAAGTGTTGGGATTATAGGCATGAGCCACTGCACCTGGCCTCTATGTGTTTTAAATCATTCCTCACTTCCCTACTGTGCAGAAAGGAGTTAAGACAGCCGGCCTTGATGGTCTCCTTAGCAAGATGTATTTGCAAGGCTGGCCCTTGGGTGGAGTCTGAGAACCTGGATTTCAAGAAGGTTCCCATCACCCTAACTGATAGAAGAAACTCTGTCGCCCAGGCTGGAGTGCAGCAGTACCATCTCGGCTCACTGCAACCTCTGCTTTCCAGGTTCAAGCGATTCTCCTGCTTCAGCCTCCTGAATAGCTGGGATTACAGGAGTGCAGCACCATGCCCAGCTAATTTTTGTATTTTTAGTAGAGACAGAGTTTCGCCATGTTGGCCAGGCTGGTCTCGAACTCCTGACCTCAGGTGATCCACCCACCTCAGCCTCCCACAGTGCTGGGATTATAGGCATGAGCCACCGCACTCAGCACCCCTTTGCTGATTCTGCTTCATATCCACTTGTAGTAATAAATCATAGTCATGAGTACGACATATGCTGTGAGTCGTCCCAGTGTATCATCGAGCCTGCGGTGGTCTTGGGGGAACCTAGCACACCTCCTTCACACTCAGCCCGAGTCTAGACCAGCACTGTTCTACTCCTGATGGCCTCCATCTACCACTGCTTTCCTCCCTGAGCCCACGCTCCTCCCAGGTGCTGGGGGTGGGGTTCTGTTAAAATCACAAGTGCACTGCAGCACTCACCTAAACACGTCACTGGCTCCCGGTGGGCTTAGAACATAAGCCAGGGTTCTTTTCCTGCACACCAAGCCCTGAACTCGGGAGAAGGTCTTGACGTGTGTGCGATGGAGTATATATTGTTTGCTGAAAGGTGATGGCAAAGAACACTGAGCCATCCCCAGGCAGAAAACTTCTAGAATAGTAAGTAGTATGTACCAGTCATGCGCTAGTTAAACCAGTTCCCAAAACACAGGATATCTGACCTTGTCCCCATTGCTGACTCACAAAGAGTGCTTTCTAGCTTATTTCTATTTTAGCAGTGAACAGGCACTAGCTGCCTGTCTAGTCTAGTCTGGTTTCTTCTTTATTCTATGAAGAAACACTGAGCACCTGCTTATTAAAAATAATCACTTGTTCACAAAGAATAAATACATCGGTCACAGTCTGCTCTGGGCTGTCAGCTGGGAAATGCTGTCAGCCCCTGACGTCCCACTCTGCTCCCCACTTTTACACTCTATCTTTGTTTCTTTTTCTTCATTCCTTCAGCACCGCCTGGGTTGGGGTCTCTATGACCAAGCTGGTCACGGCACTAAACGATCTGGAACCTACTCCTTCTTCAATCAGCTCACATCACTCTCTCCCCAGTTCTTCCTGCTCCCTTCACACATCTTCCATGAGCCCTGGATGCAACAGGTTCTTGCTCCATGGGGAATGTTATCAATGTTGTTCCTGGGCCTGATATCCTCTCTCCAAACCTCCCAACAGCCCGACACCTGACCAAGCTAAATGTGACAGTGCTTATCATGGTCTAGGTCAGGGCTTGTCCCCCAGGGGACGTTTGGCAATGTCTGATGTTGAGCTGTCATTCCAAAATACCATGTCCTAGGTGACGTAACAGAAATTTGCTGCTAACAGTTCTGGATGCTGGAAGTTTGAGATCAGGATGCCAGCATGGTTGGTTCCTGGTGAGGGCTCTCTTTGTGGCTTGCAGATGGCTGCCTTCTGGCTGTGTCCTTACAGAGGAGAGAGAAAGCTCTGGTGTATCTTCCTCTTCTAAGGGCATGAGTTCTGTTGGTTCAGGGCTTCACCCTTATGACCTAACTTAACCTTTATTACCTCCCTAGAGGCCCCATCTCCAATACAGGCACCTTTCGGGGAGACATTTGGGCTTCAACATGACCTTTGGGGAAAGGGAGCACAATTCAGTCTGTAGCATCTAGAGACGTTTTAGCTTTTCAAGACTAGGGGATATGTGGCTGTTACAAGCTGAATTGTATTACCCCAAAAATTCATATGTTGAAGTCTTAATCCCTGGTATCTTATCTTACCCCTGGTAACCATATTTGAACACAGCGTCTTTAGAGGTAATTAAATTAAAACGATGTCAGTAGGGTGGGCCCTAGTCCAATATGATGGGTGTACTTAGAAGATGTATTATTAGTCCATTCTTGAACTGCTATAAAGAACTACCTGAGACTGGGGAATGAATAAAGAAAAGAGGATTAATTGGCTCATGGTTCCACAGGCTGTGCACAGGAAGCATGGCTGGGGAGGCCTCAGGAAACTTACAGTCATGGCAGAAGGCAAAGGGGACACAGACACACGCTACATGGCTGGAGAAGGAGCAAGAGAGTGAAGTGGGAGGTGCTACACACTTTCAAACAACCAGATCTCGTGAGACCTCACTCACTATCACGAGAACAGCAAGGGAGAAATCCACCCCCACCATCCAGTCACCTCCCACTAGGCCCCTCTTCCAACACTGGAGATTACCATTTGACATGAGATTTAGGCGGGGACACAAATCCAAACTCTATCACAAGAAGAAGACGTCTAGACACAGGCATGTACAGAGGGGAGATGCTGTGAAGAAACAGAGAGAAGATGGCCATCCACATGCCAAGGAGAGGCATCAAAAGGAACCAACTGTGCCAACACCTTGATCTCGAGCTTCTGGCCTCCAGAACTGTGAGACAATACATTTCTGCTGTTTAATCCACCCGGCTGGTGGAACTTTGATACGGCAGCCCTAGCAAACGCATAGAGGAAAAGTGCTCCTAGCACCTAGTGAGTTGAGGCCAGGGATGCCACTCAACATCCCACAATGCACAGGACGGCCCCACAACTGACAGCAAACGGGTGCCAGTCTCAGCAGTTCTGCAGCTGAGAAACCGTGTCCTAAGCTTAAATATCCATCCTTTCCCAGAACTCTCCCCCATCCCCTGAGATGAAGTCCTTGTATAACACGCTTCCATTGGACTCTGTTCTTCATTTCAAACCCCGACCCCCAAGCCAGACTGTGAGTTCCACAGAGGAAGGGTCGGGGTTTTCTTGTGACTGTTTCCTCATCCCCATCTCACCACCAGACAATAGTCACACCTGCTTCAAGAAGTAACAAAATAGGCCAGGCGCAGTGGCTCATGCCTGTGGTCCCAGCACTTTGGGAGGCCAAGGTGGGCAGATCACCCGAGGTCAAGAGTTCGAGACCAGCCTGGCCAACATGGTGAAATCCTGTCTCTACTAAAAATACAAAAATTAGCCAGGCATGGTAATGCACACCTGTAATCCCAGCTACCTGGGAGGTTGAGGCAGGAGAATGGCTTGAACCCGGGAAACAGAGGTTGCAGTGAGCCAAGATCACATCACTGCACTCCAGTCCCAGTGACAGAGCAAGATGCCATCTCAAAAAAAAAAAAAAAGTTAACAAAATAGAGCCCAGCCCAGAAGGCTTATCAAAAATATACTGAAGAGCAACACACGACCTAGATCTAAGAATTGTTGCCTGTCAAGAAGATAACAGATTCCAAACACAAGAGTGGATAGCCTTTTTAAGAAACAAAGCTTATTATTCTTACTAGAAGGCAAACTGGAAAAAAACAAATACTTTATCATTAAAGCTAAAATGTTATTTGTCTTCTAGAATTAATTTCTTCCCCACTTCTCAAGAGAAGTGGCTTTGAACCTCTTTTTTTAGAGACAGGGACTCACTCTGTCACCCAGGCTGGAAAGTGCAGTAAAGCAATTGTAGTTCACATCAGCCTCGACCTCCTGGACTCAAGCAATCCTCCTGCCTCAGCCGCTCAAGTAGCTGGGACTTGAGAGGTACTACCCGCTATTTATTTATTTATTTATTTGTTTATTTGTCTATTTATTTATTTATTTATTTGAACTAGGTGTCTCACTAAGTTACCCAGGCTGGTCTCGAACTCCAGGCCTCAAGCAATCCTCCTGCCTAGGCCTTGCAAAGCACTGGGATTAAAGGCATGAGCCACTGTAAGCAGCCTGGACCTCATTTTTAAAAGCACAGTTAAAACACGGGCCATTTCTAGTAGATTCAATCGTAATTTTCAAAACCGACATTATCGTGTCATCGATAATTTCCTGTTGCCCAAAGAGAGATCTGGCCTTTGCTGCAGATGGGTGAACCCTCTCTTTCTTAACAGAAAGACCTGTCACTGCAAGTGCCCTCCCCCTTAAACACACAAATAAGAAGAGCGGCTTTCTGTACCCTCTCCCTATGGTGCCACAGCAGTGCTTGCAGTCAGAGGAAATGCAAGCAGGAGGAGCTACAAGTTCCTGGACAGAACCCAAGGACAGCAGGGCCCCCTGGCCATGTGTTCCACATGGCACTCACTCACCAGAATTCCCAGCCACCCACAGGTCAGGGTGGCCCAGCGTGGGCACTGGCATCACCGTCCTTTGAATCTGCACGGCAGCCTTTGGTCCCTGGACAGAGTAACAGGGGTCACAGATTAGAGTCAAGAGGCCGAGGGGATCCACTCACACCTGCTCACCCCACATGAATCTGCACGATTGATCCTGCTTTGGGGAACATATTAATAAAAGAAGAGACGGGCCCATTCACCTTGTTGGGTTTTACCCAACCCTTAAGTATAAAGCTAACCACTGTGGTCCAAAATGGCCTGGAGAGAGGCTGGGGGAGATGGCACACTCCAGGGAGCCTCCAGAAGTCAGGGAAAATCTGGAAAAAAGTGGGGAGTGAATGACCGGGAGGTTGAGGGATAGAGGGGAAATGGAGCTTGCCAGTGGATCCGTGTGAATGAGGGGCAGGCAGTCAGTGAATTTCTCTGGGAGGAATATCAGTCCTTGAAGTAGGATTTGAACTCTTCTCTGCTGGCAGCTGCTCACTCAGGAAAGGCGCCTGACCTGACCTGCAGTTCTAAGGGATCCCTTTGTCCTCTGTGTCCAGGGTGGGGCCCAGGTGCCTGTCAGGAGCAGACCTGGAGTCCAGGAGAACTAACAGTGGCTCTGGACAGGGTGGCAGCAGCAGGCATGGGAGGGGCAGCTGGAGGTGGGTTACATGTTGGAGATAATGCTAGCAGGACTTAGTGGTGGATGGGAGGTGCGGGGTACACGCAGCAGGTCCCTCAGTCAAGGGAACAGGGCAGGGGCAAGTGGGAGGAGGCCTTTTCTCCTACGGCAGTACTCAGGATGTGCCTCAGCAGCAGTCCCCAACCTTTTTGGCACCAGGGACCAATTTCATGGAAGACAATTTTTCCACAAACCAGGGTAGGGGGTTGGTTTTGGCATGAAATTGTTCCACCTCAGATCATCAGGCATTAGTTAGATTCTTACATGGAGCATGCAGCCTAATCCCTCGTATGCGCAGTTCACAAGAGGGTTCAGTGCTGCTGCTGATCTGACAGGAGGCAGAGCTCAGGCACAGATGCTTGCCCGCCGCTCACCTCTTGCTCTACGGCCTGGGTCCTAACAGGCGAGGGGCTGGTACTGGTCCACGGCCTGGGGTTGGGGACCACTGCCTTACAGCATCCCTCTCTCATTCTCTCTCTGCCTTGGTGAGGACACACAGGGCCCTGAGGCAAGAGGTCCTCACTTCCCTGAGCCTGGACGCTCCCTTGCCCAGCCCTCATGTCATAGGACCTGCCAGTTCCTGTCAGTTTCAAGGTCACAGAAGCAGTGGAGCTGGGATAGAAGGACAGGAAGGAAAAAGGCTGGACCAGGAAAGGCAGGGCTCACAGTCCAGCAGCCAGACCCTCCCCCAGGACCCACCCTGGAGCCCGCCATCTCGCTGGGGACAAGTACATTCAACACAGAAACAGACTCTAACACCCCAAGCCCACAGCCTGGGCCTCTTACAGATTCCCAACTCCCAAATATAGGCCCAGACACTCACCTCCTCTTGCTCCCGCAACTTACAGACACCCCACACCCCAGGCTTTCCTGACTGCACCTGGTGCCATCACAGTTGACCTCTCCTGGGCTTACCATGCATCCTGGAGACCAAGGTGGCTCCTGGAGAGCTGGCCAGTCCTCTTGAGTTGATGGTGTCTCCCTCTCTTCCATGGGCGGCACCAGCTGCATCCTCAGGAACAGCTCTGGCCCCTGGGAAAAGATAAGAGGGTGCTGAGCAGGACAGAGGTGGTATCATAGCTGTTCTTGGCCCAAGAGACCTTTGGTTTTGGGTTTAGGGCTGCCAGAAGTCAAGGCAAATGGGGCCGGGTGCAGTGGTTCATGACTGTAATCCCAGCACTTTGGGAGGCTGAGGTGGGAGAAATGCTTGAGGCCAGGAGTTCCAAACCAGCCTGGCCAACACGGCAAAACCCATTGATATGGTTTGGCTGTGTCCCCATCAAAATCTCATCTTGAATTCCTGCATGTTGTGGGAGGGACCCAGTGGGAGGTAATTGAATCATGGGGGCAGGTCTTTCCCATGATTGTTCTTGTGATAATGAATAAGTCTCATGAGATCCGAAGGTTATTATAAGGGGGGAGTTTTCCTGCACTAGGTCTCTTTGCCTGTTACCATCCTTGTAAGATGTGACTGGCTCCTCCTTGCCTTCCGCCATGATTGTGAGGCTACCCTGGCCACGTGGAACTATAAATCCAATTAAACCTCTCTCTCTTTTGTAAATTGCCCAGTCTCAGGTATGTCTTTATCAGCAACAGGAAATCAGACTAATATACCCATCTCTACTAAAATTACAAATGTTAGCCAAGTGTGATGGTGCGTGCCTATAGTCCCAGTTGCTCGGGAGGCTGAAGCACAAGAATCGCTTGAACCTGGGAGGCAGAAGCTGCAGTGAGCTAAGATCATACCATAGCACTCCAGCCCAGGCAACAGAGCCAGACTGTCTTAAAAAAAAAGCCAAGGTACACAGGTCTGGCATCTGGTGACCTCAGACCTAGTAACTATCCCCAACCTAGTGTAGGCACCAGCTGCCACCAAGGGTCTGGAGGATTGAACACACTGCAGATAAAGAGACAGACCTGAGGTTAGGACAGAGCCCCTAGAGATGCTATGAGACATGAAGGTGTGGTACAGAGAGGTGGCCATGTGAAGAGGCAGCAGGAGGATGGCCACCTGCCAGCCAAAGAGAGAAGCCTCAGGAGACCCCAAGCCTGCCGACACCTTGATCCTAGGCTTCCAGCCTCCAGAACGGTGAGAAAATAAATTTCTGCTGTTTAAGTCACCCAAAAAAATGAAAAAGAAAGGTCAGGAGATCTTGGTCCTGAAGAGGAATGCTGTCCTTGTCCTCAGGGCATCCATCAGTCAGTCACAGGGCCAAGCTGCCTGCAAACTTTGTCTCCACCTCCCCTGGGACCCAGAGCCCACAGGCTGTACCAGCTCTTTACCTCACTCTCACCCAGCCAATGTTTCCCCTGCCCTCAATCAGCCAGGGACAGCACCTATCCCCCAAGGTCCACTGGAATTATTCAAACTCAGTTTACCCTGTCCAGCCTCACCTTTCCTGTGGAAACCCCAAGAAAGGCTCTGGCCTGGGCTATCCCCTTGCTCCTTTCTGCCTCCAGGCTGACCCTGTGCTTCCCTGCGTGGTATGGTGTGCCCTGTCCTCCCGAGAAATACAAGTAATAAAAATTTTCCAATGACGTTGGCCTCTCTGTGTCATAAATCAAAATCCCATGGGTATGTTTTCAGACAAGTGTCGACATCCCAATGATTTTGACACAGATCATTCTACTTAAGAAACTGTTTTTAGGTGTTCCACCTGTTTGTCCAACAAATACATACTGGGCTGATATGGTTTGGCTGTGTCCCCACCCAAATCTCATCTTGAATCGTAGTTCCCATAATCCCCACATGTCATGGGAGGGACTGGTGGGAGGTAACTGAGTCATGGGGCAGTTTCCCCAAGGCTGCTGTTCTCATGATAGTGAGTTCTCACGAGACCAGATGATTTTATAAGGGGCTTTTCCCCCTTTTGTTTATACTTCTCCTTGCTGCCACCATGTGAAAGACATGTTGGCATCCCCCATGTTGTAAGTTTCCTGAGGCCTCCAGAGTCATGCTGAACTGTGAGTCAATTAAAGCCCCATCCTTTAGAGATGACCCTGTCTTGGCTATCTCTTTATTAGCAGGGGGAGAACAGACTAAGACATGGGCACTGCTGGTGCAGGCCCTGGGGACACAGCAGAGGATAAAAGCAGTGACACTGCAGCCTCACAGAGATGGGCATCTGCAGAAGAGGCAGCTGTGGGGTGGCCCTGGGACAGAAGAAGGGCTGAGCCTGGAGAGGCCTGTTCCTCAGCCTCCCTTGGGATTTTTTCATTTATTTTTCATTTTTTGAACCAGAATCCCGCTCCATCGCCAAGGCTAGAGAGCAGTGGTGTGAACACAAGGCTCACTGCAGCCTTGAATTCCTGGGCTCAAGGAATTTTCTCACCTCAGCCTCCCAAGTAGCTGGGACTACAGGTGCACACCACCACACCTGGCTATAGCTAATTTTTGTATGTTTTGCACAGGTGGGTTCTTGCTAGGTTGCCCAGTCTGGTTTCAAACTTCTGGGCTCCTGTGGTCCTCCTGCCTCAGCCTCTTGAGTTGCTGGGATTCCAGGGGTGAGCCCCTGCACCTGACTTCCTTGGGGGCTCTTCTAAGAGTGGTTTCCTACCCTCTCTTCACTGGTCCCTCCACTGGATCAGCTGATCAAAGAGTGGGAGGCCATGGGGACTCAATCTGTCCCTGGCCATCAGTACTTTTCCCCATATGACAGGGAGGCCTCGGAGCCACTGTACAGGGCCTCAGTGATTGCAATAAGACTCAGTGGTGCCTGACGTGGCCTGGAAGGACTACCTGAAGGGTCTGAAGGGTCAGCACCATCAACCCAGCGGCAGGTTGTATGATCATCAGGCAGTAGAAGCTGGCAGCTGAGACTGTGGTCCCTGTGGTTAGGTCTGGGTTCAACTCCTTGCTCCAAACCCACCTATTACTCAACGGCTGGATGTCTTCAAGGATAAACTCGCTCAGCTTCTCTACATGTGTCCAAAGGCGGACCCCTGCTGCCCACTCAGAATAGTCTGTGACCGCCTATTTCCTGGGGTTCTGATGTAACAAAAGCCCCATGCCTGCCACTCTCAGCACCCATTACAAGGGGCTTGCTAGGCTGGCTGTGGAGTTCTATGGAAGGTGCTGGAGCCCTGTGCTGAAAGGAGAGAACCCACAGAAACGAAGAGGGCACCTGACCCTCGTGGCTCATTCTCCCCACCTCTCCAGCTCCTCCAGAAACTGTTCCTGCCTCCTTTCAACTCATCAGGTGCCTTTTCTCCAGGTGGACCTTGCTCCTGACAAAAGGTGAGCAATGGCTGAGCCCACTGGCTCACACCTGTGGTCCCAGCTACTTGGGAGACTGAGGTGAGAGGATCACATGAGGCCAGAAGTTCAAGATCATCCTGAGCAACATAGCAAGATCCCAATGTCAGAAAGGCAGAAAGAAAAGAAAGGGAGAAAGGAAAGAAAGGTGAGTAATGTAAGGGAAGGGAAGGGAAAGGGAAAGAGAGAGAGAAAGAGAGAGGAAGGAAGGAGGGAAGGAGGGAAGGAAGGAGGGAAGGAGGGAAGGAAGGAGGGAAGGAGAAAAAAGTATCTGAGCATGGTGACTCTGGTGGCTTAGGCCTGTGGTCCCAGCGACTTGGGACGCTGAAGAAAGAGGATCACTTGAGCCCAGGAGTTTGAGGCTCCAGTGAGCCATGAACATGCCACTGCACTCCAGCCTGTGTGGCAGACAGAGACCCTGTCTTTTAAAAAACAAAAAAAGAGGTGAGTGATGGTGGAAAGCTCGCCAATATCTGTGTCAGTGCCCGGGGTCCTCCTGGCCAGGAGCACATTCTCAGCATTTTCAAGCCAGGCCTTGTTTAGACAACTGGAGTTCTTCCAGTTGAGTGTGTTGCCAGCTCTCCTAGAGGACTCCCTCTTATTCAAAATGGGACTTCTCTAACAGGAGGTGATTTTCTGACAGTTGCTGAGGAGGAAGTCGTATTTCACACACTCAATGTCTAACTCACGTTTACTAAAATGTTTCCTTCAGGAAACCTAGGAAAAAAGGGTTCTAGAGGCAGGTGGATCGCTTAAGGCCAGGAGTTTGAGACCAGCCTGGCAAACACAGTGAAACCCTGTCTCTACCAAAACCCTGTCTCTACCAAAAAATACAAAAATTAGCCAGGCACAGTGGTGCACACCTGCAGTCCCAGGTACTCAGGAGGCTGAAGCAGGAGAATCACTTGAACCCAGGAGGCAGAGGCTGCAATAATGCGAGATCGTGCCACTGTATTTCAGCCTGGGTGACAGAGCAAGACTCTGTCTCAAAAAAAAAAAAAAGAAAAAAAAATCTTGAAGTCACAGGCACTCCCCTCAGACACTGTCTCCCTTCCAAGAGACACCCATGCTGCCAACATCTCCCTGGCACTGGTCCTATATTGTCCTATATTTCTACCTCACGTGTCCCGCAACTTCTCCTGTGCTGGGAGCCAGGGAAACCCTGGACATCTTACCATTTGCATGTCCCTGGAGGATGCTTCTTCCAAAATATCCCGCATAGAAGGCAACTCTTTGGGTTTAAGTTGAGATTCCCAGGCTGAAATGAATAGAGGAAAAAATGAACTATCAGAAAGAAATAGTGACATTAAATTGAAAATATACATTCACATATGTGAATATGTATCCACGCTATACACACATAGGCTTTTTCTTTTAATATTGAATGTAAATATTCAAGTTTTAATACTGAATACATATATCTCCAAGTTGAGATTTCCAATCTGAAATGAATTGAGAAAAAAAGAATTCCTTTCAAAAAGAAACGGTGGCGTAAAATTGAAAATATATATTCATGTATGTGTGTACATACACAGGCATTTTCTTTTCATTTTATTTTTGAGACAGGGTGTCACTCTGTCACCCATGCTGGAATGCAGTGGTGAGATCTTGGCTCACTGCAACCTCTACCTCCCAGGTTCAAGCAGCTGTGATTACAGGCATGCACCACCGTGTCCAGCTAATTTGTTTTGTTTTGTTTTGTTTTGTTTTGAGATGGAGTCTTGATCTGTCACCCAGGCTGGAGTACAGTGGTGCAATCTCAGCTCACTGCAACCTCCACCTCCCAGGTTCAATCAATTATTGTGCCTCAGCCTCCCGAGTAGCTGGGATTACAGGTGCACACCACCACCCCCACCTAATTTTTGTATTTTTAATAGAAACAGAGTTTCACCATGTTGGCCAGGTTGGTCTCAAACTTGTGACCTGAGGTGATCCACCCACCTTGCCTCCCAAAGTGGTGAGACTGCAGGCGTGAGCCACCGCTTCCAGTCTGGCTTTTCCTTTTAATATTGACCCTAGACTTGGGAAGATCCTGAAAGGGAAGACAGCATCTGTGTAGGAGGCTATGTGTAGACTGAGGGAGAAAGGAGAGGTAATTTCCTAGCTAAGAATTCTATGAGGACTGATATTATTTTCAGAAAACAGATGTTATTAGAAAAAAGAGTAAGAAAGAACTATACCAAGAACATACAAAGAAAGGTTATATTTAAAGAAGAGGTTACAGTTAAAGAAAGGTTACATTTTTAAAAGGTTACACTTAAAGGTTACATTTAGAGAAAAGTTACATTTAAAGAAGAAGTGGATGACAGTATGGGTGAGAATGTAGAGAATCAGAACCCTCATTGCCACCGATGGGAACATAAAATGGTGCACCTGTTTTGCAAAGTGGTATAATTCCTCAAGAAGTTAAGCATAGCGTTACCATATGACTCAGCAATTCCACTCCTCAGTGTATACCTAAAAGAATGAAAAACACGTCTACATAAATCTTGTACACAAGGCCAGGTACAGTGGCGCATGCCTGTAATCCCACCACTCTGGGAGGCCAAGGTAGGAGGATCACCTGAGACCAGGAGTTCAAGACCAGCCTGGCAACACAGGAAGAACAGTCTCTATAAAAATAATTAAAAATGAGCCAGACATGATGGCATGCACCTGTGGTTCCAGCTACTCAAGAGGCTGAGATGGGAGGATCACTTGAGCCCAAGAGGCTGAGGCTGCGGTAAGCTATGATTGCACCACTGCACTCCAGCCTGGGCGACAGGACAAGACCCTATCTCCAAAAAACAAAAAGAAATATTGTGCACAAATGTTCCCAGCAACATTATTCATAATAGCTAAAAAGTAGAAACTATCCAACTGTCTATCAACTGAATGAATAATCAAAACGTAGCTTATCCATCCAATACATATTATTCAGCCTTAAGAAGGAATGAAGTTCTGATTCATGCTGCAACGTGGATGGATCTGGAAAACATGATGCTAAGTGAAAGAAGACAGATAGTTTAAATGCATCCTCCAAAGTTCATGGATTGGAAGCAATTCCCCATATAACAGTATTGAGAGCTGGGACCTTTAAAAGGTGATGAGGTCGCCGAGGTGGACGGATTAAAAGGCCAGGAGATCGAGACCATCTTGGCCAACATGGTGAAACCCCATCTCTACTAAAATACAAAAAAATCAGCTGGGCATGGTAGTGTGCACCTGTAGTCCCAGCTACTCAGGAGGCTGAGGCTGGAGAATTGCTTGAACCTGGGAGGCAGATACTGCAGTGAGCTTAGATCACACCATTGTACTCCAGCCTAGCAGCAATGTGAGACTCTGTCTCAAAAAAAAAAAAAAGTGATGAGGTCATGTGGGATCCGCCCTCATGAATGGATTCATGTGGTTATTTCAGAAGGGACTGAGTTATCTCAAGAGTGGCCTTGCTGTAAAAACAAGTCTGGCCCTCTCTTGCTCCCTTGCAACATGATGTCTTCCACCATGTTATGACGCGGCAAGAAGGCCCTAACCAGATGCAGCCCCTCAACCTTAGACTTCCCAGCCCCCAGAACCAGGAGTCAAATAAACTTCCATTGTTTATCAATTACCCAGTCTGTAACTTATTTGCAACACAAAACTATTATGCCAAAGGCTACTTATGATACGATTTCCACTACACAAATGTCTATATAGGACAAACCATAAAGACAGAAAGCAAATGAGAGGCTGCCAGGGGCTGAGGGAGAGGGGGAATGAGGAGTAGCTGCTCCTGGGGACAGGGTTTCTATTTGAGGTGATTAAAATATTCTGGAATTAGGCAGTGGTGATGGTTACACAAGGCTGTGAACCACTGAACTGCACACTTCAAAGGGGTGAATTTCATGGTATGTGACTTACAGCTCTAATTTTTTGGTTGTTGTTTTGTTTTTTTTTTTTCTGGAGGCAGATTCTGACTCTGTCCCCTAGGCTGAACTGCAATGGTGTGATCTTGGCTCACTGCAACCTCCACCTCCCATGTTCAAGCAATTCTCATGCCTCAGCTCCCCAAGTAGCTGGGATTACAGGTGCACCCTACCATGCCTGGCTAACTTTTGTATTTTTAGTAGAGACAGGATTTTGCCATGTTGGCCAGGCTGGTCTCAAACTCCTGACAGGTGATCTGCCAGCCTCGGCCTCTCAAAGTGCTGGGATTACATGCATGAGCCACTAGGCCCGGCGTTCTAATTTTTTTTTTTAAGAGGAACTACAACAAATCTTTTTCTGAGACCAAAGGAAAGTAGGAGAGGAGAGCTAGAAAGTGAAAACAGAAGAGAAGCTAAAGGAACTTGAGAAACCTCGCTCCAAGTCCAGGTGCAGTGGCTCACACCTATAATCCCAGCACTTTGAGAGGCCAAGGCAGATGGATCACCTGAGGTCAGGAGTTTGAGACCAGCCTGACCAACATGGAGTAACCCCGTCTCTACTAAAAATACAAAATTAGCCGGGTGTGCTGGCATATGCCTGTAATCACAGCTACTCGGGAGGCTGAGGCAGGAGAATCACTTAAACCCAGGAGCCAGAGGTTGCAGTGAGCCGAGATTGCGCCATTGCACTCCAGCCTAGGTGACAAGAGTGGAGTTTCTGCACATAAAGAAAGACACAGGTGCTGAGGGAGGGAGAACTTACAGGGGAAAACAAACTCTTGTTGTTCAACTCCAACTCTCCTTCAGCTTCAACGTGGGCTTTAGATTCCCTGGGCTGAGCAAGTGTGATGGGGAGCAGAGGGATCTTGCCCAACAGCTAACAAACTCGGGACCCAACCCACAAACACCCTCCCCTCTGCTCCAAGGGGCTGAGAAAGGCCCTGTTTGGGTCTCCTTGAACTCGGCCCCAGGCTTCCGAGGTAAGAGAGCCTCAGCTCCTTGGAGTAGAGGGAGAAAAAGAAGTGAGTGCAATGGATGAAGCTTTGTCATCCTGTGACAAAGGCTAAGCCATGTCCGTCTTGTTCACATGGCAGGCGATAAAGAAGCACGTCGTGCCTGCGTACGGAAAGGAGCCACGGGACGCCAGCCTTACCCCTGGAGGCCAGGCTCCTGCACCTGTCCAGCATCCCGTATCTGCACAGGTTCCTCCGCGCACTGTCCAGCAACGCCCACTCCTGGACGAACTCCACGGCCACATCCTCGAAGGTGACTGGTTCCTAAAACAGCACACACATTCCGGCTCGGCAAAGACTGCCCCCACCACTGAGCAGAACGACTGGTTATCACTGGGGAAGAGAGGTTGTTCAGACACGGCAGGCACGGAAAATCCAGCCCACTACCTCTTTTTGTAAATAATGTTTTCTTGGTTATAGCCGTGTCCATTTATTTACAATGCACCTACGGCTGTGGCTGTTTTTAGGCCACAATGGACCACAATGGCAGAACTGAGTAGTTGTAACACAGATCACATGGGCCACCAAGCTGAAATGTTTATGTTCTTTTAACACTTGGACAAATCCTAAAGCGTACGTTTTGGCTCTCTTTGTAACTCCACTGACCTGTGATGGCAGGGCCTGTCCTTCCTGGCTTAGAGAGTTTTTCCTAAACTCCTTATCACAAATTGGCACAACATCACAAAGTTGGGCTTGACCACTTAATTTCTGTGAAGTCCCTGGATCCCCCAAGACTTACGTCCTTACTAATCTTTTATACCTGTGAAAATAGGACTTCCATTGCATCACTGCATCTGATTAACTTTTTTTTTTAAGATGGAGTCTTGCTCTGTCACCCAGGCTGGAGTGCAGTGCTGTGATCTCGGCTCACTGCAACCTTCACTTCCTGGGTTCAAGCAATTCTCCTGACTCAGCCTCCCTGGTAGCTGGGATTACAGGCGCCCACCACCACACCCAGCTAATTTTTTGTATTTTTAGTAGAGACAGGGTTTCACCCTGTTGGCCAGGCTGGTCTTGAACTCCTGGCCTCAAGTGATCTGCCCTCCTTGGCTTCCCAAAGTGCTGGGATTACAGGCATGAGCCACCACAATCTTTATGGCCTTTTAATTACAGAATTCCTTAGAGCAGCACTGTCCAACAGACAGCACTCTGTGATGATGGGAATGTTCCATGCCTGCGCTTTCCAGAAAGGGGTTACCAGCACATGTGGCTGTTGAACAATGTGGCTGGGAGACTGAGAAACTGAGCACTTTAATTTTTTATTTTATTTTATTTTATTTTTTTGAGACAGGATTTACTCTGCAGCCCAGGCTGCAGTACAAGGTCACGATCCTAGCTCGATGCAGCCTCAATCTCCTGGGCTCAAGCTATCATCCCACGTCAGCCTCCCAAGTAGCTGCAATTCCAGGCACACATAACCATGCCTGGCTAAACATGTTGAATCTTAATTAATTCAAGGTTAATCTATATTTACATGGCCACATGTGTTTTCAACAGGTCTCACCACGGATGGCAAGGCTGGCTCTGGAGAGCTGCGCTCAGAGCCCCGGGGTCTGCTGTGGGACTCTTCTTCCATGCCAGTTTCCCTCTAGAGGTCACACACAGAAGGACATCCCTAAGTTCCCTAGGGCAGGGATGAGGATACACCTCACTCCACCCCCACTTTCTTCCTCAGTTGGGGAGGGAAGTGTGAAGAGAGGAGACAGGGCCCAGAAGACACAGTTATCCTACTTATCCATCCCTTCAGCCATCAGAGTCCCCCAGCTTCCTCACCATGGCACTGGAGCCAGGGTTTGAGGTCTCAGTAGGTGTCCTCCCTGCAACAGAAGAGATATTGAGGTCAAGAAAGCGTAAGGACGAAAGCAGAGCATTTTGGGGGATCTCCAGCAGAGTGGCCACACTAAAAACCCTTACAGGACATGTATCTCCATAAGCAATATGTTGGGCCCTGAGCCACCTTTGAAACAACAGCCTCTGGTGACTTCTGCCAGCACTTCCTATGTCATCAAAGGATCATTTTTCCTCCTAGCTCCCCTCAAAGTACCTCTAAGATCCTCTACTTTTTCTCTACTGCCCGTATGAAGATATCGTTTGATATTTCCTTTTTCTTTTTTTTTTTTTTTAGACAGAGTTTCGCTCTTGTTACCCAGGCTGGAGTGCAATTGCGAGATCTTGGCTCACCGCAACCTCCGCCTCCTGGGTTCAGGCGATTGATTCTCCTGCCCCAGCCTTCCGAGTAGCTGGGATTACAGGCATGCGTCACCATGCCCAGCTAATGTTCGTATTTTTAGTAGAGATAGGGTTTCACCATTTTGGCCAGGTTGGTCTCAAACTCCTGACTTCAGGTGACCTACCTGCCTAGGCCTCCCAAAGTGCTGGGATTACACTCCTGAGCCACCATGCCCAGCCTGATAAAAACTTTTCAAGTATAGACCTGTATCCACTTTTTTCAGAACTCCACATCCAGTCACTAGCACAGTGCGTAATGAATACTAAGTACTTTACATATTAGGGGTTGGTAAACTTTTTCTGCAAAGGACTAAGTAATAAATGTCTTAGGATTTGTGGGCCATATGGTCATAGGGCAAAAATAGCCACATGAACAAATGTGTTCCAATAAAACATTATTCATATAAGCCAGCATCAGACCAGATTTGGCCCACTAGTCACAGTTTGCGGACCTTGCTTATGTGGTAAAGAGAATGCATCAATCATTGAATTCTCTCAATTCTACCTTCTACAGGCATCTCAAACATTCCCACTTTTCCAGTTCCACAATCATCAAGCCCTAGCTACCATCATCCAAGTCCTGAACTTCTCCAACCTCCCATACTGACTCTGCATTTATCCTTGTCCATCCTAAACTCCATGCTCAATCCAGGATTGGTGTTTTGTTTACATCACAAACATAATCATGTCACTCACCTACTTAAAACTTCAGTGGTTTCCCCATGGCCTTAGAATGAGGCCCAGGAGGCCAGAAGTGGTGGCTCACACCTGTAATCCCAGCACTTTGAAAGGCCGAGGCAGGTGGATCACTTGAGGTCAGGAGTTCAAGACCAGCCTGGCCAATATGGTGAAACTGGGCGTGGTGGCAGGCACCTGTAATCCCAGCTACTCGGGAGGCTGAGGCAGGAGAATCGCTTGAAACTGGGAAGTGGAGGTTGCAGTGACCCTAAATCCCACCACTGCACTCCAGCCTGGGCAACAAAAGCAAAACTCTGTCTCAAAAAAAAAAAAAAAAAAAAAAAGAATATGACACCACAAAAATCAAATGTAAGAATAACTCAAAGCCTGTCTTTCACAAGTCATAATCACAAGTTTCAGGTATCTTTAAGGAACAATATTAATTATTTCTAAAAAGGCAAGGCAAGGGTATATATTCTTTTTGGAAACAAACACCTCACTCATTAAACTGAAATCGGATGCATAATTTTCCTCTGGAGTTAATTTTTTCCTCATTTCTCAGTAGACATGAGCTTTTACCCCATTATTTTAAAAGACATCTCACTTATGTCCAACTCAATTTGAATTTCCAGTACTAACAAAGTTTCTACCGTCTTTTCCCTGAAGTTCCATACATTTTGAAGCTCTGTGATTCACATGCTCGGGGGAAGGCCTGGAGCCAATTTGAAAAGATCTGAATAATAGCCTTACTTTTCCTTGATAATAATATTTGCGAAATAACTGAGAAATGGCTTCAGATACCCTCACCTCATCAAGTTTTTCACCAGTGAAAAACTTGATGCCCACAGCAGAAGTAAAAGTCAAAAATTAAAAGGTCTCAAACATAAAAAATAAAAAACAAAAAAAAAATTTAACTCTCTTTTTTGTTTTGTTGCTGTTGTTGTTTTGTTTTGAGACAGAGTCTCGTTCTGTCACCCAGGCTGGAGTGCAGTAGTGCAATCTTGGCTCACTGCAACCTCTGCCTCCAGGGTTCAAGCGATTCTCCTGCCTCAGCTTCTCGAGTAGCTGGGATTACATGCACCTGCCTCTATGTCTGGCTAATTCTTGTATTTTTCGTAGAGACAGGGTTTCACCATGTTGGCCAGGCGGGTCTTGAACTCCTGACCTCAAATGATCCTCCCAGCTCGGCCTCCCAAAGTGCTGGGATTACAGGTGTGAGCCACCACGCCCAGCCAAAAGTTCTCTCTTTTATGAGAAAGAAAAGAAGAAAGAAAAAGTTAAGGAAAGGAAGAAATGCAAAGCCAAGCTAACATATTAAGCTAAAAGACTTCAAATTGTCAGTATCAAAAAAACAAAAAACAAAAAACCTCTCTTCATCTAATTCATTCCTTAATGGAGGATGCATTTAATTTTTTTTTTTTTTTTTTTTTTTTTGAGACGGAGTTTCGCTCTCGTTACCCAGGCTGGAGTGCAATGGCGCGATCTCGGCTCACCGCAACCTCCACCTCCTGGGCTCAGGCAATTCTCCTGCCTCAGCCTCCTAAGTAGCTGGGATTACAAGCACGCACCACCATGCCCAGCTAGTTTTTTGTATTTTTAGTAGAGACGGGGTTTCACTATGTTGACCAGGATGGTCTCGATCTCTCGACCTCGTGATCCACCCGCCTCGGCCTCCCAAAGTGCTGGGATTACAGGCTGAGCCACCGCGCCCGGCCGCATTTAATTTTTTAAGTAAACTTGGCCAATCAATTAAACCAATTTGTGTGGGTAACCCCCCATATAGGCACCGAGGAATGACAGCTAAGCAGAACCCTGGCACAGTTAGGGTTTGAGGAATATCTCACTTTATAGTGTTAACTACTCAGCTATTTCCTTTTATAATCATATATTAGTTTATAGAAATAGGACTTCCTTTATATAATCCTCTATATATAATCATATAATAGTTGATAGTATGAGTGCCTAAAGAATATTTCCCTACATATATACCTATAATTATATCTTAGTTCATAATCGGAGGAATGCCTAGAGCAGACACAGTGCAGAGCATGATTTAAGGGATAGTTATACTAGGACAAGAATCCATAGCCCAGGTGGCAGCATTCAGTATCGTAAAGATACCCGCTGTATGGCAGGCTTGGGGCAAGAGCCACTCCTCCTGATAAAGGAGTTGTAGGACCTTGCTCCAGTTCTTGTGAAAGGCTGCCCTCAGAACGGCAATCCACCTTGGTGACTGTGCACTTTATCAGCTCTTGCTACTGTGCTGCTTGAAAAGCATCTTCCCATAGAACCCATCGGAAGCTGCCAGAAGGTGGCGGTAACCTTGACAGATCAGTCACTGCTATGTGACTTAAATCTTATAAATCTTATAAGTAGTTTGCCCATAGATAGAAGTATTGCATACTGCACCCTCTTCACTGCGCACGGCTGACCTTCAAGCCTCGGTGACCTAATGGGAGTGGACCCCTTACTGCACACGGCCCTTGCCTTCATGGGAACGGGCCCTTTGCTTCGCACTGTTCACCTCCTAGGTGACCTAATGGGGGTGGACCCCATGTTTCATTGCTCACGACCCTATCACTATCCTTAAAGATGATTTCACTCACTGCCCTGCCCCCTAACCTATACACAATAAATACTCACGCTTCTGGACATTCCAGGCCTCGCCTGACTCCGCTTATAGGTGGTGTGGCCCCCTGAGCCCAGGTGCCTTTTTCTTGTACTTCTGTGTCCTGTCTCTTTAGTTCTCGGATCCTGCGCCTCAGCACAGCATAAGGCTCGCCCCACGACCCTGTGGGGCCCTCAGCCCTACAATTTGCAAATGTGGACCCAGACGTCACTTTCCAGTTGCAAAGCTACATAATATTAAGTATCACATCATATAAAACGTGAATTACTAACTCGCAGTTATCTTGCATACTATAGGTAAGGTAGGGCCCTCTTCATGCACTTTCCCTAAAGCTTGGGAAGGACAGGTGAGGGCTGGGGCCGGTACTACCACATTCCTGAGCTGTGGGATCAGGATTGTTTGCGATTTCCCTTTTGACAGGACGACAACCCTGTCTGCCCGGAGGGGGGATAGCTGACAACAAGAGACCGGGGAGTGGGCGCCCAGATGCTAGGCCCTGGCGGTGTGGGCCTCACGCTGCCCCCGGGTGACTGCAAAGAGGAAGCACCTCAGACCCGCAGAGCTGTTCTAGGCCCTTCAGCCCCTCCCGGCGCCAGCAAGAGCCCTCCCCGCCCTCCCTAGGGGCCGGGCCACACCTGCAGACCAGCAGCAGACACTCCCACTTCGCCGCGCAGCGCAGCACAGCTCAGCCGCAGACGGTCACCACCGCGCGCACTTCCGCTTCCGGTATCCGGGCCGCTGGGAGCGGAAGTAGCTATGACTCCGGCAGTTCTGGCCAGAGGAGCCTTAGGCGGCGGCAGGAGAACTACGTTTTCTTTAGCCTCCAAGAAGCAATTCTAGTATTCTTACACGGGGGATGAAGTTAGGCTCTGGAGTGGGGTCCCACCGGGCAGGGAGGGTGGTGCTGGGGGCGGAGCCTATGTCCGAGGGACGGGGATGGGGTGGGGCTTGGTCCCAGGAGCAGAAGTGGGGCGGGGCCTGTGCTGGGGCGGGGTGGGGGTGTGGCTTGCTTTTAATAATACGTAGTATTATTTTCCTTGATAATAGTATTTGTGAAATAACTGAGAAATCGCTTTCCTTAAGATACCGTCACCTCAGTAAAAAACTTGATGCCCACAGCAGAAGTAAAACTTTGAAACATAAAAAAATAAAAAAATTTTAAAACTCTGCTTTTTGTTGTTTTTGTCTTTTTTTTTTTGAGACGGTGCCACTCAGAGGGCAGATGGGCGGGGCTTGCACCCCAATGGCGGGAATGCGCAGGGCCTCGGTTTGGAGGGTGGTGGCGGTGGTAGGGGCAGGGTGTGCGCCCTAGGGGCAGAGATGGGACGGGGCCTGTGCTTGGGGTGGGAATGGGGGCGGAGCTTGGGTTTGGAGGGTGGAGAGGGGACATCCCACCTCCCCCAGGGCTCTTTAGGGATGCTCAATATTTAACTCACCCCTTTTCCTTCCTTTCTCTCCAACCCCTTCCACCTTTATCCAAGGGCTTAACTCAATCCCCTACAAATAATATACCCATATTAAGAATGTTTTGTTGTTGTTGTTGTTGTTGTTTTGTTTTGTTTTGAGACGGAGTTTCACTCTTGTTACCCAGGCTGGAGTGCAATGGCGCGATCTCGGCTCACTGCAACCTCCGCCTCCTGGGTTAAGGCAATTCTCCTGCCTCAGCCTCCTGAGTAGCTGAGACTACAGGCACGTGCCACCATACCCAGCTAATTTTTTGTATTTTTAGTAGAGACGGGGTTTCACCATGTTGACCAGGATGGTCTCGATCTCTTGACCTCGTGATCCACCCGCCTCGGCCTCCCAAAGTGCTGGGATTACAGGCTTGAGCCACCGCGCCCGGCCGGTTTTGTATTTTTATACATGGCTGACCCTTAGGCAACAGGGGTTGGGGTGCCACCCTGTGCAGTGGAAAATTCACTTCTAACTTTTGACTCCCCAAAAACTTACCTACTCATAGACTACCGTTAACCAGAAGCCTTACCAATAACATAAAGTTCCTTTGCATCTATATGTATTATATGCCATATTCTTACAATAAACTAACCTCAGAGAAAAGACAGTGTTATTAAGAAAATCATGAAGAAGAGAAAATGTGTTTACTCTTGTTTATGTGGAAGTGATCATAAAGATCGTAAATAAAGGTCTTCATCGTCATCTTCACCCTGAGTAGGCTGAAGAAGGGGAGGAGTTGGTCTTGCTGTCCCAGGAAGGACAGAGGTAGAAAAAAACCTGCCTGTAAGGGGATAGCCACGGTGCAAACCTTTGTTGTTCAAGGGTCAACTTTATTTAGTCTAAAAATAAGATTACGTATTTTTGTTTCTTCTACAGCTTGCCTTTCTCACTAAACATAAGATGTATGAATTTGTTTAAACACAGATCTGACTTTTTTAAATTATGCATTATGTAGTACACATAATACCTATAGGAAAAGTTCAAATGGGAGGCTCACTCTAAACTCTATTCCTAAATTTTCCTTCCCTGAAACAACAACTGTCACTAGTTCCCCGGTATTCTTTTTTTTTTTTTTTTTTTTTTTTTTTTTTTTTTTTTTGAGACAGGGTCTCGCTCTGTCTCCAGGCTGGAGTGCAGTGGCACCATCTCAGCTCACTGCAACCTCCGACTCCCTGGTTTAAGCGATTCTCCTGCCTCAGCCACACGAGTAGCTGGGATTACAGGCACATGCCACCATTCCTCGCTAATTTTTTGTATTTTTAGTAAAGGCAAGGTTTTACCATGTTGACCAGGATGTTCTTGATCTCCTGACCTCGTGATCGACCCGCCTCGGCATCCCAAAGTGATGGGATTACAGGCCTAAGCCACTGTGCCCAGCTGGTATTCTTTATATATCAGGCACATGTGCAGTCATGCACCACATAACAACGTTTTGGTCAACCACAAACCACACACACAGTTGTGATCCCTTAAGGTTATAATGGAGCTGAAAATTTCCCATCACCTAGTGATGTGGCAGCTGTCACAATGTTGCAATGCAATGAATTACTCATGTTTATGGTAATGCTGGTGTAAACAAATTTCTGCCAGTCATTTAAAAAGGTTTTAAAAATATGAAAAGGCTGGGTGAAGTGACTTTCGCCTGTAATCCCAGGATTTTGGGAGTGATCCGCCAAGGTGGGTGGATCACCTGAGGTCAGGAATTCAAGGCCAGCTTTGCCAACACGGTGAAACCCAGTCTCTACTAATAATACAAAAATTGGCTGGGCTTGGCACACACCTGTAATCCCAGCTACTCCGGAGGCTGAGGCAGGAGAATAACTTGAACCTAGGAGGCAGAGATTGCAGCCTGTGCAACAAGACGAAACTCAGACTCAAAAAAAGAAAGAAAGAAAGAGAGAAAGAAAGAAAAAAAAGAAAGAAAGCAGCTTGTAGAACAAGGATATAAAGAAAGAAAATAGCTTTATGCTGTATAATGTATCTGTTTTAAGCTAAATGTTCTTACAAAGAAGTAGAGCTGGGCACGGTGGCTCATACCTGTAATCCCAGCACTTTGGGAGGCTGGGGCAAAGGATCACTTGAGTCCAGGAGTTCCAGACCAGCCTGGTCAATATGGTGAAACCCCATCTCTACTAAAAATACAAAAATTAGCCAGGCGTGGTGGCGGGCGCCTGTGGTCCCAGCCACTGGGGAGGCTCAGGCAAGAGAATCCCTTGAACCTGGGAGGTGGAGGTTGCGGTGAGCCGAGATCACGCCACTGCATTCCAGCCTGGGCAACAGATGAGACTCTGTCTCAAAAAAGGAAAGAATAAGAAAGGAGTCCATGTATTTACAAGATTAACCCCGTTTTATTTCTTTTTTAACTTGTATTTTAAGTTCAGGGGTACATGTACAGGTTTGTTATATATGGTTAACAAAGGATTTATAGGTTTTTTACCTATTTATAACAAACCTGCATGTGTACCTCTGAACTTAAAACGCCCCCGTCATGTCACAAAGGTTTGTTGTACAGAGTATTTCATCACCCAGATATTAAGCCTAGTGCCCATTAGTTATTCTTCCTGATCCTCTCCCTCCTCCCACCCTTTACCCTCAGGTGAAGCCCAGCATTTGAAGCTACGTTTGATTTCTTGTTCTTTAATCTTACCACACGGTGACCTCACGCGCCTGGTTCAGAGGGTTTAATCTTTATCTTATAGTGCCATCTTGTGGTAAGATTAAGGAACTTTACCTTATAGTGCCATCTTGTGGTAATCCCAGTACTTTGGGAGGTGAAGGCAGGAGAATCACTTTGTCTTCCTATAGATAAGCAAGAACTTAGCTTTTAACTTCAGAGCATTGACTCCGTTTCTCTAGAGTTTGTGCATCCCAGAATGGTTATTCCTGGGTTTTCTCTTGAATGAGCTCTTTAAAACTGGAATCTTGGCCAGGCATGGTGGCTCACACCTGTAATCCCAGCACTTTGGGAGGCCGAGGCGTGTGGATCACCAGGTCAAGAGATCGAGACCATCCTGGTCAACATGGTGAAACCCCGTCTCTACTAAAAATACAAAAAATTAGCTGGGCATGGTGGCGCATGCCTGTAATCCCAGCTACTCAGGAGGCTGAGGCAGGAGAATTGCCTGAACCCAGGAGGCGGAGGTTGCGATGAGCGGAGATCACGCCATTGCACTCCAGCCTGGGTAACAAGAGCGAAACTCCGTCTTAAAAAAAAAAAAAAACCTGGAATCTTATGCTTTTGATTATTTCAGGTTGACATATCAGACAGCTGTGAGTCATAGCAACAAGCAACTAATTCACAATAGCTGGAGGATGAGTCCCTACAGAACAATAGGCAAAGAAATACATTCTTGGCATTAATAAAATTTGATTTTATTTCTCTTGGAAATAGTTCCAGGGAATAAACCAGGAAATGGGACCTGGGTGAGCCATCAACAGCATCCTTTCTATAGGGATCTACATCAACACTTAAATAAATTCAACCTGACTACCAAGCTGGCTTCCATGATCATCTTTGAGGCTGTCAAGAATTAAGCATTACAGCTAGATGAGGTGGCTCACACCTGTAATCCCAGCACCTTGGGAGGCCAAGGTGGGCAAATCACTTGAGTTCAGAAGTTCAAGACCAACCTGGCCAACTTGGTGAAACCCCCTTCTCTACTAAAAATACAAAAACTAGCCAGGTGTGGTGGCATGTACCTGTAATCCTAGCTACTCAGGAGGCTGAGGCAGGAGAGCTGCTTGAACCTGTGAGGCAGAGGATACAGTGAGCTGAGACCATGCCACTGCACTCCAGCCTGGGTGACAGAGGGAGACTCCTTCTCAAGAAATAATAATAATAATAATTAAGCGTTACATGCACCAAAGAATATGAAGTTCCAGTTAAATAGGAAAGATGAGTTTTCAAGATCTATTGCCCAGCAAGGTGCCAATAGCTAAAAAATTTGAAAATTATTTTAAAAAATAGATTTTGTTCAGGTGCAGTGGCTCACACCTGTAATCCCACCACTTTGGGAGACTAGGGTGGAAGGAGGGCTTGTGCTCTGGAGTTAGCAACATGGCAAGACCCCATCTCTACAAAACATTTATGTATATGTATAAATGAGCCCAGCATCGTGGCATGCCTCTGTGGTCCCAGCTATTCAGGAGGCTGGAGCAACAGGACTGCTTGATCCCAGGAGTTCAAGGCTGTAGTGAGCTATGATCATGTCACTGCACTCCAGCCTGGGCAACAGAGTGAGACTGTATCTACATATATATATAACATTTAAATGTTCTCACTACAACAAAATATACAAGTATGTGAAGTAATGAACATGCTAATTCACTTGGTACAATCATTACACATGTATACATATTCCAACATGTTAACATAGTACCCCATCAATATATAAAATTCTTATCTTTCAATTAAAAATAACAGAAATTTTTTTAAAAGTCATGTGGAAGCTGCTCGCCCCCACATTTATCTTGCGATGATGCAACATGGCTTATGAGAATTGCTATGTTGAACACTTTAAAATGAAGAGGAAGTGACGTTCACACTCTGTGTGACAACATTTGAGGCAGGGGTGAGCATGACCCAGAGAAAGGTTTGAGCAATGCAGCCAGTGCTCCTGGTGCTCCACCCAGATGCCCTTCATGGTTGCATTTATTCATTTACCTGTAAGGTTTGGCTTGCACCCACCCCTGGGGCAGCCACAGCCAATGATTGATGGAAACAGCGACCTTGCATAAGGGCCCTGCCTCAAGGTGGATCAACTCCAGGGTGCATAGTCCATAGCTCCCCATGAGATTAGCCTGAGGCTGGACTCTTGCTGAGACCGCCTCTTTGTTTAGCTCCTTCCTCCGTCCTATCAGTACTCATCTTCTAGAAGTACCCCCTCTGTAAGAAACCACATGCATTACAACCCCTACCCTCAAAGTTATAGGCATCCCAACTTCTATGCCTCAAAGATCATGTGAATTCCGCTCCCTGCACCAAAAAGAAAAAAATCCCATGCATTTTAATCCTTATCCCTCCAACAAATCAAGTGCATTCTAAACCCTGGCCCCCAGCAAAATCATGTGCATGTAAACCCCACCCCAAAATCATGTGTGTGGTGATGTGATGAACCCTGCACTCTCCCCAAAATTCAGTGCATTCTAATCCTCGTCCCCCCAACAAATTAAGTGCATCCCAACTCTTACTGCCAACAAATCATGTGCATTACAAACCCTACCCCCAAAAAATCATGTGCACCCCAACCTCCATCCCCCCTAAAAATCATGTGCATCTCAGGCTCTATCCTCCTAAAAATCATGTGCATCCCAACCTCTATCCCCTCTAAAAATCATGTGCACCCCAACCTCCATCCCCCCTAAAAATCATGTGCATCTCAGGCTCTATCCTCCTAAAAATCATGTGCATCCCAACCTCTATCCCCCCTAAAAATCACGTGCATCTCAGGCTCTATCCACCTAAAAATCATGTGCATCCCAACCTCTATCCTCTGAAACATGAGCATCCCAAGCTCTAACTAACTCCCCCAAAAAATGTGCATTCCAACCGCTATCCCCAAAAAGTCATTTGCATCTTAGCCTCTATCCCCCCAAATATTATGAGCATCCCAACCTCTATCTCCCCAAAAATCATGTGCATTCCAACCTCTATCCCTATCCCTAAAAAAACATGTGCATCCCAGCAAAAATCATTTGCATCTATCCCCCACCAAAAATTATTTGCATCTCAACCTCTAACATCACCAAAATCATGAGCATCCCAACCTCTATCACCCAAGATGAAAAGTTGAGTGTGTGACTAAGTGGATGGATGCATGCATAAATGGGCTGGTGGATGAAAAGAAGGATAGGTGGGTGAGTGGATGGATGAAAGGTAGGTGGCTGGGTGAGCAGATGGATGGATGCATGGATGGATAGATGGATGGATGCATGGATGGATAGATGGATGGATGCATGGATGGATAGATGGATGGATAGATGCATGGATGGATGGATGGATGGATGATGGATGCATGGATGCATGGATGGATGCATGCATATATGCATGGATGCATGGATGAATGGATGCATGGGTGCATGGATGGATGAATGGATGGATGGATGCATGGATGCATGGAAGGATGGAAAGAGCTATTCAGGGGCATCTGGGAGGTTAACCTATGAGAAACTCTGATATAACTGAGAAGACTTTTAGATTTCCAGCAAGAAAGGCCCTGGAATACTAAACCGCAATAACTTGGTTACGAAAAGGAATTACAATATCATTTTGTCATCACAGTTGAAAGACATTTGATTTATACTCAGGTGCTCCACTAAGGAATGTGAGGATGGCAGAGAACTAGCAATGGCCTCTGGTTCTCTCATGGGTTCTTTGAATAAACGTTAAATCACAGAACTCCTGATGGTCCAGAGAACGATACCATGCCAAGCTGGGTTCTCAAACTTAAGCATGTATCAGAATCACTGGAAGGTCTGTTAAAAACACTCGCTGGGCTCTAGCTCAACGTTCCTAATTCAGCAGGTCTGGATATGGTCCAAGAATCTGCATTTCTAACAAGTTCCCAGACAATATTGATGCAGCTCATCTTGGGACCACGTCTTGAAAACTACTGACGTAGAGAAACATAGACATTGAAACATGGGCATCAATGACTGTGTTAAAAGTAATTTAGAAGATTCTGAATGGGAAGAAGCTTCAAGAATATCTTAACCAATTTAGTTCCCACTGCTAGTTTCCTTTGTATGCATGCAACAGAGTCATGCATGACAAAAATTCATTTTGAAATAAATCTATAGCTCATTCAAGAATAAAATAAAAATTTCTAAGGAATAAGAAAGCATTGGGTCATAGTTTAATGGTTAGGTTTAGTGGTATATAAAATAATGGTGCACCTTAATTTCTTTTTTTTTTTTCTTTTTCTTTTTTGAGACAGAGTCTTGCTCTGTCACCCAGGCTGGAGTGTAGTGGCATGATCTTAGCTCACTGCAACCTCCACCTCCCAGGTTCGAGTGATCCTCCTGCCTCAGCCTCCCAAGTAGCTGGAATTACAGGCATGTACCACCATGCCTGGCTAATTTTTTGTTTTTAGTGGAGACAGAATTTCACCGTGTTGGCCAGGCTGGTCTTGAACTCCTGGCCTCAAGTGATTCGCCCACCTCAACCTCCCAAAGTACTGGGATACGTGTGAACCACCGCACCCAGCAAATGGTATACCTTAAAATTAATAATGCTTCAGATTTGATGAAGTATGGTATGAACAGAGAAATAAGAGAAGCTAACTCTGTCTTAGAGGCAGGGAAGGGGACACGGCAGTGTTTAAACCAAAAAGTGCCTGAGAAGCTGAGACGAGGTCTCAATCAATTTAGAAGCTTATTTTACTAGGGTTAAGAACATGCCTGGTAGAAAGGAATACTGTCATGTGCTTATTTCTCCAAAGATAATTTTGAGGGCTTCACTATTTAAAGGGGATGAGCAGACTAGTGGGGGAGAGAAAGAGGGAGAGTTTGGTCACATTACTGAACCCTCATGTTGCAAGAGAAAAAGGAGCAGGTGGGGGAATAATCAATGATGTATTCATCTCGTGCTCAGTAAATCGGCACTTTACATAGGATAAAATCAATATGCAGTAGCAAGCTGTGAAGATATCTGGCCTTTTATCTGTAGCTATCTGCTTAGGAACAAAAGGAATGGTAGTTTCTTGCATGATCTGCTTTCAGCTTATTTTCCTTTTGGAATAGTGAATTGGGGTCCTGAGACTTTATTTTCCTTTCACAAGAGCTTACCAAGGAAAGATATGAAAAAGAATGCCACTTGAAGGGCATGGCCAGGAGTAGAGTGGCAAGAAAGGGCATTCTAGATGGGGTGTGGTGGCTCACTTTGGGAGGCCAAGGCGGGTAGATCCCCTGAGGTCAGGAGTTTGAGGCCAGCCTGGCCAACATGAGGAAACTCCATCTCTACTAAAAACACCAAAAAATAGCCAGGGACATGGCAGGTGCCTGTAGTCCCAGCTACTCAGGAGGCTGAGGCAGGAGAATCACTTGAACCTGGGGTGGGGGCAGAGATTGCAGTGAGCTGAGATCATGCCACTGCACTCCAGCCTGGGCAACAGAGTGAGACTCTATCTCAAAGAAAAAAAAAGGGGAGAGAGAGAGAGAGAGAACTATGCAAATTCTAACTCAGGGATGAGCAAATTACAGCTGAGGGCCCCAGCCAGCCTGCAATCTGTTTTTCAAATACAAATAATAATAATAATAATAATAAAAGAAAATTAGCCAGGTGTGGTGGCGTGCACCTGTAGTCCTAGCAATTCAGAGGACTGAGGTGGGAGGATCGCTGGAGCCCAGCAGTTTGAGCTTGCAGTGAGCTGTGATTGTGCCACTTCACTCCAGCCTGGGTAACAGAGCAAGACCCAAATAAATAAATAAATAAATAAATAAATATTTGTTGGAAGAAGGAAAGATTTAGAGACCTTTTCGCCCAAATCCTGCAACTGGTTGGGGTTGGTCCAAATAAACAAATAATGTTTTACCCTCTATGAGACTTTGGGACTCTTAACTTCTTACAACTCAGCAGTCATAACCAGTGAGTATCATCTACTGGGGGGAAAAGGAAGGTATGTGGAAACGACTCCTCTGGAAACTACAGACGCCCTAAAGTCCAGTTTATCCAGCTCAAAACCACACGGTTTGTAAGATTTATTTTGGCCCCAAAGGCATTTCCTAATCTTCAGGCAATGTGATGTAACTTACAGGGCATTTCTTTGTTAGGTTGGCTGATTCCATCATCCCAAAGGTGATCAACAATAGCTAGGCAGAAAAGGTTCAGCAAATAAAGGAAAAGCAGAACCATGTGTCTGATGGCAAAAGAGGGGACGCAGTTCACTTTTCTGATAGCCATTTCATGAGTCAGCTGACCTGAGATACATACGTCAACTCTCATGAGATTTCTTGAGCTAGGAAGGTGGTTGGCTTACAGCACAGTAGGGAGCTTCTACGGCTGACTGGTGTGGGATACCTGTGCCACAGGAATGCAAGAGCCATTGCTTCTTCCAGGTATGTGTGACCATAACAATGACTGAGTCTTAATCTATCCCCCAAACAGGGGCCACTTGGTTCAACAATTGGTTATGTTCTCCTCCTCTTTCCTCTGCTCTGAACACTCTCACTGTTTCCCTTTGGACTGTGGTTTCCTTCCTGACCAGCCTATTCAAAATATGCTCTCGAATATCCCTAAAATGTTCCTTACCCAATCTAGTAGGTTGGGTTTTCGTTTGTTTCATTTGTTTGTTTTGTTTTGTTTTTTGAGACGGAGTCTCCTTCTGTTGCCCAAGCTGGAGTGCAGTGGCACAATCTTGGCTCACCACAAACTCTGCCTCCCGGATTCAAGCAATTCTCCTGCTTCAACCTCCTGAGTAGCTGGGATTACAGGCATGCACCACTATGCCCAGCTAATTTTTTTTATTTTTAGTAGAGACAGGGTTTCACCACTTTGGTCTGTCTGACTGGTCTCAAACTCCTGACCTCTGGTGATCTGCCCGTCTCGGTCTGCCAAAGTGCTAGAATTACTGGCATGACCCACCGCACCCAGCCTCTAACAGGTTGTTCGTCTTCCTCTTAGTGAGTTTTGTTTTCTAATTGAATTCCTCTCCTTCCTGATAACTTCTGCAACCTAGCCCCACCCTGACTTTCTTCCTTTTTCTCTTGCTATTGTGTCTTCTTCTTCCTTTATCATTTTTCTGTGCTTTATCATTATCAAGAAAAGTAATGATAATTTTATTATTAATTTTAGAGGTCATTATATTAAGTGAAATAACTCAGACACTGAAAACCAAATACCTCATGATCTTGTTTATCAGTGGGAGCTAAATAACATGGACACATGGGCATAGGGAGTAGAATGATAGACAATGAAGACTGGGACGGCTCAGGGAATAGAAGGGGAGTGGAAAATGCGAAGTTACCTAACAGATATGATGTAACTCATTTGGATGATGGATACGCTAAAAGCCCTGGCTGCACCACTATGCAATCTATGCATGTAACAAAATTACATTCGTATCCCATAAATTTATACAAATAAAATAATAACAGCCAACACTTTCAAAAACTCACTATGCATCTCTCACGTATTGATCTGGTATTAATCTGTTGCATCATCACAGTAGGCTGGGGTGGGGACACTCACTATCCTTATCTTATAGATGAGAAAACTGGGACACAGAGAGATTATGTTATTTGTCCAACATCACACAGCTGGCAAACAAACAGCAGAGCTGGGATTTGAACCCAAACCATCTGTCTCTAGATCTTTGCTATAAATGCCCCACCCACAGGATTCTTCCTGGAGTCTTCTATTTTCCTACTCCCCTTCCCTATAGGAATCCCATAATGCCATAGCTTCCCCCACCATCTCTGTACAGATGAAATCCCATTCGTCTTTCCAGCTCCAGATGAATTAACATTATTGATAGTGACAATATCAATCAAAGCTTACATTTATTAAGCAGCTACTTTAGCCTGGCATTAGGCTTAAGTTACTTTACATTGTCACACAGCATCTCCGCATTATGGATAAGAAATTACATCATAGAGAGGTTTATGAATTGCTCATAGCCTCACAGCTATTCTGCTGCAGAGACAGCTGATAGACAATAAATTCTATTGAAATAATACAAGCTACACTTAAATCCAAAAGTCATGTCTCCCTCACCTTTGCAACCCCTAGCATAGCATCTTATATATAAGAGGAGTTTCAGTGTATGTGGAATCAAATATGAAAGAAGCCTGCTTTCTGGCAACTGGAGACAGAGTCCTCAACACTTCTGAGGTGGATTATTAGTGAAGTTTGGTTATCCAGGAACTCTTAGTCCATATCACTGGATGGTACAGGCATGGGCAATGATAGGAGCATTGGGTCAAGAATTAGGATTCTAGGATTGGGCATGGTGGCTCATACCTATAATCCCAGAGCTTTGGAAACCCAAGGCAGGAAGATCGCTTGAGCCAGGAGTTCAAGACCAGACTCAGCAACATAGCAAGACTGTGTCTCCACAAAACATCTTTTAAAAATTAGCCATCCTTGGTGGCATACACCTGTAGTACCTGGAGGCTGAGGCAGGAGGATTGCTTGAGCTCAGGAGCGCAAGGTTACAGTGAGCTGTGATTGCATCACTGCACTCCAGCCTGGGCAACAGAGCTCAGATGATAACAGAGGCAGCTAGCCAGAGCAATTAGGCAAAAAGAAAGAAAGGAAAAGCATCCAAATCAGAAAGGAAAAAGTCAAATGGTGACAGAGGCAGTCGGCATCATTGGAGGGCTTTCTGCCTGACATTGTGCTCTACACAGTCCTGTGTTTAAGTCAGCCCCAAAAACCCCACAAAGTAGGTCATATTGCCACCCTATTTCATATAAGGAAACAGAGAAGTTAAACAACTTACCCAAATTTGTCCAACAAGTGTGCCAGCCACTTAACCCCCTGGGGACCTGTTTCCTCATCTACAAAATGAGTCAGTGGATGATTTCTAAAGTTTCTTAGAACTCTGGGATTCTGACACACTGATGACTGCAGAAACCCTGACTGAAGACAGGTGCCCAAATTAGTGAGTAGAGGCTTGCTGGCTAAGGATTAGTCTTTTTTTTTTTTTAATTATACTTTAAGTTCTGGGGTACACGTGTAGAACATGCAGGTTTGTTACACAGGTATACATGTACCATGGTGGTTTGCTGCATCCATCAAGCTGTCATCTACATTAGGTATTTCTCCTAATGCTATCCTCCCATCCCCTAACAGGTCCCAGTGTGTGATGTTCCCCTCCCTGTGTCCATGTGTTCTCATTGTTCAGCTCCCAGCTAGGAGTGAGAACATACAGTGTTTGGTTTTCTGTTCTTGTGTTGGTTTGCCGAGAATGATGGTTTCCAGCTTCATCCGTGTCCCTGCAAAGGACATGAACTCATCCTTTTTTATGGCTGCATAGCATTCCATGGTAAATATGTACCACATTTTCTTTATGCAGTCTATCATTGATGGGCCTTTGGGTTGGTTCCAAGTCTTTGCTATTGTGAACAGTGCCACAATAAACATACGTGTGCACATGTCTTTACAGTAGAGTGATTTATAATCCTTTGAGAAGACAGGATGGTGCCCAGACTGCCTGTGTTTTAGGAACAGGTAACACTATTCAACCATATGGTTTATCAGTTGGCCCTGTGAGCTGGTCATCTTCTGGGCAGGTGTAAGATTTGTGTGGCTGCTACACATTCATGTTTACACAAAAGAAGAAAGGGCTGGGCACAGTGTCTCACACCTATAATTTCAACACTTTGGGAGGCTGAGGAGGCAAGACCACTTAAGGCCAACAGTTCAAGACCAGCTCGGAAAACATAGCAAGACCCAATCTCTACCCCAAATTTTTTTTTTAATTAGCCATGAGTGGTAGCTCATGCACGTAGCCTAGAATTTCAAGGCTACAGTGAGCTATGATTGCACCACCGCACTCTCCAGCCTGGGCAACAGAAAGAGAACCTGCCTCAAAAAAAAAAAAAAAAAGTGGGAGGAAGAGGACTTTAAAGGAAACATCTGCCTGACATTAAGCACAGCTGAGACTATTCAAAATGTTCTATGAATGCAATTGTGTAAGTAACTGATCACAAACCAGACCTGGCATCTTCTTGGGGAAAGAGTAAGAAGTCTGGGAAGATAAATAACAGTCCGCCAAAGATGTCCACATCTTAATCCCTGGAACCCGTGAATATATTACCTTACATGGTAAAAGAGAATTTGCGGATGTTGATTAAGCTAAGAATCTTGATATGGGGGTAGTACCCTATTGGAAACAGGTTTGTAAAGTCGGAAAGAGTCCACACTGAGACAATGGATCACTCAGCAAGGCTACTTTACTTCCCGCAGAAAGGGTGCCACTTGACGGCAGTCTTGCCACAAGAGCACCCCTGCACAAGGAGACGGGGACCTTTATAACTTTCATAACCTGACGCAGTCGCCCTACTGCTGTGTCCAGTTCCATTGGCCAGAATAGGACCTCACTTTCTACCTGACTGGCTAAAGAACTTGGAAATTTACTGAATAGATAAGGGGAAAGAAGATGAGGAAGAAGACAAAGAAAAAGAGGAAGCTAGTCAGGAGAAGGTCAGGAGGGTTTCCAAATAAGGAATGGCATGCACCAGGGTTTGGAGCTTGCCCAGTCCTGTTCAGACACGCTGGAGCAAGTCAGCATAGCTGATTTAGAGAATATATATACTTGGGTATATGTTTATGGTAATAGCAGATGATGGCCATAGAGCAAGAGATTGTAACTCCTTATAATGTAGTCTAAGATATTAACTTTGAAGAAGAACTTTCCCATCTCTCACATACCCTGAATTTTCCAAAGGGACCTAATATAATAATCAGAAAGTTCCTCTTAAGAGGTGGAAGTTCAGGAAGAAGAGAGGATGCCGTGCTGCTGGATTTAAAGAAGAAGGAAGGGTCCATGAGCCAAGGAATGCAGCTCCTAGAAGCTGGAAAAGGCCAGGAGACAGATTTTCCCCTAGAGGTCTCAACAGGAACCAGCCCTGCTAACATTCTGGGTTTTCACCGATAGAGGCCGATTTAAGACTTCTGACCTCTAGAACCGTAAGAGAATAAATTAGTGCTGTTTTAACCGACTACATGAATGGTAACTTGTGATAGCAGCAATTGGAAATTTATACAGAGAGATCCAAAAAGATTTAGATTGCTCCCATGGCCATCCTTGAAGACTCACACAGCTAGCCCCTGGGGCCTTTTCTCCAAAACCCTGCAATTCATCTGCACTGCCTGAAATGACCAAGTCACATATTACTCTCTACTGGACTCTGAGGCTCTAGTGAGATCTGGTGAGTGGCATCTGCTGGGGGAGAAAGGACAACTCACTGTCACAATAAACATGCCAGCCTACGGTGTCGACAATCTGAACAGCACTTCCATGCATGCAGTGCCCTGTGGGATTTCTAAAAGAGAGGCCATGTGGTAAAATGGGTTATCAGCTAGAATCTAGAACCTGTGTTTAACCTCAGCTCTGCCACTGACTAGCCCCAGTGAATGGGCCAAGTTACTTACCCTGTCTGTGCCTCCATTTCTTAATCTGGAAAATGGGGATGATGCCAATAGCACTTTCCTGCTAAAGTCTTTGCAAAGCTGAAGTAAGTTCACTTGTGTAAAGTGCACAGTAGGTAGTAAGGGCTCATTTTATCTTAGACCTTACGGAAGTAGAGTTGAGACTTTTGCTCAATTCCCCCACAAAGGAAATTTTCTCTTCAAGACATTAGTGAGCAATGGGGAGTGAGTGTTTAAGTTAAACAGAAATCCTGGAGCTCAAAAATGCAATTGACAAACTAAAAAAATGCATCAAGTGTCTCAACAGAAGAATTGATCAAGCAGAAGAAAATTTATCAGCTCTAAGGCTATTTGAAAACACAGTCAGAAAAAAAAAAAGAAAAAATGTTTAAATGCTAATGAGATATAGAAAATCGCCTCAAAATGGTAAATCTAAGAGTCACTGACCTAAAAGAGGGAGTGAACAATATACCATATTTTCTTTATCTAGTCAACTGTTGGTGGACACTTAGGTTGGCTCCACGACTTGCCTATTGTGAATAATGTTGCCGGAAACATATGAGTGCAGGTGTCCTTTTGATACAATGATCTCCTCCCCTTTGGGTAGATACCTGGCAGTGAGATTCCTGGGTCCAACAGTCGTCCTGCTTTTAGTTCTTTGAGAGAGCTCCATACTCAACAAAAATGTTTTTGTGAGCCACTACATTTTGTGATTTGTTACACAGTGATAGATAACTAACACACAGTCCTTGGGCAATTTCCTTGAATCATTCCTCAATTGTTTCATGTCTCTCCCTTCTGTTTCCCATCTATTCCAGCCCTTGTCTTTCTGCTGAGCTTGTCTGGAGCTGTGATTCAGAAAACCAAAGGTGAGTGCTCAGAGCCAGAACAGAGAAGGTGTGGACCAAGGGCTGGACCTGGGGCCACCCACGTTCTCCAATGGGCCAGAGAAAAGTGCCTGTTCTGAGAGTGAGATTTAGGAAGGCTTGCTCCTGTGTTTTATTATTGGTTTGCTTAATTGATCATTATATTAAACATGAATAGCCTTTCATTTATCTTTTTTATCATTTGTAATTTGTCTGTTTTTGCTAACCACAATGGGTACAACGTGGAGCTAGAACAGTAAATAAAACACACAAAGTCTCATGAAGTAGACATCCTAGTTGAGAGACAAAGCAGTGGTAATCTTTATCATTCTGATCATAAACAGTCAACATATAATGAACAAGATCGTTTCTGTTTAATGTTACTCCCCCGGGCTCTCTCACTAGATTCTGATTCATCAGGTCTAGGGTGGAGCCTAAGAATCTTTTATTTTTCTTTTCTTTTTTTGAGACAGAGTCTCACTCTACCACCCAAGCTGGAGTGTATGGCACCCTCTCAGCTCACTGCAAACTCCACCTCCCGGGTTCAGGCAATCCTCGTTCCTCAGCCTCCTGAGTAGCTTGGACTAGAGGCACACACCACACTGGGCTAAGTTTTGCATTTTTTGTAGAGATGGTGTTTCACCATAACACCCAGGCTGGTCTCCAACTCCTAGACTCACACCATCTGCCTACCTCAGCCTGCCAAATTGCTGGGATTACAGGCATGAGTCACCATGCCCGCCCTGGAATGAGTGTTTAGTGGGTACAGAGTTTCAGTTTTACAAGATGAAAACAGTTATGGAGATGGTTCCATAACATATGAATGTATTGAATTCCACTGAACTGTGCACTTAATAATGGCTAAGATGGTAAATTTCATGTTATGTGCACGTCACCATAATCTAAAAAAAAAAAAAGAAGACATTCATGAGCAAGGTAGATTTTACTGGCCCATTCACAGGAAGGATGGAGGGGTATTTGCATTACAGGGCATGCCACATTTCACTGCAAAAAATTTCCATCTGCTTCAAGTCTCGCTTTAGCCACCAGTTGCCACAATTCCTCACTGCTGAGCCTCCCCAGACAACCCCAGCTCCCCTTCCCAGAGTTCTGGAGGCCATAAACAGCCTGCCTGAGGTTGCCATGTTGGAAGGAAGCCCAAACTAGCCCATGCCCTGAGACTACATGAAGGAACCACTTGTGCCCACCCTTCTCCAGTATGACCTCATCTTAACTCGATTACATCTGTGGAGACCCTGCTTCCAAATAAAGTCACATCCTGAGGTTCTGGGTGGAAATGAGTTTTAGAAGGACACTATTTAAACCAGTATACTCAGTATGGTGAGGTATTATGTCCTGGAAAAGGTCGAGAGTAGACTTTCAGAACTAAGCATAATCTGGGCAGGAAGAGAAGGAAAAAAAATGAGTAGCAGAATATATCATCTCTCCCTGTCCCCCCAGGAGAATTGTGCATTCTTAGTGGGTGACTATTTTGCTCCACTTAGTACAGTGCCATCTCTTCTGTATACAAATGGCCAACAGGCCAGGCATGGTGTCTCACACCTGTAATCCCAGCACTTTGGGAGGCTGAGGCAGGTGGATCACTTGAAGTCAGGAGTTCAAGACCAGCCTGGCCAACATGGTGAAACCCCGTCTCTATCAAAAAACACAAAAATTATCCAGGTGTGGTGGTGCACACCTGTAACCCCAGCTACTCGGGAGACTGAGACAGGAGAATCACTTGAACGCGGGAGGTGGAGGCTGCAGTGAGCCAAGATCACACCTCTGCACTCCACCCTGGGCAACACAGCAAGACTCTGTCTTTAAAAAATGGCCAAGAAACATGAAAAAATGCTCAACATCACTAATTACAAGAGATTTGCAAATCAAAACCACAATGCAATACCACCTTACTCCTGCAAGAATGGCCATAATCAAAAACGTCAAAAAATAATAGTTGTTGGCTTGGATGTGGTGAAAAGGGAGCACTTTACCCTGTTGGTGGGAATTAAAACTAGTACAACCACTATAGAAGACAGTATGGAGATTCCTCAAAGAACTAAAAGCAGATCTACAATTTGATCCCTAATTCCACTCCTGGGTATCTACCCAGAGGAAAGCAAGCCATTATACAAAAAGATACTGGCACAAGCATGTTTATAGCAGCACAATTCACAATTGCAAAAACATGGAACCAGCTCAAATGCCCATCAATAAACAAGTAAATAAAGAAAATTCACCGTGTGTGTGTGTGTGTGTGTGTGTGTGTGTGTGTGTGTGTGTATATTCATTCCATGGTATATGTGTGTGTGTATATATATGTATATATCATGGAATACTACTCAGTCATTAAAAGGAACAAAATAATGACATTGGCAGCAACCTGGATGGGATTAGAGACTATTATTCTAAATGAAATAACTTGGGAATGGAAAACCAAACATATGCTCTCATTCATAAGTGAGAGCTAAGCTATGAGGATGCAAAGGCATAAGAATGACACAATAGACTTTGGGGACTCGGGGGAAAGGGTGGGAGGTGGTGAGGGAAAAAAGACCATTGGGTACAGTGTACACTGCTCAGGTGATGGGCGCACCAAAAGCTCAGAAATCACCACTAAACAACTTATTTGTGTAAACAAGAAATAAAAGAAAAAATAAAAACAACAACAAAAAAAATACCACCTCTTCTGCCCAGACTCCCCTGCTTAACTATTAAGTTAAAAAATGGGAGCAGCTAGGCGACAGCTGTTAAAAGACAGGAGGAGAGGAGCAGAATAGATGGATAAACCAGAGGCTGAGTCTTGGGGGCTTAGAGTCAGGTCTTAATTCATTTGGGGATGGAATGGGGCACATCAGTGGGATTACAGGCACCTGCCACCACACCCGGCTAATTTTTGTATTTTTCAGTAGAGACAGGGTTTCACCATGTTGGGCAGGCTGGTCTCGAACTCCAGATCTCAAGTGATCCTCCCACCTCAGCTTCCCAAAGTGCTGGGATTGCAGGCATGAACCACTGCTCCCAGCCCTCTTTTGTGTAAATTCTGCAGTGGTTTTGAGAATAACACAGTTATATTGCATCAGAAATGTCTGCACTAAAATTAATTTGTTTAATGCCAACCCCAGTCCTTGATCATGCACAGGAATTCCACTTTTTCCTGTAATTATGGTTTGGTAGCTCTAATTTTTTAATGTGCTGAGATCTCACAAGAGGAAAAGATACAGTCTTCCTCAGCCTTGAGAGGACTTGCCCAGAGGCGAGACCTAATTATTATTTATTTTTGTTATTATTATTTTTAAACAGAGTCTCCCTCTGTCACCCAGGCTGGAGTGCAATGATGTGATCTGGGCTCACTACAATCTCCGCCTCCCGGGTTCAAGTGATTCTCCTGCCTCAGCCTCCTGAGTAGCTGGGATTACAGGCATGCGCCACCACACACTGCTAATTTTTGTATTTTTAGTAGAGATGAGGTTTCAGCATGTTAGCCAGGCTAGTCTTGAACTCCTGACCTCAGGTGATATGGAGGGGTGGCCTAATTATAAGAGGAGAGCTTGTGGCCCCAGTGCATTTAACCTGTCTGTCTTCTCCCTGCAGCTTCCTGTCAGTGCCCTGAAAATGCTTCCTGTGTCAATAATACTTACTGCACCTGCGACTCGGGATATACTTCTGGATCTGGACAGAAACTATTCACATTCCCCTTGGAGATATGTAAAGGTAAATAAATATTTTTTTTAAGAGACGGGTTCTCACTCTGTTGCCCAGGCTGGACTGCAGTGGCATGATCAAACCTCACCGCGGGCTGGGCATGGTGGCTCAGGCCTGTCTGTAATCCCAGCACTTGGGTAGGCCAAGGCGGACGGATCACTTGAGGTCAGGAGTTTAAGACCAGCCTGGCCAACATGGCAAAATCCTGTCTCTACTAAAAGTAGAAAAATTAGCTGGGCATGGTAGTGGGTGCCTGTAACTCAGCTACCTTAGAGGCTGAGGCATAAGAATCACTTGAATTTGGGAGGCAGAGGTTGCAGTGAGCCAAGACTGCACCACTGCACTCCAGCCTGGGTGACAGATCGAGACTCTGATCAAAAAAATAAATAAAAATACTCGCTGCAGCCTCCAACTCCTGGGTTCAAGCCTTTCAAGTAGCTGTGACTACAGGCATGCCACCACACCCAGCTAATTTTTTTTTTTAATTTTTTTGTAGAGAAGCAATCCTCCTGCCTCAGCCTCCCAAAGTGCTGGGATTATAGAAGTGAACCCTGTACCTGGCCAGTGGTAATTTACAAGTCATCCAGAAGCATGAGCGAAAGGGAGACAAAATGGGGGCTGTCTTGGAAATTTGGTGGTTCATTTAAGATACTTTCTTGTTTTGGTTGGGCGTGGTGACTGACACATGTAACCCCAGCAATTTGGGAGGCTAAGGTGGGCAGATCACCTGAGGTCGGGAGTTCGAGATCAGCCTGGCCAACATAGTAAAACCCCATCTCTACTAAAAATACAAAAATTTACCAGGCATGGAGGCGTGTGCCTGTAATCCCAGCTACACGGGAGGCTGAGACAAGAGAATCACTTGAACTCAGGAGGCAGAGGTTGCAGTGAGCTGAGATTGCTCTACTGCACTCTAGCCTGGGCAACAGAGCGGGACTCTCTCTCTCAAAAAAAAAAAAAAGATAGTTTCTTGTATCATTTCACGACATCCCTCCCCGTGTTTCCTGAGATCCCCTCCCAAATAAAGTGCTTATACTTATATCCTTGTCTCAATGTCTGCTTCTTAGAGAATCCCACCAAAGTCAATGAAGAAAGCAAAAAACTAAGATAAGCATGACCTAAATTGATTGGTCTTGGAAAGCCGGGACAGACCTTGCGGGAAAGAGCACAACTCCTGACACATAGTAGATGCTCAATCAATCTTTGCTGAATGAATGACGCGATTCCTTCTTTGTGTTCCAGATATTAATGAATGTCAACCACCCTTTAGTGTATACTGTGGGGTAAATGCTGCATGTCAGAATGTGGAAGGAAGTTTCTACTGTCACTGTGTCCCAGGATATAAACTCCATTCTGGGGATGCACAGTTCAAGAGTTCCAGCGAGAACACTTGTCAGGGTAAGAACGTTTCTATCCTCCTGCCTCCTCCTGCCTTCCTTCCTCTTTTTTTTTTTTTTTTTTTTTTTTTGAGACAGAGTCTCACTCTATTGCCCAGGCTGGAGTGCAGTGGCGTGACCTCAGCTCACTGCAACCTCCGCCTCCTGGGTTCAAGCGATTCTCCTGCCTCAGTCCCCCGAGTAGCTGAGATTATAGGCGTGCGCCACCATGCCTGGCTCATTTTTTTGATCCACCTGTCTTGGTCTCCCAAAGTGCTGGGATTTCTTACAGGCAAGAGTCCTTCCTGATTTTTTATTGACTCTAACGCCGGAAAAGATGTTCTTGTTATGGGGCCAGGATACTTTTTTATTTTCTTCAGGGAACTAGAAGAAAACAAAGGAAAGGAGGAAGTTCAACTCGAGGGAAATAATGGGGTGAGAAAGGGAACCGTAGTCTGGAGATGGAGGAAGTGATAAGGTGATGATTGAGACCACATTCTTTGAACTGCAAGGAAGTGAAACTCACTCAGGCTAACAGGCAGAAAAGATGGGTTTATGAAAAGGGTGTGTGGCCATACCCTGCAAGGACAGGAACGCAGCTGGGCTTCTGGAATTATCCTTGAATCTACTCCTTCCTTCTCTTTCACTATAGGCTGGCTTTCTCTGCTTCCTAGACCCCAGAACAGAAAATATGACCACCAGCTGGGAGGGATGACTCATGCCTGTAATCCTAGCACTTCGTGAGGCTAAGGCAGGCAGATCACTTGAGACCATGAGTTCAAGACCAGCCTGGCCAACATGGCAAAAACCCATTTCTACTAAAAATAGAAAAATTAGCCAGATGTGGTGGTGGGTGCCTGTAATCCCAGCTACTAGGGAGGCTGAGGCACAAGAATCTCTTGATTCCAGGAAGTGGAGGTTGCAGTGAGACGAGATTGTGCCACTACACCCCAGCCTGAGTAACTGAGTGAAACTCTGTCTCAAAACAAAACAAAAAAAAAGGAAATATGCCCACCAGTCACTCCAGATCTTACCTTTTCTGTTGCCCCAACCAACCAAAGAGAGATCAGTTGACTCTCTCAAAGACCCCATTGCGAATTCTTTGGGAATGCACAAATTGAGCCAGTTTGAGCCCCATGTGCACCCTTGGCTCTGTGTCCAGGGAGAGGTGCTGTGTCAAAGAAACATGATCACTCCCACGGAAAACACTGATGGGAAAAGTCTATATGAGAGAAGAGATGAGAGTTGGCAGATCACCCACGAGGTACTGGCTGCTGTCGGAATAATAAGAGAAAGACTTTTATTTTTCAGAGATGGGGTCTCACTCTGTCACCTTGGCTGGAGTGCAGTGGCACCATCACAGCTCACTGCAGCCTTGAACTCCTAGGCTCAAATAATCCTCCAACGTCAGCCTCCTGAGTAGCTGAGATTATAGGTGTGAATCACCATACCTGGCTAATGTCTTCTTTTTTTGAAGAGATGAGGGAGGGTCTCACTATTGTTATAAGTAAAATGTTGATGCTGCAAAAGAAATTACCAACCCAAATGCCCATCAATGATAGACTGGACAAAGAAAATGTGGCACATCTACACCATGGAATACTATGCAGCCATAAAAAAAAACGACAAGTTCCTGTCCTTTGTAGGGACACGGATGAACCTGGAAACCATCATTCTCAGCAAACTGACACAAGAACAGAAAACCAAACACTGCGTGTTCTCACTCATAGGCGAGTGTTGAACAATGAGAACACGTGGGCATAGGGAAATATCACACAATGGGGTAGGTTGCGGGGTGGGGCTAGGGGAGAGACATTGAGGGGAGGGGAGGCTGGGGAGGGAAAACACTGGGAGAAATGCCTGATGTAGGCAATGGGGAGATGGAGACTGCAAACCACCATGGCATGTGTGTACCTATGCAACAACCCTGAGGATGTGCACATGAACCCCAGAGCTTAAAGTACAATTAAAAAAAAAATACAAAAATGAGCCAGGCCTGGTGGTGCATGCCTGTAATCCCAGCTACTTGGAGGCTGAGGCAGGAGAATCACTTGAGCCCAGGAGGTGGAGGTTGCAGCGAGCCGAGATCAAACCACTGCACTCCAGCCTGGGCAACAAAATGGGACCCTGTCTCAGAAAATTTAAAAAAAAAAATTAATAAAAATAATTTAAAATTTTTCAATTTTAAATAAACAAAAACTATGAGTTCAGACTTTCACCTTTCTAGGTGCAAAGTTTCCACCCCGTTACCTGCCCCACCTGCCCAGCCCTCTACCAGGACATTCTCAGTTCCAATAGTAACTGCTTCATGACGTCTTTTGCAGACGACACCTCCTCAGAGACAACCCAAGGCGGGAAAGAGGTGAGTGGAGGCGGATCCCTGGACCCTAACCAAGTAACAAACATCAGGTAACAAATATTCACAAAGCCCAAAGTGAGCAAACGGGGATGGATTTAGGGCAAGACCTATATGTTATATATAAATATATAAAATATTATTAACATATAATATCATATTGCTACATAATAGTACATGTTACACATTGTTTACATATTATATACAATTATATACTATATATAACTGTGGTATCTATACATATATCTATATATATCTATATAGCTAGATAGCCAGATAGATAGATAGATAGATAGATAGATAGATAGAGCCATTAGGTATACTACTACATGTGTATCATTATATAGCTGACTATAGATATATCACTATATATACAGGTGAACCACATACATTTGAACTGCAGGGATTCACTTACACAAAGACATTTTTTAATCAAATGTGAATCAAAAATACAGTATTGCCGGCCAGGCATGGTGGCTCAAGCCTGTAATCTCAGCACTTTGGGAGGCCAAGGCAGGCAGATTACTTGAGGTCAAAGTTCAAGACCAACCTGTCCAACATGGTGAAACCCCGTCTCTACTAAAAATACAAAAACGAGCCAGGTGTGGTGGTGCATGCCTGTAATCCCAGCTACCCAGGAAGCTGAAGTAGGAGAATTACTTATATCCAGGAGGGTGGAGGTTGTAATGAGCAGAGATGGTGCCACTGCACTCCAGCCTGGGTAACAGAGCGAGACTCTGTCTCAGAAAAAAATAATAATAAATACAATATTGGCAGCATGCAAAACCCACAAAGAGGAAGGACTGACTTTTCATAAGCGAGTTCCAAAGGAGCCACTGTGGGACGTGAGCATGCATGGATGGATTTAAGCATATAGGGATGGTCCTGGAACCAATATCATGTGTATACCAAGAGAGGACTGTATCTATATCTATTTATAGACATCGGTATAGGTAGACATACGCTGTGCATGTAGGTACATACATATGAGCGTGTGTGTATGTTGCCCTCTAAAGACAGGAATCTATCCCAGCCCAAGAAAGACAGGCTAAGAGAGAGTGTGTTAAGGTCTGCTGAACAGCTACACAAAGGAGAGCCAGGTGTTCAATGGTAATCATCAGCATCTCTGGCCAACTGACAGCATTTATATAAATATGTAATCACATCATGTAAACAATCCCTAGACCGTAAGCTTCTTGAGAAAAGGAAGAAAACCAACCCCAAATTAGGAGTTCAAGGATTGAAGTCATGAACAAATAAAGAATCACGTAATCCGGCCAGGCACGGTGGCTCATGTCTGTAATCCCAGCACTTTGGGAGGCCGAGGCGGGTGGATCACCTGAGGTCAGGAGTTTGAGACTAGCCTGGCCAACATGATGAAACCCCGATGTCTACTAAAAATACAAAAATTAGCCAGGCATGGGGGGTGCATGCCTGCAATCTCAGCTACTCAGAAGGCTGAAGATCAAGCTTTTTTTTGCACTTGTTGCCCAGGCTGAAGTGCAATGGTGCAATCTCGCTGCAACCTCCGCCTCCCAGGTTCAAGCGATTCTCCTGTCTCAGCCTCCTGAGCACCTTAATTACAGGCATGCACCACCACACCTGGCTAATTTTGTGTTTTTAGTAGAGATGCGGTTTCACCATGTTGGACAGGCTGGTCTTGAACTCCTGATCTCAGTTCATTCACCCCCACTTGGCCTCCCAAAGTGCTAGGATTACAGGCATGAGCCACTGCACCCAGCCCTCTCTTCTCTTTCTTTTGCCTATTAAACCTCCACTTCTAAACTCACTCCTCATGTGTGTCCATGTCCTTAATCTTCTTGGCACAAGATGACAAACTCTGGGTATTTACCCCAGACAATGACGCCGCTTCAATAGTGGCAACCACACCCTTGTTGTGACAGTGACAACCAAAACGTCTCCAGCCATTGCCGCATGTGCCCAGTGGAGGGAGTAGCAGAATCGCCTCCGGTTGAGAACCACTGTCCAATTGCTCATAAACTTATCACTACCTTGTTGGCAAAAAAAAATGTTAAGAGGCCGGGCGCGGTGGCTCAAGCCTGTAATCCCAGCACTTTGGGAGGCCGAGGCGGGTGGATCACGAGGTCAAGAGATCGAGACCATCCTGGTCAACATGGTGAAACCCCGTCTCTACTAAAAATACAAAAAAATTAGCTGGGCATGGTGGCACGTGCCTGTAATTCCAGCTACTCAGGAGGCTGAGGCAGGAGAATTGCCTGAACCCAGGAGGCGGAGGTTGCGGTGAGCCGAGATCGCGCCATTGCACTCCAGCCTGGGTAACAAGAGCGAAACTCCATCTCAAAAAAAAAAAAAAAAAAAAATGTTAATAATAACTAACCCGGCAGGGCACGGTGGCTAACTCCTCTACGCCCATCACTTTGGAAGACCAAGGCACGAGGATCACTTGAGCCTGGGAGTTCTAGACCAGCCTGGGCAACATACCAAGACTCTGTCTATACAAAAAATAAAAAATAAAAATAAATTAGCCAAGCATGTCAGCATGCACCTGTAGCCCCAGCTATTCAGGAGGCTGAGGCATGAGAATAGCTTGAACCCAGGAGCTGGAGCCTGCAGTGAGCCGAGATCCCACCACTGCACTCCAGCCTGGGCAACAGAGCAAGACTTTGTCTCAAAAATAATAATAATGACTCACCCTTACATAGCTTTTGCCAGGCACAGACACTGTCCTAAAAGCATAGCATGTGTTAACTCTAATCTTCCAGAAAACCCTATGAGTTCCTTTTCCTGTCCTGGGACACAGAGTGATTAAGCGACTTGCCCAAGGTCACACAGCTGGGACATAGCAGAGTGCCAGGATTTGAACGTGGTTCCTCCAGCTCCAGAACCTGCTTTCTCGCGCTTTCTACTGCTCTTTTGGATATGGGGACTTAACAGATTGCATTTTTTTTAAATGAAAATTCTTTATGTCTTCAAAGCTGCAAAAAATTGTGGACAATTTTCAGTCACTTCTCACCAATCAGACTCTATTGAGAACAGGAGAGAGACAAGAAATCTCATCCAGAGCTACCTCTATTCTTCAGGATGTGGAATCAAGTGTTCTAGAAACTGCCTTGAAAACGCCAGAACAAAAAGTCCAGAAAATCCAGAACAGTACTATGGGTAAGACACTGATGACTAGTTAGTAGCTGGGGGGACTGGTTAGCAGCTGGGGTCTGGGTCAGGCAATTAGAAAAAAAACAATTGAATACACCACATGAGTCTATTTCTATAAATTACATAAATTTGTATAAATACTAGAAGACACAAACTTATCTGTAGTGAGCGTAAGGGGCAGGAGGGAGGGATGGCAGAGGCATGAGAAAACCTGGGGAAATGACTGGGGTGATGGAAATCTTCCCTGCCTTGACTGTGGCATTGGTTTCGGAGGTGTATACACCCAATAAAACTCACCCAACTGTACACTTTAATGTGTGCGGTTTGTTAGACATCAATTGTACCTCAATACAGTGGCCTACTCAGAAGATTGCCAACGGTTTCCAATCCCAGGTCCGGAATTTTCACTTAAATGTAGTTTGAGGACCAGGCATGATGGCTCATGCCTGTAATCCCAGCTCTTTGGGAGGCTAAAGTGGGAGGATTACTTGAGCCCAGGAGCTCAAGAACAGCCTGGGCAACATAGCGAGACCCCATCACTAAAAAAGATATTTTTTTAATGTGCCAGGTGCAGTGGTTCATACCTGCAGTCTTAGCTACTTGGGAGACTGAGGGAGAGGATGGCTTGAGCCCAGGAGTTTGAGGATGCAGTGAACTATGATCTGCCATTGCCACTCCAACCTGGATGACAGAACAAGACCCTGTCTCAAAAAAATAAAAACAGGTTTCGGGCTGAGCAAGGTGACTCCCACCAGTCACACCTGTAATCTCAGCACTTTGGGAGCCCGAGGTGGGTGGATCACTTGAGGCCAGTAGTTTCAGACCAGCTTCGGCAACATAGTGAAACCTCATCTTTACTAAAAATAACAAAATTAGGCTGGGCGCAGTGGCTCAAGCCTGTAATCCCAGCACTTTGGGAGGCCGAGGTGGGCAGATCACAAGGTCAAAGACGGAGACCATCCTGGCCAACATGGTGAAACCCCATCTCTACTAAAAATACAAAAAAAAAAAAAAAAATAGCTGGGCATGGTGGCGTGTGCCTGTAGTCCCAGCTACCCGGGAGGCTGAGGCAGAAGAATTGCTTGAACCTGGGAGGCGAGAGGCGGAAGTTGCAGTGAGCCGAGATGGCGTCACTACACTCTAGCCTGGCACCTGGCGACAGAGTGAGACTTTGTCTCAAAAAACAAACAAACAAACAAACAAACAAAATTAAACGTGGTGGTGCACAACTGTAATCCCTGCTCCAACTCCTGACCTCAAGCAATTAATCAGCCTCAGCTCCACAAAGTCCTGGAATTACAGGCATTAGCCACTGTGCCCGGTCATAAAATAGTGTCATTCTTAAAGTGCTATTATGTTGCTTGATTCTTTTTTTTTTTTTTAACCTTTTAATATACACAAAAGGAGTTAGGAGAATAAAACCCCAGATTCACCTAAAAGCAGGCCAACATTCAAATACAGGAAAAACAATTCCAACTCACAGCCAGTCTTGGGCTGTCTGCTTTTAAGATACATATTTTCATGAGCTTAACATTTTTTTAGCTTTATTGATGTATAATTGACAATAAAATTGTATATACTTAAGGAGTACAGTACGATGACTTGATATACATATATAGTGTGGAATGACCACCACAAATTACCTAACACATCCATCACTCACCTGGTTACCTTTTTTCTCATGAGTTTTTCTTGATAGCAATTCATTCGTGACTTTATTTTTATTTGAAGCCTGGTTCCCCACTATAGGAATATGTCATCACTTATTTATTTATTTTTGAGACAGAGTCTCACTCTGTCACCCAGGCTGGAGGGCAGTGGCTCGATCTCAGCTCACAACCTCTGCCTCCCCGGTCCAAACTATTCTCTTGTCTCAGCCTCCCAAGCAGATGAGATTACAGGTACACACCACCATGCCCAGCTAATTTTTGTGTTTTTAATAGAGCTGGGGTTTCACCATGTTGGCCAGGCTGGTCTTGAACTCCTAGCCTCAAGCAATCCACCCACTGTGGCCCCACAAAGTGCTGGGATTACAAGCCACTGTGCCCAGCTTACATCGTCACTTATTTAATCAATTGCTTCTTGTTGAACATGTAGATAATCCCTCATTTTCCACCATTATCATCTAAGCTGCTGTGAACTTTCTTGTAGCTAAATCTGCCCTTTGTCCAAGATCATTTTCTGAGAACAAACTCCTAGAATTAGAACTGTTGCTTCAAAGGTGGTATGCTAGGGGCTGCTAGTTAAGAACCTGGGTTCAGGAGTTAGAGTCTTAACCTAACTTCACTTCAGGTTCCTCATCTATAGAATGGTTCCGGCTGGGCACAGTGGCTCACACCTATAATCCCAACACTTTGGGAGGCCGAGGCGGGCAGATCATGAGGTCAGGAGTTTGAGACCAGCATGGTCAACATGGTGAAACCCCGTCTCTACTAAAAATACAAAAGTTAGCTGGGTATGGTGTCAGGCACCTGTAATCCCAACTACTTGGGAGGCTGAGGCAGGAGAATTGCTTGAACCCAGGAGGTGGAGGTTGCGGTGAGCGGAGATCATGCCATTGCACATCACCCTAGGCAACAGAGGGAGACTCCACATCAAAAAAAAAAAAAAATGGTCCCTCATGAGGTTACAGGTTATTATAAGACAACATGAGCTCTTAGCTCAGTGCCCAACACATCCTAGACATTCAGTATGTGTGAGCCCTTTCTGTTGCTATGGAAAAAAATTTTTTTTTGAGACAGAGTTTCTGGAGTGCAGTGGCACGATCTTGGCTCACTACAACCTCCATCTCCAGCGTTCAAGTGACTCTCCTGCCTCAGCCTCCCGAGTAGCTGGGATTACAGGCATGCACCACCACTCTCAGCTAATTTTGTCTTTTTAGTAGACACAGGGTTCCTCCATGTTGGTCAGGCTGATCTTCAACTCCTGACCTCAGGTGATCCACTCACCTTGGTCTCCCAAAGTGCTGGGATTACAGGTGCGAGCCACTGCACCCAGCAACATTTTTTTTTTTACAGGCAGCATCTCATTGGGTTGCCCAGGCTTGAATTCCTGGGCTCAAGCAATCCTTGTGCCTCAGCCTCTTGAGTAGCTGGGACAACAGGCATGCACCACCATGTCCTGTTCTGATGCACGTGTTTTAAGCTTCTGACAATATCGCTAAGATGGCCCATTGCTTTTCTTGCCAGCTGTTGAAACTCGAGTGATCACAGACAATTGCTCTGAAGACAGACAGACATTCAGCTTGAACGTCCAAATGAACTCCATGGACATCCATTGCCGTGACGCCATCCAGGGAGACACACAAGGTACGGGTGGGGGCTGCACTGAGAATCCGTCACGAGCCGTGTCCTTGTGTGAGTTGTGGGGAAATAGGCCACTGGGCTCCTCCCCTAATGGGCGTGTTACCCTCAAACTTTGATATTGGAGACTCTCCCTTTAAAAAAAAAAAAAAAGCATTTTCCCCAAACAGAGGCTTTCTATTATTCAGTATGGGAGGGACTGTTTTTGCAATTTGGGAGGGAGGGGAGTGCTGTGCTGCCTGTGTCGCACTTTGGGTTCACCCAGAAGCAAATCCTGACTGAGGAGTTTCTTTGGGAGGCGATCCCCAGGAACAGCAGTGGTGTATTCATCAGGGTTCTCCAGAGAATCACAACTAGCGTTAAAGCGTAGGGTGTGGGAGGTGTGTGTGTGTGGAGAGAGAGAGAGAGAGAGAGAGAGAGAGAGAGATGGAGAGAAAGAGATGTGGAGAGGCAGATGGAAAGAGAGGGATAGAGAAAGAGATGGGAAGAGAGAGATGCAATTAGAGAAATGGGGAGAGATGGAATCAGAGATGGAAAGAGAGACGGAGAGAGAGACATGGAAAGGGAAATTGAGAGAGATGGAATCATAGAGATGGGGAGAGAGAGAAGGGAAGAGAGATGGAAAGAGAGAGATTGGGAGAGAAATGGAATTAGAGAGACGGGGAGAGAGAGATGGAAAGAGATGGGGAGAAAGAGATGAGGCGTCTCTGTCTCAAAAAAAAAAAAAAATAGAAACAAAGGCAACACAGAGAGGTAAAGTAACTCGCTCAAGATGACATCACTAGAAGTGGGGAGCTACGATTTGAACCTGCGCAGTCTGGGAGGAGACCACGAGTGGAGGCAGTGGTGATGGGACTGGAAAGGCTGGGAAATGCCAGGGACTGGGCCTCATCTGCCCTGCCCACTGCTGTAAGGCCAGCACCCAGGGAGTGCTTAGCACATAGTAGGTGCTCTGAGCGTGTTCCTGACACATGAAGGAAGGGGAGGGGAAGGCGGGGAGGGGAGGAGAAGGGAATACGATGGGCTGCTACTTGGTCAGAAAAAGGAACGAAGCACTGAGCCGCGCTACAGCGTGGATGAACTTTGAAGACGTGATGCCGAGTGAAAGACGACAGACATAGAAGGTCACATAGTGTATGATTCTATTTATGTGAAATGTCTCGAACAGGTAAATTCACAGAGACAGAAAGCAGATTGGTGGTTTCCAGGAGCTGAGTGAGGATTGCTTATGGGAATGGATCCTCTTCTGGAGGTTATGAGAATGTTTTGGAATGACGTAAAGGTGATTTAAAAAAAAAAAAAAAAGAAAAGCATTGTGAATACTCAATGCCACTGAATACAATTCACTTTTTTTTTTTTTGAGACAGGGTCTTGCTCTGTCACCCAGGCTAGAGTACAGTGGCACAGTCCCAGCACACTGCAGTGTGAGTCTCCTGGACTCAAGTGATCCTCCAGTCTCAGCTTCCTAAGTCACTGGAATTAGAGTCACTGGTGGTGTGACTGTGCCTGGCTTTTGGAAAGCTTTTTTTTTTTTTTTTTTTTGAGACGGAGTTTCGCTCTTGTTACCCAGGCTGGAGTGCAATGGTGCAATCTCGGCTCACCGCAACCTCCGCCCCCTGGGTTCAGGCAATTCTCCTGCCTCAGCCTCCTGAGTAGCTGGGATTACAGGCATGCGCCACCATGCCCAGCTAATTTTTTGTATTTTTAGTAGAGACGGGATTTCACCATGTTGACCAGGATGGTCTCGATCTCTTGACCTCGTGATCCACCCGCCTCAGCCTCCCAAAGTGCTGGGATCACAGGCTTGAGCCACCGCGCCTGGCCTCGGGAAGCTTTTAAAGATTCCATTTTTCAGCTGGGCATGTTAGCTCACGCCTGTAATCCCAGAACTTTGGGAGGCGGAGGTGGGCAGATCACCTGCAGTCAGGAATTCGAGACCAGCCTGGCCAACGTGGTGAAACTTGTCTCTACTTAAAATACAAAAATTAGCTGGGTGTGGTGGTGCACACCTGTAGTCCCAGCTACTCAGGAGGCTGAGGCAGGAGAATTGCTTGAACCTGGGAGGTGGAGGGTGCAGTGAGCTAAGACTGTGCCACAGCACTCCAGCCTGGGCAACAAGAGTGAGACTGTCTAAAAAAAAAAAAAAAAAAAAAAAAAAAAAAAAAAAATTCCATTTTTCTGTTTCCTCAGGTCCCAGTGCGGTTGCCTTTATCTCATATTCTTCTCTTGGAAATATCATAAATGCAACTTTTTTTGAAGAGATGGATGAGAAAGATCGACTATATCTGAACTCTCAGGTAGTGAGTGCTGCTATTGGACCCAAAAGGAACGTGACCCTCTCCACGCCTGTGATGCTGACTTTCCAGCACGTGAAGGTGGGTCACGGGTGTGATTTGAGCTTCTCAGGTCTCAAGGAGGCAGCCTGGACGATGTGTGCATCATCCCAGGCTGCAGTTCTAGACCCGTGCTGTCCAGGGTGGAAGTCCTGATCACCTGGTGCTACTGAGCATTTGAAATGTGGCTGGTCTAAATCGAGATTTTGAAGACGGTATTTCCAGATTTACGTCTTGTAAATCAGCTTTTGAAGACTTAATAAGACGAAAACAATTAGCTTGATTTAAGCCAGGCAGGCTGGCATCCTCCTATAGTTGCAGCTACTTGGGAGGCTGAGGCAGGAAGATCACTTGATCCCAGGAGTTGGAGGCTACAGTGAGCTATGATTGCACCACTGCACTCCAGCCTGGGGCACAGAGCAAGACACTATCAGAAGAAGAAAAATGAGAAGGAGAAGAAGAAAAAAACATAGAGAAAGGAAGGGAGGAAGGGAGGAAGGGAGCAGGGAGGAGAGGGAGGGAGGGACTGAGAATTTCCCCAGACCAATGTCAAACACCAAATCACAGATCCACAGATCCAGGAGTTCAGAGAACCAATAAGAATAAATGAAAAAAAAAAAAAAAAGAATTAGCTAGATTTAATCATTCTACATTGTAGGCAAATACAGGTATTGTAACATCACATTGCATCCCATAAAGATATACAATTGTAATTTATAAGTTAAACATAAATTTTTTTTTATTTTACTTTAGGTTCTGGGGGCCACGTGCAGGTCATGCAGGGTTGTTGCATAGGTGCATACGTAACCAGGTGGTTTGCTGCCTCCATCCCCCTTCATCTATATCCAGCATTTCTCCCCACGTTATCCCTCCCCACCCTCCCCACCCCCCGCTGTCCCTCCCCTTGCCCCCCCAACTGCCCCCAGTGTGTGGCGCTCCTCTCCCTGAGTCCACATGTTCTCATTGTTCAACACCTGCCTAGGAGTGAGAACATGTGGTATTTGATTTTCTGTTCTTGCATCAGTTTGCTAAGAATGATGGTGTCCAGATTCATCCAAGTCCCTGCAAAGGACACGAACTCGTCATTTTTTATGACTGCATAGTATTCCATGGTGTATATGTGCCACATTTTCTTTGTCCGGTCTATCATTGATGGGCATTTGGGTTGGTTCCAGGTCTTTGCTATTGTACACAGGGCAGCAGTGAACATACATGTGCATGTGTCTTTGTAATAGAACGATTTATAGTCCTTTGGGTATATACCCAGTAATTGGATTGCTGGGTCAAATGGAATTTCTATTTCTAGATCCTTGAGAAATCGCGACACTGTCTTCCACAATGGTTGAACTAATTTACACTCCCACCAATTGTGTAGGAATGTTCCTGTTTCTCCATATACTCTCCAGCATCTGTTGTCTCCAGATTTTTTATTGATTGTTGACTATAGTGAATTATATTAAACTTAATTTCGGCCGGGCGCGGTGGCTCAAGCCTGTAATCCCAGCACTTTGGGAGGCCGAGGCGGGTGGATCACGAGGTCAAGAGATCGAGACCATCCTGGTCAACACGGTGAAACCCCGTCTCTACTAAAAATACAAAAAATTAGCTGGGCATGGTGGCGCGTGCCTATAATCCCAGCTACTCAGGAGGCTGAGGCAGGAGAATTGCCTGAACCCAGGAGGCGGAGGTTGCGGTGAGCCAAGATCGTGCCATTGCACTCCAGCCTGGGTAACAAGAGCGAAACTCCGTCTCAAAAAAAAAAAAAAAACTTAATTTCACCTATATCTTTACCTTTTTTGAGAGAGGCTCTCATTCTGTTGCCCAGGCTGGAGTGCAGGTGCACAATCATAGCTCACTACAGCCTCAAACTCCTGGGTTCAAGCGACCCTTCCACCTCAGCCTCCCCAGCAGCTGGACTGCAGTTGTGAGCCATCACGCCCAAATAATTTTTCTGTTTTGGGTAGAGAGGAGGACTCACAATGTCACCCAGGCTGGTCTCATACTCCTGGCCTCAAGCGATCCTCCCACCTCAGCTTCCCAAAACCCAGAAATGACAGGTGTGAACCACTTCCTCCGGCCTCTGTTTCTTTCTTTCTTTCTTTTTTTTTTTTTTTTTTTTTTTTTTTTTTTTTTTTTGAGATAGAGTCTCTGTCGCCCAGGCTGGAGCTCAGTGGTGTGATCTTGGCTCACTGTAACCTCTGACTCCTTGGTCCAAGGGATTCTCCTGCCTCAACCTCCCATGTAGCTGGGATTACAAGCAAGCACCACCACACTTGGCTAATTTTTGTATTTTTAGTAGAGACAGGGTTTGGCCATGTTGGACAGACTGGTCTCCAACTCCTGACTTCAGGTAATCCACCCACCTCAGCCTCTAAAAGTGCTGGGATTACAGGTGTGAGCCACTGCGCCCAGCCTCAAAGCCTAATTTTATTCATTCTCTCCATGATGTTTCTTTCCTATACTATGACTCTCATTCTATCAGAAATCACAGTGTTGTAAGGGAGTCAGAAACAGAATTGATTGTACAAGGAGCAGGGACATTAAGCTTAGGGAGACTTTGGGGGAAAACATTATGTAAGCTTCCAACTCCACTGGTTTTTTGGGATTTTTTTTGTTTTTCTCCCGTGGTGGGTCAGGGTTCCAAAGTCAATGAAATCTCGTGAAACTGGTTTCCAGGGAGACTTCGCTTTATTTTATGTTACATAAAATCCCAAAAGAGCTGCGGTTATGGATCAGGGGTCCTGGTGGCCACATAAAATAGAAATCCGACACAGTGGCTCACCCATAACTGCAGCACCTTGGGAGGCCAAGGCAGGAGAATCATTTGAGGTCAGGAGTTCAAGACCAGCCTGGGCAACATGTTGAAACCCCATCTCTACTCAAAACACAAAAGTTAGTCGGAAATGGTGGAGCACACCTGTAGTTCCAGCTACCCTGGAGGCTGAGATAGAAGGATCATTTGAGCCAGGGAGGTCAAGGCGGCAGTGAGTTGTGATTGTGCCACTGCACTCCAGCCTGGATGACAGAATGAGACCTTGTCTCAAAAACAAAGAAGAAATCACCTGAGTCACTCATCACCCAGGTGCCTTAGCAGGTGGCACCTTGATGTAGATCAACGCTGAGAACGGTCCCTCCCGAGAAAAAAGACAATGAGCCAGCCAGGCATGGTGGCTCATGCCCATATGATCCCAGCACTTTGGGAGGCAAAGGCAGGCAGATTGCTTGAGTCTCGGAGTTCAGGACCAGCCTGGGCAACATAGTTGACCCTGTCTCTACAAAAAAATACAAAAATTAGCCAGGTGTGTTGGTGCATACCTGTCATCCCAGCTACTTGGGAGGCTGAGGCGGGAGAAGCGGGAGTTGCAGTGAGTTGAGATCATGCTACGCCACTGCACTCCAACCTGGGCAACAGAGTGAGACTCCATCTCAAAAAAAAAGAGAAAAGACAATGAGCCCTTTCTATTTTCAGATAAACCCCAGAAGCAAAAAAGTCTTCTGTGTCTACTGGGAGAGCACAGAGCAGGGCGGCCAGTGGTCCAAGGATGGCTCCTTCCTGATAAGCATGAACAAGAGTCATACCGTGTGCAATTCCACTCACTTGTCCAGCTTCGCTGTCCTGATGGCACTCACCAGCCAGGTATTATACCAGACTGCTAATATACGTTAGCAATCTACAATCTACAATTTGAGTCTACATTACCAATCTAGATTAGCAGTCTACATTAGCAATCTACATTAGCAGTCTACATTAGCAATCAATATTAACAGTCTACACTAGCAGTCTGTGTTAACAATCTACATCAGCAGTCTACATTAGCAATTACATCAGCAGTCTACATTAAAAATTACATCAGCAGTCTACGTTGGCAATCTACATCAACAGTCTACGTTAGCAATCTACATCAACAGTCTACATTAGCGATCTATATTAGCAAACTACATTAGCAATCTACATTGGCAGTCTAACGATCCCACACTGCCACTGGGCTTGGTGCCTGTGTCAAGGATGCCCCAGTCCAAGGAGGGGAGCCATAATCCCAGTGCAGGAAAGCATAACTGTGAACTCTTTTTCTCGGTCCCAGGAGGAGGATCCCATGCTGACCGTCATCACCTATGTGGGGCTGAGCCTCTCTCTGCTGTGCCTCCTCCTGGCAGCCCTCACCTTCCTCCTGTGCAAAGCCATCCAGAACACCAGCACCTCGCTGCATCTACAACTCTCACTCTGCCTCTTCCTGGCCCACCTCCTCTTCCTCGTGGGGATTGATCAAACTGAAGCCAAGGTACTGACAGTGTCTCAGAAGATGCCCTGCCCTGCCCCAAGAGATACTGAGCTTATGGAGCAAGGCTGCACTGGATACCTTAATAAAATGTCCTTGGGTCTGTAGAGGAGAAAAATATAATTTTCCTGCTACCCTTCTGTGATCGTAGTTGGGACCCCTATAGCTAAAGACAGATAAACAAGAGAAAAAGCAAACAAAAGTTTATTAACACGTACGCATATTTCATGGGAGATACCCAGGAAATGAGGTATTCTCAAAGAGGTAGTTAAGAACAACAGCATTTTTGACAAAGAACTATACGTTTTTGGAGAAGGGAAAAAGACCTTGGATCTCTAGGAGCAGCAAAGTATGGGAGTCAAATATGTGGGAAATGAGTGATAGATAAAGGCTAATTAGTATCATTGGTTGTACTAGTCCATGTTCAAGCTGCTGATAAAGACATACCCGAGACTGGGAAGAAAAAGAGGTTTAGTTGGACTTGCGGTTCCACATGGCTGGGGAGGCCTCAGAACCATGGTGGGAGGGGAAAAGCACTTCTTACATGGTGGCAGCAAGAGAAAAAATGAGCAAGATGCAAAAGCAGAAACCCCTGATAAAACCATCAGATCCCGTGAGACTTACTCCCTACCACAAGAACAGTATGGGGAAACTACCCCCATGATCCAAATTATCTCCCACCTGGTCCCTCCCACAACACGTGGGAATTGTGGGAGTACAATTCAAGATGAGATTTGGGTGGGGACACAGAGCCAAACCATTTCATTGGTTATGTAGATTCCTCTGGCATTGACTCCAGGCCAATGAGGATCTAAAGTTGTCTTGGTGGCCAGGTGCAGTGGCTCATGCCTGTAATCCCAGCACTTCGGGAGGCCGAGGCAGGCAGATCACCCAAGGCCAGGAGTTCGAGACCAGCCTGGTCAACATCCAAAACCCCATCTCTACTAAAAATACAAAAAGTTAGCCGGGCACAGTGGTGAGTGCCTGTAATCCCAGCTGCTCAGAAGGCTGAGGCAGGAGAATTGCTCGAACCTGGGAGGCAGAGGCTGCAGTGAGCCGAGATTGTGCAATTGCACTCCAGCCTGGGCGACAAGAGCAGAACTCCATCTCAAAAAATAAAGTTGTATTGGTGATCAACTTTTGTCCTCTCCATAGCAGGGGTAGGAGGGTAGAAGGAAGAGACTAGGTAGGAGGAACGCCTTAATGTCCTGGAATACTACTCAGCCTTTAGAAAAAGAAGGAAATTCTGCCATTTGTGATAACATGGATGACCCTGGAGGATGTTATGCTGGGTGACATTAGCAAGGCACAGAAAGACAAATACTGCATGATCTCACTTTATGTGTGGAAACTAAAATAGCCAAATTCACAAAATCCAAGAGGAGATTGGTTGTTAGCAGAGACTAGGACAATGGGGAAGGGGTTTCGGGGGATGTTGGTCAAAGGATACCAAATTTCAGTTAGACAGGAAGAATAAATTCAAGAGAACTATTGCACATCATGATGGCTATAGTCAATCACAATATAGTGTATATTGAAAAATTGCTAATGGAGTAGATTTTAAGTGTTCTCACTCCCAAAAAAAAGACAAGTATATAGCCGGGCACGGTGGTGCATGCCTGTAGTCCCAGCTACTTGGGAGGCTGAGGTGGGAGGATTGCTTGAGCCCAGGAGTTCTGGGCTGTAGTGCACTATGCCAATTCGGTGTTCGCACTAAGTTCGGCATCAATATGGTACCTCCCGGGAGTGGGGAACCACCAGGTTTCCTAAGGAGGGGTAAACCAGCCCAGGTCAGAAACGGAGCAGGTCAAAACTCCCGTGCTGATCAGTAGTGGGATCGCACCTGTGAATAGCCACTGCACTCCAGCCTGGGCAACATAGCAAGACCTCGTCTCTAAAAAAAAAAAAAAAAAAGACAAGTATATAAACATGTCCTCCTTTTAGGCAAGTAGGGGAGGGCAGAGAGCTTTTTTTATTTTTATCTGTTTCTTCTCAACTGCCTTCAGTTTAAAATAATCCCCTGGGCCAGGCACAGTGGCTCACACCTGTAATCCCAACACCTTGGGAGGCAATGGCAGAAAGATCACTTGAGGCCAGGGATTCGAGGCCATCCTGGGCAACATAGTGAGACCTTATCTCTTCAAAAAACAAAAAATAACAAAATTAGCTGGGCACAGTGGTGCGTGTCTGTAGTCCCAGCTGCTCAGAGGCTGAGGCAGGAAGACTGCTTGAACCCAGGAGTTCGAGGCTGCAGTGAGCTATGATTGCAACCACTGTACTCCAGCCTGGGTGACAGAGCAAGATCCTGTCTCAAAAAAAGAATCATAATCATAATCTCTTACGTTAAAGTGAAACTTTTTTCCTAAATTTTATCTTTCATTGAAAAATAATAATTGTATAAAATTATGGGGTACAATGTGAAGTTTCCATTGAGGTACACATTGAGAAATGATCAATCCAGGATAATGAACATTATCTATCACTTCCATACTTATCATTTCTTTCTGGTGAAAACATTCAAAATTCACTCTTTTAGGCCCGGGGGTGACGGCGCATGCTTGTAATCCCAGCACTTTAGGAGTCCAAGGCAGGAGGATCACTTCAGCCCAGGACTTGGAGACTGGCCTGGGCAACATAGTGAGACCCCATCTCTAGAAAAATTAGTGGGTAGGGTGGCACACACTTGTGGTCCCAGCTACTCAGGAGGCTGAAGTGGAAGGATCATTTGAGCCTGGGAGTTTGAGGCTGCAGTGAGTTATGATTATCCCTGGTGACTCCAGCCTGGGTGACAGAGTGAGATCCTGTCTCAAATAAAATAAAGTCCACTCTTGGCCGGGCTCAGTGGCTCACACCTGCAATCCCAGCACTTTGGGAGGCCAAGGCAGGTGAGTCACCTGAGGTCTGGAGTTCGAGACCAGCCTAACCAACATGGAGAAACCCCCGTCTCTATTATAAATACAAAATTAGCCGGGCGTAGTTGTGCATGCCTGTAATCCCAGCTACCCGGGAGGCTGAGGCAGGAGAACCGCTTGAATCCAGGAGGCAGAGGTTTCAGTGAGCCAGGATCATGCCATTGCACTCCAGCCTGGGCAACAAGAGTGAAACTCCCTCTCAAAAATAAATAAATAAATAAATTTTTAAAAATAAAACCCACTCTTTTAGCAACTTTGAAATTCACAATGTATTATTATTAACTGAAGGCACCGTGCAGTATAGTAGGAGTAGAGCGTAGAATGGAGGTTGCCTGAGGTTGAGGGGGGAAGTGAATGAGGAAAGGAGACATTGCTCAAAGCATACAAAGTCTTTGAGCAGTTAAAAAGGAGGAATAAGTTCTGGTGATCTATTGCAAAGTGGCATTGGTGAAGGTGGCACATTCTGCCACACTTTCAGTCCCAAGGGCAGGTTGAAGGGTGCCCACGTGGCCAGTGCTAGCCTATCTTTTTTCTTTTTAATATAATTGAGGTGGGATCTCACAAAGTTGCCCAGGCTGGTCTCAAACTCCTGGGCTCAAGCAATCCTCCCACCTCAGCCTCCTGAAGTGCTGAGATTAGAGACATGAGCCACTGCGTCCAGTTCCCGTTGACTTTTACTGCCATTGGTCTGATGTCATGTGCTCTGAACCCAAAGCCAATGTCAAGGAGAGGTCCTAGGGCCAAACTCCACCCTGACAACACCTTCAGGCATCCCTTTCTCCACCCCCAGGTGCTGTGCGCCGTCATCGCTGGTGTCTTGCATTATCTCTACCTGGCTGCCTTCACCTGGATGCTGCTGGAGAGCCTGCACCTCTTCCTCACTGCACGGAACCTGACGGTGGCCAACTACTCAAGCATCAACAGACTTATGAAGTGGGTCATGTTCCCAGTCGGCTATGGCGTTCCCGCTATGATTGTGGCCATTTCTGCAGCCTCCAGGCCTCACCTTTACGGAACCACTGATCGGTGAGCCTGAATCCCATCCTGTCATGGACAGTTTCCTAAGAAAGCATCTGAGGGCAGCATGAATGATGATGGTGGAAATAGACGTAACCAATGCACTCTCTGTTCCCCTTTATAACAGTTCTAACCTCTTTTCCAGCAAGGCAGGGTGAGACAGTGGTGAGAGTTTGCAAAGTTCTGGAAGTGTTATGCAACCAACAGGGCCATATGCCCACTGCACAGTAACATATCAATCCCCCAAGACAGCAGGATTTGCAGCAGAGAAAGAGCTTAATGAGGCCAGGTGTGGTGGTTCACACCTGTAATCCCAACGCTTTAGGCCGGAAATTCAAGACCAGCCTGGGCAATATAGCAAGACCCTCATCTCTACCAAAAAAAAATTAAAAATCAGCTGAGCATGGATCACACCTGTAATTCCAGCATTTTGGGAGGCCCAGACAGGAGGATCACTTGAGTTCACAAGTTCAAGACCAGCCTGGGCAACACAGCAAGACCTGTGTCTACCAAAAGTTTTTTTCTTTTTTTCTTCAAAAATAGCCAGGTGTGGTTATATTATACACCTGTAGTCCCAGCTACTCAGGAAGCTGACATGGAAGGATTGCTTAAGCCCAAGAGTTCAAGGCTACAGTGAGCTATGCTCAGGCTACTACACTCCAGCCTGGGTGACAGATCAAGACCCTGTATCAAACAAAAAAAGAAAGAAAAGAAAAAGAGCTTAATAATCTCAGGGTGCCAGCGAGGAGATGGGAGAAGACTCAAATCAATCTCCCCAAGGAGTTCTAGACTGGGGCTTTTAAGGGGATCATGGAGGGTGGGGAGGCTGGAAAGTTTGGGTCATTGTTCGTGGTACAGTGAATGAAATTATCAGAAGGCAGAAACTGCCTTCTTTGGTGGCTCAGCACCTCGTGCGGTCCTTCAGAGCAGCTGAGGCCAGTAGTTTCACTGGTACAAAGGACCTGAAAGAATATCTCAAGGAAAACTTCATTTTTTGTAGGATTTGTTGTTGTTGTTGTTGTTTGTTTTGAGACAGAGTTTTGTTCTTGTTGCCCAGGCTGGGGTGCAATGGTACCATGGTCTCAGCTCACTGAAGCCTCTACCTCCTCCCGGGTTCAAGCGGCTCTCCTACCTCAACCTCCCAAGTAGCTTGGATTACAGGTGCCCGCCATCACACCCAGCTAATTTTTGTATTTTCAGTAGAAATTGGGTGTCACCATGTTTTCCAGGCTGGTCTGGAACTCCTGACCTCAGGCGACCCACCCACCTCAGCCTCGCAAAGTGCTGGGATTACAGGCATGAGCCACCAGGTCTGGCTGAAACTTAATGGTTTTTTTTAAAACGGAGTTTTGCTCTTCTTGCCTAGGCTGGAGTGCAATGGCACGATCTTGGCTCACCGCAACCTCTGCCTCCCGGGTTCAAGCAATTCTCTTGCATCAACCTCCCGAGTAGCTGGGATTACAGGCATGTGCCTCCATACCTGGCTAATTCTGTATTTTTAGTAGAGACAGCGTTTCACCATGTTGGCCAGGCTGGTCTCAAACTCCTGACCTCAGGTGATCCACCAGCCTCGGCGTCCCAAAGTGCTGGGATTACAGGCATGAGCCTCCATGCCAGGCTGAAACTTAATATTTTATAATATTTAAGTTGTTATCTATAGAGCAGTGAACTGAAACTGTTATCCAGGATCTATGTGATTCTAGGATAATAGGCACCAAACAGCTAGGAGGAAGTAGCACAGAGAGCAAGCTGACCTGGAATGAATCCTGGATGTGTTGAAAGCTTGGTCTATTTTCATTTCTCCCATTTTCTTCTTCTCTGATTATTTTTATAAAGTTTATAGGAATGGCTTCAGAAGGAGAGGGCTTTGGGTGTTGCTCAAAAGACTATCAAGATGAATAAATAATAGAAAGAAGAGCTTTAAGGCCGGACATGATGACTTATGCCTGTAATCCCAGACTTTGGGAAGCCACAGCGGGAGAATCCCTTGAGGTCAGGAGTTCGGGGCCAGCCTAGCCAACATGGTGAAACCCCACCTCTATTAAAAATACAAACTTTAGCCAGGCATGGTGGTGTGGGCACCTGTAATCCCAGCTACTCAGGAAGCTGAAGCAGGAGAATCGCTTGAACCTGGGAGGCAGAAATTACAGTGAGCTGTGATTGTACCAGTGCACCCCAGCCTGGGCAACAGAGTGACACTGTCGAGAGAGAGAGAGAGAGAAAGAAAAAGGAAGGAAGGAGAGTTTTATTGGCAACATTGGTTTGCAAACCAAAAAGAGAAAATCTCCAGCATGAGCCAAAGGTGCTCTCTCTTTGAGAAGGGCAAGGACAGTTTAGGCTTTATGCCTCACTAGATTCGTATCACACTACAGAGTCATACGCATTCAGCAGGTTTCAAGGAAGAGCTGTACCTGTTTAAGATGGGAGCAGAGTGCATGCACAATGGATAAACATATATATGTACATGTAACATACATCCCATGTTTACTTTGGGGCAGGATTTTAGCATTAAAATAAGATGGAAGACCAGGCTTGGTGGTTCATGCCTGCAACCCCAGCACTTTGGGAAGCCAAGGAGGAAGGATTTTTTGAGCCCAGGAGTTCAAAACCAGCCTGGGAAACAGCAAAACCCCATCTCCATGAAAAAAAATTGTTTGATTAGCTGAATGTGGTGGTGCACTCGTGTAGTCCCAGCTACTCAGGAGGCTGAGGCAGGAGAATCACTTGAAGTGGAAGTTGTGGTGAGCCGAGATCACAGCACTGTACTCCAGCTTGAGTAACAAGTGTGAAATTTGGGAAAAGGAAAAAGAGAGGAAGGAAGGAAGGAAGGAAGGAAGGAAAATTTGCTGTGCCAGCCAGGCCCCGAACCCTTGACTCACCTGTATTTGGTTTCCTTAACCTTAGTGGATATAGGAGTGTCTATTTCAATCTCTCGGATCACGAGAGTTAGGTCCCAGCTTTATTCTTCCTGCGATTTGAGCTCTCAAGTCTCGGTCCCTTCATTAGTGAGATGAGAATAATAGTTGTCCCCATCGTCCCAACCTCACAGTGCTAGTGTGAAAATTCAACAGGACTGTGCTCCTAAAATGCTTAACAGGACGCTAACACATGATGCATGGATCAACGTTGCAGTCGAAATGTGTAATCAGTGCTGACTGTTGGCCGGGTGCGGTGGCTCACGCCTGTAATGCCAGCACTTTGGGAGGCCAAGGGGGGCAGATCACGATGAGGTCTGGAGATTAAGACCAGCCTGGCTAACACAGCAAAATCTGATCTCTACAAAAAATACAAAAATCAGCCAGGTGTTGTGGTGCACATCTGTAATCCCAACTACTTGGGAGATTGAGGCAGGAGAATCACTTGATCCCAGGAGGCAGACGTTGCAGTGAGCCGAGATTGAGCCACTGCACTCCAGCCTGGGCAACAGAGCAAGACCCTGTCTCAAAACAAAAAAAAGTTGGTTGTCATCAGCTGACTTTTTGGACAAATCGGAAACAATTCTCTGGTCAGAAAAGAGTCTCTTTGTGTTCGTGTCATGCACTTTCTCTGATCTCTCTTTGGGTCTCTTTTCCCATCGTTCATAGGTGCTGGCTCCACCTGGACAAGGGATTCATCTGGGGTTTCCTTGGCCCAGTCTGTGCCATTTTCTCTGTGAGTATGTGCCTTTGATGTTCCCAAACTAAAAAGAACCAAGAGAAGTTCTGGGTACAAGGGGCTTGCATTTCCACTGTTGTGTGGTTTGATTTTCCACCCGCTCCCAACTCAATCCCATGAACAGGGAGGTAGGACTCATGTGTGCAATTTAAAGTGGACATCATACATTATTTTCACTTGCATTTTGCCTTGTTTCTGTTGCTCCTGCAGGTGAATTTAGTGTTTTTTCTCTTGGTGTTTTGGATTTTGAAAAGAAAACTTTCCTCCCTCAACAGTGAAGTGTCAACCATCCAGAACACAAGGTAGGATGTGACAAACAGTACTTCCTGATCCCTTTCCTTCTACCAATCCCTCCTGCATATCCACACACACACACACACACACTCAACAGCCATGCTCCCAGGACTAGCAAGACCACTGTAATCTTCCACTGTCACAATTAGTGAGAACCTGTATTAGCTAGATTACAAGCTAAACTGCTGTGATAAAATGAACTAAAAAAAAATAAGAGCCGGGCGCGGTGGCTCAAGCCTGTAATCCCAGCACTTTGGGAGGCTGAGGCGGGTGGATCACGAGGTCAAGAGATCGAGACCATCCTGGTCAACATGGTGAAACCCCGTCTCTACTAAAAATACAAAAAAAAATAATAATAAATAAGGAATAAAATGCAAGTTTATTTCACTCTCATGTTGTATGTAGATGACATAAATCCTATATGTATATGACATATATAACATATAATATATATACATAATTCATATACACTATCACTATATATTGTGATGATATACTATGATAGTGCATGTGAAATATATACGTACGTATATTGTGTGTGTGTCGATATATATATGCCGTAAATACTGTAAGTAGGATGGCTTTATGTTTCAGCTTGACTGGGACAGTCTCAGTTTATGTCTGTTGATACAATATAATTATTAACAGTATCCCCTTTTATTCTTATTGACACATAATATTTATATACATTTATGATGTATTTGTGATATTTTGGTTCATACCTAAAATGTGCAACCATCAAATCAGGGTATTTAAGATATCCATCACCTTAAACATTTATCATTTCTTTGTGTTAGGAACATTACACCTCCTTTTGACCTCAAAAGCCTTCCTTTTTGAATAACAAATTATATGACCCTGGCTGGGTGCAGTGGCTCATGCCTGTAATCTCAGAACTTTGGGAGGCCAAGGTGGGCAGATCATTTGAGGTCAGTCATTTTAGTAGAGACGGGGTTTCAACATGTTGGCCAGCTTGGCCAACATGTTGAAACCCCGTCTCTACTAAAAACACAAAAATTAGCTGGGTGTGGTGGCGTGCACCTGTAATCCCAGCTACTTGGGAGGCTGAGGCAGGAGAATTACTTGAACCCAGCAAGGTAGAGGTTGCGGTGAGCTGAGATCACGCCACTGCACTCCAGCCTGGGCGACAGACATCATCTATAAATGATAAGAATGAGAGAGATAAAAAGCAGGCAGGTTTTAGAATGTCTATGTATGTGTGGCACTAATTTTGTACTATACATTGTCCTAAATACTTTCCCATGTTACAGTCTCATGTAATCTTTATAGCAACCCCGTGAAATAGAACAATTATTAATATAAGGGAACTGAGGCCAGGTGCAGTGGCTCATGCCTGTAATTCCAACACTCTGGGAGCCTGAGGTGGATGGGTCTCTTGAGGTCAGGAGTTTGAGACCAGCCTAGTCAACATGGTGAAACCCCATCTCCACTAAAAATGCAATAATTAGCCAGGCATGGTGGCTCATGCCTATAGTCCCAGCTACTCGGGAGGCTGAGGCAGGAGAATTGCTTGAACCCTGGAGGCAGAGGTTGCAGTGAGTTGCACTCCAGCCTGGGCAGCAGAGCAAGACTCTACCTCAAAAATAAAATAAAATGAAAATAAGATGAGGGAGCTGAGTCACAAGAAGGTAACACGACTTTCCCAAGGTCACACAGGTAGCCAGTACTGGCTTCCATTTAAACCTAGGTAGCTTAGCTCCAGAGTTCTCACTGCCTTTTTCCCAGTTTTCCTGCTTGTAATAGTCAGCTAATGCTGTGTAACAAACAACCTCAAAAATCTCATTGCTTTAGGCTGGGTACAGTGGCTCACACCTGTAATCCCAGCACTCTGGGAGGCAGAGGCAGGTGAATCACCTGAGGTCAGGAGTTTGAGACCAGCCTGGCCAGCTAACCAGAGGGGGTTTGATGCCCATTATTAGTTTTCTGACATCCTAATCTCTGACTTCCTCCTCCCAGGATGCTGACTTTCAAAGCAACAGCTCAGCTCTTCATCCTGGGCTGCACGTGGTGTCTGGGCTTCCTACAGGTGGGTCCGGCTGCCCGGGTCATGGCCTACCTCTTCACCATCATCAACAGCCTGCAGGGCTTCTTCATCTTCTTGGTCTACTGCCTCCTCAGCCAGCAGGTAAACACTGACCCCTTTCTTTGTCATTTAAAACTTGAGAAAATTTTGGAAGTGGAGTTTAAATGAGGATTTAAGTCAATGTTCTCTAAATGTTCCATATGAGACTATAATCCATGTATAAACGCTCCCTCTATTTTCTCTACTTTAAAAATGCTGGCTGGGCACAGTGGCTCACACCTGTAATCCCAACACTTTGGGAGGCTGAGGTGGATGGATCATGAGGTCAGGAGAACGAGATAATCTTGGCCAATATGGTGAAATCCTATGTCTACTAAAAATACAAAAATCAGCTGGGTGTGGCAGCATGTGCCTGTAATCCCAGTGACTCGGGAGGTTGAGACAGGAGAATGAGTTGAACCTGGGAGGCAGAGGTTGCAGTGAGCTGAGATCATGCCACTCCACTCCAGCCTGACGACAGAACTAGACCATCTCAAAAAAAAAAAAAAAAAAAAAATTGCTACTGGTCATAAGATACATCATTTGTTAACACATTTCAGAATATAAATAATTGCTATGTCCAAAAATAATCATGCCTTTTTTTTTTTTTTTTTTTTCAGTTTTCCCACTTGTAATAGCTAATGCTGTGTAACAAACAACCTCAACAATCTCATTGGTTTAGGCCCAGCACAGTGGCTCACGCCTGTAATCTCAGCACCAAGAGGTAGGCGGATCTCTTGAGGTCAAGAGTTCAAGACCAGCCTTAACCAACATGGCGAAACCCCATCTCTACTAAAAAATGCAAAAAAAAAATTAGCTGGGCGTGGTGAAGGCACCTGTAATCCCAACTAGTAGGGAGGCTGAGGCAGAAAAATCCCTTGAACCTGGAAGGCGGAGGTTGCAGTTTGCCAAGATTGCACCACTGCACTTCAGCCTGGGTGACAGAGCAAGACTCCATCTCAAAAAAAACAATTTTTTTTTCAGTCAGCACCAATTATATGGCTGGGATTACAGGGGTGAGCCACCATGCTGGGTTGATTTATCTCTTTTTCTTCAAGACTTATCAGATGATACATGCCCCTTGAAGCCCTCACTGTCCCGAACTAGGTCACATTCAAGGATCACACAGCCTTCTTTGTAGCACTGGGTGTCTTCAGGGGCAAACTCATAGATCCATTCTGTCTGCTATTGCAGTTTCTGCAATTCACATCTCAAGCCATGGCATGATGAGATCGCGAACTTCACTGTGCTGCAGGCTAACTGCCTTGTTAAAGAGAAACTGGGGCCAGGCACAGTGACTCATGCCCATAATCCCAGCACTTCAGGAGGCTGAGGCGGGAGGCAGAACTCATCTCCACTCGGTTCACAGCATCACTGGCAGAGTGTTTTTTCATCAGCATTATTTTTATCATTATTATTAAATTTAAGGCTGGATGTGCTAACTCACATCTGTAATCCCAGCACTGTGGGAGACTGAGGGGGGCAGATCACCTGAGGTCAGGAGTTTGAGACCAGCCTGGCCAACATGGTAAAACCCCGTCTCTACTAAAAATACAAAAATTAGCTTTGTGTGATGGCACACACCTGTAGTCCCAGCTACTCGGGAGGCTGAGGCAGGAGAATTGCTTGAACCCAGGAGGTGGAGGTTGCAGTGAGCCGCAATCACACCACTGCACTCCAGTCTGGGTGACAGAGCGAGACTCTATCTCAATCAATCAATCAGTCAATCAATTTAAGACAAGGATCTCACTACATTGCCCAGGCTGGTCTCCAGCTCCTGGGCTCAAATGGAATCCTCCCTCCTTGGCCTCCCAAAATGTTGGGATTACAGGTGTGAGCCACCCACTGCACCTGGCCACAACAGGAATTCTTTTCTTTTTTTTTTTTTAAGATGGCCTCACAAAGTGCTGGGATTACAGGTGTGAGCCACTGCACTCGGTCCAGAGTGGTCCTTACCAGGAGCAATTGTGTTCCCACCAAGGGACAGTTAGCAATGTCAGGGGAAATGTTTGATTGTCATAACTGGGGTTGGGGGGGTACTACTGCCATCTTGTGGGCGGAGGTCAGGAATGCTGCTAAACATCCTAAACAATGCACGCAGGACAGCCCTCTCCAGCAAAACATGATCCAACCCAAGATGTCAAGAGCACCAAGGTTGGGGTATCATGATATGGCAGATGCTGTCTATGGCCCTCTCATATCCCTTTGGACTTCATCTCTACATGCCTGGAGCTGCTTGTTGCAAACACCCATGACTGTGCCTGAGGGCTTGTTACTGCCCACAGGATATGCCTGGCCCATGCACAGGGCAAACTGGTGACACTCAAGAGAAATGGCCCTTGAGAGCAACCATCAAACCTTGACTGATGGGAGCTGGTGGATAAATACCCCAGCTCCCTCCTCCCTCAGGCAAGTTGACTCTGAAGTAGTTCCATGCTATACTGCGGAGCTCCTAAATGGAGCTGAGCCCCGGATGCCCACAATGGAAACATCCTTAATTATGCATCCTTTACTAGCTGCCTACTCTTCCCTGTCCTGTGTCCTCACTGCCCTACTGGTGCTTTTTGGGATCACCCCTCAAATAAACTCTTTACACTTCAACCCTTGTTGCAGAGTCTGCTTCTGAGGTACCCAAAACGAAGATACATGGAAGGATGCTACCAAAATATTACTGATGATTTTCACTAGATCGAGGAATTATCAGTAACTTCTATTTTCTTCCTTTTGCATATGCAAATCTTATAAATTTTCTTTTTCTTTTCTTTTTCTTTTTTTTTTTTTTTTTTTTTTGAGATGGAGTCTCACTCTCTCTTACAGGCTGGAGGGCAGTGGCAAGATCTCAGCTCACTACAGGCTCTGCCTCCCAGGTTCAAGCGATTCTCCTGTCTCAGCCTCTGGAGCAGCTGTGATTATAGGCATGTGCCACCATGACCGGCTAATTTTTATATTTTTAGTAGAGACAGGATTTCACCATGTTGGCCATGCTGTCTGGAACTCCTGACCTCAGGTGATCTGCCCACCTTGGCCTCCCACAGTGCTAAGATCACAGGTGTGAGCCACTGTGCCCAACTATAAATTTTCTACAACAATTATATACCCTGTAATGGAAAATTTTTTATCATGGCAAAATATATATAATATAAAGTTTACCTTTTTAATTATTTTTAAATGTACCAACTGTTCAGCAGCATTGCATTCACCATGTCATGCAAGCATTGTCAACATCCGCCTCCAGAACTTTCCTGTTCCCAAACTGAAACTCCATCCCCATTAAACACTAACTCTCCATTCTCCTCCCCCCAGGCCCTGGAAACCACTGTTGTACTGTATGTCTGTATGGATTTGACTACTGTAGTGTGGGAAATAGAAAAGTTCCTCTTCAAAGTTTCTTGTTTAAGAAAAATCTGTGTTAGAAAATAATAGTTTGTTTTAAACACTTTCTTTAAAAGCCGTCTTGCTCTCTGTTGGAAGCCCTATCCTATGTAGCTGTTAGACATGCCTACAGGCGCGTAGTACATTCTATGTCCTTGTACTTTAACCGAGATATCTGTGCTGAACGTGCTCACAGGCATGTCCCAGCTCACAGCCTCTGCCCCTTCCTTATTTGGACTTCCCTTTTTTGCTCTCTATTGCTTGTACCTGTCTAGAAAAGTTTCAAGTTATTAGTCAATCGGGTTTTAGTTTAGATTGTAAGGTCTGGCCCCAGCCAACAGAGATCAGACACAGCAGTAAGGACAACCCCAAATTCGGAAGAAATAAATTTGTCTGCTTTCCTTTGTTCGTTGTACTCTCATGGCAAGACTGCTAGTGGGAGTACCCTTTCTGCAGGAAGCAAAAAGAATCGCTTTGCTGAGAGATCCTTCGACCCACTAACAATTTTTCTTTGCAGCACCGAGCATCTATTTCCAACTTCTATTTCCAACATTTAGGGACCTCATATAAGTAGAACCACACAGTATTTGCATTTTCGTGACCAGCTTATTTCACTCAGCCTGATGTCCTTAAGGTTCATCCGTGTGGTAGTATGTGTCAGAATCTCCTTCCTTTGTAAGACTGAATAATATTCAATTGTATGTATAGACCACATTTTGTGAAAAGAAATATGTAATAATGCATATCTATCTTCTTCCTGACTCACTGACTTTTCTGCTCTTCACTAATGTTAGCAAAACCCATCCAGGTATTTCCTTTGATGTTCCAGGTCCAGAAACAATATCAAAAGTGGTTTAGAGAGATGCTCAAATCAAAATCTGAGTCTGAGACATACACACTTTCCAGCAAAGTGGGTCCTGACTCAAAACCCAGTGAGGTAAGTGAACACGGAAATTGTTCTGTTTTACATACTCCTCTCTTGACACTGCAAACTGCCTCTAGTTTGGGGGAGTTTTTTGTTTGTTTGTTTTTTAAGTTCTGAGGTTACATGTGCAGGATGTGCAGGTTTGTTACATAGGTAAACGTGTACCATGGTGGTTTGCTGCACCTATCAACCCATCACTTAGGTATTAAGACCAGCATTAGCTGGGCGCAGTGGCTCATGCTTGTAATCCCAGCACTTTGGGAGGCTGAGGCGAGCGCATCATCTGAGGTCAGGAGTTCAAGACCAGCCTGACCAACATGGTGAAACCTTCTCTACTAAAATACAAAAAAAATTAGCCAGTCTTGGTGGGCGCCTGTAATCCAGCTGCTTGGGAGGCTGAGGCAGGAGAATCCCTCGAACCCTGGAGGCGGAGGTTGTGAGCCGAGATCATGCCATTGCACTCCAACCTGGGCAACAAGAGTGAAACTCCATCTCAAAAAAAAAGGGAGGCATTGGGTGCGGTGGCTCATGCCTGTAATCCAAGCACTTTGGGAGGCTGAGGTGGGCGGGTTACAAATTCAGGAGATCGAGACCATCCTGGCTAACAAGGTGAAACCCCTCTCTACTAAAAATACGAAAAATTAGCTGGGCGTGGTGGTGTGTGCCTGTAATCCCAGCTCTTGGGAGGCTGAGGCAGGAGAATCACTTAAACCTGGGATCCGGAGGATGCAATGAGCCAAGATCGCACCACTGCACCCCAGCCTGGGCGAGAGTGCGAGACTCCCTCTCAAATTAAAAAAAAAAAAAAGGAAGCCAGGTGTGGTGGTGCATGCCTGTAGCCCCAGCTGCTTAGGAAGCTGAGATAGGAGGATTGCTTGAGCCCAGTTTGATACCAGCCTGGGAAACATAGGGTAGCTTTGAGGAGCTATTCTTAGTACAAACTCCCCTTCCTGGTGGGTATGAGGAAGAGTCCTTTTCCTGATAATCTGGCGAGTTCCTCAGTCTTGTTATATTGTTCCTCAGTGACTCATCGATGCTCACTAACAGCACGTGAGCTGGTTTTTGTATGTACTTTCATTGTGCAGAGATGTATGGGTTATCACCAGAACCAGGGCAATCTAACATAGACTCCCATTGGGGGAAATTTCCAAGCATAGGCATAGCAGAGTGAACATCTTCCCCCAAATCCCCACTGTCCACAGAGATGTGGATGTGAGCCCCACAGAATTGGGGTGCGCCATGGAAAAAGCTCCAGAGGAGGGATTCTACCCCAGCTGCTCTGCATAATTACAGAGGAGGAGTGCAGGGAATCATAGGACCTTTCTGTGGGTGGAAATGGCCCTGTTAGAAAGACGATACTTCTGGAATCTGGTTGCTGGTATTCTCGTCTTCCATTGCACTATCAGGCTCAGTGCACCATAGAATGAGCTTTAAGCACTATGTGACATTACGCTTCCATATTTGTTCCGTATTTGGCTTTTTTAATAAATGACAGAACAGACATCTAAAAAGAGGCTGGGCATGGTGGCTCACACCTGTAATCCCAACACTTTGGGAGGCCAAGGCAGGAGGATCACTTGAGTCCAAGAGTTTAAGACCAGCCTAGGCAATATAATGAGACCCTGTCTTTTCTTTTCCTTTTTTTTTTTTTTTTCCAGATGGACTCTCACTCTGTCGCCCAGCCTGGAGTGCAGTGGCACAATCTCGGCTCACTGCAACCTACACCTCCTGGGTTCAAGTGATTCTCCTGCCTCAGCCTCCCCATTAGCTGGGATTACAGGCTCCCACCACTACATCCGGCTAATTTTTTTGTGTTTTTAGTAGAGATGGGGTTTCATTATGTTGCCCAGCTGGTCTCGAACTCCTGACCTCAAGTGATCTGCCCACCTTGGCCTCCCAAAGTGCTGGGATTACAGGCATGAGCCACCTTGCTGGATCCCATCTCTTTTTTCTTAATTAAATAAATAAATAAATAAAATGAAAAGAGAGATTTCTGGGTGGGCAAGATGGGCTCCTAAGGCCTGAATCCACAAAATCTCTTCCTATCTAATTTGTTGTCATGCCTCTCATGTGCACAGCCACCACATCCACTCACTAAATGGCCTTAGAAAATGTTTTTATGACAGGTGCGGTGGCTCACACCTATAATCCCAGCACTTTGGAAGGCGGAGGCGGGTGGATCTCCTGAGGTCAAGGGTTCCAGACCAGCCTTGCCAACATGGCAAAACCCCGTCTGTACTAAAAATACAAAAAGAGCTGGGTGTGATGGCGGTCGCCTGTAATCTTAGCTACTCAGGAGGCTACAGCAAGAGAATCACTTGAACCCGGGAGGCGAAGGTTGTAGCGAGCCAAGGTCAAGCCAATGCACACCAGCCTAGGTGACAAGAGAAAAACTCCATCTAAAAAAAAAAAAAAAAGAATACGTTTCTACCATAAGTGGAGAAATTTTTGATAAATCATCTTTAACATTTCTTGAGATAATATGTTATTTTCCTCAGTAGTAGAAATATTGAGGTCACTGAAGAAGCATCTATTCCTTATTAGAGGTAAGGAGGTGAATTAATTCTATATCTTTCCAACACCAAAAGGAAAATGGGACTAGGAAAACTTTTGGGGCATGTTAGGTGATGCCCCCAAAAAAATTTATTAATATGGCCAGGCTCAGTGACTCATGCCTGTAATCGTAGCACTTTGGGAGGCTGAGGCAGGTTGATCACCTGAGGTCAGGAGTTCGAGACCAGCCTGACCAACATGGCAAAACCCCATCTGTACTAAAAATACACAACTTAGATGTGCATGGTGGCAGGTGCCTGTAATCCCAGCTACTCAGGAGACTGAGGCAGGAGAATCGCTTGAACCTCGGAGGCGGAGGTTGCAGTGAGCTGAGATTGCGCTGCTGCACTCCAGCCTGGGTGACACAGCGAGACTCTGTCTCAAAAAAAAAAAAAAAAAAAAAAAGGTTAATTATTCTCAACAAGAGTAAAATTATTATAGGTGCAGACTGTTGATTGTGACCTATGAAAGGTTTCCCAGATAATCCAGAATAATTCCCAAAGCTGCCAGCATTCCAGTTACTGGTTCTCCACAATAAAATAAGGAAATCATTTTCATCACTTAACATTTTGGAAATTGAATAATACGAATGTATCTTTGGAAGGGGAAAATATCTAATATAACCTGGGCAACATAATGAGACCCTGTCTCTACAAAAACATTAAAGAATTAACCAGGTGTGGTGGTGCATGCCTGTAGTTTCAGCTATTTGGGAGCCTGAGGCAAAAGGATTGCTTGAGCCCAGGAGGCAGAAGTTGCAATGAGCCAAGATTATGCCACTGTACTCCAGCCTGGATGACAGAGCAAAGCCCTGTCTCAAAGAAAAAAATATATATGTATATGTATATGTGTGTGTGTGTGTGTGTGTGTATGTGTATACATACACACACATATACATATCTTTTTTCTTTTTTTTAAATTTATTTATTTTATTTTAGGTTCATACTATATCTGGCATTTCTTCCCATGTTATCCCTCCTATTAATCTCTCTTTAAGAAATACATCAGCTTTGTCCGAGCGTGGTGGCTCATGCCTGTAATCCTAGCACTTTGGGAGACCAAAGGAGGAGGTTCACTTGAGGTCAGGAGTGTTTTGTTTTGTTTTGTTTTTTGTTTTGTTTTGAGGTGGAGTTTCACTCTTGTTGTTCAGGCTAGAGAGCAATGGTGTGATCTCGGCTCACCGCAACCTCCACCTCCTGGGTTCAAGCAATTCTTCTGCCTCAGCCTCCTGAGAAGCTGGGACTACAGGCATGTGCCACCACACCCAGCTAATTTTTGTATTTTTAGTGGAGGCAGTGTTTCTCCATGTTGGTCAGGCTGGTCTCAAACTCCCAACCTCAAGCGATCCACCCACCTCGGCCTCCCAAAGGGCTGGATTTACAGCTGTGAACCACTGCCCCCAGCCCAAGGTCAGGAGTTTGAGACTAGCCTGGGCAACAATGTAAGACCCCATATCTACAGAAAAATATCTTATGCTTTTACTTTTTAGGCACAAAGTTTGAGTAAAAAGCTAATAGAGAAACTCTTTCTCTATGGACAAATTTGACCTTGGGTTAACTTTCTAGCTCTGTTCCCAAGAAACTTGATAAAGTTGGAAGATCAGTTATATCTCCAGGCAATGCTGCCTATAGGAAAAGTCATGCTTGACTTTTAAGTTGCATCTGGATGGGAAATTCTGTGAATGAACCATAAATACCAGGAAGGAAGACATAACTTTGAACTTCTTGCACACGGTAACTCCTATAACTAGACTAGGAACCACTAACCTCATAGGCTTCTGCAGGAAATGTTGGTTCCTCTATGGAGCTTGAGGCTGTTAAACCAAGCTGTAAGTTGTGGGGTGCAAAGAGAATAATTGTTGAGTTCTACAGTGTGTCAGGCACTATGTTAGATAATGGGCATTCAAAGAAGAACAAAGACAACAAGACTCTAATCTTTCTTCGTAGACAAAAGACATCCAGGAGCTAAAATTCCAGAGTCGGGTATTATATCTGAAAACTTATCAAAAAGAAGCATTCTTCTTGCTGAATTTTTTATAAGTCTTCCCACTCTAAGCCAAAGAAGACCACATTTGCCCTAGTATTTTTAAATGCTAGGAGATCATGCCATTCTTGCCCGCTGGTTCAAGCTGGGTTTAAAGCACTCCTGCTCTTTCTCCATAGTGTTGATTTCATTTGTTTGCTTTATTATATTATTACATCTGCCTTTAATCTAAACCTCTTTTATGGGGGGATGTTTTTCCAGGACAAGTGAAGAGAAAATATTAAAACTAAAACATTCAACTCTATATGGAAAATCATACCCATGGATCTCTTTGGCATTATGAAGAATGAAGCTTAGGACAAGGGAACTCATGAAACATATCATCCTTGGAGAGGAAATAAACAACCTTTACTTCCCGAAGTGTTTGTTCTGTGTAATAGGCTCTCAATAAATGTGTGGTAAATTGCATCTCTCTTCACTATGGCGTGTTCAGTCAATGCTTGTCCCTGGAAACCCAAATCATGACCACTGCAAATATTTCCTTTACTTTTCATCAGTGAAGAGGTCCTTTTCCTCAAGTTCTTAGTCTGACTCATTCTAAACTTGCTCTTTTTTTTAAAACAGGGTTTCACTCTGTCACCCAGGCTGGAGTGTACTGGCTTAATCGTAGCTCACTACAGCCTCAAACTCCTGAGCTCAAATTATTCTCCCACCTGGGAGAATTCCACGTGGGATTACAAAGTGCTGGGATTACAGGCATAAGCCACCACACTTGGCCATAAACTTGCTCTTTGAACTCATTCATTCCCTCAAACCATTGGCTTCCTACTGCCTTTACTTCTTTGCTGATACTGGCTAACATTTTTTTTTTTTAAGACAGTCTCTGTCACCCACGCTGGAGTGCAGTGGTGTGATCTAGGCTCACTGCAACCTCTGGCTCCTAGGTTCAAATTATTCTCCTGCCTCAGCCTCCCAATAGCTGGGACTACAGGTGCATGCCACCACATCCAGCTAATTTTTGTATTTTTAGTGGATACAGGGTTTTTTCATGTTGGCCAGGCTGGTCTTGAACTCTTGACCTCCAGTGATCCACCCACAACGGGCTCCCAAAGTGCTGAGGTTACAGACGTGAGCCATTGTACCCAATGTGAGATTTTAAGTGAGCTCTAATTGCACCACTGCACTCCACCCTGGGTGACAGAGTGAGACCTTGTCTTAAAAAAAAAAAAAAAAGAAGAGAGGGATCCAAGATGGCTGATCAGTAGCAGCTCGGGATTGTAGCTCCCAGTGAAAGCACAAAGAACGAGAGGACACTGTACCTTCACATGAATTCTTGTTGCGCACGCACCAGGAGATTCCCAGCGGAGGAGCCCCACGGGTCGCCAGCGCGACTCTTGTGACCGGCGAGGCGGTTTTGCCGGCGCCTCGGAGCGTTGGTTCTTGGTGCAGAGTCAGAAAAGCACCATCAATCTTAACGCCGCTGATTTAGTCGGCACAGTGGGTTGCTCAGATTTCGGCGCTGAGAATCAATAAGTTGGACGTCCACTCAGAAACCCAATTACAAAGACGGTAATTATAAAGACGACATGGATAAATCTACAATGAAGGGAAGAAAACAGCCAAAAAAGGCTAAGAATACCCAAGATCAGAACGCCTCTCCCTCAGCAGGGGATCCCAGTTCCTCATCAGCAACGAAACAAGGCTTGATGGAGAACGAGTGTGTTCCAATTACAGAAGCAGGCTACAAAAATGTGGATAATAAGAAACTTCTGTGAATTAAAAGAACTTGTTCTAACACAATCCAGAGAAACTAAGAACTTTGAAAAAAGGTTTGACAAAATGTTAACAAGAATACACAATTTAGAGAGGAATATAAGTGAATTGATGGAGTTGAAAAACACAATACAAGAACTACGTGAAGTATGTACAAGTTTTAACAGTCGAATTGATCAAGCAGAAGAAAGGATATCAGAGGTCGAAGACCAACTCAATGAAATAAAACAAGAAGACAAGATTAGAGAAAAAAAGGATAAAAAGGAACGAGCAAGGTCTCCAAGAAATATGGGACTATGTGAAAAGACCTAATCTACGCTTGATAGGTGTACCTGAATGTGACGAAGAGAATGAATCCAAGCTGGAAAATATGCTTCAGGATATTATTCAGGAAAATTTTCCCAACCTAGTAAGGCAAGATAATATTCAACTCCAGGTAATACAGAGAACACCACAAAGATATTCCTCAAGAAGAGCAACTCCAAGGCACATAATCGTCAGATTTACCCGGGTTGAAATGAAGGAGAAAATACTAAGGGCAGCCAAAGAGAAAGGTCAGGTTACCCACAAAGGGAAGCCTATCAGACTTGCAGCAGATCTCTCAGCAGAAACCCTACAAGCCAGAAGAGAGTGGGGACCAATATTCAACATCCTTAAAGAAAAGAACTTTCAACCCAGAATTTCACATCCAGCCAAGCTAAGCTTCATAAGTGAAGGAAAAGTAAAGTTTTTTGTGAACAAGCAAGCACTCAATTTCATCACCACCAGGCCTGCTTTACAAGAGCTTCTGAAAGAACCACTACACATAGAAAGGAATAAACAGTATTAGCCTTTCTAAAAAATACCAAAAAGAGCATCAATATAATGAAGAATTTACATCAACTAATGGACAAAATAGCCAGCTAATATTAAATGGCAGTATTAAACTCACATATATCATTGTTAATTCTAAATTTAAATTGACTAAATCCCCCAATCCAAAGACAGACAGACAATTTAGATAAAAAACTAAAACCCATCAGTATGCTGCATCCAGACCCGTCTCACATTCAAGGATACACAAAGACTCAAAACAAGGGATGGAGAAAGATTTACCAACCAAACAGAGAGCAAAAATAAATAAATAAAAAGCAGAAGTTACAATTTTTGCCTCTGTTAAAATAGTTGTTAAAGCAACAAAGATCAAAAGAAGCAAAGAAGGACATTATATAATGATAAAAGGATCAATACAACAACAAGAAGAGCTAAAGATCCTAAATATGTACGCACCCAATACAGGAATACCCAGACATATAAGACTAATAAAGAGACTTAGATTCCCACACAATAATAGTCGGAGACTTCAACATTAATATTAGACAGATCAATGAGACAGAAAATTTACAACGATATCCAGGACTTGAACTCAGATCTGGAACAAGTAAACGTAGTTAACATTTATAGAACTCTCCACTTTAAACAAAATATACACTCTTATCAGTACCACATCATATCAACTTAGAAGTTTAAACGAAATGTTGGTTGGCTCCTTGTTTGTTATTCTCTTCCCTCATTTTATTTTATGTCTCCATTATTAAGGACAATTATAGGCATACCCATATTTAGACTGCATTCTAGCCCGGGGAATAAAGCAATACCCCCATTCTCTCTCCCTCTTCCTCTTTCTCTTTCTTCCTCTTCTTTATTCTTTTTATTATTCTTTTTTTCTTTCTCAAAAAAAAAAAAAGAGATACATGTATTCATGAAATAATGGCAAACATTCTCATTTGTTGTATGACGAAAACATCTAATCTGATGTGCATGTATTCTTTAGGTATGGAGAAAGTGAGTGAAGAATACAATACTTTTTCTGACTATTTTACTCACAAAAAAAAAAAGTCAGCAAAATTACTGCAAAAGAAACCCAAATGAAACAGAAGAATGGAAATTATAAAAATCAGAGCAAAGACCAATAAAAAAAAAAAAGAAAGAAAGAAAGAAAAGAAAAGAAAGGAAATGGGTCCGGGCACAGTGGCTCACACCTGTAATCCCAGCACTTTGGGAGGCTAAGGCAGGTGGATTGCCTGAGCTCAGGAGCTCAAGACCAGCCTGGCCACCATGGCGAAACCCCATCTATACTAAAAATACAATAATTAGCTGGGCATTACGGTGCTCCTGTAATCCCAGCTACTTGGGAGGCTGAGGAGAATCACCTGAACCCAGGAGGCAGCGGTTCCAGTGAGCTGACATCACACCACTGCACTCCAGCCTGGACAACAGAGTGAGACTCTGTTTAAAAAAAAAAAAAAAAAAAAGATTGGTGGGAGTTGATAATTATTTTGACCTCACAAAGTCATGGTGAAGATTCAATGAGAGCCACTGCATTTATCTACCATGCAGTACATGTTTGATAAACCATGGTTATTCCTTTTATCCAACTGTTGCTCCCCTGGACCTAAAGTGGCAAAAAGCGACCTCTTTCGTGTTTACCTCTCTGTCCACAATTAGACAATCGTGAGCGATGTGGAAAGCAGCTAGGATGGAACCAGATCCTCCAGGCTTCCCCCGGCAGCATGAGCCAGAGATATGACCGCAGCCCGCAGCTTCCCCATTTCTTAATACACTTATCAGAGAACACTCAAGTTCCCTCTTCCAAAATGTGAGATCTTCCCCTGACCCCACATAAAGTTGCTTGCCACAACAGTCCCCCGGATGGACGGTTTACAACACCACATCCACCCACTCAGCAGGCTGCGGACAGCACCGGAGGTGGCTTTGGTAGTCATGAGTTGGGGCAGGTGCAGGGGTGGGTGGAGGTGAGAACAGAGGACAGAGTCGACCAAAACTCAGTAGTAGGATCATTCTTGCCTGTGAATTGCCACTGCACTCCAGCCTGGGAAACCTACTGAGAACCCACCTCCTAAAAATAAATAACGTGGCCAGGTGCGGTGGCTCACGTCTGTAATCCCAGCACTTTGGGAGGCCAAGGCGAGTGGATCACGTGAGGTCAGGAGTTTGAGAACAGCCTGGCCAACATGGTGAAAGCCTGTCTCTATTAATACAAAAATTAGCCGGGCGTCATGGCACACCCACTACTCATGATGCTGAGGCATGAGAATCACTTGAACCCAGGAGGCGGAGGTTACAGTGAGCCGAGATCGCACCACTGCACTCCAGCCTGGTTGACAGAGTGAGAGTCAGTCTCAAAAAGTAAAAAAATAACGAAATAAAAGAACAAGTAGATTTAAAACAAATCAAAGAAACAGGAAGTGAAATCAGCCCCAACCTCCCCCGCCCTCGCCGTCTCCTTGCTATAATCACCTGTTCTCAGATGAAACAGGAAAGAGTCTGCTATTAATGAAGGGTGATTGTTGATGAATAAATTGATCACAATCCTTGCACTTTGGAAGCTGAGGCAGGAGGATGGGATTGTTTGAGGCCAGGAGTTTAAGCCCAGTCTGGGCAACATAGCAAGACCCCTATCTCTACAAAGAAAAAAATGTTTAATTAGTTGGGTGTGGTAGGGCACACCTGCAGTTCTAGTTATATACACAGGAGTCTGAGGAGGGAGAATCACTTGAGCCCAGGTGTTTGAGGCTGCAGCGAGCTATGATTACAACACTGCACTCCAGCCTGGGCGACAGAGTGAGAACTTGTCTCACATAATAAAATAAGGCCAGGCGTGGTGGCTCACGCCTGTAATCCCAGCACTTTGGGAGGCTGAGGCAGATGGATTACTTGAGGTCAGGAGTTCGAGACCAGCCTGGCCAATATGGCAAAGCCCTGTCTCTACTAAAAATACAAAAATTAGCCAGGCATGGTGGCATGCACCTGTAATCCCAGCTATTAAGGAGGCTGAGGCAGGAGAATCACTTGAACCTGGAAAGCAGAGGTTGCAGTGAGCCGAGATCGTGCTGCTGCACTCCAGCCTGGGCCACAGAGCAAGACTCTGTCTCAAAAAAATAAAATAAAATAAATTGATCCGTTTGGAGAATGTCTACCCATTCTTGGATGCAATTTGGGGATTGTCCAAAGAGAATACTACGTTGAGTATTCCTAGCCAGGAGTAATACCAGCCCTCTAATTGATGTTTGGTTGTCACGTGGCCGGGGGTCACTCTGGAAGTTTGTGAATGCTATGGGCCAAATTGTGCCACCCTTCCCAATTGCATATGTTGAAATTCTAATTCCCAGGACCTCATAATATGACTGTATTTGGAGACAGGATCTTTAAAAAGGTCATTGTAGGCCCAACACAGTGGCTCACACCTGTAATCCCAGCATTTTGGGAGGCCAAGGTGGGCAGACCACTTGAGCCCAGGAGTTCAAAACCAGCCTGGGCAACATGGTAAAATCCCGTTGCTACCAAAATTAGCCAGACGTGGTGGTGTGCACCTGTAATCCCAGCTACACAGGAGGCTGAGGAGGGAGGATGGCTTCAGCCTGGAAGGTGGAAGTTGCAGTGAGCTGAGATCATACCACTGCACTCCAGCTGGGGCAACAGAGCAAGATCCTGTCTCAAAAAAGAAAAAAATAAAGAGGAGGAGGAGATTAGAACCCAGACACACACATACAGGGAAAACCAGGTGAAGACACAGAGAGAAGAGGATCCTTTACAAGCCAAGACCAGAGGCCTCAGAAGAAACTAATGCTGCCAACACCTTGATCTTGGACATCCAGCCTCCAGAACTGAGAAAATGCATTCTGTTGCCGAAGCCACCCAGTCTATGGTCTTTTGTTAGGGCAGCCCCAGCAAACTAACACACAGTAGACAAGGAACACCCAAGGAAGTGGCGTTTTGAGAAGCACTAACATTGCAAGAGCTAATAGCCCAAGGAAGTTCACACAGAAGTAAAGTGAATTTTTTTTTTTTTTTTGAAATGGAGTCTCGCTCTGTCATCCAGGCTGGCATACAGGGGCACAATCTCGGCTCACTGCAACCTCCACCTCCCCTCCTGAGTTCAAGCAATTCTCCTGCACCAGCCTCCCAAATAGTTGGGATTACAGGCACAAGCCACCATACCCAGCTACTTTTCTTATGTGTTTTTAATAAAGACGGGGTTTCACCATATTGGCCAGGCTGGTCTCGAACTCCTGACTCCAGGTGATCTGCCAACCTCAGCCTCCCAAAGTGCTGTGACTACAGGCATGAGCCATCATGCCTGGCCAGTAAAGTGAATAATATCATCAAAGATGTTACAACCCACAGACACAAGGGCGCATGTTGGCAGATATGTCCATTGTTGTCCTGTGTGGATCTGACCTGGTTAGGGCCTGGCCTGGCCACACTATGTAAGTCTTGCTTTTCAGCTGGTATGCCTTTCTGGAAGTTCCAAGGGCCAACCAGGTATGAGGGTGCACACCTGCGGTCTCAGCTACTTGGGAGGCTGAGACAGGAGGATCACTGGAGCCCAGGAGGCGGAGACTACAGTGAGCTATGATCTTACCACTGCACCCCAGCCTGGGCGGCAGAATGAGCTCCTACCTCAAAAAAAAAAAAACAGGATAGAAGTTTTATGGGCCAAGTCTTCTGGCAAAGGTCTGATTCTGCCACTTAGTTTGTGCACACCTCACCCAAGACATTGAGAAAGTTGCTTGTCGAAAATAATTTTTGATGGCTTCTGGGTTACTTGTGTTGTTTAAGACGAGGAAAGAAGCAGTGTCTGGAGAGGAGGACATGGGGTGGGTATGGAAGCTCTCCTGTCTTCTCCACTGACGTTCTGTGATTGTTAGGTTTGTAATTTGCAATGATGGTGGAGACGATGTGAGACCAGCCCACTTAATGTGCAAGGCAGACCCAAAGGTCTAGCTCAAAGGCAAATTTTGCTGCCCGTCACCACTTTCAAAGCTTTTGTTAAAAAAAAAAAAAAAAAAAAAAAGGAAAAGACGGGGAAGGTAAAATAAAAATAAAAATATTGGCCAGGTGCAGTGACACATACCTGTAATCCCAGCACTTTGGAAGCCCGAGGCAGAAGGATTGTTTGATCCCAGGAGTTCGAGACCAGCCTGGGCAACATAGTGAGACCTCACCTCTATAAAAATAATAATAATTTTGAGCCAGGCACAGTGGCTCACACCTGTAATCCTAACAATCTGGGAGGCCCAAGGAGGAGGATCAGTTGAGGCCAGGAGTTTGAGACTGGCCTGGGCAACATAGTGAGACTCCCTCTCTTTAAACACTACAAAAAGTTAGCCAGGCATGGCGGTGCACATGTATAGTCCCAGCTAACTCAGGAGGCTCAGATGAGAGGATCACCTGAGTCCAGAAGTTTGAGGCTGCAGAAAAGGGAGCCCAGTCCCAGTAGAGGTGCCACGATGTTTCATCCCAGGTTCAATAGCAGCCCCAGGGTCCTCAGAGCTAGGATCACTTCTCAAGAGTCATGATCAGGAACTTGGTGACAATCCTTTCAATCCTAGAACTGGGAGACCTCCCATCCCCAAGCCCTGAGTGTCCTCCCAGCTCACTGTCTACTGGGGCAAACCCAAATCTTCACTCCAGAAACAGCCTGACTTGCATCCCTGGAAACTTGCTGCATCCAGGGTGCCAATCCTGTCTGGGGCACACCTGTGTCCATTCATAAAGAGGCAAGGCTGTCCATGAAAGGTCAGGAGATTCTCATCTTTTTTTTTTTTTTTTTTTTTTTTTTTTTTTTTTTTTTTTTTTTTTGAGACGGAGTTTCGCTCTCGTTACCCAGGCTGGAGTGCAATGGCGCGATCTCGGCTCACCGCAACCTCCGCCTCCTGGGCTCAGGCAATTCTCCTGCCTCAGCCTCCTAAGTAGCTGGGATTACAGGCACGCACCACCATGCCCAGCTAACTTTTTGTATTTTTAGTAGAGACGGGGTTTCACCTTGTTGACCAGGATGGTCTCGATCTCTCGACCTCGTGATCCACCCGCCTCGGCCTCCCAAAGTGCTGGGATTACAGGCTTGAGCCACCGCGCCCGGCCTGAGATTCTCATCTTGAAGAGTGAGGGACACTCGAATATGAACCCCTAGCCTCGGCCCTGAGGTTCAACAGGAACACTTCCGCTCGCAAATCCAATACGTAGTTTTGTAGCAAGAGAGATCATTCCAGGTGCCATCTTTGTTCATGCTAGCGCAGTCCTCTTCTTGGATGTTATTGGGTTCCTCTGGCTCCCAGAAGCTGGATGGAGGAAAACGTGGGCAGAGGGAGGGGATTTTTTAGGGGAGTGAAACTCTTCTGTATAATACTGTAATGGTCAATATCTGGCATTATGCATTTGTCAAAACCCGTATCAGGCCCGGCACGGAGGCTTGCACCTGCAAGCCGGATGCCGTGAGCCACCATGCCTGGCCCTGAATCAATTTCTGAATCTGGTCAGTTTCTGTCTTGTCTCCCAAGGACTCTTTCCTTTAAAACCTCCCAACCCAACCTTTCCAACCTCCTAGGAATTGTCACGTCTTAGGTCACGTAGGGTCTGCTTAAAGCAGAGCCTGATTCAAGGACTCAGGAGTGTTTTTTTTTTTTTTTTCTTTTGAGACAGAGTTTTGCTCTTGTCGCCCAGGCTGGAGTGCAATGACACAATCTCAGCCCACTGTAACCTCTGCCTCCCAGGTTCAAGTGATTTTCCTGCTTCAGCCTCCAGAGTAGCTGGGATTACAGGCATGAGCCACCATGCCCAGCTAATTTTTGTGTTTTTAGTAGAGACAGCGTTTCTCCATGTTGGTCAGGCTGGTCTCGAACTCCTGACCTCAGGTGATCCGCCCTCCTCGGCCTCCCAAAGTGCTGGGATTACACGAGTGAGCCACCGCGCCTGGCCGTACGTGGAATTTATTAAAGGATATTCTTAGGAGAGAGGTGAGGGAAGCCGGATGGAGAAGAGAAAGGAATTGAGCAGGAACGTGGACTCAGATGACCCTAGCATCAGCCTGACCCCACAGAGACCACTGGGATGTGAACAGCATCACAGTCATCCCAACTTGTCATAAGGGGTTCAGGCTTATCTTAGGCTGTCACTGGTTGTGAGCTGACCCCAATAGTCGGGTAACATCTTTGGTGAGCACACTCCCATTCAGCTGAGAACAACTTTCTGGAAAAAGCATTCCTGTGAGCTTTTGTAGCCAAAGTTCCACTGGGTGCAGTGGCTCACACCTGTAATCCCAGCACTTTGGGAGGCTGAGGCAGGTGGATCTCTTGAGGTCAGGAGTTCAAGACCAGCCTGGTCAACATGGTGAAACCCTGTCTCTAAGAAAAATACAAAAATTAGCCAGGTGTGGTGGCAGGTGCCTGTAATCCCAGCTACTCGGGAAGCTGAGGCACAATAATCACTTGAACCAGGGAGGCAGAGGTTGCAGTGAGCAGAGATGGTTCCACTGTACACCAGCCTGGGCAACAGAACAAGACTCTGTCTCAAAAGAAAAAAAGAACCCAATGTTGGAAGAAGCCAGGCACCCTCAATGCCTCACCATGCCATACCAGCTCTCCAGAGAGTTACGGACTCTCCAGTTAAAAATTAGATTTTGGCCAGGCATGGTGGCTCACACCTGTAATCCCAGCACTTTGGGAGGCCAAGGTGGGTGGATCACCTGAGGTCAGAAATTCGAGACCAGCCTAGCCAACATAGTGAAAGCCCGTCTCAACTAACAATACAAAAAATCAGCTGAATGTGGTGGCAGGTGCCTGTAATCCCAAGTACTCAAGAGGCTGAGGCAGGAGAACTGTTTGAACCTGGGAGGCAGAGGGTGCAGTGAGCCGAGATCATGCTACTGCACTCCAGCCTGGGCAACAAGAGCAAAACTCCTCAAAAAAAAGTGGGGCAGAGGGAGAGAGATCTTGTAGAGATTATCCTCTGGTTTGTTTTTTTAAAAAAATGAGATCCTGGCCAGACACAGTGGCTCATGCTAATAAATCCCAACACTTTGGGAGGCTGAAGTGGGAGGATCACTAGAGCCCAGAAGCACCAGACCAGCCTGGGCAACTCAGCGAGACCCCATCACTACAAAAAAATTAAAAATTAGCCAGGTGTGGTGGTGCACACCTGTAGTCCCAGCTACTCAGGAGGCTGAAGTAGGAGTATCACTGGAGCCCAGAAGCTGGAGGCTGCAGTGAACTGTGATCACACCATTGCACTCCAACCTACATGACAGAGTGAGACCCTGTGTCTTTTTTTTCATGAGCTCTTGCTCATTATTTTGGCAAATCAAAATCCTCTTCATCAGGCCTGGTGGGATTCACCTGTAATTCCAGCACTTTGGAAGGCCAAAGCCAGAGGATTGCTTGAACTCAGGAGTTCAAGACCAGCCTGGGCAACATGGCAAAACTCCATCTCTACAAACACGTAAAAATTGGCCAGGTCAGGTGTGGTGGTTCACGCCTGTAACCCAGCAATTTGGGAGGCCGAAGCGGGCAGATCACTTGAGGCCAGGGGTTTGAGACCAGCTGGGCCAACATGGCAAAACTCTGTCTCTATTAAAAATACAAAAATTAGCCAAGTGTGGTGGTGCGCACCTGTAATCCCAGCTATTCAGGAGGCTGAGGCAGGAGAACTGCTTGAATCCAGGAGGCAGAGGTTGCAGTGAGCTGCGAGCGTTCCACTGCACTCCGGGCTGGGCAACAGAGAGACTCCGTCTCAGTAAATAAATAAGATAACAAGTAGAGCTGTACTGGTAAGAACCAGCTCCTGACTCCTTCAATCACGTACTCCATCACCTTCTTCTCTCCCCATGATCAGGGCCAACAGAAGAAGCAGAGAGACCCCAGGAAACCTGGGCACTTGCCTTAATGTCACAGGAGACCCATCCAGCCACCTCCAGTTCCCTTCTTGTTCCCTGTCATTCAGCCCCAGCCAGTACACCCGTGGAGAGCCGTGAGCTTTGGCCACAAAATTCTGCAAATACAAACTCCATTCAGCCAGCCATTCCTCTACATGACCCTCGGGGTGAGAACCTACCCCCTACCCTGTCCCACACATTTAGGGCTTGGGAACGTCACCTCCCGAACCCCATCCCCATCCCTATGGCAGGCAGAACAGGACCAGCACCATCCTCCCACTGTAGCATGTGTGGTGGGAATAATCGTGTTACTGTCTCTCATGCAATCTGTGAACTGCTCTGTGCCTCAGTTTCCTCATCTGTAAAATGAGTTAACATTAGCTACCTCCTGGTAGTGTTGTGAGGATTATTTTTTTTTTTTTTTTTTTTTTTTTGAGATGGAGTCTCCCTCTGTCACACAAGCTGAAGCACAGTGGCACAATCTTGGCTCACTGCAACTTCCGCCTTCCTGGGTTCAAGTGATTCTCCCACCTCAGCCTCCTGACTAACTGGGATTACAGGTGCACACCACCACACCTGGCTAATTTTTGTGCTTTTTAGTAGAGATGGGGTTTCACCATGTTGGCCAGGCTGATCTCAAAACTCCTGACGTCCGGTGATCCATCCACCTCAGCCTCCCAAAGTGCTAGGATTATAGGCATGAGCCACCACACCCAGCCTAAATTTTTTTTTTTCTCGAGACACAGTCTCACTCTGTCACCCAGGCTAGGGTGCAGTGGTGTAATCATGGCTCACTGCAGCCTCCCAAAGGTCACTGTAAGTCTCCCAAAGAGCTAGGATTACAGCTAGGATTGCTGTGCCTGGCCTCATACTGTAACAGCTTAGTATTTAGCATTATAACATTTAAGTGACATTTTTAGCGATAATAACTGATATTTTTCGGTTTCTCTTGCACTTTTGCCCCACCTGAAGCCTTAATCTGCATCGAAACAGCACAGGAGTTCATTGTTTCAGGGAAAGAAAGACGGAAGAGGAAAAGCAGGTTTCCTGGCTTTGGTATTTCAAAAGCCCAGACCCTTCAGAAACTGCCTCACACCTGTGATCCCAGCACTTTAGCCAAGGAGGGAGGCTCACTTGAGCCCAGGAGTTCGAGACTAGCCTGAGCAACATACTGAGACCCCCATCTCTACAAAAATGTTAAATAATGAGTCAGACGTGATGGTGCATACCTATAGTCCCAGCCACTCAGGAGGTTGAGGTAGGAGGATCCCTTAAGCCCAAGAGTTCAAGGCTGCAGTGAGCCATGAATGCACCACTGCACTCCAGCCTGGACAACAGAGCAAGAACCTGTCCCGAAAAACAATCAAAATCCTGGCAGGGCGCAGTGGCTCACGCCTGTAATCCCAGCGCTTTGGGAGGCCGAGGTGGCCAGATCATCTGAGGTTGGGAGTTCAAGACCAGCCTGACCAATAGGGAGAAACCCCGTCTCTATTAAAAATACAAAATTAGCTGGGCTTGATGGTGCATACCTATAATCCCAGCTACTCAGATGGCTGAGGCAGGAGAACCGCTTGAACCCAGGAGGCGGAGGTTGCAGTGAGCTGAGATCTCACCGTTGTATGCCAGCCTGGGGAACAAGAGCAAAACTCCATCTCAAAAAAAAAAAAATCAAAATCGCAGACTTTGGAAGACAAGAAAGGACTTATGTCAAAGATTAATGATAGGGAAGAAAATATAGTTAGAAGCAACTCCTCTCCAGGCAAACTAATTTATGGCGAAAGAAATCAGACTAGTATGCCTAGGCATGGTGGCTCACACCTGTAATACCAACACTTTGGGAGGCTGAGGTGGGCAGATCATGAGGTCAAGAGATTGAGACCATCCTGGCCAATGTGGTGAAACCCCGTCTCTACTAAAAACACAAAAATTAGACGGGCGTGGTGGCAGGTGCCTGTAATCCCAGATACTCAGGAGGCTAAAGCAGGAGAATTGCTTGAACCTGGGAGGCAGAAGTTGCAGTGAGCCAAGATAGTGCACTCCAACCCAGGCAACCGTGTGAGACTCTATCTCAAAAAAAAAAAAGAAAAAGAAAAAAAGAAATCAGACAGTGGTTGCAGTCAGGGGCAGGGAGGGATTACTAGAAAAAGGATATGAAAAAACTTTCTAAGGTGGTGGAAAGATTACAAATATTGGTTAGTTTCACAGTTACACAGGTGTATGCATTTGTCAAAGTTGACTGAACATAACACCAAAGACCTGTGCCTTTTACTATATGCAAATCACATCTCACCCAACTTATCACCAAACCAAGATTCCTTAAAATGTGGGGAGGTCAAAGTGCTGGGATTACAGGCGTGAACTATCCTGCCCAGCCCATTTTAGACTTCTTGATTGCCCTATGATCTCAGTTATCTGATGAGTTTAGGAAAAGTTATGATTTTGTAGTTTATCTGGCTTTTGTCGCTGTTAGGATGTGAGTAACACTTGTCTCAGCTTTTTACAGCTTGGAATTCTTTGTGTTTTAAGAATTTTTTACTAGAATCTATTTCATATGTTCTACTGTAGACAATGCCAATTGATGTCTGCTTTTATTTATTTGCAGTTTTTATTTCTTCTTTGACCCAAAGTTATTTAGTGACTTTTTTAAAAAAATATTTCTTTTTTTGAGACAGAGTCTTGCTCTGTCTCCCAGGCTGGAGTGCACTAGTGTGATCTCAGCTCACTGCACCCTCCACCTCCCAGGTTCAAGCGATTCTCCTGCGTCAGCCTCCCAAGTAACTGGGACTACAGGTGCCCGCCACCACGCCCGGCTCATTTTTATATTTTTAGTAGAGTCAGAGTTTCACCATGTTGGTCAGGCTGGTCTCGAACTTCTGACCTCAGGTGATCCACCCGCCTTGGCCTCCCAAAGTACTGGGATTACAGGTGTGAACCACCACAGCCAGCTGAATTTAAACATGTTTAAGGTGATTGAAATTTTTGTTAAAAAAAAAAAAGTATATATATAATCCTGTAGTTATACCCATTGTGTTCAAAGAATGTGAGCAATAAAATTTCTGCTTTGAGAAAAAAAATAAAATGTAGAGAGGTAAGGCCACCAAGGGAAGGAAGTAATAGATGTGGAGACCACAAGTCCCAGAGAGAGGAATCCGGCATCTCATTTCCGGTGAGCACCAGGCGATGGTAAAAACCCCAGGTGGGTTTAGAGACTCTAAAAAGCAGAAGGGGCCTGGGCACTATTTCCTGGGTAAAGTCCCAGGGAGGGGACAGGAAATCAGAGAGCAGAAGGGATTCCTGTCCCATCAGGTTAGACGGAGGCTTAGAAGGCCTCATGGTGTCTTAGACCCCGGAAGGGAATAGGAGCAGAAAGATCTCTTGTGCCCAAGAACAGCAAGAAAACACCTCTAGGCCCAAAAGGCTTTGATGATGGAAGAGTTGTCCCAGTGACTGAGTCCCAGAAAAACAGAAGACTCTTTAACATTTAGAGAGTCCTTGCCATTTCTATGAACCAAAATCAGAGTAGTTTAAGAAGAGGCAACTCGGCTGGGCGCAGTGGCTCATGCCTGTAATCCCAGCACTATAGGAGGCCAAGGCGGACAGATCATCTGAGGTCAGGAGTTCGAGACCAGCCTGACCAACATGGAGAAACCCCACCTCTACTAAAAATACAAATATCAGCTGGGCGTGGTGCCGTACACCTGTAATCCCAGCTACTCAGGAGGCTGAGGCAGGAGAATTGCTTGAACCTGGGAGGCAGAGGTTGCGGTGATTACGCCATTGCACTCTAGCCTGGGTAACAAGAGCGAAACTCCATTTCAAAAAAGAAAAAAAAAGAAGAGGGAACTCATGTGTCTTGGTCATCACTGGATTCTCAATAGGTAGACTAGTCTTCAGCACATAGTAAGTGCTCAGTAAATGTTGGTTGAATTAATGAATCCAGAAGTGAGCTATGGGCTGGGCGCGGTGGCTCACGTCTATAATCCCAGCACTTCAGGAGGTCAAGGAGGGCGGATCACTTGAGATCAGGAGCCAGAGAGCAGCCTGGCCAACATGGTGACACGCCAACTCTACTAAAAAAAATTACAAAACTTAGCCAGGAGTGGTGGTACCTGCCCTGTAGTCACAGTTACTTGGGAGGCTAAAGCAGGATCGCCTGAACCTGGGAGGTGGAAGCTTCAGTGAGCCAAGATCATGCTACTGCACTCCAGCCTGGGCAACAGAGCAAGACTCCGTCTCAGAAACAAAAAACAGTGAGCTATGCTTCTTTGCACAGATTACCTCATTGGATCCTTATCATGACTCACTGAAGCAAGAATTATCATTACACCCATTTTGTAAATGAGAAAACTGAGGCACAGAGAGGTTAAATAGCTTTCCCAGGATCACTCGGTCTGTAGATGTCCTAGTAGATACCAGTTTGGAGTGAAGACAACAAGGACCCGATGTGTGCGCTCCTCCACCTGGACCCCATAAAAGCTGTCCCTGTTTAGAAGTAAAATGGGGGACCCCAATTGACTGAGAGTAAATGTCTACCAGCCTAGTAGAATGAGAACTCAAGAGAGAAACTCTTGCCTGGGCAGCATGGAGAAACCTCATCTCTACAAAAAATTTTAAAACTTAGCTGGTGCCAGGCACAGTAGCTCACGCCTGCAATCCCAGCACTTTGGGAGGCCGAGGCCGGTGGATCACGAGGTCAAGAGATCGAGACCATCCTGGTCAACACGGTGAAACCCCGTCTCTACTAAAAATACAAAAAATTAGCTGGGCATGGTGGTGCGTGCCTGTAATCCCAGCTACTCAGGAGGCTGAGGCAGGAGAATTGCTTGAACCCAGGAAGCAGAGGTTGCGATGAGCCAAGATCGCGCCATTGCACTCCAGCCTGGGTAACAAGAGCGAAACTCCGTCTCGAATTAAAAAAAAAAAAAAAAAAAAAATTGGCTGGTGTGGTGGCGTGCACCTGTAGTCCCAGCTACTTGGTTGGGGGACTGAGGTGGCATCACTTGAGCCCAGGAGGCCAAGGCTGCTGTGAGCCAAGATTGTGCCACTGCACCCCAGCCTGGGTGACAAGGTGAGACCCTGTCTCCCAAAACACATAAATAAATAAATGAAAACACCAACTAAAAGCCAGAGAATGTCAGATCAGATTTTAAAAACCCAAACCCAACTATATACTGTCTGGATCGCTTCTCGGCCTTTTGGCTAAGATCAAGTGTATACTGTCTGGAAAAAAATATATAGTGACATTTTATTTTTAAATATAATGACATAAATAAATTAAAAGTAAAATGGGGCTGGGTGCGGTGCCTCACGCCTGTAATCCCAGCACTTCAGGAGGATGAGGCGGGCAGATCACAAGGTCGAGAGATCGAGACCATCCTGGCCAACATGGTGAAACCCCATCTCTACTAAAGATACAAAAATTAGCTGGGTGTGGTGATATGCGCCTGTAGTCCCAGTTGCTCAGGAGGCTGAGACAGGAGAATCACTTGAACCTGGGAGGAGGAGATTGCAGTGAGCCAAGGTGACAGAGGGAGACTCTTGTCTCAAAAACAAACAAACAAACAAACAAAAAGTAAAATCATTAGAAAACATAAACCGTGAACCTAGGCAACACAGCATGACCCTGTCTCTACAAAAGTAAAAATAATTTGCTGGGTACAGTGACAAGTGCCTGGTAGCCCTAGCTACTCAGGAGGGTGAGGAGAGAATTGCTTGAGCCGAGGAGTTTGAGGCTGCAATGAGCTATGATTATACCACTTCATTCCAGCTTGAGTGACAGAGTGAGACTTTATCTCTAAAAAACAGAAGAAAAGAAGACATAAACCATGCTATAGTGGTATGCCTATGCTCAAGACCAGAGACTTGAAAGCCAGCTACCCAGGCTCAAATCCCTCTAGGTGTAAGTGACCACAGGCAAGTTGCTGAAGCGCACTGTACCTCGGTTTCCTCATCTGTGAAGTAAGGATGATACATGTTGTGCACAAATAGTGATACTTCCTAAATTGTAGTAGCAAGTCAGTAAAGCTGTTTACGAATATTCCAATCCTCTTTCTGGTTGCACACAGGTGAGACTTATTTCCCTACCACCTTAAAAGACAGGTGTGTACATGTGACTTCTTTGTGAGCAAAAGTAAGTGGAAACTCTGACATCGATGTATGATTTGTCTCATCTACTCTTTTTTTTTTTTTTTTCTGAGACAGAGTCTCTGCCCAGGTTGGAGTGCAATGGTGCAATCTCGGCTCACTGCAACCTCCGCCTCCTCGGTCCAAAATGATTCTCCTGCCTCATACTCCCGAGTAGCTGGGATTACAGGCACCCACCACCACATCCAGCTAATTTTTATATTTTTAGTAGAGACGGGGTTTCACCATGTTGGCCAAGCTGGTCTTGAACTCCTGACCTTGTGATCCGCCCACCTCGGCCTCCCAAAGTGCTGGGATTACAGGCATGAGCCCGGCTGCCTCATCTACATTCCCCATTGGGCTATGGAGACTGTCTGTTACTGCATCATAACATAATGTCTTCTGACTGACATGCTAATTTACAAGTTGTCATGAGCCTTGCCTATGTTAATGAATGTAAGATGTAAAGCGTTTGGAATACAAGCTGAAAAATAGAAAGTGCTACCTCACAGGTATTCATTATTGTGTTTTCATGTTAGAGATAAAACTGAATCTTGAAACTTGTAGAGGTTAAATCAACACAATCGGAATTCAAACTCAAAAACAAAGCATATCTCCTTAACTTCTGCATGACGCTATCTTAGGAAGAGCCTGATGCTGAAGTTTTAGTAACTGAAAAGTAATTCTAGTTTCTGCCACCCAGGGAAGGGAGGGACGTGTGCATCCTGAAAGAGAAGCAGGCTGTCCCTGAAGGTTCTCAAAGATTCAGTGGGAACAACTCACGTGCTCAGCAAAACTATTGATGATGACCAAGTGTGAGTAATTCTCCTGGCAGAACATCCGGGCTCCGTCCCATGACTTCGTGGTTGGGGAGAAGTAGTAACACTTGCTCTCAAAGGGGAGCCAACCTTCAGGACAGGTAACTCGGGAGCAGTCTGGAAACCGGACAGGATGCTGTCAGGATGGCCCCAGAACCTGAGCCATGTACATTGTATGCCACATACAGTTGTGCGGGCTCAACTCCAGGGGAACACCATTCACATAGACTGCACTGAGAATCACTTCAGGGCAGTAATGTAATGTGCCAGCTCTGCCATGGCCCCTGTCCCTGGGCAATTACCCAAGCCTCACTCACCTAATAAGCCCCAAAGTTCCACCAGGGACTGGTTGGTGTCAGCTCTTACACGGTCAATGTCATGCTTCAGGCCAGCTAGCCCTGCCATGCCAGTCACTGTCAGAAGGGATGGGCTTGAGGATTAGAGACTCAGAACCCACCCCATCCATCCACCACGGACTGCAGACACATCACAGAGAAGCAAATGTGGACTCCACTGCGTCCACATTCCAGTGGGTCATGCTTGAGCTCAAAAACCACATGTACAGTACTCAGAATCTGAGAATGGCTCAGAGGAGGGATCAATCCCTGGGACCTGGGGAAGAGTAAGGATGGTGGGCACCCTGGAGGAAGTGGGTTTTAAAGGAAGACAATGCCGGGCACAGTGGCTCATGCCTGTAATCCCAGGAATTTGGGAGGCCAAGGCAGACAGATCACGAGGTCAGGCGATCGAGATCATCCTGGTTAACATGGTGAAACTTCGTCCCTACCAAAAATACAAAAAATTAGCCGAGAGTGCCACAACACGCCTGTAGTTCCAGCTACTAGGGAGACTGAGGCAGGAGAATCACTTGAACCAGAGAGGTGGAGGTTGTGGTGAGCCGAGACCACACCATTGCACTCCAGCCTGGGCAACAAGAGGGAAATGCCATCGCAAAAAAATAAATAAATAAAACAAAGGAAGAAAGTGATTTGATAACCGTGAGGTGAGGAAGAAGCCCGCCAGGCAAGAACTATCTTCAAAGCAAAGATGCGAGCCGGGCGCGGTGGCTCAGGCCTGTAATCCCAGCACTTTGGGAGGCCGAGGCCGGTGGATCACGAGGTCAAGAGATCGAGACCATCCTGGTCAACATGGTGAAACCCCGTCTCCACTAAAAATACAAAAAATTAGCTGGGCATGGTGGCATGTGCCTGTAATCCCAGCTACTCAGGAGGCTGAGGCAGGAGAATTGCCTGAACCCAGGAGGCGGAGGTTGCGGTGAGCCGAGATCGCGCCATTGCACTCCAGCCTGGGTAACAAGAGCGAAACTCCGTCTCAAAAAAAAAAAAAAGGCTGGGCATAGCGGCTCAAGCCTGTAATCCCAGCACTTTGGGAGGCCAAGGTAGGCAGATCATTTGATGTCAAGAGTTCAAGACCAGCCTGGCCTACATGGTAAAACCCCGTCTCTAATAAAAATACAAAAATTAGCTGGGTGTGGTGATGCATACCTGTAATCCCAGCTACTCAGGAGGCTGAGGCAGGAAAATCGCTGAACCCCAGAGGCAGAAGTTGCAGTGAGTCAAGATCACACCACTGCACTCCAGCCTGAGCAACAGAGTGAGACTCTGTCGCAAAATTTAAAAAAAAAAAAAACTAAAAAACTAAAAAAGAAAGCAAAAATAGCAAGCATGTTGCAGTGAGCTGGCAAAGCCTATAAGGGTGGAGAGAAAACTCAGAAAAGCTTGAGATCAAAGTAGAATGAGCTCAGATGTCTGGATCCTTTATTTTATTTTTTTTAGACAGAGTCCTGCTCTGTCCCACAGGCTGGATTGCAGTGATGTGATGGTGGTTCATTGCAGCCTCGACCTCCTGGCCCCAAGTGATCCTCCCACCTCAGCCTCCTGAGTAGCTAAGACTACAGGCACACAACACCATGCCTGGCTAATTTTTTTTTTTTTCTTTGTAGGAACATGGTCTTGCTAGATGGGGCATGGAGACTCATGCCCATAACCCCAGCACTTTGGGAGGCCGAGGCAGGTGAATTACCTGAGGCCAGGAGTTTGAGACCAGCCTGGCCAATAGGTTGAAACCCCGTCTCTACTAAAAATACAAAATTTAGCCAGGCATGATGGCGCATGCCTGTAGTTCCAGCTACTCTGGAGGCTGAGGCAGGAGAATCGCTTGAATACAGGAGGCAGAGGTTGCAGTGAGCCAAGATCACGCCACTGCACTCCAGCCTGGAGACAGAGCAAGACTCTATCTTAAAAAAAAAAAAAAAAAAAAAAATGAAAGAAAGAAAGAGAAAGTGAAAGTTCTGGGATTACAGGCAGATGCCACTGTACCTGGCCCAGTGTATACTTTATACGTAGACCACATTTCCATTTGGACTGGCCACATTTCAAATATTCAACAGCCACATGAGGCTCGTGGCCGCCATATTGGACAATGGAGGTCAGGGCACATACACACGCATGCACACCTCACAGGGACAGGGGCTGTGTCTGACATGTTTATAATTTTACCCACCTTGCTATCTAGTACAGTGCTCAGCAAAGACGGGGATGAGGGTGGATCTTGGAGTTGGATCTGAGGATTGGGTTAAGGCTCAATAGGAACGGCACGAAGGAATGGGTGAAAGCACTCACCATTTGCTCGCCACATCATCTGCTGAAAGCTTAACATTCTCAGTTCTTTCACCAACTCCTCATCTAGGAGCAAGAGTCCAAACTGAGTCCAGGTCCTCCTGCGCAGCCTCCCCAGTATCTCCCCGTGTCCCATCCTGACCCTACTCACACTTAGTCAGGGTCACAATGAGACCAAAGCAGCTCAGGATCAGGGAAGTAGCCACCAGCAGACACAGGCACACTATCAGCCTCTTCTGGCAACACCCAGGACCTCCAGATGTCTGACTGGGCCAGGGTGCCGGAGCTGCTGGGGAGTGGGGATGGGGACAGAGAGACTGATACTGGGGCTTCAGGGAGCGAGGAAGAGGCCCTTAAACCTTTCTCCAAGAGCAGGGGGCAGAAATCTGTAGTCATGACTGTTGCAACAGATGAGGTCAGCAAGAGAGGGTTAAGAGAGTGAACCCTGGGGCGGCTCCGGGTCCTTTTGATGTATTTACTGTGCGCTAAGCATCATATTGCATCCTACTCTTTTTCCTTCTTTCCTTCTTGAAACAAGGTTTCACTCTGTCTTCCAGGCTGGAGTGCAGTGGTGCAATTATAGCTCACTGCAACCTCTAACTCCTGGGCTCAAGCAATCCTCCCACCTCAGCCTCTCAAGTAGCTGGGTCTACAGGTGTTTGCCCGTAGGCCCAGCTAATTTATTTATTTATTTATTTTTTTGTAGATGGGGGTCTCGCCATGTTGCACAGGCTGGTCTTGAACTCCTGGCCTCAAGCAATCCTCCCTGCTGCAGCCTCTCAAAGTGCTGGGATTAGAGGTATGTGAGCTACTGTAATCCCAACCTACATCATTCTTATCTTATTGGAGTCTCATCCTTATAATGTATATTATAAGTATTATTCCCATTTTGAAAGTGAGTAAGCTGAGGCTTAGTGAAGTTAGGCATGACTTGGACCCAGCTTTGTTCTTAGAATCTACGAGGCATCATCCCCTACTCTCAAGAAGCCCCTACCCAAGTTGCTCCTAGATCAAGGAAGCTTGTGGACCCCGGCTTCTAGAGCAGAGAACATTTCCCATATCTTATGCAAGCAGACACCCTGAGTTTCTGGAGATCTGGACTAGACTCAGAGAAGAACAGCTTCTTTTTTTTTAATACGGTCATTACCAACACCATCACTACTTCCACCATCACCATCATTATCACTACCAACAACACCATCACTACGCCCACCATCACCACCATCATCACTACCAATCACTACCTCCACCATCACCACTATCATCACTACCAACACCATCACTACCTCCACCATCACCACCATCATCACTACCAACACCATCACTACCTCCACCATCATCGTCATCACTACTAACACCATCACTACCTCCACCATCACCATCACTACCAACACCATCATCACTACCTCCACCATCACCACCATCATCACTACCAACACCATCACTACCTCCACCCCCATCACCACCACCATCACTACCTCCACCATCACCACCATTATCCCTAACTCCACCATTACCATCAGCACCAACACTGTCATCACTACCTCCACCATCTTTACCACCACCAGTCATCGTCTTCCTTTCCATCATCTCCTTCCTCATCCTTCCATCACAATCACCAACAGAAACATAAGTAACATCATCATACCTCCAGTCCTCAGAAGGACAATACGTGTTTGCAAAATCTGATCTCAAGGAAGCGCTGTCTTTCTTACTTAGAGTAGCGCTTACTAGACTAACTCAGAACAGTGCAGCAGGTCCAGAAGGAGCAGCTTCTTTTTTTTTTTTTTTTTTTTGAGACGGAGTTTCACTCTTGTTACCCAGGCTGGAGTGCAATGGCACGCTCTCGGCTCACCGCAACCTCCGCCTCCTGGGTTCAGGCAATTCTCCTGCCTCAGCCTCCTGAGTAGCTGGGATTACAGGCACACACCACCATGCCCAGCTAATTTTTTGTATTTTTAGTAGAGACGGGGTTTCACCATGTTGACCAGGATGGTCTCGATCTCTTGACCTTGTGATCCACCCGCCTCAGCCTCCCAAAGTGCTGGGATTACAGGCTTGAGCCACCGCGCCCGGCAGGAGCAGCTTCTTAAAGGAGAAGTTTTTCTGACTCAGAGTCTCACTTTAGAGCCATAGGTCTCAATCAAATACACTAGCCACTGTCAGAGGGGAAACAGGAGGACATCTGCAGGGCATGAGAACTTACCGGCCAGGGGTGGCTGCAATGGAGAAGGCTCAAGATCCACAGCTGGGAGAAAGGCGGAGAGAGATTATTCAGAAGACGCTAAAAGACTGTCTTCCAAGATCAACAACCTCTGCTTTATTCTTTGGTAAGAATTTAGGGGGCTGGCTGGGCACAGTGGCTCATGCCTATAATCCTAGGATTTTAGGAGGCCACAGCGGGTGGATCACTTGAGGTCAGGAGTTTGAGACCAGCCTGGCCAACATGGTGAAATCCCATCTCTACTAAAAATATAAAAATCAGCCCGGCATGGTGGCTCTTGCCTGTAGTCCCAGCTACCCGAGAGGCTGAAGCAGGAACTTGAACCCTGGAGGTGGAGGCTGCAGTGAGCCAGATGGCGCTACTGCACTCCAGCCTGGATGACAAAGTGAGACTGCCTCAAAAAAAAAAAAAAAATTATGATTGAAAGGAAACTTCCAGGTGTCACCTCTTAGTCTTCTTGAAGGGTCTTCCCACTGCTCACCCAGTTGAGGAGGTGTGCAGGTGACAGCATTGAGGTCCAGTCCTGGAAGAGATGAGAAAGTCATTCCAAGAAGGGCTTCAGCCAGGTGAGCAGGATGACCCCAGCCCTCAGCTATCACCTGTCATCTTCCGGGGCTTGCAAGGAAGTGGGGGTTTCTCTGTTTTCTTTTCTGAGGAGGGAGGAATGGTTGCTCAGGCCCAGAGCATGGCAAAGCCATCTCTCATTCTCCTTCACCCTCAGCCCAAACTCACCTGCCCGTGGAGGTCTTGGTGGAGCAATTGAACCTGGAGAAGAGAAGCTCAGGGTGAGGGCTGGGCTGAGGATGGGAACGCGTCAAAAGGAAGTGACGGAAACAGGGTTAGGATTGCAGGGGAGGGTTGGAGATTGGCTTAGAGATGGGGTTAGTCGTGAGAATGGAATTGGGATGAAGGATGGAGATGGGATTAAGCTAGAGTAACCAATCAACATGTATTGCCTGGGTATCTCCCTTTACTTACTTACTTACTTATTTGAGATGGAATCTTACTTTGCTGCCCAGACTAGAGTGCAGTGGCACCATCTTGTCTCACTGCAACCTCTGCCCCCTGAGTTCAAGCAATTCTGCCTCAGCCTCCCAAGTAACTGGGATTACAGGGGTTTGCTACCATGCCTGGATAACTTTTGTATTTTTAGTAGAGACAGGATTTCGAACTCCTGACCTCAAGTGATCCATTCACCTCAGCCTTCCAAAGTGCTGGGATTACAGGCATGAGCCACCGTGCCAAGCAATTTTTTTTTTTTTTGAGAAGAAGTCTCACTCTGTCACCAGGCTGGAGTGCACAGTCTCGGCTCACTGCAACCTCTGCCTCCCAGGTTCAAGTGATTCTCCTGCCTCAGTCTCCTGAGTCTCTAACAGGCACCTGCCACCACGCCCAGCTAATTTTTTGTATTTTTAGTAGCGACAGGATTTCACCATGTTGGCCAGGATAGTCTCGAACTCCTGACCTTGTGATCTGCCCCTCTCAGCCTCCCAAAGTGCTGGGACTACAGGCATGAGCCGCTGTGCCTGGCCTATTTTATTTTTTAAAGACAGTGCCTTGCTCTGTCACCAGACTGGAGTGCAGTGGTGCCATCATAGCTCACTGCAGCCTTGAACTCTTGGGCTCTAGCAATCCTACCACCTGGGCCTCCTGAGAAGCTGGGACAACAAGCACACGTCACCACAACTGGCTAATTTTTTTCATTTGAAAAAATTTTTGTTGTATAGCTGGGGGTCTCACTGTGTTACCCGGGCTGGTCTCTATTCTGGGGTTCCATTGATCCTCCCACCTTGGCTTCCCAAAGTGCTAGAATTACAAGCATGAGTCACCCTGCCTGGCCCAAACATCCACTTTTTTTTTTCCCACCTTGGCCTCCCAAAGCAGTGGGACTACAGACACACACCACTGCAACCAGCCCATACCTCCACTGTGACATCTTCTGATCAGACTCTTGTTGAACCCTGAGCCATGCCTTGGGTTTACTGAGATCCAAGCCTAAATAAAACCCTGGGCTTTTGGTGGTAATGACAGGAGACTGAGGAGCCCACAATCCACTCCCAGTTTCTCAAGCACCAGCTTCTTGACTTAGGACTTTGCAGCCAACAATCCTCTCCTGTACTTCTCTTCTAAATAAATGTCTACTCGGCCAGCTGCGGTGCCTCAAGCCTATAATCCCAGCACTTTGGGAGGCCAAGGTGGGCGGATCACCTGAGGTCAGGAGTCTGAGGCCAGCCTAGCCAATATGGTGAAACCCCGTCTCTACTAAAAATACAAAAATTAGCTGGGCATGGTGGTGGGCACCTGTAAGCCCAGCTACTCAGGAAGCTGAGGCAGGAGAATCACTTGAGCCCAGGAGTTGAGGTTGCAGTGAGCCAAGATCGCACCACTGAACTATAGCCTGGGCGGCAGAGTGAGATTATGTCTCAGAAAGAAAAAGAAAAAAGACATTGTCAGGCCAGGCGCGGTGGCTCACACCTGTAATCCCAGCACTTTGGGAGGCTGAGGTAGGAGGATCATGAGGTTCAAGAGATCCAGACCAGCCTGACCTACATGGTGGAACCCTGTCTCTACTAAAAATACAAAAAAAAAAAAAATAGCTGGTCACGATGGCACACACTTGTATTCCCAGCTATTCGGGAGGTTAAAGCAGGATAATCACTTGAACCCAGGAGGCAGAGGTTGCAGTGAGCCAAGATTATGCCACTGCACTCCAGCCTGTCTCAAAAAAAAAAAAAAAAAAAAAGAAAGAAAGGAAAAGAAAAAAAAGGAAATGTCTACTCATCCCTCAAGTCCCACCTCAAAGTCCCTCCTCTAATTGAGCCCTCAATCCCCCAAGGATTTTGCCAATTTCCTGACTCCTCTCAGCCCTGCTCACCAAGGCTGTGCCCAGAACTGTCTCCCCCAACAGACTGGCAGATCTTTCTGGCAGGGTGTGGGTCCCACAGTGCCCAGCATGGGCTGAGTACAGAGGAGACTGTGTGTCTACAATGCCCACCCAACACCCCCTGGAGACCCTGCTCTCTGTATTCCCCCAGGTCACACTCCAAAAAGTCCTCTTACCTGGCTTGGGAGGAAGGTCCTTGTAGGGAGGTGCTGAGTTCTCATAGTCATCCTCCTCCTCCTCTTCCTCCATGGTCCCTTGCAGGGGAAAGGCAAGTCAGAGCCCAGCCATTCCCTCCTCCCTCTATCCCTCAAGCCCTGGTCTCTGCCTCAGCTGCCCCATGGAGGGGATTCTGTACCCTGGGTCCTGACCACACCTGGGCCCCAGCCTGGCCGGGGCCTTACCTGGTGGGTCTGGACACCCAGCGATAGTATACAGGTTGTGCGTGGCTACAGCTAACACAAGGAACATAGGGAGAAGCAGCCAGGGCTTGTCCTCCTACTCAGGTGTCTAAGGCATCTGTCTGTTTCTCTTTATTTTCAAAGTCAAGTACATGTAAATCCATCTAGCAGGGAAGCCCCAGACCTCACACACACACACACACACACACACACACACACACACACACACTTGTCTTTCTCCGGAGTTTGGATTCACGCATAGAAGAAGCAATGACAACAGTCCCCTTCCCATTGAGCTCCCCTACAAAACACCAAGCCCTGAGTGGAAGAGATGGATAAGCTCCTTCCTTCAATCTAGACCAGAGAGACAATAAACCAGTAAAGAGACATAGAAATAGGCTGGGCACAGTGGCTCATGCCTATAATCCCAGCACTTTGGGAGGTCAAGGCAAGAGGATCATTTGAGGCCAAAAATTCAAGACCAGCCTGGGCAACACAGCAAGACCCTATCTCTGAAAAAAAAATTTTAGAAAAAACCATTCAGGTGCATACCTGTAGCCCCAGCTATCAGGAGGCTGAGGTGGGAGGATTGCTTGAGCCCAGGAGGTTGACGCAGCAGTGAGCCATGATTGCATTGCTACACTCCAGCCTGGGCAACAGAGGGAGACCTCACTCTTTAAAAAAAGTAAAAAGAAAAGAAAGCTGGGTGTGGTGACTCAAGCCTGTAATCCCAACACTTTGGGAAGCTGAGGCGGGCAGATTACAAGTTCAGGAGCTTGAGACAGCCTGGCCAACATGGCGAAACCCCATCTCTACTAAAAATACAAAAATTAGCCAGGAGCGGTGATGCGCAGCTGTAATCCCAGCTACTCGGGAGGCTGAGGCAGGAGAATTGCTTGAACCCAGGAGGTGAAGTTGCAGTGATCCAAGATCGGGCCACTGAATTCCAGCCTGGGTGACAGAGTGAGACTTCGTCTTAAAAAGATAAAAGAGGCCGGGCGCAGTGGCTCACATCAGTACTTTGGGAGGCCAAGGAGGACGGATCACCTGAGGTGAGGAGTTCAAGACCAGCCTGACCTACATAGTGAAACCCTGTTTCTACTCAAAACACAAAAATTAGCCAGGTATGGTGGTGCATGCCTGTAACTCCAGCTACTCAGGAGACTGAGGCAGGAGAATCGCTTGAACCCAGGAGGTGGAGGTTACGATAAGCTGAGATTTCACCATTGCACTCCAGCCTGGTAACAGAGGGAGACTCTCTCAGAAAAAAAAAAGAAAAGAAAAAGAAAAAGAAAAGAAAAGGAAAAGAAAAAAAAAGAAATGTCTACTCATCCCTCAAATCCCACCTCAAAGTCCCCCCTCTAATTGAGCCCTCAATCCCCCAAGGATTTTGCCAATTTCCTGACTCCTCTCAGCCCTGCTCACCAAGGCTGTGCCCAGAACTGCCTCCCCCAATAGATCTTTCTGGCAGGGTGTGGGTCCCACAGTGCCCAGCATGGGCTGAGTACAGAGGAGACTGTGTGTCTACAATGCCCACCCAACATCCCCTGGAGACCCTGCTCTCTGTATTCCCCCAGGTCACACTCCAAAAAGTCCTCTTACCTGGCTTGGGAGGAAGGTCCTTGTAGGGAGGTGCTGAGTTCTCATAGTCATCCTCCTCCTCCTCCTCTTCCATGGTCCCTTGCAGGGGAAAGGCAAGTCAGAGCCCAGCCATTCCCTCCTCCCTCTATCCCTCAAGCCCTGGTTTCTGCCTCAGCTGCCCCATGGAGGGGATTCTGTACCCTGGGTCCTGACCACACCTGGGCCCCAGCCTGGCCGGGGCCTTACCTGGTGGGTCTGGACACCCAGCGATAGTATACAGGTTGTGCGTGGCTACAGCTAACACAAGGAACATAGGGAGAAGCAGCCAGGGCTTGTCCTCCTACTCAGGTGTCTAAGGCATCTGTCTGTTTCTCTTTCTTTTCAAAGTCAAGTACATGTAAATCCATCTAGCAGGGAAGCCCCAGACCTCACAGACAGACACACACACACACACACACACACACACGCACATGCACACACACACACACACACACACACATCTTTCTACAGAGTTTGGATTCACACATAGAAGAAGCAATGACAACACTCCCCCCCACCCCAGTTGAGCTCCTCTACAGAGCACCAAGCCCTGAGTGGAAGAGATGGATAAGCTCCTTCCATCAATCTAGAGCGGGAGGTGGAGGTTGCAGTGAGCTGAGATCATGCCACTGAACTCCAGCCTGGGTGACAGAGTGAGATTCCACCTCAAAAAAAGAAATGTCTACTGGTCCCTCAAGTCCCACCCCAAAGTCCCTTCCTCTAATTGAACCCTCAATCCCCCAAGGATTTGGCAATCTCCTGACTCCTCCTCTCTCAGCCCTGCTCACCAAGGTTGTGCCCAAACCCACCTCTACCATCAGACTGACAATAAACTAGTAAAGAGACATAGAAATAGGCTGGGCACAGTGGCTTATACCTATAATCCCAGTACTTTGAGAGGGCAAGGCAGGAGGATCGCTTGAGGCCAGGAGTTCAAGACCACCGTAGGCAACATGGCAAGACCCTATCTCTGCAAAATATTTTAGAAAAAGCCATCCAGGCATGGCGGTGCACGCCTCTAGCCGCAGCTTTCAGGAGGCTGAGGTGGGAGGATTGCTTGAGCTCAGGAGGTTGACGCAGCAGTGAGCCATGATTGCACTACTGCACTCCAGCCTGGGCAACAGATGGAGACCCCACTCTTTAAAAAGAAGAAGGTCGGGCGCAATGGCTCATGCCTGTAATCCCAGCCCCTTGGGAGGCCAAGGCGGGCAGATCATGAGTTCAGGAGTTTGAGACCATCCTGGCCAACGTGGTGAAACCAACCCCATCTCTACTAAAAATACAAAAATTAGCTGGGCGTGGTGATGCACACCTGTAATCCCAGCTACTCAGGAGGCTGAGGCAGGAGAATCACTTGAACCTGGGAGGCGGAGGTTGCAGCGACCGTAGATCATGCCACTGCAGTCCAGCCTGACAACAGAGTGAGACTCCATCTCAAAAAAAAAAGGAATTCCTGTTGGGATGGGGTGGGATGGGATGGAAGATGGGTTGGGGACAGGGATGGATGTGGAGTAGGGTCACGATGTGCTTAGGATGAAGAAGGGAGTCCCTGCCAGGTTTGGGGATGGGGAGGGAGTCGACGCTGGGTTGCAGTAGACAAGGTGATGAAGTTGGATTGGAGGGCGGATGCGGGGCTACATGTGGCAGTGGGGACAGGACTGTGCTTTTGGAGGAGACGTGGCCCTGAAGAAGGGATTGGGATGGGTGGGTCATATATGAAGACGCCGGGCTTGAGGGTGACATTAGGACTATAAGTTGGAGATGGGGTGGAGAAAAACAGCCCAGTTCACCTCCTGCCTCGTGCAAGTCCCACCGTACTTCTGGGCCTCCCAGGGGTCCCCACACTGGACTCAGCGATGGTGACATACCGCCTCAGCCCTCGTGGAATGGCCCCTGTCTAAGGACCCCAGGACCAGGCCATCAGCATATCTCAGGGACTTTGTGTTTTGGGCCCCTGGGATCTCTCATGGTCTCAGGGCCCTGGTGGCGGTAAACTCAGGAAAACCTCAAAAACTTCCACTTTCATTTTCTATTCTTTTTTTTTTTTTTTTTTTGTAAGTGCGGTCTCGCTGTTGCCTAGGCCAGAGTGCAGTGGCTACTCACAGGAGCAGTCTCACTACTGATCAGCTAGGGAGTGTCGAGCTGCCCCATTTCCAACCTGGAAACCCCTCCTCAAACCTGGTGGTCCCCTGCTCCCAAAATGTCACCATATTGATGCCAAACTTAGTGCAGACGCCTGATCACATAGTTGACGATAACCCAGAATTCCTGGGCTCAAGTGATCCTCCTGACTCAGCCTCCCAAGTAGCTGGGACTACAGAACACCATACCCAGCCCACACCTCTACGTTTTTTCTTTTCTTTTCTCTTTTTGGCACAGATGGGGTCTTGCTATGTTGCCCCAGCTGGTCTCAAACTCCTGTCCTTAAGCGATCCTCCTGCCTTGGCCTCCCGAAGCATTGAGACTACAGACACACACCACTGCAACCAGCCCAAACCTCCACTTTTATAACCACTCATCAGACTCTTACTGAACCATGTGCCATGCCTTGGGTTTGAGATCTAAGTATAAGTAAAACCTGGGCTTGCGGTGGGAAGGTAAGGAGATTGGGAGCCCACAGTCCACTCCCAGTCTCTCAAGCACCAGCTTTTGTGACTCAGGGACTTTGCACCCAACACTTCTCTCCTGGACTTTTCTTCTTAAGAAATACCTACTTGCCAAGCATGGTGGCTCTCAACTGTAATACCAGCACTTTGGGAGGCCGAGGAGGGTACATCACAAGGTCAGGAGATCGAGACCATCCTGGCTAACACTGTGAAACCCCGTCTCTACTACAAATACAAAAAAGTAGCCTAGTGTGGTAGTGTGCACCTGTAATCCAAGCTACTTGAGAGGCTGAGGCACAAGAATCACTTGAACCCGGGAGGCAGAGGTTGCAGTGAGCTGAGATCACGCCATTACACTCCAGCCTGGGCAACAGAGTGAGATTCCATCTCAAAAAAAAAAAAAAAAAACAGGAAAGAAAGAGAGAGAGAGAGAGAATCTACTCATCCCTCAAGTCCACCCCAAAGTCTCTTCCTCTAATTGAGCCTTCAATCCCCTGAGGATTGTCCCGATCTCCTGACCCCTCCTCTCTCAGCCCTGCTCACCAAGACTGTGCCCAAACCCGCCTCCACCATCAGACTGGCAGATTCTCTTGGACAGGGTGTGGGTTGCATGGCGCCTGGCATAAGCTGGGTACAAAGGAAACTGACTGTGTGTCTACCATACCCACCCGACGCCCCCTGGAGACCCTTTTCTCTGCATTCTCCCCAGGTCATGCCCCAAAAAGTCCTCTTACCTGGCTTGGGTGGAAGGTCCTTGTAGGGAGGCACCATGTTCTCATAGTCATCCTCCTCATCCTCCTCCTCCTCCACGGTCCCTTCCAGGGGAAAGGCAAGTCAGAGCCAGCCATTCCCTCCTCCCTTCATCCCTCAATCCCTGGTCTCTGTCTCAGTTGCCCCATGGTGGGGATTCTGTACCCTGGGTCCTGACCACACCTGGGCCCCAGTCCCAGCCTGGCTGAAGCTTTACCTGGTGGGTTCGGGTACCCAGCGCTGGTATACAGATTATGCATGTCTAACACAAGGAAACCGACGAGTGGCAGCCAGGGCTTGGCAACCTCTGCCCACTGTCCCTCCTACTCGGGTGTCTGGGGGCTGGCTCTCTCAGTTCCCTTTTCCCTTCAAAGTAAATTACATGCAAATTCATCTTTAGGGGAAGCCCCCAGACTTCACATGTGCACACACACATGCGCGTGCACACACACACACACACACACACACACACGGCCTTTCTTCTCCCCAGTTTGGATTCATGCACAGAAGGAACAATGACAGCTGAACTGGCAGGGCGCGGTGGCTCACACCTGTAATCCCAGCACTTTGGGAGGCCAAGGCAGGCAGATCACTTAAGGTCAGGAGTTCGAGATCAGCCTGGCCAACATGGTGAAACCCTGTCTCTACTAAAAATACAAAAATTAGCCGGGTGTGGTGGCACACTCCTGTAATCCCAGTTACTCAGGAGGCTGAGGCAGGAGAATTGCTTGAACTCAAAAGGCAGAGGTTGTAGTGAGCTGAAATCGCGCCATGGCACTCCAGCCTAGGTGATAGAGCGAGGTTCCTCAAAAAAAAAAAAAAAAAAAAAAAGGAGAGAGGGTCACCAGCACAGACTCAAATAGAGTTGGCTTCTTTTCTAAAAACTTGGTTCTTGTCAGGGTGATGGCGTGTGCCTATAGTCCCAGCTACTTGGGAGGCTGAGGCTGGAGGACCGCTTGAGCCCAGAAGTTCTGGGCTGTAGTGCGCTATGCTGATCAGGTGTCCGCACTAAGTTCAGCATCAATATGGTGACCTCCCAGAAGCGGGGGACCACCAGGTTGCAAAAGGAGGGGTGAACTGGCCCAGGTTGGAAACGGAGCAGGTCAAAACTCCTGTGCTGATCAGTAGTGGGATCGCGCCTGTAAAGAGCCACTGCACTCCAGCCTGGGCAACATAGCGAGACCCCATCTCTAGGGGAAAAAAAATTGGTTCCTAATAGTTTAGATGTTTACAGGGTACATGTGGTATTTGTTGCTATATGCATAGAATGTCGTAATGATCAAGTCAGGTTACTTGGGGTTGCCTTGAGTATTTCTCATTTCTACATGTTAGAGACATTCCAGGTTCTCTCATCCAGCCACTTTGAATTATATAAGATATTGTGGCTAACTGTAGTCATCCGACTCTGTTATCAAAAATGAGAACTTCTGGCCAGGCACGGTGGCTCATGCCTGTAATCCTAGCACTTTGGGAGGCTAACATGAGAGGATCGCTTGAAACCAGGAGTTTGAGACCAGCCTGGTCAACACAGAGAGACCCCATCTCTATTTTTTAAAAAAGTAAAAAAAAAACTTCAACCTTACATCTAACTGTGTACCTGTACCCATTGACCAATCTCTCTTCCTCTCCACCAGCTCTAATTTTTTTTTTTTTTTTTTTTTTTTTTTAGAGGCAGGATCTCATTCTGTCACCCAGGAGGGAGTGCTTATAGCTCACTGTGATCTTGGACTCCTAGAGGCAGGGTTTCACCATGTTGGCCAGGCTGGTCTCAAACTCCTGACCTCAGGTGATCCGCCAGCCTCAGCCTCCCAAAATACTGGGATTACAGGTGTGAGCCATCGTGCCCGGTCGTGACTCTCTTATAACCAACAAAACGTGGTAGAAGGCAATGAGAGAAGCACGTGAGATGATGCTCAACTTAGCCATTCCACAATGCAAACGTACTTTAAAACTCATGTTGAACACCATAAATACATGCAATTTTTGTTTGTCAATTTAAGCCAAACATATAAACAATTTTAAAATTTGTGTTCTACGGCCGGGTGCGGTGGCTCATGCCTGTAATCCCAGCACTTTGGGAGGCTGAGGAAGGTGGATCACGAGGTCAGGAGATCGAGACCATCTTGGCCAACATGATGAAACCCTGCCTCTACTAAAAAATACAAAAGTTAGCTGGGCATGGTGGTGGACTCCTGCAGTCCCAGCTACTTGGGAGGCTGAGGCAGGAGAATTGCTTGAACCCAGGAGGCGGAGGTTGCGGTGAGCCAGGATCACTCCACTGTTCTCCAGCCTGGCACCTGGCGGCTGAGCGAGACTCTGTCTCAAAAAAAAAAAAAAATTGTGTTCTAACCACAAAACATGAGAAGTATGTGAAGTGCACATGTGGTAATTAACTCAATTTACCCACTCCACAATATATACATATTTTAAAACATTAAGTCATATGATATTTATGTCATATTATGTCACAAATACGTAGTATTTTATGTGTTAGGAGTTTTTTGTTGTTGTTGAGATGGAGTCTCTCACTCTGTTCCCCAGGCTGGGGTGGAGTCTTGCTCTGTCACCCAGGCTGGAGTGCAATGGCACAATCTCGGCTCACTGCAACCTCCACCTCCTGGGTTCAAGTGATTCTCCTGCCTCAGCCTTCTGAGCAGCTGGGAATACAGGTGTCCGCCACCAAGCCTGGCTAATTTTTGTATTTTTAGTAGAGACAGAATTTCACTATGTTGGTCAGGCTGGTCTCGAACTCCTGACCTCAGGTGATCCACCCGCTTCAGCCTCCCAAAGTGCTGGGATTACAGGTGTGAGCCACTATGCCTGGCCTATTTGTCAGTTTAAGATCAATAAATAACTTAGAAAAAAAAATTGTGTTCTCACCACCAAAAACATGCAGGTGTGGTCAGTAATGAATATGCTCATTCACACAATTGAACAATTCCACGTGTAAGTATTTTGAAACATCATGTTAATGGCTCACTCCTGCAATCTCAGCACTTTTGGAGACTGAGGCAGGCAGATCACTTGAGGTCAGGAGTTTGAGACCAGCCTGGCCAACATGGAGAAGCTCCATCTCTACTAAGAATACAAAACATTAGCTGGGCGTGGTGGCGCATGCCTATAATCCCAGCTACTCAGGAGACTGAGGCAGGAGAATCGCTTGAACTGGGAGGTGAAGGTTGCAACGAGCCTAGATCACTCCACTGCACTCCAGCCTGGGCAACAAGAGCGAGTCTCAAAAAAAAAAAAAAAAATGCATCTGCAGAGGCTAGAAAAAGCAAGAAAAAGGATTATTACACCACAACCTCTTGAAGAAGCATGGCCCAGCTAACAAACATCTTGGTTTCAGCCCAGTGAGACTGATGCTGGTCTCTTGACCTCCAGAACTATAAAATAATTAATACAGCTGGGCGCAGTGGCTCACGTCTGTAATCCCAGCACTTTGGGAGGCCAAGATGGGTGGATCACTTGAGGTTCGGCGTTCGAGACCAGTCTGGCCAATGTGGTGAAACCCCGTCTCTACTAAAAATACAAATTGGCTGGGAATGGTGACCAGTGTCTGTAATCCCACCTACTCAGGTGGCTGAGGCAGAAGAATCACTTGAACCCGGGAGGCGGAGGTTGCAGTAAGCCAAGATCGCACCACTGTACTCCAGCCTGGGCGACAGAGCAAGACTCTGTTTCAAAAATAGTAATAATAATAAGAATAATCCATTTCCATTGCTCTGGGGCACTCGATTTATGGGTAATTTGTTATAGTCACTATAGGAAACTAACACGTACCCCAAGGGGCAAGACCCCAACTTCCCTTTGTGGGAGCTTTTCACTAAAAGTAAGAGGAAAAGCAACTCAAATTGGTTTCGACAACAAGGAACATTCATCAGGCCCACAGGGAGCATTACGTTGGGTTTCCACAACTGAGACTCAGAACATGAGTGCCTCAAACAAAATAGAATGTACTTCTCACCAGACAGGCTCAGTATAAGCAATATACTTCACCTTCCCTGCACCGCACGTGGGCAGTGGGGTAGCCCCAGTCTTAATCGAGGTAGGAGGGCAGGAGCAGATGAACCTCCTTTTCCATTCAAAGCTGACTCTGGGGGCTGGGTTTTCCCCGTTGTATGGTCTGATGTCATAGAACCTTCCCAACCCATAGGAGGGCAAATGTGGCTATACCTGTTCTCGAGGTGAGGAAATGGACATTCATCTGAAAAGGAGGAAAAAGTCTGTCTGCTCAGCAAACACCTGCTAAGCATCACGGTGCTAATCAGACTCCAGATGGATGGGGGTGGAGAGCAGCTCCAAACAGACATAGAGGGATAGGAGAAGGGGGAAAGTAATGGGGCAGGGGACAGGTAAATAGGTCAAAAGGCCTGACAGTATGTCTGTCCATCAAGAGCACTTTTTGGGCTGGGCATAGTGGCTCATGCCTGTAATCCCAGCACTTTGGCAGGCTGAGGCAGGAGGATCTCTTGAGGCCAGGAGCTCGAGACCATCCTGGGCAACAAAGTGAGACCCCAACTATACCAAAAAAAAAAAAATTTATTTTTTAGATGGAGTCTCACTTTGTCGCCCAGGCTAGAGTGCAGTGTCTTGATCAGAGCTCACTGCAACCTCTGCGTCCTGGGTTCAAGCGATTCTTCTGCCTCAGCCTCCCAAGTAGCTGGGATTACAGGCGCATGCCACCACGCCCAGCTAATTTTTGTATTTTTAGTAGAAACAGGTTTAACCATATTGGCCAGGCTGATCTTGAACTCCTGACATTGTGATCTGCCCTCCTCGGCCTCCCAAAGTGCTGGGATTACAGGCATGAACCACTGCGCCCAGCCAAAAAAAAATTGTTTGAATTAGCTGGGCATGGTGATGCCTGCCTTTAGATCCAGCTACTTGGGAGGCTGAGGTGGGAGGATTGCTTGAGCCCAGGAGATTGAGGCTGCAGTGAGAGGCTGCGGTGAGATCTGATCGCACCAGTGTGCTCCAGCCTGGGCAACAGAGCAAAACCCTGTCTCCAAAAAAAGAAAAAAGAAAAGAGCACTCGTAGAGGTGAGAGGACCTTCCTACAATAAAGGCTGTGTGGCCTCATGGTACAGGGGTGATAGCTACATAGCCAATGCCAACCCTGGGAGCCTGGCACACTGCAGATATTCAGGAACAGATGTTGGAATCCAGCCTCATTAACTGAATAAAGCAAGGGTATGAGCCCAGGCTGCTTCCAGCTCAGGCCCATTCTTGCTGTGTGACCTCGGGGGTGTAGAACAACATCTCTGAGCATTGGTCTTCTGACGCATCCAACAGGAATTCGTTTGTTCATTCATCGATTCAACAGATGTGTACTGACCACCTAGTCTGTGTTAAGCTCTAATGCATCAGAACCAGGAATACACTGGGGAACAACAAAAAATTTTACCCTTGGGAGCAGCAACAGGAAGAAAGAGGATGAATAAAATAAATAACTCGGCTATCTTAGAAGTTATGTCAGATAGTCATAAGTAGAAAAAGAAGGAAAACACATGTGCAGTGGCGGGAGCCCATAGTCTCAGCTACTCAGGAGGCTGAGATGGGAGGAGTCCTCGAGCCCAGGAGCCCAGGAGCTGCAGTGCATGGTGATCACAGCTGTGAATGGCCACTGCACTCCAGCCTGGGCAGCACAGTGAGACCCCATCTCTAAAAACAACAAAAGAACAAGAAGTAAGTGATGGGCACAGTGGCTCACGCTTGTAATCCCAGCACTTTGGGAGACCAAGACAGGTGGATCACCTGAGGTCAGGAGTTCAAGACCAGCCTGACCCACATGGTGAAAAACCAGCCTGGTCAAGGCATGGAGACCCTGTCTCTATGAAATTAATGAAATATTGCTCTGATATTTATCATATCACATTTTTACACACTGTAGATATTAGTGAAAAAATTAGCCAGGTATGTTGGTATACACCTGTAGTCCCAGCTAATCAGAAGGCTGAGGTAGGAGGATTCCTTGAGCCCAGTAATTCAAGGCTGCAATGAGCCACGATTGCACCACGGCACTCCAGCCTAGGCAACAGAGCAATACCCTGTCTCAAAAAAAATAAAAATAAAATTCCAGACCAGCCCTTCTCATCCACTCTACCTGCCACTTTTCCCCTTAACTGCCCCCTTGTCACAGTGTGTGTGTGTGTGTGTGTCTGTGTGCGTGTGTGTGTGTGTGTGTGGTGTGTGTGTGTGTCCGGAAACAGCGTCTCAATCTGTCACCAGGCTGGAGTGCAGTGGCGTGATCTCGGCTCACTGCAACCTCCACCTCCCGGGTTCAAGCAATTCTCCTGCCTCAGTCTCCCGAGTAGCTGGGACTACAGCAGCCCACCACCACGCCTGGCTAATTTTTTTGTGTTTTAGCAGAGATGGGGTTTCACTATGCTGGCCATAATCTCAATCTCCTGACCTTGTGATCCGCCCTCCTCGGCCTCCCAAAGTGCTGCGATTACAGGCTTGAGCCACCACACCTGACCTGTCACAGTCTTATCACCATCTCACATTTCACATACCTCACTTCCTAATCTTGTTCTCTGCCTGTCTTCCACCTATTAGCAGCTCAACTCCATGAGATTAGGAATTTGTATCTGTCTTGTTCATTGCCTCCCACACAGTAGGTGCTCAATGAATGTTTGTTGAATGAGTGACTGACCTCCTGCCTGACCAGCCCTGAAGCCCCGCCCCTCCAGGCTCTCTCATCCCTCCAATACCAGCCAGCCACCCTCAGCAATCCTTGTGTGTCCCTAGCACTCTCGCCTGGATTAGAGACAAATGTTCTGTCTGCCCCTATAAGCAGAAACGAGATCTGCTCTGGGAATTTCTGCTGAGGCCTCACCGACCTTGTTTTTCCTCCTTCCCTAAAACTGAATCCCCCAGAGCACCTGGTCTCCCAACCAGCAGACTGTGGCAAGGGGCAGATACCACTCAGAATTTCCTTCCCCACCTCCGGTCCCACGTGAGGCCTCTGAGGTTGCTCTGCTCACAAAGTGCTAATGCAGCCCCTGCCTGGTGCAGGCCAGATGGGGCTAGACAGGAGGGTGGGGGAAGGAAAGAAGGGGAGAGGCAGGAACTGTGGCCAGTAAACCAGGTCCTGGCCAGGCATGGTGGCTCACGCCTGTAATCCCAGCACTTTGGGAAGCCGAGGAGGGAGGATCATCCGAGGTGAGGAGTTCAAGACCAGCCTGGCCAACATGGCAAAACTCTGTTCTCTACTGAAAATACAAAAACTAGCCGGGTGTGGTGGTGCCTGCCTGTTATCTCAGCTACGTAGGAGGCTGAGGCAGGAGAATTGCTTGAACCCAGGAGGCAGAGGTTGCAGTGAGCGAGATCACACCACTGCACTACAGCCTGGGCTACAGAGCAAGACTCTGTATTTAAAAAAAAAAAAAAAAGTCCCCTGGGGTGGTGGGCAGGGGACCCAGGAAATTCTTCTTGGTGGGTGGTTGACAAAGAAAAAAACAGGAAGGATACGGATCACGGGTGATAGAGGCTCAGCACAGGCTGCTAAACTCACCTTCACCCCAGCCGGGAGCAGGGGCTCACGCCTGTAATCCCAGCACTTTGGGAGGCCGAGGCAGGCAGATCACGAGGTCAGGAGTTCAAGACCAGGCTGGCCAATATAGTGAAACCTTGTCTGTGCTAAACACACACACACACACACACACACATACACATACACAAATTAGCCAGGTGTGAGGGTAGGCGCCTGTAATCCCAGCTACTCAGGAGGTTGAGGCAGGAGAATTGCTTGAACCCAGGAGGTGGAGGTTGTAGTGAGCCAAGATCACACCATTGCACTTCAGCCTGGGTGACAGTGTGAGACTCCATCTCAAAAAAAAAAAAAAAAAAAAAATCACCCTCGACAAGAGATAGAAAGAAATTATTTAGAGAGATAGTGAAAGTAAGAGAGTCTTCCCCAGAGCTTCCCTTTTAACAAAAAGCAGCCCAGGCCGGGCGTGGTGGCTTCCACCTGTAATTCCACCTGAGGTGGGTGGATCATTTGAGGTCTGGAGTTTGAGACCAGCCTGGCCAACATGGTGAAACCTCATCTCTACTAAAAATGTAAAAAAAGTTATCTGGGTGTGGTGGCACACACCTCTAATCTCAGCTACTCAGGAGGCTGAGGCAGGAGAATCGCTTGAACCCAGGAGGCAGAGGTTGCAGTGAGCTGAAATCCTGCCATTACCCTCCAGCCTGGGCAACAGAGCAAGACTCCATCTCAAAAAATAAATAAATAGGCCAGGAGGGTGACTCGCACCTATAATCCCAGCACTTTAGGAGGCTGAGGCTGGCGGATCACCTAAGCTTAGGAGTTCAAGACCAGCCTGGCCAACATGATGAAACACCATCTCTACTAAAAATACAAAAATTAGCCAGGCATGGTGACAGTGCCTGTAATCCCAGCTACTTCGGAGACTGAGACAGGAGAATCACTTGAACCCAGTAGGTGGAGGTTGCAGTGAAGCAAGATTATGCCACTGCACTCCAGCCTGGGTGGCAGAGAAAGACTCTGTCTCAAAATAAATAAATAAATTAATTAATTAATTAAATATAAACTTCCACTCTTTTTTGAGACGGAGTTTCACTCTTGTTGCCCAGGCTGGAGTGCAGTGGGGCAGTCTTAGGTCACTGTAATCTCCACCTCCCAGGTTCAAGTGATTCTCCTGCCTCAGCTTCCCAAGTATATGGGATTACAGGCATGCACCACCATGTCTGGCTAATTATATATATATATATATACACATATATATATACACACATATATATATACACACATATATATATACATATATATACATATATATATATATATATACATATATGGTTTGTTTGTTTGTTTTATTAGAGGCAGCGTCTCTCCATGTTGGTCAGGCTGGTCTCAAACTCCTGACCTCAGATGATCCACCCGCCTTAGCCTCCCAAAGTGCTTGGATTACAGGTGTGAGCCACTGCGCCCGGCCAAACTTCCGCTCCTAACCTCATTCTTTGTGTGTTCACATCCTTGATTTCCTCCGCTGTGAGATAACGAACCTCAGTTATCACCCCAGTCAACAGCCCTTTCAATATCAGTCCCCCCAGATCCCCAAGGCTCAGTAAGGCTAGGCCAGGCTGAGCCATTTGAGTCTTGGAAGCTTAGGATGGAATGGGCCACGTGCCTCTGCCCCCACCCCCAGTAATTCCTAGCTTGAATCCCTTCAGCCTCTGTTGAAATGACTGGTCACAGTAGCCTCCTTTGTTTGGATTTCTAGTGCTAGAGTGTGACCTGGAAGAAAGTAACAATAGTGAGCATGTATTGAGCGCCTACTGGATGCCAGGCAGTAAGCACTTTTCATGCAACTATCTGATTCTTCCACCTTCCCTATTTATTTATTTGTGTGTTTATTCTACGAATGTTTTATTGTATTGTATTGCATTCTATTTATTTTCAGAGACACGGTCTTGTTCTGTTGCCCAGGCTGGAGTACAGTGGCATGATCATTGCTCACTGCAGCCTCAACCTCCTGGGCTCAGGCAGTCCTCCCACTTCAGCCTCCCAGGTAGCTGGGACTACAGGCGCATGCCAACAGCCTGGCTATCTTTTTTATTTTTTGTAGAGACAGGGGTTGCCCAATATTGCCCAGGCTGACCTCATAGTCCTATTCTCAAGTGATCCTTCTGCTTCCACCTCCCAAAGCTGTGCAATTACAGTCATGAGCCACCGCACCCAGCCTACTCAACAAAGATTTACTAAAAACCTGCTACAGGCCAGCTCTGTTCTAGGTGCAGGAATAAGGCGGTGAACAAGACAGACAAAACTCCATGCCTCACAGAGCTGAGTTGAGAGGAGAAGCCAATAATAAACAAGTCAGTCAAATGGATCACAGCTTAAATGGTGCTAAGAAGGAAACTATGGCCAGGTGCGGTGGCTCACACCTGTAATCCCAGCACTTTGGGAGGCCAAGGTGGGAGGTTCACTTGAGCCCAGGAGTTTGAGATCAGCTTGGGCAACGTGACAAAACCCCATCTCTACAAAAATACAAAAATTAGCCGGGCGTAGTGGCACACACCTGTAATCCCAGCTACTCAGGAGGCTGAGGCAGGAGGGTCGCTTGAGCCCAGAAGGCAGAGGCCACAGTGAGCCGAGATCATGACACTGCACCCCAGCCTGGGTAATAAGGCAAGACCCTGTCTCTAAAAAATAAATAAATAAAACCAGGAAGCGGGTGGGATCCATCAAGAGGGGAGCCCTTGCTGGCAGGGAATATTATAAGATAGGTATTGCGGACCTCATTCTACAGATGAGTAAACTCAGTCTCCAAGAAATAAAATCACTTCCAGAGGCCACACAGGGAGAGTGAGCTAGTACTGTAACTTGCCTCTCTGGGCTCCCTTTGAGTTCTGTCCTCTGGGTGAGTAGCTGAAGCACAGAAGAAGGGAGGTTAAGGAGAGACACCCAGAACAAGGCAGGGGTATCAGGTGCAGATGTGCAGGCTGTGCACTGCACAACTCCAGAAGCACCATTCATAGTGATCGCAATGTGAATGCCGCCCCCTTGAGTCTGGAAGGGCACAAGAATCACACATTAACGTGGTGGCCTGGAGATAGGGACAAGTCACACAGGTAGCCCTGGAAAGAAAGTCTCTAATGCCAGTTGTCTATTCTCTATAGCTTGCTTTTTTCACTTAATATATCAGCAGTCACTTCCCCACGTGAACACATGAAGATCTAGCTGAGTAGATCTCCCAAAGCTGATCCCTAGAGCAGTGACAGCACATTACCTGGGAATTTGTATAGACAGAGTCTTACTCTGTTGCCAAGGCTGGAGTGCCTTGGGATCACGGCTCACTGCAGCGTGGAACTCCCAGGCTCAAGCTATTGTCCCGCCCCAGCCTCCCGAGTAGCTGGTAATACAGGCGTGCACCACAACACTGGCTAATTTTCTTTTTTCTTTTCTTTTTTTTTTTTTTTTTTGAGACAGAATCTCCCTATATTACCCAGGCTGGTCTCAAACTCCTGAGCTCAAGTGATCCTCTCATCTCAGCCTCCCAAAGTTCTGGGATTACAGGTGTGAGCCACTGCCCTAGCCCATATTTCTTTATGGTTTTCTCTTCCATTAGACTGTAAGCTTGCAATGCAGGAGCCATGCCTACCTTTCTGACCTCTAGACCCAGCATACAGCAGATGGGTCTAATACATGCTTTGTCAGACTGCGGCAAAATATAGATTAGATATTAATATTATTTATGATATATATTTTAAAATTATATAAATATTACATTTACATATTATGATACAATTTATTTAAAATTTCAGCTTGGCCGGGCGCGGTGGCTCAAGCCTGTAATCCCAGCACTTTGGGAGGCCGAGGCGGGTGGATCACAAGGTCAAGAGATCGAGACCATCTTGGTCAACATGGTGAAACCCCGTCTCTACTAAAAATACAAAAAATTAGCAGGGCATGGTGGCGTGTGCCTGTAATCCCAGCTACTCAGGAGGCTGAGGCAGGAGAATTGCCTGAACCCACGAGGCGGAGGTTGCGGTGAGCCGAGATCGCGCCATTGCACTCCAGCCTGGGTAACAAGAGCAAAACTCCATCTCAAAAAATTAAAATAAAATAAAATAAAAATAAAAATAAAATAAATAAAATTTCAGCTTTAAATAATTGTTTTTGGTGGGGCACGGTGGCTCATGGCTGTAATCCCAGCACTTTGAGAGGCTGAGGCAGGTGGATCCCTGGAGCCGAGGAGTTCAAGGTTGCAGTGAGCTATGGTTGTGTCACTGCACTCCAGCCTGGGTGACAGAATGAGACCCTGTCTCAAAAAATAATAACATAATAATAATTTATTTATGAATAACTTTTATGAAAAAGTATTTATGAGTAGCTTTTATTTATATTAAATTTAATCAAAATATTTCTTGGACAGGCGCGTTGGCTCATGCCCATAAACCCAGAACTTCGGGAGGCTGAGGCGGGGGGGCGGGCGGGGGGAGGCGGAATCACTTGAGGTCAGGAGTTCGAGACCAGCCTGGCCGACATGACGAAACCCCGTCTCTACTAAAAAAACAAAAATTAGTTGGGTGTGGTGGCAGGCGCCCGTAATCCCAGCTACTCAGGAGGCTCAAGCAGAAGAATCATTTGAGCCCGGAAGGAGGAGGTTGTGGTGAGCCAAGATCGCGCCAGTACACTCCAGTCTGGGCGACAGAGACTGTGTCTCAAAAAAAAAAAAAAAATTAAAGTAATTTTATTCAAAATTATGTACATTAACGATATAATCGATATTGTGCCTTTTTTTTAAAGAGAAATTTTAATGTTTTAGAAGAATATACTTTTTGGAAAATATATGAAAAATAATTTTAATATGTGCTTTAGCCTCGGTGTACCAGAAGAGTCCCAGACAGGGTCGAGGGAGGCCTCAGTTCCACGTCGTCCCCTTCTGTCCCGCCAAGATGGATTTCCAGGCTCAAGGAAGTCCCCTCTCCCGTCCAACTACATCCTGCGAGGGGACGCAGCACCTGTCCCGCCTCTACCTGTCCGCGAGGTGACGCCATGCGCACCGGAGCGGCCCTCTGGAGTCCTTCATCTCTATGATCTCCGCCGCGGCCTGAGCGACCCGGAAGCCACGCCTGGCTGAGGGGTAAGTGCTTCCGGGTAGGAGCGAGGTGACCCTCGGCTGCTGCAGGAACCTGCAGCGACAGCCATGGGGGCGCACCTGGTGCGGCGCTACTTGGGCGATGCCTCGAAGGAACCCGACCCCCTGGATTTGCCAACCTTCCCTCCCGACTATGGCTTCCCGGAGCGCAAGGAGCGCGGTGAGGCCCAGTGCGCAGGCGCGGCCGGAGGGCTATGGGTACCGGCTGCCGAACCCCCGAACCCCGGGATCCCCAGAGCTGGGCTCTAACTTCGCGTGTTGTGTCTGGGTTTGGGTCTAAACTAGGTTCGGCGTTCAGAGGACGCGCGTGACCCCGCCTGAGTGTGGAGGCGTTCCAGGCCAAGGGTACGGCTGGAGCAAAAGCCAGGGAACAAAAGAAAGGCGACAAGTGGGGGATCGGGCAGGAATGCGGCGCGCAGAGATGGGCCGAGCCTTTTTTTGAGACAGAGCCTCACTTTGTTGCCCAGGCCGGCGTGCAGTGGCGCGATCTCGGCTCACTACAGCCTCCACCTCCCGGGATCAAGCGATTCTCCTGCCTCAGCCCCCCGAGTAGCTGTGATTACAGATGTCCGGCTGATTTTTTGTACTGTTCGAAGAGATGGGGTCTTGCTCTGTTGCCCAGGCTGAGTGCAGTGGCTCCATCACAGCTCTCTGCATTCTCGACGTCCTGGGCTCAAGCTATCCTCCCGCCTAAGCTTCTAGAGTAGCTGGGACTACAAGAGTGCGCCAGGATGCCAGTCTGATTTTTTATTTTTTGTGGAGACGGGGGTCTTGCCGTGTTGTTCAGGCTGGTCTCAAACTCCTGGGCACAAGTGATCCTGCTCAGCCTCCCAAAATGCAGGGATTGCAGATGTGAGCCACTACTGTTTTTTGGTTCCTGTGTTTGTTTTTGTTTTTAATGTAGTAATATCACGGGCATGAGAGCGCTAGCTCTGGGCCACGCCCCTCATTAGGCACTGCAGATACCGCAGGTAACAGGAGGGATGCAGGCCCTGTCTCCAGACAACTCACAGCTCAGTGGGAAAGATAGTAGAATCAGGCAGAGCTGGGGGGTATCCAGGCAGGCTTCCAGAAGGCAGTGGCTGGAAACAAAGATGTGAAGGGTGGCTGGGCCCAGTGACTGATGCTTGTAATCCCAACACTTTGGGAGGCTAAGGTGGGGAGATTACCTGATATCAGGAGTTCGAGACCAGCCTGGCCAATATGGTCAAACGCCATCTCTACGACAAAATACAAAAATTAGGCCAGGCACAGTGGCTCACACCTGTAATCCCAGCACTTTGAGAGGCTGAAGACAGCGGATCACCTGAGGTCAGGAGTTCGAGACCAGCCTGGCCAACGTGGTGAAACCCCATCTCTACTAAAAATGTAAAAATTTGCCAGGGGTGGTGGTGCATGCCTGTAATCCCAGCTACCTGGGAGGCTAAGGCAGGAGAATTGCTGGAACCGGGGAGGCGGGGGCTTCAGTGAGCTGAGATCAGGCCACTGTACTCCAACTGGGGTGGCAGAGTGAGACTCCATCTGGAAAAAGAAAAAGATGTGACGGGGCATGGGTAGGGATTGACCAGAGAGAGTGGCAGAGCCAAGGCTTCTATGCAGAGGAGGGACACAATCAGGTTTGGTTGGTCCAGAGGTCCCACTGTCTGCTGAGTGTGCAACAAGCTTGAGACAGACCTCTAAGCAGCCTGGATTTGAGAGAAAGTTGGGAGGTGGTATCATGACTCCAGTGTCCTCACTCCAGGTAGTCCTTCCACCCCAGTGAACCTGCAGTCCACTGGTCCGTCCACCTCCCTCCCGCTGCCTCACATATCCTGCTTTACCCAAGATCAGCTTTGCAAACGCCAGCAACCCACTGCGCTTCTTGCTCACTTACTCTGGTTAAACTCATCCTCTTCCCTTCTTTGGTGCCTGTCCCTGTGCAACTGAACATAGTGATGAGGGAGATAAGAAAAAAACAACCCTGAGCCAGGCAGAATGGCTCGTGCCTATAATCCCAATGCTTTGGGAGGCCGAGGCAGGAGGATTGCTTCAGGCCAGAAGTTCAAGAACAGCCTGGGCAACATAGCAAGACCCCGTCTCTGCAATTTTTTTTTGTTTTTTGTTTTTTTTGTTTTTTGAGACAGAGTCTTGCTCTGTTGCCCAGGCTGGAGTGCAGTGGTGCTGTCTCCAGCTCACTGCAACCCCTGCCTCCCAGGTTCAAGTGATTCTTCTGCCTCAGCCTTCTGAGTAGCTAAGATTACAAGCATATGCCACCATACCGGGCTAACTTTTTGTATTTTTAGTAGAGATGGTTTCACCATGGTGGTCAGGCTGGTCTCGAACTCCTGACCTCAGGTGATCCACCCACCTCAACCTCCCAAAGTGCTGGGATTACAGGAATGAGCCACTGCGCCTGGCCAAATTGTTTTTTTATTATTAAATTATCTGGGCTTCAGTTCCTGCAGTCCCTTCTGACTGGTCTCCTGATTGGTTCTCCTGTGGACTCTTCATGCTGCCTGGCCTTTCTCTTACCTCCCAATCCTTCACTTTCTCCCTCCCTCCTAGGCCACCGTCCCCTGCCCTGCTTTCCTCCTTTCCACCCCCATTCAGCCAGTGACTTTGCTCACTGCAATATCCGCCTTCCCACTTCAAGCGATTCTCCCATCTCAGCCTCCTGAGTAGCTGGGATTACAGGCGTGCGCCACCACACTTGGCTCATTTTTGTATTTTTAGTAGAGACAGGGTTTTGCCATGTTGGCCAGGCTGGTCTGGAACTCCTGACCTCAAGTGATCCACCCATCTCGGCCTCCCTAAGTGCTGGGATTACAAGTGTGAGCCATGGCGCCAGGCCCTTATTTATTTATTTATTTATTTATTTATTTATTTATTTATTTAGAGAGGTGGGCTCTTGCTCTGTTGCTTAGGCTGGAGTGCAGTGGCGTACCTGTCACTCACTGAAGCCTCAAACTCCTGGGCTCAAGCGATCCTCCTGATAGCTCTGGCTGCAGGTGTGCACCACCATGCCCAGATCATTTGCTTATGTTTTTCTAGACATGGGGTCTTCCTGTGTTGTGCAGGCTGGTCTCCCTAATGCTTAAGCACTGCCAGACACGCTGTGGCGCTCTGTGTTCTGTCTGTTCTGTGTCTCCCTCTGAGGGCAGGGATGCTTGCGCATTGTGTTGCCGGCTGTATCCCAACTACTAAGCACACAGTAGGTGTTATGAGGTCTTTTCTGCCAGCTGATTGTAAGTTTGAGGCAAAAGCAGAGGAGTCTAGGATTGCCACCTGGAGCTCCAAGCGCCCGTAGGGAACGGTGGGGGACTGCAGGTCATACCCAGGCCTGGGGCTCAAGTGAGGTGTCGGGTAGAGGGACCACATTGGGCTCATCTACATACGGGGTGGCAGCAGAAAAGAAGGCTCTCAGGCCAGACGCAGTGGCTCATGCCTGTAATCCCAGCAATTTGGGAGGCCAAGATGGGTGGATCACTTGAGGACAGGAGTTCGAGACCAGCCTGGCCAACATGGTGAAACCCCATCTCTACTAAAAATACAAAAATGGGTTGGGTGTGTTGGCGGGCCCTTGTAATCCCAGCTACTCGGGAGGCTGAGGCAGGAAAATCGCTTGAACCCAGGAGACGGAGGTTGCAGTGAGCCGAGATCGCGCCACTGTGCTCCAGCTGGGTGACAGAGTGAGACTCCATCTCAAAAAAAAAAAAAAAAAACAAGAAAGAAAAAGGCTCTCTGAACAAGGCTGTGGGGCAGCCATAGAGATGGCAGGGAACCTGGGAGGTGGGAGGTGGGAGGTGGGAGGAGCCACATGAAAGAAGCAAGCAAGCAGGCGGGATGCTGGTGTCCTGGGCTGTTGGGTGGCCCTGTGAGAGCAGGGGCTGGGCAGCAAGGGGCTGGGGCAGAAGCCAGAGAGTGGGACAAGGGGCAAGGGAGGAGGACCTGGGCCCGAGTGGGATGAGAGCACCGCAGCTAGGAAGCAGAGGGGAGAGAAGCCAGCCTGGAACCGCTGCCGTTGAGACGCGAATGTGTCTGTCTCGCTTGGCGGATGGGAAGGAGCTGGGACAAAGATGTGGAGGTCAGGAGGGCCAGGGGCTGGGTCTGAGGGAGGCAGCGGGGAAGGAGTGCAGGATCCCCAAGCACAGGCTGGGGGTGAGTTGCCAAGATTCCTGACGCCCCCGTGGGCATCCTCCTGAAGGTATATTTGTCCCAAGTCGGGTTTGCTAGGGGAGTGGGGCGCCAAGACGAGTCCAGCTGTCTTCTGAGCCTGTGCCTAAGTACCTTACAGGTTCTGTTAACTCAGTGGATGCTTGGGTAACGTCCATGACCTGAGGGTCAGTTCTGAGACTCAGAGAGAGGCCATGCCTCCAGCCAGTGCAGAACTGGGACTCAGGCAGGTTTCAGACAAGAAAGGCTGGGAGTGCTGACTGGAGCTCCAGGTGCAGGTTGGGGACTGAGGCAGTGCTCTGGGAGAAGGTGGATTCTGAGCTGGGACTCTGCATGCAAAGCGGAGCTGTTGAGAGTTGGGGCAGGCATCCTTGGGGGAGGGGAGGCGAGGATCCCACGAGGGAGTTGAGGTGCCTTGGGTGATGGAGAGCCTTCTGTCTGGGCCTGGGTGTCTGGAGTGGGCTTTGTGCAAATTGGAAACAGGCCCCTTCAGGACAGTGCATCCGAGAGAGGCAGCTGCCATCCACTGCCATCTGCCACCTGGATGTCCATGGGGGACACCCCGAGGTGTGGCTTCCTGATGCCGTGTGCCTCGGTCCCTGTGGGATCCCTGGAATTGGGGTGGGGGGCCTCTGGCCTGGTTGAACCCCACCCACTCCCTGCAGAGATGGTGGCCACACAGCAGCAGATGATGGACGCACAGCTGAGGCTCCAGCTGCGGGACTACTGTGCCCACTACCTCATCCGGCTGCTCAAATGCAAGCGCGACAACTTCCCCAATATCCTGGCCTGCAAGCACGAGCGGCATGACTGGGAGTACTGCGAGCACCGAGAGTGAGTCCCTGGCCTCCCACACCCCACACCCCCCTGGCCCACCGGAGTCCCCCACAGCCCTGGCTGGCTCAAGTCCCCTACATCTCTGGTCTGCACCTCACCCACCCGGGTCCTGGCCCTAGGCAGGATGTGGCTCCTGAGGCCAGGATCCTGAATTGACCCTGAGGTTTCTAGCCTGGCCCCACCTTAGTCCCAGAGAGTGCTCTTTAGGGGCCTGTTGGATGGGGACAGGGCAGGTGGCTGAAGCCTCCTGGGGAGTGGCCAAGCCAAGGTTCCAGTGGGAGGCCCTGCCACCTTCGTAGGCAGACCTCAGACCCAAGCCACAGGCACACAGGTCCTGTCCTCTTCGGAGGCCCCTCCAGTGCTCTGGGACAGCCCCTTCGCTTCCCGGGGCTTGGAGGGCGGGGGCCATGTCCTGGCCATGGACCTGACAGTCCATCTGGCCCTCTGCTGCAGCTATGTGATGCGCATGAAGGAGTTTGAGCGGGAGCGGCGGCTGCTCGTGCGGAAGCAGCGGCGGGAGAAGAAGGCGGCGGCAAAGTTGGCCAAAGGCCAGGGACCCGGAGAAGCAGCCCCCGAGGTGGCCCTGTAGGGGGTGCGCCCCCCACCCTATGAACCAGTCAAATAAAACCTTTCGGCCCCTCAGCCTGAGCCCCCTCTTACCGTGCCAGCTTGAGGCTGGGGAGAGCAAGGGGCAGTGTGGTGGTCCCCAAGCCCAGAATGACACACACAGAGCCTGAGTCCAACTGGGGCAGGTGGGTTTTATTCCAGGTGCTGGAGAGCTGTGAGCCCTGCCCCTACCCTGGGATGCCCCCGGGGTGGGGGCTGAGCCCAGGCAGGGGTGAACGCTCAAAGCAGGAAGGGGATGATGGGCATGCGCAGGGGCGGGTAGTCCCGGAACTCTTTCAGGTAGCTGCGGTGCTTGCCCTTGGCCCAGATGGTCATCTGGGTGAAGCCTACCAGGGAGAACAGGGCCACTGCAGGGAAGAACGGGCATCAGGGAGGAGCTGCCTGCCCGGAGGAGCAGGGCCCCACAGAGGGAGGGCTGCAGGCTCACCTGGGAGACACTGCGTCATGATGGCGAAGCCGATCCAGGACCCCACCTGTGGGCAGGGGCGGAGGGTGAGGGCCGGCAGGGCTGGGCAAGGACTGCTGTTCCGCCAGCCTCGCGCACCCCGTGCATGTGGCTACCCTGGACTTGCCCAGCCACCTCCCCAGATCCCTGCTTTCCGAGTGACGGGTGGAAGCCCAATTCCAGTGTAGGCATGGCTGTATACAGCGGAAACGCAGCAGCACACGCCTCCCGGCCCCCAGAGCAGGGAGGCAGCGGTCTCCACCTCCCAATGCTCCCTGTGCAGGGGGCAAAAGCAGCTGCCCAGCCAGGCGTCCCCTCCTAGAGGCTGCCCCTCCACATGGGACCCCAAGCCCCAGGGTAGACAGGGATAAGCAAGGCAGCCCCTCACCTCGTAGGTGTAGTTGGGGCAGGACACCAGCAGGAAAAGCCACGTGAAGGGGTTCTTGGTGGGGTACGGGATCTTCCGAGTCTTGGACCCTGGCAGGCAAGGCAGAAAGAGTCAAACCCCCTCATCCAGCCCAGCTGTCCCCCTTCCCCCTGCAGGCACTCACCAGCGGGCCGCAGGTCCCGCAGGGCCATGTGGATGGAGAAGTTGCCAAGCTGGCAAATCTGTCAGAAAAGCAGGATCAGCCCAGGGCCACCCAGGCTCCCCCAATCCCGTCCCCACCCCCAGCCTCCTTACCACAAAGATGGCGAGTGCCAGCTTCACCTGCTGAGCACCGTAGGCTGAAAAGGAAGCAAAGATGGGAGCCCATAAGGGGAGGGCACGGTGGGTAGGGACCGTGGGGGAGGGAAGCACGGTCTGAGGCTACTTACTAGGGGGCGTGTAGAGAGGGTGGTTGATGTAATAGGCCATCCATGCAGCAAAGCCCCAGTAGTAGGTGCAATTCTGAAAGGGAGCAGAGCAGGGATGGGACTTGGGCGAGCGCTGGAGAGGGCAGGTTCTGCCCATGTCTCATCCCTAGGGGATTGGAAGCATGGTAGGGGAGGACAGGAGCCTAGGGGTGGGGCGGGGGCAGAGCTCTGTGGGGTTAGGGCTGCAGAGAATAGGTGGGGCCTAGAGGTGAAGCTAGGGTGGGGCTAAGGCAGGGCTCTGTGAGGGCGTGGTGAACAGGAGGGGCCTAGGGGTGGGGCTAAGGCAGGGCTCTGTGGGGGCGTGGTGAACAGGAGGGGCCTAGGGGTGGGGCTAAGGCAGGGCTCTGGTGAACAGGAAAGGCCTAGGGGTGGGGCTAAGGAAGGGCTCTGTGAGGGCGTGGTGAACGGAGGGGCCTAGGGGTGGGGCTAAGGCAGGGCTCTGTGAGGGCGTGGTGAACAGGAAGGGCCTAGGGGTGGGGCTAAGGCAGGGCTCTGTGAGGGCGTGGTGAACGGAGGGGCCTAGGGGTGGGGCTAAGGCAGGGCTCTGTGAGGGCGTGGCGAACAGGAGGGGCCTAGGGGTGGGGCTAAGGCAGGGCTCTGTGAGGGCGTGGCGAACAGGAGGGGCCTAGGGGTGGGGCTAAGGCAGGGCTCTGTGAGGGCGTGGTGAACGGAGGGGCCTAGGGGTGGGGCTAAGGCAGGGCTCTGTGAGGGCGTGGTGAACAGGAGGGGCCTAGGGGTGGGGCTAAGGCAGGGCTCTGTGGGGGCGTGGTGAGCAGGAGGGGCCTAGGGGTGGGGCTAAGGCAGGGCTCTGTGGGGGCGTGGTGAACAGGAGGGGCCTAGGGGTGGGGCTAAGGCAGGGCTCTGTGGGGGCGTGGTGAACAGGAGGGGCCTAGGGGTGGGGCTAAGGCAGGGTTCTGTGAGGGCGTGGTGAACAGGAAAGGCCTAGGGGTGGGGCTAAGGAAGGGCCTAGGGGTGGGGCTAAGGCAGGGCTCTGTGGGGGCGTGGTGAACAGGAAGGGCCTAGGGGTGGGACTAAGGCAGGGCTCTGTGTGGGCGTGGTGAACAGGAAAGGCCTAGGGGTGGGGCTAAGGCAGGGCTCTGTGGGGGTGTGGTGAACAGGAAGGGCCTAGGAGTGGGGCTAAGGCAGGGCTCTGTGGGGGCGTGGTGAACAGGAGGGGCCTAGGGGTGGGACTAAGGAAGGGCTCTGTGAGGGCGTGGTGAACAGGAAGGGCCTAGGGGTGGGACTAAGGCAGGGCTCTGTGAGGGCGTGGTGAACAGGAAAGGCCTAGGGGTGGGGCTAAGGCAGGGCTCTGTGGGGGCGTGGTGAACAGGAGGGGCCTAGGGGTGGGGCTAAGGCAGGGCTCTGTGAGGGCGTGGTGAACAGGAAGGGCCTAGGGGTGGGGCTAAGGCAGGGCTCTGTGGGGGCGTGGTGAACAGGAAGGGCCTAGGGGTGGGGCTAAGGCAGGGCTCTGTGAGGGCGTGGTGAACAGGAAGGGCCTAGGGGTGGGGCTAAGGCAGGGCTCTGAGGGCGTAGTGAACAGGAGGGGCCTAGGGGTGGGGCTCGGTGGGGGCGGGATGGGGCGGAGAGGCAGGGTGGGCTCTCACCTTGAAGATGTTGCGCAAAGGCATGGTGCCATGGGAGAAACGGTGCACGAAGAGCGTCTCCAGCAGGCGCTTGACATAGTGGAATGAGTGGCAGATGCAGGCGAGGCTGGTCGGGGGGAGCGGGCTCAGCGGGGGCTGGTCCGGCAGGTCTTCCGCTTTCCCCTACCCTCCCCACGCCTGCCCCACTTACTGCACCACTGTGTGCCGGCTGGACGTGAAGTCGTATTTGTGGCCATAGATGAAGGGCACTCGGAAGTAAAAGAGCAGGTAGATGAAAAGTGGCCCCGCATACTCTGTTAGGAAGACCTGAGGGTAGAGGGGGCAAGATCAGTCATCCAGTCGGCTGACGGGAAAGGAGGCCGTGGGCAGCGTTAGGACTCACCGTCACCCAGCTGATCTGGGCCCCCAGGTCCCGGAAGTAGAGTGTAGCCGTGGTGCCCACAGGCAGCTTCTGTAGAACATCCTCATCCTTCAGGGACTTGCCCTCTGCAGAGAGGCAGGCCAGGGCTCAGGGGGCTGCCCCGGCCTTCTCCCACTGCCACCCAGGAGCCCAGGGGGTGGGCCAAGCGGACAGCTATACTCACTGGGGTCCAGGCGGAGGGATTGGCGGGCGGGGTACCACTGCGGGTCTGCAGGGAGAACAGGGCAGTCAGTCCACAGCCTGGCAGGGCTCAGCAGGTCCACTGCCCAGCCACTGTATCAGCGTCTCAGGGTTCCCAGGATGCAAGGACCCCCACAGCTCCTCCCCCCGGGGGGCAAGGCCTCAGGCCCGTGCAGTTCCAGGCCACTGGCTGGAAGAGCATGGACAGAAGCAGGATCCTGTCCTTCCCAGAGCCCAGCAAGGGCGTTCCTGCGGAGTGCCACGTGGGGGCGCCTGCCCCAGTCACACCCCAGAAGCCTGGGCCACACACGGGCATCTCTGCAGGCCCTGGGAGAGGCATGCAGGACGGGATCCCTCCCACCCTGAGGTTCTGATGGGGTTGCAGATGGCAGTGTGGCCCGGCCTCTGACTCACGGGTCTTGGTGAAGAGGTTCTTGATCTCCGCAATGGTGGCATGGGGCTCCACCTGGGGAGGTAGAGGGACCCAGGATGGGGAGGTAATGAAGGGGAGGACAAGCTATGAGTTGGGCTGCAGCTCTGGGAAGCAGGAAGGGCTAGGGTCCAGGCCTCTGCCTCCATGGTCAGGGAAGGAGCAGCGAGGGCCCTACCAGTGTGGGGACAGCGTGGGCCTCGGCTGGCATGCCCCCAGCCGGGCTAGAGGCAGATTAAGCATTTCTCTGCCCCTCCTCTCCACTCCTCACCCATGACTCCCCCAGGCGCAAAGGCCCTCTGTCTTTCCCAGGGACAGACAGCCCAAGCCCCTTCCCCCACGCCTGGCCTCAGCAGGGGCAAGGCTCACTCCTCTACCACCCTCCCAGGACCCAAATCCCTGCAGGGACCACTGAGGCTGCCATGCCTCCATTTCCGCCACACCGAGGGGCCACAGCTATCCACCCTACCCCAAGTGAGGGCATACTCCTCCATAGGGCAGGGGGGTGGGGCATGAAGGGCCCAGCTGGACAGCTCCTGGGCTGGAAGGAACGGGGTCCCAGGCCCAGTGCCCTTGGCCCAGGGCAGCCCATACCCCAGTCCTACCTTGTCCAGGAAACACAGCTTCTCCCTTGTCTTTGCATCCAGAATCTCCACCTCGAAGAAGAGAACAGCCTTTTTAGGTTTCTTGGCCACCTTTGGGGGTGCGGGCCTGGGGAGCCCATTGAGACCAGGGAGGAGGCCTGGGGTAGCCTCCCGGGCCACCAAGCTCAAGTTCATGTCCATGCCGCCTGCCACCCGCCCTGCTGCTCGCCTCTGCCTACGGTGGCCAGCAGCCCCAGCTGCCGGCCGTCAGCCCCCACCACCGACCTCCCCACGCGAAGCAGCCCTGGGCCGGGCAGGCGCGATCAAATTCTGCCGCGGTGCTGGAAAGGAGCCCGTGCCGGCCCTGGTGCTGCCGGCTCCTGTGCCAGATGTAACCCGAGTGGCAACCACAGCCACAGCCCAGCTAAATATAAAACCACCAGATTGCGCCCTCCAGAACCTAAGCCACAGACCTTCCCTGAGGGGGTTTGGGAGTCACCCCACCCCCAGAAGCCAGGCTGCCCTGAAAGCAGCTTTTGAGTGTTCACAGCCCATCAGCAGCACCAGGGCAGGGAGAGCTCCAGGGGCGAGCATGGCGACACCTCCCAGCCCCCCACCCTGCACAGAGCCAGTGGCCAGAGGAGGGGGAGAGACCAGCAGGCCACCCAGGCCCCGGCTCGCAGCTCAGGCCTGGAGAGTTGACTAGGCTTGGAGAAATCCCAGCTATTTTGAGACTCTGCCAGACAGATCATCCCATTTCCCCTTCTGAGCTGTAAGAGACACTTTGGATTATTTTCCTTGTGCATCTGTGTTACTAGGGAGGTGACAGATTCCGGAGTTATTGGTGCAGAGAGCCTCTCTCGAAGTGTGGAAAGGATCAGGGCTCAGGGAAGGTTTAGGCAGGCGCCCCCAGCCTGGGCTGAGGAGGCCTCCCTGACCTCCCTCCCCACCCGCTTCTCACTTGTAGCCACCTGTGGGGTATGCTTCCTACTGAGTTAGTGCAAACACCGCACCCCCAGCCAGGACCTGCGCCCCCTAAAGCCTGGTGCTTCCTGCATCCAAGAGCCAGACCTGTGCCAGCCCCCGAGGGAGGAGCCCGGCCCAACCCTCCCTGAGCCCCCAGGCCAGTGATGGACGCTGGGGATGCAGAGGGGCAGGGCTGGACAGAAGTAGTCCCTGGGGATCCGACCCCCACACGCAGGGGACAGGGGGCAGTGCTATCCCATTACACAAGGGTCCCTCCCAAGTCAGCCACCAGCCAGTGATTCTTGGGGTATCCTTCCTACTCATAGAAGGGGGTCCCCAGAGGCTGCCTGAGGAAAAGGAGCAGGACTCAATGCTCAGAAACAAACCTCAGGGCCAGGCCCATCTCAGGGCAGGTCCACACACCCAGAGCTCAGGAAGACCAGGCCAGGCACCTGAAGGAGAGGGCACCATGGTGAAGCCAGAGAGGCCGGGCACCCCTCCCGCACCACAGTGGGCGACACAGGGGGCTTGGCAGCCTGCACTCAGGGCCTATACAAAACCAGTCCTGTCCTGCAGTTCCTGGGGGACCCCAGGCACGTCACCTCTCTCTAACCCTCAGCCAGGGGCAGGTAGGAAGCAGACAACCCTCCAGGACTGTGAAGTTCCCCTGAGACTATGTGGGTGATGCACCAGCTGACTCCTGACAGATGGTGGGCACCCCATGGGATGGGAGGCTTGGCTCAGCTCCCCATTCCCCTGATGGCCTGGCGGTCACCACAGCAGGGGGGCCTACCTCCCCAGCTATGACACACTCACACCCCTTCCTGGACATGAGGGTGGGAATGGGCCCAGCAGTGAGGAAATCCTGGCCCATGGGGCCTCCTGAGTCCCTGCTGTCAACTCCACACTGCCTGGCCGTGTGGCCTCTCGGGGAAGATTACTGAACCCCTCCGAGCCACAGGGATAACAAGAGCAGAGGGCTGGCCCATGGCGGGACCAGGAAAAAGAGCTCGGTCACACCACATGGGACACCAGGCCCCACCACGGGGATCTGTGGGAGAGGGACAGAGGACACGGAGCGGGGTACATGGGAAAGGGTTAGCACAGCAGGGCCCTGGGCGGGCACGGGGCCTGCCCTGTGGCTGCAAGGATATTAATAGTTCCTGGGCCCCAAGCAGGCAGTGCCCACATGCCTCCAAGCCCGTGTGGCCGGCAGGAAGGCAGCCCGGCGTCCACAGGGAGAGGAGGCCTCCGAGTTCCTGCTGAACCACTCAACAGCTTAAAATACAACTAGCCCCTCTCCCTGTCCAGCCAGCTGCTAGTGGGAGGGGTGAAATCCTACCCTGCTCCCCCAACCCGGGCACCGAACCAGGGCCCAGGAGGGAGAGAACAGCCGTCGAGTCCCGGCTAGCTGCTGGGAGAGGACGATGGGCAGCAGGAGGGGGCGGCCAAGAGGGGGCCACGCTCACAGCTGCGGTGGCAGCGCCCAGGCCAGCCTGAGGCCCTAGGAGAGGAGATGCCGGAACCCGCAAGGAGGTAAGCCCGGGCTGCAGGGCAGTGCCTAGGGGCCCCCAAGGGACGGCTGCTCTCTCTCATGCCTGCCCCAAATCCCCAGCCCATTGCCCATCTTCCCCTAGAGAGAGAACAGAAAGGCCCTGGGGGGAACGTGGGACCTCTCCGTACTGTTTTTACAAATCCCCATGACTCTCTTTTCTTTTTTTTTTTTTTTCTTTTTGAGACAGATTCTTGCTCTGTCACCCAGGCTGAAGTGCAGTGGCAAGATCTTGGCTCACCACAACCTTATCTCCTGGGTGCAAACGATTCTCCTGCTCAGCCTCCCGAGTATCTGGGATTACAGGCACATGCCACCATGCCCAGCTAATTTTTTGTATTTTAGGAGAGATGAGGTTTCACCATGTTGCCCGAGCTGGTCTCGAACTCCTGAGCTCAGGCAATCCACCCCACCTCGGCCTCCCAAAGTGCCAGGATTACAGGTGTGAGCCACCGCACCTGGCCTATAATTATCTCAAAGTAAAAAGTTAAGTAAGCTATTCCGGGTGTGGGGGAGGGGGGGAAGAAACAAGTTATACTAGGTGAAGCAAGCCAGACACAAACAGTCCCATATCTATGCGAAATGCCCAGAGCAGACAGAAAGCAAATTGGAGGTGGCCAGTGGCTGGGTCGGGGGCAGAGGGATGGGGAGGCTGCTGCTGGGCCCCTGGTCTCCTCTGGGGTGAGGAAAATGTTCTGGAACAAAACAGAGGTGGAGGCTGACAACACTGTGCATGCACTCAGTGCCACTGTTCGCTTTTAAACAGTTTCACGTTATGTGAATTTCACCTCTATAAATTACTTTTTAAAGGGGCCAGGGATAATAAACAGGCCTCAAATACCCATCAAAATAAAAAGTCAGGTAGCAGAAGCAGGAGAGGTTCCCCACTCCCCCCCACGAGACCTCAGCAAGGGCTCACCCCCCACACCCCACTGCCACCCCAACCCTTGCTGACACACACACACACACACACACACACACCCCTGCCCAGGCCTGAGGCCAGCACAGGGCCGGGGCTCTCAGGGGATGCCCAGGGCTGCAGAGGGCACAGGTGGCTGCTGAGAAGAGCCCCAGGCAGGGGGTCCTAGGCACAGACGGGGAGGTGGCAGGCTCCAACCACATCTCTGGGAGAAGCGGTGAGGCAGGGAGGAGAAGGGGGCCCTCCAGAGGAAGCCCACAGAGGGGCTGGGAGGGGCTGAGATTTCTGGGCGAATGAAGGGAGGCCTGTGGTGGGGGCTACTGGTGTCAGCAGGTCTCAGCGGTAGTCACGGGCAATGGGTGTGGCCCCAGAGCCTCCAGCACGATGGGCAGGGAGAGGACAGGAGCGGTCAGGCGCTCTGGTGGCATGTGGCTCTGTGATGACAGTTCCACTAGCCTGCGAGGAATTCTCACCAAGAGGCCCAAGATTCCCAGGCCCAACCCATAGCAACTCAAGGCAGCACGAAGTCAGGGCCCGAAGCCCACCCTGCAGGAGGGGAGCGGGGTGAGGTCTGGCCCCCCCCCAGCCCAGAAGGGAGCGCCCAGGGCCTCGGGCAAGTAACAGGGCCCCGGTCTCCACTGTCTTTGTGATTATGAAGATATTACTAATAGGGGTAGGAAGAGTGGAAAGAGGGGCTCTCGGGGGACCACACCTGCCTGGTGGGTCAACAACCCAGAGAAGCAGAATCACAGGGCAGTCGGTCCCGAGGGCGGCGGGGGCATTTGCACTGGCTTTGCCCTCTGCCCAAAGGCTCTCCTCCGCACCACAGGGTTCCTCCCTGCCCTCCTGAGGCCTTCAGAGGACTGCTTGGCAAGGCCTTCCTGGCCATCTTTCTTTTTTTCTTTTTTTTTTTTTTTTTTTTTGAGATAGTGTCTCTGTCTGTTACCCAGACTGGAGTACAGTGTCAACGATCTCAGCTCACCGCAACCTCCACCTCCTAGGTTCAAGTGATTCTCCTGCCTTAGCCTCCCAAGTAGCTGGAACTACAGGCGCCTGCTACCACACCCAGCTAATTTTTTTTTTTGGATTTTTAGTAAAAATGGGATTTCACCATGTTGGCCAGGCTGGTCTCGAACTCCTGACCTCAAATGATCTGCCTGCCTTAGCTTCCCAAGGTTTGGCGTGAGCCACCACACCTGGCCGGGACATCTATTTGAAAGAGTGACCCCCCCACACCCCACCCCACCCCCCGCCAGGCCAGGCTCAGTGGCTCACACCTGTAATCCCAGCACTTTGGGGGGCCAAGGCGGGCGAATCACCTGAGGTCGGGATCCAGACCAGCCTGACCAACATAGAGAAACCCCGTCTGTACTGAAAATACAAAATTAGCCATGCCCGCAATCCCAGCTACTCAGGAGGCTGAGGCAGGGAGAATTGCTTGAACCTGGGACAGCGGAGGTTGCAGTGAGCCGCGATGGCACCGCTGCACTCCAGCCTGGGCGACAGAGTGAGAATCCGACTCAGTAAATAAATAAATAAATAAATATGATTAGACCAACGCTAGCAGAACACCCATGCCAGATGCACAGTGGGCCAAGCCCTGGCAGGACACGCAAGGTCCTTTCTCCTGGGACACTGACCACGATGTTGAAGGGCCCCATCTACAGGAAGCCGGGGCCAGACAGCTGGTGCAGTGATGCCTCACGAGCAGGTCATAGTGAACCCAAACCCTAACAATAGAGAGATACTTTCCCTGCATAGGCTGAGCCAACCCATCACCACCAGGATGACCGGCGGCAAGCACTGGAGGCTGCAACGCTCTCCACTGCCCCCTTGTGGCCGCAGCCTCACTCCCGCCGGCCGTAAGGGCGCCCGCAGCAGCCGGCTCAGGCACAGTCCCAAAGCCTGCGTCAGAGACGGAGACAGCTCTGGTGCAGAATGCAGAATGGGACCTTAACGCTAGCCCTGCCATCAGCCAAGAGAGCTCAGGGAGCCTGCGTTCATACATCCATTCATTCATTCCTGCCTCCCTCCATCCACATCCCAGGCGCTGATCCAGGTCCCGGAATATGGCAGTGAAGAAAACCAGGCCGGAAGTCTGGCACGGTGGCTCACACCTGTCATCCCAGCACTTTGGGAGGCTGAGGCGGGTGCATCACCAGGCCAGGAGTTTAAGACCAGCCTGACTAACATGGAGAAACCCCGTCTGTACTAAAAATACAAAATTAGCTGGGCATGGTGGTGCATGCCTGTAATCCTAGTTACTGGGGAGGCTGAGGCAGAATCCCTTGAACCTGGGAGGCGGAGGTTGCAGTGAGCCAAGATCATGCCATTGCACTCAGGCCTGGGAAACAAGAGACTCCATCTCAAAAAACAATAATAATAAAGCCAGGCTCTGGGCTTCATGGGACCTGAATTCTAGCCTGTGTGTGCAGGGGGAGCAGCAGGGTGGGGACAGAGAGCCATGCCATGTTTTGTCACCAAGTGTCATGAACAAAACTAGAAGGTCGGGGAGGTATCAGGAGTAGAGAAGATGGCCTTTTTTTTTTTTTTTTTTTGAGACAGAGTCTCTCTCACTGTCACCCAGGCTGAAGTGCAGTGGCAATACCCTCCTCTGCTCAAGAACCCTCTATGGCTGCCACTTTACTCAGAGTAAAAGCTAATGTCCTCCCCATAGCCCACAAAGACGTGACACTGTCCGCCACATCACCTTGCAGCCCTCACCTCCTCCCACCCTCTCCCTGACTCACTCCACTCAGGCCACACAAGCCTCCTGGCTGCTCAGACACGCTGGACAGGGTCCAGCCCCAGGACCTCTGCCTAAACTGCACTGGTTCCCCCACTGCCTACTGGCCTTTGTTCTGCCTGGGATTACACACCTGTAATCCCAGCTGCTTGGCAGACTGAGGCACAAGAATCACTCAAACCCAGGGGACAGAGGTTGCAGTGAGCCGAGATTGCGCCACTGAACTCCAGCCTGGGTGATAGGGTGAGACTGTCTTAAAAAAATAATACACACACATACATACATACACACATACACACACACACACGCACACATACAAAATTTTTTTTTAATTAGCTGGGCATGGCGGTGGGCACCTGTAATCCTAGCCACTCAGGAGGCTGAGGTGGGAGAATCACTTGAACCCAGGACGTCAAGGTTGCAGTGAGCCAAGATTGCGCCACTGCACTCCAGCCTGGGTGACAGAGCAAGACTCCATCTCAAAAAATAAAAAAAACATGGCAGAGACAAGTGGTGACATTCTGGACAGACTGTGGAGGTGCAGGCAACACGACCTGACAGCGGAGTGGGTGTGGGGCTGAGACGTGCAGGGAATCGGGGTTTCTGATCTGAGCCCCAGGAGGGAGGAGCAGGCAGCACCGAGCCCAGGCTGGAAGAGCTGAGCCTGCAACTCCTGCTCACCCCCTGGAGGCGCATCCCGCAGGCCTGGCACGGCAGCCATGCCCAGAAGGCCTCCAGAGCTTTGCTTCTCCAGCTTCACAAACAAGCCAAGCCTGGTGCTTCCCAGTCCCCTCCTGGCTGTAAACAACCAGGCTCAGTGGCCTTGCTGGCGACAGAGTCCACATCACAAGACCCAGCAAGCCACCTGCCCGCCCTCTCAGCCCTAGACAAGGGGCAGACTCCTCCGCCTCCTGGGTTCAAGCGATTCTCCTGCCTCAGCCTCCTGAGTAGCTGGGACTACAGGCGCCCACCACCACCACACCCAGCTCAGTTTTGTATTTTAGTAGAGATGGGGTTTCACCATGGCCAGGATGGTCTTGATCTCTTGACCTCGTGATCCTCCCGCCTCGGCCTCCCAAAGTGCTGGGATTACAGACATGAGCCACTGTGCCTGGCCTGTTTTTTTTCTTGTTTGTTTGTTTTTGTTTTTGAGACAGAGTCTTGCTTTGCACCCAGGCTGGAGTGCAGGAGTGCAATCAAGGCTCAATGCAGCCTCAAAGGGGAGAGCGGAAGCTTGGATTCTGGGCCGGCCCCATCACCCATGGCTTATGCACCTGCAACTTCTGTGTGTCCTAGGATGTGACCTGCCTGATGGCTATGGGTAACAACAGCAACCAACAGTTATTTCACGTTCCCTGCCCGGGGCTGGAACTGCCGCAGCTTCCCAGATGTCTCTCCCACAGTGGCCGGAGGGAGCAGGAGCCATTAGCTCCGTTTCACAGATGAAGAGGCCGAGATCTAAGCAGTAAATCCCAGATCCTGGAAGACCACAGGTGCATGTTCAAAGCCAGGCCATACCCCACCACACACGGGCCCCAGGGCCCCTCGAAGAGCTGATGCAGTGCAGCGCCGCCCACATCCTGAGCTCAAAGTTCCAGCAGCCTCCCTCACACCCCACAGGGGACTGTGCTCCCTGGGAGGAAGCATCTTCTTCCAAATCTGGGGCACGGGCCTAGCTGGGGGTGCGAGCCCTGGTCGGTGCAACCAGGGCCCCAGGTAAAGACACAAAGGGCCCGACGGGTCCTGCCACTGGCCAGCTGGGCACAAGCACTGCTGCCCGCATCGCCTGAGCTCTCTGTCCAGGCAACGCCCAGCACAGAAGATAGAGGCCTGGCCCGATCATGCCCAGTGCCACACCAGCCACCTCATCCGCGTCGCAAATGCAGAGACTCCGACACGTTCATCTGGACTCCGGCTCAGCGGCTGGGTACTCTCAGCTCCCTCTCCTTCCAGAAATATCAAGTCAACCTGCTAATGCCAGGATGGCTGAGAAGACCTAGGGCTTAGCTGCCAGGAGCCCTGCACAGGCCACACCTGCTCGGCCAGAAATACCACCTTCCCCAGTGGCCTCGGCGCGTGACCTCATTTCTCAAGTAGCACCCGGGGGCAGCTGTGCCAGCCTCCCCGAGGCACCACAGTGGAAGGAGAATGTCACCCAGGGTGGGGAGGAAGGGCTGAGAGACACTGGTCTCTCACTCCCAGACCCCTTGAATGCTCTGCTCCAGTCTTCTACCCCTGCTGGCAAGACGAGAGGTGCCAGGGTCTGAATGCCAGTGTCCCAAGGCTCTTGGATCCAGGGCCAAGGCCGGGTGCAGGCACAGCGGTAGCCCGGGGCCCGGAGAACCTGGGGTTGCTGACCCCACCCAGCAGAGCCCCAAGCGAGCAGGTAGCAACCCGGACCTGAAGGATGGCCACTGGACGCAGGAGCTCCTAGCTTGGGCAACACAGCCATGGGAGTTGAGGATGAACATGACACAGGACAAACACAGCAGGAAGTCAGAGAACCTGGGTCTCACCCTTGGGCCAGCCCTGTGTGCTTCGTGGCACCCACAGCCTAGGCCCCTCCCTGGGACTGGGCCCTCAGGGCCTCCAGGGACCACTGGCCCACCCAGAGCGGCGCTGCTCTGGCCTGTTTCATCCAGATGTGCCAGCAAGAGTGACATCTATCAGATGCTCACCCCGTACCTAGGACTGTGCTGAGACCGCCACCCAGGCCTTGCCCAGGCCCTGTAAGCAAGGGACTGTGATGCCTGTTAGGTGGCTTAGGAACAAGGAAGCCCTTGTCCGAGGTAAGCAGCCCGGAAGTGCCAATGTGAGTGCCCACCCAGCTTGTTTAGGCCAAAGCTCCTACAATAAAATAATGCCTCCATTCTAGAGAGTAGGGCTGCGTGCAACAGAGAAAGGAAAAGGTGGGCTGGACACAGTGGTTCACGCCTGTAATCCCAGCACTTTGGGAGGCCGAGATGGGCAGATCATTAGGTTGGGAGATCGAGACCATCCTGGCCAATATGGTGAAACCCCATCTCTACTAAAAATACAAAAATTAGCTGGGTGTGGTGGCTCATGCCTGTAATCCCAGCTACTCGGGAGGCTGAGGCAGGGGAATTGCTTGAAACCCAGAGAGGGAGATTGCAATGAGCTGAGATCGTGCCACTGCACTACAGCCTGGGTGACAGTGCAAGACTCCATCTCACAAAAAAAGAAAAAGAAAAAAAAGAAGGGATGAAAGAAGGGGGGAAAAAACCCACCCTAGATCCGATCCTCCGGCAGGCACTGAGGACCCAGCCCACCGGCCTCTGCCCCACAGCCTCACACAACCAGGCCGTACCAGAGCAAAAGGTCTGTCAGCAAAAGGTCATACCACAGAAAGGCCCAGGCAGCGTTTACGGCTGTGCCAATGCCTCCTAACACAAGCTAAGACCCCTGATGTGCCTGGAAAGGCAGGGGCGTGTCCCCGATGCTGACAGAGAGGCAGCGCCACAGGGGCTGTCAGACCTGCCTTGCCTCGCTGAGCCTTGGCTTCTCCAACTAGTAAATGGACGTGTCTGTGAGATCTAACACACACGGCTGTTTAGGAATTAGGGAATTCCTGTGGCCTGGACCACATGTCAAAACTCTGTCTCTGGGCAAAATACAGTAATTGGCCAGGTGCGGTGGCTCACACCTGTAATCCCAGTACTCTGGGATGCTGAAGTTGGCGGATCACCTGAGGTCAGGAGTTCGAGACCAGCCTGGCCAACATGATGAACCCCTATCTCTACTAAAAATACAAAACAAAATTAGCCAGGCATGCTGGCAGTTGCCTGTAATCCCAGCTACTTGGGAGCCTGGGACAGGAAAATCCCACAAACCTGGGAGGTGGAGGTTTCAGTGAGTAGAGATCACGCCACTGCACTCCAGCCTGGGTGATGGAGCAAGACTCCATCTCAAAAAAAAAAAAAAAAAAAAAAAAGGGTCTTTGCAGACATAATTAAGGATCTTGAGATGACATTATCCTGAATATATGCAGTGGACTTAATAAGAGAAAGGAGTGTCCTTACAAGAAAAAACGAAGAGCCAGGTGTGGTAGTTCACGTCTGTAACCCCAGTACTCTGGGAGGCCAAGGTGGGCAGACCATCTGTGTTCAGCAGTTCAAGACCAGACTGGCCAACATAGTAAAACCCCGTCTCTACTAAAAATACAGAAATTGGGCCGGGCGCGGTGGCTCAAGCCTGTAATCCCAGCACTTTGGGAGGCCGAGGCGGGTGGATCATGAGGTCAAGAGATCAAGACCATCCTGGTCAACATGGTGAAACCCCGTCTCTACTAAAGATACAAAACATTAGCTGGGCATGGTGGCGCGTGCCTGTAATCCCAGCTACTCAGGAGGCTGAGGCAGGAGAATTGCCTGAACCCAGGAGGCAGAGGTTGCGGTGAGCCGAGATCGTGCCATTGCACTCCAGCCTGGGTAACAAGAGCGAAACTCCGTCTCAAAAAAAAAAAAAAAAAAAAAATACAGAAATTAGGCCGGGCGCAGTGGCTTGAGCCTGTAATCCCAGCACTTTGAGAGGCCGAGGCAGGTGGATCACGAGGTCGAGAGATCGAGACCATCCTGGTCAACATGGTGAAACTCTGTCTCTACTAAAAATAAAAAAAATTAGCTGGGCATGGTGGCGCGTGCCTGTAATCCCAGCTACTGAAAAGGCTGAGGCAGGAGAATTGCTTGAACCCAGGAGGCAGAGGTTGCGGTGAGCCAAGATCGCGCCATTGCACTCCAGCCTGGGTAACAAGACTGAAACTCCATCTCAAAAAAAAAATACAGAAATTAGCTGGGCGTGGGGGCGTGTGCCTGTAGTCCCAGCTACTTAGGAGGCTGAGGCAGGAGAATCAATCTCGGCTCACTGCAACCCAGGAGGCAGAGGCTGCACCAGTGAGCCGAGATTGCACCACTGCACTCCAGCCTGGGCAACAGAGCAAGACTCCATCTAAAAAAAAAAAAAAAAAAAAAAACTGACGCTGCTGGTGCCAGCACTCAAGGAGCTCTAGCGCAGGGACCAACCACTCAACTCCCCAGGTCCCCAGGGGATGGTCTAGAACAGCATCTCTGCATCCCTGCACCCACAGCTGGGTTGTAGTTGGTGACCACACCGGGTCTCTTTCCAACTCAGGGCAGGAAGGTGCTGTTGGACCAGGAAGCTGAAAGCATGCCAGGGGCTAAGCCCTTCAGATACAAGCTGACTGGAGGAGCGAGAGGAGCTCATCCCGGCCAACCCCACACTGCTCGAGTCTGGCAGACAGGTTAGTCCACCCCCACGAGCTCAGCTTGCCACAGAGCCTAGACTGGGATCTATGTGGCCGACCTTATGCACGAGGTGGCAGCTAACACCTCCCCCCAGTCCCAACCAGCCAGGCACAGAGGCTCATCCTCCACCCGAATCATCTCCTTTATAAGGTATTCATACCCTTTTGCAGATGAGGAAACTGGGGCTTCTTTGTTCATTGACACATGCCAGGCACAAAGTTAAGGACTTTGGGATTCAGCTTTAGAAGGAGAGACAAAAATCCCTTTGGGACTGATGTCTTAGCAGAGGGTGACAATGAAATAAATCACTGTATGTAATATATTCAAAGGTGACATGTGACATGGAAAGAAGAAAGAAAGAAAAGGGGACAGGGAGTGGCGGTTGAAGGGGGCAGTAAATTTTATTTTATTTTATTTTTTGAGATGGCGTCTAGCTCTGTCACCCAGGCTAGAGTGCAGTGGTGTGATCTCGGCTCACTGCAACCTCCACCGCCTGGGTTCAAGCAATTCTCCTGCCTCAATCTCCTGAGTAGCTGGGATTACAGGTGTGAGCCACTGTGCCCAGCCTACAGTTTTTTATAAAGTGGCCAAAAGCTGAGTGGAGGTCAGATACGCTAGCTCACGCCTGTAACCCCAGAACTTTGGGAGGCCAGGGCAGGAGAATCACTTGAGCCCAAGAGTTTGAGGCCAGGCTGAGCAACACAGCAAGACCCCTGTTTGTTCAAAGACTTAGCCACGTTGGGAGACTGAGGTGGGTGGATCATGAGGTCAGGAATTCGAGACCAGCTTGGCCAATATGGTGAAACCCTGTCTCTACGAATAATACAAAAATTAGCTAGGCGTGGTGGCTCATGCCTGTAGTCCCAGCTACTTGGGAGGCTGAGGCAGGAGAATCACTTGAACCCAGGAGGCGGAGGTTGCAGTGAGCCGAGATTGCGCCACTGCACTCCAGCCTAGCGACAGAGTGAGACTCTGTCTTAAAAATTAAAAAAAATTAAAAAAAATAAGTCCAATTAAAGGTTGTGGAAATAATTCTGTGAAGATAGTGATGGCTTAGACAAAGGGTCAGTAAACTACAGGCCATAGGGCGACTCTGGTCTACTGCTGGCTTTTGAACAAACTATAAATGGCTTTAAAAATAAATGAGGTTTTTACATGTTTAAGCGGGTGGAAAATAAATCAAAGAAACCTATTTCATGACACGTGAAAATTAAATTCGAATTTCGGTGTCCATAAATAGAGTTGTATCAGAACACGCCATGCTCACTGGGTGACATCTGTGACCGCCACTATCGTGGTATCACTGCCACTAAGATCTCTGAGATGGCCGGGCGCTGGGGCTCACGCCTGTAATCCCAGCACTTTGGGAGGCAGAGGCGAGCAGATCACTTGAAATCAAGAGTTCGAGACCAGCCTGGCCAACATGGTAAAACCTCGTCTCTAGTAACAATACAAAAATTAGCCAGTTGTCATGATGCGTGCCTGTAATCCCAGCTGCTTGGGAAGCTCAGACAGGAGAATCGCTTGAACCCGGGAAATGGAGGTTGCAGTGAGCTGAGATCACACCACTGTATTCCAGCCTGGGTGACAGAACGAGACCCTGACTAAAAAAAAAAAAAAAAAAAAAAAAAAAAAAAAAAAAAAAATTGGAGGCTGGGCACAGTGGCTCATGCCTGTAATCCCAGCACTTTGGGAGGCTGAGGCAGGGGGATCACCTAAGGTCAGGAGTTTGAGACCAGCCTGGCCAACATGGAGAAACCGCATCTCTACTAAAAATATAAAAATTAACCGGTCGTGGTAGCATATGCCTGTAATCCCAGCTACTCCAGAGGCTGAGGTATGAGAATCACTTGAACCTGGGAGCAGAGGTTGTGACAAGCAGTTCATGCCACTGCAGTCCAGCCTGGGCGACAGAGTCAGACTGTCTCAGAAAACATAAAATAGACTGGGCGCAGTGGCTCACACCTGTAATCCGAGCACTCTGGGAGGCCGAGGCAGGAGGATCACCTGAGGTTGGGAGTTCCAGACCAGCGTGGCCAACATGGAGAAACCCTATTTCTACTAAAAATACAAAAAATTAGCCAGGTGGTGGTGGCGCATGCCTATAATCCCAGCTACTCAGGAGGCTGAGGCAGGAGAATCGCTTGAACCTGGGAGGCAGAGGTTGCGGTGAGCCGAGATCGCGCCATTGCACTCCAGCCTGGGCAAGAAAAGCAAAACTCCGTCTCAAACAATAAAACAATAAAAATCCACATGGAATCTGGGCACGGTGGCCCATGCCTGTAATCCCAGCACTTTGGGAGGCCGAGGCGGGGGGATCACGAAGTCAGGGGTTCAAGACCAGCCTGGCCAACAAGGTAAAACCCCGTCTCTACTTAAAAATACAAAAAATTAGCCGGGCATGGTGGTACACACCTGTAATCCCACCTACTTTGGAGGCTGAGGCAGGAGAATTGCTTGAACCCAGGAGGCGGAGGTTGCAGTGAACCAAGAGTGCGCCACTGCACTCCAGCCTGGGTGACGGAGCAAAACTCTGTCTCAAAAAAAAAAAAAAATCCACATGGAGAGATCCAGTTCATTGAGAAGCACCAACTGCCACCACCCTCCCACCCTGAATCAGACAGAAATATCTATGAGTGTGCAAACTCAGGGCTCTGCAAACTTTTTGCTCCAAAAATAACTTTGCAGATGTTATATATACCCACCCCCAACATTTTTAAGGTGACATCTATTATTTTCTACCTAAGCTTTAAGAGTTGCAAAAGATGTCATTTCTGGCCTACTGTCAGTATTAAACATTTTATATAAACATTTACAGGGCTCCGTTAAATCTAGCTACAGAGTCTAAATGCTTTACTAATTTGAAACCTACCATCATCCCTTTAAAAAAAAATAGCTATGAATAAGCTCTTTAACATTTGCTCTCTTTTTACTTCAAGTTGGTTTCTGTTCCCCTCCTTCACAGGATCTTAATAATACATGTTGATGACTGAAGGTTAGTATTGATTACTCTTATCATATTGATCTAATTGAAATTTAATTTTTAGGTTGGGTGCAGTGGCTCATGCCTGTAATCCCAGCATTTTGAGAGGCCAAGGTGGGCAGATCACTTAAGGTCAGGAGTTTGAGACCAGCCTGGCCAACATGGTGAAACTTTGTCTCTATAAAAACACCAAAATTAGCTGGGCAGAGTGGCCCGCACCTGTACTCCCAGCTACTTGGTAGGCTGAGGTGGGAAGATGGCTTGAACCTGCCCTCAGAGGCAGAGTGAGTCAAGATGTCAACACTGCACTCCAGCCATAGCAACAGAGCAAGACTCCTTCTTAAGAAAAAGAAAAAGAAAAAAAAAATTTTAATTCTTTTTTTTTTTTTTCAGACCAAGTTTCACCGTCTTGCCCACGCTGCAGTGCAGTGATATAGTCTCGGCTCACCATGTTGGCCAGGTTGGTCTCGAACTCCTGACCTCCTGATTCACCCAGCTCAGCCTCCCAAAGTGCTGGTATTACAGGTGTGAGCCACTGTGCCTGGCCAGAAATTTAATTTTTTAAAAATATTTCAGTGACCAAAAGTTTTCAAGCACAAAAAGAAAAATCCAGGCTGGACATAGTGGTGCATGCAGTCAGGTCAAGATAGTGAGAGCTCTGTCTCTATAATAAATCAGAAAAAGAAAATTCATTCAGGAGGCTGCTCACTACAACCTCTGCCTCCTGGGTTCAGGCAATTCTCCTGCCTCAGACTCCCAAGTAGCTGTGATTACAGGCACGTGCCACTGCACCTAACTTCTGGTGTTTTTAGTAGAGACGGGGTTTCACCATGTTGGCCAGGCTGATCTCAAGTGATCCGCCCATCTCAGCCTTCCAAAGTGCTGAGATCACAGGTGTGAGCCACAGCACCTGGTCTGGGGTGGAGTTTTCTTAGAGCAAAACAATCCCAAATCTACTCATTCTGGGTTAGATGCCCAAAAACCTGCACTCTGATCTATGATCAGAAATATCTGTCATGATCTGACAGCTGAGCAGCCCCCCAGCCCTGCCCCCACAATTTTTCTGAATGCAGATTTGTGACCACCTGAGATGCAACAGGACTTGGTCCCCAGGGACAAGGTGGCGCAGATCCCTTCCTCACCTTCCAGGCAGGTCCCCAAGAGTCAAGTGGCATTGCGGGCATGACCCAGCCAGGGTGGGAGATCAGGGTCCCAACTCCTGGTCCACCATCTCCTGGTGGCGCTATGTGGCCCAGAGGAGCTCTGATCAAGCCTTGGAGGGAACATTGAGTCACTCAGCTCTGCCTGAAGGGTGCTGCAGTTACCACCTGCATTGTGACCCATTTCCAATGCTCCTCGGGGACAGCAGGGAGAAGCCAGGAAATCTGCACAGCCCAGGAAGCCGCAGCCCTTTCCCAAGCAGATCAGGGCTGTACCTGCCACACAGAGACCTACAAATGGCTCCTGTTGCCGGTCGAGGAGGCTCACACCTGTAATCCCTGCGCTTTGGTAGGCCGAGGCAGGCGGATCACCTGAGGTCAGGAATTCAAGACCAGCCTGACCAACAGGCTAATTTCTACTAAAAATACAAAAAAATTAGCCAGGCGTGGTGGCACATGCCTGTAATCCCAGCCATTCGGGAGGCTGAGGCAGGAGAATCGCTTGAACCCAGGAGGCAGAGGCTGCAGTGAGCCGAGACTGCACCATTGCCCTTCAGCCTGGGCAACAAGAGTAAAACTCTGTCTCAAAAAAAAAAAAAAAAAAAAAAAAAAGCTCCTGTGAGGGAGTACCTGTCACTCCCAAAAGCCCTTTCTGCTAACTGTGCACTTCGCAGTCATCATTCAGGCAGCCAACACAGGCTGCACCCTTGCTGCAACCGGCCTGCCTATGCCAGCTGCTGGGCTTGGTGACCAAAAATGGCAGTCAGGCGGATCCACGTGTCACAGGAGCACGTGGGCAGCGACCCAGCGGCCGGGATACAACAGCAGTGCCCACGACTGAGACAGGCCATGCCCCCCGCCCCCTAGGATTGCTGGTGCTCAAGGGGACAAGAACAAAGCCCTTATTACATAATATGAGGTCACGATGTACCAGGCGCCGTGGAGAGGAGACAGCAGGACAGAGGGCCCAGAGGGCCACAGTGAGTGTGCCGGGGAAGGCCCTGCCAAAGGAATTCAACTTGAGCCGAGGGCCAGCAGGAGGCTCCCTGGTTGGGGGGTGCAAAGGCCCTGGGGCAGCACAGAGCTTTGGCGGAGCAGGTGACACCGAGGAACAGGGCACTTTTTTTTTATACTTTAAGTTCTGGGGCACATGTGCAGAACGTGCAGGTTTGTTACACAGGTATACATGTGACATGGTGGTTTGCTGTACCTATCAACCCATCATCTAGTTGTTGTTGTTTTTTATTATACTTTAAGTTCTGCGGCACATGTGCAGAACGTGCAAGTTGGTTACACAGGTATATACGTGCCTTGGTGGTTTGCTGCATCCATCCCCCTGTCATCTAAATTAGGCATTTCTCCTAACGTTATCCCTCCCCAATCTCCCCACCTCTACTATCCCTCCCCTATCCTCCTCACCCCGACACGCTGACAGGCCCTGGTGTGTGATATTCTCCTCCCAGAACAGGGTAAATCTTAAGGGGAGCAGCTGAGCAGGAGGCTGGAGCAGAGCCAGGACAAGGGCTTTTGGTTTAACGCTTCAGCAACGGGAAATCGCTGGAGTGCCATAGGCTGGTTTGGTTTCTACAAGAATCATCTCACTGCTGGGGACAGATGAATACTAGGGGAGCAAATGTGGCTTTGGAGACAGCAGTGAGAGGCTTGGAAACAACCGAGGGCAGAGACACAGGTGGCTTGGACCAGGGAGGGAAAAGAGGAGGGAAGTGGTGAAAAGGGCACCCTAGTTCCTAGATTCTGAGGTGCCACTGGTTCAAAACAAGCTGCCAGCCGGGTGCGGTGGCTCATGTCTATAATCCCAACACTTTGGGAGACACAGGCAAGAGGATCACTGGAGCTGAGGAATTCAAGACCAGCCTGGACAACGTAGCAAGATCCCGTCTCTATAAAAAATTTTAACATTAGCTGGGTGTGACCAGGCACAGTGGCTCACGCCTGTAATCCCAGCACTCTGGGAGGCCGAGGAGGGTGGATCAAGAGGCCCAGAGATCGAGACCATCCTGGCCAACACAATGAAACTCCGTCTCTACTAAAAATACAAAAATTCACCAGGCAGGGTGGCACACAGCCTGTAGTCCCCGTTACTCGGGAGACTAAGGCAAGAGAATCGCTTGAACCTGGGAGGCAGAGGTTATGGTGAACCAAGATCAGACCACTGCACTCCAGCCTGGCGACAGAGCAAGACTCTGTCTCAAAAAAAAAAAAAAAAAAAAAAAAAAAAAATTAACTAGGTGTGATGGCATGTGTCTGTGGTCTCAGCTACTTGGGAGGCTGGGACACAAGAATCCCTTGAACCCAGGAGTCAGAGGCTGCAGGGAGCTGTGATCATGCCTCTGCACTCCAGCCTGGGCGACAGAACAAGACCCAGGCTAAAAACAAAGAAAAAAGGAATGGCCTAACCCCACAGCAGCAGAGCCAGGTTCGTGGAAGTGCAGAACCCTCCACTACCATCATCAAGGACGTGCTACAAGCTCAGGACCTGCGCTCAAAGCCAGACCTCATCCCACAGAATGGCCACACACCCCAAGATCACGCAAGCATCCTCGTCCCCACCAGCTGCAGTGATTTTGGAGGGCAGGCACCAATGACGCAGCTGAACGCCTGAGCCTGTCCTGTGTTTTGCTCACTAGGACAGTGGCCTGTAACTAACATTCACATACTCGTTCCACAAGTATCCAGAGACCCTCCCCAGGGCCAGGAGACTCCAGGTGACTAAAGGAGACTCCATCTCAATTTAAAAAAAAAAAAAAGCCAGGCACGGTGGCTCACGCCTGTAATCCCAGCACTTTGGGAGGCCGAGGCGGGCAGATCACAAGATCATGAGATTGAAACCATCCTGGCCAACATGGTGAAATCCCGTCTCTACTAAAAATACAAAAAAAAGCTAGGCGTGGTGGTACGCACCTGTAGCCCCAGCTACTCAGGAGGCTGAGGCAGGAGAATCGCTTGAACTCAGGAGGTAGAAGTTGCAGAACTCAGGAGGTAGAAGTTGCAGTGAGCTGAAACGTGCCACTGCACTCCAGCCTGGGCGACAGAGTGAGACTCTGTCTCAACAACAACAAAAAGGCCAGCTGTGGTGGCTCATGCCTGTAAATCCCAGCACTTTGGGAAGCCAAGGAGGGTGGATCATGAGGTCAGGGGTTTCAGACCAATCTCACCAACATAGTGAAATGCCATCTTTACTAAAAATACAAAAAATAATCCAGGTGTGGTGGTGTGCGCCTGTAATCCCAGGTACTCAGGAGGCTGACGCAGGAGAATTGCGTGAACCCGGGAGGCGGAGGTCGCAGTGAGCCGAGATTGAGCCACTGCACTCCAGCCCAAGAGACGATGCAAGACTTCATCTCAAAAAAAAAAAAGTTATTCTCTATAACAAGTAGTATAAAGACAATATACTGCTTCCGACTATACACGTCTCCCCAGGAATTCCAGTATCTGCACACACCCCACCCTCTGCAATCCTCCAGCCCCACCCAGCTCCTGAGAAACATTCATTTGGCACCTCCTCATATCCGCCCACCTCCTGAGTTAGACATCCGAGGTGTTGGGAAACAGCTTCTCCCCACAAGGAGCATGGAGGCTTGGCTCCACGACTTCAGCCTGCTTCCAGATGGTTCCTGAAGCCCCAGCGCTTGTGTTCACTTCCCACCCCCACCCCCAATTTGGCACCCCACCCTGAGGAAAAGCTCAGTTCCCACGCTCTGGCCAGTGATCCCTGTTCACTTTCAAATGGAAAAAAAAAAAATTTGGAAGGACCCAGAAGACTATACAAAGCTCTGCAGTCTTTCAGGCAGTCTGTGAATGGCTGGTGGGCTCAGCTTACATTAGAGCCTGGTTCAAGCAGGGACAGGGACAGGGCCCCGCCAGCCTGTCAATGTGCCACAGCTACAGGGCCATGGAGAGGGCCTTTACATCTTGCAGGGCTGGGAAACACTCATGACCCACATCCAGCTAACCCATGTAACTGGGGTGAGTCGCTCTGCTCCCACTAAGCCCCACACACAATCCACAGTACACTTCCCAGGGTAAGGAACAAGTGCTCTGTGCATTTTTATTGCAAACACTATGGTGGCCGGGTGCAGTGGCTCATGCCTGCAATCCTAGCACTTTGGAAGGCCAAGGCGGGTGGATCACTTGAGGTCAGGAGTTTGAGATCAGCCTGGCCAATATATCAAAATCCCGTTTCTACTAAAATACAAAAATTAGCTGGGCATAGTAGCATGTGCCTGTTGTCCTAGCTACTCATGAGGTTGCAGTGAGCTGAGATTGTGCCACTGCACTCCAGCCTGGGTGACAACAGCAAAACTCCATCTCAAAAAAAAAGAAAAAAAAACCCACTACGGCATGAGGGCCTCCTAAGGACTTAAAAACGAACTGCCCTCCAATAACGAACCTTTTAGGTAAAATCAGCAGAACATGGTCCCACATGGTGCCTCACATCTATAATCCCAGCACTTTGGGAGGTCAAGGCAGGAGGATCGCTTGAGTCCAAGAGTCAGAGGCCAGCCTGGGCAATATAGCAAAACCCATTTAAAGGGACTTTTATTGCCATCAAAAAGAGGCCAGGCACAGTAGCTCCCACACACTGTATTCCCAACACTTTGAACAGCTGAGGCGGGTGGATCACTTGAGGTCAAAAGTTCGAAACCAACCTGGCCAAACATTGTGAAACCCCATCTCTACTAAAACTACAAAAAATTAGCTGGGCATGGTGGCACATGCTTGTAATCTCAGCTACTCTGGAGGCTGAAGCAGGAGAATCACTTGAACCCAGGAGGCATAGGCTGCAGTGACTTGAGATCACGCCATTGTACTCAAGCATGAGTGAAACTCTTTCTGGAAAAAAAAAAAAAAAAAAGAGAACATGGTTTGTTCATCCCAGGATTCTTGGCATTGGTAAGGGGGGAAAAAAAAACATGTTGAAACAAATGAACTAATGAATAAGTGAAGAACTAGAAAACAGAGGCCCTATGACAAGAAAAAGCCTGGACCAGCAGAACCTGCCCACAAGCTGTGTGACAAGGGGCAGGCCCAGGTGCAGTGTTGGTAGCTCCCATCTCAGAATATCCCCAGTGCCAGGAGGGGTGAGATGATGGGGAACAGGACAGCCATGGGTAGGATGGACCCAGGGCTTGTGGCCAAGAGGCCAAAAGCAGCTGGTTTCCAGCCAGGCACAGTGGTACGCAGCTAGAATCCCAGAGCTTTTGGAGCCTGGGGCAGGAGATCACTTGAGCCAAGGAGTTTAAGACCAACCTGGGCAACATGGTGAGACTGTGTCTCTAAAAAAAAATCCTTTAAAAACTAGCCAGGCACTGGCCAGGTACAGTGGCTCATGCCTGTAATCCCAGCACTTCAGGAGGCTGAGGCAGATGGATCACTTGAGCTCAGGAGTTGGAGACCAACCTGGCCAACATGGTGAAACCCTGTCTCTACTAAAAATATCAAAATTAGTCCGGTGTGGCCTGTAGTCCCAGTTACTTAGGAGGCTGAGGCAGGAGAATGGCTTGAACCCAGAAGGCAGAAGTTGCAGTGAGTTGAAATCATGCCACTGCACTCTAGCCTGGGCAACAGCAAAACTCCAACTCAAAAAAAAAAAAAAAAAAAAATAGTAGTCAGGCATAGTGGTACATACCTGCAGTCTCAGCTACCTGGGAGGCCGAGGTGGGCGGATCACTTAAGATTAAGAGTTCATCAGCCCGGCGCGGTGGCTCAAGCCTGTAATCCCAGCACTTTGGGAGGCCGAATCAGGTGGATCATGAGATCAAGAGATCGAGACCATCCTGGTCAACATGGTGAAACCCTGTCTCTACTAAAAATAAAAAAAATTAGCTGGGCATGGTGGCGCGTGCCTGTAATCCCAGCTGCTCAGGAGGCTGAGGCAGGAGAATTGCCTGAACCCAGGAGGCGGAGGTTGCAGTGAGCCGAGACCGCACCATTGCACTCCAGCCTGGGTAACAAGAGTGAAACTCCGTCTCAAAAAAAAAAAAAAAAAAAAAAAGATTAAGAGTTCATTGACCGAGCAATACCATTACTGGGTATATATCCAAAGGATTATAAATGGTTCTATTATAAGGACACATGCACACGAATGTTCATTACAGCACTGTTTACAATAGCAAACACTGGCCGGGCACGGTGGCTCAAGCCTGTAATCCCAGCACTTTGGGAGGCCGAGGCGGGTGGATCACGAGGTCGAGAGATCGAGACCATCCTGGTCAACATGGTGAAACCCCGTCTCTACTAAAAATACAAAAAATTAGCTGGGCATGGTGGCGTGTGCTTGTAATCCCAGCTACTCAGGAGGCTGAGGCAGGAGAATTGCCTGAACCCAGGAGGCGGAGGTTGCGGTGAGCCGAGATCGCGCCATTGCACTCCAGCCTGGGTAACGGGAGCGAAACTCCGTCTCAAAAAAAAAAAAAAAAAAACAATAGCAAAGACTTAGAACCAACCCAAATGCCCATCAATGATAGACTGCACAGGGAAAATGTGGCACATATACACCGTGGAATATTACACAGCCATCAAAAACAATGAGTTTGTGTCCTTTGTAGGGACATGGATGAATCTGGAAACCATCATTCTCAGCAAACTGACACAAGAACAGAAAATCAAACACCCCATGTTCTCACTCATAAGCGGGTGTTGAACAATGAGAACACATGGATACAGGGAGGGGAGCATCACACACTGAGGTCCGTGGGGGGAACTAGGGGAGGGACAGCAGGGGGTGGGGAGTTGGGGAGGGATAATATGGGGAGAAATGCCAGATATAGGTGATGGGGAGGAAGGCAGCAAACCACATTGCCATTTATGTACCTATGCAACAATCCTGCATATTCTTCACATGTACCCCAGAACCTAAAACGCAATAAAACATATATATTAAAAAAAAAAAAAAAGATCAAGAGTTCAAGGCCATACTGGCCAACATGGTGAAGCCTCGTATCTACTAAAAATACAAAAATTATGGCTAGGCACAGTGGCTCATGTCTGTAATCCCAGCACTTTGGGAGGCTGAGGCGGTGGATCACTTGTGGTCAGGAGTTTGAGACCAGCCTGGCCAACACAGTGAAACCCTGTCTGTACTAAAAATACAAAAAGTAGCAGGGTGTTGTGGTAGGCACCAGTAATCCCAGCTACTCAGGAGGCTGAGACAGGAGAATCACTTCAACCCCGGAAGCGGACATGGCAGTGAGCCAAGCCTGTGCCACTGCACTCCAGCCTAGGTGAAAGAGCAAGACTCTGCCTCAAAAACACTTTTTTAAATAATGAATAAATAAAAATACAAAAATTAACCCACCGTGGTGGTGGGCACCTACAGTCCCAGCTACTCAGAGGCTGAGGCAAAAGAATCGCTTGAACCTGGGAGGTGGAGGTTGCAGTGAGCCAAGATGGCACCAGTGCACTCCAGCCTAGGCGACAGAGCAGGAGAAGGAAGGGAGGGAGGGAAGGAGGGAGGGAAGGAAGGAAGGAAGGGAGGAAGGAGGAAAAGAGAGCCTGAGCAAGATGAGGAAGGAAGGAATCAAAGAAACAGAACCTGAGGCCAGATGGGCGGCAAAAGAGATGAGTGGGGTGCCGGGGGTTGGACTCTAGACAGAATGACCAAGGAAGGTCTCTTTGGGGACATGGAAGCTGAGCACTCAGTAACAGGAAGGGCCAGGCATGAGAAAAAGCAGAGAGAAGGGTGTCCAGGGCCGAGGGAAACAGCATGTGCTCAGGGCAGGAACGTGGCTGTGGGTGTCTGCAGAGATGAAAGACAATAGCGTAGTGACGAGTGAGGAAAGCAGAGAACAGATGACAAGAAACCTCTCAGGGAGGGTTCTGAGCCATGGCACACTAAGATCCTCCCACTTACACACAAAAAGGCCTTCTGCCTGTGTGTGGCTGGATAGGGGACAGCCAGCCAGGAGGGGGCAGGAACAGAAGCAGCGTGCTCCTGGGGTGAGGCGGCTGTGACAGGCACCTGCTGGCTAGGCTGTCTTCCAGCGTCCACTTCCTGGGATGGTTCTTTGTCACAACAGGTTAAAAAGTGGGCTCTGAGTGTGTTGTGGCTTTGCCAGGGGTCTTCCCATGAGGAAGGAAAGAGCTGATCATCGCAAAATGTGACTTGCAGCCAGGTGCCTTGGCTCACACCTGTAATCCCAGCACTTTGGGAGGCCGAAGTGGGTGGAACACCAAAGGTCAGAAGTTCAAGACCAGCCTGGCCAACATGGTGAAACTCCATCTTCACTAAAACTACAATAATTAGGTAGGCATGGTGGCAGGTGCCTGTAATCCAAGCTACGTGGTAGGCTGAGGCGGGAGAATCACTTGAACCCGGGAGGCAGAGATTGCAGTGAGCCAAGGTCGCACCACTGCACTACAGCCTGGGCAACAGAGCGAGACCCCGTCTCAAATAAACAACAACACTGAAGCTTAGACAGGTTAAGTAACTACCCCAAGGGCAGAGCAGGTGGCCTCCAAGTCCTTTACCACCACCACCACACGCTTCATTCTTTGTCCAGTACATGACTCACAGCAAAGCCCACTCTGGTTTTAGAAGAATCCCAGCTCTGCTAACCACTAGCTGTGGATAAGTCACTTCACTTTCTGTGCCTTAGTTTCCCCATCAGTCAGGTAGAGATAAGAAGAGCATCTACTTATGTTTAGTATGAAATTTGGATATCTTACTAAATAAGACAGCTAGATAATAAGCACTTAGACTGCAGTGGCTCACGCCTGTAATCCCAATACTTTGGGAGGCCACGGGTGGATCACTTGAGGTCAGGAGTTTGAGACCAGCCTGGCCAAAATGGTAAAATCCTGTGTCTACTAAAAATACAAAAAGTAGCTGGGCCTAGTGGTGGGCACCTGTAATCCCAGCTGAGGCTGAGGCAGGAGAACCACTTCAACTCGGGAGGCACAGTGCAGGTTGCAGTGAGCCAAGACAGCACCACTGCACTCCAGCCTGGGCAACAGAGCAAGACTCTGCCTAAAAAAAAAAAAAAAAAACTTAGAATTAAGCACTACGTTCACAGTAATTTATTAGGATGATTACTATGTTCCGGCTGCTGCAGGAAGTGTCCTCAGGTATTAAAACACTCTCAGCTGTCACTGTCAATACCAGCAAGAGGGTGTTAAGACCCAGCCTTAATTTGACCAACTAGCTCAAGGTCTCTGGCCTTTCTCACGCAGCCAGGCTTGTCAGTTAAAGTGCAGGATTCCCGACCAAACCCAACCACCTTATCAGAGTTGCAAGGCCTTTCCAAGCACCGCCCTCACTCAAGGCTGTCAACCCTCCTCCCTTCTCCTCAGGAACCAGTTAGTCCAGAGGGCTTTGCTGGGCCCAGCTGGTGGAGCCTCTAAATCTACCTGGGCGAGGCTGAAATAGCTACCCTACCTGGCACACACCAAAGCCCACCACTCAGCCTGTCCCACTTTCTTGCACCTCGCTCCGCCTGCCCCTCCATGGCTCCGCCTCCCCCTCCACGGCTCCGCCTCCCCCTCCACGGCTCCGCCTCCCCCTCCACGGCTCCGCCTCCCCCTCCATGGCTCCGCCTCCCCATGGCCCCGCCTCCTCCTCAGCCTAGGCTCCCCCTCCCTGACACTATCTCCCCTATCGCGGCCCCGCCTCCTCCTCTTCGTCCCTGCCTCCCCATCCCTGGCCCCGCCTCCTACATCCTGCCCTCGCCCCCCACCCCTTCTCCTTGCCCAGCTTCCTCAGCCCAAGCTCCTAAACCTCGCCTCCCCCCGGCCCCACTTCTTCCGTCTCAGCTCTGCCTCCTCATCCTCGGGGACCACTTCCGCCACCTAGGCTCTGCCTCCTCCTTCTCCTCCTCAGGACACGCCTTTTCCTGCTCAGCTCCGCCTCCCACTCCTTAAGACCCACCTCCCCCTCCTCGGCCGCCCTCCCATTTCTCAAGTCCCGCCTCCCCACATCTGCCCTACTGTGTCCACAGGCAAGTATGGCTGCAGTACTTGTCAAATGTTAGCTGCTGCACGGTGCTGCACCAAGCTGAAGCTTTCCAGGCATGTATCTGTCCATCCAGTGCTCATCAAACCAAGAACCTCTTGAAACGATAACCCTGAGAGGCAGGGACAATTATCCCAGTCAATATGAACATCTGGCAGGAGAGAGGAAGGGGCCTGAGCTGTAGTGTTTGCCACTTCCCCTGGTGTAAATACCCTACCCGTGACTTAAGAGATGTTAGCCTGATGTCCCTGAACACAGAGTTGGGAAGATGCATACCGTTAGCAAATGTGAGCCGGGTCTAGCACACCGAGGTGTCATTTTATGGACGAAAAAGCTAGCTCAAGGCCAGCCACAGTGGCTCACGCCAGTAATCCCAAAACTTTGGGAGGCCAAGGTGGGAGGATCACTTCAGGTCGGGAGTTTGAAACCAGCCTGGCCAACATAGCGAAACCCTGTCTACTAAAAATACAAAAATTAGCCAGGCGTGGTGGTGGGTGCCTATAATCCCAGCTACTCAGGAGGCTGAGGCAGGAGAATCGCTTGAACCCAGGAGGCAGAGGTTGCAGTGAGCCAAGATGGTGTCACTGCACTCCAGCTTAGGCAACAGAGCGAGACTCTGTGTTGGGGGGGGGGGGGGTAGAAAAGAAAAGAAAACTAGCCTGAGGCTAAAGAACATCCCCATGAGCTCCATACCTTCTCAGTGACTGTTAAGCATCTGAGCCCAGCTCTGATCCAAAGCCCACAGACATTGCTGCCTTCCCAGGAATAGTATCAATCACCAATACTGCCCAACCCAAAGGGGAACTGGCGTGCGGCCCTGGGAAATGCCTTCCCCTCTGGGTCTCAGGTCCCTCATCTGTAACTTTACAGAATTTTAAACCAGAAAAATTCCCTCAGGCCTGGGGCTCTGAGATGCTGAGTGCCTACAGCAAAGAAACAGCCTAAGTACAAGGCTACAGCCAGGGGGACAGAAGGGACTCTACCAGGAGAATCTGCCCAGTGAGTGACCATCTGTTCAGAGCAAGCCTGCAGGGAAATATGAAAAGCCCAAGATCCCCCCACCCTCCCCCTCAGGATCTTGGCCTTAGTCAGGCTAACACAGGAAGGCTCACTGCAACCTCCACCTTCTGAGTTCAAGCGATTCTCCTGCTTCAGCCTCCCGAGTAGCTGGGATTACAGGCACACACCATGATGCCCAGCTAAATTTTGTATTTTTAGTGGAGAGGGGATTTGGCCATGTTGGCCAAGCTAGTCTCGAACTCCTGACCTCAGGTAATCCTCCCTCCTCAGCCTCCCAAAGTGCTGGGATTACAGGCGTGAGCCACCCACTGCACCCAGCCAAAGCCCGTCACTCTCAAGCCTGTCCTTACCATAAGAGGCAGCCCATCTGATTTTAAGGCAGAGAGACCCTCTCCCAGCAGTCCACACCGACCAGCAGCACCTCGTCCTCCCTTCAGGGATGCTCTGTCCTCAAAACACAGCAGGACAGCCACCAGCTGTCCTGTGGCAGCATCAACAGAGAAGCCATCAGCATGGACAAAATTGGAGTCAGAGAAACCCAGGCGGAGGTTCAGCTCCCCGGCTTCCAGACTCTGTAATCTCGAGCAGTTTAGTTTACCTCTCTGAGCCTGAATTTCAGTATCTATAAAGTAGAACACTAGTTCCCATCTGATCAGGTGCTAATAAGACTGCCCAGGGCCAGGCACAGTGGCTCACACCTGTAATCCCAGCACTTTGGGAGGCTGAGGCAGGAGGATTGCTTGAGCCTAAGAGTTCAAGACCAGCCTGGGCCAACATGGTGAAACCCCATCTCTACTAAAACTATAAAAATTAGGGCCGGGTGTGGTAACTCACACTTGTAATCCAAGCACTTTGGAGGCCAAGACGGGCAGATCACCTGAGGCCGGGAGTTCAAGACCAGCCTGACCAACATGGTGAAACCCTATATTAAAAAAAAAAAAAAACGGCCAGGCACAGTGGTTCAAGCCTGTAATCCCAGCACTTTGGGAGGCCGAGGAGGGTGGATCACGAGGTCAAGAGATTGAGACCATCCTGGTCAATATGGTGAAACCCCATCTCTACTAAAAATACAAAAAAATTAGCTGGGCATGGTGGCACGCACCTGTAATACCAGCTACTTGGGAAGCTGAGGCAGGAAAATCACTTGAACCTGGGAGGTAGAGTTGCAGTGAGCTGAGATGGCACCACTGCACTCCAACCTGTGCAACAGGGTGAGATGCCATGTCAAAAAACAACAACAACAAAAAAAAATAGTTAAGCCTTCCCACCTTTTTCTCCCCATCCCCAGCAACAGCACTTCTAACTACAGAGTAATCTCCATCATATTTTTCTGACCCTTATTACAATTTATTCTTTTGTTATGTATGTATTTCTGGCAACTTCATAATGTTCTTTCAAACTAGCCAGTTGCTTTCACAATCAAATGGGTTTCTCTCTCCAGAGAGCAGCCACAGAAAGGCTCAGAGAGGTTAACTAACCTGTCCTGAGGCACATAACTATTTACTAAGTGGCTGTGTCAGGACTGAATACCAGGCCTGTCCAAAGTCCACACACCCAGGACACCATGACACCAGTCTTTCTCTTGAATTTTCACCTTCTTATCCATGTTGTCTCCAAACTGCCTCCTAACCAGAACTCTATTTTTAGAACTTTTTTTGCGACAGATTTTCAATCTGCTGCCCAGGCTGGAGTGCAGCAGTATGATCACCGCTCATCCAGCCTCCTGGGCTCAAGTAATCCTCCCACTTCAGGCTCCCATACAGCTGGGACTACAGGTGCATGCCACCATGCCCAGTAACATTTTTATTTTTTGTGGAGATGGGGCCTAGGTCTACTGCCCAGGCTGGTCTCGAACTCCTGGCCTCAAGTGATCCTCCTGCCTTGGCCTCCCAAGTTGCTGACATTACGGGCATGAGGCACCACACTTGGCCTCTGAACCTGCACTTATTCCTAAGGAGAAAGCTGAGGCAAGGTACTATGTTGGTCCAGGATTATCTGCAAGGTGGGTACCAAAAGAGCTACCCTTTTGTGGGGATGAAAACATCCTGAATGCACCCAGGCATGGTGGCTCACGCCTGTAATCCCAGCAATTTGAGAGGCGGAGGTGGGTGGATCACCTGAGGTCAGGAGTTCGAGACCAGCCTGGCCAACATGGTGAAACCCCGTCTCTACTAAAAATGCAAACATTAGCCAGGTGTGGTGGCAGACAAAGGTAATCTCAGCTACTCGGGAGGCTGAGGTAGGAGAACTGCTTGAACCCAGGAGACGGAGGTTACAATGAGCCAAGATTGCACTACAGCACTCCAGCCTGGGCGACAGAGCAAGACTCTGTCTCAAAAAAAAAAAAAAGAAAAGAAAACATCCTAAATTCGGGTTGTGGGGACCCCAAGAGGCTGAGGCTTCCTAGCCTCCAGGTACTCAGCTGCAGGAAATGGCAGTGATCTGGACTGCTGGCAGAAGGGGGACTGGTTTTCTCAGGAATTAACAGGCTCATTGACAAGATGCATTAGCTGTTTTTCCAGTTGCTACGGGACTCATTGCTTTGGGTCTCATCTGCAGTGGCAAAAACAGCAATTAAAAAACCTACGGTAGCCTAGGATAAGCAGTTCGCTTACCAACCCAGCTCTGACCCCAAGACAATGCCAAGGCCTGCTCTGGCACTGTACAGAGAGGGCTTCAGCCCAGGCCTGGAGGTGACCTGTTCTAGAGGCTTCACCTCAATTAGGCCAGAAACGGATAACTTCTCCTCCCAGATCAGATGAGATTGGCAGTGATATGAGGCTACTATGGAAACAGCCACCAATCACCCCTGGCTGCTGAGATCCCATTTGCCATGACATCAGACATTAATTTGCTGTGCAACAGTGAGCCATCCTGCACCCATCTGGCCATCACTTCTATCACTTGTAAACTGCACTTCCTACTCTCCAAAGTCTCTTCAGGGGCCAAGAAAGTCTTTTGAAGGGGGCTAATCTCTCAGTGGACAAGAGATTGCTTGAGGGTGGAAGGATGGATTTAGTCCCAAGCAGAAATATATATTCTTTTTGTTTTGTTTTGTTTTTTGAGACGGAGTCTTGCTCTGTCACCCAGGTTGGAATGCAATGGCGCAATCTCAGCTCACTGCAACCCCCACCTCCCAGATTCAAGCGAATCTCCTGCCTCAGCCTCTCAAGCAGCTGGGATTACAGGCACCCACCACCACGTCTGGCTCATTTTTGTATTTTTAGCAGAGACGGGGTTTCATCAAGCTAGTCTTGAACTCCTGACCTTATGTGATCTGCCCACCTTGGCCTCTCAAAGTGCTAGGATTACAAGCGTGAGCCACTGTGCTAGGCTGAAATATATCCTTTTTCTTTCTTTTTTTTTTTTTAAAAGACGGAGTCTCACTCCGTCACCCAGGCTGGAGTACAGTGGTATGATTTCGGCTCACTGCAACTCTGCCTCCCAGGTTCAAGTGATTCTCATGCCTCAGCCTCCACAGTAGCTGGGACTACAGGTGCGTGCCACCATGTCCAGCTAATTTTTTTTATTTTTAGTAGAGATGAGCTTTCACCATGTTAACCAGGCTGGTCTCGAACTCCTGATCTCAAGTGATTCACCCACCACAGCTTCCCAAAGTGCTGGGATTACAGGCATAAGCCACCTTGCCCGGCCAGAAACATATCCTTTGATGTAGATAAACCTTTTCTCAAATTGCTTATTAAATGTGAGTGAAAGCATCTCTTCTATTCTTATTGACCTACAACAAAACACTCGCAGTTAAACTAATCTGCTTGGGCCAGAGGACAACTGCTTTTCCCATCCAGAACCCCTGTAGCTATCACCTCCATGGGTACTTGGCAAAGGCTGACAGAGAACAACAAAGAACACAGAAAAATAACAATTTATTTTTTTACCTCCAAGGTCACTGTGAACACTGAGTTTGAGGCTTCTCCCCCTTTTTTTTTTTTTTTTCTTTTTTTTTTTTGAGACAGACTCGCTCTGTTGTCCAGGCTGGAGTGCAATGGTGTGATCTCAGCTTCTCAGCTCACTGCAACCTCTGTCTGCCTCCAGGTAGCTGAGATTACAGGCGTGTGTCACAACGCCCAGCTAATTTTTGTATTTTTAGTAGAGATGGGGTTTCTCCATGTTGGCCATGCTGGTCTTGAACTCCTGGCCTCAAATGATCCGGCCACTTCAGCCTCCCAAAGTGCTGGGATTACAGGCATGAGCTACCATGCCTGGCCAAAGCTTTCCCTTCTTTCTCGGGGAGAAAAGGATTAAGCATGGTTCAGCATATTCTCCAGTCCAAGTCTTGGGTCTCAGGCTGTGCCCAGCTTCCTGGAACAAAAGCACTCACCCCCAGGGCACTCAGAGGCCTACTTTATCTGACTGCTAACTAGCAAAAGTAAACCAACTACATTTTGCAATATGCCACATGGATGTTCCAAACTGCATCTTTCAAAATGGACGTGGTGGCTTTTTTTTTTTTTTTTTTTTTTTTCTTGAAACAGGGTCTCTGTTGTCCAGGCCAGAGTGCAGTGGCCTGATTTTTGGGTTCACTGCAGCCTCAACCTCCTGGTCTAAAGCCATCCTCCCAAGTAGCTGAGACTACAGTAGTGGGACTACAGATTTAGACATAGAGTTTGAGAGGAGAAACCACACCAGAACTATATATATATATGTATATATGTGTGTGTGTGTGTGTGTGTGTGTGTATATATATATATATATATATATATATATATATATATATAATTTTTTTTTTTTTCAAGAGATGGGGTTTCACTATGTTGGCCAGGCTGGTCTCCAACTCCTGACCTCATGATCTGCCCACCTCGGCCTCTCAAAATGCTGGGATTACAGGTGTGAGCCATGGTGCCTGGCCCAGAACTTTATTCAAGAATGAAAACTTAAATGACACATTAGAGATTATTGAATACAAACCTGCTCGTTCTTGATACCATGTCAAAAATGACAGGATTTACGGATTAAAAGCTTCAAAGGGGCTAGGCGTTAGTGGCTCACACCTGTAATCCCAACATTTAGGGAGGCCAAGATGGGCACATCACGTGTGAGGTCGGGAGTTTGAGACCAGTGTGACCAACGTGGAGAAACCTGGTCTCTACTAAAAATCCAAAATTAACCAGGCGTGGAGGCCCATGCCTGTAATCTCTGCTACTTGGGAGGCTGAGGCAGGAGAATTACTTGAACCTGAGAGGCAGAGGTTGCAATGAGCCGAGATCATGCCATTGCACTCCAGCCTGGGCAACAAAAGCGAAATTTCATCTCAAAAAGAAAAAGAAAAGGCTTCAAAGGATTGTGGGTAAATTTCCAAAAATAATAATAAACGGAGCAGGCAGAGGTAGTAGTATCCAACTTGTGAATAAAAACAAACAGCAAGGCGCACTGGCTCACTCCTGTACTCCCAGCACTTTGGGAGGGAGGCCGAGGTGGGTGGATCACCTGAGGTCAGGAGTTTGACACCAGCCTGGCCGACACAGTGAAACCCTGTCTCAACTAAAAATATAAAAAATTAACAACAACAAAAAAATTAGCCAGGCATGGTAGCAGGCACCTGTAATCCCAGCTACTTGGGAGGCTGAGGGAGGAGAATTGCTTGAACCCTGGAGGCAGAGGTTGCAGTTGGCCGAGATAGTGTCATTGCACTCCAGCCTCAGCAATAAGAGCAAAACTGTCTCGAAAAGAAAAAAAATTCTTTTCATCTACGTATGTAAGGTACCTAGAGTAGTCAATTCACTGAGACAAAGCAGAATGGTGGTTGCCACAGGTAGAGGTGGAGATGAATGAGGATTTGGTATTTAATGGCTACAGCTGTTTTGCAAGATGCAGAGAGTTCTGGAGATCGATGGTGATGATAGTTGCAAAACAATGTGAACGTTCTTTTTTTTTTTTTTTTTTTTTTTTTTTTTTTTTTTTTTTGAGACGGAGTTTCGCTCTTGTTACCCAGGCTGGAGTGCAATGGCGCGATCTCGGCTCACCGCAACCTCCGCCTCCTGGGTTCAGGCAATTCTCCTGCCTCAGCCTCCTGAGTAGCTGGGATTATAGGCACGCACCACCATGCCCAGCTAATTTTTTGTATTTTTAGTAGAGACGGGGTTTCACCATGTTGACCATGGTTGGTCTCGATCTCTCGACCTCGTGATCCACCCGCCTCGGCCTCCCAAAGTGCTGGGATTACAGGCTTGAGCCACCGCGCCCGGCCAATGTGAACGTTCTTAATGCCACTGAACTGTACACTTAGAAATTGTTAAGATGGTAAATGTTATGTGTATTTTGCCAGAATTTTTTAAATTGGAGAGGAAGGGAGAAACAAGAAATCGATCGACCTGCTAATTTTCATTTGAGTACCAACATGGCATAGTGGCTAGGAACTAAGATCTTGGCGTTCTGAGTTCCTCTGTCTGCTCTGCATTTACTAGCTGGGCCTTTGAACATGTCACTTGATATCGTTCAGATTTTATTCATCCTTACAAATGGGAGTAATAATAGTTCTTTACAAGGTAATAGAATCTCACTAGCACAAGAGTGAGCACTTGCTCGATTGTTCTTATTTTAAATTTTAATAATAAATTTTATTATTTGATAATTACTTAAAAATCAGAAATAATTCAGGGATAAGTAGTTTTAATTATCAGTATCACATCACCTAGGGCAATATGCACATCAGAAGACTTCGTTTTAAGGGAAAAAGAGATCCAAGTTAGGAGTCAAAAGACTTGGGCTTTAAGAGTGGCTGTGAGTGGCATAAGAGTCCTCCTTGGTGACACCCGGGGGTTGACGAAGATGACCTCTTAGATAACCAGAAAGCAAGATCAGCTTCGCTGTTCTGCGAAAGCCAGCCGTGGACTGCACCTCCCTCACCGTCTAAGCCTCTCGGGAACCTCGCGGGCGAGGGAAGGGGTCCAAAGGTCGAACACAAGACGACTGATTGCAAAGCCCCTTCCTACGCTGGTGGCGGCGGCGTGGTGCAAGATTTGTGCAAGACTCCTTTCCCTCGGATTGGGAGCAAGGGTCCCGCACTTTCATAGCTCCCATGACAGTCTGCAACTCAGCCCGCTGAGGGAGCTGCAAGGAACCTGCAAACGTCCCAGCCCCTGCAGAGACCTCCCCCCCCAAGAAAAACCACCCCCAAAACAGCCTGGGTTGCAGATTTATAAATACCTCCTCCGCACATGCGCATTGGAATTTACGAGTAGCCCAGGGAGCAACATTGGCCCACTGCGCCTGCGCCGTCCGGCTCTTCCTTCGGGGCACAGGACCAGAAAGTGGGGTCCCATGGTCCAGCAAAGAAGGAAAAACAATGCGTCGGCAGTGACCACGCGGTCTCCGTTTCTCGCTTCTTACCTCGTAGTGCTTCATGGCTCACTCCCACGGCGGCTACAGCTCCGCGGGCTGCTGCCTAACTGCGCGCGACACAGCACACGGTCCACAGAACGCTCGCTACCGCTGTGAGAGACTAAACGTGGCTCTGCGTGCGCCCCGCCCCTCCCGGCCGCGCGCGCCCCGCCGGCCAATCAGGGCACGAGGCGACCACCTTCGCCCCTGCCCCTTGGGGCCGGTCCGAAACAGGACCAGGGCTAGCACCAGGGGATTGACCAATCACCTTGCGAGATCCACCGAAGGGGCGGAGCGAGCGTAGGAGGGGCTAAAGAGAAGAGGTTTGGCCATTCACCAATCCAAAAGAGGCTTCTGCGCCGCGCGTCCCTTTGCCCCGACCCCTGATGGCGTCGCTGTGGAAACCAAGGTAAGCGACGGTTATGGCCAGGCCAGGGGCGGGGTAAAAAGTTGAGTGACAGGCAAAGCAGCGTCCACATGACAGGCGACGGCGACGGATTAAATTCCGAGGTGGGCGGCCCCCGGGATACACCAGGAAGGGACTGGGGTCGCGGGCTGAGGAGCCTGGATGGCGAGGCCACTCCCGGAGGAGGCTCTTGAGTGGGAGGGAAGGAAAGGGGAAATGCGATGGCAAAAAGCTCCCCATTTGGGAACCCCCAACCGCAACCTTGAGCCCTAGCCCTACTATGGGGATGGCCTCACTGCCGCTCTTAATGAAAGCCCCCGCCCCACTTTTGGTTTGGTTTGGTTTGGAAACAGAGGCTCATTCTGTCCCCCAGGCTGGAGTTCAATGGCGAGAATGACGGCTCACCGCAACCTCCCTCTCCCGGGTTCAACCGATTCTCATGCCTTAGCCTCCCGAGTAGCTGGGATTACAGGTGCCTGCCACCACACCTGGCTAATTTTTGGTTTTTTTTTTTTAGCTAAGACAGGGTTTCGCCATGTTGGCCAGGCTGGTCTTGAACTCCTCACCTCAGGTGATGCTCACACCTCAGCCGCCCAAAGTGCTGGGATTACAGGAGTGAGCCACTGCCCCCACCCCCCTTCCCCACTTTGCTCGGCCCTATATTTGTCTCTGCTTGACGTTGTCCAGAATGGTGTCTACTGGTTCCATGGGGCCACTGAGCCCTTGAAATGGGGCTGGTCCAAATTGAGATGTCCTGTAAATGAAAAATACATCAGTTTCTGGCTGGGTTTGGTCTCCAACTCCTGGCCTCAAGTGACTGACCGCTATGGCCTCCCAAAGCGCTGGGATTACAGGAGTGAGCCATCGTGCTGGGGCTTCTTTTTATATTGCAAGTGTGCCCATTAGAACATTTAAAATCACAAACAGAGGTCACATTTGTGGCTGACAGTTGTGCAACGTGGTTTTTTTGTTGTTGTTGTTGTTCTTTTGTTTTTCTGGGTTTTTTTTGAGATGGAGTTTCGCACTTGTTACCCAGGCTGGAGTGCAATGGATGCGATCTCAGCTCACCGCAACCTCCGCCTCCTGGGTTCAGGCAATTCTCCTGCCTCAGCCTCCTGAGTAGCTGGGATTACAGACACACACCACCATGCCCAGCTAATTTTTTGTATTTTTAGTAGAGACGGGGTTTCACCATGTTGACCATGTCTCTATCTCTTGACCTCGTGATCCACCCGCCTCGGCCTCCCAAAGTGCTGGGATTACAGGCTTGAGCCACCGCGCCCGGCCCTGTTGTTTTTTGCTTTTGGACAGTCTTGCTTGTTCTGTCACCCAAGCTGGAGACCAGTGGCGCAATCATAGCTCACTGTGACCCCAGACACCACACTTGAGGAGATCCTAACACTGCTATATTGCCTCAACTGGCCTCAAACTACTAGACTCAAGCAATCCTCCTGCTTTTACTTCCCAAAGAGTTCAGATTACAGGGATAGGGCCGGGCGCGGTGGCTCAAGCCTGTAATCCCAGCACTTTGGGAGGCCGAGGCGGGTGGATCACGAGGTCGAGAGATCGAGACCATCCTGGTCAACAAGGTGAAACCCCGTCTCTACTAAAAATACAAAAAGTTAGCTGGGCATGGTGGTGCGTGCCTGTAATCCCAGCTACTTAGGAGGCTGAGGCAGGAGAATTGCCTGAGCCCAGGAGGCGGAGGTTGCGGTGAGCCGAGATCGCGCCATTGCACTCCAGCCTGGGTAACAAGAGCGAAACTCCGTCTCAAAAAAAAAAAAAAAACAGATTACAGGGATGAGCCACCTTGCCCCACCCCCTTACACTATATTTTTTGAGACAGAGTTTGTAGCCCAGGCTGGAGTGCTATGTGCGATCTCGGCTCACCGCAACCTCCATCTCCTGGATTCAAGCGATTCTCCTGCCTCAGCCTCCCAAGTAGCTGGGATTACAGGCATGCACCACCACCCTTGGCTAATTTTGTATTTTTAGTAGAGACGGGGTTTCTCCATGTTGGTTAGGCTGGTCTTGAACTCCCGACCTCAGGTAATGTGCCCGCCTCAGCCTCCCAAAGTGCTGGGATTACAGATGTGAGCCACCGCACTGGACCCTCTTACACTATTTTTGTTGGACAGTACTGATCTGGGATCATGGCATGCTTTGGCACCCTTGTTATGAGGAAGCTGGGGACACACACAAGGGTACTCATGCCTGCAAACACTCAAGACCTCAGACAGGCTGGGTGCAGTGGCTCACACCTGTTATCCCAGCACTTTGCGAGGCCGAAGCAGGCAGACCACCTGAGATCAGGAGTTTGAGACCAGCCTGGCCAAGATGGCGAAAACCCATCTCTACTTAAAATACAAACATTAACCTGACATGGTGGTGGGTGCCTGTAACCCCAGCTACTTGGGAGGCTGAGGCAGGAGAACTGCTTGAAACTGGGAGGAGGTGGAGGTTGCAGTGAGCCAAGATCACACTACTGCACTCCAGCCTGGGTGACAGAGCAAGACTCTGTCCCGAAAAAAAAAAGAAGACTTCAGACAGGCAAAAGAGCAGGCAGTACCTGGCACACTTCTTCACCTCCTACCTTACTCCTGTTTCCAGATCCTGCTCCTGAGCCTTCACCAGCTGTTGAACCATCCGGAATTCACAGGCCTGTCATCAGAGACATGATGAGAAGTCCTTAAAGATAGATCACTGATTCACAGGGGAACAGGCGGAAGCAAGGGTGAGTCAGTGCTTGGAACTCAGTCATCCAGATTCGGCTCTAGAAACTTCTGAACCAGCCGGGCGCGGTGGCTCAAGCCTGTAATCCCAGCACTTTGGGAGACCGAGGCGGGTGGATCACGAGGTCAAGAGATCAAGACCATCCTGGTCAACATGGTGAAACCCCGCCTCTACTAAAAATACAAAACATTAGCTGGGCGTGGTGGCGCGTGCCTGTAATCTCAGCTACTCGGGAGGCTGAGGCAGGAGAATTGCCTGAACCCAGGAGGCGGAGGTTGCGGTGAGCCGAGATCGCGCCATTGCACTCCAGCCTGGGTAACAAGAGCGAAACTCTGTCTCAAAAAAAAAAAAAAAAAAAAGAAACTTCTGAACCTGTAGCCTTTGGGGATCCCTCACTCCGAGTACAGGAAGCCAAGGCTATGTGGTCTTCAGGAAACTCCTTATCTTCTTCACTGGCGCTATCTGGGGAAAACAGGTGAAAACATGAAGGTGTTTTGTATGTGTGCCTTCAAAAGCAAGGATCTGGCCAAACTCGGGGGCTCACACCTGTAATGCCAGCACTTTGGGAGGCCAAGGCAGGCAGATCACCTGAGGTCAGGAGTTCAATACCAGCCTGACCAACATGGAGAAACCCTGTCTCTACTTAAAAAAATACAAAAAAATGAGCCAGGCATGGTGGTAAATGCCTGTAATCCCAGCTACTCAGGAGGCTGAGGCAGGAGAATTGCTTGAACCCGGGAGGCAGAGGTTCGGTGAGCCAAGATGGCGCCATTGCACTCCAGCCTGGGCAACAAGAGTGAAATTCTGTGTCGAAAAAAAAAAAAAAAAAAAAAAGCTGGCAGAAAGGCAGGATCCATCCTCCAAAGTAGAATTCCTCTTTGTTTTTGAGAGGTGTGGCAGCCTCGAGGAACCCCTTGTTTACCAATGTGGCTTCCAGAACCCAGGCTGTCAGCAGAAATGAAATCCACCCTTGGAATGAAGACTGGCCACTTTGTTCAAGCCACTGAGGACACTGTACCATGGCCCCTGACAGTGTCTGTCAGTAGAGACAGTCAGATCCTGCTGGTGTCCTCAGCCTCAGCACAGTGGCTGATTCATAATGGTGACTGGCAGATCTGTTGGGTGCCTGCTGAGCTGATTGTAGCTATCTCCTTTATTAAAGCAATTTCCAAAGGAGAAACTGCAAGAGACGTCCTAAGCTGTGACAGCTTCCAAGGATGATCTGGGCTTCCTGGGACCTCAGGTTTGAGGGAACCCAAGGTCACTTTAATGTCAGAGATCTGATGTGTTTGGTCATGTCTTATCTCACAAGCTCCTTTTCTTTTTCCCATGGGCAGGGCAGGTCAGATCTTGACTTCTCCCAGAACCTGGCTTGGCTGGTTTTGAGGCATGTGTGATTGAGCTGGCTCACCAGTGTGTGAGGGAAGGTGAAGCTGGGATGAGAGGAGCCAGGGCTGGTTAGCAAGTTTCTGCTGTGTCAGGAATCCCAGAGAGAGGTTTACCAAGCCCTAGCCTGTCTTTCCTGGGATGTTTGGTTTTTTCCCTTCTTTTTTTGTTTGTTTGTTTGTAATTGAAGCATCGTTGACATGCAGTGAAATTCACTCATTTTAGTTTACAGCTCTGAAAACATACAGTCAGGCAGCCACCACTACAATCACGATGTAGAACATTTACATCATCCCCCAACATTCTCCAAATTATCCATGTTTCAGGTCCCAGCCCCTGGCAACTATTCATCTGTTTTTTGTCCTGATACTTTTGCCTTTTCCAGAAGGTCGAGTAAAATGGAATCATGCAGCCTTTTGAGCCTGGCTTCTTTCACCCACATAATGCATTTCAGGTTCATCTGTAACGGGGTTTTTTTTGTTTTTTGTTTTTTTTTTCCATTTTTTTGTGTGTGTCTGTAGCTTGTTCCTTTTTTATGACTGAATAGTATTCCATTGTGTGGATGGATCGCATTTGTTCATCCATTCATCTATAGAAGGACAGATTTAACAGCTGTTGCTAATAACTAATAAAGCCTCAGCAAACATTTACTCATGAAATTTCATAAATGAACAAAAGTTTTCATTTCACCTATGTATCCCATTAGGAGTGGGATTGCTGGCTTATATGGCTGTAGTACTTTTGAAGGTCTTTTTTTTTTTTTTAAGATGGAGTCTTGCTCTGTCACCCAGGCTGGAGGGCAGTGACATGATCTCAGCTCAGTGTAACCTCCACCTCCCAGGTGCAAGTGATTCTCCTGCTTCAGCCTCCCAAGTAGCTAGGATTACAGATGCGTGCCACCATACCTAATTGTTACATTTTTAGTAGAGACAGGCTTTCACCATGTTGGCCAGGCTGATCTCTAACTCCTGACCTCAAGTGATCCACCTGCTCAGCCTCCCAAAGTGCTGGGATTACAGGCATAAACCACTACACCTGGCCTTGAAGATCTTTTTATTTGTTTTTTGGTTTTTTTTTTTTTGAGACGGAGTTTCGTTCTTGTTACCCAGGCTGGAGTGCAATGGCACGATCTCGGCTCACCGCAACCTCCGCCTCCTGGGTTCAAGCAATTCTCCTGCCTCAGCCTCCTGAGTAGCTGGGATTACAGGCACGTGCCACCATGCCCAGCTAATTTTTTGTATTTTTAGTAGAGACGGGGTTTCACCATGTTGACCAGGATGGTCTCGATCTCTCGACCTTGTGATCCACCCGCCTCGGCCTCCCAAAGTGCTGGGATTACAAGCTTGAGCCACCGCGCCCGGCCTTTTTTTTTTTTTTTTTTTTTTTTTGAGACGGAGTTTCACTCTTGTTGCCCAGGCTGGAGTACAATGGCGCGATCTCGGCTCACCGCAACCTCCGCCTCCTAGGTTCAGGCAATTCTCCTGCCTCAGCCTCCCGAGTAGCTGGGATTACAGGCACATGCCACCATGCCCAGCTAATTTTTAGTATTTTTAGTAGAGATGGGGTTTCACCATGTTGACCAGGATGGTCTCGATCTCTTGACCTCGTGATCCACCCACCTCGGCCTCCCAAAGTGCTGGGATTACAGGCTTGAGCCACCGCGCCTGGCTGAAGATCTTTTTAAAATTTATTTTGTCCTACCTGCAGATACCAAAGAAAAAAATTAAAATAAAATTTATTTTGATTTTTATTTATTTTTCAGACAGGGTCTCACTGTCGCTCAAGCTAGAGTGCAATGGCACAGTCATAGCTCACTGCAGCTTGGAACTCCTGAGCTCAAGTGATCCTCCCACTTCAGCCTCCCAAGTAACTGGCATGTGCCACCATGCCCAGCTAATTTATTTTTCATTCTTTGTAGAGATGGAGTCATTATGTGGGCCAGGTTGATCTGGAACTCCTGGGTTCAAGCAGTATTCCTGCCTGAGCCTCCAAAGTGCTGGGATTACAAGTGTGCCACCACACCTGTCCTGAAGAACTCTTTTTGAACAGATGAAAAGCTGAAGACAGGAGTAATGCAATTTTTTTTTTAATTAAGGCTTTATGATCATCTGCGTCACATTATACACAAGCTGAGTGTCTACTGAAAGCACTCAGTATGCTAAACACTTCAGCATTTTACTCACTGGGTGACTCTGTGGAAATCACATGACCTCTCAGAATCTCAGTCTCCCCACCTGTAAAATGGGGGTAGCGATAGCCTAACCTTGGCCTGTCGGCTCACACCTGTAATCCCAGCACTTTGGGAGGCTGAGTCAGGTGATCACCTGAGGTGAGGAGTTCAAGACCAGCCTGGTCTACAATGGTGAAACCCCATCTCTACTAAAACTACAAAAAATTAGCTGGATATGGTGGTGCTCACCAGTAATCCCAGCTACTCAGGAGGCTGAGGCTGGAGAATCGCTTGAACCCAGGAGGCAGAGGTTGCAGTGAGCTGAGATTGTGCCATTGCACTCCAACCTGGGCTACAAGAGTGAAACTCCATCTTAAAAAAAAAAAAAAAAGATGGTCCAGCCTCATAGGGCTGTTGTGACAATTATATGAGTTAATATTCATTGAGCACTTGGAACAGGTTTGGTCATGTCAGTGTTAGATGTTGTTACATGCCTGCAATCCCAAAACTTGGGGAGGCCAAGGTTGGCAGATCACTTGAGCTCAGGTGTTTGAGACCAGCCTGGGCAACAATGGCAAAACCCCATCTCTACCAAAAAATATAATACAAGGCCGGGCGCGGTGGCTCACGCCTGTAATCCTAGCACTTTGGGAGGCCAAAATGGGTGGATAACCTGAGGTCAGGAGTTCAAGACCAGCCTGGCCAACATGGTGAAATCCCATCTCTATAATTTATATATATATATATATATATATATATATATATATATATATGAAAAACTAGCCGAGCATAGTGGCAGGACCTGTGATCTCAACTACTCAGGAGGCTGGGGCATGAGGATCATTTGAACCTGGGAAGTGGAGGTTGCAATAATGAACCAAGATTGTGCCACTGTATTCCAGCCTGGGTGACAGTGTGAGACCCTATCTCAAGAAAAAACGAGGAGGGGCTGGTTCACTGGCTCACTCCTATAATTCCAGGACTTTGGGAGGCTGAGGCAGGTGGATGACCTGAGATCAGGAGTTTGAGACCAGCCTGGCCAACATAGTGAAATGCAATCTCTACTAAAAATACAAAAATTAGCCAGGCATGGTGGTGCACACCTGTAATCCCAGGTACCTGGGAGGCTGAAGCCTGAGAATAGTTTGAACCCGGGAGGCGGAGTTTGCAGTAAGCCAAGATTGGCCATTGCACAGAGCGAAACTCCGTCTCAAAAAATAAAAAATAAGGCCGGGCGCGGTGGCTCAAGCCTGTAATCCCAGCACTTTGGGAGGCCGAGGCGGGCGGATCATGAGGTCAAGAGATCAAGACCATGCTGGTCAACATGGTGAAACCCCGTCTCTACTAAAAAATACAAAACATTAGCTGGGCATGGTGGCGTGTGCCTGTAATCCCAGCTACTCAGGAGACTGAGGCAGGAGAATTGCCTGAACTCAGGAGGCGGAGGTTGCAGTGAGCCAAGATCGTGCCATTGCACTCCAGCCTGGGTAACAAGAACGAAACTCCGTCTCAGAAAAATAAATAAATAAATAAATAAATAAATAAATAAATAAATAATGAAAAATAAAAAGGCCGGGCACAGTGGGTGACGCCTGTAATCCCAGCACTTTGGGAAGTCGAGGCAGGCGGATCACCAGGTCAAGAGTTTGAGACCAGTCCAGCCAACATGGTGAAACCCCATCTCTACTAAAAATACAAAACTCAGCTGGATGTGGTGGCACGTGCCTGTAATCCCAGCTACCTGTGAGGCTGAGGGAGGAGAAGCACTCAAATCCAGGAGACAGAGGTTGCAGTGAGCCAAGATCATGGCACTGCACTCCAGCCTGGGTGGCAGAGCAAGACTCCTTCTCGGGGTAATATATATATATATAATATTATATATACATATGTATATATTATATATAATATATATGCATATAATATAATATTATATATATATATATATATATATATATATGTTGTTCTCTCTCCCCATGATTGGTTCAGGGCCCCTGCTCAAGTACAGTTATCAATGTCTAGGGAATTTCAGCCCCATCCTCCCTGGTTGTCCAGTTCTAGTCCAGAGTTCTTGCTGATGTGGTTACCTCGCAGGTCTTTGTGTGGGCAGGGAGAACCAGCTCCGCCTGATGGGCAGCAGAGGCAGGCTGTGGCCATGGTCTTTTTCCTCAGGAGTCCCTGTCTGCCGAGGCATAGCTGTCACTGGAAGCTTTTAGCTGTGATGCTGCCAGGAAGAGGGTGATGGCTGAAGAGCCCACCACTAAGCAAAATGGTTTGTCACTCCTTTGGCAATGCTTCCTTTGTGCCATGCCTGTCCTGAGCACTTTGCAAATGTTGACTCATGTAAACTTCAAAGCCCTTATGATGTGGGTATGACTGCTATCCTCATTGTACAGATGAGAAAGCTGAGGCCAGCAATGGCTAAGTAACTAACCCCAAGTCACCCAGCCAGGAAGTGCTGGAGCCAGGAATGAAGCCTGGCTGTCTGGTTCCAGAGCCAGTGTTACACGGCCCTGACCCTCCCAGGCAGTTCTTCCAGGAACCTTCCCCACATCCTTGGGCCCTTCCCCGGTTGAACCCCTTTCTGAGCCTCCTCTTCCCATCAGCCTTGTCCTTGACCAAGGCACCCCAGACTTTCAGAGCCAAATGGGATCACGTTGCCTACAATTGAGGAAACAGAGGCCTTGAAAGTTGTGTGACACACCTATGTCCCCCATATCATAAAGGTAGTGGGAAGAGAAAGAGAATCGCTTAAGAACAGGGAATATTTATGAGGCTCTGTGTTCCAGGCCTTGGTGACCGAGTGCAGACAGGACATGGCCCCTGCCCAGGTGGCAATCTCAGACTGGGTGGGAGGACGCATGCCAAGGAACAAGGTGATTTCAAATTTAGCAGCAAGTCCTCTTCAGAAGGCAGTAAAGTGAAGGGGGTGGAACTGGGAGGACCTTGGGAGGTGAGCTTTCGTCCAGATCCTCACCTTGCTTTAGGAGGTAAGAACGGAAGCCGTCTCCATCGCAACAGCCTTCTCCCCACAGCTGGGAGAACAGTGCTGGTGGGTTCTTTGTTCATTTTATTTTCTCATATGTTGGTTTTTTGTCTTTTTGTTTTGCTTGTTTTTTGTTTTGAGAGGGAGTCTTGCTCTGTCGCCAGGCTGGAGTGCAGTGGGCCGATCTTGGCTCACTGCAACCTCAGCCTCCCAGGTACAAGCAGTTCTGCCTCACCCTTCCAAGTAGCTGAGATGACAGGTACACGCCACCAGGCCTGGCTAATTCTTTTGTATTTTTAGTAGAGACGGGGCTTCATCATGTTGGCCGGGATGGTCTCGATCTCTTGGCCTTGTGCTTTGCCTGCCTCGATTTCCCAAAGTGCTGGGATTACAGAAAGTGCCGGCGTTTTTTTTTTTCTTTTTCTTTTTTTTTTTTTTTGAGATGGAGTTTTGCTCTATTGCCCAGGCTGGAGTGCAATGGCTGATCTTGGCCCACTGCAACCTCTGCCTCCCGGGGTTCAAGCTATTCTCAGGCCTCAGCCTCCCAAGTGCCTGGGATTACAGCTGTGTATCACCACACCCGGCTAATTTTTTATTTTTAGGAGAGACAGGGTATCACACCATGTTGGCCACATTGGTTTCGAACTCCTAACCTCAGGCAATCCACCCAAAGTGCTGGGATTACAGACGTGAGCCACCGCGCGCGGCCTTTTGGTCATTTTAAACAGAGTCTCCTTATGTTGCCTAGGCTGGTCTCCAACTCTTAGGCTCAGGCGATCCTCCCGTCTTGGCCTCAGAAAGTGATGGGATTACAGGCGTGAGGCCCCGCCCCCAGCCTGGTGGGTTCTTTTATTTCCATATTACAAACAAAAGGGGGCTCCTGGGTTAGGCAGACACAGGCAGTTCGTGCGGCGTCACCCGGAGGGAGCCCACAGCGGGCCCAGCGAGACAAGAGCGTGCAAGTTCATCACCTCCTGGGAAAAGGACAGGGTAGCCCCAGGCCCCACCCCTTCCCGGAACCGCACCTTCGTCGTGCCTCGGGACGCACTGACTCAGGCGGAGGGCGGGGCGCAGGGTCGCTGGGGCCGCAAAGAGAGTGAAAGAAGGCCACCATTGGCTCGTCCCGGAAGGTGGGCGGGGCCTCCTCCGACCTGGGTGCGCGCCGCGGGGAGGCGTTGCCGACGGCGGAGCAGGAGGGGGTGTGGCTCCGCGCGGGCGGCCGTTGACGCCGAGGCCCCGCTCCGGATGTCGCGCGTCGCGGACTGGGCGCTGGCGATTGGCCGGCCCGGCTGGGGGGGCGGGGCGGAAGGTTCTGGAGGGGGCTGGCGGGCTCTGGAAGCTTCCGCCGGACGGGTATATAGAGTCCGGGACCGGGCGGCGGCGGAGCCGGGGTACGGCGACTGTGGGGCGGCGGGCCGCAGGCGGGGGCCATGGGAAAAGACTACTACCAGACGCTGGGCCTGGCCCGCGGCGCGTCGGACGAGGAGATCAAGCGGGCCTACCGTCGTCAGGCGCTGCGCTACCACCCGGACAAGAACAAGGAGCCCGGCGCCGAGGAGAAGTTCAAGGAGATCGCCGAGGCCTACGACGTGCTGAGCGACCCGCGCAAGCGCGAGATCTTCGACCGCTACGGGGAGGAAGGTGCGTGGGCGCGGCCCCGCCGTTTGACAGACGGGGAAACCGAGGCAGGCCGGCCGCTCTCGGCGGCCCCCCGGGGAGGACGCCCAGGGCCGGGGGCCAAGCTGCCCCGCCCTCGGGCCGCGCGGGCCTGCGCCCTGGGATTGGTGGCCGCGGGGTGGGAGGAGGAGCCTTGGTCCAGCCGCTCGCCCAGAAGCTTCTAGCAAGTCTGGGGCTGCCCCTCCCTGGGCGCGTCCTCCCGCGGCCCCGAGCAGCCCCGGGGTGCGGTGCAGGGGGACGGGGGACGCGTGGGAGCCAGAGGGCGGACGACGGAGACGGCGCGGCGGAGCGCACTGCGGGCCGGGGCTCACCTAGGTTCGGCCGCCGGCGTCTGAGGCTCAGCTACGGGCGCGGGGCTGCGAACGCGGGCGCCGACCCTCGCGGGCTCGCGGGCCGGGCTGGGCTAATCCCTGGGAAGCGATGACCTGGCCCAGGCCGGGCACGCAGGAGGCAGCGGCGCCCACTGCGGCCGCCCAGGTGCAGAGAGCGGGGCCGCCTCGTGGGGGAAGGAGAGCGGGGCTTTTTGTCCGTGTGCTGGTTGATGACTCAGGCTGGATTCTGGGCTTAATTTGGAGGAGTGAACTGACTTTGTATGCAAGCATGGTGGCAGTGAATGCTAGTGTGTGAGCATTCAAAAACTCCCCATCTATTTTTTTTCCCCTTATTTTTACTCTTTCCATCAGTGGTCCTAAAATGTTGCCAGTAAATACTTACCGAAAGCCCACCCTGGACCATGTGTCTGTAGCCATCTCTTGGTGACATAGCCAGGAGGATGAGTCAGTCCAGGGGTGGCAGGGCATGGGTGGCACCTGGAGGTGGACACCTAACTGCATGAGTCCTTTACCACTGTCACACTACCCGGAACTACTGGGGGGGGGCGTCTCTGCTGCTGCAATGAGAGGTAGAAAGAAGCCTGGGGTTCTTCCTTGCTTTCCCCTGATAGGCTAAAAAAAGTTCCTCCCCCATGGCTTCCAAGCTCCCCCCCCCACCAAAAGGGAAGCTCCTTGAGAGAGGCTGCTGTTCAGCCTTCTGACTGCTTCCAATTCTGCTTTTTAGGGCTAAAGGGCAGCGGCCCCAGTGGCGGTAGTGGTGGTGGTGCCAATGGTACCTCTTTCAGCTACACATTCCATGGAGACCCTCATGCCATGTTTGCTGAATTCTTCGGTGGCAGAAATCCCTTTGACACCTTTTTTGGGCAGCGGAACGGGGAGGAAGGCATGGACATTGACGACCCATTCTCTGGCTTCCCTATGGGCATGGGTGGCTTCACCAACATGAACTTTAGCCGCTCCCGCCCTGCCCAAGAGCCCACCCGAAAGAAGCAAGATCCCCCAGTCACCCACGACCTTCGGGTCTCCCTTGAAGAGATCTACAGCGGCTGCACCAAGAAGATGAAAATTTCCCACAAGCGGCTAAACCCCGATGGAAAGAGCATTCGAAACGAAGACAAAATCTTGACCATCGAAGTGAAGAAGGGGTGGAAAGAAGGGACCAAAATCACATTCCCCAAGGAAGGAGACCAGACCTCCAACAACATTCCAGCTGATATTGTCTTTGTTTTAAAGGACAAGCCACACAATATCTTTAAGAGAGATGGCTCTGATGTCATTTATCCTGCCAGGATCAGCCTCCGGGAGGTAAGGTGCCAGGTGGGCCGGTATCTGTAGAGGGCGATGGCTGTTCTTTGAAGCAGATAATTATTTGCTGAGCAAATGTGTTGGGGCATGTGGTGCGTGCCAGGTTTGGGGCACAAAGTGAACAGGACTGACCAGGGTGCTGTCCTGGAGCTTTCATGGTGGTGACCTGTAGATCTGGGGACCGGGTCTTGGCTGGACGAGCCTGATGGGTCTTACTCTATGCCAGATGGCCTCTTGGCAAGAGCTGAGCCTCTTGAGCCAGCTTCCATCTAATGCTGTCCCTTTGCTTTCCAAGGCTCTGTGTGGCTGCACAGTGAACGTCCCCACTCTGGATGGCAGGACCATACCCGTCGTATTCAAAGATGTCATCAGGCCTGGCATGCGTCGAAAAGTTCCGGGAGAAGGCCTCCCCCTCCCCAAAACGCCCGAGAAACGTGGGGACCTCATTATTGAGTTTGAAGTGGTCTTCCCCGAAAGGATTCCCCAGACATCAAGATCTGCACTTGAGAAGGTTCTTCCGATATAGCTACCTGAGCTCCCCAGACTGACTAGGGACCTTTCCAGAGCTCAAGGATTTCTGGACCTTTCTACCAGTTGTGGAACATGAGAGGGCGGAGGTCCCAGGGAGGGTTTTCATACTGCTGAATGTCTTCCAGAGCATATATTACAATCTTTCAAAGTCGTACACTAGACTTAAGTGGTTTTTCGAGCGATAGGGCATCAGGTGGTGGGAACAGCAGGAAAAGGCATTCCAGTCTGCCCCACGGGGTCTGGCAGCCCTCCCAGGAGGGGCCCACATCCTCCTCCAGTCCCTGTCCAGGGTTGAGAGGCAGACCAGCAGCTGGACTTGATGCCTGTGTCCGTTTGCTTCTGGCTGGTAGATGGTATCAAGCTGCTGCCAGACCCTGTACACTCCTCCGTGTCTGTTGTGTGATCAGTTTGTGATTTATTCTGTATTTGTCTCCCATGTCTTATTCTTCCCCTGAAGAATCCTGTCTTCTCTTTGGCCATCTCAAATTGAGAACCTCTAAACTATTCCTGCAGAACTGCCTGGCTGGCGCCCACAAGCAATACCTCTTGTTCCAGCAGGACCAAGGGAGCCAGTCGCCAGCAAGTGACTCCAGTAAGTGCAGCCACCTCTCACTCGAGGGTCTGGGAGCTTAGCCCCAGCAAGGGACCCTCTGGACCTCTGGCTCTAGGGAAGCTGAATGTACTCACTATGGGTCACACTTTCCATTTCTGTAAGGCAATCTTGTCACACCTGGGCCGTACCAGTGGCCTAGGTAATTTTTTGTTTCATGGACTCTGGACTCTTTCAAAGGGATCTGATCCTTTTGAATTTTGCACAGCCCTAGATATAATCCCTTTTGATAAAAGGGTCTTTGCTTCTGATTACAGGAGCACTGTGGAACGTCTGTAAATATGTTTTTATAATTAATTCCGTGTATAGTTGGTGTACACTCAAATAAAACTAGTCCCCAGCAGCCACTGCTCTCTGTACAGGGCCAAAATGGAATTCTGAAGAAATCTTGGGAGGGAGGGGGAGTGGGAACAAATGTCTGTTCCCTCGACACCAGTTGGGTGCTCAGACCTTTAGACTCATTGTAAGTTGCCACTGCCAACATGAGACCAAAGTGTGTGACTTGTCGATGCAGTGCGACAGCATTAAAGACTGATGCTAAACCTCAGGGGAGAAGTCCTGCGACTCTGTTTGAGGGTTCTGCTGGTTTGTGGGGGTGGGGTGAGGACCTGGGCATCCCTCCAGGTCCAGTCAAGGTGGGAAGGTGGGATGGGCTGGAGGCAAGTACCCTGCAAGGGAAAGATAAGTCTCCCTTCCTGGGCCAGAAGAGGGTTGGAGAACTTCCACCCAGACTCTGGGTCCAAACAACCAGAGACTCAAGCACACTGGCCTTGGGGATCATTTTTTGATCGAGGCTGGAGTCAAAGGAAAGGTTGGGGGAGGCAGGGTCTGGTTCTTAATTCTCCTTTTCTTCAGGGCCCCTGGCATTTTCAGCAGACCTCTGCTCAGGGGCCGAGGGGGCCGCCCAGGGTCTGGCCTCTTAATTCCCTATCACTCCTTTCCTGCTGGAACTGGTTGCAAGTCCTGAAGGCTTGGCGGAACCAGAACTCCAGGGCCTACCCAGGACTAGCCCTACCGTAGAGAAGACCCATTTCCTGCCTTGGCTTTATTTGTAGGCCTCTGAAGCTGCTTTTACTTTATAACTTTTTTTTTAAGAGCTGGTTTTATTATAAGGTAAGTAATTACTCAGGCTTAAAACAATGTATCACTGCTTTGCTACAACATATTCTCAAGTGGAAACATTGTATACAGGCCAGGAGCCTGGCTCAGGGCTGTCACCACAGCACTTTGGGAGACCAAGGTGGGCAGATCACTTGAGCTCAGGAGTTTGAGACCAGCCTGGGCAACACTGTGAAACCCCATATCTACAAAATAAAAATTCAGCCGGGGGTGGCAACGTACACCTATAGGCCCAGCTATTTATGTGACTGAGGCAGGAGAATCACTTGAGCCCAAGAAGTGGATGACCCAGTGAGCTGTGTTTGTGCCATTGCCTCCAGCCTGGGTGACAAAGTGAAGCACTGTCTCAAGAAAAAAAGTATTAAAGTCAAGCTGGACCACGCATAGTGGCTCATGTGTGTAATCCCAGCACTCTGGAAGGCCAACGCAGGCAGATCACCTGAGGTCAGGAGCTTGAGACCACCCTGGTCAACGTGGTGAAAACCCCATCTCTACTAAAAATACAAGAAATTAGCCAGGCATGGTGGTGCGCGCCTGTAATCCCAACTACTCAGGAGGCTGATGCATGAGAATCACTTGAACCTGGGAGGTGGAGGTGGAGGTTGCAGTGAGCAAAGGTGCTGCCACTGCACTCCAGCCTAGGTGACAGAGTTTTGCTCTGTCTCCAAAAAAAAAAAAAAAAGTCAAGCTAAGAGTTGCTTTCCCTTCCCACTGAAACAGTTGAAGCGCTGAAAACAGTCTAGAGGCAGCCCTGTCAGGCCAGGAGAACTTTATAGAATGAAAGTTCTGTATACTGTTAATTTAAACATCTTACAAATTCAATAAAATTAGAATCGGTTCCTCAGTCGCTCCTGCCACACTTCAGTTGCTTAGCAGCCACACGTGTATATAGCCAGTGGCAAACGCTGGACAGGTCAAGTCGAGGGCTTTTCCCCAAAGGTAATACAGTGTCACTTTGAAGAGCAGCCACATTAAGCCAGGAGATGCCACCCCCATCAAGAGGTAACCCCTGGAATATCAGAGCTAAGAGATGTTTACCAAAGTATCCCAGACACCAAGGTGACATTTACTGCAGAACTGACCTCACTGGTGTCAAATCCCCAGGGTTGCCATCCCCACCCCCAAGTCTCCCTTATACACCAGCTCCCTGTGAACTTCATACAAAAGTGCGCAATGCCTTAAGGCATGTCCAGTTCTGGGAACTTCACAAAACACACGACCAAGGAGCCTACCCAGGGTGAGGAGTGGGGCGTATAGTGAGGGGAAAACCTTAGTGGTGAAAGGGACCACACTTTTTTTGTTTTTTTGCTTAAAGCTCACTGCTTGGCTTGTCTACCTTGGCCAGACATCTGGTGCACCCACATGCAAACTTTTCCCAAATTCTTGGGCCTTTTTTTTTTTTTTTGAGACAGTCTCGCTCTGTCGCCTAAGCTGGAGTGCAGTGGTGTGACCTCTGCTCACTGCAACCCCCGCCTGCCAGGTTCAATCGATGTCAGGAGTAGCTGAGATTCCCTAGGGAAGGTCAAGCTTCCCTAGTAGCTGGGATTACAGGTGCATACCACCATGCCCGGCTAACTTGTATTTTTACTGGAGATGGGGTTTAACCATGTTGGCCCAGGATGGCCTCAAACTCCTGACCTCAAGTGATCCACTCACCTCAGCCTCCCAAAGTGCTGGGATTATAGGCATGAGCCACTGCACCTGGCCTTTTTTTTCCTCTTTTTAAAAAAAGCATTTTTGTGCCGCTTCCAAGAGTGTGAGTCTGTGCTTACATAAGCATAAACACAATTTCTAAATGTTCAGTTTTATTTTTTGACTGTGTAATCACAATACAAAACTGGAAAGGGTACAGAGTGACAGTCCTCCCTCCCACCCTGCCATCCGATTTCACACCCCCGAACCAGGAACCGGTGTTCCCAGCCTCTCCTGTGCCTTTCCTGAGATGCTGCAGGAAATACATTTTCCTTTTTCTTTTTCCTTTTTTTTTTTTTTTTTGAGATGTAGTTTTGCTCTTGTTCCCCAGGCTGGAGTGCAATGGCGCGATCTCGGTTCACTGTAACCTCTACCTCCCAGATTCAAGCAATTCTCCTGCCTCAGCCTCCCGAGTAGCTGGGATTACAGGTTTGCCACCACCACCCCGGCTAATTCTGTATTTTTAGTAGAGACAGTTTCACCATGTTGGTCAGGCTGGTCTCATACTCCCGACCGCAAGTGATCCGTCCACCTCGGCCTCCCAAAGTGCTGGGATTACAGGCCTGAGCCTCTGTGCCTGGCCACATTCTTTTCTTACACTAGGACTACATACTGTATACTCTTCTTATCTTTTCTCTGGAACAAGTTGCTCTGAACATAAAGCATGAGGATGAACTTCCTCATTCCCGTGCTGTTCCACACCTTTGTTCTGTCAGGCCTACCCAGATGAGTGTGAAGATCTAGGTTATTCTTTGGTGACTCCTGACTGCTCTGACACCCATGCTGGAGTGCAGTGGTGTGAGCTCAGATCACTGCAACCTCCACCTCCCAGATTCAAGTGATTCTCCTGCCTCAGCCTCCTGGGTAGCTGGGACTATAGGCATGCACTACCAAGCCCGGCTAATTGTTTGTATTTTAATAGAGAAGGAGTTTCACCATGTTGCCCAGGCTTGTCTGGAACCCTTGAGGTCAGGCAATCCACCTGCCTTGGCCACCCAATGTGCTAGGACTATTGTGGGCCACTGTGCCTGGCCTCAATCATCTTCTTTTTTTTTTTTTTTTTTTTTTTTTTTTTTTTTTTTTTTTTTTTGAGACGGAGTTTTGCTCTTGTTACCCAGGCTGGAGTGCAATGGCGCGATCTTGGCTCACCGCAACCTCCACCTCCTGGGCTCAGGCAATTCTCCTGCCTCAGCCTCCTGAGTAGGTGGGATTACAGGCACGCACCACCACGCCCAGCTAGTTTTTTGTATTTTTAGTAGAGACGGGGTTTCACCATGTTGACCAGGATGGTCTCGATCTCTCGACCTCGTGATCCACCCGCCTCAGCCTCCCAAAGTGCTGGGATTACAGGCTTGAGCCACCGCGCCCAGCCCTCATCTTCTAATACAATAAAAAAAAATACACCAAAAAATGTAAATAAGAAATGCAGTGTGACCTTGGGCAAGTGGCCTAACTTCTCTGTGCCTCTGTCTTGTCAATTGAAAAATGGGCATAATAACTCTCTGCTAAGTCTATAAAGATTTTAAGATTATATAGATATTGACCAGGGACAGTGACTCATGCCTGTCATCCCAGCACTTTGGGGAGGGTGAGGCAGGTGGAGGATCATTTGAGGCCAGGAGTTTGAGACCAGCCTGAGCAACATAGTGAGACCTTATCTCTACAAAAAGGAAAAACATATAAATACATATGGCCAGGTACAGGCTGAGGCGGATAGATCACACCAGCCTGGCCAAGATGGTGAAACCTTGTCTCTTTTGTATTTTGTAAAAATATAAAAATTAGCTGGGAACAGTGGCAGGTGCCTATAATTCCAGCTACATGGGAGGCTGAGGCAGGAGAATCACTTGAATCCAGTAGGAGGTTACAGTGAGCTGATATTGTGCCACTACACTCTAGCCTCCATCTCAAAAAAAGAAAAAGAAATACATACACACCAGGGAGAACTGTGTATCATTTCTTATTACCATTATAGTCTTTTTAATTGAAAAAATAAAATTTTTTTGAGACAGTCTCTGTCACCCAGGCAGGAGTGCAATGGAGCAGTGTTGGCTCACTGCAACCTCCCAGCTTCAAGCAATTCTTGTGCCTCAGCCTTTCTAGTAGCTGGGACCACAGGTGTGCACCACCACGCCCGGCTTATTTTTGTAATTTTAGTGGAGGTGGGCTTTTGCCATGTTGTCCAGGATGGTCTTGAACTCCTGGACTCAAGTGATCTGCCTACCTCTGCCTCCCAAGGTGCTGGAATTACAAATATGAGCCCCTGCACCCAGCCATCATTACATTCTGTTTGTTTTTTGTTTGTTTGAGAGGGAGTCTCACTCTGTCACCCAGGCTAGAGTGCATTGGCACCATCTTGGCTCACTGCAACCTCTGCCTCCCGGGTTCAAGCGATCTCCTGCCTCAGCCTCCTGAGTAACTGGGATTATAGGCAAGCATCACCACACTTGGCTGATTTTTGTGGGGTTTTTTTTGTTTGTTTGTTTGTTTTTTAGACGGAGTTTCACTCTTGTTACCCAGGCTGGAGTGCAATGGCGCGATCTCGGCTCACCGCAACCTCCGCCTCCTGGGTTCAGGCAATTCTCCTGCCTCAGTCTCCTGAGTAGCTGGGATTACAGGCACGCACCACCATACCCAGCTAATTTTTTTTTGTATTTTTAGTAGAGACAGGGTTTCACCATGTTGACCAGGATGGTCTCGATCTCTCGACCTCGTGATCCACCCGCCTCGGCCTCCCAAAGTGCTGGGATTACAGGCTTGAGCCACCGCGTCCGGCTGACACCGGGTTTCTTTTTCTTTGTTTGTTTAAAAACGGAGTTTCACCATGATGGCCAGGCTGGTCTTGAACTCCTGACCTCAGGTGATCCACCCACCTCGGCCTCCCAAAGTGCTAGGATTACAGGCGTGAGCCATCTTGCCTGGCCAAACTCCGTGATTTTTAAGTAAGACACCTTCCCTCTTTGTCAGAGGGGCAGCAGTGACAATTGCAGGAGAATACTTGAAAATGTCCCCCACTCCGTGGCAACTGTGAGTTCCCTTGAGGTCACCACTCATATCCTAATAATCTGCATCACCAGTGGCCAGAGTGATGCTTGCCCCAAATCTGACCCTCTGATTGTTCGCTAAGTGAATAATTAAGTGATAAAGTGATTCAGACAAGAGGACCTGCAACATTTTTTCCTACAATAATTCATGTCAGGGTATGTGTACAGGAAGGATAACCCAGCTCTGGGGTCAGCCAGTGGTTCCCCCCACCCTGCCCTGCCCTGCCCACGCTTGCCAGGGACCCCACCCCTGTGCCCCAATTCCTTCAGCTCTGCCACCAGGGAGAAGCAGATATTCACTCTAGCTCCAGGAGAGCCCCTCTTTCCTGAAAGATCTTTTGTCTTTTTCTTTTCTTTTTTCTTTCTTTCCTTTTTTTTTTTTTTTTTTTGAGATTGAGTCTCACTCTATCGCCCAGGCTGGAGTGCAATGGCATGATCTCGGCTCACTGCAATCTCTGCCTCCTGGGTTCAAGCGATTCTGCCTCAGCCTCCTGAGTAGCTGGGATTATAGGCATCCACCATTGTGCTCAACTAATTTTTGTATTTTTGTAGAGTCCGGGTTTCCGCATGTTGACCAGGCTGGTCTTTTTTTTTTTTTTTTTTTTTTGAGACGGAGTTTCGCCCTTGTTACCCAGGCTGGAGTGCAATGGCGCGATCTCGGCTCACCGCAACCTCCGCCTCCTGGGCTCAGGCAATTCTCCTGCCTCAGCCTCCTGAGTAGCTGGGATTACAGGCACACGCCACCATGCCCAGCTAATTTTTTGCACTTTTTAGTAGAGACAGGGTTTCACCATGTTGACCAGGATGGTCTCGATCTCTCGACCTCGTGATCCACCCGCCTCGGCCTCCCAAAGTGCTGGGATTACAGGCTTGAGCCACCGTGCCCGGCAACCAGGCTGGTCTTGAACTCCACCCACCTCAGCCTCCCAGCGTGCTAGGATTTCAGGTGTGAGCCACTCTGCCTGGCCTTTTGTGTGTGTGTGTGTGTGTGAGACAGAGTCTTGCTCTGTCACCCAGGCTGGAGTGCATTGGCACTATCTGCGCTCACTGCAACCTCCACCTCCTGGATTCAAGCAGTTCTCATGCCTCAGCCTCCTGAGTAGCTGGGACTACAGGCGCCCACCACCACGCCCAGCTAATTTTTTTAACTTTAGTAGTGACAGAGTTTCTCCATGTTGGCCAGGCTGGTCTCAAACCCCCAACCTCAGGTGATCCTCTCACCTCAGCCTCTCAAAGTGCTGGGATTACAGGCATGAGCCACCATGCCTGGCATGGGGGACCTGTTTCTATTTCACAATTTGTGGACGAATCAATGGGCACACTTCCTGAGAGACACCGCAGTGCTAGGCCCAGGAGATGTGCCCAGCAGAAAATTTGGCCATCTGTGGTAGGGGAGGGAGGAGGGACTTGTGAAACTGACAGTCTCCCAGGAAACACACCTGTGAATTTCAGTTTCCTAGCTACCACAACGAAACTGGGTGGCTTCAAACAACAAGTGTTTTTTGGGGGTTTTTGTTGCTGCTGTTGAGGCAGAGTCTAACTCTGTCACCCAGGCTGGAGTGCAGTCTCGACTCACTGCAGCCTCTGTCTCCCAGGTTCAAGTGATTCTCCTGCTTCAGCCTCCCGAGTAGCTGGGATTACAGGCACACACCACCATGCCTGGCTAATGTTTAGTATTTTTAGAAGAGATGGAGTTTTGCTATGTTGGCCAGGCTTGTCTCAAACTCCTGGCCTCAGGTGATCCACACTCCTTGGCCTCCCAAAGTGCTGGGATTACAGGTGTGAACCACCACACCAGGCCTGTTTGTTTTGAGATAGGCTCTCACTTTGTTGCACAGGCTGGAGTGCAGTGGCACAATCACGGCTTACTGAAGCCGTGACATCTCGGGCTCAATCAGTCCTCCTATCTCAGCCTCCTGAGCAGCTGAGACCACAGGTGTCCACCACCATGCCAGGCAATTAAAAAAAAAATTTTTTTTTTTTTTTTTTTTTGGCCTGGCGCGGTGGCTCAAGCTTGTAATCCCAGCACTTTGGGAGGCCGAGGCGGGTGGATCACGAGGTCGAGAGATCGAGACCATCCTGGTGAACCTGGTGAAACCCCATCTCTACTAAAAATACAAAAAATTATCTGGGCATGGTGGCACGTGCCTGTAATCCCAGCTACTCAGGAGGCTGAGGCAGGAGAATTGCCTGAACCCAGGAGCCGGAGGTTGCGGTGAGCCAAGATCGCGCCATTGCACTCCAGCCTGGGTAACAAGAGCGAAACTCCGTCTCAAAAAAAAAAATTTTTTTTTGGTAGAGACAGGGTTGTTGCCTTGTGTTGCCCAGGCTGGCCTCGAACTCCTGGGCTCAAGCAATTCCCCTCCCTTGACTTCCCAGAGTGCTGGGATTACAGGCATGAGCCATTGTACCCGGCATTAACAAGCGGGGACGGCTCTCTCCTGGCTTCTGGTGGTTTCGGCAATCCTGAGCCTTCCCTGGGATTATATCTGCAACACTCCAGCCTCTGCCACTGCCCTCCCTCGGCCCTCTCTGCTGCGTGTGTCTGTGTCTTCTCCTTTTCTGTCTCTTGTAAGGACACTCGTCATTGGATTTCGGGGCCAGCCACCCTAATCCAGGATGATCTTATCTCAGGATCCTCCACTGAATGACATCTTTGAAGACACTGACTCCAAGTAAGGTCACATTCACAGGTTCTGGAATGTGGGCATTTCTTTTAGGGTGCGGACATCTTTCAACTCATTAAACTGACAGAGGCACTTTGCATAGGCCTGCAGCATGGAGGGGAAGAGGGCCGGCAGGTTCGGACACACAAGCCAAGGGACAGAGCTTGTTAGGATGCAGGGAGGGCCTCCTGGACAATGAACCAGGGATGAGGCCCCTAGGCTGGGGATCCGGAAACCACCCCCCAAGGCCATACACACACACACACACACACACACACACACACACACACACACGCCCAGTGTGGCTGAAACTGAGAGAACAGGAGAGAGCAGGGCTGGGTGTGTCTAGGAATGAGACATGCCATGCCCTGCATTCCTGAGTTGGAAGAGAAATTGAGAGTTTAAGTCAGGAGGGGCAAGGCCCGATTTTCTTTCACTTGGAAGTCAGAGCCAGGAACTGGGTAGTTTGCCTTCATGGGATCCCAACATTCCCCAGGAATATTATGCTGGACATCAGTGTGGCCAGGTGTGACTCCTTAAAAAAAAAAACAAAAAAACACTTTGGCTTACAGGGCCCAGTTTTTTTGGGGGCACATGGCATCCTGGCGGGGGGCGGTCCTTGGTCGAAAAGGAAGGTTACCTGACTCGGGTGCTCACAAGCGCCCTCTGGCCTCTGTGCAGAGAACTGACTGTAGGGGTGAGGGTGAGGGTGGAGCGGGAGGACCAGGATGGAAGCCACTGCACCAGGTGGGAGGTGATGGGGCTGGCTGGACTAGGAGAGGTGTGAGCAGGGTATGCCACCATACTCAGCTAATTTTGTATTTTTTTTTTTTTAGTAGAGACGGGGTTTCACCATTAGCCAGGATGGTCTTGATCTCCTGATCTTAGGATCCGCCTGCCTCAGCCTCCCAAAGTGCTGGGATTACAGGCATGAGCCACCTCGGCCAACTGGATTTTTTTTTTTTTTTTTTTTGAGACCAAGTCTTGCTCTGTCGCCCAGGCTGGAGTGCAGGAGCACAAAATCAGCTCACTGCAACCTCTGCATCCTGGGTTCAAGTGATTCTCCTACCTCAGCCCCCTGAGTAGCTGGGATTACAGATGTTCACCACCACACCCATCTAATTTTTGCATTTGTAGTAGAGACAGGGTTTCACCATGTTGGCCAGGATGGTCTCAATCTCCTGACCTTGTGATCCACCTGCCTCGGCCTCCCAAAGTGATAGGATTACAGGTGTGAGCCATCATGCCTGGCCCGACACTGTCTCAGAAAATAAAAACAAAAATAAATCAGAAAGGAGGTGCCCAGCCCCGCTTTGTGTCTTGAGCAATCCCATAATCCCATCACCCCTTCTCTGGGCATTTCCTCATCGGACAACAGGAGCCAGGTGGAGTCTGGCTTGGGACTTTGCAGCCTCAGTCATGCTGTCCCTTGGGCTCTCCAAGTGTGCAGGGGGCAGCTCAGATGCCAGGCTCAGGCAGGGCAGGCAGCACAGTCCCACAGAAGGCACTGGCCAGCCCAGGCAACTATTGCTCAGTGGGATGGCAGAGGTCAGCAGAACAGGAAGAAAGGGACAATAGCTGTGCCTGTTGCCTGGCCTGCCACAGCCATCGAAGTGTTTGCCAGCTGGGTGGGGCTGGCTAAGCAATCCTCAGCAGTGAAGCTCAAGGTTTCATCTCCCCTTTCTCTCTCTCTCTCTCTATTTTCTTTCTTTCTTTCTTTTTCCTTCTCTTGAGACAGTCTTGCTCTGCTCAGCAGTGAAGCTCAAGGTTTCATCTCCCCTTTCTCTCTCTGTCTCTCTTTCTATTTTCTCTCTGTCTTTTTCATGACAGAGTCTTGCTCTGTCGCCCAGGCTGGAGTACAGTGGTGTGATCTCCGCTCACTGCAACCTCTCCCTCCCAGGTTCAAGCCAATTCTCCTGCCTCAGCCTCTAGAGTAGTTGGGACTACAGGTGCGTGTCACCACGCCCGGATAATTTTTTGTATTTTTAGTAGAAGCAGAGTTTCACCGTGTTAGCCAGGATGGTCTTGATCTCCTGACCTCATGATCTGCCCGCCTCAGCCTCCCAAAGTGCTGGGATTACAGGCGTGAGCAACCACGCCCAGCATCCATCTCCCCTTTCACTTTACCCCTCTGCAGGTCCTGGTGGGGCTGAGATGCACAACGTCTCACCCTGGAAACTGCAAAGAACCAGTCTTCTGATGAAGTCTAAGCAGGGTCTCAGCGCTTAGAGGCTTCCAGGAACTACAGTTCCCAGAACACACAGCATTCAGTTGTTGTCCAAGTGGCTGGGTTTGAACTAGAACAAGGGAATCTCACCTGTCCTGGGAACTGAGCGTCCTGGCCTGTTCCAGGTGCGTTTGTGACTCATGTTTCTTGGATCTGTGCCCTCCTGAGAAACCCCCGTTCCTTAAAAACTACCTGATGCATTTGTCCACACAGGTTTGCTGAGAACCTGCTATGTGGCAGCCTGAAGTGGAAGTGAGGGGTTGACAAGAGAGACTCAGCCTCTATCCTCACAGTCAGATGGAGGCAGATCCATGAACGGACGGAGGCTGGCTGGGTACCCTCTGTGATCTAGCACGTAGTAAGTGACCAACAAATCAGCAAGCAAATAAAAACTATCTCACTCTTGTCTTTCATTCCATCTTGCCTTTCCACACTGATTTACCAGCTCCCACGACGTTGCACTATCCTAAAGCGTGCTGTATCTCTCTGTCTGGCTTTTGCACACTGTTATCTCTACTGGAAGCATATTCGGCTTATTCGCTCACGCGTTTGTCTGTAGGACAGAGCCTGGCACGGAGCAGGGGGCACATTAAATATTTGATGAGTGAGTGAATGAATGAATGAATGCCTTTCTCCATTGTACACTCCAGGAAGCAAGGACGCTAGGGACCCTCCGTATTCATCTCTGTCCCCGCCCGCCCCCAGAGTATGAATGCATCTTTTTATCCGCTCCGAGGATGGCCAGGCTGGGGCAGAGGAGGCCGGGAGGGGAACTGGGTTGGGGGATGCCATCGACCCCCACTCAGGCCTCCTAAACGGTACACTTTCCTGGACGTCGGGAGTTCGCATACTGTCCCCGAAACCTGGCCTCGGTCACCTGACTCCCCCGCCCCTCACCACCCAGGGCACCCCAGACGGACATTCAGCCAACAGCACGTGGTTCAGGGGCCCCAGCTTCCTTCCTATTGGCCGCTCGCCTCCTTCCTTCCCCGCGATTGGCCGGGACCAAGCCGCAGCTCCACCCCCCTCCTCAGCCCTCTGGTGGTACAGCCCGCCGCGGCTCAGGCGGGGCGGGACGGTCCACTGCTTTACGGCGCTGGGGGAGTCGGGAAGAGCCGGGTGAGGCGGAGGGATCCCTCTGGAATGTTTCCGTCGGGTCTACCCGAAGCGGGAGGCACGGATTGGCCGCGAGGTCCGGGAGACAGCCGCTAATTGGCCTTCCGCGGGCGTCGGCCCCGCCCCCCTAGGCGCCGCTGCGGGAGAGGCCCAGGCAGGAGTTTGCCGAGGGTTTGCGGAGGGCCGAGCCGGGTGCACGCGTGGAGGAGGCGGCAGCGGCGGCGGCGCAGGTGAGTGGCCCCCGCGGGAGGGATGTGTCCACTCCGGGGACCCCGGATGTCGAGGACCCGCGAGGATCCGGCCGATCTTGCAGGGTGGGGCGGGCCCCGAGGACGCGACTGGAGGTCTACGCTGAGTGCGGGGATGCCGGAGGCCCCTTCCTGGGGGAAGCGAGGGTGGGGGTGGTGGGGACAGCTCCCTTCCTGCTGCGGGGCAGAGGGCAAACGCCTCCCAGCGCCCGGTAGGGGTCTCCGGGCTTGCCCCTCCCCCCTTCCCCTTCTGGACGGTCCCCATCCCGGCGGGGACAGGCGCGGGGTCGGTGTTTCTGACCCTTTCCTGTCCACTTTCCCTGAGCGAACCGCGTCTGAACCCTCCAGGGCCTGGGGGGACGCAGTGAGGACCAGGGCCTGGATAATAATCATCATGAAAAACTCCACCCTAGCTAGCATTTATGGAGCGCTTCCGTGTCAGGCATTTACCATGCGGATCATTGAATCAAAACACTTCATGGGAGGTGTTGTGCCTTCTTGTAAAAAATGTGAGGCAGCAGGCTCAGAGAGGTGGAGTGACTTGCCCAAGGTCACACAGCTAGTAACTGGCACATCTGGGACTGGAACTCATGCCCCAGGGTCCAGAACTGGAGTCTCAGCCACTAGCCTTGATAGGCACTGGCTCCACAGTTCAGTTGTTGCTGAGTAGCCCCAGCCCCCTACCCCTCCCACCCCTACGCCATACTCATTGTCAGGGCCACACTCGTTGGTCTTTTGTTTCCTTCCCCCACCCCCACCCCCACAACCCCCAAAGATCACCAGACACCAGCCACTCAAACAGGAAGCTGCCCTCATGTCCCTTCTCCCCTGAGCTGGCGAGGGCAGGTTTGACTACCTGGGTCCAGAGAAGAGAGTGACATCTGCAGGGGCCCAGGATGCTGGGGTCCTGGGCCTGCTGGGTCCCCCCCAACCCCGGCAACCTGGGCCAAGGCTGAGCAGTAGGCGTTCTCCCGGGAAACACCCAGGAGCCGGTTTTTCAAGAGTGAATCAGAGGCCTCTCTCCCTCTCTCCAAGGCAACACGGTGTGGGAAGGGGGAGCCCGGGCGTGATTTCCCCCTTCCCCTAGCTTCTGTGTGCTCCCAGGGACCCTTCCCCTCCTCCTGCTGACCACACTGTGCTTCTGGATGGCTGTGGGGTTGCGAAGTTTCAGGTCCTTGCCAGAATGAGGGGGGTCGGGATGCTGAAATTCCAACCCAAACAGTTAATATCCAGGCCGAAGTTTCTCTTCTTCATCTCTGCATTCAGGTGTGAGGGGAGCCAGGGAAAGTGGGGAGGCGAGGACAGTTAGTAACCCCACAGTAGGCATGTTTGGGGGGCTGTTTTGAGGACGGAGGTGTGCAGAGAGCAGTCAGAATGAGGACCTGAGACACATTCATTCATTCTACAAATATTTAAAGTGAGCACCTACTATGGGCACATGCTAGGCACTGTTCTTGGCACAGAAAATACCATAAGTGAACAAAAATTCCTGCTTTTGAGGAGTTGGCACTCTGAGAGGAAGCCAGCAAGCAAGTTATCAAGTAAACAAAGAAGATCATTTCAGATGACACTTAGTGCTGTGAATAAAACATGTGGGTAGTACTACAGAGAGTTGTGGGCAGGGGGTGCCAGTGCCACAAAGATCAGATAAGGGGCCTGGGCACAGTGGCTCACGCCTGTAATCCCAGCACTTTAGGAGGCCGAGGCAGGTGGATCACTTGAGGTCAGGAGTTTAAGACCAGCCTGGCCAATATGGGGAAGCCCTGCCTCTACTAAAAATTAGCTGGGCGTGGTGGTGCATGCCTGTAATCCCACCTACTTGGGAGACTGAGGCAGGAGAATCGCTTGAACCTGGAAGGTAGAGGTTGTGGTGAGATGAGATTGTGGCACTGCACTTCAACGTGGGCAACAGAGCAAGACTCCATCTCAAAAACAAAACAAAACAAAACAAACCAGATGGGGCAAGGTCAAGGTCTTTCTTTAGGCTGGACCAAGCTTGGAATCTGGTTGGAGCAGAAGATGAACCCAGAGCAGGGATTCTGCAGGGGTTCGTGGGTCACAGTAAGGAGTTTGCAATTTTTCTTCTGGAAGGTGGGAAACCGTTGTAAAGTTTCAGTCGGGGCAGTGATGCCATCTCGTTTACGTTTTAAAATAGAGACATGAAGTTAAATGACAGCCTGAGGCTGGAAGACAAGAGTTCTGCCGGGGCAGCATGCAATTAAGTTCATGGGCCTGAGCTGTCTGTACCACAGGGGCGGTTCCAACATGCTGGGGCAAGCCTGGGAGGCTGCCTGGAGGAGTGAACCTGGAGTAGGTCTTGGCAGGCAGAGAGGGCTGGGATATTCCTGGGCAGGGCAGGGCAGACGAGGAGATACCAGTAATAATGACAACAGCTTCCTTACATGGAGTCTGAGGCAGAGTATAGATGGGATACCTGGGCAATCTCTTTGGATTTCCATAACCACCTTGAGAGTGACAGGAATTCCACTCATTTTTCAGATGAAGAAACTGAGGCCCTGTGAAGTGAAGTGACTTGCCCACGGCCACACAGCTGGTAAGTGGCAGGGGTGGGATTTGAACCCAGGCCAGGAAGCCTCTTATGGCTGTGGCAGGCAGATCCATTAATCACTCACTTTCCTCCCTGCTGTTAATCCTCACTCACAGGTGGGGACACAGAGGCCAGCATGAACCAGGGCAGTGGGTTTGGGCAGAGAGAGAGTACAGAGTTTGGGAATTGGTCAGGATGTTGGGATCTTGGAAGTTTGAATCTTGGTACAGATGGCAGTAGTAATAATCGTCACCAATATTTACAAAAAGCTTATTGTGCGCCAGGACTATTCCAAGCACATGTGTGATTTCCTTGGAGCTCAGAGAGGTTAAGACCCTTGCCTAAAGCCACACAGCTAGTAAGAGATGAAGCCAGGTTCCAGACTCAGGTTTTTAGTTTCCTGCCTCCCAGTGCACAGAGCTGGTGGAGTTGGGGGGATAATGACGGATGACAAGGGCTTTTTTCTTTTTCTTTTCTTTTTTTGAGACAGGGTCTTGCTCTGTCATTTAGGCTGGAGCACAGTGGCATGATCTTGGCTCACTGCAACCAACCTCCACCTCCCAGGTTCAAGCAATTCTCTTCTGCCTCAGCCTCCCCAGTAGCTGGGATTTCAGGCATGCAGCACCACCCGTGGCTATTTTTGTTTGTTTGTTTAGTAGAGACCAGCCTGACCAACATGGAGAAACCTCATCACTACTAAAAATAAAAAAAATTAGCTGAGCATGGTGGCACATACGTGTAATCCAGTTACTCGGGAGGCTGAGGCAGGAGAATTGATTGAACCTGGGAGGCAGAGGTTGTAGTGAGCCGAGATGGCGCCACTGCACTCTGGCCTGGGCAACAAGAGCAAAACTCTGTCTCAAAAAAAAAAAAGAGAAAAAAAACCACACACAGACAATGAAAGGTGAGGGAGATGCTATTCCTGCCTTCCTGGCTAGATGAAGCACCTACTATGTGCCCAGCACTAACCTGGGAAGCAAGAGATGTGGGGGCCACAGAATGGGACTTGTGCTTTTGCTGCAGAGACGAGAGCCTGTACCCCTTTTTCTCCCTGGTGCCAGGCACCCGGACTGCTGGGTGTGTGGATATTGGGATCATTCATTCATCCATTCATTCATTCAACAAATATTATTGGCCAGATGTAGTGGCTCATGCCTATAATCCCAGCAGTTTGGGAGGCCAAGGCAGGAGGACCACTTGAGCCCAGGAGTTTGAGACCAGCCTGGATAACATAGCAAGACTCCATCTCTCCAAAAAAAAAAAAAAAAAAAAATTAAGGCAAGGTGCCGTGGCTCATGACTGTAATCCCAGCACTTTGGGAGGCCGAGGCGGGTGGATCACCTGAAGTCAGGAGTTCGAGATCAGCCTGACTAACATGGTGAAACCCCATCTCTATTAAAAATACAAAAATTAGCCAGGCGTGGTGGCATGCGCCTATAATCCCAGCTACTAGGGAGGCTGAGACAGGAGAATTGCTTGAACCCAGGAGGCAGAGGTTGCAGTGAGCTGAGATCACACCACTGCACTCCAGCCTGGGTGACAGAGCAAGACTCTGTCTCAAAAAATAAAAATAAAAATTGGCTATGTAAGGTGGTGTGCTCCTGTAGTGCCAGCTATGGAGGAGGCTGAGGCATGAGGATCACTTGAGCCCACGAGGTGGAGGTTGCAGTGAACTATGATTATACCACCACACTGCAGCCTTCACAACAGAATAACACTCCTGACTAAGAAAACAAAACAAGGCTGGTTGTGGTGGCTGGCTGACACTCTTTTCTTTCCAGTGAGGCCAGAGCCCGAGGAGGGGTCAGAACAGAGATAAATGTGACTTCTGCTTTACAGGACCATTCTGGCTGCTGTCTGGACACGAAGTCGTGGGGGGTGAGGGTGGAAGCTGGGAAGCCCACAGGAGGCAAGAGCACTAGTGTAGGTGAGTGATCATGGAGATGGAGCAGGTATGAAGGCATTCGTGAACAAATGGATACATAAGATTGGGTGCGGGCTGGGCAGGGAGGTTCACACCTGTGATCTCAGCACTTTGGGAGGCTGAGGCAGGCGGATCACAAGGTCAGGAGTTCGAGACTAGCCTGACCAACATGGTGAAACCACATCTCCCAAGTAGTTGGGATTACAGGCGCCCACCACCATGCCTGGCTAATATTTGTATTTTTAGTAGAGACAGGGTTTCTCCATGTTGGTCAAGCTAGTCTCAAACTCTTTTTTTTTTTTTTTGAGACGGAGTTTCGCTCTTGTTACCCAGGCTGGAGTGCAATGGCGCGATCTCGGCTCACCGCAACCTCCGCCTCCTGGGTTCAGGCAATTCTCCTGCCTCAGCCTCCTGAGTAGCTGGGATTACAGGCACGCACCACCATGCCCAGCTGATTTTTTGCACTTTTAGTAGAGACGGGGTTTCACCATGTTGACCAGGATGGTCTCGATCTCTCGACCTCGTGATCCACCCGCCTCGGCCTCCCAAAGTGCTGGGATTACAGGCGTGAGCCACCGCGCCCGGCCTTAGTCTCAAACTCTTGACCTCAGGTGATCCACCTGCCTCGGCCTCCCAAGTGCTGGGATTACAGGTGTGAGCCACTGTGCCCAGCCGCAGCTCAGGTCAGGGCCTCTCTATTGGCTGTTCTCTCTACTTGGAATGTTCTTGCCCCAAATCATTGCATGGTGCTTCCGCCTGTCATTCCGGTCTCAAGTTCAGCATCACTTGTTCAGGGAGGCCCTTCCTGATCTTGTCCATAGAACTCGTCTTGCTTTGTCTCCGTATCAGCATTAAAAATTATATGAGGCTGGGCACGGTGGCTCATGCCTGTAATCCGAGAACTTTGGGAGGCTGAGGCTGGAGGATTGCTTGAGCTCAGGAGTTTGAGACCAGCCTGGACAACACAGGAAGGCCCTGTCTTATTTTTAAAAATAAAAATAAAAAAAGGGCATGGTGGCAAGCACCTTTGGTCCCAGCTACTCAGAAGGCTGGAGTGGGAGGATCACTTGAGCCCGGGAGGTCAGGCTACAGCGAGGCCTCACTGCACCACTGCACTCCAGCCTGGGCAGTAAAGCAAGCCTGTCACACAAAAAAAAGAAGAAAATAAAAGGAAAAAAATATTAGACATTTACACCTTTCCCTGCTCACTGTGCATTTCGTCTTCCGGACCGTCCTCTTGCAGAGGTCGTGGGCAGAGCCCCAGCTAGCCTGTGTACATAGCATCTGTGAGTGAATTAGAAAGACATCTCTTCAGCCAGGCGTGGTGGCTCACACCTGTAATCCCAGCACTTGGAGAGGCTGAGGCAGGTGGATCACAAGGTCAGGAGTTTGAGACCAGTCTGGCCAACGGAGTGAAACCCTGTCTCTGCTAAAAACACAAAAAGTTAGCCAGGCGTGGTGATGTGCACCTGTAGTCCCAAGCTACCTGGGAGGCTGAGAGAGGAGAATCTCTGGAACCCAGGAGGCAAGGTTGCAGTGAGCCAAGATGGTGCCACTGCACTCCAGCCTGGATGACAGAGCAAGACTCCGTCTCAAAAAAAAAAAAGTCATCTCTTCCTCCTGGCAGACACCACACCAAGAAGCGTAGCTTGGCAGGCAGAGCACAGGCTGAGTTCAGTCCCACTTGCTGCCTTGGTCTAATACTTTTGCACAGTGTACAACTCGTGTAACTGCACATGGTGGCCCTAGTCAGGGATCTTTTTTTTTTTTTTTTTTTTTTTTTTTATTGAAGGCAATATCTAAAATGGTGCACAGAATATAGGAAGTACTAAAAAAAATGTTTGAAGTGAGGGGAGAATGCAGAAAGAGAGAAATAAAGAAACAGGCCCAGCACGGTGGCTCACACCTATAAACCCAGCACTTCAGGAGGCCAAGGTGGGTGGATTGCTTGGGGTCAGGAGTTCAAGACCACCCTGGGCAACCTGGCAAAACCCCATCTCTACTAAAAACACAAAAATTATCCAAGCATGGTGGTGTGCTCCTGTAGTCACAGCTACTCGGGAGGCTGACGCAGGAGAATCACTTGAACCGAGGAGGCAGAGGTTGCAGTGAGCTGAGATTGTGCCACTGCCCTCCTGCTTGGGTGACAGAGCAAGACTCTGTCTCAAAGAAAAAAAGAAAGAAAGAAACAGAAAAAAAAATGTATGTCCATCCAGACAATTTTTGCTGTAGTAACCCTAAAAGTCTTAGTGGTAACCCCAAAGGTCTCAGTGGCTAAATTCAGCAAAGGTTTGCTTTTGCCTCCAGCTGCACTTCCATTGTGGCTCAGCAGGGGGCTCCTTTCCCTGTAGTCATTCAAGGCCTGGCTTCATATTGTCGCCACCATATCAAATGTGGCTGGCCACCCTGCCTGGGAGACACAGATCTCTGGAGGCTCCAGCATTTAAATGCTTCAGCCCAGAAATGCCATGTGCCACTTCCTCTTACAATCCATTCACCAGAAATAATCATTTACCTGCCCAGTCACAAGGAGGCCAGGAAGTGCCATCCGCCTGTATGCTTCGAAGGAGGTGAGTCAGACATTTTTGGCACACAGTGTTAGTCACTGTGGCTGATAGGAAAATAGACGCTTAGTCGCGTTGCTGGGCATGGTGGCTCATGCCTGTAATCCCAGCACTTTGGGAGGCCGAGGCAGACAGATCACGGGGTCAGGAGATCGAGACCATCCTGGCCAACATGGTGAAACCCCGTCTCTACTAAAAATATAAAAATTAGCCAGATGCAGGCCAGGCGCGGTGGCTCAAGCCTGTAATCCCAGCACTTTGGGAGGCCGAGGCGGGTGGATCACGAGGTCAAGAGATCGAGACCAGCCTGGTCAACATGGTGAAACCCCGTCTCTACTAAAAATACAAAACATTAGCTGGGCATGGTGGCGCGTGCCTGTAATCCCAGCTACTCAGGAGGCTGAGGCAGGAGAATTGCCTGAACCCAGGAGGCGGAGGTTGCGGTGAGCCGAGATCGCGCCATTGCACTCCAGCCTGGGTAACGAGAGCGAAACTCTGTCTCAAAAAAAAAAAAATTAGCCAGATGCAGTGGATGCCTGTAGTCCAATGTAGTCCAAGCTACTCGGGAAGCTGAGGCAGGAAAATTACTTGAACCCAGGAGGTGGAGGTTGCAGTGAGCTGAGATTGCGCCACTGCACTCCAGACTGGGTGACAGTGAAACTCTGTCTCAAAAAAAAAAAAAAAAGAATCTTAGTTCTTTTGAGGCTTCATGTTCTCATCTGTTCAATGGGCATAATTACCGTATAATGTGATCCCTACGTTACAGTGTGGTGTGAGGATTAACGAAGGTCATGGGCTGGGCGTGGTGGCTCATACCTGTCGTGCCAGAGCTTTGGGAGACCAAAAGCTCCGTGACGCCAGGAGTTCCAGACCAGCCTGGGCAACACAGAAAGACTTCCTCCTTACAATCATTTTTTTTTTTTTGAGATGGAGTCTCACTCTGTCACCAGGCTGGAGTGCAGTGGCACGATCTCAGCTCACTGCAACCTCCGCCTTTCAGGTTCAAGCGATTCTCCTCCTTCAGCCTCCTGAGTAGCTGGGACTACAGGCGTGCGCCACCACGCTTAGCTAATTTTTGTATTTTTAGTAGAGACCGGGTTTTACCATGTTGGCCAGGATGGTCTCAATTTCTTGACCTCATTATCCACCCGCCTCGGCCTCCCAAAGTGCTGGGTTTACAGGCATTAGCCACTGCACGAAGTATTTTTTTTTTTTAGATACGGAGTCACCTAGGCTGGAGTGAGTGCAATGTTGCAATCTCTGCTCACTGCCAACCTTCGTCTTCTGGGTTCAAGCGATTCCCCTGCCTCAGCCTCCCTAGTAGCTGGGATTACAGGAATGTGCTACCATACCTGGCTAATTTTTTTACTTTTTTTTTTTTTTTTTTTGAGACGGAGTTTCGCTCTTGTTACCCAGGCTGGAGTGCAATGGCGCGATCTCGGCTCACTGCAACCTCCGCCTCCTGGGTTCAGGCAATTCTCCTGCCTCAGCCTCCTGAGTGGCTGGGATTACAGGCACGCGCCACCATGCCCAGCTAATTTTTTGTATGTTTTAGTAGAGACGGGGTTTCACCATGTTGACCAGGATGGTCTCGATCTCTTGACCTCGAGATCCACTCGCTTCGGACTCCCAAAGTGCTGGGATTACAGGCTTGAGCCACCGTGCCCGGCCCTACAGTGAGCTTTAATTGCACCACTGCACTCCAGCCTGAGTGACAGAGCAACACCCTGTCACAACAAACAAATACACAAGGAAGGTCACAAAGCAATAGATCCTAGCTGGTGTTATTATTATTATTGTTACTCTTTTTGAGACAGAGTCTTGCTCTGTTACCCAGGCTGGAATGCAGTGGTGTGATCATGGCTCACTGCAACCTCCACCTCCAAGTTCAAGGAATTCTCCTGCCTTAGCCCCCTGAGTTGCTAGGACTACAGGTGCATGCTACCACACCCGGCTAATTTTTTTCTATTTGAGAGAGATGGAATTTCGACATGTTGGCCAGGCATCTTGAACTCCTGACCTCAAGTGATCCTCTCATCTCAGCCTCCCACAGTATTGGGATTACAGGTGTGAACCACTGTGCCCGGCCTGTTATTACATTTATTTATTTATAGATGGAGTCTTGCTCTTTCGCCCAGGCTGGAGTGCAATGGCACAATCTCGGCTCACTGCAACCTCTACCTCCCAGGTTCAAGCAGTTCTCCTGCCTCAGCCTCCTGAGTAGCTGGAATTACAGGTGTGCACCACCACACCCGGCTAATTTTTGTATTTTTAGTAGCGAAGGGGTTTCACCATGTTGGCCAGGCTGGTCTCAAACTCCTGACCTTAAGTGATCCATCCACCTTGGCCTCCCATAGTGCTGGGATTACAGGCGTGAGCCACCGCGCCCAGCCCTGTTATTACTTTTATGTAAGTGTCCCGTCACCATACAAGAGATGAGGATTTCAACCGAGGCCAGTCTGTTCTCTCAGTACTTCCTTGGGCCTGTCTGGTTCGAGTAGTGAGGGAGGGGCCCTCAAGGCCCTGCCCAGGCCCTGAGCCCCCTTTCCTGTCCTACAGATCTCCTGGGCGTGACCCTACTTCTCGCTGCCCATGCCGCTGGGACTGGGGCGGCGGAAAAAGGCGCCCCCTCTAGTGGAAAATGAGGAGGCTGAGCCAGGCCGTGGTGGGCTGGGCGAGGAGGAGCCAGGGCCCCTGGTCGGAGGTGGGGCAGGGAGGCCCCAAATGGGCTTGCCCCCCCCGCCCCCAGCCCTGCGGCCCCGCCTCGTGTTCCACACCCAGCTGGCCCATGGCAGTCCCACTGGCCGCATCGAGGGCTTCACCAACGTCAAGGAGCTGTACGGCAAGATCGCCGAGGCCTTCCGCCTGCCAACTGCCGAGGTACCCTATGGGGAGCCGGGCACCAGGGTCCCTGATGGCGAGCCAGAGGCCTGAGCTTACATCCTGTTCATGAGCTGGGGCTCAGATGCCAAAACTGCAAATGAGGAGCCCGTGCCCTACTTGGTGTTGGGGGCCAGTGACTAGGGCTGGACACTGACTTCCCATGAGGCTCCGGGAGGCCTGTGCCCCAGCGAACTGTGGGGAACTGGAGGCCAGGGCTGGATGCTGAGTTCCTGTCAGGTATTGGGAGGCCCGTGCCCCAGGAGATGGCGGAGGCTGGAGGCCAGATACAAGGTGCACTTCTCCGTGAGGTCTTGGAGAATTCCAGCGCTGTGGGAGGCTGGCTTGCCTGGTGCCAAGCACTGTGTCGGTGGGCAGGAGAGGGGCAAGGAAGGCAACAGTGGACTGGAGCAGGGAGTGGATGCAGGGGTGTGGGGCGGCTTTCTGTGCCCTCCCCAAGCATTTTCTGAGCACTCACTGTGTGCCAGGCTCCATTTCCTGGAAGCAGCAATGAATTTTTACAGGGACAGGAATCCTAGCACAGCAGCAGTGCACACCTGTAGTCCCAGCTACTCGTGCGGTTGAGGTGGGGGCGTCACTGGAGCTCAGGAGTTTGAGGCCAGCCTGGTGAACGTAATGGGACTCCCATCTCTAAAAAAGTTTTTTTTTTTTTTTTTTTCTGAGACGGAGTTTCGCGCTTGTTACCCAGGCCGGAGGGCAATGGCACGATCTCGGCTCACCGCAACCTCCGCCTCCTGGGCTCAGGCAATTCTCCTGCCTCAGCCTCCTGAGTAGCTGGGATTACAGGCACGCGCCACCATGCCCAGCTGATTTTTTGTATTTTTAGTAGAGACGGGGTTTCACCATGTTGACCGGGATGGTCTCGATCTCTTGACCTCGTGATCCACCCGCCTCGGCCTCCCAAAGTGCTGGGATTACAGGCGTGAGCCACCGCACCCAGCCTTAAAAAAGTTTTTTTAAACTATGTGGCACATGCCTGTGGTCCCAGCTACTCCAGAGACTGAGGAAGGAGGCTTGCTTGAGCCCAGGAGTTGGAGACCAGCCTGTGCAACATAGTGAGACCCCAGCTCCACAAAAAATACAAAAGTTAGCCAGGTTGCTGGGCATGGCAGCTCACGCCTGTAATCCCAGCACTTTACGTGGCCGAGGTGGGCAGATCACCTGAGGTTGGGAGTTTGAGACCAGCCTGATCAATATGGAGAAACCCTGCCTCTATTAAAAATACAAAATTAGCCAGGTATGATGCTGAATGCTTGTAATCCCAGCTCCTTGGGAGGCTGAGGCAAGAGACTCGCTTGAACCCGGGAGGTAGAGGTTCAGGTGAGCTGAGATCGCACCATTGCACCCCAGTTGGGGCAACAACAGTGAAACACTGTCTAAAAAAAAAAGTCGCCAGGCATGGTGGCGTACACCTGTACTTCCAGCTACTCGGGAGGCTGAGGTGGGAGGATTGCTGGAGTATTCTGGAGGTTGAAGCTACAGTGAGATATGCTTGCACCACTGCACTCCAGCCTGGGTGACAGAGCAAGACCCTGTCTCAAAATAAAAAACGAAAGGAAAACTAAATCCTAGTCTTAGTAGAGCTGACACACTAATGGGGGGCCCTGCCGTGGCCCTGGCTCAGTGGGTGGTCGGGCCCTGGGGTGGAGTCCCCCCAGTACTCTCCCACCTCCCTCCCTTCCCCGGCAGTGGTGATCAGCAAACGGGGACGAGGGAGGAGAGGGTTCAGCGTCTCCCACCCCTGCAGGTGATGTTCTGCACCCTGAACACCCACAAAGTAGACATGGACAAGCTCCTGGGGGGCCAGATAGGGCTGGAGGATTTCATCTTCGCCCACGTGAAGGGGCAGCGCAAGGAGGTGGAGGTGTTCAAGTCGGAGGATGCACTCGGGCTCACCATCACGGACAACGGGGCTGGCTACGCCTTCATCAAGGTGCCTGGGGAGATGGGGCATCCCAGAGGCCTGGGAGCACGGGCGGGCCACAGGACCCCCGAAAGCAGGGCAGAGCCCTGATTGTTGATGCCTCCCCGACCCCGCAGCGCATCAAGGAGGGCAGCGTGATTGACCACATCCACGTCATCAGTGTGGGTGACATGATTGAGGCCATCAACGGGCAGAGCCTGCTGGGCTGCCGGCACTATGAGGTGGCCCGGCTGCTCAAGGAGCTTCCCCGAGGCCGCACCTTCACGCTGAAACTCACAGAGCCTCGAAAGGCCTTTGGTGAGGAGCCGTCCCCCACCACCCTCCGCCCCGATGGTGCTGCTTGTGTGGGCGCAGGCAGTGGTGTCGGGAGCTGCCAGCAGGTGGCGCTCGAGCCTGGCCAGCTGCAAGAGAAGTGGGTGCAGCTCCACCCTTCCCCAAGACAGGGTGCTAACTCTTAGCCCGACTGGGGAAAAGGGCGGGGGCAAGGAGGAAGTTGCCCTCATGCCTAGCTTCCAGGGGCCATTAGCCCAGCCAAGCGCCCCCATCCCTGGCCAGCCCCCCACCCCCAACAGGCCAGGCTTGGCCGCCCAGTGCCAGCTCCCCCACTTTTCCATCTGGCTTCACTAACTCTCAGGAATGGGCCCCAGGCCCCTGAGGTGGGGGTGGGGGGCTAAATCACTTCCCCAGGCAGGTAGGGCTGGTCCGTGGCCCAGCAGCCATACCCCCTTGGCCAAGAGGAGATTGACTCAGGCAGCTGCAGACTCAGGCTGGGGTACCCCCGCTCCCTGTCCCCCAGCCCCTGGGAGCAGAAGTGGCCCCTCCAGTCTCCCCTCCGGCATTTCCTATTCCTGGCCCCCAGTTGTCCCTCTGCTCTGCCCCACATCCATGCCTCACCTGAGTCAGGACTCCTGCCCTCCTGGAATCACCCCAGCCCCCAGGAACTTGCAGAAGCTTGGAGAAGTTTGGGGCGGTGTTGAAAGCCAGGAGGGACAAGTTCCTGCCCAGAGTGTGCTCAAACCAACCTTTCCCCATGCTAACCCCTCTCCTGCCTCCCTCAGACATGATCAGCCAGCGTTCAGCGGGTGGCCGCCCTGGCTCTGGTCCACAGCTGGGCACTGGCCGAGGGACCCTGCGGCTCCGATCCCGGGGCCCCGCCACGGTGGAGGATCTGGTGAGTGCTCCAGCCGTACCCCATCCCTGCCATCCCTTCCCTGTCTTTTTTTTTTCTTTTTTTTTTTTTTTTTGAGACGGAGTTTCGCTCTTGTTACCCAGGCTGGAGTGCAATGGCGCGATCTTGGCTCACTGCAACCTCTGCCTCCTGGGTTGAAGCAATTCTCCTGCCTCAGCCTCCCGAGTAGCTGGGACTGCAGGCGCGCACCACCATGCCCAGCTAATTTTTGTATTTTTAGTAGGGACGGGGTTTCACCATGTTGACCAGGAGGGTCTCGATCTCTTGGCCTCGGCCTCCCAAAGTGCTGGGATTACAGGTGTGAGCCACCGCGCCCGGCTTTTTTTTCTTTTTTTGTTTTCGAGGCAGAGTCTTGCTCTTGTCACCCTGGCTGCAGTACAATGGCATGATCTTGGCTCACTGCAAACTCTGCCTCCTGATTCTGCCTCAAATGATTGTCCTGCCTCAGCCTCCCAAGTAGCTGGGATTACAGGCACCCACCACCACATCCAGCTAATTTTTGTATTTTTAGTAGAGACAGGGTTTCACCATGTTGGCCAGGCTGGTCTCGAACTCCTGGCCTCAGGTGATCCACTTGCCTTGGCCTCCCAAAGTACTGGGATTACAGATGTAAGCCACCTCGCCCGGCCCTCCCTTCCCTTTCTAGCAGGCAGCATTACCTGTTAGCTGAAGGGACTCTGGGCAGACAGCGTGGATTCCAGTCCACTTCTGCCACTTCCCAGCTCCCAGGGACCTCCTTTGGGCACGCAGGCCTCAGTTTGCCCATCAGGAAAATGGGGATGAGATGAACACCAACACCTCCTTCTCGGGGTCATCCTGAGGACTAAATACAAATATATGTAAAGTGACAAGGGTGGTCAGTTCAACTGCAATGTCCATTCTCATCGTTATGTTGTCACTGTCACCCCTCCCCGGCCCCTAGCCCTCTGCCTTTGAGGAGAAGGCCATTGAGAAGGTGGATGACCTGCTGGAGAGTTACATGGGTATCAGGGACACGGAGTTGGGTGAGTGGGGGCTGCCTGCGGGAGGGACTTCTAGGTCTGGTGGGGGCCGAGTCCACCCTGAGCCCCTCGGCCCCTGGTGTCATCTGTGCCTCTGCTCTGCCCCCTACCCCAATAGCGGCCACCATGGTGGAGCTGGGAAAGGACAAAAGGAACCCTGATGAGCTGGCCGAGGCCCTGGATGAACGGCTGGGCGACTTTGCCTTCCCCGACGAGTTTGTCTTTGACGTCTGGGGCGCCATTGGGGACGCCAAAGTTGGCCGCTACTAGGACTTCCTCCGGACCCTGCGATGATGATGACCCGGGCCCAACTTGGTGGGGGTCCCCCGGCAGGGTCACCAATGTCAGGACCCGAACCTCCGACCTGAGCCTAGCTCAGCAGCCCCAGGACGATGGGGAGGGGAGGTGGGACCGGGCCCCCTACCCCGCTCCAATCGGTACCATCCCCTCCCTGGTTCTCAGTCTGGCCGGGGTTCCCAGCCCCCCCGTGCCCTGTTCCCACCTACCTCAGCCGGGTCAGGCACGGGGAGGGGAGGGATGGGCCACATTGGGCAGCCGCCCCCACCTCCTCCACTCTCCGCCATCAGCTGCCAGACTGGCCCCTGTCTCCCTGGGGCCTTGGGTTCTGTTTGGGGGTCATGACCTTCCTAGTTTCCTGACGCAAGGAATACGGGGGAGGGGGTTGTCGCTCCCCCCAGCAAATGCAATAATGCCCTCACCCCTCCCGAGAGAAGCACCCTCCCCATGGAATCTGTTACCTCCGCTCTGACGCGAGTCTGCTGTGAATCCCCAGCCTCCTCCCCACATCCCATCTCTCCCTCCAGCCCCATCCCTGGCCCAGAGCAGGAGGGAAGGAGGGGCGATGGCAGTGGGCTTTTGTATCTGAATTTGCTGTCTTGAACATAAAGAATCTCTCTGCTGTTGGACCTGTGTGGCTTCGGGGTGGGAGAGGGGGTGGGTTGGGGCTGAGAAAGAATTCAGCAGCTGAAATCCATCTTCCGAAGGCTCCAAATTGAATTAGGAGCTGGCACCAGGCCGCCTGCCCCTCCCACTGTTGCTCCTGGCTACAGGCCACCGGGCTTCCAGGCAGGGCCAGAGCTTCCTGGACTACTGAGGGTTCAAATCCTGCCCCCTCTCCCACAAGGCCTCCCGCCTCCTGGAGCTTCACGAGGCTGTTTGCAGCTGGTGACAAACCCCGGACCGTGGGGAGTACCAGGGCATTGAAACCTGGCTTGGAAGAAGACGGAACCTCAGGCCTGCCAGAGCCCCACCCCCATGCCAGGAGGTGGGGGATAGGCATGATGAAGCCCCTACCACACTCTGCCCAATGCTGGAAGGAGGGGTGTCCATGGCGCACCATGGACATAAACCCTGACATAAACCCAGCATTCTTGTTTTGACAACCCACTTCATCCTTGAGGATTGAGGGTGATCAGAGAGAAAGGCCGGGTGGGACCCTGGCCAGACCTGGAGGGAAGGGAGGGGACTGAAGCAAGGGGTGCTGGGCCAGCGCAGGAATGTTTGGGGGTGAGCTGAGAGGCTGTGGGGAAGTCTGAGGCCAGCTTGCAATCATCGTTCCAACAGGCGGGCGGGCACTGGGCCATCAGGAAGCAGGGAAGGGGGAAAAGGGGAAGCCCCTTGAGGCTGGGTGTTGGTGTGCAGGCCCAGGGTGGAGTGGGGGATCCGGTGTCCTGGTGACTTGTGGGGTCCCTGGGCACCTGTGGGGTTCTCAGGTGTCTGTGCTGGGAGCTGGCTTCGGTGAAGGGGTGTGGCTGTGGGCGTCTGGTGGGGGTTGAGGAGGGCTGTGTCTGTCGGAGTGTTGATGGCTCGTGATACTGTGAGGGAGGGCTGTGACTTGTATCTGTGTTGTGGGTAAGGGGTTACCTGGCTCCGCGTTCCGTGGGATTTGCAGGTTTAACTGGCAGTGTCTGGTGGTGGGGAGTGTGACTAAGCGACTGTGTCTTGGGGTGTCCCAGGGTGTGGGTGTGTATGTCTTAGGGTGGTGGTGTTTCTGGGGCAAGGAGGGGTGCCTGGCTAGGTCCAGGGGTGTTCAGAGATGTCAGGGTATGTCTTGGCATGTTGCTGTTTCTTGGGTGGGGCTGCTGGCTAGGTCTAGAGGTGTCTAGGGGTGCAGGTGTGTGTGTGTCTCAGGGCATTGCTGTTTCTGGTGAGAGTGGGGGTGGCCAGCTAGGTCTCTTGGTGTCCGGGGGGTGGGGGATGCCACTTCTTGTGCCTTGAGTGTGTGTATGGAGTGTGCCAGTGGGGCCTATCTGGGATTGTTGTGGGGTCATTACAAGTCATATGGAGTGTGACCAGGGGTCAGTTTTGGCAATGCGCGCGCGCGCGCGCGTTTGTGTGTGTGTGTGTGTGTGTGTGTGTGTGGGCTGAGGTGCCCAGTGAGAGTATTTCCCAGCACTAAGGAGGGTGCTGCGGGTGGTCATTTTGGGGGGCTGCATTTTGGGGTGTGGAGGGAAGGGGCTGATTGAGGCAGTAACTCTGGGTGCGTCCCGGTGCTGGGGACCCTGGATTGAGGGATGTGATGGCAGTACCCTGGCTGTGCTGAGCTGGAACAGGATGAAACTGAGTGGTAAGTGATGGGACTGTAAGTCTTAAGAGTGTGAGGCTGTGGGAGTGTCCGTCAGGTGTGACCCTACTTCTCAGGGCAGGAGGTGAGTTTTTGTGGCTTAAGGTGTGTGTCCCAGGTGTCACTCAGCCCATCTTAAAGCAGGAGCCAGATGCTGGGGAGAGTCCCCGGGGCCCCAGGCCTCCTGGTTCCCCTGCCCCCTTTCAGCCTCCTCCCCTTGCCTTCCAGGATATGACTTGCTGTGGCCCTGGCCTGGGCTTAAGCCCCTGTATAAATAGTAAGCGGATCCCCTGGTGGGCACTGCCCATCACCACCCACCCCAACATCCATGAAGGGGCTCTGGCAGGGCAAGAGCCTTGCTGCCCCACAGAATTTGGATTAGCCCCACCTAACCCCAAAGCCCCAGGGAGGGGCAGTGGCACCCCCTGCAGCCGCCCCAGCCCGCCCCAGGCGACGCTCACATTTTCCAGTGTTTAGATTTTATCCGCTTTATTAATAAGGCAAGAGGCCAGAGTCTGGGGGAAGGGGGCTGCTCTCACCCCGATGGAAGGAGGGGGTCACAGGGAGCCAGACTGACTCCAGGGAGCCTCGCTCCTCATGGAGGGAGCCAGGGCCCCGAGTGGCCCCCGCCCACTGCCAGGAGCAGAGCAGGGGAGGGTCTCTGCCACTCCAGGCCCCCAGCGGGCGTGCGCGGGGTGGAGCGGCCCCTGGAGGCCAGCAAGGGCGGCGGGAGGAGCCAAGGAGCCGCCCCAGGAAGAGGGAGGGAGGAAGCGGCCTGCCGAAGAGCCAGGGCGCAGTGGGGAGCAGGGCTGAGCGGCGGGCAATGGGGACCCCACATGCCAGGCAACGCCGGGTAAGCAGGTTGGGGCACATGAGGGTCCCTGGTTGGGGAGGAGGAGGGCAGGGAGGGATGGGGCCATGGCCACCTGTCTGTCCATCCTGTGCCCCTGTGCTCTCCCCCATCTGTGCATCCCTATCTCACCGTCTGGCCATCCTCCCTTCTCATCTGGCCTGGTGGGCACTTCCACCCTTTCAGCCCTTACCACCAGGATATCAAAGAGTGGATGGTCCTGGGGCCCCCCTTGAGGCCTCTGGGGCAGGGACATGGAGTGGAACCGTGGGCATCCAGGGTGAGGCAGAGGTGATAGGGGTAGGGCCTGAAGAGAGACTGCAGTGGAGCAGAGACCAGTCCATGGGGTGGGGGCAGAGATGGGTCCATGGCACAGATGTGGCTGTGCCATGTGGGGTCAGAGATGGGTCCATGGGGGATAGGGACATGGCCGTGGGGACAGAGATGGGGCCGTGGGGAGAGATGTGCCCATGATGGTAGAGATGGGGCTGGGTCATCAAGGAAGGGACTGGAGTAAAGCTGACAGAGGGAAAGTCAGGTAGGGCCCCAGGGGCAGAAATGGGTGAGAGCTATCACATGGAGCCACAGGCCAGGAATTTGATGTGGTGGTGGTCAGAGGGGGATCTGTGAGGCCCAGAGGCGCTGGCAGAGACGACTCTCAGGCCAGGCTGGGGGGAATCTTGCAGGGAACCATGAAAGACAGAGAAGGGGCCAGTAGGGACAGAGGGAGGCCGTGGAGCAGGAGATCGGGTCAGGTGAGAGGCAGAGGAGAGGGAGGAGGGTTTCAAAATGGAGTGGCCAGGGTCATCTGGAGTTGCCATGGGCAGAGAGGCTGCAAGAGAACAACACCATGGAGTCAAACGGGCCCTGATGTTCAGAGATGCCATTGTGGGGTGGTCCCTGTCCGGGCCCAGCCAGCCTCACTCTGCCCTCCTCTCCTCTACCTAGAACTCCCGGCGCCTGACATGAGCCCTTGCGGGCCCCTCAACCTGAGCCTGGCCGGTGAGGCGGCCACGTGCACGGCGCCCTGGGTCCCCAACGCATCGGCTGTGCCGCCTTCGGGCGCTTCGGGCACTTCGCCCGCGCTGCCCATCTTCTCCATGACGCTGGGCGCCGTGTCCAACTTGCTGGCGCTGGCGCTGCTGGCGCAGGCTGCGGGCCGTCTGCGACGCCGCCGCTCGGCCGCCACCTTCCTGCTGTTCGTGGCCAGCCTGCTGGCCACCGACCTGGCGGGCCACGTGATCCCGGGCGCGTTGGTGCTGCGCCTGTACGCCGCGGGGCGCGCGCCGGCCGGCGGGGCCTGCCACTTCCTGGGCGGCTGTATGGTCTTCTTCGGCCTGTGCCCGCTGCTGCTGGGCTGCGGTATGGCCGTGGAGCGCTGCGTGGGCGTCACGCGGCCACTGCTCCACGCCGCGCGGGTCTCGGTCGCCCGCGCGCGCCTGGCGCTGGGCGCGCTGGCCACGGTGGCCTTGGCCGTGGCGCTGCTGCCACTGGCGCGCGTGGGCCGCTACGAGCTGCAGTATCCCGGCACGTGGTGCTTCATCGGCCTGGGTCCCCCGGGCGGCTGGCGCCAGGCGCTGCTCGCCGGCCTCTTCGCCGGCCTCGGCCTGGCCGCGCTCCTCGCCGCGCTGGTGTGCAACACGCTTAGCGGCCTGGTCCTCTTGCGAGCCCGCTGGAGACGCCGCTCCCGACGGCCTCCCCAGGCCTCGGGCCCAGACAGCCGGCGTCGCTGGGGGGCGCGCGGACCCCGCTCGGCCTCCGCCTCGTCCGCCTCGTCCATCGCTTCGGCCTCCACCGCCTTTGGCAGCTCCGGTAGCCGCGGCTCGGCACGCAGAGCTCGCGCCCACGACGTGGAGATGGTGGGCCAGCTTGTCGGTATCATGGTGGTGTCGTGCATCTGCTGGAGCCCGTTGCTGGTGAGGGGCGCACTGGCCCCTCGAGCCAGCTCCTTCCAGCTCCCTCCCGGGCCCTTCCTGGTCCCAGGACACTTGGGGCCTCCTTCCTGGACCCAACCAAGGCCCTGACCCCTGGAGGCCCCACCTGCCCGAAAAGCCAGCATCGCCTTCTCCAGCTGACCTCCCTCCCATCCTTCCTCCTCGACCCCATTTCTTCTTCCTTTCTGGGGTCTTTGTAGTGCACCCCCACCCACACAAGCCTCCTCTTCATTCCCTAGTCCTTTCACCCAATCCCCTCGTTTGTCCTCCTTCCGGGATACCTGAGACTCCTCTGACCACTGAAGGTGTTTATTTGCCCCCTTTCCCCCCATCCCCTTCCCACCTGGATCCCCATTTACCCTCCCCGCGAAGGGTCGCCCCTCCTCCCAAGCTTTTAGCTTCCAGCCACGCCCCCATCATCCCTGCGCCGCCCTGCGCCCGCCCGGCGGCTCACACCGGCTTTCCCCGCAGGTGTTGGTGGCGCTGGCCGTCGGGGGCTGGAGCTCTACCTCCCTGCAGCGGCCACTGTTCCTGGCCGTGCGCCTTGCCACCTGGAACCAGATCCTGGATCCTTGGGTGTACATCCTGCTGCGCCAGGCCGTGCTGCGCCAACTGCTTCGCCTCCTGCCCTCGAGGGCCGGGGCCAAGGGCGGCCCCGCAGGGCTGGGCCTGACCCGGAGCGCCTGGGAGGCCAGCTCGCTGCGCAGCTCTCGGCACAGCGGCCTCAGCCACTTCTAAGCACAACCGGAGGTCCAACGACTAAGCCAGCCCACCCTGGGCCGGGCCCAGGTGCCTTTGAGGAATAAAAAGCCATTCTGCGCGCCCAGGCGGGGTGGGTGGTGTGTCCCGTCCGGGCTTCCGCAGCCACTGCGGCCTCGCGGGCGCCTCCGGGACGGGTGCCGTTCCGGGGCCTGCCAGAAGAGGGCGCGGAGACACCGGGCGCGCGCGGGTGCCGGGCCGTGGGTGCCGCAGGGGCAAGCGCACCGTGCGGGCGGCGGGGACTGGGGCTCCCCTGGGAGCTGAGCGAGAGGGTGTGGGGGGCGCTTCCTGCCCTTGCCGCCGCCCTAACCGACTTCCGCAACCATTCTGCTCACTGTGGCTTTGAGCTCTTCCCATACAGCCCCAAAACCCTATCCCAAACCATGTTACCCCCTGCTCCTGGGTGCCCCCCACCACCATCCCGACCTCTCTCCCATCTCGGCTTATCCACGCTGTCCATCGTACGAACAGCCCCGAGTCCACACCGTCCCTGATCCTCTTCAAATGACACCCCCATCACTCGAGACTCTCACGACCACCTGCCTCCCAAACGTCCCCACCTCCAAGCACGGCCCCGCCCCCAATGACGGCACACAGGAAGACACGGAGGTTGCATGGATCGGGCAAATCCCAAAGGCCTTTTTAAAAACTAGGAGCTCTCGGACAGGGGCAGAGGCAGAGGAAGGGGCTAGCAGCCCCCGGCCACGAAGTCGAAGTCCAGGAAGGCCGCCTGCTCCGCGGCTGTGAGGGGCCTCGCGTCGCGGGGCGGGCTCAGTGTGGGGGCCTCCCCAGTGAACTCCTCATCGAAGTTGCTGACGTCGGTGCGGCCGGACAGCGTGGGCACAAAGGGCGGCGGCAGGCGCCGTGCCAACAGGGCTTCCCAGCCCAGAGCCTGCAGGGGAGGGCAGCAGAGGGGAGGGTCACCCTGGGAGGCTGAGGAGGGGGCGTGCTGCAGTGGGGACCAGTCCTGAGGCTGGAGGACCATGGAGAGGAGTCAGCATATAAAGGAAAAGTGGGTTGGGGAGACGGGCTCAAGACGGATCACCTGCCAGAGCCTGGTGGAGAAGCCAGATTAGGAAAAGTGAAGACTGGACATGGTGGCTCACGCCTGTAATCCCAGCACACTGGGAGGCCGAGGTGGAAGGATCACTTGAGGCCAAGAGTTCAAAACTAGCCTGGCCAACATGGTGAAACCCCATCTCTACTAAAAATACAAAAATTAGCCAGGCGTGGTGGTGGGCGCCTGTAGTCCCAGCTACTCAGGAGGCTGAGGCAGGAGAACCACATGAACCTGGGAGGCAGAGGTTGCAGTGGGCTGAGATTGCACCATTGCATTCCAGCCTGGGAGACAGAGCGAGACCCTGGCTCAAAAAAAAAAAAAAGAGAAAAAAGTGGAGACACGGGATTAGGAGGGTCCCTGAGGGGAACAAAAGTAGGGGAGGGAATCAGAGGGTCAAGGGAGGGGCTGATGTTGCCCTGGAGGTGCAAGAGGCCCTTGAGGTGAAGCAACTAGTCTGGGGGGGGGCATCGGGCATGGGAGGATGAACTGGCCCTAGGAGGGGCTGGGTGGTCGGGGTCCCTGGGGAACCTCACCCTGAAGAAGGGCTGTTTCTTCACATCCTCCGCGTCTCTCTCGCTGGATCCCAGCCTCCGCTCTGGGTTCCTCCGAAGCAGCTGGGAGGAAGGAGCACTGTGTCAGGATCTGTCCCCCTCCAGGCCCTCCCCTGGCCCACCCCACAGCGGGGATCCTCACCCTTCTCATGATGCCGATGGCTTCGGCAGACAGGAAGCGTGGGTAGCGAACCTCGTCATTGACGATGCTGTCAAAGACCTCCTCCTCATCATCCCCTGGGAATGGGGACTGGGGAGAGGGAGGCCCGGGGTGAACGAGGGCCCTCCTCTGGCTGCTCCAGACCCAGGCCGGCCTGAGCCCTCGGCTCTGCTGCGGCTCTTGGGTGCTGGTTTACTCGGGCAGGGAAATATCCCATTTTATAGATGTGGAAACAGGCCAGAGAGGCAGAGGCAGCAGCCCTCAATCACACAGCATGCGGTGGAGGCAGACTTGGATCGCACCCCCCCAGCACACGCAGGTTCCAGTGGCATCTGAGGCACACAGGGGCGGGGCCTCACCTCACCAACCAGCATCTCGTAGAGCAGCACGCCCAGCCCCCACCAGTCCACGGCCCGCGTGTACGACGTGTCCGTCAGCACCTCAGGGGCCAGGAACTCGGGTGTCCCACAGAATGTGCTGGTCCGGTCCCCATAGCCCATCCCTGGGGACAGCAAGGCCATGTGAGGTTATGGGGGCCGGAGGAGTCACTCAGCCTAATGTAGGGTCGTCCACACAGCCCGCGCTGTCCCAGGGTCAGGGTGGGGGTACCCCGAGTAGCATTAGGGACCCCATTCCATCCACCATCCTGTGTCTAATCCCTAGGCCAGCCCTCACCCTCCTTGCAGAGACCAAAGTCTGCGATCTTGACATAGCCCTCAGTGTCCAGGAGCAAATTGTCCAACTTCAGGTCCCTGTGGGGGTGGAAGGAGGGATGAGCGGGGGTCTGCGGCCTGTCCCCACAGCGGGCAGTGTGCACATGCACACACACACGCACACACCTGTAGACGATCTTGTGTTCATGAAGAAACTGTAGGCCCAGCACCACGCAGGCAGAATAAAAGCTGCAGAGAGACAGAGGCTGCTGAGCAGGGCGGGGCCCCCCTGCCAGCAGGGAGGGTTACATAAGCCTGGCTCCCACATCCTCAAAAGCCCCCCAGTCTCCCCGAAGCTCCAGGAGGCTGGGGGAGGCAAGGCCTGAGGGTGGAGGGGCGAGAGGCAGGCTGCCAGCCTCTTGGGGGAACTGAGGTGTCAGATGCTGGGGTGGGAGGCAGGGCCCGGGCTGGGGGACCCAGCTCACGCGGCACGGGGCTCGGAGAACACGTCACTGTGGATGTGCAGCATCAGGTCCCCGCCGGCCGAGTACTCCATCACGAAGCACACGTGCTCCGGTGTCTGGAAACAGCCGAAGAGGTTCACCAGAAAGGGGTGTCCCGCGCTGGTCACTGCTGCCAAGATCCGCTTCTCACACATCAGGCTGGGGAGGGGCGGAAGGCAGAGGTCAGAGAATATGGCCACCCCTTACCTCAGACTCCCGGACAGCAAGCAAAGCCCACATAGAGGAAAGCAGAACTGAGAAACGTCATCTCAGCACCTGGATACAGCCGTGCCTGAAGGCAGCAGCCTCCTGAACTTTTCTGATCCAGACCAATAAATTTCTTTACTTGTTTCAGTCTTTCTGAGTTGGGCTCCTGATTATCAAAAGGATGCTGGGAAGACCAAGGACAGTCTCGGTGCCTGTACCAAATGTTTAGAGGGTTAGGCACTCTGTAGAGAGCACCTGACAACTGTGTGTGGAAGGCCGAGTCAGGCTGGAGTGCACTGGCGTGATCTCAGCTCACTGCAACCTCCACCTCCTGGGATCAAGCAATTCTCCTGCCTCAGCCTCCCAAGTAGCTGGGATTACAGGCGCCTGCCACTGCGCCTGGCTAATTTTTGTATTTTTAGTAGACACAGGGTTTCACCATCTGAAACCTGTTGGCCAGGCTGGTCTTGATCTCCTGACCTCGTGATCCACCCCCCTCAGCTTCCCAAAGTGCTGGGAATACAGGCGTGAGCCCCCGCACCCGGCCTAGGCTGGTAGGTATTAATGACTTTCTTTTTTTTTTGTCTTTTTGTCTTTTTGGTTTTTTTTTTTCCTTTTTGTGGAGAATGGGGTCTCGCTATATTGCCCAGGCAGGTCTCGAACTCCTGGGCTCAAGCTATCCTCCCGCCTCTGCCGCCCTAAGAGCTGGGATTACAGGTGTGAGCCACAGTGCCCGGCGATGACTTTCTTTTGAGACAGGGCCTCACTCTGTTGCCAAGCCTGGAGTGTAGTGGTGCAACCGCAGCTCCCTGCAACCTTCACCTCCTGGGCTGAGGCCATCCTCCTATCTCAGCCTCATGAGTAGCTAGAACTCCAAGCATGTGCCACCACACCCACCTAATTATTCTGTTTTTGTAGAGATGGAGGTGTCACGACATTGCCCAGCCTGGTTTTGAAATTCTGAGCCCAAGTGATCTGCCTGCCTTGGCCTCCCAGAGTGCTGGGATTACAGGCGAGAGCCACCGTGCCTGGCGTTAATAACAACTATGAGTCACTCTCCCTACGGCCACAGGGAGAGAACTGCTTTGTCTCTCATTTCTCAAAAGAGGAAACAAGGTCCCCAGAGGACCAGAGCAGGTCCCCACCTCTCCACCTCGTCTCGGGCCACAATGTCCCCTTTCTTCAAAGCCTTGATGGCGAACAGCTCCCCGCTGGACCGGAATTCGGAGAGCAGCACCTGGAACCAGAGTGGGAGGGGGTGGTTTTAGCGGCCAGCCAGGGGCCTGGGGGTCTGGACTCTCGGCCCTCTAGTTCCCTGCCCTCCACCTCACCTTCCCAAAGTGACCCCGGCCCAGCACCGCCAGGAACTTGAAATCCTCGAGGGTCAGCGGTGACTTCCTCAGAGGGCTGTGGAGAGAGGCCACTGATAGGAACAGGAAACCAGGCAAGCAGGGGTGGTGGGCAGAGGGCCGGGGAGGGGTGTCACCTGCACAGGGCGGGGCCTGGGGTCTCCTGGGTCTCCGAAGGCAGCTCGGGAGTGGTGGAAGATTCCTGGATTGGGGAGCTCTGTGACGGAGAGAGGAGGCCAGAGTAAGGGGAGTCAGAGGCCCTCGTAACCACAGCCGCCTCCAAGGCCCAGCAATATCTGGCCCCCCGACCCCCTCCTCATGTCTCCTCCCACCCAACCCTCACTTGCTCTCCTCCGGCCACACTCCACCCCACCCTGCACCCTGAACAAACCGGGCACGATTCTGCCCCAGGATCTCTTCCTCCACTTTCCTTACACCTGCGTGGCTCCTCGCTGATCTCCTCCACGCCTTTACTCAAACGTCAGCTCTACTGACCACCGCCTTCAAGAACAGAACCCCTCACACGCCCTGTGCCCCTTCTCAGCTTGCTTTCTTTCCCCAGCACGTTTTACATTCCAAATATATTTTATCAGCCGGGCACGGTGGCTCACGCCTAAAATCCCAGCACTTTGGGAGGCCGAGGTGGGCTGATCACCTGAGGTCAGGACTTTGAGATCAGCCTGGCCAGCATGGTGAAACCCGTCTCTACTAAAAATATTTTAAAATTAGCTGGGTGTGGTGGTGGGCACCTGGTCTCCCAGCTATTCGAGAGATAGAGGCAGGAGAATTGCTCAAGGCACCATGCCTGGCTAATTGTTTGTTTATGTGGTAGAGTTGGGATCTCACTATTACCCAGGCTGGTATCAAACATGTGACCTCAGCCTCCCAAAGTTCTGGGATTACAGGTATAAGTTTTAAAACAAAAGTACTTTATAATTACTTTATAACTACTACTACTTTCTAAAAAAATAGAGACATGTATATACAGTGTGCCAGGTGCAGTGGTACACACCTGTAGTCCCAGCTACTTGGGAGGCTGAAGTGGGAGAATAAACTGAGCTCAGGAGTTTGAGGCTGCCGTGAGCCATGATCGCACCACTGCACTCCAGCCTGGGTGACAGAGCAAGACCCCGTCTCAAAAAAAAGATAAAATGCATTCAGGCTGGGCGCAGTGGCTCACGCCAGTAATCCCCACACTTTGAGAGGCTGAGATGGGCAGATTACTTAAAAGTCAGGAGTTCCAGACCAGCCTGGCCAACATGGTGAAATCTCATCTCTACTGAAAATATAAAAATTAGCTAGGCATGGTGGTGTGTGCCTGTAGTCCCAGCTACTCAGAAGGCTGAGGTGGGAAAATTGCTTGAACCCAGGAGGCGGAGGTTGCAGTGAGCCAAGATCACGCCACTGCACTCCAGCCTCAGTGACAGAGTGAGACTCCATTTCTAAATAAATAAATAAAATACATTCAGTGAGGTGGGCAAGAGGAACAGGTTACATATGTGTGCACCCTGCAAACCATCATCACCCAGCCGAGCAGTTGGCAAATGCCGGTTGGTGGCCCATTCTGCATTCTGCTTTTATGAAGTTTGTAAGAGTTAAGAATGGCTTTCACATTTTTTTTTTTTTTTTTTTTTTTTGAGACAGAGTCTCACTCTGTTGGTCAGGCTAGAGTGCCGTGGCACCTTCTCGGCTCACTGCAAGCTCCACCTCCCAGGTTCAAGTAATTCTCCTGCCTCAGCCTCCCGAGTAGCTGGGATTACAGGCACCTACCACCACGCCCGGCTTTTTTTTTTTTTTTTTTGTATTATTAGTAGAGATGGGATTTCACCATGTTGGCCAGGCTGGTCTCGAACTCCTGACCCCATGATCCGCCCTCCTCGGCCTCCCAAAGCACTGGGATTACAGGCATGAGTCACTGCACCCAGTGTTTTGGAGTTTGGCCATGTTGTTCAGACTGGACTCCAACACCTGAGCTCAAGTCATCCTCCTGCCTCAGCCTCCCGAGTAGCTGGGACCACAGGTGAACTGATTTTTACACATAAAATCAGTTTAAAACAACTGATTGGGGGAAAATAACAAAAAGTCGTTGGGGGAAAAAAAAAGAAAAGAGATGTAATATTTCATCGCCCATGAAAGTTCTACGATGTCCGCACTTCAGTGTGTACTACCAGTAAGGTTTTACTGGAAGACAGACACTCTTAACGGTGTACAGATTGTCTGCGGCTGCTCTCAAACTACAAAGCAGACAGGGACTGTCTGGCCCACAAAGCCAAAACTATTGACTCTCTGGCCCTTTACGGAAAATGGGTGCTGCCCTCTGACCCAGATCAAGACAAGGAACACTTCTATCACCATGCATGTCCCGCTGTGGCTCCTGGCTTTCAGGAACCTCTGCCTAGAGAACACTACTTTTTTTGTGGGGGGGCGGGGGACGGAGTCTCACTCTGTTGCCCAGGCTGGAGTGCAGTGGTGCGATCTTGGCTCACTGAAACCTCCGCCTCCCAGGTTCAAGCAATTCTCTTGCCTCAGCCTTCCAAGTAGCTGGGATTATAGGCGCCCACCACCTCACCCAGCTAATTGTTTTTGTTTTTGAGTCAAAGTCTCGCTCTGTCGCCCAGGCTAGAGTGCAGTGGTGTGATCTTGGCTCACTGCAACCTCTGCCTCCCCAGTTCAAGCAATTCTGCTGCCTCAGGCTCCCGAGTAGCTGGGATTACAGATGCCCACCACCGTGCCCAGCTAATTTTTAAATTTTTAGTAGAGATGGGGTTTCACCACATTGGCCAGGCTGGTCTCAAACTCCTGACCCCATAATCCATCTGCCTCGACCTCCCAAAGTGCTGGGATTACAGGCGTGAGCTACTGCACCCGGCCCATATCCAGCTAATTTTTTATAGAAACGGGGTTTCACTGTGTTGTTCAGACTGGTCTAAAACTCCCGGGCTCCAGTGGTCCTCCCCTGTCCACCTCCCAAAAGTGCTGGGATTATAGTCATGAGCCGCTTTTTAACCAGGATGGAGATCTGGGCACACGTTTTTAGCCAGCATAGACATGGTGCGTGACTCCAGGGAAGTTCCTAGCGGTGTCTGAGCCTAGAGCAGGACCCCTGAGGCTGCCCAGGCCAGGCCGAGGGGGAAGGAAGGGGAGACCCTCACCAGGCTTGATGGGCTGGAGGGAGGACCCCGCGAGCTCTTCTGGGGGGAGCTGTCTGAGTCGGCGCCGAGATTCAGCTTCTCCACCGATACGTCACTGCGGCAGAAGAGAGAAGGCTGTGTCTGGGACGCAAGACCCTGGAAAGCTTTAAGGGGCAGCCAGGTCCCTGGGGCCCTCCTTGCTTACCTGGCAGTCCGGGCCTCGGACCCCGGAGAAGCCCCGGGGCTGAAGGTGCTGTTGGGGATGAGCCTCCGGAGCAGCCGCACCCACGTGGCGACGTCGATGTTCATCTGCCTGGCACGCTGGAACGCCTTCCCTGGGGAGATGGGGGCAGGTGTCACCCTTCCTGACACTCCCAGGACCCCCGGACTCTCCCCAAGGGGCTCTGGAGCAGCCTCTCACCTTGCTGCTTGGAGAAAATTTTCTTCTGCCGTCGGAGCCGAGGAATCCTCTCAATGACAGGGTTGCGGAAGGTGACCTGGGGGAAGGGACCAAAAGGTGAGGTCGCCCTGCCCACCTGCAGGCAGACAGCTTGGTGAGGAAGCCCCTAGGAGCACAGGCATGCGCACCCAAGAGGGGTTCTGGTCGTGGGGTGTCAAATTCAATCCAAGTACCAGGTGACAAGGAAGAGGTCATCAACGCTAGTCTCAAACTCCTGGCCTCAAATGATCCACCCACCTTGGCCTCCCAAAGTGCTGGGATTCCAGGCGTGAGCCATGGCACCTGGCCAAAGGTTCTATGGGCTGGTGCTGCAGAAAGTTCTAGGGGATGGTGCTTCTGTAGAGGCGTACAAACAAAACAGAATGCTATCGGCAGACCTTGAAGGCGAGGAGAAATGCTTTAGAATTTGTCCCCCAGGGTGGGGCATGGTGGCTCATGCCTGTAATCCCAGTACTTTGGGATGCCAAGGCGGGCAGATCATGAGGTCAAGAGATTGAGACCATCCTGGCTAACATGGTGAAACCCCGTGTCTACCAAAAATAAAAAATTAGCTGGGTGTGGTGGCGGGCTCCTGTAGTCCCAGCTACTCAGGAGGTTAAGGCAGGAGAATTGCTTAAACTCGAGAGGCAGAGGTTGCAGTGAGCCGAGATAGTGCCACTGCACTCCAGCCTGGTGACAGAGGAAGACTCCATCTCAAAAAATAAAAAAAAATATTTCAGTGGCTCATGCCTGTAATCCCAGCACTTTGGGAGGCCGAGGCGGGTGGATCACGAGGTCGAGAGATCGAGACCATCCTGGTCAACGTGGTGAAACCCCGTCTCTACTAAAAATACAAAAAAATTAGCTGGGCATGGTGGCACATGCCTGTAATCCCAGCTACTAAGGAGGCTGAGGCAGGAGAATTGCCTGAACCCAGGAGGCGGAGGTTGCAGTGAGCCGAGATCACGCCATTGCACTCTAGCCTGGGTAACGAGCGAAACTCTGTCTCAAAAAAAAAAAAAAATTTGTCCCCCAGGCCACCCACCACCACTTTCCATTTGGTTCTGGACTGTGTTCTGAAAGGAAGAATAATTTTAAAGCTCTGCCATCTGAAGTCAACCCCTCTCCACGCCCCTTTCCTTCAGTGGTCCTTGATGGTCAGACCAGGGAATAACCCCTGCTTGGGGATATGGACATAGAGAGATGGATAAACAGACAGATACAGAGACAGGTAGAGAGAGACGGGGGATGGATGGCTGGGTAGTTACAGCTAGAGAGAGAGATTGATAGAGATAGGGACACACGGAGATAGCAAGAAGGATGGATGGATATATAGATAAATACAGCTATACAGAAAACAATAGAGAGAGGCACAGATAGATACAGAGAATAGGCCGGGCGTGGTGGCTCACGCCTGTAATCCAAGCACTTTGGAGGCCAAGGCGGTTGGATCACCTGAGGTCAGGAGTTCAAGACCAGCCTGACCAACATGGTGAAACCCCATCTTTATTTAAAAAAAAAAAAGAAGAAGAAGATAGATATAGAGAATAGAGATAGAGAGCACATGGGTAGACATAAGAGAGAGGAATATACAGAGATGGATGGATGGATAAGATGACTGATGGATAATATGGATGGATGGATGCAAAGACAGATTGGTTGACAGATAATACAGATACATGGATAGATGGACAGACAGATGAACAGATGGATGGACAAATGGATGGATAGATGGATGGATGGATAAGATGACTGATAGATATAGATGGATGATGCAGAGACAGATTGGTTAATAGATAAACAGATGAATGGATGGATGGATGGATGAGATAAACAGATAATATAGATACCTATTATAGATGAATACATAGATAAAACAGATAATATAGGTACATCTATTAATGGACAGACAGATGCATAGATAAGATGGATGGATGAATGCACAGGAAAACAGACAGGATGGATGGATGGATACGAAGGTTAGTAGGTCGGTAGGTAGACTGTGTGTGTATACATACATAGGTAACCTACGCTATATATATATGTAAAACAGGGTATACCTTTAGGTTAGGGGAATATTAAAAGTGTTTTTAACGATAAATTGGCTAAATGAAGAGCAAGTGATTTTCCTCCTCTGTACCTCAGTTTCCTCCACTGTCAACTTTGAGTAATAACAGTCCCTCTTTTGTTGGGTGGCTGTGACAGTTAAGAAGTTCATGTTGGCAAAGTGCTTGCTACAGAGCCCAGCTTATGCTATAAGAACTCTGCTAGAAATGTTATTCAGATGGGAGTTCCCAACCGAAAACCCTTGACAATGTCTGGAGTTGTCTGGGCGGTCAAAGCTCAGGGGAGGTGGAGTCACCAACATCCTGTACGCAGTGGCCGGAGGTGCTGCTAAACATCCTCCAGAGCACGGGACAGCCCTGCCACAGACGATGACCAGGCCCCAGTATGAACAGCGCCAAAGATACGACACCTCCGTTCAGACCATCACCCTCCCACAACTGTGGATGGAATCGCTTTCTCTTGATGTGGCTCTTGTAGCAAACACCATAACACGCTGCCAGGTTTTGTATCTCTTTCCTGGCTGGATGAAATTTTATAATTTATTTACGTTTTTCTTTAAACATTTCTAAATTTGGAAATCAGCTGCTTCTTCCTCTTCTTTTTGTTTTTGAATATGTTGCTTCGGAACAAAACCAAACCCAGCTAAGGTCATGTCACTGATGTGGACTTTTTTTTTTTTTTTTTTTCTTTTTGTGAGACAGAGTCTCACTCTGTTGCCCAGGCTGGAGTGCAGTGGCATGATCTCAGTGGCATGATCTCCGCCTAAGGGGTTCCAGGGATTCTCCTGCCTCAGCCTCCCGAGTAGCTGGGAATACAGGTGCCCGATACCATACCCAGCTAATTTTTGTAGTTTTAGTAGAGGTGGGTTTTCACCATGTTGGCCAGGATGGTCTTGAACTCCTGGCCTCAAGTGATCCACCCGCCTCAGCCTCCCAAAGTGCTGGGATTACAGGTGTGAGGTACCATGCCCAGCCTAGAACAGGCAGATCTAAAGCCTATCTTCCCTTTCTAGAAGAGCCTGATCTAAAACATATCTTTCCCTCTAGAAGGTATCTATTTAAAATGTATCTTCCCCTTCCAGAAGAGAGAGATCTAAAACATACCTTCCCCTTTTAGACAAGCCTGACCTAAAACGTGTCTTCCCCTTACAGAAAAAGCAGATCTAAAACACATCTTCCCCTTCTAGAAGAGGCAGAGCTAAAAAGCATCTTCTCCTTCTAGAAAAGGCAGAGCTAAAACGTATCTTCCGTTTTTAGAAGAGCTGGATCTAAAACTTATTTTCCTCTTCTAGAAGAGCCTAAAACTTATCTTCCCCTTCTGGAAGAGCCAGACCTAAAATGTAGTTTTTTCCTTCTAGAAAACTGGAAGTTGGGGAGTGAGGGAGAAGCAGCATTTTCTCAGGGTCAGGGCTGTACCTCGGCCACCAAGCAGCCCTGGGGTTCCATGTCCAGCTGCACCTCATGCCTCTCATTGTCCAAGAAATCCTCCAGCTTCAGGAATTTGAGGGCACACAGGCCCCGCTGGTCCCGCCAGAACACTGCCAATTCCAGTTCCCGTGCCTAGAGGGAGAGGAAGAGGGCCATCACTCAGGGTGCCGGAGGCATGGAAGCCCTCCTCCCCTCAGCCCTATTGCCCTTCAACACAGCTCACCCTCTCGAGCTCCAGGGTGAAGCTCTGGTCCCACGCGTTGGGGCCACACGGCTTCCAAGACGTCTGCCCCACCACTGTGTTATCCAGCTTAAGCACAGTGCTGACTTCATCTGAAACAGGGAGAGGGCTCAGTCAGAAAACGCTGGCAGTGGCCAGGCGAAGGTGGCTCATGCCTGTCATCCCAACACTTTGGGAGGTCGAGGCAGGCGGATCACTTGAGGCTAGGAATTCCAGACCAGCCTGGCCTTCATGGTGAAATCCCATCTCTACAATACCTACAAAAATGAGGGCCGGGCGCGGTGGCTCAAGCCTGTAATCCCAGCACTTTGGGAGGCCGAGGCGGGTGGATCACGAGGTCGAGATATCAAGACCATCCTGGTCAACATGGTGAAACCCCGTCTCTACTAAAAATACAAAAAGTTAGCTGGGCATGGTGGCTCGTGCCTGTAATCCCAGCTACTCAGGAGGCTGAGGCAGGAGAATTGCCTGAACCCAGGAGGCGGAGGTTGCGGTGAGCCGAGATTGCACCATTGTACTCCAGCCTGGGTAACAAGAGCGAAACTCCGTCTCAAAAAAAAAAAAAAAAAATTAGTTGGTCGTGGTGGCACACACCTGTAATGCCCAGTACTTGGGAGACTGAGGCAGGAGAACTGCTTGTACCCGGGAGGCTGAGGTTGCACTGAGCTGAGCTCATGCCACTGCACTCCAGTTTGGGTGACACAGCGAGACTCTGTCTCAAAAAAAGAAAAGAAAAACAGCTGGGCATAGTGGCTCATGCCTGTAATCTCAACACTTTGGGAAGCTGAGGCAGGAGGATCACTTGAGGTCACGAGTTTGAGACCAGCCTGACTTAACGTGATGAAACTCTGTGTCTACTGAAAATACAAAATCACCCAGGCGTGGTGGTTCATGCCTGTAACCCCAGCTACTCAGGAGGTTGAGGCAGGAGAATCACTTGAACCCAGGAGGCAGAGGTTGCAGCGAGCTGAGACTGAGCCATTGCACTCCAGCCTGGGCAACAAGAGCAAAACTCTGTCTCAAACCAAAAAAAAAAAAAAAAAAAAAAAAAAAAAGAAGAAGAAGAAAAGAAAAAAGAAAATGCTGGCAGAAAGAGGCATCTCTATTACCTATTTCTTTTTTTTTTTTTTTCCTTTTTTGATAGAGATGAGTCTTGTCATGTTGCCCAGGCTGGTCTCGAACTCCTGGCCTCAAGTGATTCTCCTGCCTCAGCCTCCCAAGTCTGGGATTACAGGCATCAGTCACCAGGCCTGGCTGTCTACTATCTATTTTTTTTTTTTTTTTTTTTGAGACGGAGTTTCGCTCTTGTTACCCGGGCTGGAGTGCAATGGCGCAATCTCGGCTTACCACAGCCTCTGCCTCCTGGATTCAGGCAATTCTCCTGCCTCAGCCTCCTGAGTAGCTGGGACTACAGGCACGTGCCACCATGCCCAGCTAATTTTTTGTATTTTTAGTAGAGACGGGGTTTCACCATGTTGACCAGGATGGTCTCGATCTCTTGACCTCGTGATCCACCCGCCTCGGCCTCCCAAAGTGCTGGGATTACAGGCTTGAGCCATCGCGCCCGGCCTACTATCTTTTTTAAAGAAATCCTCCCTCCGTAACTTTTCTGCCACTGTAAAGTTTTGCATTTGACATTAAAGTCTTTAAATCCAGCTGATGTTTTCACTGTGGTATAAAGTGAGGCAGGGATCCAAATTCACGTTTATTCTACGTGGAAGTCTCAGCAACAGATGCCTAAGGATTTACTGATTGATTGATTGAGCCAGTCTCCCTCTGTCTCCCAGGCTGGAGTGCAGTGGCGCAATCTTGGCTCGCTGCAACTTCTACCTCCTGACTTGAAGATTCTCACATCTCAGCCTCCAAAGTAGCTCGGACTACAGGCACACACCACCATGTTCAGCTAATTTTTGTGTTTTTAGTAGAGATGGGGTTTCACCATGTTGGCCAGGCTGGTCTCGAACTCCTGACCTCAAGTGATCTGCCCGCCTTGGCCTCCCAAGTGCTGGGATTACAGGTGTGAGCCACGCACCCAGCCACTCCTAAAGATCACCCTAGTAAAATGCATGTGGGTATACATCAGGAGATACATCTATATAAAGTATATATGATGGCCCAAAATAGAGGCATCCCACAGTCCATTAACAGGGGAATTAATATTTTAAAACTGCAATACAATCTTAATAGCTGAAGTATGAAATTGCTGATATTTAACTTTTTTTTTTTTTTTTTTGCTTTCAGAAAAAAGCAATTTGATATGGCTTAGTCTAACATAATGGATTATTAAGCAGGAAAAAATATGAATTAACTATATCTTCCCACAACAGAATAGATGAGTCTCCCAAAACAATGTTGTTTTTTGTTAATTTTTGTTGTTGTTGTTTCTGAGATGGAGTCTCACTCTGTCACCCAGGCTGGAGTGTAGTGGCGAAATCTCGGCTCACTGCAACCTCCGCCTCTCAGGTTCAAGGGATTCTCCTGCCTCAGCCTCCCGAGTAGCTGGGATGAGAAGCGCCACATCTCCCCTTCCCTCCGCCAACACTCCTGGCTAATTTTTGTATTTTTAGGAGAGACGGGATTTCACCATGTTGGCCAGCATGGTCTTGAACTCCTAACCTCGTGATCCACCCACCTCGGCTTCCCAAAGTGCTGGGATTACAGGCCTCAGCCGCTGCACCGCTCTTTTTCTCTTTTCTTTTTAAGATGGAGTCTCTCTTGGTCACCCAGGCTGGAGTCCAATGGTGCAAATACAGCTCACTGTAGCCCTGACCTCCTGAGCTCAAGCAGTCCTCCCATTTCAGCCTCCTAAGTAGCAGGGACCATATTTTTGATTCATCTGTTTTCTCTTTTTTCCTCCATTATTTTTCTTTTCTGTGACACAGACTCAGGAGGGCCGACAACATGTACCCCAATTTTTTTATTATTTGTAAAGACAAGGTCTTACTATGTTGCCCAGGCTGGTCTTGAACTCTTGGGCTGAAGTGATCCTCCTGAATCAGCCTCCCAAGTGCTGGGATTACTCAGCCTCCCAAGGCATCTGGCTGCAATATTCTTTCTTTATTTTGATGGACAGGGTTTCACCATGTTGGCCAGGCTGGTCTTGAACTCCTGACATCAGGTGATCTGCCTGCCTCGGCCTCCCAAAGTGCTGGGATTACAGGCGTAAGCCACCTTGCCCGGCCTCGCAACATTCTATTTCTGAACCCAGGTGGTGGTAACATGAGTGTTTGCTCTCCTGTTATTCTTCCCAACACTCCCTTATTTATTTATTTATTTTTTGTACATAAGTGTTAATTTTCTTTCTTCTTTTTTAGCCACAAGATTAGGAATTAAATTTTCTTTTTAAAAAAATTATGGCTGGGCGCGGTGGCTCAAGCCTGTAATCCCAGCACTTTGGGAGGCCGAGGCGGGTGGATCACGAGGTCAAGAGATCGAGACCATCCTGGTCAACATGGTGAAACCCCGTCTCTACTAAAAATACAAAAAACTAGCCGGGCGTGGTGGCGCGTGCCTGTAATCCCAGCTACTCAGGAGGCTGAGGCAGGAGAATTGCCTGAGCGCAGGAGGCGGAGGTTGCGGTGAGCCGAGATCGCACCATTGCACTCCAGCCTGGGTAACAAGAGCGAAACTCCGTCTCAAAAAAAAAAAAAAAAAAAAAAAAATTATGAGGCCGGGCATGGGGTGGCTCATGCCTGTAATCTCAGCACTTTGGGAGGCCAAGGCAGCCAGATCACCTGAGGTTGGGAGTTCGAGACCAGCCTGGCCAACATGGTGAAACCCAGTCTCTACTAAAAATACAAAAATTAGCCGGGCATGGTGGTTCATGCCTGTAATTCCAACTACTCAGGAAGCTGAGGCAGGAGAATCGCTTGAACCCTGGAAGCTGAGATTGCAGTGAGGAGAGATCGCACCATTGCACTCCAGCCTGGTCAACAAGATCGAAACTCCATCTCAAAAAAAAATTATGGGGCCGGGCGCGGTGGCTCAAGCCTGTAATCCCAGCACTTTGGGAGGCCGAGGCGGGTGGATCTCAAGGTCAAGAGATCAAGACCATCTTGGTCAACAAGGCGAAACCCCGTCTCTACTAAAAATACAAAAAATTAGCTGGGCATGGTGGCTCGTGCCTGTAATCTCAGCTACTCAGGAGGCTGAGACAGGAGAATTGCCTGAACCCAGGAGGCAGAGGTTGCGGTGAGCCGAGATCGTGCCATTGCACTCCAGCCTGGGTAACAAGAGCGAAACTCCGTCTCAAAAAAAAAAAAAAAAAAAAAAATTATGGTAAAATACATATAACATTTTAAAAATTATGGTAAAATACATATAACATAAAATTTATCATTTTTTTTTCTTTGAGATTGGGTCTCGCTCTGTCACCCAGGCTGGAGTCCAGTGGCGCCATCTCGGCTCACTGTAACCTCCACCTCCAGGTTCAAGCAATTCTCTGCCTCAGCCTCCCGAGTAGATAGGATTACGGGTGCCTGCCACTACGCCCAGCTCATTTTTGTATATTTAGTAGAGATGGTGTTTTACCACGTTGGCCAGGCTGGTCTCAAACTCCTGACCTCGTGATCTGCCTGCCCCAGCCTCTCAAAGTGCTGTGATTACAAGCATGAGCCACTGTGCCTGGCCATCACAGTCATGTTTAAGTGTCCAGTTCAGTGGCATTAAGTACATTCATACTGCTGTGCAACCATTACCACCATCCACCTCCAGAACTCTTTCACCTTACACAACCAAAGCTCTGTCCACATTAAATAACTCCCCATTCCCCGCTCCCTCTACCCCTGGGCATCCATCATTCCACTTTCTGACTCTATGAGTCTGACTACTCTAGAGGCATCATATAACTGAATCATAAAATATTTGTCTTTTGGGGACTGGCATGTAGCCTAATGTCCTCAAGGTTCATCCATGTTGCAGCATGGGACGGGATTTCTTTCCCCCTATTTTTTTTTTGTTGTTGTTGTTGAGATAGAATGTCACTCACTGCCCAGGCTGGAGTGCAGTGGCATGATCTTGGCTCATTGCAACCCCTGCCTCCTGGGCTCAAGCGATTTTCCTACCTCAACCTCCTGAGTAGCTGGGACTATAGGTATGTGCCACCACGCCCAGTTAATTTTTTGTATTTTTAATAGAGATGGGGTTTCACCATGTTGCCCAGGCTGGTCTCAAACTCCTGAGCTCAAGTGATCCACCTGTCTCGGCCTCTGAAAGTGCTGGGATTACAGGTCTGAGCCACCACACCTGGAAAGATTTATTTCCTTTTTATTTATTTATTTTTTATATTATTTAATTTTATATATATATATTTTTTTTCTTTTTTGAGAGCGAGTCTCATTCTGTTGCCCAGGCTGGAGTGCAGTAGTGCAGTCTCTGCCTCCCAGGTTCAAGCAATTCTCTTCTCAGCCTCCCGAGTAGCTGGGATTACAGGGGCCTGCCACCATGCCCGACTAAGTTTTTGTATTTTTAGTAGAGACAGGGTCTCACCCTGTTGGCCAGGCTGGTCTCGAACTCCTGACCTTGTGATCCGCCCACTTCAGCCTCCCAAAGTGCTGGGATTATAGGCCTGAGCCACCACACCTGGCCTTCTCTCTTTTTCATTTTATTATTATTATTTTTTGAGACAGTGTCTCACTCTGTTGCCCAGGCTGGAGTGCAGTGGGTGCAATCTCTGCTCACTGCAACCTTCACCTCTCTGGTTCAAGCAATTCCCCTGCCTCAGCCTCTGGAGTAGCTGGGATTACAGGCGCATACCACCACGCCTGGCTAATTTTTTGTATTTTTAGTAAAGACGGGGTTTCGCCATGTTGGCCAGACTGGTCACAAACTCCTGACCTCAGGCACTCCGCCCATCTCAGCCTCCCAAAGTGCTGGGATTACAGGCGTGAGCCACTGCTCCGGGCCTTATTTCCTTTTTAAATCTGAGTAATGTTCCATTGTACGGCTGGCCCACGTCTTGTTTATCCATTCATCTATTGGTGGACACAGGATTGCTTCCATTTTTGGCTTTCATAATGCTGCTATGAACACAGGTATACAAATATCTCTTTGAAATCCTTTTATTTTTTAAATATTTTTCTATCACTATTTTTAAAACTGACAAATAAAAATTATAAGTATTTGTCAAGTACACCACGTTGTTATGAAATATGTATACATTATGGAACCTCTGAGGCCCTGTTTTTAATCCTTTTGGGGATATGCCCAGAAGTAGAATTGGATCATATGGTTACTCTGGATTGTTTGGTTTTTTGTGGGTTTTTTTGGGGTGGGTTTTTTTTTTTTTTTTTTTTTTTTGAGACAGAGTCTCACTCTGTCACCCAGGCCGGAGTGCAGTGGCATGATCTCGGCTCACAGTAACCTCTGCCTCCCAGGTTCAAGCAATTCTCCCGCCTCACCCTCCGGAGTGCTGGGACTACAGGCACGCACCACCACGCCCAGCTAACTTTTGTATTTTTAGCAGAGATGGCGTTTCGCCATGATAGCCAGGCTGGTCTTAAACTCCTGACCTCAAGTGATCCAACTGCCTCGGCCACCCAAAGTGCTGGGATTACAGGTGTGAGCCACTGCTCCTGGCCTGGCTACTCTGTTTTTAATTGTTTCGGGAACTCCATATCTCTATCTATATAGATATAGATATAGATATACACACACACACACACACACATATGTGTATATATATGTATGTATAAATATGTATATATATGTATATATATATGCGTGTGTGTGTATATATATATATATTTTTATTTTTTTGAAACAGAGTCTCTTTCTGTCACCCAGGCTGGAGTGCAGTGGCACGATCTCTGCTTACTGCAACTTCTGCCTCCTGGGTTCAAGCAATTCTGCCTCAGCCTTCTGAGTAGCTGAGATCACAGACACACATCACCATGTCCAACTAATTTTTGTATTTTTAGTAGAGATGGGGTTTGCCAATGATAGCCAGGCTGGTCTCGAACTCCTGACTTCAGGTAATCTGCCCCCCTCAGCCTCCCAAAGTGCTGGGATTACAGGTGTCAGCCACCAAGCCTGGCCATGCCAATATATTTTCCATAGAGGCCGCACCATGTTATATTCCCACCAACGGTGCACAAAGGTTCTAACTTCTCTCCACATCCTCACCAACATTTGTTATTTTCTGTTTGTTTTGTTGGGTTTTAAAAATAGTATTAGTCATCCTAATGAGTATGACATACTGGTTTCTCGTTTCGTTTTCCTTTTTCTTTTCTTTTTTTTGAGACGGAGTTTCGCTCTTGTTACCCAGGCTGGAGTGCAATGGCGCGATCTCGGCTCACCGCAACCTCCGCCTCCTGGGTTCAGGCAATTCTCCTGCCTCAGCCTCCTGAGTAGCTGGGATTACAGGCACGCGCCACCATGCCCAGCTAAGTTTTTGTATTTTTAGTAGAGACGGGGTTTCACCATGTTGACCAGGATGGTCTCGATCTCTTGACCTTGTGATCCACCTGCCTCGGCCTCCCAAAGTGCTGGGATTACAGGCATGAGCCACCGCACCCGGCCCTCTTTTTCTTTTTTTAATCTAGGTAAACGTGAATGTTGTTGTTTTTTAATTTAGAGACAGAGTATTACTCTGTTGTCTAGGCTGGAGTGAAATGGCTCAAAGATAGCTCACTACAGCCTGGAGCTCCAGGGCTCAAGTAATCTTCCCATCTCAACCTTTACAATAGCTAGGACTACAGATGCAGGCCACCATACCTGGCTAATTTTTACATTTTATTTTATTTATTTATTTATTTATTTATTTATTTATTTATTTATTGAGACGGAGTGTTTCACTCTTGTTGCCCAGGCTGGAGTGCAATGGCGCGATCTCGGCTCACCGCAACCTCCGCCTCCTGGGTTCAGGCAATTCTCCTACCTCAGCCTCCTGAGTAGCTGGGATTACAGGCACACACCACCATGCCCAGCTAATTTTTAGTATTTTTAGTAGAGACAGGTTTCACCATGTTGACCAGGATGGTCTCGATCTCTTGACCTCGTGATCCACCCGCCTCGGCCTCCCAAAGTGCTGGGATTACAGGCTTGAGCCACCGCGCCCAGCCAAGTTTTGTATTTTTAAGTAGAGACAGTGTTTCACTATGTTGGCCAGGCTGGTCTCAAACTCCTGACCTCAAGTCATCTGCCCACCTTGGCTTTCCAAAGTGCTGGCATTACATGTGTGAGCCACCATGCTCGACCCATGGCCTATTTTTTTTTTCTTGAGACAGAGTCTCACTCTGTTGCCCAGGCTGAAGGGCAGTGGTGCAATCTCAGCTCATTGCAACCTCCACCTTCTGGGTTCAAGTGATTTTCCTATCTCAGCCTCCTGAGTAGCTGGGACTATAGGGGTGCATCACCATGCCTGGCTAATTTTTGTATTTTTAGTGGAGACAGGGTTTCACCATATTGGTCAGGCTGATCTCAAACTCCTGACCTTGTGATCCACTTGCCTCAGCCTCCCAAAGTGCTGGGATTATTGGCATGAGCCACTGTGCCCGGCCCCTGGCCTGTTTTTTAAAGGGTTAGAAATATGGGGCATTCCGGGTCCCCCATGCCACCCCGTTTCTCAGGGTCCACGATGCCCACTCACTGCTGTTCTCTGCTTCTGCTTTGAGGCTGCTCCGGCCACTGAGGCTTCCACTTCGGCTGTAAAGGCCCCGGGCCGGACGGCTCAGGAAGGTGGGGCGGCTGTCTGGGGTCCCAGGTCCCCCCACTGAGGGTGTAGGGTTCCAGGGGATGGTCTCTGGGAGGTCTCTGCAGCCCACCACACGTACCTCCAGGGTCCCTGCAGGAGGGGAAGGCTCAGCAGGGGGGCCACGTATGGGACAGGCTGAGGGGAGGGGACCACAGTGGGGAGGGGACATATCCAGACACAGCCACGGTACAAATGGGAGCCAGTGAAGAACAGCCAGGGTGGAGCACGGGGCCTGAGGCCGGGACGTCCATGCTGGGACAGGAGAATATGAGACAAGCGGTCCTGCCGCGAGGGGCTCAGATGTGGGAGTTTCGAGGCAGAAGAGAGGTTCAGGGTGCAGGCCAGGGGCCCAGGCAAGCAGAAACAGGGTAGGACTAGGAGTTCTCGGGGAGGATTCGGTGGACAATCTGAGGTCTGAGATGGGCTAGGGGTCTATGGTGGGGCTGGTCTGGAGTGGTAGATGGCTGAGGGGTCTGGTGGGTCTGGCTGGTCTGCAGCAGGGGGTAGGAGGCTCATGGCTGAGGGTTGTGAGGCTGAGGTGGGGGACAAGGGCTAGGGGAAAATACTGGGCCAGGTGAGGAGGGGTGGAGAAATTGAGGAGTGGGGAGGGGCAACAGCCCAGGGTGCAATGGGGTGTCTACTGGAGAGTGGAGGGGACAGTGGGATGGGAGTCCAGGGTTGGGGAGAATGGCAACTGAAGTTGGGGGTCACAGGAATGGGGAAATGAGAGGAGTCAGAGGCCCAGGGCTGCGTGGGAGGGGCAGGTCTCAGGCCTACCTGTGAGCGGCGCGGGCTTGCACAGGGTGCTGTAGTGAGTGGCGGGGAAGGGACCGGCCAGGCGGGCGCTGAACGCAGCAGACGAGGCTGCAGCGAGCTCTTCTCTCAGCAGCCGCCCCTTGGGGTGGTCGGCGGGCAGCTCCCCGAGCCTCCGCTCCAGAGCCTCCCGCAGCAGCCCCAACTTCTGGTTGGATTCTGTCAATTTCTCCTGGGCCTGCGATGGGAAGAGTGGTTCTGGGGGCCGAACCAGGCTTGCAGCTTCCCAAGTGCAGGCTTAGGCCCCACCACCAGGCTGGCTGAGTCCCGCACTGGACTCCTTCCTAGAGGCCTAAACCTCAAACCAACTGGGTCCCACCCCTGGGAAAACTAGACTCTGCCCCTTGCAGAGGCCCCTCCTCTCACGGAGGGCCATTCCTGCCTGAAACCACGCCCCTCGCTGAGGCCCCGCCCCTCACACGGCACTGTTCCTTGACGCCCCGCCCCTCCCCTGGTTGAAGCCCCGCCCCTCACAGCAGGCTACACTGGCAGATGCCCCACCCCGTATGAAGGTTACACCCCCTTTGAGGCTCCACCCCTCCCCATGGCCATTCCTGGCAAAGTCCCCGCCGCTTGCTGAAGCTGCGCCCCCAGCTAAAGCCCCACCTCTAATGAAAGCTCCGCCCCTCACCTCACTGACAGCCTTGCGGTCCGGGGCCTTGGCAGCGCTGAGCAGGCGCAGCACGTTCTTGGCACCCTCGGCCACCGCGTGCTCCACTCGGAAGTGGTGCCGCAGCTCTTCGATGCGCAGCTCCACGGCCCCAAGGTCAGGACTTCCTGTGAGCGTGGAATACAGGGCAGTGAGGCTAGCCTGCAGTGCCCCACCAACCGAGTCCCAGACACGCAGCCATTCACAGGAACAGGCATGGGCCACAGACAAACCATCATGAAGATGCATCACAGTTCATCCAAAGGGTGGGCACAGTGACACTGTCGCACTGTCAACTGCAGGCAGCCACACTTCCACCCAGACTCTTTTATCCAAACACCATCACTCACAGGGCCAGTCCTAGGGACAAAGTTACCCTGTTATGGGGGACGGTCTGAGCAATGATACACAGGCACACTGTCACTCCAGGCTTAGAGACAGACACATTGTCACGGTCCCTCTTCACCTCCAGGGATTTGCACAGGGACAGACATGGGTACGCTGTGGCCCCAAGGATAGTCACATTTTCTAGATTCAGACAGTCACCCAGGGGCTGAAACCCAAAGAGATAGAAACATAAATCATAGGCTGGGTAATCCCAGTGCTTTGGGAGACCAAGACTGGTGGATCACTTGAGGTCAGGAGTTTGAGACCAGCCTGGCCAACATGGTGAAACCTGTCTCTACTAAAAATACAAAAATTTATTAGATCCTTTTGTAGTTCATGAGCATGATGATTGGGTGTTCACATACTTGTGTGAGATGTGCCACCCTCGAACCTTGTTATGACGTTGGCACATTACCCATCTGACCTGAACTTGGAAAAATACAAAAATACAAAAATTAGCCGGGCATGGTGGTGCATGCCTGTGGTCTCAATTACTTGAGAGGCTGAGGCAGGAGAATCACTTTAACCTGGGAAGTGGAGGCTGCAGTGAGCCAACATCACACCACTGCACTCCAGCCTCGGTGACAGACCGAGACTCCATCTCATTAAAAAAAAAAAAAATCATACTGTCATACCCATGTTGACACACCTCACTCCCCAATGAACAGTCACCAGGTTACACAGTCAACCAGGCACGGTAACACTCATGGGCATTTGGACAACCACAGAGATACAACTATACTCACACAGATGGCATCAGTCACAAAGACACTGTTAGAGACTGAATGTTTGTCTCCTACCAAATTCCTGTGTTGAACCCCTAATCCCCAATGGGATGGCACTTGGAGAAAGGGCCTTTGGGAGGTAATTAGGGTTAGATGAGGTCATGGAGGAAGGGCCATCATGATGAGATTAGTGCCCTTATCTGAAGAGGAAGAGGCTGGCCACAGTGGCTCACACCTGTAATCCCAGTGCTCTGGGAAGCTGAGGCAGAAGGATCGCTTGAGGCCAGGAGTTTGAGACCAGCCTGGGCACCATAGAGAGACCTTGTCTTACTATAAATAAATAAATTAGCCAGGCATGGTGGCGTGTGCCTGCAGTCCCAGCTACTCAGGAGGCTAAAGCAGGAGGATCACTTGAGCCCTGATGGTCAAGGCTGCAGTGAGCTGTGATCATGCCAATGCGTGCCAGCCTGGGTGAGAGACCAAGACCCTGTCTCAAAAAAATAAAAATAAAAAACAAGAGGAAGAGACACGAAGGCTCTCTCCCTGCCATGTGAAGACGCAGTAAGAAGGCAGCCATCTCTAAGCCAGGAAGAGATCCCTCACCAGGAAGCGACCATGCTGGCACCCTGACCTGGGACTGCCAGTCTCCAGAACTATAAGAAAGATAAATGTCTGTTGTTTAAGCCATTCAGCCTATGGGACTTTCTTATGGCGGCCCAAGCCAAGTAAGACAGGCACTGTCGCATTGACACTGTCACACTGTCGCCCACAGGGACACACAGCATTACCACTTTGTCACCAGCGTGGGAACACTGTCACCTGCAGGCAGAGGAACACATACTGTGTCACAGATGCAGTCACACTGCTGCATAGAGACACTGTCATGAGTCAGGCTCTGTTATACAGACACAGCCCTGTCACCTTGGGCACAGGGACACCATTATAGGGGCAGAGAAGCATGGTCACAGACACAAATGCCTTTATGCCCAAGCACAGGGTCAAGAAAAGGGGCACAGGCCAGGCATGGTGGCTCACTCCTATAATCTCAACACTTTGGGAGGGTCAGGCAGGAGGACTACTTGAGGTCAGGAGTTTGAGACCAACCTGGGTGACATAGCAAAATCCAGTCTCCACAAAAAAAAAAAAAAAAATTTTTTTTTTTTTTGAGACAGAGTCTTGCTCTGTCACCCAGCTGGAGTGCAGTGGTGCAATCTTGTCTCACTGCAACCTCTACCACCTGAGTTCAAGCAATTCTTCTGCCTCAGCCTCCCAAACAGCTGGGACTACAAGTGTGTGCCACCACGCCTGGCTAATTTTTTTTGTATTTTAGTAGAGACGGCGTTTCACCATATTGGCCAGGGTCCTGACCTCATGATCCACCAACCTCGGCCTCCCAAAGTGCTGGGAGCCACCGCACCTGACCAAATTTTTTTTTTAATTAGCTGGGTGTGGTGGCACATGCCTGAGGTCCCAGCTACTCAGCAGGATTGTTCGAGCCCAGAAGGTCAAGCCTGCAGTGAGTTATGATTGTGCCACTGCATTCCAGCCTGGGCAACACAGCCAGGCCCTGTCTAAACAAAAAAATAGTGTGTCTTGGGGGATGTGTCAGTGTGATGGTGTGATTGTGAATACCCACATGGACTTCGCAGTGACTGTGTGTAATGGTAGGATCAGATTCCATTGTCTCTGGGTGTTGTCATAAGCATGGGTGACTGGGTGACTTTATCCCTAAAAGTTTCAGTGACTGATTAAGCAGACTGATTAAGCACCATGTGGCAGCAGGTCTAGGGGTGACAGTGAGACTGTGTTTTTTTTGTGTGTGTGTGTGTGTGTTTGAGACAGAGTATCACTCTGTTGCCCAGGCTGGAATGCAGTGGTGCAATCTCAGCTCACTGCAACCTCTGCCTCCCGGGTTCAAGCAACTCTCCTCCCTCAGCCTCCTGAGTAGCTGGGACTACAGGTGCGCAACACAATGCCCAGCTGATTTTTGTATTTTTAGTAGAGACGGTGTTTCATCATGTTGGCCAGGCTGGTCTCAAACTCCTGACCTTAAATGATCCACCCCCTTGGCTTCCAAAGTGCTGGGATTATAGGCGTCAGCCACTGCACCCAGCTGAGGCTGTGTTTATAAGGCAACGTGCCTGTGACTATCAACGTCCCTGCGACTGTGTCTGTGTTATTGGTGTCCAGGTGAGTGACACGTGGGCACAGTGTGGCTGTGAGTGTGACCCTCTGAGACCAAGTGCCAGGGTCATTATTGAGAATAGTCAGGCCAAGCGTGGTGGCTCACATCTGAAATCCCAGCACTTTGGGAGGCCAAGGCGGGTGGATCACAGGTTAGGAATTCGAGACCAGCCTGACCAGCATGCTGAAACCCCATCTCTACTAAAAATACAAAAATTAGCCTGGCATGGTAGCAAGTGCCTGTAATCCCAGCTACTTGGGAGGCTGAGGCAGGAGAACTGCTTGAACCCGGGAGGCAGAGGTTGCAGTGAGCCAAGATCGCACCACTGCACTCTGGCCTGAGCAATAGAGTGAGACCCTGTCTCAAAAAAAAGAATAATTATTTTAATAAGACTGTCCTAGGAAACTATAGCCATGAATAAGAGTGATCTGTGGGTGACAAATGTCCTACACCTGTGTGACTGTGTCCTCGTGCCTCTCCCTGTGCCACTGGGTGACTGTGTCCCTGTGACTTCACACTGGGTGTGAGAACACACTCAGTTTTTTTCCCTGTGACATTGGGTCTCTATGCCTGTGGCTGTCAGTGACACTGACTTGCCTGTGCGACAACGTGATGGCATTTCTTCACCTGTCCCTATGCTTTACCGTACGGCAGTGTGATTACGTTTTGATTGTCCCTGGGCTCTAGTTAGAGCCTGGACTGGACTCAAGTGAGCCTCCCATCTCAGCCTCCTGAGTGAGTAGCTGGGACCACAGGTGCACGCCACCACGCCCAGCTAATTAAAAAAAATTTTAGGCTGGGTGTGGTGGCTTACACCTGTAATCCCAGCACTTTGGGAGGCCAAGGTGGGCAGATCACCTGAGGTCAGGAGTTCAAGACCAGCCTGGCCAACATGATGAAACCCCATCTCTACTAAAAATACAAAAAATCAGTCAGGCACAGTAGTACACGCCTGTAATCCTAGCTACTTGGGAGGCTGAGGCAGAAGGATCGCTTGAATCTGGGAGGCAGTGGTTATAGGGAGCCATGATCGCATCACTGCACTCCAGCCTGGATGATGAAGTGACTCTGTGTCAAAAGAAAAACCAAAAAAACTGAAACACACATCAGTAGTATGGACGCAGACAGCCCTGCACACAATACACCAAGATCCTGTCACAAATTCAGGCTGACAATCCCAGCAAGTTGAGTTTGAGAGACACCCCCAGGCATTCATCCACACAGATGCACACAGAAAAACACACACACATGCACACGCCAGGCATACTCACAGTTTTGCACACAGAGGGGCTGTGGTGACAAGACAACCACCTAATCCAGGGGTCCACACCTTCTTTTTGGTAGTTAGATGGCTGGCCAAGTGCAGTGGCTCATGCCTGTAATCCCAGCACTCTGGGAGGCTGAGGTGGGTGGATCACCTGAGGTCAGGAGTTCAAGGCCAGCCTGGCCAACATAGTGAAACCCCATCTCTACTAAAAATACAAAAATTAGTCAGGTGTGGTGGCAGTGCCTGTAATCCCAGCTACTCGGGAAGCTGAGGCAGGAGAATTGTTGGAACTCAGGAGGCGGAGGCTGCAGTGAACTGAGATCACACCACTGCACTCCAGCCTAGGTGACATAGTGAGACTCCATATCGAAAAAAAAAAAAAAAAAAAAAAAGTCAGATAGCAAATAATTTTGACTTTACAGCCCATAAGGCTCTGTTGCACTACTTGACTCTGCTGTTGTGATTTAAAAGCGATCAAAAACATAGTAAATGAATTGGCGTGACTATGTACCAATAAAACTTTACTGACAAAAAAAGACGACCAGTAGATTTGGTCTGAAGGTGGTAATTTACCAATCCGTGATGTAATCCAAACTTTGCAAGGGACAAAATGGGAAGCTCTGGCCCCATGTGTTGAAGTCTCCCACCAGGTCCGAGGACCCACCTCCCTACCCCAGAAAGGGACCCACTACAGGAGCCAGAGGCTGAGCCCTGCCAGGCGAGATGCAGGTTAAGCTGTCTGGAGGCCAGGGACTCACCTTGGGTCTCATCGGGGGCCGCCTGGCTCTCCAGCTGGCCAGCCTGCAGCGCCCGGCGAAGTTGCATGCGGATGATGTCTATCTTGGTCTTACTGTCCTGCAACATCTGCTGGGCTGTCAGCAGCAGCTTCCGGTCCTGGAGACAGAGACAGGCTGTGAGAGGAAGGCTGGGTGGCTGGGGTCTGGCCACACCTCACAGGTCCTAGGTGACGTGTGGATGTGACAGCACGCATTTGCAGGCTGGGCACGGTGCCTCACACCTGTAATCCCAGCACCTCGGGAGGCCGAGTCGGGTGGATTGCTTAGCCCGGGAGTTCGAGACCAGCCTGGGCAACCTATGGCAAGACCCTGTCTCCCTAAAAAATACAAAAATTAGCTGGGCATGGTGGCGTGCACCTGTGATCCCAGCTACTCAGGGCTGAGGCGGAAGATCACTCAAGCCCAGGAGTTGGGAGGCTGCAATGAGTTGAGATTGCATCGCTGTCCTCCAGCCTGAGCAACAGAGCAAGACCCTGTCTCAAAGTAAAGAAATAAGTAAATAAATGCACTTCCATGCATTCCTGGGTACAGTGGTGTGACGTAGTCCATGGGGTTTGGATACTGGCTCTACTACCCAACATCTGTGTGACTTCCGGCAAGCCATTCAACCTCTTTTGGCAGCAATTAATTAATTAATTAATTATGTCTTGTTGAGACAGAGTCTCACTCTGTTGCCCAGGCTGGAGTGCAGTGGTGCAATCTCAGCTTCCTGCAACCTCCGCCTCCTAGGTTCAACCGATTCTCTTGTCTCAGCCTCCCGAGTAGCTGGGATTACAGGCATGCACCACCAGGCCCAGCGAATTTTTGTATTTTTTTTTAGTAGAGTTGGGGTTTCACCATGCTGGCCAGGCTGATCTGGAACCCCTGACCTCAAGTGATCCACCTGCCTTGGCCTCCGAAAACGCTGGGATTACAGGCATGAGTCACCGCCTGGCCTACTCTACTCATTTTCATTGGGTCAGTATCACCCCCAGGGGGCAGAAATTCTTTCTTAGGAGGTGAGAAACTCTTTGTTTTTGTTTTTGTTTTTGTTATTGAGAAGGAGTCTTGCTCTGTTGCTAGGCTGGAGTGCAACAGTGGAATCTCAGCTCATGGCAACTTCTGCCTCCCAGGTTCAAGTGATTCTCCTGCTTCAGCCTCCCAAGTAGCCAGGATTACAGGCGTGCGCCATCACGTCCAGCTAATTTTTAGTATTTTTAGGAGAAACGGTGTTTCACCACGTTGGCCAGGCTGGTCTTGAACTCCTGACCTCATAATCTACCCACCTCAGCCTCCCAAAGTGCTGGGATTAAAGGCATGAGTCACTGTGCCCAGCGAGGAGATGAGAAACTCTTATTCTTTTTGTATATAATGCTCAGATACACATAAAAAAATATGCGATTGATCTGGACTAAATTTTCATAGAATGTTTTCAATTACTTGTACACAGGTATTCACAGCAAAACTATTCACAATCGCTAGGAAGGTGGCATTGATGAATGGGGTGCAGTGGCTCACATCTGTAATCCCAGCACCTTGGGAGGTCAAGGCAGGAGGATTGCTTGAGCCCAGGAGTTTGAGTCCAGCCTGGGCAACATAGTGAGACCCCTATCTCAATAAAAATAAAAAATAAATAAAATAATGTCAGGCCAGGGGAGGTGCCTCACACCTGTAATCCCATCACTTTGGGAGGCCAAGGTGGGCAGATCACGTGAGGTCAGGAGTTAGAGACTGGCCTGGCCAATATGGTGAAACCGGGTCTCTACTAAAAACACAAAAATTAATGGGGTGTGGTGGCACGTGCATGTAATCCCAGGTACCTGGGATGCTGAGGCAGGAGAATCACTTGAACTCAGGAGGCGGAGGTTGCAGTGAGCCAACATCACGCCACTGCACTTCAGCCTAGGCAACAGAGTGAGACTCCATTTCAAAAAATAAATAAAATAATGTCATTTTAAAAAATCCACGCAGTGTATCCTTCCATATGACATTCACAGGGGAGGACATGCGCACAGCAACCTGTGAGTCTGGACCTGATTTCTCTAGCTGTAGGCCGGCCTGTGCTTGCGGTGTGGGAATCTCTGGGTGTTGATGCAGACCTGTGTGTTCCTAGAACTGATTGGCAGAACAGGGAATGTGAGTGTGTTTGTGGCCGTGTGCACCAGCCTCTGGGTATGGATGTGAGAGAGAGAGAGAGAGAAAGAGAGAGAGAGAGAGAGAGAGAGAGAGAGAGAGTGTGTGTGTGTGTGTGTGTGTGTGTGTGTGTGTATCCAGATGTGGCTGTGGTGTGATTCTCCATGTGTTGCTAGATCCTGTTACTGATGTGTCCCTAGTATGAGAAAGTCTGTGTGTGTGTGTCCAGATGTTTTGATGATGGTGTGTGTGTATGTCAAGGCATTGACATGACTGTGTGCTTGTAACAAGAGACACCGTCAGCAGTGAGGTGTTGTCTGTTTCCCTGACTGTGGGTGCACCTGAGGCCCTGCATGGGGACTGCATGGGGAGGGGAGACAATCTATCACGTGTCTGACATCACCCCCAGTCATGTTTCCTATACGCCCCCATCAGCTGCCCATGTCTGAGTCCTGCCAGTAAGTCACACCTATCCACCAGTATGTCCCCAAGCCAGAGGGTCCCATGGAGCAGCTGTAGGCTGCACCTTGTGCCCCAGCCTGTGATCTGCTCACAGGTGTATGCATACATGTGTGGTGTGTGTGCAGATACATCGGTGCGTGAGTGTGCACACATGGGCATGTACACGTGCGTGGCACTGCAAGTGTGTGTGTGTACATAAGCAGAGGGCAGGTGTGTGTGCATAAGCAAAGGGCAGGTGTGGGTGCAGATTCCAGTGAGTGTATGCACACACGGACAAGTGTATACACATGTGGGTGGGTGTGTAGGTGTGGTGGAGTTGCGTGTGCAGGTTTGGTGTGCACATTTGAGTGGGTGTGTACACGTGGGGGGTGTGCAGGTGTGGAGTGTGCATGCACAGGTGTGGTGTGCGCATTTGTGTGGCTGTGTACACATGCGGGGGGGTGTGCAGGTGTGGAATGTGCATGCACAGGTGTGGTGTGCGCATTTGTGTGGCTGTGTACACGTGGGTGGGTGTGCAGGTGTGGAGTGTGCATGCACAGGTGTGGTATGCGCATTTGTGTGGCTGTGTACACATGCGGGTGGGTGTGCAGGTGTGGTGGAGTGTGTGTGCACAGGTGTGGTGTGTGCATTTGAGTGGGTGTGTGCACAGGTGTGGTGTGTGCACATGGCATGTGTGCACATGCTGCCTCACCTTCGTGCTGCCATTGCTGTAGGTCTGGATCATGTTCTCTGCCCCCTGCTTCACCTTCAGCTCAATGGCCAACTGCTTCTCCAGGCCCGCCACGCGGCTCAGGTTGGTGGCCGAGCACGCAGGGCCACCTGCACCCGGGGACTGGGGGCCATCTGGAGGCGACAGGTGGGAGAGAGTCACTAAGAGTCATCACCTCAGTCTGCCTGGGAGGCTTTACCCTCAGCCCAGCCTGGGCATTGCCCCTGGGGAACAGGGGATGGGGAGCTGTGGGCCAGCAGACAGGCAGGCAGGGGGATATAGGGCCCAGGGGTCTATCCCCTTGCCCTCCCAGGGAAACCCCTCAAGGCTGGGGCAGACCTGGGATGAATGAGTGTGGGCAGGCACCCAGGTGTACAAGCGTGTCCGTGGCGCTGGGTCCACTGCATTTGGGAGGCCCGTTAGTAACTACATACATGGCTTGTGTGAACCTATGGATGTGGGAGTTGTGCCATCTGGGAGCTGCAGGGTGTTGGCATGGCTGAGTGTGTGTCTCCCTAGGTGTCAGAGTGACTCTGTGAGACACCATGTATTAGAATGACTGTCTGAGATTGTGGGTGTTGGGAGATGCTCTGTGTACATTTCTGACTGTTGCTACAACTGTGAGTTCAGATCTCCAGTTTGGTATGACCGAGTCTCCGGATGCATGTGTCTGCATGAGTCTCTGGAGAGTGGTGTGATACTGAAGGGGACCCTGGGTGCAGAAATGACTGAAGCCAGGCGCAGTGGCTCATGCCTGTAATCCTAGCAATTTGAGAGGCCGAGGCAGGCGGATTGTCTGAGGTCAGGAGTTAAAGACCACCCTGGCCAACATGGTGAAACTCTATCTCTAGTACTAAAAATACAAAAATTAGCCAAGGCCGGGCATGGTGGCACACACCTGTAATCCCAGCACTTTAGGAGGCTGAGGCAGGTGGATCACCTGATGGCAGGGGTTCAAGACCAGCCTGGCCAATATGGTAAAACCCTGCCTCTACTGAAAATACAAAAATTAGCTGGGCATGGTGGCGGAGGGCTCTAATCCCAGCTACTTGAGAGGCTGAGGCAAGAGAATTGCTTGAACCTGGGAGGTGGAGGTTGCAGTGAGCCAAGATTGTGCTACTGCACTCCAGGTTGGGCGACAGAGTAAGACTCCATCCCCACCCCTTCACCACCACAAAAAAAAAAGGCCAGGTGGCTCATGCCTGTACCCAGCGCTTTGGGAGGCCAAGGCAGGTGGATCACCTGAGGTCAGGATTTGATACCAGCTTGACCAACATGAAAAAACCCCGTCTCTACTAAAAATATGAAATTAGCCAGAGGTGGTGGCACATGCCTATAATCCCAGCTAGTTAGGAGGATGAGGCAGGAGAATCACTTGAACCCGGGACGTGGAGGTTGTGGTGAGCCAAGATTGTGCCATTGCACTCCAGCCTGGGTAAAACTCCACCTCGAAAAAAAAGAAAAGTGATTGTTTGAGGTCTGGAATGTTGTCTCAACTCTGCTCCTGAGTGCTGATGTGACAGTATCGGTCTCCAGTAGCTGACATGCTTGTGTCTATGGAAGGACTGGGTATGGGCATAAGTGCTGTGGCATCTTCAAGCTTCACCTGACTGTGGGCATAAGCCTCTGCCTGTTGGGATTATGTAAGTCTGTAAGGGTTCAGTGGCTGAGTGTGTGAATCTCTGAGGCTTGGTGTGACTGTCTGCAAGGGTGGGTACTGTCTATGTTGGTGTGTCTATATTTCTCTGGGTGTCGGGTGACAGTATATAAGTCTTTAGGTGTTGTCGTGACTCTGTGAGAGTCTATAAAATTTTATTTTATTTTCTCCAATATTATTATTATTTGAGATGGAGCCTCGTTCTGTCACCCAGGCTGGAATGCGGTGGCACGATCTCAGCTCACTGCAAACTCTGCCTCTTGGGTTCAAGCGATTCTCCTGCTTCAGCCTCCCTAGTTGCTAGGATTACAGGCATGCACCATTACGCCTGGCTAATTTTTGTATTTTTAGTAGAGATGGGGTTTTGCCATGTAGGCCAGGCTGGTCTCGAACTCCTGACCTCAAGTGATCTGCCCGCCTTGGCCTCCCAAAGTGCTGGGATTATAGCTGTGAACCACTGCACCCGGCTGCTTTGTTTTGTTTCTTTGAGACAGGCAGATCACAAGGTCAGGAGATCGAAATCATCCTGGACCACATGGTGAAACCATGTCTCCACTAAAAATAAAAAAATTAGCTGGGCACGGTTGTGCACACCTGTAGTCCCAGCTACTTGGGAGGCTGAGGCAGGAGAATTGCTTGAATCCCAGAAGTGGAGGTTGCAGTGAGCTAAGATTGTGCCACTGTATTCCAGCTTGGTGACAGACCAAGACTTCATCTCAAAAAAAAAAAAAAAAAAAAAAAAGGAAATTTAGCCAGGAGCAGTGGTGCATGCCTGTAGTCCCAGCTACTTGAGAGGCTGAGATTGGGAGGATCCCTTGAGCCCAAGAGCTCAAGGCTGTAGTTTATCATGACAGCATCTGTGAATAGCTGTACTCCAGCCTGGGCAACAGAGGGCACATCTTTTTTTTTTTTTTTTTTTTTTTTTAGATGGATTCTCATTCTGTCACCCAGGCTGGGGTGCAATGGTGTGATCTCGGCTCACTGCAGCCTCCACCTCCTCAGTTGAAGAGATTCTCCTGCCTCAGCTTCCCAAGTAGCTGGAAATACAGGTGCCGGTCACCATGCTCAGTTAATTTTTGTATTTTTATTTATTTGAAAAAAAAAAAAAAAAAAAAAGAGAGAGAATGTTTAAAAAGATGTGTGCAGGCCAGGGGTGCACAGTCTTGTGTTACCCCATGCTGGCGTGGCTGCGTGCACGTCTCTGGGTGTTGATGGATGGGTGGGTCATGGCATGCATCTCGCTGGGGGTCTGTGGAGATGGGTTAAGCTGGCTCTGGAGACCATGGGTGAGCCAGTGGGCACTGGAACCCCTGGAGTCCCGCATCCCTGGGGGCACCCCTGCTCACCGTTGGTGGCTGCTGGGTCGGGCAGCACCACATGGGCATGCAGCTCCTGCAGCTGCTGGTGCAGCAGGTCGAGGCGGCGGGAGGAGCCCCGAAGCAGCAGCTCCACAGGACCCAGGCTGCGGCCCAGGTCAGTGGTGGCCCGCCGCAGGTTCTCAGCACCCTCCTTCAGCTTCAGCTCCTTGCGGATTTCCCGCCGCAGCCGCTCCCGCTCCAGCTCCAGCTGCTGCTGCACCCCGGGGGCCGCCAGGTCCGCCCCGGCCAGGCCCAGCTGCTCCAGCAGGGACCAGCTGCGAGGCTCACTCTACGGGGGACAGAGCAGGGTCAGCGGGACTGGGAGGACTCTGGGTGCAGACCATATGCAGCCAGCCTGGCCCAGCCTCTGCCCTGGATTGGGGCTCCCAAGACAGGCCTGCTGTACCTCCTCTGACTCCCAAAACTAGGTGAGACGAGGCCCTGACACTGCTTCCTGACCCCACCCCCAAACTGAGAGGTCTCAAGAGCAGGGCCTCTTCTCCTGATTGTAGTTTTGCTGTAAATTAAAAAAAAGAAAAAAGAAGGAGCAGAGCCTTGTCACCCCCACCACCACGGTGTCCCCCACATTAAGGGGGTCTCAAGAATAAGATCTGTTTCCCATCTGCTGCCTTCCCCAAACTAGAGGGTCCCAAAGGATGTTCCTTCTTTTCTCTGCTGCTCCCCCAAACTACGAGGTCCCAAGGGCAGGCCCTATCTTCTCTCTGCTATACCCCCAAAACTACAGGGTCCTGAGAACAGGCCCCGTCTTCCCTCTACTGTACTCCAAAACAAGGGCATCCTGAGGGCAGGCCTCATCTTTCCTCAGCTATACCCCCAAACTAGGGCATCCCGAGTCTTTCCTCAGCTACCCCCCCAAACTACGGCATCCCGAGTCTTTCCTCAGCTACACCCCCAAACTACGGCATCCCAAGGGCAGGCTGAGTCTTCTCTCTGCTGTACCCCCAAACTATGGGGTCTTGAAGATAGGCCTCATCTGCTCTTCTCCTATCTTCAACAGCTGGGACCCTGAAGAGCAGAGCCCGGTCTCCCTCCTGTCTCTCCACCAACCTGGGAGCCCCGCAAGGCCCTGGATATTCTCAGCCTCCAAACGGAGATCTCTGAGGCCAGTGCCCCATCTCCTCTCCTTGTTCCCGAACTGAGAGGTACCCGGGGTAGAACTACCAGCCTATGCCACCTGGGGTTCCCTTCTGCCTGCCCCCACAGGGACCCCGGCCCCCACCTCCAGCTCCAGCTCCGAGGGGCTATCGGCCTCCGCCATCCTGGGTCCGGGCTGAGGGCCCCGCCCTCTTCCTGAACCTCAGCCCCACCAGGGCCTCTTGGCCGCCACTTCCTCTTTCCTGTCAGCTCCCAGCACCCCGTGCGTGGGGCCAACTTCAGGGCATCTAAGGGACCTTCCCTTCAGCCACCTCTAGGGCCAGCCCTGCTCTTCTAGATGAAACCCAGGGACAGTCTTTGCTTCCTGTCCCTAGAGAATGTCCAAGGTATAGGCAGTCTGCACATTCACACACTCATGGTGTATCCAGGAGGGAGGCAGGCGCCAGGGGCTGACGTGAGTTTGCACACACCTTCACATACACGAGCATGTGCACAGAACACGGCTCATAAGTGTTTGCACACTTTTTCTTTTTTTTCTTTTTTGAGATGCAGCCTCCCTCTGTGTTGCCCAGGCTGGAGTGCAGTGGCACGATCTCAGCTCACTGCAACCTCTGCCTCTCAGGTTCAAGCATTTCTCCTGCCTCAGCCTTCTGAGTAGCTGGGATTACAGGTGCATACCACCAAGCCCGGCTAATTTTTATATTTTTACTAGAGATGGGATTTCACCATGTTGGCCAGGCTGGTCTTGAACTCCTGACTTCAGGTGATCCACCCACCTTGGCCTCCCAAAGTGCTGGGATTACAGGCGTGAGCCACCGCGCCAGCCTGTGTTTGCACACTTTCATGCCTGCAGGTGTGTGCCTGTAGCACGGGCTCACATAAGTGCACACTTCCATGCTGTGGGTTTGGATGAAACCAAGACCCACACCTGCAGGTGTGTGCCTGGAACATGGACCCACAGGGTACCCACTCCCATGCCTACCACACACGATGCACTTATTCGCAAACACATACAAGTGCTTATAGGCGTCACTCTAGAACCCACACAAGACACACTCCCACCTTCCCGGGAGGGCACGGCCCACATGCTCATGCATGTGCACATGCTCACACACGTATGCACGCTCCCTGAGGCCCTCGCAGCACGTCCATGCTCCCACAGGCCTCCAGCCCTGCGACTACCTGCATATGTCCCTACACCCAGACCCTCTCAACCACCCCTTGTCCCGGCCCAGCTTCCCCTTCAGGGTCAGAAGAGCCACTTCTTCAGAGGTGAGACCCCCTTCCAGCAGACAGGCCATCCCAACTTCCTGCTTCCTCTCAGTCCAGTTGCCAACTGTTGTTGACCGTAGCTGAGAGGCCCAGGGTCCTGGCCAGCCCGGTGGCACCTCCCTTGGGCGAACATGATTAGGGGACAGCACTGGGAGGCTGGGATAAGAACTCCCAAAACCGGCCAGCCATGGTGGCTCATGCCTGTAATCTCAGCACTTTGGGAGGCCAAGGCGGGTGGATCACCTGAGGTTGGGAGTTCAAGACCAGCCTGGCCAACATGGTGAAATCCCGTCTCTACTAAAAATATAAAAAATTAGCCAGGCGTAGTGGTGCACTCCTGTAACCCCAGTTACTTGGGAGGCTGAGACAGGAAAATTGCTTGAACCCAAGAGGTAGAGGTTGCAGTGAGCCAAGATTGCACCATTGCACTCTAGCCTGAGCAAGAAGAGTGAAATCCCGTCTAAAAAAAAAAAAAAATTCCCAAAACCGGGCCGGTTACGTTGGCTCACATCTGTAATCCCAGCACTTTGGGAGGCTGAGGTAGGCAGATCACTTGAGGTCAGGAGTTCGAGACCAGCCTGGCTAATATGGTGAAACCCCGTCTCTGCTAAAAATACAAAAATTAGCCGGGCATAATAACGTTTCATAACGTGAAACGTCCAGCTGCTTGGAAGGCTGAGGCAGGAGAATCACTTGAACCCTGGAGGCCGAGGTTGTAGTGAGTCGAGATCGCACCACTGCACTCCAGTCCGGGCGACAGAGCGAGATTGTCTCAAAAAATAAATAAATAAATAAAAAGAATGCCCCAAATCAACAGCCTACAAAACCACTTGCTAAATACACAGTAACATTCAAGAACAACTATAGACATGTGCCAACTTATGATGGGGTTACTTCCTGATAAGCTCATCATAAGTTGAAAATATCATAAGTCAAAAATGTATTTAATATACCTTATCTACCAAACATCACAGTTCACCCTTTGCTACCTTAAATGTGCTCAGAGCACTTATCCAAGCCTACATTTGGGCAAAAATACCTAATATAAAGCTACTTTACAATTAGGTTGAATATCTCATGTAACTTTTTTTTCTTTTTTTGAGTCAGGGTCTTACTCTGTCTCCCAGGCTGCAGTGCAATAAATGGTGTGATCCAGGCTCCCTGCAGTCTCTACCTCCCGGGCTCAAACGATCCTCCCAGCTCAGCCTCCCGAGTAGCTGGGACTACAGGCACGTATCACCACACCTGGCTAATTTTTGTATTTTTCTCTCTCTTTTTTAAGATGGGGTCTCACTTTATAACCAGATTGGAATGCAGTGGTGCAATCTCAGCTTGATGCAACCTCTGCCTCCCGGGTTCAAGCAATTCTCCTGTCTCAGCCTCCAGAGTAGCTGGGACTATAGGCGCGTGCCACCATGCCTGGCTAATTTTTGTATTTTTAATAGAGACGGGGTTTCACCAGGTTGGCCAGGCTGGTCTCAATCTCTTGACCTCATGATCTGCGCACCTCGGCCTCCCAAAGTGCCAGGATTACAGGCATGTGCCACTGCACCCAGCCCCCAATTTTTGTATTTTTCATAGACCTGGGGTCTCACTATGTGGCCCAGGCTGATCTCAAACTCTTGGGCTCAAGCAACCCTCCTGCCTTGACCTCCAAAAGTGCTGGGATTACAGGTGTGAGTCCCCCCCAACCCCACCGCCCTGCCTCAATTTGAAATGAGAGCACCCAGACTACAAATGCTGGCTAGGAAACGGCCCCCTGGCATTATCTCCTTCAGTTGGGAGCATCCATTTTGCAGCCGAGGAATGTTATCCTTGGCCCGTGACTAATCTTGAGAGCAGCTGCCCTGGGGAGGGACGACACAGACCAAGTGTATCACTCCACCATCTTCCCAACCCTCCCTAATCATCCTGAGTCACTGCCAACAATCTCCCCACTTCACAGGTGAGGAAACTGAGGCTCAAGGAAGTAACAGTAGTTTGTTTTTTTGTTTTGGGGTTTTTTTGTTTTTTTTTTTTTTTTGAAATGGAGTCTCACTCTGTTGCCCAGGCTGGAGTGCACTGGCGCGATCTTGGCCCACTGCAACCTCCAACTCAACTGGTTCAGGCGATTCTCCTACCTCAGCCTCCTGAGTAGCTGGGATTACAGGCACGTGCCAACCACGCCCAGCTATTTTTTGTACTTTTAGTAGAGACAAGGTTTCACACGTTAGCCAGGCTGGTCTTGAACTCCTGACCTCAAGCGATCGGCCAGCCTCGGCCTCCCACATTGCTGAGATTACAAGTGTGAACCACCGTGCCTGGCCAGTAACCCAGTAGTTTTCAATGGAGGGGAGATTTCCTCCCCAAACACAGGGACATGTGGCGACATACAGAGTCATTTTTGGTTGTCAAACTGTGGGTAGGGAGGTGGCTTCTATCAGGGTGAGGCCAGGGATGGCGCTCAGGACCCTGCAGTACTCAGGACAGTCCCCACTGCAAAGAACAACCCAGCCCTCAGTATCAGCAGTGCTGAGGCTGAGAAGCCTATGGTTAAAGGTTCATAGATTTGGCCAGGCATAGTGGTTCACATCTGTAATCCCAGTACTTTTGGAGACTGAGGCAGGAGCAGCGCTTGAGGACAGGAATTGGAGATCGGTCTGGGCAACATAGCAAGACCTAAAAAATCTCTACAAAATATAAAAAAGTATTGGCCGGGTATGACGTATGACGGCACTGCCAATAGTTTTAGCACTTTATGAGGATGAGGCCGGAGGACTGCCTGAGATCAGACCAGCCTGGGCAAAATGGTGAGATGCCATCTCTACAAAAAATACAAAAACTTGCCAGGGGTGGTGATGTGTGCCTGTACTCCCAACTACTTGGGAGCCCTGAGATGGGGAGGCTCGGTTGAGCCCAGGAGGCAGAGGTTGTTGCAGTGGGTCAAGATCACCGCACTCCAGCCTGGGCAACAGAGCCTGTTTCAAAAAAGAAAAAAAGAAAGGCTGGGTGCAGTGGCTCACACCTGTAATCGCAGCACTTTGGGAGGCTAGGCGGGCAGGTCACTTTGAGCTCAAAAGTTCAAGACCAGCCTAGGCAACACGGCAAAACCCTGTCTACTAAAAATACAAAAATCAGCTGGGCATGGTGGTGCCCAGATGGCACCTGTAGTCCCAGCAACTCGGGAGGCTGGGGTGGCAGGATGGCTTGAGTTTAGGAGGCAGAGATCATGCCGCTGCACTCCAGCCTGGGTGACAGAGTAAGACCCCAGTCTTAATTTTAAAAAATAAATAAAGGAAAAAAAATTAGCCAGGTGTGGCAGCGCACGCCTGTAGTCCTGTAGATGAGGTGTTTGAGGCTGCAGTGAACTAGAATCTCGCCACTGCATTCCAGCCTGGGCAACAGAGCGAGACCCTGTCTCCACAAAAATAAAAACAAATTAGCCAGGTGTGTTGGTCTGTGCCTTTTGTCCCAGGTACTTGGGAGGCTGAGGCAGGAAGATCACTTGAGCACCGGAAATCAAGGCTGCAGTGAGTTAGGATAGCACCACTGTACACCCAGCCTGGGTGACAGAGAAGACTCTCTCCCCCAAAATAAATAAATGTAAATAAGTAAATAAATCACTAAGCACATAGATTCACACCCTGAGCTGCTGACCACGACGCTTACCAGTAACGCCTTCACCGCAGCCCCGCCTGCCAAGTGCTGGCCAGGTCTTGGTCTGTCTCTCCCATGAACACCCTCTTAGTCCCATTTTTCCAAGGTCAGAACCGAGGCTCAGAGAGGCGAAGGCACTGGGCCCAGGACACACAGCAAGGAAGTGTCAGCACTGGAATTTAAACCCAGGCTCACCAAATACCACCCTTGCTCAGTCAGGCCCCACCCCAATCCCAGCAGGCAGAGCAAGGAGACAGCCAAGAGCGGGGTCAGCTCAACTGGGGAAGTCCAGGCAGAGAGGAGAGGTAGCCTCCCTCGGCCCCACCTCCAGCAGCTGAGGTCTGTAACACAGAGAGGGAGGGAGGCTGGGCTCCTGGGTTCTCCTCCCCTGAATGTGACTCACTTCTACCCAGGGCACTGGGGTCACCTGAGGGCCAGCAAGGCAAACCCAGGACTCAGGGGCCTGGCCTGGCCTATGGAGAAGCCCTGCTCCTCCATGGAGCGGAGACCTCAGACCCAGAGGACCTGCCTCCCAGAATCCCCGCCTTGCCAGCGCAGCCAGGGACCTAGACCCCCACATCCGGAGATTTCAATGCTTTGGGCGTTTCCGGAATCTGGACAGGACATCCGTTTGCAGGACACAGAACAGACAGGCACACGTTGGGACAGAGGGACAGGGCGGCAGGCCCAAGCAGCCATGAGAGAGGAAAGACCAGAACGGGGGAAGAGACAGGGGAGGAGATGGGAAGGGGGGACCAGATGTGGGACAGCCTGTCTGGGTCATGTGAGGGATGCGCCAAGCGCATGCAAGCGCCCGGGAATTCCTACACAGCCCGCTCTGGGCCAGGGGTAGAGGCAGGGACCCTGGCCCATCCCGGCCCTGAGGTCTGACCTTGTGTGATCGGCAACACCAGATACGCCCAGCTCCTCGGCAAGGCCGGCAGGCCATCAGCAGGACTGGGGAGGCGGGAGGGACCGGGGGTCACGGGGGAGACACAGAGGGGCGGGGGGCAGGTGCAGAAGGAGACGAGAACCCAGTTACACAACAACCACAGGACGGTGAACTGGCTGGTGAAGTGCTAATGGGGGCACCGAGGCACAGACATTGCTCAGATTTGGGTCACTTGAACCAAAGAGGGTTGGCAGTCACCCTGGCCCTGCTTGTCACAGACGGGGAAGGTGGTGAGTCCAGGGCAGTGAGATCCACCAGGTGGCACAGGGGGAATCTGGCTGGGCATGATGCTGGTGCCAGTCACGTGTGTGTTGGGGGGCTGGGGGCGACCCAGCCCTGCCCAGCCACCATGCAAAGAAGTAGGATTCTATATATGGGAGCATCCCTGGCCTGTTGACTGGGACACTCCCCACCCAGGAGAAGGTTCCACCTGACAGCACAGAGGGTGTGAGTGGGGGGACCCCAGTCCCCTGACCTAATGCAGCGACTGGGGTACTTCCGCCAACAGGTGCCAATCTGGGTGGCGTCTGGAAGATCGTAAAGCTGTCTAGAGGCGGGGGTGGCTGGAGCTTTGTTATGCGGGGGAAGGGCACGGGCCCGGCCCGGCGGCCTCCTCCCCTCCCAGGGCACCGCGCCAGGCACCTGGCCCAGGTGGAGCGGCACCTGCCGGGCACCCAACCCTGGGGAGGAGGATGAGTTTGGGGGGACGAGAGGCACCGGGACTCCCAGCCAGCCACAGACACCCGAAGTCGCGCCTCCGCCGCGCCCCTTCTAGTTCTCCCGGAGGCCGAGTTTGAGGGTGCGGCAGGGGGTTGCCTCTGGGATCGCCCCCCCCACCAGCCCGTCCACATCGCCACCTGCCGAGAAGGGGGCCTCGCTGGCTCCACAGTCACGGCCCAGGGAGGGGGCGCCCGGCGCTCCGCAGGCCCCCGCCCTGGCCCCCCGGCTCCGGTTCCCGGGACTGGGGGCTCCCCCGGCAGCGCTCGGATCGGGTTCCCCGCGCCGTCCGGTCGCCCCGCGACTCCAGACGCAGGTGCGCCTACCTGCACGGCGTCGCTGGCCATGTCCTCGTGCCGCCCGCCAGGGGTCCCCACGCGGAGGGAGGGGCGGCGAGAGGAGCGCGCGTGCGCCCCGGGCGCGGCGGGGAGGGGGCGGGCGCGGCGCGACCCTCCCCGGCGCGCGGCCCGCTCCGGCCTGCTCGGCTCCGGCCCCGCCTGGCCAGGCCGCCGCGTCCCCGCGCCGCGCCCTCCGGCCCCAGCGGCCGCCGGGCCCGGTCACGTGACCCCGGAGGTCGGCGCCCGGGGAGGGGGCGGGGCCGAGTGGGGAGGGGCTCCCAGAGGCCCCCGGGGCTGCGGGGTCCCGCCCGCCCGCCCCCTCCGTCTCCCGAGCCCCGAGCGCCCCCATCGGCGCCCCGCCTTGCCTTTTTCCGGGTCCCGCGACGACCGCACGCTGCCGAGGGGACCCTCATTGGAGCGCGCGGGAACCCGAGGAGAACGGTTCCCCGCGTTCAGGCGGAGAGCGGCCAAGGCCTTTGGGCCTCCCGGGACCCCTGAAAAAACAAATAACCCCCCTATCCCACCCCGGGGCATTTGCAGGCTCGGGATGCCTGCATCCGTGGTCCCCTATTCAAGGGCATGGAACGTTCCCCGTTACCTGGAGACAAGCTCTGGGCGGATCTGCATTAAAATCCCAGCGCTCCACGCTTTGGGGAAGCCAAACCCTCAGAGCACCTCATCAGTGAAATGGAAATGAGGCACCCGCCTCTTGGGTGTCGGTAAAATTCAGTGAGACAGTGCGGGCCAAGAGCACACTAGACGCTCAGTAAGTGTGATAACACTTTTAATGTTATCGTTATTGTTTGTTGTTTTGCTGTTGGTTTGGGGACAGAGTTCCGCTTGGTTGCCCAGGTCGGAGTGCAGTAGTGGCGTGATCTCGGCTCACTGCAACCTCTGCCTCCCAGGTTCAAGTGATTCTCCTGCCTCAGCCTCACGAGAAACCTGGGATTCCAGACACCGCACCACGCCCGGCTAATGTTTGTATTTTTAGTAGTGTCGGGGTTTCACCATGTTTGACCAGGCTGGTCTCGAACTCCTGACCTCAGGTGATCCGCCCGCCTCGCTCTCCCAAGTGCTGGGATTACAGGCGTGAGCCACCGCGCCCGGCGCCTATTATTTTATTGTTATTAAAAGAGGTTTGAATCCCAACTCGCTGTTCATCCTGTGGACGTCTGTGGCCTCTGAGTCTCAGTTCTCCCCGCTATAAAATGGGCACCGCCTTCTTTTTCGGGGCTGCTGCATGCAGATGGCGCTCCATAAATGCAGACTAGTGCCCAAGCAGAGGGTGGAGGCCTCTGCGGAATTTCTAGAGGATCTCCGGGGTCTGCAGAGCATGCACCTTTGTTTGTGGCCGCCGTCGGACCCCTCACTCCTTCGGAAACCAGGCGAGGGAGCTCAACCTTGTTCCCGGGGCTGTCGCGGGGAGCGCTCCCTGGCGGCGGTACCAGCACATTGACGCCCTCTGGGGATATGCGGAAGCGCAGTGGGCTGCGGGTACCTTGGTTACGCGTGGCTCTGTGTGGTTTCAGTCGTCCCAGAAAGCAGGCCGCGATGTTTTCGCTCTAATTTTTTCCTCTGAGCAACTATTTGGAGGATATTCACGACAGAAAGAGAGAAGAAGGAGAATTATGCTGATCCAAAATCCATCCAGCCTGGACTCAAGCAATCCTTCTGCGTTGGCCTCCCTAAATGTTGGGATTACAGGCATGAGCCATCAAGCCTGGCCCAAGCTAGTTCTTTTGCTCCAGTTTTGCAGGTGAGTAAGCTGAGAGCCCCTCACCCCAATCATCAATCCAGGATGTCTATGGCCCTTTCCCTGAGAAACGAAGTATCTCCCTCTAATTCTCCAGCCCACTCATTCTGCAGATGAGGAGGACAAGGCAGAGCGAGGTTTCGGCGGGTTGAGGGATTGGGTTGTCTGGAACCACCTTGCACAGGATTGGGCCCTCCGTCTCTGCCTGCCAGGTCCCAGGCTGCCTCCCCAGATGGAGCTGGGGAAACCAGCCAAATTCTCGCTCCACCCTTCAGGCATTCATTTACTCAGTGAACATTTAGAGACCCATGGGGGAGTTTGGTGGCACTGGAAACAAAGTTGCAGTTCGGGCTTTTTTTTTTTTTTTTTTTTTTTTTTGAGACAGTCTCATTCTGTTACCCAGGCAGGGCAATGGGTAAGATGACAACTCACTGCAGCCCCAACTTCCCAGGCTCAAGTAATCCTCCCATTGCAGCCCTCTGAGTAGCTAGGACTACAGGCATGCACCACCATGCCCAGCTAATTTTTTTTTTCTTTTCTTTTTTTTTTTTGCCGGAGATGAAGTCTCATTCTGTTGCCGAGGATGGTCTTGAACTCCTGGCCTCAGGCGATCCTCCAGCCTCAGCCTCCCAAAATGCTGGGATTACAGGTGTGAGCCACCACGTCCAGCCTCATTTTGCGCTTTAGAAGGGGACATGGCCAGGTTCAAGCCTGTAATCCCAACACTTTGGGAGGCCAAAGTGGGTGGATCACGAGGTCAGAAATTTGAGACCAGCCTGGCCAACATGGAGAAACCCTGTCTACTAAAAATAAAAATAAATAAAAAAAAATTAGGCAGGTGTAGTGGTGAGCCCTGAAGTCCTGGTTCCTCAGGAGGCTGAGGCAGGAGAATCACTTGAATCTGGGAGACAGAGATTGTAGTGAGCCGAGAATGGCCCTTGTACTCCATCCTGGGCAACAAGAGCAAGACTCCATCTCAAAAAAGAAAATGGGGAGACATAGCTGGGCATGGTGGCACGTGCCTATAGTCCCAGCTACTCAGGAAGCTGAGGCACCAGAGTTGCTTGAACCCGGGAGGCCGAAGTTGCATTGAGCAGAGATCCCACCACTGCACTCCAGCCTGGGCAACAGAGCAAGACTCTGTCTCAAAAAAAATAAATGGGCCGGGCGCGGTGGTTCAAGCCTGTAATCCCAGCACTTTGGGAGGCCGAGGCGGGTGGATCACGAGGTCAAGAGATCGAGACCATCCTGGTCAACATGGTGAAACCCCGTCTCTACTGAAAATACAAAAAAAATTAGCTGGGCATGGTGGTGCGTGCCTGTGATCCCAGCTACTCAGGAGGCTGAGGCAGGAGAATTGCCTGAACCCAGGAGACGGAGGTTTCGGTGAGCCGAGATCGCACCATTGCACTCCAGCATGGGCAAGAAGAGCGAAACTCTGTCTCAAAAAAAATTTTTTTAATAAATAAATAAATAAATAAATAAATTGGAGAAGGGGGTTGTTGGGTGCAGTGGCCCACGCCTATAATCCCAGCACTTTGGGAAGCCAAGGCAGGCGGATCACCTGAGGACAGGAGTTTGAGACCCGGCCAACATGGCAAAACTCCCCCTCTACTAAAAATACAAAAATTGGCCGGGAGCTGTGGCTCACACCTGTAATCCTAGCACTTTGGGAGGCCGAGGTGGGTGGATGACCTGAGGTTGGGAGTTCAAGACCAACCTGGCCATCACAGTGAAACCCCACCTTAAAAAAAAAAAAAGAAAAAAAGAAAAAAAAAATACAAAAATTACGCTGGGTGTGGTGGCTAATGGCTGTAATCCAAGCACTTTGGGAGGCTGAGGTGGGTGGATCACCTGAGGTCAGGAGTTCGAGGCCAGGCCAGGTACGGTGGCTCACACCTGTAATCCCAGCACTTTGGGAGGCCAACGTGGGCGGATCACGAGGTCAAGAGATTGAGACCATCCTAGCCAACATGGTGAAACCCCATCTCTACTAAAAATACAAAAAAATTAGCTGGGCTTGGTGGTGCGTGCCTGTAGTCCCAGCTACTCGAGAGGCTGAGGCAGGAGAATTGCTTGAACCCAGGAGGTGGAGGTTGCAGTGAGCCAAGGTCATGCCACTGCACTCCAGCCTGGCACCTGGTGACGGATGTCTCAAAAAAAAAAAAAAAGAGTTTGAGGCCAACCTGACCAACATGGTGAAACTCTGTCTCTACTAAATAACAAAACCTTAGCTGGGTGTGGTGGCAGGTGCCTGTAATCCCAGCTACTTGGGAAGCCAAGGCAGGAGAATCACTTGAACCCAGGAGGCAGAGGTTGCAGTGACCCAAGAACGCACCATTGTACTCCAACCTGGGCAATAGAGTGAGACTCTGTCTCAGAAAATAATAATAATAACAATAATAAGCTGGGCACAGTGGCTCATATGTGTAATCCCAGCACTTTGGGAGGCCGAGGCAGGCAGATCGCCTGAGGTCAGGAGTTCAGGACTAGCCTGGCCAACATGGTGAAACCCCATTGCTACTAAAAATACAAAAAATTAGCCAGGCATGGTTGCGCATGCCTGTATTTCCAGCTACTCCTGAGGCTGAGGCAGGAGAATCGCTTGAACCCGGGAGGCTGCAGTTAGCCAAGATCATACCACTGCACTCCAGCCTGGGCAACAAGATGGAAAGTTTGTCTTAAAAGAAAAAAATCATGCCACTGAATTCCAGCCTGAGCAACAGAGACTCTGTCTCAAAGAAACAAAGAACAGGCTGGACTCGGTGGCTCATGCCTGTAATCCCAGCGCTTTTGGGAGGCCCAGATGGGCTGATCACCTGAGGTCGGAAGTTCAAGACCAGCCTGACCAACGTGGAGAAACTTCAACTACTAAAAGCACAAAATTAGCCAGGCATGGTGGTGCATCCCTGTAATCCCAGCTACTTGGGAGGCTGAGGCAGGAGAATCGCTTAAACCCGGGAGGTGGAGGTTGCAGTGAGCCAAGATCATGCCATTGCACTTCAGCCTGGGCAACAAAAGCAAAACTCCATCTCAAAAAAAAAAAAAAAAAAAAAAAAAAGGAAAAGAAACGAAAAACATTTAACAGTACCTTGAAAAATAAAAAAAGGCCGGGCGCAGTGGCTCAAGCCTGTAATCCCAGCACTTTGGGAGGCTGAGGCGGGTGGATCACGAGGTCGAGAGATCGAGACCATCCTGGTCAACATGGTGAAACCCCGTCTCTACTAAAAATACAAAAAATTAGCTGGGCATGGTGGCGCGTGCCTGTAATCCCAGCTACTCAGGAGGCTGAGGCAGGAGAATTGCCTGAACCCGGGCGGCGGAGGTTGCGGTGAGCCGAGATCACGCCATTGCACTCCAGCCTGGGTAACAAGAGCGAAACTCCGTCTGAAAAAAAAAAAAAGAAAAAGAAAAAGAAAAAAACGAAAAACAACCACTCACTTTATAAAAAAAAAAAAAAAGTCTCGCCTTACTTTCTTTTTTTTTGAGGCCGAGTCTCACTCTGTCGCCCAGGCTAGAGTGCAATGGCACAATCTCGGCTCACTGCAACCACCACCTCCAGGGTTCAAGCGTTTCTCCTGCCTCAGCCTCCCGGGAAGCTGGAATTACAGGCACCTGCCAACACACCAGCTAATTTGTGTATTTTTAGTAGAGATGGAGTTTCACTGTGTTAGCCAGGAGGGTCTCCAGCTCCTGACCTTGTGATCCACCCACCTCGGCCTCCCAAAGTGATGGGATCACAGGCCTGAGCCATCGTGCCCAGCCCATCTCACCTTACTTTCAACCTCATGCCCTTTGCACTGGCTGTTATCCGTTCTGGAAAGTCCTTCTATCACATCTCTCCAAGGCTGGCCCCCTTTGCTCATTTAGTTATCTGCCTAAATGTCCCATCTTCTGAGCAACTTTCCCAGACCACACCCATGTCATTTCTGGCCCTTGGCTCTGTTTGATTATTTTGCATGTTACTCCTCCCTGAAATTTGCACAGTGCTTGTGCTATTTCCATCTTTGTTAAAGGAATGAGTGGATGCAGTATGAAGTATAAGGTGAAAGGTATCACAGACCTGCGAAGGCTGGAGGGGGCAGCCATACCACCGTGGAGGAAGCGGTCAGCCTGGGCTTCCCTGAATGGCTGATACTGGTGTGAAATTGGGAAAGACAAGCTAGAAAATTGCAAAGTGAAGGCTGGGCATGATGGCTCATGAGGCAGGATGGTCACTTGAGGCCAAGAATTCGAGACCAGCCTGGGCAACATAGCAAGACCCCATCTCTGAAAAAAAAAAATTAGCCAGGTATAGTGGTACGAGCCTGTACTCCCGGCCACTTGGGTGATTGAGACAGGAGGATCAGTTGAGCCCAGGAGTTTCTGCTTGGGTAACAGAGGAAGACCCTGTCTCCATATTTAAAGCAAAAAGAAGGAGGAAAGAAAATGAAATAAAATTGCTAGGTAAAGAGTGAAAAGGTGTCTGATAGAAGGACGGGGAGGGGCAAAGGCCCAAGATGGGCAAGAAAAACTTGGCACTTTCTGGGACCTCCTTGCTGCTCTGAAAATGAGGCCTGTTCCCACCTCACAGGCTTTGCATTATTATTCCCTCTGCCTGAAACGCTTTTCCTTTCATTTTCCTTCCTTCCCTCCCCTTCCCTCCTTCCCTCCTTCCCTCCCTCTCTCCATCCCTTCCTCTTCTTTCTCTTTTTTTCTCTCTTTCTTGCTTTCGTTCTCTTTTTTCTTTTCTTTTTTTTTTTTTTTTTGAGACGGAGTCTGGCTCTGTCGCCCAGGCTAGAGTGCAGTGGCGCAATCTCGGCTCACTGCAACCATCCACCTTCCAGGTTCAAGTGATTCTCCTGCCTCAGCCTCCCAAGTAAGTGGGATTACAGGCGCCTGCCACCACACCCACCTAATTTTTGTATTTTTAGTAGAGACGGGGTTTCACTGCGTTGGCGAGGCTGGTCTTGAACTTCTGAACTCGTGATCCACCCGCCTTGGGCTCCCAAAGTGCTGGGATTACACATGTGAGCCAACACACCCGGCCTTCTTTTTTTTTTTTTTTTTTTTTTTGAGACGGAGTTTCGCTCTTGATACCCAGGCTGGAGTGCAATGGCATGATCTCGGCTCACCGCAACCTCCGCCTCCTGGGTTCAGGCAATTCTCCTGCCTCAGCCTCCTGAGTAGCTGGGATTACAGGCACGCGCCACCATGCCCAGCTAACTTTTTTGTATTTTTAGTGGACACGGGGTTTCACCATGTTGACCAGGATGGTCTCGATCTCTTGACCTCGTGATCCACCCGCCTCGGCCTCCCAAAGTGCTGGGATTACAGGCTTGAGCCACCGCGCCCGGCCCACACCCGGCCTTCTTTTCTTTTTCTTTTTTCTTTTTTTTGAGACAGGGTCTTCCTCTGTCACCCAGGCTGGAGTGCAGTGTCGTGATCATAACTCACTGCAGCCTGAAACTCCTGGGCCCAAGTGATCCTCCTGCCTCCTGAGTAGCTTCCTGAGTAGCTGGGACTGCAGGTACACACAACCACACCTGACTGGTATTTTGTTGTTGTTGAGACAGGGTCTTGCTATGTTGCCCAAGCTGGTTATGAACTTCTAGGCTCAAGCAATGCCCCCTGCCTGAGCCTCCAAAATGCTGGCATTACAGGCGTATAGCACCTCACCTGGCTTGCTCTTCCTTTTCTTTTTTTTCTTTTTTTTTTTTTAAGACGGGGGTTTCACCATGTTGGCCAGGCTGGTCTTGAACTCCCGACCTCAGGTGATCCGCCTGCCTTGGCCTCCAAAGTGCTTGGATTACAGGCGTGAGCCACCACGCCCGGCCTGCTCTCCTTTTCTCCTGGCATTCCCTCTTCCTCACTTCATTTCCACTTTTGCTCAAAGGTCACCTCCTTAGAGAAGTCTTCCCTGACTGCACCACCATGGAAAACAAGCCCAAGCCCCACCTCATTCCTACCAAACACCACTCCTCACATGGCTTGATTTTTCTTCCTTGCACATTTTAATGAATTTTTTTCTACTATTTTGTTTCTTGCTCTCTCCCAGGAGGATGTCAGCTCTCCAAGGACAGGGATCAGTTTTGTTCACTGCTGGGTCCCTGGCTCCTAAAACAGGGTCTAGCACATAGCAGTTGTTCAATAAACAGCCACATGGTAAATGGATGAACAAACCCCGCATCAGAAGTCACGGCCACAGTTTTTAGGGCTGATGAAACTGGAGCGGGGGCTGGTTCCAGATGCTGCAACTTCGGCTTCCTGCAACCTCCACCTCGTGGGTTCAAGTGATTCTCCTGCCTCAGGCTCCTGAGTAGCTGGGATTACAGGTGTGTGCCACCACACCTGGCTAATTTTTGTATTTTTAGTAGAGACAGGATGTCACCATGTTGGTCAGGCTGGTCTTTTCTTTCTTTCCTTATTTCTTTCCTTCTCTTTTTTTCCTGTCTCTCCCTCTTTCTTTTTTTTTTTTTTTTTTTTTTTTTTTGAGACGCTCTTACTCTGTAGTCCAGGCTGCTGTGCAGTGATGTAATCTTGGCTCAGTGCGACCTTAGTCTCCCGGGTTCAGGCAATTCTCATGACTCAGCCTCTCAAGTAGTTGAGATTACAGGTGCCCGCAACCACGCCTGACTAATCTTTCTATTTTTAGTAGAGATGGGGTTTCGCCATGTTGTTTAGGCTGATCTCTAACTCCTGACCTCAAGTGATCCACCGGCCTAGGCCTCCCAAAATGTTGGTGTTACAGGTGTGAGCCACCACACCGGCACCCCTCTTTTGGAGACGGTCTCACTCTGTTCCCCAGGCTGGAGCGCAGTGGCATGAACGCGGCTCACTGCAGCCTCAACCTCTTGGGCTCAAGGAGGATCACATTTCAACATGAGATTTGGAGCAGACAAAATCCAAAGTATATTAAACTCCATGATGTTCATAGAATGAAGAAATTGCCTCAGGAGACATTTCTCAACATATCCCTGTCATTATGTGACCCCATGACTGTAATTCTTGTAAAGTTGGCTGCAGTAATTTTTCACTAAAACTGCTTTTCTTTAGGATGTTGTTTCTGTGCTGACAGTAATGGAATTGGAGTAAAGCACAGGTGACTTCAACTTTACGACATGTTATTCATTCATTTATTTTAGACACTGGATCTTGCTCTGTCACTCAGGCTGGAGTGCAGTAGGGCAGTCATAGCTTACTTCAGCCTCAAACTCCTGGGCTTAAGCAATCCTCCTGCCTTAGCCTCCCCAGTAGTGGGAGTACAGGTGTCAGCCAACCATGCTTGGCTAATTTTTATATTTTATTTGTTTATATATTTAAAAATGTTTTCTTTTTTAGAGATGGGGTTTCACCATGTTAGCCAGGCTGGTATCGAACTCCTGACCTCAGGTGATCCGCATGCCTCAGCCTCCCGAAATGCTGGGATTACTGGCGTGAGCCACAGTGCCCGGCCTTAATTTTTTTTTTTTTTTTTTTTTTTTTTTTTTTTGTAGAGATGAGGTCTCACTATGTTGCCCAGGCTGGTCTTGAACTCCTGGCCTCAAGCGATCCTCCCACCATGGCCTCCCAAGTCGATGGGACTACAGTAGCTGGGCTGGTCTTTTGCTTTTTAGCCGTTCAGGTGGGCTTGTTGAAATTTTTTTATATCTTTCAGGTTGGGCACAGTGGCTCAGGCCTATAATCTCAGCACTTTGGGAAGCCGAGGCAGGATCACCTGAGGTCAGGAGTTCAAGACCAGCGTAGCCAACATGGTAAAACCCCATCTTTATTAAAAATATAAAAATTAGCTAGGCATAGTGGTGTGTGCCTGTAATCCCAGCTACTTGGGAGGCTGAGGCAGAAGAATTGCTTAAACCTGGAAGACGGAGGTTGCAGTGAGCTGAGAGTGGGACACTGAACTCCAGGCTAGGTGCTGTAGACTCCCTTTATTTTCATTTTTTATTTTTTTATTTCTTAAGCCAAGAAAGTGGTGAATAGACTCCCTTTCAAAAAAAAAAAAAAAAAAAAAAAATACCGCTGTGGCTGGGTGTGGTGGCTCACACCTGTAATCCCAGCACTTTGGGAAGCTGAGGAGGGTGGATCACCTGAGGTCAGGAGTTGAAGACCAGCCTGACCAACATGGTGAAACCCCATCTCTACTAAAAATACAAAACTAGCTGGTGGTGTTGGTCGGGGAGCTGCCCCTGTAATCCCAGCTACTTGGGAGGGTGAGGCAGAAGAATTGCTTGAACCTGGGAGGCGGAGGTGGTAGTGAGCTGAGATTGGGCCGTTACAATCCAGTCTGGGCAACAAGAGAGAAAGAGCCACCGCGCCTGGCCCAAATGTTTTTAATTTTATTATTTTTTTTGTAGTGCTTGGATTACAGGCGTGAGCCACTACGCCCAGCCAATTTTTGTATTTTTGGTAGAGATGGGGTTTCTTTCTTTCTTTTTTTTTTTGAGACGCAGTCTCGCTCTGTCGCCCAGGCTGGAGTGCAATGGTGTGATCTCAGCTCACTCCAACCTCTGGCTCCCAGGTTCAAGTGATTTTCCTGCTTCAGCCTCCCTAGTTGCTGGGATTAAAGGCATGCACCACCATACCTGGCTAATTTTTGTATTTTTAGTAGAGACATGGCTTCTCCATGTTGGTCAGGCTGGTCTTGAACTGTTCACCTCAGGTAATCTGCCTGCCTCGGCCTCCCAAAGTACTGGGATTATAGGTATGAGCCCCTGCGCCCCGCCATTTGTTTATCTTTTAATTTTTTCTTTCAGATGGGTCTTGCTGTGTTGCCCAAGGTGGTCTGGAATTCCTGGTCTCAAGGGATCTTTCTGCTTCAGCTTCCCGAGTAGCCCCAAATAGGTGACAGTTCTTTGTTTGTTTGTTTTTGTTTTTTGAGATGGAGTCTCACTTTGTTTCCCAGGCTAGAGTGTGACAGTGCAATCTCAGCTGACGGCAACCTCTGCATCCAGGTTCAAGCAATTCTCCTGACTCAGCCTCCCAAGTAGCTGGGATTACAGGTGTCCACCACATCCCTGGCTAATTTTTTGTATTTTTAGTAGAGACGAGGTTCCACGATGTTGGCCAGACTGGTTTAGAACTCCTGACCTCAAGTGATCCACTCACCTCAGCCTCCCAAAGTGCTAGGATTACAGGCAGGAGCCACCAACAATAGCTTTTTTTTTTTTTTTTTTTTTTTTTGAAAGGTGTCATATATTTATTACTGAACCCAGGCAACCAAAACCTTTTTTTTTAAAACGTGAATAATGGAAGCACTGTGGGATGTACTAACTAATGCCTTCATAACAGATACAGAAAGGAATCTGTTCAAACGTCTCCCGATAGCTTGGTTTAGTAACACTCGATTGTGACCTTCGGACAGCATAAATGTGTGTGCCATCGCTTGTGTGATTTCTGACAGACCCAGCTTGGTTCTTCTCCACTGTCTCCTTGTGGAGTTGTACCTGATTTTATTACCAGTTTTCATCCGAATCCACTGGGGAATGGGACGATTTTGCTTTCGTTTCTTGGCCAGGAATCGCTTAATCCGGAAAGTCTTGTGAGAAGACATGGCAAGAAACGGAGTAAAGCACACACCACGATGGCGGAGAAAGGAAGAGAGAATAGTTTTTTAAAAATCAAAATTAATGCAACAAATCCAAATGAAGACAGGATTCTTGATTTCTCCTTTCTGTCTCAGGCACCAATATGGCTCAGTCCACCCTTGTCCTTTTTTTTGAGATGGAGTTTCACTCCTGTCGTTCAAGCTGGAGTGCAGTTTCGAGATCTCCACTCACTGCAGCCTCCACCTCCCAGGTTCCAGCAATTCTCCTGCCTCAGCCTCCTGAGCAGCTGGGACTACAGGCATGTGCCACCACACCCAGCTAATTTTTTGTATTTTTAAATACAAAAATAACATGGTTTCACCGTGTTGGCCAGGATGGTCTTGACCTCCTGACCTGGTAATCTGCCTGCCTTGGCCTCCCAAAGTGCTGGGATTACAGGTGTGAGCCACTGCACCTGGTCTTTTTTTGTTTTTTGAGACAGAGTCTGGCTCTGTTGCCCAGGCTGGACTGCAGTGGTGTGATCTCAGCTTACTGCAACCTCTACACCTCCCTGGTTCAAGTGATTCTCCTGCCTCAGCCTCCTCAGTAGCTGGGATTACAGGTGCCCACCACCATGTCTGTCTTTTAGTAGAGACAGTTTCACCATGTTGGCGAGGCCAGTCTCAAACTCCTGACCTCAGGTGATCCACCCACCTCAGCCCCAAAAAGTGCTGGTATTACAGGTGGGAGCCACCACACCCGGCCTGCGAAACCCCATCTTTACAAAATTTTTTAAAATTAGCTGGGTATGGTACGGGAAGGAAGGAAGGAAGGAAGGAAGGAAGGAGGGAGGGAGGCAGGCAGGGAGGGAGGGACGGAAGGAGGGAGGGACGGAGGGACGGAAGGAGGGAGGGAGGGACGGAAGGAAGGAAGGGCAGGCACGGTGGCTCATGTAATCCCAGCACTTTGGGAGGCTGAAGTGGGCGGAGCACATGAGGCCAGGAGTTCAAGACCACACTGGCCAACATGGCGAAATCTCATCTCTACTAAAAATGTGAAAATTAGCCAGGTGTGGTGGCGACCGCTTTTAGTCCCAGCTACTCAGGAGGCTGAGGCAGGACAATCACTTGAACCCAGGAGGCGGAGGTTGTGGTGAGCTGAGATTGTGCCACTGCACTCCAGCCTGGGCGACAGAGCGAGACTCTGTCTCAAAAAAAAAAAAAAAAAAAAAAATTGTTGAGCAAAAGTCAGACACAAAAGACAACTCTACTTATGTGAAATTGAAGGAGACAAAGTATCCTGCGGTGATAGAAATACAAATAGTACAAAATGTCCTCTCCACTTGAGTCACTCCAAGCTCCCTGTTCTTTTCAGAGCTTTCACTGTGGAAGACCACCAGGCCGCAGATTGAAAGCAACTCCGACGGTTCCGGTTTCGGCTGCCGGCGCAAAAGCCGCGCTTTAAAAGGGTGGGGCACACGCCCTGGGGCAATCAGCTGGTCTTCAGTAAACATGGCGGCACCCATAGAGCGCCACGCCCAGATCACAAGATCGCGCGCAGTCTGCGCCCGTCTCAGTCGGCTCACTGTGGCGCGCCTACTTTTAGATTGACCAATGAACGCGAGGCGTAAGACACGCCCTATTTTTTTTTTCCCTCTCCACCAATAATCTCCCGGTCCCTTCCACAGAACCCAATCACCGCTTCCGTCTCTCTTGATTGAAAAGGCAGGGTCCCAGTGAAGAGAGCAGTAGCCAGACGCAGGAGGCAGGAAGCGCGGCAGCTCGTGCCTGAGCTCCCGGCAGATAACCGAAGTCGGAAGGCTCTCCTAGCAGCACGCGAAGAACTGCGAGCCAGGTGAGCGGCCGATCCCCGGCGCGGGACCGCGGTGTGGAGACGTCTCGCCTGAGAACGGGCGGACGAGGGGAGACGTTGGGAGCTAAGGAGAGGAGGAGAAGGGGTCGCGAGACGAGGGGGTCGGGGCGTTTGGGTGTCTGGCGCTGCGTAGTGGCCGTTGGGCACCGGGGCGCATGTGCAGGGGCTGGGGCCGGCCGTTGGTGCTCGAGTTTCGGGGCCCGCTTCCGGGAGAGGCTTTTATGGCCGCCTGCGCTCCGAGCTCTGCTTAAAATCTGCCACTCTTTCCGAATAGAGCCCGCGGCGGCCTGGGGCTGTTTGGAGAGGAACCAGGGGGAGACGCCGGGGTCTGGGGCCTGGTGGGAGAAGTCTGAGCTCGCAGATGTCAGGGGTTTCTTTGGGTCTGAGGGACTTCCCCCTTTGCCAGTCTACCTTCTGTTTTTGCGGGATTCGAGATGCTGAGATTTAGGACAAATAAGACTTGCTTTTGGAAGTAGGAGTCCTCAGTAGGGAATAAACTCCGGGGCGGAAAGCCTGCCTGGGGACCCTTAAGGGTAAATGGGTACACGTGGCGTGTCTGGATTGTCAGTTCCTCGCTGTCACAATCTCTCTCTTTTTTGAGACAGAGCCTTGCTCTGGCCAGGCTGGTCTCGAATTCCTGACCTCAAGTGATCCAACCGCCTCACCTCTCAAAGCGCTGGGATTATAGGCGTGAGTCACCACGCCCAGCCCCAGTTTCTTTTTTTAAATTTCTTTTTCTTGAGAAAAGGTCTCCCTCTGTCACCCAGGCTGGAATGCCATGGCGCCATCACCGGCAGCCTCGACCTCTTGTCTCATGCGACCCTCCTGGCACAGCCTCCCAAGTAGCTGGGACTGCAGGCCCGTGCCACCACACCGGGTTAACTTTTTTAAACACTGTTTTTGCATAGACGGGGTCTCGACTTACTGTCCAGGTTGGTCTCAAAACTCCTGGGTTCAAGCCATCCTCCCACCCTGGCTTCTCAAAGTGCTGGGGTTACAGGAGTGCGCCACCATGCCCGGTATATTTCTTTAAAATACACCGTTTCTTAGCCACCTAGATTTAGAGCCCAGCATAGACTGTGGCTCTTCTCTACCCATGGATTTCTCAGGGGATGGTCCTGTCTTGTGGCATGTCCCACCCTTTCCTTCCCTACCTCGCTCCCCTATCTGGTTACTTCTCTTTCATTTGGTGGCTAGTTTTCCCTGCTGCTGGTCTTAACCTTCACTTCATCAGTGGAGTAAATTACATTACCCTAGGGCAGATCCTGATGAGTCACTCATCTCCAACTTAATCAGTAATTCCCTATTAACAAATTAAGTACACACGCTCTGGCGGGGTATGGTGGGTGGCTTATGCCTGTAATCCCAGCACTTTGAGAGGTTGAGGCCGGAGGGTTGCTTGAGTCCAGGAGTTGATGAGCAGCCTGGGAAACATGATGAAACCATGTTTCTACTACAGATACAAAAGCTAGTCAAGCATGGTGGCGTGCACCTCTAGTCCCAGCTACACAGGAGGTGGACATGGGAGACTTACCTGGGCCTGGGATGTCGAGGCTCCAGTGAGCTATGATTGCACCCCTGCACTCCAGCCTGGGTGACAGAGCGAGACCCTGTCTCTAAATAAATAAAAAGTACGCATGCCCTGTGCCCGACCAGCTCTTCAGCTTTGTCTTCTGCCCTGACTTCAGCCAGCTAGTCCTACTCTCCATACCCCAGAAGGCTCTGGTGCTTTTTGGACTGACTTTTCTTGGCTCCTGTTCTTTTCCCTGCTGTTTGGGAAGTGACCCCTTCAGATTGCCTGTTTGAAAGGTCAGATAAAGAGAGATGCTCAACTCTGCCTGAACGCCTTTATTCTAGTTCTGTTTATTCAGCCATTGCTATGGAGTGCTTCTCTGCTGTTCTAGACACAGGGCAGGGCTGACTGGAAGTGGTGCTTTTCTAGTTGGCACTGTAAGGAAATGTCTTTTTGGAGCAAAGGAGGCCCAAAAGAAGTGGGGGATTTGTGACCCTTCCAGACAGCAGGAACAGCAAAGGCAAAAGTGCTGAGGTGTGTTTGAGACACAGCAGCCAGGCTGGCGAGTGAGGGGCAGTGGGGGAGATGAGGTCTGAGCATACAGGAGCTGGATCAGGAGGGGCCTTGTAGGCTGGGTTTGTGCGGACTCAAGAGTTTTTATTTGAGCACGGTGGGAACCCATGAAAAGTTTTGAGCAGAATAGTGATGTGCCCTTAGGGTTTTTTCTTTTCTTTTTTTTATGAGACAGAGTCTCATTCCGTTGCCAGGCTGGAGTGCAGTGGCACAATCTCAGCTCACTGCAACCTACACCTCCCGGGTTCAAGCGATTCTCTGCCTCAGCCTCCCAAGTAACTTGGATTATAGGCGCCCACTACTGCATCTGGCTAATTTTTCGTATTTTTGGTAGAGACGGGGTTTCACCGTGTCAGCCAGGATGGTCTTGATCTCCTGACCTTGTGATCCGCCTGCCTCGGCCTCCCAAAGTGCTGGGATTACAGGTGTGAGCCACTGCTCCTGGCCAGTTTTTGGTTTTTTTCTGTCTCACGCTGTTGCGCAGGCCGGAGTGCAGTGGTGTGATCTCGGCTTGCTGCAATCTCTGTCTCCTAGGTTCAAACCATTCTCCTGCCTCAGCCTCCCTAGTGATTGGGATTGCAGGTGCCCGCCACCACGCCTGGCAAATTTTTTGTATTTTTAGTAGATGGGGTTTCCCATGTTGGTCAGTCTGGTCCCAAACTCCTGACCTTAGGTGATCCGCCCGCCTCGGCCTCCCAAAGTGCTGGGATTACAGGTATGAGTCACCGAACCCGGCCGTGACTTAATTGGATAGGATCTGTCTGGCTGTTCTGGCGAGGGGCTGAGGAATGGCAATAGGGAGAGCAGGGAGGAGGCTGATGGCTTTACTCAGGCAAGAGATGATGGCACCTACATGTCCAGCTGACAGTGGTTAAGCAAAATGGAGTATATTCCTCAGATGGAAAATTAGGTGACCATAGAAAGAAATGAGGCCAGGCATCGTATGGTGGCCCACACGTGTAATCTCAGCACTTTGGAAGGCCAAGGTGGGTGGATCGCCTGAGCACAGAAGTTGGAGATCAGCCTGGGCAACATGGTGAAACCCAGTTTCTACAACAATTACAAAAATTAGCCAGGCATGGTTGGCATGTGCCTGTAGCTGCTGCTACTAGGGAGACTGAGGTGGGAGAATCACTTGAGCCCAGCAGGCAGAGGTTGAAGTGAGCTTTGATTGGGTCACTGCATTCCAGCCTGAGCAATAGAGCAAGACCTTGTCTCAAAGGGAAAAAAAAAAAAAAAAAGGAATGGATTACTGATGTGCCAGAGCGGGGATGAACCTCCAACAAAACATTTTGCTAAGTGAAAGAAGTCAGACACAAAAAGTCACAAATCGTAAGATTCCCACAACAGGCAAATCCATAGAAACAGAAAGCAGATGAGTGGTTGCCAGGGGCTGGGACGCGGTGTTTAGGGGCCGATGGGTAAATGGTACAGGAGCTTTCATTTCGAGGTGAGGAAGTATTCTAAAATTGCACATGTGGTAGTGGTTGCACATGTCTGTGGCTACACTGAAAACCACTGAATTTGCCAGGCATGGTGGCTCATGCCTGTAATCTCAGCACTTTGGGAGGCCAAGGCAGGCAGATCACGAGGTCAGGAGTTTGAGATCGTCCTGACCAACATGGTGAAAGCACCCCCCCACCCCCACCCTGTCAGCCACCTGTAATCCCAGCTACTCAGGAGGCTGAGGCAGGAGAGTTGCTTGACTCCAGGAGGTGGAGGTTGCAGTGAGCCGAGATTGCTCCACTGCACTCCAGTCTGGGCAACAGAATGAGACTCTGTCTAAAAAAAAAACACTGAATTGTCTACCTTAAGTGATGAGTTGTATAGCATGTAAATATCTCCTTAAAGCTTTTTCCTTTTTTTTGACATGGAGTTTCTCTTGCCCAGGCTGGAATGAAGCCGTGTGATCTCAGTTCACTGCAACCTCCGCCTCCTGGGTTCAAGCACTTTTCCTGCCTCAGCCTCCCGAGTAGCTGGGATTACAGGGGCCTGCCACCCACACCTGGCTAAATTTTTGTATTTTTAGTAGAGACGGGGTTTTACCAAGTTGGTCAGGCTGGTCTCAAACTCCTGACTTCAGGGCTGTCAAAGTGCTGGGATTATAGGCATGAGCCACCTGTCAAGCTGTTCTATGGCCTGGCTCGTATAGCTGTTCTAATTTTAAAAACTAATAATAAAAAACAGGTGATATTATTATTGGGGCCAGCAGGGTAGCATAGGTGAGAACTGGCCGGAGGGCCTTGGTGGGATTCACTGCCTGATGGACAGGGAGGCTGAGAGAGAAAAAACAGCCATTAAGAGAATGGAACTGCTGTTTCTGAGCCGGGAATGAGTGACAGTGGGCCAGAAATGGCTCAGGATCCTCAGCATCCAGCCTCAGGAAGAAGTGTAGCAGCTGTAGCCCTTCTGCTCTCCCCCTCCCCCCACCCCCCGACTAGAGTCTAGGGTAGGGGAGGAGGACAAAAGACAGTTGTCCTCATGTTTGGGTTCCTTGGACCCAGCAGGCACTTGGTATGCATTAGATTAATAAAGCAAAGAGGTGAGCAGACTTTGTATTCCATTTTCCATCTCAGCTTTATTTTTACTGGCCCAGGCCCAATGGGAGGCCTTTCATGAGAGCACTTAATTATCCCCCCTCGAAGACCACAGAGAGCGGGAGAAGCTGGCTGGGCAGACACTGCTTGCTCTCTCGAAAACTTAGTTCCTGCCAGCATCCTGCAGCCCCACCCTTAGGGTCTTTGGGCTCCTGCACCATGCAGGCCCAGTGGGTTCCTTGGGGAGTGATGGAGAGCGGGCTTCTCTGGGCTCGGTAGTCTGAGGCGGTTCATAGGAGCTGAGGCTTCTGTGTCAAGGAGGTATTCATGCAGAGACTGGGGGCAGAGCATTTCTGGTGGTGACAGTGGGGTTCAAAGGCTTGGGGCAGGGGCTCCAGGGGTCTGAGCAGCTGAGTAAGTCTAGGAGTAGTGTGGGATGAGGTGGGCAGGGGTCAGACCAAGGGGATTGCCTGGCCTGCGGTGAGAGTTGGGATTTTAACTCTGGGAATCACGGGAAGCTCTTGAAGGTGGAGTGTTGAGCGTGTGGGCGTGGCCAGCAGGGCATGGGAGAGAGATTCGGTGGCTTTGGGGTGGGGAGGTGGAGACAGCGGGCCTTAGCCCACCAGCTTACTGCAGGTGCAGCCTAGGTGGAGCTGATGGGCTTGTGGAAGGAGGCGGCAGAGAATTCTGTTTTGATGAAGCTTTATCATCCTTCTGTGCTCACTTGCGGGGCCCTGCCTCTCTCTGTCTTCAGCAGCATGGCAGAACAGGATGTGGAAAACGAGCTTTTGGATTACGACGAAGAGGAAGAGCCCCAGGCTCCTCAAGAGAGCACACCAGCTCCCGCTAAAAAAGACATGAAGGGATCCTATGTTTCCATCCACAGCTCTGGCTTCCGGGACTTTCTGCTGAAGCCAGAGCTCCTGCGGGCCATCGTGGACTGTGGCTTTGAGCATCCGTCTGAGGGTACGCCTTCCGCGTGTCGTCTTCTCGCCCCGGTCCTCTCACCAAGACAAGACTGGCCCTGCCCGCCCAGATCGGTGCTGCATCGGGTGTGCTGTGGGTGAGGGAGGGGCCTTCCTGCCCCTAGGATCAGTTTTGCCCAACGGGACCTATGGCTGCCCTCGGCAGCAGGGCGCTCTGCTTTGACCAGGCGGATACCCTAGCCCAGCAGGTGTCTACAGCCTGGTCCGGACTTGGCCTCTTCTGATTGCCCTCGCTGTGGGCCCCCAGCCACCTGGTGAGGAGCCTCCACGGGGACACATCCAAGTTCTAGTTCCTCATGCTGTCCTTCTCCTGCAGTTCAGCACGAGTGCATTCCCCAGGCCATCCTGGGCATGGACGTCCTGTGCCAGGCGAAGTCTGGGATGGGCAAGACCGCAGTCTTCGTGCTAGCCACCCTGCAACAGATCGAGCCCGTCAACGGACAGGTGGGTGGCCTCCTCCCTTCCCGGGCCCACGCTGCCTGTGGTGGCCAAAGTAGAATAGGCTGGATGTGGTGGCTCATACCTGTTACCCCAGCGCTTTGAGAGGCCGAGGCTGGAGGATCGCTTGAGCCCAGGAAGTTGAGGCTGTGTGTGCTATGATCGTACCACTGCATTCCAGCCTGGGACACACAGGGAGACTCCATCTCAAAAAATAGTTAAGAGTGGCTGGGCACAATGGCTCACACCTGTAGTCCCAGCACTTTGTGGGGCTGAGGTGGGTGGATCACCAGGTCAGGAGTTTGAGACCAGCCTGACCAACATGGTGAAACCCCATCTCTACTAAAAATAGAAAAATTAGCTGGGTGTGGTGGTGGGTGTCCGTAATCCCAGCTACTCAGGAGGCTGAGGCAGGAGAATCACTTGAACCTGGAAGGCAGAGGTCGCAGTAAGCTGGGATCGCGCCACTGCACTCCAGCCTGGGCAATAGAGTGAGACTCTTTTTATTTATTTATTTATTTATTTATTTTTAAAGACGGGGTTTCACCATGTTGGTCAGTCTGGTCTTGAACTCCCGACCTCAGGTGATCCGCCCGCCTTGGCCTCCAAAGTGCTTGGATTACAGGCGTGAGCCACGACGCCTGGCCTAGAGGGAGACTCTTTTTTTTTTTTTTTTTTTTGTATTTTTATTAGAGACGGGGTTTCACCATGTTGACCAGGACGGTCTCGAGCTCTCGACCTCGTGATCCACCCGCCTCGGCCTCTCAAAGTGCTGGGATTACAGGCTTGAGCCATTGCGCCCGACCAATTTTTGTATTTTTAAAGGAGACAGGGTTTCACTATATTGGCCAGGCTGGTCTTGAACTCCTGACCTTGTGATCCGCCCGCCTTGCCTCCCAAAGCCCTGGGAATACAGGCGTGAGCCACCGAGGGAGACTCTTAAAAAAGAGTGCTTAGTTATAGCAAAAATCAGAAATTGATAATAAGCCAAAATAACGGGAAAGCACCCACAGTTTGCTCCTTGCCCCAGAGACGTGGCTGTTGTTTTGCTGTGCCACTTACCTAGAGAGTGTTTATCTATGAAGGTAGGGTTGCCCTGAATACAGCTGTCACCTGTCCTTGCTGTGAGGCCCTGGCTGTCTTCGACCATTGTCTTGTGTGCCACCATCTTGGGGGAAAAACTCGAGTGAATTCTGGAGTCTTGCTCCTGAGTCATGCCAGGTGCACGGCTTTGGGCTTTGTATTGGCCCAGGTGCCCTCATTATCTCGGTATATCCTGAAGGATGAAGGGGCTGTGGGGGGCTGTGGTGTGGTTCAGTGTCTGGTAGCATGGGCAGGAAGGCCAGGGCAGCCCTAGTGCCAAGACTCAGAAAATCCTTAGAGAACTGGTCCCCTATCCACTGGGCAGGCCAGATCTAACCATTATGCAGGCCATTTTCTGTTCCTCATCGCGGGTCCTGGTGTTGGGAGGCTGGGGTTTCAGCAGCTGTGGGAGGATGTAGGGAGTGAGGGGTGAGGAAGGGCTGTGGCGGGGGGAGGCATTTGGACTGCGCCTTCAAATGGCCTGTGATGTCAGGGGGACTGGTGGGGTGGACTCTGGTGAGGAAGGGGTTAGGACACTGCCTGACAGGAGAATCGCTCAGACACAGGAGGCAGAGGTTGCAGTGAGCCGAGATCACGCCATTACACTCAGCTTGGGCCATAGTAGCGAAACTCCATCTCAGAACAAGAAAAGGGCACTGCCTGAAGGCCCTCTTTCCTGCTATTCCCCAGGTGACGGTCCTGGTCATGTGCCACACGAGGGAGCTGGCCTTCCAGATCAGCAAGGAATATGAGCGCTTCTCCAAGTACATGCCCAGCGTCAAGGTGAGCCCCTCGCGCTGGACTAGGCCAGGCGAATCTTGGTCTTTGCAGCTTTGTTAGCCTCGGCTCTGGCCCAGCCAGCCTTTACCAAGCTTGGCAGGGGCAGCTGCCTTTGAGGTTTGTGGTGGTTTTTGCTCCTTAAAAGCCTAATGAATTATGCATGGCTCCCAAGAGCCTGCGCAGGTCCCAGCCTGGGGCTGCCTTTGAGTGGAGCCCTGGGAGGCTCTCGGGCCTGCCTTGGTCCCCCGAGACTGCCTGTTCACAGATATTGGGACTAGGTATTGGGTGCCGTGAGGGGCTGCTGGGGCCGTGCAGGTCGGCGCCTCAGACCAGACATCAGCGTGGAACAACTTCCTCCTCATCCCTGTAGGTGTCTGTGTTCTTCGGGGGCCTCTCCATCAAGAAGGATGAAGAAGTGTTGAAGAAGAACTGTCCCCATGTTGTGGTGGGGACCCCGGGCCGCATCCTGGCGCTTGTGCGGAACAGAAGCTTCAGCCTAAAGAATGTGAAGCACTTTGTGCTGGACGAGTGCGACAAAATGCTGGAGCAGCTCGGTGAGTCCTCTGCCCTCGCAGCGCCAGCTGGAGAGTCAGTGGCTAGGCAGGCCCATAGCAGGCGGAAGGCTCTTGAGTGGGTCATGTGGGTGGCCAGCACGTGGGGCTCCCGTGCGTGATCTTAGGGAAAGCTCTGCCGCTGGCAGAGGGATGTGCTGTCTCTGAGCCCGAGCCGAATGGGACCACAGGGCCCAAACAAACCCCTGTCCCTGCCTGGATGTAAAGGCACACACCTGTACCTCTAAGAGTGTGAGGCTTCAGCTACCTGTTGGGTTGGTTCTAGGCCCCACCTGCCTCAGACCCGACAGGGCTGGTGGGAAATGGGCTTGTGTCCTGGGAGGCAGCTGCAGCTCTCACCCCAGCGGCTGTCTCTGCCTCAGGCTCCCCTCCCTGAAGCCTGGCTCGAGGCGCACGGGCACGGCTGCTCCGCGCCAGCGTGTAAGTGGATTGCAGCTCCTCCTGCGCCTGCGCTCACTGGCCACCCCCAGCCCCTCAGGCACCAGGACTGGCCCCTCCCTCGGCTCATTCTGCCCTCATCGCAGTGCCACTGGCTCCCTGGCACAGGTTGGGAGGGGTCTGGGTCTGGTCTGGGGTGGGGGTCCTGCCTGGCAGATGCTCATGCCCACCTGCGTCTTGCCCTCCCCACCCAGACATGCGGCGGGACGTGCAGGAGATCTTCCGCCTGACGCCGCATGAGAAGCAGTGCATGATGTTCAGCGCCACCCTGAGCAAGGACATCCGGCCTGTGTGCAGGAAGTTCATGCAGGATGTGAGTAGGGCGAGAATGGCAGCTTCGGCCCTCCCCGGGGTCACAGAGCCTGGGGCCCCAGGATGCCCACACGGCCCACATGGCACAGAGGATGCTGGGATGCTGGGAGCTGGCGGAGCCTCCTTCCCTCCCCTCGGTCTTGTCAAACTGGGAGTCAAGCTTGGTCCACACCTGAGCGGGACCAGAGCTTACATCCAGCTTTTGGTAGAGCGATGTTTACTGAGGTCCCGTGCAGCAGGCCCTCTGGGAAGTGTCGCACAAAGGGGTCGCCTGCTGGAAAGTTCTGGGCAAGCCAGATGCCCAGAGGTGATTCCTGCCCACCCCTCCCACCTCCCTTCCCACACAGCCCATGGAAGTGTTTGTGGATGATGAGACCAAGCTCACGCTACACGGACTGCAGCAGCACTACGTCAAACTCAGAGACAGCGAGAAGAACCGGAAGCTCTTCGACCTCCTGGATGTGCTGGAGTTTAACCAGGTGACGCACCCATCAGTCAGTCCTGGGGCTCTGGGCCACAGGGACTGTGTGGCCCTGACCACCCCTCCTTCCGCAGGTGATAATCTTCGTCAAGTCAGTGCAGCGCTGCATGGCCCTAGCCCAGCTCCTCGTGGAACAGAACTTCCCGGCCATCGCCATCCACCGGGGCATGGCCCAGGAGGAGCGGTGAGTGCCAGTCGCCCGCCACGGCTGCAGGGAGCGCCACCCAGGAGCCCAGTGTCTGACAGCCTCCACTTGTTTCTCCTGCACCCAGCCTGTCACGCTATCAGCAGTTCAAGGATTTCCAGCGGCGGATCCTGGTGGCCACCAATCTGTTTGGCCGAGGGATGGACATTGAGCGAGTCAACATTGTCTTTAACTACGACATGCCTGAGGACTCGGACACCTACTTGCACCGGGTGAGGGCCTCACAGGCCTGTTGCTCTCCCCTGGCGGTGGGGTGGGGCCCCAGCCCTGCTTTTCCTCAAGTCCTGAGGAGGCATCTGTGGCCTGACCCTGATCTGTCTGCCTGCAGGTGGCCCGGGCGGGTCGCTTTGGCACCAAAGGCCTAGCCATCACTTTTGTGTCTGACGAGAATGATGCCAAAACCCTCAATGACGTCCAGGACCGGTTTGAAGTTAATGTGGCAGAGCTTCCAGAGGAAATTGACATCTCCACATACAGTAAGTGCCTTGGGCAGGGTGGGGGTCTGGGGCAGAGGGTCCCTCCCTGGGCCCTTCGGCTCACTGCATTCTCTCTTACAGTTGAGCAGAGCCGGTAACCCCCACGTGCCCTGCCAGTCCAGAGCCGCCAACCTGGAGCCTCCCGCACGCAGCTCCACCACCTCTTTCCAGACGCCCCTGTTCAGAAGCTGTAGATTGTATAAGAATAAACGTGTATTATGGAAGCCTGGTTCCCACACCATCTGTTTCTTGGTTACCTCAGCCTTTCACGGACACCCTGGGCCTGGCTTCTAAGTCACCGCCAGCAGTCAAGGCCATCTTCTGTATGCGTGTGTTTAATTTTAAGTGTCAACATTGAAGGGTTTAAACATAAAAACACATTACACAACATCACAACCTTCACAACAGTGAGAACCTCCAGCCTGGCCAGGCAGGGCAGGCCTCTGTACCGTGAGCGTCGGGTAGTGGCCCCAAGGGGCCCTGCTGTGGGGCCTCTGACATCAGTCTTAGCTTAAGAGGGAAGCTGAGCCCCAGCGCCTAGTCTGCAGCAAAGACATGAGAGGAAAAGGCTAGGCCGGGACAAGAGCCCTCAGTCTGTCCCGAGTGCTGGCCACAGGTGCCAGGGCAACAGGCCACAGTTCTGGGCCAGCCTGTCCCCACCCTGAGTCATAAGGTGGGAGAGAGAGGCAGCCAGCAGCAGGACCAGCGGCTCCGACTCCACCCCACTGGGTGTCCTGGGCTTTGGTGCCAGACTATAGCTGCCACTCCCTCTTGGTGGCACACATGGGCTCAAGGAGGAAGGGTGGAGGGAGCAGGGTGGTCGATGGAAGGAGGACGGATGGTCTTCGTGTGCAAAGCTGCTGTGGCCACAGGAGCTGCTGGCCCATCCAGAGCGGTGCATCCTCACATGCCAGACTCTGACGCCCTGAGGGCCTGGAGGGGGGAGCCCGGTGAGGCCGAAGCCAGCCCTGGTGTCTTCCTGCCCACATGCCCACCTTAGGCACAGCCCCTTACCCGTGTCTGATTGTGGCCGGTGCCAGACGTACTGGAGGTGAATTCTGAGTACTTGCTCCCTCCAGCAACTAGGCAGGCCCACTTCCGATACTCCTCCCGAACCTGCCGGCCCAGGACACCCGGTCAGGCCAGGAGCAGGCCCTGGGACCCTGCATGCCCCTCCCATGCTCTGCCCTCAGCCCCGCCTTGGTGTTTTTGTTGGTTTTTTTGAGATCAGGTCTCCCAGCCCAGGCTGGAGTGCAGTGGCGCAATCATAGCTCACTGTAACCTGGAACTCCTGGGCCCATGGGATCCTCCTGTCCCAGCCTCCTGGGAAGCTGAGGTTACTGGTATTCACCACTGCACCTGGCTATCTTTGAATTTTTTGTCAAGACAGGGCCTGGCTATGTTGCCCAGGCTAGTCTCGAACTTCTGGGCTCAAGCAGTCCTCCCCCCTCGGCTTCCTAAGTAGGTGGGAGGATAACAGGCCTGCGCCACCGTGCCCAGGCCCCCACCTTCTTGTTGAGCAGGCAGTGCAGCACGTAGAGGAAGGCGCCCTGCAGGCAGTTGAGGATGGTGAACACGTAGGTAAGCACCAAGCTCCGACTGTCAAAGATGAACAGGCCAAACACCCAGGTGCAGCCCAACAGGAAGAGCTGTGCGATGGCCGTGATGGTCAGAACCCTGCGGGAAGGAGGTTGCAGTGTGGGCCCCCACCACCTCCAGCATCACGCCCCTCGCCCTGGCCCCTCCCCCAGGTCCTCCCAGCCCCTCCTCACCTCGCCTGCTTTAATTTCTTCATGTCTGGATTGATTTCAGAAAACTTCTGAGTGAGCTTGCAGACAGTCGTCACGAAGATGACGGCATTGCACTGGGCAGGGAGCAGATTGTGGGTTAGAGGGTGGGAGAGATGGTTCAGCCAGGCCTGGGACCTTGGCGCTTGAAGGGGGAGTGGGTACTTACCAAAATGATGAATGCCACAGGTCCCAGGAAGCTCCAGAGGAAGCCCTGCTCAAAGTCCAACCAGCAGCTGGGATGGAAGGGACGGGTCCCATCAGTGCCCCAGGAAGCCAGGAGCAGAACCCAGGGCAGAGGGCCATGGTATGCGACACTGCCCGTGAGCCCCGGGCCTGGCACCCCGCCCTCCCCCTGCCCCACCTCACTGCACTCACTATCTAGGGCGTCCGTAGCCCTTGCTGTAGACGGCAGCCGAGACGCCCACTATGAACAGGGGCACACCGTAGCCGATCAGGCAGAGCCAGCGCGTACTCAGGCCCTGGCCCTGGAACACGCGCACCACAAGAAAGTAGAGCTCCAGGCCTTCGAGGCTCATCCAGCAGAAGGCTGCCAGGAAGCAGTAGTGCAGGAGCCCGGCCACCAGGCGGCAACGCAGCCCCACCTGCAGGGCGGGGACGCAGAGGCGGGGCGATGTCAGCGAGGGGCGGGGCATATAGGGCCAGAGCCGACGCGAGTGGGCGGGACCACGGCCGAAGGGTGGGCGGGTCTGGGGTAGGGCCAGGCTCTCAGGGCCCACCCCCAACAACGCTCACAGAAGCCAGCGGGGACTCCGGGCAGGGCCAGGCGGCTCCAAAGTTAGAGCCCTTTAAAGAGACAACGCGGCCCCCCGGTAGGGGGCGGGGTGCCAGATCCCGGGCAGGGGCGGGGCCCCAAGCCTCCAGGGCCCGCCTCCCCGACCGAGCCCCGGGAGTGGGCGGGGCTAACCCCTCCCAGGCTTCCCTGACCCCGAGCTCAGGTGGGAGCGGGACGGGACCTCACCTGGCCGCCTTCGTTCTCGATGCCGGCCAGGAAGATGGTGGAGCCCACGAAGAGGCAGACGCAGAGGTGTAGGTGTATGGTGGTGCGCGAGCCCTGGATGGGCCGCACCAGCAGGAAGGTGAGTATGCACAGCAGCAGGCAGAAGAGTGACAGCGCCAGTCCCACCCTGGTGATCAGGGTCAGCTTCCAGTCCTAGGAGCGGCACCGGGTGCTCAGGGTTCCTTCAGGGCCTGGGGCCTTCCTGTCCTCTTTTTGGTCCCTTTTTCCCCCACACTCTGACAGGCCCACCTCTCTGACCTCCTCCCTTGTCCCTCCTACATCTGGCCACTCTTACCAGCTGGTAGGTGAGTCTAGGGATTTCACATTTTTGTGCTTGCCAGACTTTCGGCCTGGACCACAGACGCCCCCCTTCTCTGCCTGGTTAATTACAGTTTTCGACAAGGCACAGCTTAATTATGGATTCTACTGAAGTCAAACAGCAGTGCTCCAGGCTGGGAGCGGTGGCTCACACCTGTAATCCCAGCACTTTAAGGAGGTGAGGTGGACGGATCACCTGAGGTCAGGAGTTTGAGACCAGCCTGCCCAACAGGTTGAAACCCCATCTCTACTAAAAATACTAAAATTAGCCGGGCGTGGTGGTGTGCACCTGTAATCCCAGCTACTCGGGAGGCTGAGGCAGGATAATTTTTTGAACCTGGGAGGCAGAGGTTGCAGTGAGCCAAGATCACATCACTGCACTCCAGCCTGGGCAATAGAGCAGGACTCTGTCTCAAAAAAAGAAAGAAAAGAGGCTGGGTGGGTGGCTCACACCTGTAATCCCAGCACTTTGGGAGGCCAATGTGGGCAGATCACCTGAGGTCAGGAGTTCGAGGCTAGCCTGGACAACATGGTGACACCCGGTCTCTACTAAAAATACAAAATCTTAGAAAACGAGTTTTCAAAGAAAAAAAAAATACAAAACTTATCCAGGCATGGTGGTGGCAGGCCTGTAATCCCAGCTACTTCAGAGGCTGAGACGGGAAAATGACTTGAACCCAGGAGGCGGGGCTTGCAGTGAGTCAAGATCCGGCTGCTGCAGTCCAGCCTGGGTGACAGAGTGAGACTCTGTCTCAAAAAAAATAAAAGAAAATGGTGCTCCCTTGGAATGCTCTACACGGGGAGCTTTTAGTGACATCTCACAACTGGTACCAGATGGATAGGCAAAGGGGCCGCTGGCTGCACCCAACGTATAGTTGCAGGGTCGCAGAGAAGGGGCCAAGGGAAGACGCTGCGAGGGGGGTGACATGGGAACACCAGGGCTGTACCACCCTGAAGATGTATCTGAGCAACCAGTGAGGCTCCATGGAGAACTGGCTGCCTGTCTGGTTGCAGCTGGACCTTGTTACCTGTGAGTGCTTGAGGATGGCCCCAGCTGCTCACCTCCACGTCGTAATGAGCCATGAGGATGGCAAAGCTGCTCAGGTGGCTACATTGGCAGGTGGTGCTGCCGTTCTTGCTGCCCAGCACCTGGCAGCCCTCAGTGGCCCAGTGCCCTCCACTGTTGCTGTCACTCTTCCAGAAGGCACAGATCAGCTCCTGCCGTGGCCCAGGTGTCACATCCTGTGGGCAGATGGGGGTGGTCAGAGAGGTTGGCCTGGAGCTCACTCTTAGGTCCTGGACTTGGCTGAGCACAAGAGGGCTGTTTTTCACTAATGAGCATTTACTGAGTGCCTACTGAATGTAACAGGTTTGGAGACACAGCAGTGAACAGGGCAGACACAAATACCTACCCTTGTGAGGTTGACATAAGAGTGGGAGAGATGGCTTGGCGCAGTGGCTCACGCCTGTAATCCCAACACTTTGGGAGGCCAAAGCGGGAGGATCATAAGGTCAAGAGATCAAGACCATCCTGGCCAATATGGTGAAACCCCATCTCTACTAAAAATAAAAAAAATTAGCTGGGTGTGGTGGTGCGTGTCTATAGTCCCAGCTACTTGGGAGGCTGAGGCTGGAGAATCGCCTGAACCCGGGAGACAGAGGTTGCAGTGAGCTGAGATCACACCACTGCACTCCAAGCGTGGCAACAGACTAAGACCCCAACTCAAAAAATACTACTACTACTAAAAATAAATAAATGAAATAAAATAGGCAGGTGCAGTGGCTCACGCCTATAATCCCAGCACTTTGGGAGGCTGAGGCAGGCGGATCACTTGAGGTCGGGAGTTCAAGACCAGCCTGACTAACATGGAGAGACCTTTGTCTCTACTAAAAATACAAAAATTAGCCAGGCCTGGTGGCACATGCCTGGAATCCCAGCTACTCAGGAGGCGGAGGTTGCGATGAGCCGAGATCACACCATTGCACTCCAGCCTGGGCAACAAGAGGGAAACTGTCTCAAAATAAGATAAATAAAGAAATAAGTAAGAAATGAGGTTAGGAAAGGCCCAAATGGGGTCAGAAACACGTGGGGGAAGAGCCTCCCAGGCAGAGGCCCAGCACGTGCAAAGACCCTGGGTTCTCTTTGAGGAAGGAGGAGAGTGAGCAGAGACCTTGGCTCCAGGACGAGCAGGAGGCTCTCTTCCTGCCTCCCCACTGGAGGACTCAAGGTGGGAGAAGGCGAAAAGGATGGGGGAGCTGAGTTCCTTGGTGTTATTGTGGCTCAGAAAGACGGAGTTGACGGCTGAGAGGCATGTGAGTTGAACGCCACGGACGTTGCTTTCGTATAGCTCTTCCAGCTCGGCTTGCTTCTTGGAATCCAGGTTCAAGGGAGCGTCGGCCAGCAATGTCGTCATGTTCCGGATGGAGAGGATTCCCGCCATGGCGGAGCCTGGGGAAGAGACAAGCTCGCTGCCCACCCGTGCCATCCTCCTCCCATGCTCTATCCTCCCTCCCAAGATGGTCCACCTCAGGCTCAGCCAATCCACCACGAGGACGCCAGCAGCCCCTCCTGATGGGTGAGTTTCCAGTTGTTCCTTTGTGTGTGTGTGTGTGTGTGTGTGTGTGTTTGTGAGATGGAGTTTCGCTCTTTCGCCCAGGCTGGAGTGCAATGGCACAATCTCAGCACACTGCAACCTCCACTCCCAGGTTCAAGCAATTCTCCTGCCTTAGCCTCCTGAGTAGCTGGGATTACAGGCACGTGCCACCACACCTGGCTAATTTTTGCATTTTTAGTAAAGACAGGGCTTCCCCATGTTGGCCAGGCTGGTCTCAAATTCCTGATCTCAGATGATCCACCCGCCTCAGCCTCCCAAAGTGCTGGGATTACAGGTGTAAACTACCTCGCCTTCGTTCCAGGCCTTTTTTTTTTTTTTTTTGAGACAAAGTCTCCCTCTTGTCACCCAGGCTGGAGTGCACATGGCACGATCTCGGACCACTGCAACCTCCGCCTCCCGGGTTCAAGCGATTCTCCTGCCTTAGCCTCCTGAGTAGCTGAGATTACAGGCACCTACTACTGCGCCCAGCTAATTTTTATATTTTTAGAAGAGACAGGGTTTCATCATGTTGGTCAGGCTGGTCTTGAACCCCTGACCTCAGGTGATCCACCTGCCTTGGCCTCCCAAAGTGCTGGGATTACAGGCATGAGCCACCGTGCCTGGCTTTTTTTAAATTTAATTTTATTTTTTTATTGAGACAAGGTCTTACTACGTCTCCCAGGCTGGAGCTTCTTGGCACAGTCATAGCTCACAGCAGCCTTGACCTCCTGGGATCAATTGATCCTCCCCACTCAGCCTCCCGAGTAGCTGGGACTATAGGCACATACCACCATACCCGGCTAATTTTTGTATTTTTTGTAGTGATAGGTTTTACCATGTTGCCCAGGGTGGTCTAGAACTTCCAATCTTTTTTTTTTTTTTTTTTTTTTTTGAGACGGAGTTTCACTCTTGTTACCCAGGCTGGAGGGCAATGGCACCATCTCGGCTCACCGCAACCTCCGCCTCCTGGGTTCAGGCAATTCTCCTGCCTCAGCCTCCTGAGTAGCTGGGATTACAGGCACGTGCCACCATGCCCAGCTAAATTTTTGTATTTTTAGTAGAGACGGGGTTTCACCATGTTGACCAGGATGGTCTCGATCTCTTGACCTCGTGATCCACCCGCCTTGGCCTCCCAAAGTGCTGGGATTACAGGCTTGAGCCACCGCGCCCGGCAGAACTTCTAATCTTAAGTGATCTACCCACCTCGGCCTCCCAAAGTGCTGGAATTTGCAGTTGTTCCATATTCTGAACCTCCCCCTGCCCCCATCCCACCTCCTCTATCCCTCTCCCACGGGCTCCCGCTCCAGACGGCTGCTGGTACCAGCGTTCTCGGCTCCAGCTGCCACAGCCCAGTTCAGCTTCATGCGTGCGTTGCTCTGACCCATAGTGACGTTCTTGTCCCCCGGCTCCTGGATCATCAGGGTCAGTTCTAAGGGGAGAGGGGCAGTCACTGGGGACCTCAGGTACCAGGCGGGGCCCAGGCTGGGGCAGGGCAGGCCAAGGCCTCACCTGTGTTCGAAGGGGAAAGGTAGGTGAAGGGGCCTTTAGGCAGGGTCTTGGCCAGGATCCTCAGGACATCTTCAAGGTTTGAGAGCAGCTGGGTGGCTATGAGGTGCCGGACAGGTGGGGCCAGGGCCTCTATGTCCCCAGGGGCTTCCATCAGTTCGTCCACCAATTTGATGAGGTTCTAGGGGGTGGGGGGTGACAGAATCACTGGAGCAATCGGACCACAGGGGTTGGCTAAAGGACCTAGATTTCACCCCCGACCAGGGGACACACCACCCTGGAGATCCACAGGCACAAGGGAGTCACTGAGATGACACAGCAACCAGGAAACAAGCAGCGGATTGACTATGTGCCTGCGCACGTGTGGGATCTCAGCGCTTACCGCTCCTCGGGCGCAGGCTGCCTGCCACCACGCTCTGTTTTGTCTTTATGTTCTTTTTTCCTTCTTCCTGTTTTGTTTGTTTGTTTGTTTGTTTGTTTTGAGACAAAATCTTGCTCTGTCACCGAGGCTGGAATGCGGTGGCGTGATCTTGGCTCACTGCAACCTCTGCCTCCCTGGTTCAAGCCATTCTTCTGCCTCAGCCTCCAGAGTAGCTGGGACTACAGGCAGGTGCCACCATGCCCGGCTACTTTTTTGTATTTTTAGTAGAGATGGGATTTTACTGTGTTAGCCAGGATGGTCTCAAAATCCTGACCTCCAGTGATCCACCTGCCTTGGCCTCCCAAAGTGCTGGCATTACAGGTGTGAGCCACCATACCCAGCCGCAGCGGTATTGTTTTTTGAAAGGGAGTCTATATCACCTAGCCTGGCCCTTTTTCCTTTTCTTTTTTTTTTTTTTTGAGACAGGGTCTCACTGTCACCCAGGCTGGAGTGCAGTGACATGATGATAGCTCAGTGCAACCTCCACCTCTCAGACGCGAGCAGTCCTCCAACCTCAGCCTTCTAGTAGCAGGGACTACAGGAGCGTGCCACCACATCTGGCTAGTTTTGTTATTTATTAATTATTATTATTATTTTTTTTGAGACAGAGTTTCACTCTTGTTACCCAGGCTGGAGTGCAATGGCGCGATCTCGGATCTCGGCTCACCGCAACCTCCGCCTCCTGGGTTCAGGCAATTCTCCTGCCTCAGCCTCCCGAGTAGCTGGGATTACAGGCATGCACCACCATGCCCAGCTAAATTTTTGTATTTTTAGTAGAGACAGGGTTTCACCGTGTTGACCAGGATGGTCTCGATCTTTTGACCTCGTGATCCACCCGCTTCGGCCTCCCAAAGTGCTGGGATTACAGGCTTGAGCCACCGCACCCAGCCTATTTATTATTATTTTTAAAGACAGAGTTTCACTCTTGTCACCCAGGCTGGAGTGCAATGGCGCAATCTCCTATCACTGCAACCTCCGCTTCCCAGGTTGAAGCAATTCTCCTGCCTCAGCCTCCCAAATAGCTGAGAATTACGGGTGCCCGGCACCACACCCCGCTAATTTTTGTACTTTTAGTAGAGATGGGGTTTCACTGTAGTTGACCAGGCTGGTCTCAAACTCCTGACCTCAGGTTATCCACCCGTCTCTGCCTCCCAAAGTGTTGGCATTACAGGCGTAAGCCATTGCATCTGGCTTTTTTTTTTTTTTTTTGAGACGGAGTTTTGCTCTTGTTACCCAGGCTGGAGTGCAATGGCACGATCTCTGCTCACTGCAACTTCTGGCTCCTGGGTTCAAGCAATTCTCCTGCCTCAGCCTCCTGAATAGCTGGGATTACAGGCATGCGTCACCATGCCCGGCTAATTTTTGTATTTTAGTAGAGACAGGGCTTCACCGTGTTGACCAGGATGGTCTCGATCTCTTGACTTCGTGATCCATCTGCCTCGGCCTCCCAAAGTGCTGGGATTACAGGCTTGAGCCACCGCACCTGGCCTTTTTTTTTTTTTTTTTTTAAAGACGACGTCCCAGCCATGCCACCCTGAATGCGCCTGATCTCATCTGATCTCGGAAGCTAAGCAGGGTCAGGCCTGGTTGAGAAAAGAAAAGAAAACCTTTGCCAGGTGAGGTGGCTCACGCCTGTAATCCCAGCACTTTGGGAGGCTGACGAGGGCGGATCACGAGGTCATAAGATCAAAACCGTTCTGGCCAACGTGGTGAAACCCTGTCTCTAAAAATACAAAATTAGCCGGGCGTGGTGGCACGTGCCTGTAGTCCCAGCTACTCAGGAGGCTGAGGCAGGAGAATCGCTTGAACCCGGGAGTCAGAGGTTGCAGTGAGCCAAGAGCGCGCCACTGCGCTCCAGCCTGGCGAGAGGGCGAGACTCCGTCTCAAAAAAAAAGACAGAGTCTCGCTGTGTCACCAGGCTGGAATGTAATGGCTCAATCTCAGGTCACTGCAGCCTCCACCTCCCAGATTCAAGCAATTTTCCTGACTCAGCCTCCTGAGTGGGACTACAGGTACACACCACCACACACAGCTCATTTTTGTATGCTTAGTAGAGATGGCGTTTCACCATCTTGGCCAGGCTGGCCTCGAATTCCTGACCTCGTGATCCACCCACCTCGGCCTCCCAAAGTGCTTGGAATTACAGGCGTGACCATGCCCAGCCTCCCCCAGCTGCTTATACCCTAGGGGAGTCCTGCCCTTACCTGGATGGTATCCTTGACTGAGCTCAGCTTGAAGTTTCTGACCAGATCCTGGACTTGGTTGAAGAAGCGAGAAAGCCTCTGCAGAGAGGGGAGATGCAGGGGTTAGAGACTTTGACGGGGCGTGGGAAGTTTCGGACGAGGCTGTGGATGGAGTTCCCGCCCCCTAGTCCGTGCAGGGGCCACTCACCTGGCTGTGGACTCCAGCGGGCAGGGTCCACGTGGGGAAAGTCACGTCTGTAGGGAACAAGACGAGCGGCTCACTAGGCGGGAGAGCATCTGTCTGTGCGCTCGGGGTTGGGGAGCTTCTAGGGTCCGGTCTTACCTTCACAGACAGTGTCCTTTTGGTTATTCCGGATTCCCTGTTTGGGCTTCCAGCCTGGGCGGCAGCGGCAGTTGTATGAACCCACGGTGTTGAAGCAGACGGTGGAGTTGTCACACTGATGCTGCCCGGAGCGGCACTCGTCCACATCTGAGGACACAGGAGGGGGTCAGGCCCCGTCCCAGCCTGGAGAGGGTCCTGTCTCCTGCCTGTGCCCCCACCTCGTTCTTCCCGGCATTAGTGCCTGCCTCGGAGTGGTGGATGGTGGGTTATGGAAGTGTGGAGAGACCTGGGCACAGCACGTGGGCCGCATGCAGATGTACGGGTTATGAAAACAGTGAAACGCCTTCCTCCCAGGGAGTCATCAGCTGCTGTCTGGGGTCCCCCTGAGCCTCCCCCTCAGTACCCCAGCTCCTCCAGGACCCCTACTCTTTTCTCATCTAGCCTCAGAAGAATGAATGCCTGGCACAGCCGGGTGCCTCCAGCATTCATTCTGCTCAGTTTGCGTGGGCACGTGGAACATGTGATCAGATGTTTGTGGATCTCTGAGAACGTGGGATCTGAGCTCTCGACCTTCACAGATGGTATTGTTTGGGCCATTAGGGGACCCTGGAATCGGTTGCCAGCCCGGGCGACAGTGGCACTGATAGCTGCCCACTTTGTTGAGGCAGTGGGTGGAGTTGTGGCATGGGTTTTTTCCGGAGGTGCATTCGTTCACATCTGAGGACAAAGTCAGAGGGTCAAACCCTGTCCCCGACCAGCCCAGGCCAGCCCTCCACTCACTGTACCCACTCCCTGTCTTTTCATTGCCCCACACTGAACACCATTATTACAGGTGCCACCACTTGGTGACCTTCAACTTCACCTTCAAAGCATTTATGATGGTCTCCCTATAAGAAGGGCACAGCAGGGACCATGGTCCCCAGTTTATAGGAGGTGAAACCAAAGGGGAAACTGAGTCATGAGAGCTGGACTTCCATGACTAAAAGCTAAAATCTCTCACCCGCTCCCTCTCTCACTATGGTGGAGGTTCTTTTTCTCAGAACTGGGAGTGACACCTTCCACTCGCATGTGACAGATGAGGAAGGGGCGATGTCTGGGGGTCTCACAAGTGCACTCTGGTTCCCGGAAGTCCTGCCACCTCCCTGCGGTGGCGGGATCTTCCTGGGAGCTGAATGCTTAGGCAGGGGTTTAGCAGGTCCTTGGGCTCGTGGGGACCCGCAGGTCTTTGCCCTCCTCCTTGGCTGCTTTGTGAGACCTGCCTTGGCTCCATCCCAGCTCCTTGTCCAGCCTCACAGCCTTCTCCCAGGGTCTCTACCTTGGCAGAGCTCCGGGTCCTCAGGGTTGGGCTCAAAGCCAGGCAGGCAGTGGCAGGCGTAGCTGCCGAGGGTGTTGGTGCAGATGCTGTGGCTTTTACAGCTTCTTGGGCTCTGCTGACATTCATCCACGTCTGCAAGAGGAAGGAGAGGGTGACGATACCCGTAGCTGTGAGCAGCTCTCGGGGCTGTGGGTCCGCCACGTTTCCTGGCATGGAAGCTTCTGGAAGGCACCACTGTTTCCTCCCTTTTCCAATCCACACCGAGGAGTCCCATGGTGAGCACGGTGGCCCCAGGCCCTCTGTTGTCCAGATGTGGCTGGAAGCAGCTGAGTTCTCCCCCTCTCCTCTGCCTTCCTGGGCAGCTCCCAGCTAGGGTGTCCCAGCCTGAGGATTCGGGGCAACGGCCAGGGTGGGGCCTTCCTGAGAACCAAATGCAGGGATGTGCCATGTGCCCAGGCAGAACACATCTTGGCTCCCAACAGTGGCCCTGGGCCCGACTCCCACAGAGTGGCAGCTCGCTGGCTGAATTCTCAGAATCCCAGTGGCCCTAGCGGGATGGTGCTCTCCCATCCACACGAGCTCTGGAACCCAGCTTCATGGGCAGGGACCAAGACCCCTCCTGAGCCAGGGCCACCCCCATGCAGTTCAACAGCAGGGGTGGGAGAGTCAGGGATGCTGCAGGACACGCCAGGGCCTCCCGGACAGTGGGCAGCAGGCTGGGGTGGACAGCGGAGGCTGAGGTCCAGCCTGGCAGCCTGGGTCTATGAAGATGCTTTTTTCTGACCCCCAGGAAGGGATCTATGGACAAGGGACTGGTGAGAATCCACATCTGAGCAGAGCCGGCTGTGAGCGAGGGCTTGGTGGCTGGAAAGGGTGCAGGTGCTGATGGGTGAGGGGTGGCAGATGAATTTGTCCTCTCGTTCCTTGTTGTTCCCTGGGGGTGGAAACCTGTGGGGCCTGCTGTATGGGGTTCAAGCTTCTGTCTCTGTCCCTGAGCGGTCCAGACCAGGACTGACCTCGGGAGAGGACCAGGCTGGGGCGATGGCCCTCAGTGACGTTCTCTCTTGCCGTCTAGTCCAGACTGGAGCCGCTTCCTTCAACCAACCCTCCGAGTCTGGTTTTGCAAAACTTCACCTCCTGGGTTCAAGCAATTCCCTGCCTCAGCTTCTTGGGTAGCTGGGATTACAAGCACTCGCCACCTCGCCCAGCTAATTTTTGTATTTTTAGTAGAAACAGGGTTTCACCATGTTGGTCAGGCTGGTCTCGAACTCCCGACCTCAGGTGATCCTTCCACCTTGGCCTCTGAAAGTTCTAGAATTACAGGCATGAGTCACAGCTCCCGGCACTCTGAGTGCATTTGTGGGGTCGATGTCGCCCTGCTCACCCCTGGCCACAGCATCCTCCCAAGCCTTGATCATCGGAGGTGCCTTCAGGCTCAGAAATTATCAGGGTGGGTCAGGGTGGAGCCTTGGATGGGGAAATGAACTCAGGCTAAAAGGCCAGGAAAAGGATCAGGAGGCATCTTCAGGCAAGGTTGTCCTGTCCTTGAGATGCCCTCCTCCTGAGTTTCTGGACAGGGTTTTGGGGTTCATTATGGTAGGGGTGGGGGTCAGCGGGGTTCCTGGTGTGGCTGAGCCTGTGTGAGCCGTGGCGGCAAGTTTCATCCTGGCAGTCCCCCGCGATGGTGAAGAGGACAGATACTGTGCTGGAATGCGCCTCGCCACGCCATGTCGTGAGCTCCTGAAATACCCTGAGTGCCAGCCCCGTTTTGTTTTGTGCAAATAAGGTGCCAGAGGGGCAGGGAGATGTTCTCAGCTTCTGGAAGTGGCCCCCTCTGGAGGGTCTTGAGTCTCAGGATTAGGACAAGCACGGGCGATCAGGTGTCTAGGATACCCCTGAGATGCCTGGAGACAGTGGGTGAGGAGTCGAGGGAGCTGCCCTAGGTCTCTGGCCCCGATGTCAGAGGCCCCATGGGCTGTGATGCCCGCTGTGTGTGTGTCCTCTGGTGCAGTAGTGAGATCTGGAGTGCTGAGGGTTAAAGGGAGGGGCCCAGGTCCCTCTGAGTGTCTCACCTCTGGTGGTAGGTCCTACTCCAAACCAGCAACTGTCTCCATCACCTGCCTTGATGTCCGTGGAGGTCTCTCTAACACCTCAGCCCTGCTGTCCATGTCTCTGCCCAGCTGCCTGGGTGAGTCCCCCTCTCTCAGCCCAGGCCTGTTTCTAACACAGCAACACACCTCCTCCATAATCACAACCACCATCCCATGTAGGGGGCTTGCAGCATCAGGTGGGCAGCACCCCTAGCCACGGCACCTTGGGAGGGCACCATGATTGCCAAGTACAGTTGTGCAAGTTGCTTACTGCACAAAGATATTGGGCCAATGAGATGAGCAGGGGCTGAAAATCAGTCTACTCTTTGTGTGCCAAATGTGTCCACTGGGAGAGGGGCGTCTTTTTCCAATTCACACGAAGACTCTGTTCTCTGGTCAAGTCACATGCATGTGGAACCACACAACGTCCGCTTGCAAGGGGCTCCTGGGGCTAGCAGTGTGGCAGGCAGAAGCCTCCTGCTGGGATCTACGCAGGTGCACGTCCCAGGTACACAGATCGGATCTCTGCCTTGTCCCCCACCCTACCTCCCTCTTTGTCCCTCTGCCCGAATGCCAGCCAGGAGGGGTGGGGCTGGGATCCGGCGGTGGGCCCTTTCTTCTCTCTGCAGCAGGGGCCCTCCTGACCTTCTGAGTCCTGAGTCTCATCACCTCCCAGCTCTGCCCCAGCCCTCTTCCTGATTGTGGTAGCCTGCACTAACTCCCTCTCTTGGAATGAGTCGCGGCTCCCATCTGCCCTGGTGGATCCTGGAAGCCCCTCCCCTGCCCAACCAGCTTCCTTGGAAGACAGGCAAAGCCTGGAGTCCCATTTCTCTTGACCTGAGCTGGTGCCTCAAGGAAGACCATAGCAAAGGCTCCGCGCCTCTTGCAAGGTTGCAGCCTCGCATCTGCTCTCTGATCCTTGCACCCTAGGGAAACCCATGCTGGGGCCGCATCAGAGCAGAATTACAAAAAAAACCCAACAGTCATTGCGGAAAGAGTGCGTTCTGCAAGCCAGGGGCTGTTATGTGTTTTTTCTTTAATTGAGACGGAGGCTCACTCTGTCACCTAAGCTGGAGTGCAGTGGCATAATCTCGGCTCACTGCAACCTCCGCCTCCTGGGTTCAAGCGATTCTTATGCTTCAGACTCCCAAGTAGCTGGGACTACAGGAATGTGCCACCACCTCCAGCTAACTTTTGTATTTTTAGTAGAGATGGGATTTCACCATGTTGCCCAGGCTGGTCTCAAACTCCTGACATCAGATGATCCACCTGCCTCGGCCTCCCAGAGTACTGGGATTACAGGTGTGAGCCACTGTGCCCGGCCTGTTAAGTGCTTTTATAATATAATTTACGTTCCCAGCAACTCTACGAGATAAATGCCATTACTCTCCTTTTACAGATGGGTAAACCGAGGTGCAGGGAGATTAAAGTAACTTGTCCAAGGTCATAAGTTTAACAAAGGTCAAAGCTACTTTTTTTTTTTTTTTTTTTTTGAGACGGAGTTTCGCTCTTGTTACCCAGGCTGGAGTGCAATGGCGCGATCTCAGCTCACTGCAACCTCCGCCTCCTGGGTTTTAGGCAATTCTCCTGCCTCAGCCTCCTGAGTAGCTGGGATTACAGGCACACGCCACCATGCCCAGCTAATTTTTTGTATTTTTAGTAGAGACGGGGTTTCACCCTGTTGACCATGGTCTGGATCTCTTGACCTCGTGATCCACCCGCCTCCCAAAGCAAAGCTACTTTTATTGTTATCTTTAAAAGATAAGGCATGGTGGCTCACGCCTGTAATCCCAGCTACTTGAGAGGCTGAGGCATGAGACTAGCTTGAACCAGGAGGCGGAGGGTGCAGTGAGCTGAGATTGCACTACTGCATTCCAGCCTGGGTGACAGTGAGACTGACTCCGTCTCAAAAGCAAACAAACAAAAACAAGTAAAAGATAAGGACTCTTTCTTCCCCTTCTCTCTCTCTATACATGTTAGCCAGGCTGGTCTTGAACTCCTGACCTCTAGTGAAGTGATCCTCCCACCTTGGCCTCCCAAAGTGTTGGGATTACATGTGTGAGCCATGGCACCCGAACTATCTGTTTTCTTTTTTTTCTGAGACGGTGTCTTGTTCTGTCGCCCAGGCTGGCGCACAGTGGCACAATCTTGGCTCATTGCAACTTCTGCCTCCTGGGTTCAAGTGATTCTTCTGCCTTAGCTTCCTGTGGCTAGGGTTATAGGCATGCGACACCACACCCGGCTACTTTTTGTATTTTTAGTAGAGACAGGATTTCAACATGTTGGTCAGTCTGGTCTTGAACTCCTGACCTCATGATCCACCTGCCTTGCTGCCTTGGTCTCCCAAAGTGCTGGGATTACAGGTGTGAGCCACTGCGCCTGGCCAGTTCTTTTTTTAATGTTTTTAATTTTTTGATATCTAAAAATCCTGCCTCCAAGAAAGCTTTGGTTTGATTTTTTTTTTTTTTTTTTTTTTTTTTTTGAGACGGAGTTTCACTCTTGTTACCCAGGCTGGAGTGCAATGGCACGATCTCGGCTCACCGCAACCTCCGCCTCCTGGGTTCAGGCAATTCTCCTGCCTCAACATCCTGAGTAGCTGGGATTACAGGCACGCACCACCATGCCCAGCTAATTTTTGTATTTTTAGTAGAGACAGGGTTTCACCATATTGACCAGGATGGTCTCGATCTCTTGATCTTGCGATCCACCCGCCTCGGCCTCCCAAAGTGCTGGAATTACAGGCTTGAGCCACCGCGCCCGGCCTTTTTTTTTTTTTTTTTTTTACAGGCAGGATCTTGCTTGCTCTGTCACTCAGGCTGGAGCGCAGTAGCGTGATCATGGCTCACTGCAGCCTTGACCTCCCAAGCTCAAGCAATCCTCCCGCCTCAGCCTCCCAAGTATCGGAGACTACAGGTGCCGGCCGCTACACTTGGCTAATTAATTTTTTTTTTTTTTGTATTTTTGGGGGGTTTCACCATGTTGCCCAGGCTGGTTTCAAACCCATGCTCAAGCAACCTACCTGCCTTAGCCTCCCAAAGTCCTGGGGTTACAAGCATGAGCCACTGTACCCGCCAATATTCATATTTTTTTAGGGGTGGTGTCTTCCTATGTTGCCTGGCCTGGTCTTGAACTCCTGGCCTGAAGAGATCCTCCCGCCTCAGCCTCTCAAAGCGCTGGGATTAAAAGCGTGATAACGTTATCACATCTCACATGTGGGAAGTCTGAATAAGTACCCTGGCCAATGCCACACACGTGATCATCAGGATTTGACCCAGGCAGCCGGTCCCAGAGTCGGCCCTTAATCCTCACATTACTCTGCCTCTCTGGGCTGGGGGTGCAGCCCATCTCAGACCCCAGGCACTGACCCTGCTCTCTGGAAGACCCTGCTCTCTGGAAGCTGCCAGAATGGCTCTGGTGACCCCAAATCTCATGGATGGAGCGTCAGAGGACACGGGGTGTTTCTTACCTTGACACGTGTTCTGACTCTCATTCATGAATCTTTCTGCCCCAGGAGCAGGCTCATATCCCAGGCTGCACGTACAGTAGTAGCTTCCCTCCACATTCACGCAGTCCGAGAATTTTCCACATGACGGTTTGAATGGTGACACACACTCGTTTATGTCTGGAACACAACAGGATAGGGAGTCACCTCCCAAAGATGTGAGTTCCCTCAGGGCAGAGGCCCCTGTCCTTACTCCCCAACATGGGGCCTGCTTCTTCGTATCTTGTGGAAAGAATCTCAAGTTGCATTGCACAGGCTGTGCTGCAACTGGAGCAAGCCATTCCTGAAGACCACACTTGGTCTCAGTTCTCTGGCTGGCATCCTAGATTTGGACATGGTAGACAGCGCTGAGGTGGGGGATGGGCAGGAAGCTCCACATCCCCCTCCCCAGTCTTTTTGTAGAAAATTAAACCCCATCGCAGCCAGGCGAGGTGGCTCACACCTGTACTCCCAGCACTTTGGGAGGCCAAGGCCAGCAGATCATCAGAGATCAGGAGTTCGAGACCAACATGGCCAACATGGCGAAACCCGATCTCTATGAAAAATACAAAAATTAGCCAGGCGTGGTGGTGGATGCCTGTCATCCCAGCTACTCAGGAGACTGAGGCAGGACAATTGCTTGAACCTGGGAGGTGGAGGTTGCAGGGAACTGAGATTGGGCCACTGCACTCCAGCCTGGGTGACAGGGTGAGACTCTGACTCAAAAAAAAAGGAAAAAAAAAAAAAAAGAAAGAAAAATAACGAAGAAGAAAACATGGCCAGAATGTACCTTCTCCCCAGTCTTAAGGGTAAACTGAGGCACAGACCTGCGATTCCTGAGCACCCAGCTTCTGTCTCTCCAGGAAGTGATGCCTATTCACTTCTTACTTCTCCTCCTTCATATTTTTTCCTTCACTCCTTCCCCCCCTCCCTCCCCCATTCCTTCCCTCCCTCCCTCCCCCATTCCTTCCCTCCCTCCCTCCCCCATTCCTTCCCCCCTCCCTCCCCCACTCCTTCCCCCCTCCCTCCCCCATTCCTTCCCTCCCTCCCTCTCTCCCTCTCCCTTCCTTCCTTTTCTCTTTCTTTCCCTTCTTTCCTCTCTTTTTCTTCTCTTTTCTTTCTGTCTTTCTCTCTTTTTTGAGACAGAATCTCACTCTTGTCACTCAGGCTGGAGTGAAGTGGCATGATCTCGGCTCCCTGCAACCTCCACCTCCCAGATTAAAGCGATTCTTCTGCCTCAGCCTCCCAAGTAGCTGGGATTACAGGCAATCGCGACCACGCCCGGTTAATTTTTTGTGTTTTAGTATAGAGATGGGGTTTCACCCACGTTGGCCAGGCTGGTCTCGAACTCTGGACCTCAGGTGATCTGCCCGCCTTGGCCTCCCAAAGTGCTGGGATTACTTACAGGCGTGAGCCACCGTGCCTGCCCTCTTTCTCCTTTCTCTGCCCATGATGATCATCTGGAAGGTGAGGCTGAGGCCCCTAATAACAACCTCTGGCCCCCACTGGCACTGGGCAATGCCTCATCATCTCGGAGGCACCCTGCGCTGCCCCCAGGCCTCTGTACCATCACACGTCTCCGTGAGGCTGAAGAAGATCTCAGCTGAAGATAAAGTGGTGAACCCTGGATTGCAGCGACAGGCGGTGGCGTTGACACACACGGAGTTCAGAGGGCACCGGCGGGTACAGTCTGCAGGAGCAGAGAGCATGGTCAGAAGGTGAGGGGCAATGGGAGCCACAAAAGGGGCCCTGGGAGAGACAGGGAGGGTGCTGAGGCTCCGGTGCCTGAGGCCTCTCTTTCCCTGGGCTGAAAGGGGCTGGGTGGGGGTCCAGGGCCCTCCCCGGGCTCTGGCTGTGGACCGTGCTGTCTGCTCCCAGCGGACTCACCCTTGGAAGGGGTCTGGGTTTCAGCTCCCAGCAGAGTCAGCCAGACACAGAATGCTGCAACAGAGAAAGGAAAGGGGGTCAGAGGGGACCCCAGAGCTGGGAAAGGAGGCTGAAGGGGGTGCATTTTGGGGCAGGAGGATGCTGACCCCTCTCAGGCCCAGATCCTGTCAGTCGTTCAAACAGAGTGAGCAGATGTCACATCCAACTCGGGTGCTCAAACCAGAGAGTCTCTCACTGGGTGACGGGGTGGGTTTTTTGTTTTTGTTCTTGTTTTGGACACAGGGTCTCGCTCAGTCACCAAGGCTGGAGTGAAGTGGTGCAATCACAGCTCACTGCAGCCTCCAATTCCTAGGCTCAAGTGATCCTCCTGCCTCAGCCTCCCGAGTACCTGGGACTACAGGTGTGCACCACCATATTTTGAATTTTCTCCCTTCCTTCCTTCCTTCCTCCCTCCCTCCTTTCTGCCCTCCCCCCCACCTTTCTTTTTTTTTTTTTTTTTGAGACGGAGTTTCGCTCTTGTTACCCAGGCTGGAGTGCAATGGCGCGATCTCGGCTCACCGCAACCTCCGCCTCCTGGGTTCAGGCAATTCTCCTGCCTCAGCCTCCTGAGTAGCTGAGATTACAGGCACGCACCACCATGCCCAGCTAGTTTTTTGTATTTTTAGTAGAGACGGGGTTTCACCATGTTGACCAGGATGGTCTCGATCTCTTGACCTCGTGATCCACCCACCTCGGCCTCCCAAAGTGCTGGGATTACAGGCTTGAGCCACCGCGCCCGGCCCTAAAAATAATTTTAAAAATTATTTTAGAGACAGAGTCTTGCTCTGCTGCCCAGGCTGATCTTGAACTCCTGACCTCAAGTGATCCTCCCACCTCAGCCTCCTGAGGTCGGCTTGGGGATGGGATTTCAGGAACTGAGGAGTAGGGAAGGGCCATGAGCCTGGGGGTGGTTCTCAGTGCCAGCTGCTGCTGCTCTGACCTGGGCAGCGGGGAGCGGCTAAGGAAACAGACTGGAGCCAGGCGACCCCAGTTCAAATCCCAGACTGTGGGCCTCTCTGCCTCAGTTTCCCCTTCTGTAGAATGGGGATGATGATGGCGCGCACTCCCCGGTGTAGTGTGGGAGTGAACCGCATGACTGCTGCCTGGAGTGCCTGAGCATTTACTGCCATCTACATTTCTTTAGGTAAAAACAAAGGTGTGGTCGGTTGTGGTGGCTCAGGCCTGTAATCCCAGCACTTTAGGAGTCATAGGCTGGTGGATCACCTGAGGTTGGGAGTTCGAGACCAGCCTGCCCAATATGGTGAAACCCCGTCTCTACTAAAAATACAAAAAATTAGCCAGGTGTGGTGGTGGGCATGTTATCCCAGCTACTCGGGAGGCTGAAGCAAGAGAATCGCTTGAACCCGGGAGGCGGAGGTTGCAGTGGACTGACATTGTGCCACTGCACTCCAGCCTGGGAGACAGAGCAAGACTCCGTCTCAGAAAAAAACAAAGTGAAGGCGTTGGATCCCCCAGGCTCTAAGATGCTCTGGACCCGCAGGCTTCCTCAGGGACACAGGTGCACACACACCACACCCACAACTGCCACCAGCCCTGGTGGCCCATCCTGCGAGTCAGCAGTGATATTTCACCCCGGCGCGCCCCGCCCACAGGAAGACGCATCGCCGCCTGTTGGGTGCACGTGCAGCGGCGGTTCCCAGCACTCAGGACACCCTAACACAGAAGGAGAGAGAGAGACAGAGAGACAGAAAAAGACAGACACAAAGAGAGAGAAATAGAAAGAGAGAGGCCGGGCGCGGTGGCTCAAGCCTGAAATCCCAGCACTTTGGGAGGCCGAGGCGGGTGTATCACGAGGTCGAGAGATCGAAACCATCCTGGTCAACATGGTGAAACCCCGTCTCTACTAAAAATACAAAAAATTAGCTGGGCATGGTGGTGCGTGCCTGTAATCCCAGCTACTCAGGAGGCTGAGGCAGGAGAATTGCCTGAACCCAGGAAGCGGAGGTTGCAGTGAGCCGAGATCGCGCCATTGCACTCCAGCCTGGGTAACAAGAGCGAAACTCCGTCTCAAAAAAAAAAAAAAAGAAAGAAAGAAAGAGAGAGAGAGGGCCAGGCGCGGTGGCTCACGTCTGTAATCCCAGCACTTTGGGAGGCTGAGGCAGGTGGGTCACCTGGGGTCAGGAGTTTGAGACCAGCCTGGGCAACATGGTGAAACCCCGTCTCTACTAAAAATACAAAAATAAATTAGCTGGGCATGGTGGCGCATGCCTGTAATCCCAGCTACTCAGGAGGCTGAGGCAGGAGAATCACTTGAACCCAGGAGGCGGAGGTTGCAATGAGCAGAGATCACACCATTGCACTCCAGCCTGCGCAACAAGAGTGACACTCTGTCTCAAAAAAAATTTTTTTGAAGGAAGGAAGGACAGAGAAGGAGACAGAGATAGAGATGAGAGACAAATTACATGATGATAGAGAGAGGTGGAGAGAAGGAAAGGACCCACAGAAAGCAGGAGAGAACACAGGAGGAGACGGGACAGAGAGAACAGAGAGGCAGAGAGAGACAGTGAGGCAGAGAGAGAGACAGTGAGGCAGAGAGAGACAGTGAGGCAGAGAGAGACAGTGAGGCAGAGAGAGAGACAGGCAGAGAGAGACAGTGAGGCAGAGAGAGACAGTGAGGCAGAGAGAGATAGTGAGGCAGAGAGACAGTAAGGCAGAGAGAGATAGTGAGGCAGAGAGAGACAGTGTGGCAGAGAGAGACAGTGAGGCAGAGAGAGAAACCGTGAGGCAGAGAGAGAACCATGAGAAAGGAGGGTGAATGGAAACAGAAGGGAAGTGGGGGACGGGAGGGCATTGGGATCTGAGTGGCAGGTGGGGCCTTGGGAGGGATTTCCAGTCCCTGCCGATCTGGAAATACTGGGACCCCAATAATCCAGGGAGACCTGAAGGGGGTTGTTGGGCAGAGGGATGGGGACCAGGACAACGGCTGGGCATGAGTCACTTCCTGGGCCGAAGGGAAGGAATGACTCACCACTCATCCGCCCCAATTCAACCCTGGAGGGGGCTCCCAGGGGAATTCTGGGGTGGGTTGTGAGCACTGCTTCAGAGGGGGGTGTCTGGGGTGCAGACTGGAGGTGCCCAGACCACTCAGCCCCCGTGTCCAAATTTACTACCGCTTAAGTGGGTGGGAGGCAGAGAACCCCACTCCCACCTCCACGCTCCTTCCGGCTGGGTTAAACCGAGGCCGAAACACCCCAGCCCAAGCCTGTGTCCCCTCCCCAGCCAGCGTCAGGCTTTCCCTCTTCCTCCTCTCCAGCCACAGGGCTTGGCTAGTTCCTCCCTTGGCCAGGACCCAGTTCCTCTTTGCAGATCTGACCATGAAATGAGCTTCCCTGGTGGGACTGATCTAGGCAGATTCGTCTCCAACTCCCAAAGCCCCGGGTAACTCCGTTAAAGCTCAAAACCGCTCTAGGAGGCAGGGGCTGTGTTGACACCCATTCTACAGACAGAGAAACTGAGGCTTGGAGCCCAGAAAAAGATCAGGAAGAATCCAGTGACTGGAAGAGGCTGGGGAAGGAGGAATGGAGGGATTGAGGTCCCCAGGTCCCCAGGCAGGATTCTTTTGTGCCTCTCCCGTCTGCCTGGGCTGAGCTGGGTTCTCCACCCCCACACTGAGGCGACAGGGCCTGGCTGCCTCCATCTGGGGCCTTGGAAGTGGCCCAAACAGAAGCCGGGAGAGGAGCTGCTGTTCTGGGTTGAGTTCCATCTGGTTCGAATTCTCTGGGCGGAGCCCTGAGCCGTGAGTTTCCTGCAGAGACCCTGGGGCAGGGGGTGGGGCAGTCACCCCTTCTTTAGGCTTCCTGCTAAGGACCTCCAGACAATTCTCTAAACCCACCGGGGTCTTACTAGAATTTAATCATCATCATCATTTATTGTTTATTCATTTATTTTGACACAGGGTCTCACTGTCCCCCTACAGTACAGTGGTGCAGTCTCGGCTCACTGCAACCTCTGTCTCCTAGGTTCAGGCGATTCTTGGCCTCCTGTGTAGCTCGGATTACAGGCACAGGCTACCACGCCCAGCTGGTTTTTGATTTTAGTAGAGATGGGGTTTCACTATGTTGGCCATGCTGGTCTTGAACTCCTGACTTCAACCAATCTGCCCACCTTGGCCTCCCAAACTGCTGGGATTACAGGCATGAGCCACTGTGCCTGGCCTGTTTTTTGGTTTTAATAGAGACAGTGTTCCACCATGTTGACCATGCTGGTCTTGAACTCCTGGCCCCGACCAAGCTGCCCACCTCAGCTTCCCAAAGTGCTGGGATTACAGGCATGAGCCACCTCACCCAGCCTTATTATTTATTTATTTTTCGAGATAAGATCTTGCTCTGTCACCCAAGCAGGAGTGCAGTGGTGCAAAGACAGTTCACTGCAGCCTCAACCTCCTGGGCTCAAGGGATCCTCCCACCTCAGCCTCCAGAGCAGCGAGGACTATAGGCACACACCACCAAGCCCGACTAATTAAAAAAATTTTTTTTTGGCCAGGCACGGTGGCTCACACTTGTATTCCCAACACTATGGGAGGCCGAGGCGGGTGGATCACGAGGTCAAGAGATCAAGACCATCCTGGCCAACATGGTGAAACCCTGTCTCTACTAAAAATACAAAAATTAGCAGGGCATGGTGATGCGTGCCTGTAATTCCAGTTACTCAGGAGGTTGAGGCAGGATAATCGCTTGAACACGGGAGGCGGAGGGTGCACTGAACTGAGAGAGTGAGACTTCATCTCAAAAAAAAAAATTTTTTTTTTGGTGGAGACAACATCTCGCTACGTTGCCCAGGCTGGTCTCCAACCCCTGGGCTCAAGAAACCCACCTGCCTCAGCCTCTCAGTACTGGGATTGCAGGTGTGAGCCACCGCACCCGGCCAACGATGTTACAATGCCATCCACTGACTTCTCACTGTGAACCAGGAACGGTGTGCGTCCTAACTCAACCCTGAAAACATTCTTAGATGGAGACGGGCTGTGTTCCACCCTACAGAGGAGAAGTTAAGCGCAGAGGCTCTGTGACTTGGCCCGGGTGACACAGACAGTCAGGCCAGGGAATCCCCGGGAAGCTGGGTCTTGGCAGCTGCACCCCCCAGGTGTGCCCCCAAGAACCCCAAGGTGGGCTCTTATCTCTCTCTCTCACCCAGAGTGGGTGCTGGGCTGACACCTGCCTATTGGGGCTGGCCCAGGGGATCTGTGTCCCTGTGGTCCGGGAAGTTCTGTTTTTTGCCCCAAATGTCATTTTTTCACTCTCTTTGTTGCCCCGTTGCTAAGGCAACCAGCTGACCTGATAACCGTTACAGTCACCTTGGGTGGGGCGGGAAAGGGAGTGAGGGGAAGTCACGATCAAAGTCAAATTCAAACCCACAGCCACCCAAGTCCCTTCCACCTGCTGCTGAGCCCCAGCCAGGTCCGCGGGGAGCAAGAACTGGGGTCTCTGGGGCTGCCCCTGCCGCTGAGACTGTGAGAGACAGATTGGGGGTCCCTGGCTTGGAGAACTCCCGGTCTCTGGCTTCCCCCCCCACTCATGTCCTTCTATGTGCTGTGCTAAGAGCAGCGGCGCTCCAGGTCCCAGCACTCACTTTTTGCCCCTTTCCTTCCCCTGTGCCTCAGTTTCCCCTATTAGGGAGCAGATGCCAAATTGGCTCCAGTAGAAAGCTTGAGGATCCCTCCAGGCAGGGGAGCAGGCTCCGAGAGCACCCTGGCGTTCCTGCCGGGGTGTGCCTGTGCCCACGGACCAGCAAGCAGCCCCTCTCCCCATGGGCTCCTGAGTGCCTGCCTGACCATGTGGCTTCCTCCATCACAGGCTCCACAGCCACCAGCAGAGCCTCCCGTTTCTCAGACGCAGCCATGGGATCCCAAGGGACCTTCCTCGCCCCTCCCAGCGGGGGCCCCGAAGTTCTTACCGAGAAAGACGTGGCCTCCCATGGTAGGAGCTGCGGGCAGGAGCGGCTGGATCGGCCTGGCCGGGGAAAGAGTGGGTGGGACACGGCTGTCCCGTCTCGCAGGCTGGGCAGCTGTGCAGGGTGTCCCACGGCCAGGACTTTATGAAGGAGGGGGACGGACAGCCTCTGGCCCAGGGCCCTCCCCGGAACTGGCGGGGCAGCTGGAAGCCCAGCAGGAAAGTGCAATAAAAACACAGAGCCGGGGACTCTGCACACACACACACACACACACACACACACCCCAACACACACGCACACACACGCACGCACACAAACACACACACGTGCACTCGCTCAGCAAGAATGAAGTACAACCTGCTTTCAAAACCCTCTGCTAGAGTTTCTACCCTGTGGCTCTGACGAGCCCTCTGGCCTCTGTGTGTCGGGGCTGGTTGCTGTGGAGGGGAAGGTGTGGCAGCCGGGAGGGCGGGCGGGGCGGTCTTGCCCCGGGCCACTTGGCTGTTGCTGGGGCAGGCGCGCAGGGACCTAGTCAGAAATAGCTCTGGGCTCCCACGTTGGTGGGGCTCGCCCTGTGCCCAGAGCTTTGGCATGCCAGAGTTGGCAGAGCCTGCATCTCAGCTGGCCGTACCTTCTCCTGCTGTTTTCCAAATGAGGAAGCTGCAGCTGAGCGCAGAGGTCCACACCTGTGATCCCAGCACTCCGGGAGACTATGGCAGGAGGATCACTTGAGCTCAGGAGTTAGGCCAGCCTGGACAACGTGGAGAAACTCTGTTTCTACAAAAAAATAAAAATAAAGTAAAAAAAAGTAAAAAAAAAATTTTTTTTTAAAGATGGGGTTTCACCATGTTGGTCAGGCTGGTCGTGAACTCCCGACCTCAGGTGATCTGCCTGCCTTGACCTCCAAAGTGCTTGGATTACAGGCGTGAGCCACCACACCCAGCAAAAGTACAAAATTTATCTGGCTTGGTGGCAGACGTCTGTGGCCCTAGCTACTACTATTCAGGAGGCTGAGGCGGGCAGGATCACCTAAGCCAGGAAGTTCGAGGCTGCAGTCAGCTATGATGGTGCCGCTGCACTCCAGCTTGGGTGATAGAGGGAGACCCTGTGTCAAAAACAGAAAGCACTGGGCGCCGTGGCTCACACCTGTAATCCCAGCACTTTGGGAGGCCAAGGTCGGCGGATCACCTGAGGTCGGGAGTTGAAGATCAGCCTGACCAACATGGTGAAACTCCACCTCTACTAAAAATGCAAAAGTAGCTGGGCGTGGTGGCGCATGCCTGTAATTCCAGCTACTTGGGAGGCTGAGGCAGGAGAATCCCTTGAACCTGGGAGGCAGAAGATGCAGTGAGCCGAGATTGCACCATCGCACTCCAGCCTGGGTGACAAGAGCGAAACTCTGTATCAGAAAAAAGAAAGAAAGAAAAAGAAAGAAGGAAAGAAAGAAAGAAAACTGAGACACTACAGGGTTCATGTAAATAGGAGCCAGGGAAGGAGAAAGGGCCCTCTTCCGATGCCAGGCAGGTGCCAAGAAGAGAAGCTTCAGTGCACACAGCAGACCCCCTGATCTTTCTGGTCTTTCTTGTTTTTGGAACAGAGTCTCGCTCTGTCACTAGGCTGGAGTGTAGTGGTGCCACCTCGGCTCACTGCAACCTCCGCCTCCTGGGTCCAAGTATTCCCCTGCCTCAGCCTCCCGAGTAGCTGGGACTACCAGCGTGCACTACCATGCCCAGCTAATTGTTTGTATTTTAGTAGATGGGGTTTCCCCATGTTGGCCAGGCTGGTCTCGAACTCCTGACCTCATGATCCACCTGCCTTGGCCTCCCAAGGTGCTGGGATTACAGGCATGAGCCACCATGCCCAGCCTTTCTGGTCTTTCTAAGCCAGTTTCCTGCTATGGGAAATGTATATTTCAGAGGCCCCTGGGCACTTCGATAATCAACAGAGAATCATGTGATAGGAGTGTTCTTTCCTTTTTGGATAAATCACATGATTAGCTTGTCTCTTGGGCTAACTAATAATTTTTTAAAACGCTGTTTTTTGTTTTTTTGTTTTTTTTTTAAAGAGATCTTACTCTGTCACCTAGGCTGGAGTGCAGTGGCAACATCATAGCTCACTGCAGCCTCGAACTCCAGGGCTTTAAGGATCCTCCTGCCTCAGCCTCCTGAGTAGCTGGGACCTCAGCTGTGCACCATCACTCCTGGCTAGTTTTTTTAAATTTAAAAAAAAAAATCTTTATAGAGATGAGGTCTCACTATGCTGCCAGGAAAACACTATTATTTATAGAGCACTTAATCTGAACCAGGCCTGGTCCTCAATTTTTTAAAAATCTATTTTAACTCATTTACTCCTGAAAACATCTGCAATCATGTTGCCATTCCCTTTTTACAGAGGAGGAAACTGAGACACAAATGACTCACCCAGCCGAGAAGATTCACAAGCGGGCAGCCCAGCCCCGGAGAAAGTCTCTGCTGGGTGCTAAGGTGTCTTGAACGCCTCCGTGACCCTGAGGCTTAGCAGGCGTCTGTATCCAGCCAGTATTCAAGGACTTGGTTTTGGGTTCCTTATATTCGTATTTATTTTTAGGTTTTCCTACTATTTGGGGCAATGAGGAGGGTTTTTCAGTGAGGATGCCGAAATCAAGTCTCCTTGTTACATGAATAAATTCAAGATGCAGAAGTGATGAACGTTACGGAAAATATAGTTCAATTGTTCAAAGGGGGAAGATTGTAGCTATGGGAAAAAAGTCACTAATGACTGAAGTCAGAGAACTATTGTCCCGGGAGTAACCAAACATCTGCAGTCCTAGAATTTACCCCTTCCTGTCCCAGGCTCCAGCGGGGTGGGGGTGGGGGGGAAGGAGGGGTGGCCAGGGGCTGTAGAGAGAACTATCACCAACAGAGCTGGAAGGAGAAGTGGCCAGACCAGCTCTGGAGGGATTTTGCCTATTTTTTCCTCAGCCAGAAACCCCAGCTCGAACCTCAGGGCTCAGTGTCCCTTCTCTGCAGGTAAGACAGGCAGGTCAGACAGCTGGTGCCTGGAGTCTCAGGGAGGCCGATGCCTGGTTTCGGCCCTACACCCCATTCACGGTGATCATCGACACTTTTTTATTGTATTTTATTTTAAAGACAGAGCCTGCTGTTGCCCAGGCTGGAGTGCAGTGGTACAATCATAGCTCACTCCAGCCTCCAACTCCTGGGTTCCAGCGATCCTCCCGCCTCAGCATCCCAAGGAGCTGGGATAACAGGTGAGCACTACCAGGTTTTTAATATTTTTTAAAAATTCTTTTCTTATTTTTATTTTTTTCTTTTTTAATTTTTTTGTAGAGATGGGGTTTCACCATATTGGTCAGGCTGGTCTCAAACTCCTGACCTCGGGTCATGCACCCACCTCGGCCTCCCAAAGTGCTGGGATTACAAGTGTGAGCCACTGCACCCAGCCTTTAATTCTTTTTTCTTTTTATTTCTTTTTTTTTTTTTTTTTGAGTCAGAGTCTCACTCTGTCACCCAGGCTAGAGTGCAATGGCTCAATCTCGGCTCACTGCAACCTCTGCCTCCTGGGTTCAAGCAATTCTCCTGCCTCAGCCTCCCAAGTAGCTGGGGCTACAGGCGTGCACCACCACAACTGGCTAATTTTTGTATTTTTAGTAGAGGCGAGGTTTCACCATGTTGCTCAGGCTGATGTCGAACTCCTGACCTCAGGTCATCCACCTGCCTCTGCCTCCCAAAGTGCTGGGATTACAGGCGTGAGGCACCCAGCCTATTTTTATTTTCTTTTTTTTTCTTTTTTTTTTTTTTTTGAGACGGGGTTTCACTCTTGTTACCCAGGCTGGAGTGCAATGGCGCAATCTCAGCTCACCGCAACCTCCGTCTCCTGGGTTCAGGCAATTCTCCTGCCTCAGCCTCCTGAGTAGCTGGGATTACAGGCACACGCCACCATGCCCAGCTAATTTTTTGTATTTTTAGTAGAGACGGGGTTTCACCATGTTGACCAGGATGGTCTCGATCTCTCGACCTCGTGATCCACCCGCCTCGGCCTCCCAAAGTGCTGGGATTACAGGCGTGAGCCACCGCGCCCGGCCTTTATTTTCATTTATTTTATTTTTTGAGGTGAAGTCTCGCTCGGTTTCCCAGGCTGGAGTGCAGGGGCGCAATCTCAGCGCATGGCAACCTCCACGTCCTGGGTTCAAGTGATTCTTGTGCCGCAGCCTCCTGAGTAGCTGGGACTACAGGGGCCCACTACCACATCAGGCTAATTTTCGTATTTTTATTTATTTATTTATTGAGACAGAGACTCGATCTTTCACCCAGGCTGGATTGCAGTGGTGTGATCTGAGCTCACAGCAACCTCTGACTCCTGGGTTCAAGCGATTCTCCTACCAAGGCCCCCCAAGTAGCTGGGACTACAGGCGCGTGCCACCATACCCAGCTATTTTTTTGTATTTTTAGTAGAGATGGAGTTTCCCTATGTTGGCCAGACTGGTCTTGAACGTCTGGCCTCAAATGATCCACCTGCTTTGGCCTCCCAAAAGTGTTCGGATCAGGCTGGGCGCGGTGGCTCAAGCCTGTAATCCCAGCACTTTGGGAGGCCGAGGCGGGTGGATCACGAGGTCGAGAGATCGAGACCATCCTGGTCAACATGGTGAAACCCCGTCTCTACTAAAAATAAAAAAAATTAGCTGGGCGTGGTGGCGCGTGCCTGTAATCCCAGCAGGAGAACCGCCTGAACCCAGGAGTCAGAGGTTGCGGTGAGCCGAGATCGCGCCATTGCACTCCAGCCTGGGTGACAAGAGCGAAACTCCGTCTCAAAAAAAAAGCCGGCGCGGTGGCTCAAGCCTGTAATCCCAGCACTTTGGGAGGCCGAGGCGGGTGGATCGCGAGGTCGAGAGATCGAGACCATCCTGGTCAACATGGTGAAACCCCGTCTCTACTAAAAATACAAAAAATTAGCTGGGCATGGTGGCACGTGCCTGTAATCCCAGCTACTCAGGAGGCTGAGGCAGGAGAATTGCCTGAACCCAGGAGGCGGAGGTTGCGGTGAGCCGAGATCGCACCATTGCACTCCAGCCTGGGTAACAAGAGTGAAACTCCGTCTCAAAAACAAAAACAAAAACAAAAAAACACAAAATTTAGCCAGGTGTGGTGGCAGGCATCTGTAATCCCAGCTACTCGGGAGGCTGAGGCAGGAGAATCGCATGAACCTGAGATGGGGAGGTTGCAGTGAGTCGAGATTGCACCACTGCACTCCAGCCTGGGTGACAGCAAGACTCTCTCAGAAAATAAATAAATAAATACATATTAAGTAAAAATTTAAAAAGAATGTTTCAGACTCGGTATGGTGGCTTACGCCTGTGATCCGAACACTTTTTTTTTTTTTTTTTTTTTTTTTGAGACGGAGTTTTGCTCTTGTTACCCAGGCTGGAGTGCAATGGCGCGATCTCGGCTCACCGCAACCTCCGCCTCCTGGGTTCAGGCAATTCTCCTGCCTCAGCCTCCTGAGTAGCTGGGATTACAGGCACGCGCTACCATGCCCAGCTAATTTTTTGTATTTTTAGTAGAGATGGGGTTTCACCATGTTGACCAGGATGGCCTCGATCTCTTGACCTCGTGATCCACCCGCCTAGGCCTCCCAAAGTGCTGGGATTACAGGCTTGAGCCACCGCGCCTGGCCTAATTTTGTGTTTTTAAAAATTATTATTTGTTATTATTATTTTTGAGCCAGAGTCTCACTGTATCACATAAGCTGGAGTGCGGTGGCGTGGCTTTGGCTCACTGCAACCTCCGCCTCCTGGGTTCAAGCGATTCTCCTGACTTAGCTCCGTAGTAGCTGGGATTACAAGTGCACACCACCACACCCAGCCTCATTTTTGTATTTTTAGTAGAGACGGGTTTCACCATGTTCGCCGAGCTGGTCACGAACTTCTGACCTCATGATCTGCCCGCCTCAGCCTCCCAAGGTGCTGGTATTACAGGCATGAGCCACTGGGCTCTATATTTTGTATTTTTAGTGAAGACTGGGTTTCACCATATTGGTCAAGCTGGTCTTAAACTCCTGACCTCATGATCTGCCCCTCTCAGCCTCCCAGAGTGCTGGGATTACAGGCGCGAGCCACTGTGCCCGGCTTTTTTATTATTATTATTATTATTTTTTTTTTTTTTTTTTTTTTTTTTTTGAGACGGAGTTTCCCTCTTGTTACCCAGGCTGGAGTGCAATGGCGCGATCTCGGCTCACTGCAACCTCCGCCTACTGGGTTTTAGGCGATTCCCCTGCCTCAGCCTCCTGAGTAGCTGGGACTACAGGCACGCGCCACCATGCCCAGCTAATTTTTTGTATTTTTAGTAGGGACGGGGTTTCACAATGTTGACCAGGATGGTCTCGATCTCTTGACCTTGTGATCCACCCGTCTCGGCCTCCCAAAGTGCTGGGATTATAGGCGTGAGCCACCGCGCCCGGCCCCGGCTTTATTATTTTTTAATGGAGATGTTACCAGGGCTGCTCTCAAACTCCTGACCTCAGGTGATCCTCCCACCTTGGCCTCCCAAAGTGCTGGGATCACAGGCATGGGCCACCGCTTACCCTGAATAACCTCAGGGTTTGCTCCCTTCTTTCTTCAGCTTTTGGCTCAAACATGTTTTCACCTACACGCCTCGTCCAAAATGTAAACCCCTCCCATCCTCAGCACTCTGAAACCCTTCCTGGTTTTCTTTTCTTTTCTTTTTTTTTTTTGGAGAGAGAGTCTTGCTCTGTCGCCCAGGCTAAACTCATGGCAACCTCTGCCTCCCAGGCCAGGTTCAAGCAATTCTCCTGCCTCAGCCTCCCGAGTAGCTGGGATTACAGGCATGCACCACCACACCTGGCTAATTTTAAAAATATTTTTAGTAGAGACGGGGGTTTCACCACGTTGGCCAGGCTGGGCTCGAACTCCTGACCTCAAATGATCCACATGCCTTGGCCTCCCAAAATGCTGGGATTACAGGTGTGAACCACTGCACCCAGACTGGTTTTACTTTTTTCTTTTCTTTTTTTTTTTTTTTTTTTGAGACGGAGTTTCGCTCTTGTCACCCAGGCTGGAGTGCAATGGCGTGATCTCGGCTCACCGCAACCTCCGCCTCCTGGGTTCAAGCAATTCTCCTGCCTCAGCCTCCTGAGTAGCTGGGATTACAGGCACACGCCACCATGCCCAGCTACTTTTTTGTATTTTTAGTAGAGACGGGGTTTCACCAGGTTGACCAGGATGGTCTCGATCTCTCGACCTCGTGATCCACCCGCCTCGGCCTCCCAAAGTGCTGGGATTACAGGCTTGAGCCACCGCGCCCGGCCTTCTTTTCTTTTTTTTAAGATGAAGTCTTGCTCTGTCACCCAGCTGCACCCAGCGTGCAGTAATGTGATCTCGGCTCACTGCAAGCTCCACCTCCCAGTTTCAAGTGATTCTCCTGCCTCAGCCTCCCGACCAGCTGGGATTACAGGCCTGCACCACCATGCCGGGGTAGTTTTTTGTGTTTTTAGTAGAGATGGAGTTTCACCATGTTGGCCAGGCTGGTCTCAAACTCCAGACCTCAAGTGATCCACCTGCCTCGGCCTCCCAAAGTGCTGGGATTACAAGGGTGAGCCCTGCCCCTGGTGGCTGTCTTGAGTCTCTCCAGTACTTTTCAGCATCTCCCTTCTTACTTTTTTTTTTTTTTTTTTTTTTTTTGAGACGGAGTTTCGCTCTTTTTACCCAGGCTGGAGTGCAATGGCACGATCTCGGCTCACCGCAACCTCCGCCTCCTGGGTTCAGGCAATTCTCCTGCCTCAGCCTCCTGAGTAGCTGGGATTACAGGCACGCGCCACCATGCCCAGCTAATTTTTTTTTTTTTTTTTTTGTATTTTTTTTTTTTAGTAGAGACGGGGTTTCACCATGTTGACCAGGATGGTCTCGATCTCTTGACCTCGTGATCCACCCACCTCGGCCTCCCAAAGTGCTGGGATTACAGGCTTGAGCCACCGCGCCCGGCCTAGCATCTCCCTTCTTCCTTTGCAACCATCTGCCCTGGATCGGCACTAGGCTGTCAGCCCGGAGAGTGACTTCTGTCTTGTTCTCTGCATAGCGCCAGCACAGAGCCTGTGCTGAGTGGGGCCCCGTATGGTAAACCCTGCAGATTAGCAGCCCTCCTGCCACTCCACTCCTCGACCCCCAGCTAAAGGAGCCTCCTTCAGCCTGGCGGATCTGGTCCCTGCTGGGGTGTCTGCCTATGTTCCTCCTCCTTCTCTTTGTCCCGAAGTCTCGGTCCCGCCGACCTATTGTGCAGCTTCTGGACAACCTCGTGACTTTTGTTCTGCAATGATGGGGGTGGGGGAATGTGGTCCTCATTTGTTAAAAGGGGAACTGGCACCGGGGGGCTTCAGGCCACTGGCCCCAGGTTGCTCAGCTCAGAAGTAACCCAGGATTGCCTGTCATCCCAGCTACTTGGGAGGCTGAGGCAGGAGCCCAGGAGGGGGAGGTTGCAGTGAGCTGAGATCACACCACTGCACTCTAGCCCAGCAACAGAGTGAGACAAGAAAAAAAAAAAAAAAGCAACCCAAGATTATCCAACCAATAATAATAATGGTATTATTAATTCTGTTAGTCTATATATACACATACATGTACTTATATTTTAGATGGAGTTTTGCTCTTATTGCCCAGGCTGGAGTGCAATGGTTCGATCTCGGCTCACCGCAACCTCCATCTCCTGGATTCAAGTGATTCTCCTGCCTCAGTCTCCTGAGTAGCTGGGATCACAGGCATGTGCCGCCATGCCAGGCTAATTTTTTTTTAATTTTTATTTTTAGTAGAGATGGGGTTTCTCCGTGTTGGTCAGGCTGGTCTCAAACTCCCGACCTCAGGTGATCCTCCTGGCTTGGCCCTCCAAAGTGCTAGGATTCGAGGTCTGAGCCACTATGCCTGTCCTAATTTATTATTATTATTTTAGAGACAGGGTCTCTGGAGTGCAGTGGCACAATTATGGCTTAAGCCATCCTGCACCTCCAGGGCTCATGCAGTCCTCCCACCTTAACCTCCCGAGTAGCTGGGACTACAGGTACTTGCCACCATGCCTGGGGCTAACTTTTTACTTTTTTTGTGTGACAGAGTTTCGCTTTTGTTGCCCAGATTGGAGTGCAATGGCACGATCTTGGCTCACTGCAACCTCTGCCTCCCAGGTTCAAGCAATTCTCCTGCCTTAGCCTCCTGAGTAGCTAAGATTATGGGTGCCCGACACCACGCCCGGCTCATTTTTTTGTATTTTTAGTGGAGACTGGGTTTCACCATGTTGACCAGGCTGGTCTTGAACTCCTGACCTCAGGTGATCCACCCTCCTCGGCCTCTCAAAGTGCTGGGATTATAGGCATGAGTCACCACGCCCGGCCTCCCTTTTGGGCTGTGTGGTCTCAGGCAGGTGATGTGGCCTCTCCGTGCCTCAGTTTCCCCATCTGTGAAATGGTCAGAACTTCTCTGGGTGCCCATGAGGATCGGACCGGAGGGAACGCATTGCAGAAGTACAGCTGGGTGTAGACCCTCAATAAACAAGAGGAGCTGGTGTTAGGTGGATCTCAGAGTCGGGTGAACTGTTTCTTTGCTGCCCTCTGCAAGGGGGAGGGAGACCAGGAGACCCAGCGCCCCGCTTTTGGGCTTCTTATTTTGCCAGCCCATGCCCAGCACCCGCACAAGCCTGGGCTGAGGTGGGGGGTCAGATGGGGTCTCCGGGTGGAGGGGGGCAAAACAGGATGCCCCCCAGCTGGGAGACAATGTCAGAGGAAGAGGCCGGGCAGCCCCCACGCGGATGAGCCCCGCAGCTGGCTCCAGGAGGGCGGCGCAGCTATTGTGAGACCAGACAGATGTCCCTGTGCCAGGAAGCCCCAGAGAACGGGAAAGAGGGCGGGAAGCTGGCTGGCCAGCCCTGACCCCTGACCCGGGGCAGGTCGCACTATGGTCTCTGTCTCCTCCAGCATGCTGAACACCTGGGATCCCTGGAGCCTGGCCTGTCCACATGCACCTGGCCCAGGGGGTCCTCACCGCGGACCCCAGCTAGCCCCACTGAGGTCTCCCTAACCTCTTGCTCCCCACTCATCCCAGCCTGGCTTGGGGATTTTGGAGGCTGCACTGATCTGGGCTGTATTTATAGTTCTCTGGTGCTGCTGAGCCAGCTTCTAAATATAGAAGTCCAGCTATTTGGGGCCTCAGCCCTGGAACAGAGTGGGAAGGAGCCATTCCTGCCCATCCGTGCCTCCCCGCCCACCCCAGAGACCACCCAGGCCTCTCAGGCTCCTGGGGTCAGGGCTGCAGGGGTCTCTGGTGCTGAAGGGGAGTCCGGGAGGAGCCCAAACATAGAAGCAAGAGGCCAAGATGGCTCAGAGGGACAAGGCCGCCAGGCCGGGTGCTCCAGGACGAGGGGAGGGAGGCATGTGTTTGTGCCCTGGGGTCCCCGAACCTGGTTCCTCTTCTTTCTTTGCCCCATGAGCCACTATGGGAAGAAAAGGGGGTTGCAGGCTGGGCATGGTGGCTCATGCCTGTAATCCCAGAACTTTGGGAAGCTGAGGCAGGCAGATCACCTGAGGTCGGGAGTTTGAGACCAGCCTGGCCAACATGGCGAAATGCCGTCTCTACTAAAAATACAAAAACTAGTTGGGAGGCCGGGCGCGGTGGCTCACGCCCGGCCTCCCAACTAGCCCGGGAGGCTGAGGCAGGAGAATTGCCTGAACCCAGGAGGCGGAGGTTGCGGTGAGCCGAGATCGCGCCATTGCACTCCAGCCTGGGTAACAAGAGCGAAACTCCGTCTCAAAAAAAAAAAAAATTAGTTGGGCATGGTTGTGGGCACCTGTAATCCCAGCTACTCGGGAGGCTGAGACAGGAGAATCGCTTGAACCCAGGAGGTGGAGGTTGCAGTGAGCTGAGGTCTCGCCATTGCACTCCAGCTCAGGGAACAAGAGCAAAACTCTGTCTCAAAAAAAAAAAAAAGAAAGAAAAGGGGGTTGGGCTGTCAGTTTAGTGTTCTTGGCTTCTAGGAAATGAAGCACTTCAGGAAGTGGCAGGGGCACCCCCAAACCCCAAACCAACTCTAGCGCCTAGTAACCCACTTCCCCTTCCCCACGGGTACTGAGCTCACTGGTTCCCTGGCAGGGGGTTGTGACGTGGGGTGGGGGGGTGGGGCTATAAATAGATGGTATATAAGCAGCCTCAGGTACAGCTGAGCAGAAGTGGCCGAAGCAGAGGCCAGGTCCTCATGGGCAGCTTGACCCAAAAGTGTCCCCAGCCTTGGCCCCTCCCAGAGATCACAAAGATTTGGAACACTGAGGAGGAAGTGAGGGGTGAATTGCTTAAAAGTGTATCATTAGTCCTTCAAGGCAATCTATGAACACAATGGTCATTAAGTCATTAATAAAACCCTAACGCTTTCTCAGCAGTAACTTTATAAAGCAATTGGAATGTTATACAGCCGTGAAAAAAACTTCAGGGTTGTGCAGTTTTTTTGGAGTGCGGACAGAGTCTGGCTCTGTCTCCTAGGCTAGAGTGCAGTGGTAAGATTTCGGCTCACTTCATCCTCCGACTCCCAGGCTGAAGCAATTCTCCTGCCTCAACCTCCCTCAAAGCTGGGATTATAGGCACACACCACCATGCCTGGCTCATTTTTGTATTTTAGTAGAGATGGGATTTCACCATGTTAGCCAGGCTGGTCTCAATCTCCTGACCCTCATGTAATGTGTCCACCACAGTCTCCCAAAATGCTGGGATTACAGGTGCATGCCACCCTGCCCAGCCACGCCCCTTTCTTAACCTTAAAACCTAAATGAAGTTGGGGGAAAAAAATCTTAAATTGCAGCGTGACAGATTCCATGGCAGGATCTTGAGCAGAAAAAGTCTCCAAAGCCCCATAGGAAAAAGGCACCTTGTGAAAAAGCTCAGACGCAAAGACAATAAACGAGATTTGTTTCAGGATACAAATATATGCAAGAAGACTTTAAAAAATAAACAAGGCGGCCAGGCGCAGTGGCTCGCACCTGTAATCCCAGCACTTTGGGAGGCCGAGGTGGGCGGATCACCTGAGGACGGAGTTCGACACCAGCCTGGCCAACATGGCGAAACCCCATCTCTACTAAAAGTACATAAAATTAGTCGGGCATGGTGGTGTATGCCTGTAATCCCAGCTACTCAGGAGGCTGAGGCAGGAGAATTACTTGAACCTGGGAGGCAGAGGTCTCAGTGAGCCGAGATTGCACCATTGCACTCCAGCCTGGGTGACAAGAGTGAGACACTCTGTATCAAAAAAATTAAAAATAGGGCCGGGCGCGGTGGCTCAAGCCTGTAATCCCAGCACTTTGGGAGGCCGAGGCGGGTGGATCACAAGGTCAAGAGATCGAGACCATTGTGGTCAACATGGTGAAACCCCGTCTCTACTAAAAATACAAAACATTAGCTGGGCATGGTGGCACGTGCCTGTAATCCCAGCTACTCAGGAGGCTGAGGCAGGAGAATTGCCTGAACCCAGGAGGCGGAGGTTGCGGTGAGTCGAGATCGCGCCATTGCACTCCAGCCTGGGTAACGATCGAAACTCCGTCTCAAAAAAAAAAAAAAAAAAAAGAGGCCGGGCGCGGTGGCTCAAGCCTGTAATCCCAGCACTTTGGGAGGCCGAGGCGGGTGGATCACAAGGTCGAGAGATCAAGACCATCCTGGTCAACATGGTGAAACCCCGTCTCTACTAAAAATACAAAAAATTAGCTGGGCATGGTGGTGCGTGCCTGTAATCCCAGCTACTCAGGAGGCTGGGGCAGGAGAATTGCTTGAACCCAGGAGGCGGAGGTTGCGGTGAGCCAAGATCGCGCCATTGCACTCCAGCCTGGGTAACAAGAGCAAAACTCCGTCTCAAAAAAAAAAAAAAAAAAAAAAAAAAGTAAAAATAAAATAGGCTGGGTGAGGTGGCTTACACCTGTAATCCCAGCAATTTGGGAGGCTAAAGTGGGTGAATCATGAGGTCAGGAGTTTGAGACCAGCCTGGCCAACCATGCTGAAACCCTATCTCTACTAAAAAGACAAAAAATTAGCTGGGTGTGGTGGTGGATGCCTGTTATTCCAGCTACTTGGGAGGCTGAGGCAGGAGAATCGCTTGAACCTGGGAGGCAGAGGTTGCAGGGAGCCCAGATCGCACCACTGCACTCCAGCCTGGGTGACAGAACAGGACCCTATCTAAAAAAAAAAAAAAAAAAAAAAAAAAGTAACTGAGGAAAGGAATAGGGGTGAGAATATTCAGGGTGGTGGTGGTCAGCAGGATGAAGATGGGAGCATGGGGACAAGCTCACGTCTCAGTTCTTGGTGGGGGAGGCTCATACTGTGCCTTTCTTTTCTTTTTTTCTTTTTTAATTTACATATTTTTTGCAAAGTAAAATTCTTTATTCCAGCAAATCGTGAACAGTGCGCATAGACGTTTCCACATATAAACATTTCCTAAAATGATGGCTTTTGTTGTTGTTGTTGTTATTTATTTATTTATTTTGAGACAGTGTCTTTTGCTCTGTTGCCAGACTGGAGTGCGGTGTCGTGATCTCGGCTCACTGCAATCTCTGTCCCTTGGGTTCAAGTGATTCTCCTGCCTCAGCCTCCCAAGTAGCTGGGATTACAGGCACCTGCCACCGCGCTTGGCTAATGTTTGTATTTTTAGTAGAGACGGGGTTTCACCATGTTGGCCAGGATGGTCTCGATCTCCTGACCTCATGATCTGCCCACCTTGGCCTCCCAAAGCGCTGGGATTACAGGTGTGAGCCACCGTGCCCAGCGTCTCTTGCTCTGTTGCTAGGCTGGAGTGCAGTGGTGCGATCTCAGCTCAGTTCAACCTCAGTCCCTCGGGTTCAAGCGATTCTCCTGCCTCCCAAGTAGCTGGGATTACAGGTGCGCGCCACCACGCCCAGCTAATTTTTGTGTATTTTTAGTAGAGTCGGGCATGAGTCACTGAGCCCAATCAAAATGATGGCTGTTTAACATAATGTCATATGACGCAGGTATGTGGTGTTTTGAGGTTATATTCAGACGTGATTTTTTCAGAAACTAAAGCAAAAACAAACAATTTGGAAAAGAGTTTGTATCAAAGAAGATAAAATGGGCCAGGCAGAGTAGCTTATGGCTGTAATCCCAGCACTTTGGGAGGCCGAGTCGGGAGAATCCCTAGAGCCCAGTTCGAGACCAGCCTGGGCAACATGGTGAACCCCACCTCTACAAAAAAAAAAAAAAAAGCAAAAATTAGCCAGGGGTGGTGGCGTATGCCTGTAATCCCAGCTACTCAAGGGGCTGAGGTGGGAGGACCTCTTGAGCCTGGGAGTTCGAGGTTACAGTGAGCTATGATCTCACCACTGCACTCCAGCCTGGGTGACAGTGAGACTCTGCCTCAGAAAATAAGTAAGTAGCTGACCCAGCGGAAGTAATTCTTCCTCCTGCCCTGGAACCCACGGGAGCTGGCAGCTGGGGGTGGGGGGGGCGGCCCTGGAATAGGGGCTGTGGCGGTACGCTGGGACCCAGCTGCGGTGGCTGCCGGGCTGACGAGAAACTGCTAAAGTTCCTGGGGAAGCAAAGTAGAATTTTTCATAAGAACAAAATGGATGGAGAGGAGAAAACCTATGGTGGCTGTGAAGGCCCTGATGCCATGTATGTCAAATTGATATCATCTGATGGCCATGAATTTATTGTAAAAAGAGAACATGCATTAACATCAGGCACAATAAAAGCCATGTTGAGTGGCCCAGGTCAATTTGCTGAGAACGAAACCAATGAGGTCAATTTTAGAGAGATACCTTCACATGTGCTATCAAAAGTATGCATGTATTTTACGTACAAGGTTCGCTACACTAACAGCTCCACTGAGATTCCTGAATTCCCAATTGCACCTGAAATTGCACTAGAACTGCTGATGGCTGCGAACTTCCTAGATTGTTAAATAAAATAAATTATAATAAACTGTTAACTCTTTTCAGTATTTAATACCTGTAGTTCAGTTAGTAATTTTTTCTTATATAGCATGTTGCCTGTATGCAGTTGAACTGTATAAAGTTCAGTGCAAAGCAGATTATCTTCTGTTTTTTGCATAGCAATCAAAGTTGAAATTCGTTTGCTACATCAACAAATTAAGGACATTTTCACAAACAGAAATAAACAAATATGCCAATTCGTAAAAAAAAAAAAAAAAGAAAAAAAAAAAAAAATAAGTAAGTAATGCCGGGCGCGGTGGCTCAAGCCTGTAATCCCAGCACTTTGGGAGGCCGAGGCGGGTGGATCACGAGGTCGAGAGATCGAGACCATCCTGGTCAACATGGTGAAACCCCGTCTCTACTAAAAACACAAAAAAGTAGCTGGGCATGGTGGCGCTTGCCTGTAATCCCAGCTAGTCAGGAGGCTGAGGCAGGAGAATTGCCTGAACCCAGGAGGCGGAGGTTGCGGTGAGCCGAGATCGTGCCATTGCACTCCAGCCTGGGTAACAAGAGCGAAACTCCGTCTCAAAAAAAAAAAAAAAAAAAAAAAAAAAAAAAAAAAAAAGCCGGGCGCGGTGGCTCAAGCCTGTAATCCCAGCACTTTGGGAGGCCGAGGCGGGTGGATCACGAGGTCAAGAGATCGAGACCATCCTGGTCAACATGGTGAAACCCCGTCTCTACTAAAAATACAAAAAAGTAGCCGGGCATGGTGGCGCGTGCCTGTAATCCCAGCTACTCGGGAGGCTGAGGCAGGAGAATTGCCTGAACCCAGGAGGCGGAGGTTGCGGTGAGCCGAGATCGCGCCATTGCACTCCAGCCTGGGTAACAAGAGCGAAACTCCGTCTCAAAAAAAAAAAAAAAAAAAAAAAAAGTAAGTAAAACAAAACTGATCGTGGGTAGACAGATGGTCCCAAGAATTACATTGTTTCACGGAGTCTATAAACCTGAAGCTTTATACAAACATTTAAAAAAGAATTTTAAAATGTTTAAAGGTTTTAAGGAGAAGGGTTTAGAGGAAGCAAAGGAGAGAGTAGGGTGAGGGAGGGGAACAGCTGGGGGGTGGGAGTCGGGGGTGGGGAACTGGCTGCAGCCAACAGGAAGCTCTGAGCTGGGCACGCTGTGTGACGCTTAGTGGCATTTTTGTCACTTTCTTGCAGTTCTTGGTGCCTTCCCCATTTTGTAAGGGTTTTGGAGCTGGGTGGTGCTGATGTTCCGATAAGGATGAGGTCAGGCTTCTGGGGGCACTGTGAGGAGAGGGGGTCTCAGAATCCTGCCCTTGACTTATGGTGGGTGGGGAAGGGCAGGGAGGAAGGGGCTTATTTAGGCTGGTGCCCACCTGGGTCAAGCCCTCCTCGTGCCGCTGGGCCTCTTCTGTTGTGGGCTTGTGGGTTCCCGAGAAGTAGGGCCACAGATGGCACCGGCAGCCGCAGCCCGTCCTGCAAAGAAGCGATGGGGCCGGGCGCGGTGGCTCAAGCCTGTAATCCCAGCACTTTGGGAGGCCAAGGCGGGTGGATCACACGGTCAAGAGATCGAGACCATCCTGGTCAACATGGTGAAACCCCGTCTCTACTAAAAATACAAAAAAATTAGCTGGGCATGGTGGCGCATGCCTATAATCCCAGCTACTCAGGAGGCTGAGGCAGGAGAATTGCCTGAACCCAGGAGGCGGAGGTTGCGGTGAGCCGAGATCGTGCCATCGCACTCCAGCCTGGGTAACAAGAGTGAAACTCTGTCTCAAAAAAAAAAAAAAAAAAAAAAAAAGAAGTGACGGGAAGGCGTTGGTGAAAATCAGCCCATCCCGGGGGCTCCGCCCCTCGGATGGAGGCCTCTCTTTCACTTCTTTCCAGGTATGGAAAACAGTTTGGGGCTCCTCAAAAAGTTACGTGTAGCGTGACCTTGTGATCCAGCCATTCAACTCCTGGGTATACACCCGAGAAAACTGAAGGAAGACACCCAAACGAATACTTATTTTTAATTTTTGAGATAGAGTCTCACTCTGTCGCCCAGGCTGGAGTGCAGTAGCGCAATCTTGGCTCACTGCAGCCTTCATCTACTGGGTTCAAGCGATTCTCCTGCCTCAGCCTCCAGAGTAGCTGAGATTATAGGCATGTGCCACCATGCCCAGATAATCTTTGTGTTTTAGTAGAGATGGGGTTTCACCATGTTGGTCAGGTTGGTCTCGAACTCCTGACCTCAAATGATCTGCCTGTCTCAGCCTCCCACAGTGCTGGGATTCCTGGCGTGAGCCACTGTGACTGACCTCAGACAGATACTTGTACACCCATGTTCATACCAGCACGGTTCACAATTACCATAAAAAGGAATTTTTAATTCAACCGTAAAAAGGAATGGGGCTCTGACCCATGCTACAGAGCGGATGAGCCTTGGAAACATGATACTGAGTGAGAGAAGCCAGACACAGAAGGTCGCATAGTGACGATTCCATTTGTGTGAAATGTCCAGAATAGGCAAATTCATAGCCAGAAAGCAGATTGCTGGTTGCCAGGGGCTAGGGGAGGGGGAATGAGCAGTGACTGCTAGTGAGGACGGGGCATTCTGGAACTAGACGGAGGTGTGAGTGCTTAACTCAGGGAATATACTAAATGGCACCAAACCATGAACTTTTTTTCTTTTTTCTTTTTTTTTCATCTTGGGGGCAGTCGTCTTTGACTATGAACCATGCAGTTTAAAAGGGTCTATTTTAGCCGGGCGCGGTGGCTCAAGCCTGTAATCCCAGCACTTTGGGAGGCTGAGGCGGGTGGATCACAAGGTCGAGAGATCGAGACCAACCTGGTCAACATGGTGAAACCCCGTCTCTACTAAAAAAAAATACAAAAAATTAGCTGAGCATGGTGGCGCGTGCCTGTAATCCCAGCTACTCAGGAGGCTGAGGCAGGAGAATTGCCTGAACCCAGGAGGCGGAGGTTGCAGTGAGCCGAGATCGCGCCATTGCACTCCAGCCTGGGTAACAGGAGTGAAACTCCGTCTCAAAAAAAAAAAAAAAAGGGTCTATTTTATGACATGTCAACCTCACCTTCATTAAAAAAAAAAAAAAAAAAAAAAAAAAAGGGGCCGGGCGCGGTGGCTCAAGCCTGTAATCCCAGCACTTTGGGAGGCCGAGGCGGGTGGATCACGAGGTCGACAGATCGAGACCATCCTGGTCAACATGGTGAAACCCCGTCTCTACTAAAAGTACAAAAAAAAAAATTAGCTGGGCATGGTAGCACATGCCTGTAATCCCAGCTACTCAGGAGGCTGAGGCAGGAGAATTGCCTGAACCCAGGAGGCGGAGGTTGCGGTGAGCCGAGATCGCGCCATTGCACTCCAGCCTGGGTAACAAGCAAAACTCCATCTCAAAAAAAAAAAAAAGCCGGGCGCGGTGGCTCAAGCCTGTAATCCCAGCACTTTGGGAGGCCGAGGCGGGTGGATCACGAGGTCAAGAGATCGAGACCATCCTGGTCAACATGGTGAAACCCTGTCTCTACTAAAAATACAAAAAAGTAGCTGGGCATGGTGGCACGTGCCTGTAATCCCAGCTACTCAGGAGGCTGAGGCAGGAGAATTGCCTGAACCCAGGAGGCGGAGGTTGCGGTGAGCCGGGATCGCGCCATTGCACTTCAGCCCAGGTAAAGAGAGCGAAACTCCGTCTCAAAAAAAAAAAAAAAAAAAAAAAAAAAAAAAAAAAATAGGCTGGGTGCAGTGGCTCATGCCTGTATTCTCAGCACTTTGGGAGACTGAGGCGGCCAGATTACTTGAGTCCAGCAGTTTGAGACCAGCCTGAGCAACATATTGAGACCTCGTCTCGGCAAAAACTGCAGAAATTAGGTGGGCATGGTGGTGTGTATCTGTAGTCACAGTGACTTGGGAGGCTGAGGTGGGAGAATCGCTTGAACCTGGGAGGCAGAGGTTGCAGTGAGCCAAGATCGTGCCACTGCACTGCAGCCTGGGCAACAGAGTGAGACTGTCTCAAAATAAATAGATAAATAAATAAATAAAATAGACCAGACACGGTGGCTCACTTCTGTAATCGCAACACTTTGGGAGGCAGAGATGGGCGGATCACCTGAGGTAAGGAGTTCAAGATCAGCCTGGCCAATGTAGTGAAACCCCGTCTCTACTAAAACTACAAACATTAGCCGGGCGTGGTGGCGCATGCCTGTAACCCCAGCTACTCAGGAGGCTGAGGCGGGAGAATTGCTTGAACCTGGGAGGCAGAGGTTGCGGTGAACTCAGATTGTGCCACTGCTCTCCAGCCTGGGTAACAAGAGCAAAACTCTGTCTCAAGAAAAAAAAAAAAAAAAAAAAAAAAAAGTCTGAGCTTTTCACAGCTGTATCTCTGACACCTCTAAACACTTTAGTCTTCTCTTTCCGTTTTTCATTTCCTTTTCCCCACTTTTTTTTTCTTTTTATCTTTTTTCTTTTTTGAGATGGAGTCTCACTCTGTTGCCCAGGCTGGAGTGCAATGGTGAGATCTCAGCTCACGGCAACCTCTGTCTCTTGGGGTCAAGTGATTCTCCTGCCTCAGCCTCACGAGTAGCTGAGATTACAGGCACATGCCACTGCACCTGGATAATTTTTGTATTTTTAGCGGAGACAGGGTTTTACCATATTGGCCGGGCTGGTCTCGAACTTCTGACCGCAGGTGATTCGCCTGCCTCAGCCTCCCAAAGTGCTGGGATTACAGGCATGAGCCACTGCGCCTGGCTTGCTTTATTTTTTTTTTAAATAGTGACAGGGATCTCATTATGTTGCCAGGCTGGTTTTGGACTCCTGAGTTCAAGCGATCCTCCCGCCTCTGCCTCCCAAAATGCTGGGATTGCAGGCGTGGGCTGCTGCGCCCAGCCTATTTCTTTCCCTTTTTGTCTCCTTTCCATTTTTTTTTTTTTTTTACACCAAAAGAGCAGTCTCTGATCCAGATCTTCACGGGAGGATGAGGCTATGGCCCTCAGGGTCAGTCCTGCGAGTGAGCAACACCTGGTCACCTCCCTCTCCACACCCTAGTCCCAGGCTCTGAGGCTTCAACCAGGTGGTGCAGGAAGCAAATGTAATTTCACCCCCAGCCCTACCAATATAGGTCCTTTTGCTGTTGCTTTTTCTACTTATGGAAATGGCCCTGGTTTCCTTTTGTGGTAGTGGCATAAAAGTTCCTTCCCAAATAAATTCATTTAAGAATTTTTTTTTTTTTTTAAAGGAAAAGCAAGTTGATTGACGGAAAAATCTGTGGTCCAGGGAGATGTTCCAAATCCTGGAGGTGGAAAGGAATGAATGACGTTTGTGGGCTCGCAGATCAACTCCCCGCAGCGGGGGTGATGTCGCTGCAGCCAAAATTGTCCTCTGTGCGGTGCTACGGTGAGTCAGGGGGATTGGGGCCCCTCTGGGAGGGCGGCAAGAGTCATTTTTGAGTGTATAAGGAGGCATTTTTCTGAGAGCGTTTCCTGTCAGTACCTTCCTATCTAGGGGTGAAGGTGTCACTAGGACTTCCTGGGGCCTTTGGTGTGGGTCTTAGTGACAAAGTTCAGTGGCAATTTGGCATTCCCCTAGTGGAATTGTCACTCCCACCGCCGCCTCTCATGTCCAGCTTCTGTCTGGTTTGAGGAGCCCACCCCAGTTACCCCGAGGCCTGCCTGTCACCCACGAGGCCAGGCAGCCCTGACATTGGCAAGAAGACTGACACCCACGCTCTGCGCTTCCTTTGAAACAGAGTCGTTAAAATTCCAGGCTAGACAATTGGCCAATAGGCCCGTGAAAAGAAGCTCCGCTGGATATCGTGGCTCACGCCTGTAATCCCCACAGCTGAGGCGGGCAGAACACCTGAGGTCAGGAGTTCAAGACCAGCCTGACCAACATGGAGAAACCCTGTCTCTACTAAAAATACAAAATTAGTCGGGCATGGTGGCGGATGCCTGTAATCCCAGCTGAGGCAGGAGAATCACTGGAATCTGGGAGGTGGAGGTTGTGGTGAGTTGAGATCATGCCATTGCACTCCCGCCTGGGCAGCAAGAGTGAAACTCTGTCTCAGAAAAAAAGAAAGAAAGGAAAGGAGGGGAAGGGGAAGGAAAGGGAAGAAAAGGAAAGGAGGCTCAGAGTCACAATCATCAGAGAAATGCATATCAAAACCCCAGGCCAGGTGCAGTGGCTCACACCTGTAATCCCAGCACTTTGGGTGCTGGGTGGATCACGAGGTCAAGAGATCGAGACCATCTTGGCCAACATGGTGAAACCCTGTCTCTACTAAACATACAAAAATTAGCTGGGCATGGTAGTGCGCTCCTGTAATCCCAGCTACTTGGGAGGCTGAGGCAGGAGAATCACTTGAACCCAGGAGGCAGAGGTTGCAGCGAGCCAAGATCGCGCCACTGCACTCCAGCCTGGTGACAGAGACTCCATCTCAAAACAAAAACAAAACAAAAATTAGCCGGGCGTGGTGGTGGGTGGGTCTGTAGTCCCAGCTGCTCGGGAGGCTGAGGCAGGAGAATCACTTGAACCGGGGAGGTGGAGGTGGAGTTTGCAGTGAGCGAAAATCATGCCACTGTACTTCAGCCTGGGTGACAGAGCCAGACTCCATCTTAAAAAAAAAAAAAAAATTAAACATAGAATTGTCACATGATCCATCAGTTCTACTTCTGTGTATACACTTCAGTTCTCTTCTGAGAACTGAAAGCAAGGTTCAAAGAGACATCCATGTCCACAGCAGCATTATTTACAATAGTCTAAGTCGAAAGCAACTGGTTTCCATGGATGGATGAATGGGTAAACAAAGTGTGGTCCATCGACACGGTGGACTATTACTCAGCCTTAAAGAGGAAGGAAATTCTGGTACATGTAACACGAATGCACCTCAAGGACATTATGCTAAGTGAAATCAGCCTGCCACAAAAGAACAAATACCGCATGATCACATTTATAGGCAGTAACAAAACTAGCCAAATTCATAGAAACAGAAAGTAAAATTGTGGTTTCCAGGAACCCGAGGGAGGAGGAACAGGGACTGTTTCGTGGATACGAAGAAGTTTTAGTTTTGCAAGATGACAAAGTTCTGGAGATGGACAGTGGTGACGGTGCAACTGTGTGTTTTTTTTTTCTGTGTTTTGTTTTGTTTTGAGACATGTCTCACTCTGTTGCCCAGGCTGCAGTGCAATCGCACAAGCTCGGCTCACCGCAACCTCCACCTCATGGGTTCAAGTGATTCTCGTGCCTCAGCCTCCCAAGTAGCTGGGATTACAGGCGTTGCACACGACTCCTGGCTAATTTTTGTATTTTTAGGAGAGACAGGGTTTCACCGTGTTAGCCAGGCTGGTCTCAAACTCCTGATCTCAGAAGATCCGCCCACCTTGGCCTCCTGAAGTGCTGGGATTACAGGTGTGAGCCACTGTGCCCAGCTGAGAATTTTCTTTTTCTTTCTTTTTTTTCTTGAGATAGAGTCTCGCTGGGCGCTGTGGCTCACGCCTGTAATCCCAACTCTTAGGGAGGCAGAGGCGGGAGGATAGCTTGATCCCAGGAGTTCGAGACCTGCCTGGGCAATATAGCGAGACCCCGTTCTCCACAAAAAGAAAAACAAAAACAAAAACAAAAAGAGGTAGAGTCTCACTCTGTCACCCAGGCCGAAGTGCAGTGGCGTGATCTTGGCTCACTGCAACCTCCACCTCCCAGGTTCAAACAATTCTCCTGTCTCAGTCTCCTGAGTAGCTGAGACTTCAGGTGCATACCACCATGCATGGCCAATTTTTATATTTTTAGGAGAGATGGGGTTACACCATATTGGTCAGGCTGGTCTCTAACTCCTGATCTCAGGTGATCCACCTGCCTCGGCCTCCCAAAGTGATAGGATTACAGGTGTGAGCCACCACTCCCAGCCTGATAATTTTCTTAATGTAACTGAACTGTACACTTAAAATTGTTAAGATGAAACATTTCGTGTCATGTGTATTTTGCCACAAAAGTTTTCCAGGCTGGAGGCCAGGCACAGTGGCTCACTTTGGCAGGCCGAGGCAGGAGGATCACTTATGGCTGGAAGTTTGAGACCGGCTGGGGCAACATAGGGAGACCTGCCCCCATCTCTACGAAAAAAGTTTAAAAATTACCCAGACCTGATGGCACATGCCTGTGGTCTCAGCTACTCGGGAAGCGGAGGCAGGAGGATCGCTTGAGCCCAGGAGGTAGAGGCTGCAGTGAGCTATGGTTGCACCACTGCACTTTGACAAGATCCTGTCCAAAAAAAAAAAAAAAAAAAAAAAAGGCTGGACAGGTGTCTCATGCCTGTAATCCCAGCACTTTGGGAGGCTGAGGTGGGTGGATCAGCTGAGGTCTGGAGTTCAAGACCAGCCTCACTAACATGGTGAAACTCCATCTCTGCTAAAAATACAAAATTAGCCTGGCATAGTGGTGCATGCCTGTAATCCCAGCTACTCGGGAGGCTGAGGCAGGAGAATCACTTGAACCTGGGAGGCGGAGTTTGTGGTGAGCCGAGATCACACTACTGCACTCCAGCCTGGGCAGCAAAAGCAAAACTCTATCTCAAAAAAAGAAAAGAAAAGAAAAGCAAAATCCAGGGCTAGAGGATTCAGACAAGACTGGGGCAGGAATCCCAGCCAGTGGGTCATGGCAGGTGAGCCCTGTGTCTCCTCCACAGTAGGGGGTGATCAGGCCCTCCTTAAGTCCCAAAGCCTCTTACATGTCTCCACCTGGACCTCCCTGTCTACCTCCAGACATCCAACTCTTCTCTGGACCTCACCCAGGGAAGCTGCTATGATCACCGAGCCATTCACCAAGACTCCAGCTCTCTTTTTCCCTCCAGGTACAAGGTAGGGAGGCATTGCTCCACCCACTTGTGTGGCACATCACTTGCTCTGACCAATGGCATGTGGACAGGTATGACATGTGTCACTTCCGGGCAGAGGCTTTAAGAGCTGGGCAGAGCATGCTAGATTTTCTTTTTCTTCTGCCTTGGCAACTGGCAACATGCCAGATGGTGGCCGAGTGAAAGTGGAACCTCTGATGTTTTAAGCTCCTGAGATTGGGGGCTTAAAGCGACACACACCTGGGACTACAGGTGTGTGCTACCACACCAGGCTCATTTTTTTCCCAGGCTTGTCACTGCAGCAGGACTGAGCCTGCCTTGAGTCTGATGTGGCCGAAGAATCTGCGGATGTCACTCTGCTATGCATGCTGATGGCTTCACATCATTTAACCCTAGGGCTGGAATGAGAGGCAAGGTGGATGCTTGACTCAGGAACAAAATTTCAGGGAATGTCAAAGAACTCAAGAGTCAAGATAAATATTATTTTAATGTGATATTTAGTAAAAGTCAAGATTAATGCAAAACCATGATGAATAAAATAGTAACATTAAATACACACACACACACACACACACACACACGCCAGGTGCGTTGGCTCATGCCTGTAAACCTGTAATCCCAGCACTTTGGGAGGTTGAGGCGGGTGGATCACAAGGTCAGGAGTTCGAGACCAGCCTGGCCAACATGGTGAAAGCCTGTCTCTACTAAAAGTACAAAAAAATTAGCCTGTGGTGATGCTGCACACCTGTAATACTAGCTACTTGGGAGGCTGAGGCGCAAGAATCCCTTGAACCTGGGAGGTGGAGGTTGTAGTGAGCTGAGATCACACCACTGCACTCCAGCCTGGGCAATAGTGAGACTCCATCTAAACACACATACACACACACACACACACACACACATGTATATATAGAGAGAGAGAGAGAGAGAGAGAGGCAGACAGACAAGGTCTCACCCTGTCACTCAGGCTGGAGTGCAGTGGCATAATCATAGCTCACTGCTGTCTTGACCTCCTGAGCACAAGCAATCCTCCCACCTCAGCCTCCCAAGTAGCTGGGACTACAGGTGTGCACCACGACACCCGGCTAATCTTTTAATTTTTATAGAGATGGGGTCTTGCTATGCTGCCTAGACTGGTCTTGAACTCCTGGGCTCAAGGGATCCTTCTGTCTAAACCTTCCAAAGTGCTGAGATTATGGGTGTGAGCCACTGTGCCTGGCCTACTTTGTCATATTCTGTTGTTAGTAGCAAGCTATTGGGTCCAGCTCACACTCAGGGCGTCACACAGGGTGCAGACCTCAGGAGGTGGGCGTCACGAGGAGTCTTGGATTTTGCCTGCCTCACCCCCTCTCCTCTAATATCCTTATTTTTTATTTATTTTATTTTATTTTCCTCTAATATCCTAATATATATATATATATATTTTTTGAGACCTGTTACCCAGGCTGGAGTGCAATGGTGCAATCTCAGCTCACTGCAACGTCTGCTTCCGGGTTCAAGTAATTCTCCAACCTCACCCTCCTGAGTAGCTGGGATTATAGGTGCCTGCCACCATGCACAACTAATTTTTGTATTTTTAGTAGAGACAGGGTTTCACCATGTTGGCCTGGCTGGTCTCGAACTTCTGGCCTCAGGTGATCCACCCCCCTCGGCCTTCCAAAGTGCTGAGATTACAGGTGTGAGCCACCAAGACCAGTGTCGTGCGTGGACCGCCCGGATGGGTAGGCACGTCTGCCCGGGGGTCTCTCGACCTGCAAGAGGGTCCCAATACCTGGAAGAGGGAGTGCGCCTGAGAAAATAATAAAGACAGAGAGAGAGAAAGCGAGGCGTCTGGAGGGCTGATAGGCTGTGCCTAAACAGCAAATTTTATTTTTCAAATGCCAGGAATAAATACACTTTCTTGGCTTTTGGTTTACGTCATAGCAAGAGGAATGTAAATGTATGCCTCACATGGCCTATACAATAGAGAAGTCAAATACACAATGGTTGCAAGAGGAAATGCAAATGTATACCTTACATGGCCTATACAATTGAAAAGTCAGATACACAATCAGTGGTTGTAAAAAGTAACAGAATTTCCTGTAATCACAAAGCTTGTTTGCATCCAGACATTATTCCTCCTGGCTGCAGGTATCTCCGGTTTGATCTTGTTTTAGAACTGAGATGTGAAAAGGTTTTCTGGTTTTGCTTATCAGAATATCTCTTAACCGGATTCTCCTTTGTCTACTCCTAACTCAACTCAATTTCCCCATTCAGGAATCTCTGAGTCAGGAATCAAAGCCATCTCTTATGGTGGTATTTGCTTTGCAAATATCGACAGTTAAACCATTATCTAGGGTACAAGGCAGTCTGGTAAGTAAGGTTTAAGGATTATTCTTAAAGTCATAGAAAGGTTAAAAGCAGGAACTGGTTGCCGGTAGGGGGTCACTCGGTCTAGCAGCAACGCATAGTTTTAGGCCCAAACAATATTGTGGTTGATATTAGAAACTGATCATTCGTCTTTCAGTTCCTATATTCCGGATAGCTCGACTGCCTCCAGTAGGAAACTGTGTTTGGGATCAAACTCACCGTATAGTGAGACTCACGCCTTTTAGGGGTCTCACACGGGAGTGTTCCCCACAGACCAGTCTCATTTTTTTTTTTTGAGACGGAGTTTCGCTCTTGTTATCCAGGCTGGAGTGCAATGGCTCAATCTCGGCTCATCTCAACCTCCACCTCCAGGTTCAAGTGATTCTCCTGCCTCAGCCTTCTCGAGTAGCTGGGATTACAGGCATGCAGAACCATGCCTGGCTAATTTTGTATTTTTAGTAGAGACGGGGGTTTCTCCATGTTGGTCAGGCTGGTCTGGAACTCCTAACCTCAAGTGATCCACCTGCCTCGGCCTCCCAAAGTTCTGGGATTACAGGTGTGAGCCTCCGCACCCTCCCACCGCACCCGGCTAATTTTTTTTTGCGTTTTTAGTAGAGACGAAGTTTCGCCTTGTTGGCCTGGCTGGTCTCAAACTCCTGACCTCAAGTGATCCATCCGCCTCAGGCTCCCAGAGTGCTGGGATTACAGGCACGAGCCGCCACACCTGGCCTGAAGGTTACCTTTTAAGTGTTGATCACTTTATCTCCTCAGTAGCTAGAGCAGGGTCCAGGTGCTCAGAATTCCATAAAAAGCAGGTGAATTAAGGAGACTCTGGGGACTCTTCGATGGAGAAGCACGAGGGGCTGAGAGTGGGGCTGGGGAAGAGGAGAGAGCCCAGAGGCTAGAGGATGAGCGAGAACCCGGGAGGTGGGATGCCTGCCCGAGGCTCTGGCCACGCGCACAAGCCCTGCCAGGGTGCCTTGGGGCTGCCTGTCCCACTAAGGTAAGCTGGTCCCTCTGTGGTCACCCAGGAGGAGGCCTGCAGGAGCCCAAGAGCTGAGTAGAGAAGGAAAGCACTGGGGAGCCAAGTCCCTCGGGTCTGGGCTTCCAGGAGGAAGCGTGTGGGAGGCTGGGGTGGGAGGCTGGGGTGGTGGAGGGGTCAGGGCAGCTGGAGCCAGGGCTGTGGTCAGGCGCTGGCCAAGCCCCAAAGAAAGCCTGCAACGGGCAGCGTCCTCTTTGGCCTGGCCTGGGAAGACGCCTCCCTGCTGCCGGGCCGGACATAGCTCGGCATCTCCGGGAGGAATGTGACCCCCTCCGCACCCCCAGCCTCCGGATTTTTCCACATAAGGCTTCGGGGGTGCCCTTGCCGTCTGAGTTCAGGACAAAGGAATCAAAAGCACATGGGCTGGATTCCCTAGGGAGGAGAAATTCTGGAACTAAGACGCGGAGGAGGACAAAGGGCCCGGGGTGGGGTGAGGGTGTTGGGAGGGGGGATTGGGAGGCAGCGGAGAAGGTGCCTGGCTCGGAGTGGCCGTAGACGGGGGACATACCTCGGCTGGGGATGAGGGCCACTGTGGCCCCGGGCCTCCAGAAAACTCCCGGGACCTCTCTCAGCGGTATTTCCTTCCTACTGGCCAGGATGCTCGGGGCAAAACACTTGGAGTTCTCCGTGTCTCTGTTTTCTTTTCTTGTTTCCTTCCTTCTTTCTTGTTTCTTTTTTTTTCTCTTTCTCTCTCTCCCCTTCCTTCCCTTCCCTTCCTCCTTCCTTCTTTCCTTCCTTCCTTTTTTCTTTTCTCTCTTCTTTTCCGTTCTTTCTTTTTGACAGACTCGTGCTCTGTCGCCCGGGCTGGAGTGCAGCGGTGTGATCTCGACTCACTGGAAACTCTGCCTCCCGGGTTCAAGTGATTCTCATGCCTCAGCCTCCCGAGTCACTGAGATTACAAGCATGTGCCACCCCACCCAGCTAAGTTTGGTATTTTTAGCAGAGATAGGGTTTCGCCATGTGTACCACACTGGACTTGAATTCCTGGCCTCGAGTGATCTGCCCACCTCAGCCTCCCAAAGGGCTGGGATTACAGGCATGAGCCACTGTGTCTGGCCTCTGTCCCTGCTTCTGTCCCTTTTTCTGTCTCTATTGCATCAGCAAATCCTGAGGGTTCTATTTTCAAAATCTCCCCAGCGTCTACCGACTTTTCACTTCCTCCACTGCCCTAGCTGGTCCGGCCCCATCATCTCCCGCTTGGTCCAGTGCAGGCTCCTCTGTCCTCACCCACTCCACGCTGTTCTTCATTTGCTTCTAAAGAGATGTACATATTATTTATTTATTCTGAGACAGAGTCTTGCTCTGTCGCCCACAATCTCAGCTCACTACAGTCTCTGCCTCTTAGGTTTAAACGATTCTCCTGCCTCAGCCTCCCGAGTAGCTGGAATTATAGGCACCTGCCACCACACCCAGCTAATTTTTGTATTTTTAGTAGAGACGGGGTTTCACCATGTTGGCCAGGATGGTCTCGAACTCCTGAGCTCAGGTGATCTGCCCTCCTCCGCCTCCCAAAGTGCTGAGATTACAGGGGTGAGCACTGCACCCGGCCCACCCTGATAAGATTTTAGTTCTTGGGCCGGGCGCGGTGGCTCAAGCCTGTAATCCCAGCACTTTGGGAGGCCGAGGCGGGTGGATCACACGGTCAAGAGATCGAGACCATCCTGGTTAACATAGTGAAACCCGTCTCTACTAAAAATACAAAAAATTAGCTGGGCATGGTGGCACGTGCCTGTAATCCCAGCTACTCAGGAGGCTGAGGCAGGAGAATTGCTTGAACACAGGAGGCGGAGGTTGAGGTCAGACGAGATGGTGCCATTGCACTCCAGCCTGGGTAACAAGAGCGAAACTCCGTCTCAAAAAAAAAAAAAAAAAAGATTTTAGTTCTTGAACTTGCTCCCTGTCCCCGGTGAGAATGTCAGCCCCATGATTTTTGTCTGTTTCATTTCCCGCTGTGCCTCCAGGGCTCAGAACAGGGTCAGGCCCTGCAGGAACTCGTTGAGTCAAGAGATTGGTTGGTGACAAGCCCATAGCCAAATTTTTAAGGCAACTTTTTTTTTTTTTTTTGAGACAGAGTCTCGCTCTGTCACCCAGGCTGGAGTGCAGTGGCACCATCTTGGCTCACTGCAACCTCTGCCTCCTGGGTTCAAGCGATTCTCCTGCCTCAGCCTCCCGAGTAGCTGGGATTACAGGCATACGCCACCACACCCAGCTAATTTTTGTATTTTAATAGAGACAGGGTTTCACCATGTTGGTCAGGCTGGCCTGGAACTCCTGACGTCGTGATCCGCCCGCCTCGGCCTCCCAAAGTGCTGGGATTACAGGTGTGAGCCACTGCATCGGCCACAGCAACATTTTTATAGCCTTATTGAGGCATAACTTATAGAATATAAGTTGCCCATTACAAACTTACAGTTAGAAGATTTTTAGTAAACTCACCTAGTGATTCAAGTATTTCCACAATCCAGTGTGTGAGGAACACTTCAATTACCCCCAATCTGACATGTGCCATTCATTCTCCCAGCCTCCGCCCCAGGTAACCCCTGGTCTGCTTTCCGTCTCTAGAGCGCTGCCTTTTCTAGACATTTCATATAAATGGAATCATACGATGTGTAATGTTTCGTGTCTGGCTTGTTTAACTCAGCATGATGTTTTTGAGGTTTATCACCTTGCTGTGATTATCAGTAGTCTGTTGCTTTCTATTGCTAACTAGGGTTTCCTTGCATGGGGGGACCACAGCTGTTTGTCTATTCATCTGTTGATGGACACTTGAATTTGTCCATTTAAAAAGAGGCTGAAGCATAAAAGATGATTTAAAGGATTCACTTAGGGCCAGGCACGGTGGCTTACACCTGTCATCCCAACACTTTGGGAGGCTGAGGCAGGAGGATCACTTGAGCTCAGGCGTTGGAGATCAGCTTAGGCAACATGGCAAAACTCCGTCTCTATAAAAAATACAAAAAAATTCAGCTGCGCACAGTGGCTTACGTCTGTCAGCCCAACACTTTGGGAGGCCAAGGCGGGCGGATCACAAGGTTAGGAGTTTGAGATCAGACTGGCCAACATGGTGGAACCTTGTCTCGACTAAAAATACAAAAATTAAGTGTGGTGGCACACGCCTGTAGTCCCAGCTACTCAGGAGGCTGAGGCAGGAGAATCGCTTGAACCCAGGTGGTGGAGGTTGCAGTGAGCTGAGATTGCACCACTGTACCCCAGGTGGGCAACAGAACGAGACTCTGTCTCAAACAAACAAAATAAAAATTAATTGGGTGTAGTGGCATATGCCTGTGGTTCCCAGCTACTTGGGAGGCTGAGGTGGAAGGATCACTTGAGCCCAGGAGTTCAAGGCTGCAGTGAGCTACAATCTCAACATTACACACCAGCCTGTGTGACAGAAATAGACCCCATCTTAAAAAAAGAAACTCCAAAACCCAACTTAGCCAGGTGCGGTGGTGTGTACTTGTAGTCCTAGAGACTTGGGAGGCTAAGGTGGGAGGCTGACTTGACCCAGGAGGTCAAGGCTGCAGTGAGCTATGATTGCACCACTGCCCTCCAGCCTGGGTGACAGAGACCCCGTTTCAAAAATACAAAATACAAAATAAATCTTAGCTTTCTAAGAGATGCATGAAGTGGTATCTCCATACAAAAAAAAAAAAAAAAAAGTGTGTTTTTTTTTTTTGAGACGGAGTTTCGCTCTTGTTACCCAGGCTGGAGTGCAATGGCGCGATCTCGGCTCACCGCAACCTCCGCCTCCTGGGTTCAGGCAATTCTCCTGCCTCAGCCTCCTGAGTAGCTGGGATTACAGGCACGCGCCACCACGCCCAGCTAGTTTTTTGTATTTTTAGTAGAGACGGGGTTTCACCATGTTGACCAGAATGGTCTCGATCTCTCGACCTCGTGATCCACCCGCCTCGGCCTCCCAAAGTGCTGGGATTACAGGCTTGAGCCACCGCGCCCGGCTAAAAAGTGGTTTTTTTTTTTCTTTTTTTTTTTTTTTTGGTTGAGAGGGAGTTTTGCTCTTGCTGCCCAGGCTGGAGTGCAATGGTGTGATCTCAGCTCACCGCAACTTCTACCTCCCAGGTTCAAGCAGCTCTCCTGCCTCAGCCTCCTGAGTAGCTGGGATTACAGGCACGTGCCACCACACCCGTCCAAATTTTTGTATTTGTAGTAGAGATGGGGTGTCTCCATGTTGGTCAGGCTGGCCTAGAACACCCAACCTCAGGTGATCCACCCTCCTCAGCCTCTTAAAGTGCTAGGATTACAGGCGTGAGCCACTGTGCCCAGCATCTCCCTGTGCTTTAATTTGCATTTCTTTAACAACTAATGACGTAGGGCATCTTTTCATATGCATGTTTGCCATCTAGATGTCCTCTTTGGTGAAGCATCTGTTCAAATCTTTTGCCCATTTTTAAACTGGGATTTTTTTTCTTCTTATTGTTGAGCTCTGTATATATTCTTATAAAAAGAGTTTTTATTTTGAGAATTCTTTATATATTCTGGGTACACATGTTTTCAGAAAAATGATTTGAAAGTATTTCCTCCTAGTTGGTGGCTTGTCTTTTTATTTTCTTTATGTCTTTTGAAGAGCAAAGTTTTCATTTTGATGAAGTCCAATTCGCTCATCATTTTTTTTTTTTTACGGTTTGTGGTTTTGGTGACGTGGCCAAGAAACCTTTGCCTAACCCAAGGTCTCAAAGATTTATTTTTCTTTTTATCTTTTCTCCCAAGACCCAGTCTTACTCTGTTGCGCAGGCTGGAGTATAATGGCACAATCTTGGCTCACTGCAACCTCCACCTCCTGGGTTCAAGCAATTCTCCTGCCTCAGCCTCCCAAGTAGCTGGGACTCCAGGTGCCCGCCACCATACCTGGCTTTTTATGTTTTTTTTTTTTTTTTTTTTTTTTGAGACGGAGTTTCGCTCTTGTTACCCAGGCTGGAGTGCAGTGGCGCGATCTCGGCTCACCGCAACCTCCGCCTCCTGGGCTCAGGCAATTCTCCTGCCTCAGCCTCTTAAGTAGCTGGGATTACAGGCACGCGCCACCATGCCCAGCTAGTTTTTTGTATTTTTAGTAGAGACGGGGTTTCACCATGTTGACCAGAATGGTCTCGATCTCTCGACCTCGTGATCCACCCGCCTCGGCCTCCCAAAGTGCTGGGATTACAGGCTTGAGCCACCACGCCCGGCCGGCTTTTTATGTTTTTATTTTTTGTATTTTCAGTAGAGACGGGATTTCACCATGTTGGCCAGTCTGGTCTCGGACTCCTGACCTCAGGTGATACCCCTTCCTCGGACTCCCAAAGTGCTGGGATTACAGGCATGAGCCACTGTGTCTGGACTCATTTAGTTACTTTTTGTGTATGATTATGAGATAGGGTCTAAGTTATTTATTATTATTTTTATTTTTGTTTTTATTTTATTTATTTATTTTTATTTATTTATTTATTTATTTTTTTTGAGACGGAGTTTCGCTCTTGTTACCCCAGGCTGGAGTGCAATGGCGCGATCTCGGCTCACCGCAACCTCCGCCTCCTGGGTTCAGGCAATTCTCCTGCCTCAGCCTCCTGAGTAGCTGGGATTACAGGCACGTGCCACCATGCCCAGTTAATTTTTTGTATTTTTAGTAGAGACGGGGTTTCACCATGTTGACCAGGATGGTCTCGATCTCTCGACCTCGTGATCCACCCGCCTCGGCCTCCCAAAGTGCTGGGATTACAGGCTTGAGCCACCGTGCCCGGCTGTTTTTATTTTTTTGAGATAAAGTTTTGCTCTTGTTACCCAGGCTGGAGGGCAATGGCGCGATCTCGGCTCACCGCAACCTCCGCCTCCTGCGTTCAGGCAATTCTCCTGCCTCAGCCTCCTGAGTAGCTGGGATTACAGGCACGCGCCACCATGCCCAGCTAATGTTTTGTATTTTTAGTAGAGATGGGGTTTCACCATGTTGACCAGGATGGTCTCGATCTCTTGACCTCGTGATCCACCCGCCTCTGCCTCCCAAAGTGCTGGGATTACAGGCGTGAGCCACCGTGCCCGGCAATTATTATTTTTTTGCATGTGTATTTCCCATTCTTAGGAACGTTTAAAGGGGATTATTTCTGTTTCTGGTAAATCGAGCAGTGAGCATGTGCTCCCCTGTCTGTAATTTTCCCACTAGGGTCAGGGCAGGGCTGGAGAAGCAAAAACCACAGGTAGAAGAGACTGGCCGGGCACAGTGACTCACACCTGTAATCCCAGCACTTTGGGAGGCCAAGACAGATGGATCATCTGAGGTCGGGAGTTCCAGACCAGCCTGACTAATGTGGTGAAACTCCATCTCTACTAAAAATACAAATTTAGCCAGGGGTGGTGGCTCACGCCTGTAATCCCAACATTTTGGGAGGCGGAGGCAGGTGGATCGCAAGGTCAAGAGATTGAGACCATCCTGGCCAACATCGTGAAACCCCATCTCTACTAAAAATACAAAAATTAGCTGGGTGTGGTGGCGCGTGCCTGTGGTCCCAGCTACTCAGGAGCCTGAGGCAGGAGAATCACTTGAACCAGGGAAGCAGAGGTTGCAGTGAGCTGAGATCACACCATTGCACTCCAACCTGGGCAACAAGAGCAAAACTCCATAGAAAAAATAAATAAAAAATAACTAGAGGAGGCCAGGCGCGGTGGCTCAAGCCTGTAATCCCAGCACTTTGGGAGGCCGAGGCGGGTGGATCACGAGGTCAAGAGATCGAGACCATCCTGGTCAACATGGTGAAACCCCGTCTCTACTAAAAATACAAAAAAGTAGCTGGGCATGGTGGCGTGTGCCTGTAATCCCAGCTACTCGGGAGGCTGAGGCAGGAGAATTGCCTGAACCCAGGAGGCGGAGGTTGCGGTGAGCCGAGATCGTGCCATTGCACTCCAGCCTGGGTAACAAGAGCGAAACTCCGTCTCAAAAAAAAAAAAAAAAAAAAAAAAAAAAACTAGAGGAGACTTCCCAAACAGGATGTCGCCCAACCCTGGCAGGCTGAAATCCAGCCTCGAGGGTCCTTATCAGCAGTGCAATCACAGCTGTGACCAAACCCAGGCACACAGCCTGCTGCCCCCACACCCTGGACCTTCACTTTAGCTTCTGGCTTGAGCAGGGCTTTGATACTCAAATAGAGAAAGGTGACGGTAAGACCCCTGCAGCTTCTCGGAGAGGGCACCCCCTCCTCTGACGCCGTCACGGGTCCTTCCTCTCCAGGACCCAGCTTCCCTCCTGGTCACCCCACCACCGCCCTAGCCATAGCCTGTTTCCACCTATCTAGAGAGGAGGAAACGAAAACACTCCTGCCAGCCTGGCCTGAGCGTGTCCTGGGATATGGTGGGGGTGGGGGCTTCCCGACTCCTGGGAAGGGGAATTCTGGGGTGGCCTGTCCTCCCAGCTCCTCACCCCACTGGTGCCTCTCCCTCTGAATCCTGGGAAGAGACCAAAAAACCAACCGCAGGGAGATACAAAATCTCTTCCTGTATCTGTCGCTGCTGTTTTGCTGGTCTGGCCACCTGTTTCTGTGAGCACCTGAATCTCTTCAGACCAAGTTCGGCCTCTCCCCAGAACCCTCTATGGCTCCCACCTCACCCAGTAAAATCCAGTCTTCCCCAAGGCCCACTCGGCTTAGCTGTGTAGTTTGCTCTGTCACCCCCAGCTCTTGGCCCCTCATTCACTTTGCTCCAGCCACACAGCTGTTGCCCAAATAAATATACCAGGCCCAGTCCAGCCTCAGAGCCTTGGCAAGCGCTGTGCCCTCTGCCTGGAACACCTTTCCTCGAGATATATATATATATATTTTTTTTTAGTTTTTTATTGTTTTTTCAAGACAGTTTTGCTCTGTCGCCCAGGCTGGAGTGCAGTGGCGTGATCTCAGCTTACCGCAACCTCCGCCTCCTGGGTTCAATGAATTCTCCTGCCTCAGCCTCCCAAGTAGCTGGGACTACAGGCGCCCGCCACCACATCCGGCTAATTTTTGTATTTTTAGTAGAGACAGGGTTTCATCACGTTGCCTGGGCTGGTCTCCAACTCTTGACCTCAAGTGATCTGCCTGGCTTGGCCTCCCAAAATGCTGGGATTACAGACGTGAGCCATGGCACCAGCTTTCTTAGAATCCTCCTGCCAGCCCTGCCTGAGTGTTTCCTAGAATATGGTGGGGGTGGGGGTTCCCTGACTCCTGGGAAGGGGAACTCTGGGGTGGCCTCCTTGGCCAGAAGATCTCAAACCACTGGACCTCCATGGCCACCACAGTCAGGGTCCGGAACTCTAGGGGGCTTTTGTCATCACCCCCATTTCACAGATGAGGAAACACCTCCCTGACTCACCCGGCCAAGATCTAAACAAGGCAATTTACGTAAGAGAGAGAGAAGTGTGGCCAGTGGTTATGGCTCCTGCCTGTAATCCCAGCACTTTGGGAGGCAGAGGCAGAAGGATCTTGTTTTTTTTTTTGAGACGGAGTTTCGCTGTTGTTACCCAGGCTGGAGTGCAATGGCGCGATCTCGGCTCACCGCAACCTCCGCCTCCTGGGTTCAGGCAATTCTCCTGCCTCAGCCTCCTGAGTAGCTGGGATTATAGGCATGCGCCACCATGCCCAGCTAAGTTTTTGTATTTTTAGTAGAGACGGGGTTTCACCATGTTGACCAGGATGGTCTTGATCTCTTGACCTCGTGATCCACCCGCCTCGGCCTCCCAAAGTGCTGGGATTACAGGCTTGAGCCACCGCGCCTGGCCCTTGGGAGGATCTTTTTTTGTTTTTTTTTGTTTTGTTTTTGTTTTTTGTTTTTTGGTTTTTTTTGGAGACAGAGTTTCACTCTTGTTACCCAGGCTGGAGTGCAATGGCACGATCTCGGCTCACCGCAACCTCCGCCTCCTGGATTCAAGCAATTCTCCTGCCTCAGCCTCCTGAGTAGCTGGGATTACAGGCACACACCACCATGCCCAGCTAATTTTTTGTATTTTTAGTAGAGACGGGGTTTCACCTTGTTGACCAGGATGGTCTCGATCTCTCGACCTTGTGATCCACCCGCCTCGGCCTCCCAAAGTGCTGGGATTACAGGCTTGAGCCACCGCGCCCGGCCTGTTTTTTTTTTGTTTGTTTGTTTGTTTTTTGAGACGGAGTTTCACTCTTGTTACCCAGGCTGGAGTGCAATGGCGCGATCTCGGCTCACCGCAACCTCCGCCTCCTGGGTTCAGGCAATTCTCCTGCCTCAGCCTCCTGAGTAGCTGGGATTACAGGCACGCGCCACCATACCCAGCTAATATTTTTATTTTTAGTAGAGACAGGGTTTCACCTTGTTGATCAGGATGGTCTCGATCTCTTGACCTTGTGATCCACCCGCCTCGGCCTCCCAAAGTGCTGGGATTACAGGCGTGAGCCACCGCGCCCGGCGGAAGGATCTTTTGAGGCCAGAAGTTTGAAACTAGCCTGAGTAACAGAGCAAGACCCCATCACTACAAAACCCAACTTTTTTTTTGTTGAGACGGAGTTTTGTTCTTGTTGCCCAGGCTGATGTACAATGGTGTGATCTCGGTTCATCACAACCATCACCTCCCAGGTTCAATTGATTCTCCTGCCTCAGCTTCCCAAGTAGTTGGGATTACAGGTGCCCACCACCATGCCTGGCTAATTTTGTATTTTTAGTAGAGAAGGGGTTTCTCCATGTCAGTCAGGCTAGTCTTGAACTCCCGACCTCAGGTCATCCGCCTGCCTCGGCCTCCCAAAGTACTGGGATTACAGGCATGAGCCACCGTGCCCAGCCAACAAAAAATTTTTTAAAATTATATGGACATGTGGTGCATACTTGTAGTCGCAGCTACTTGGAAGGATCGCTTGAGGCCAGGAGTTCAAGGCTGTAGTCAGCTAGGAGCATACCACTGCACTCCAGCCTGGGCAACAGAGTGAGACCCTGTCTCTAAAATAAGAGAGTGAGGGTCAGGCGCAGTGGTTCACGCTTGTAATCCCAGCACTTTGGGAGGCTGAGGTGGGCGGATCACTTGAGGTTGGGAGTTCGAGACCAGCCTGACCAACATGGTGAAACCCCGCCTTTACAAAAAATATAAAAAATGAGCTGGCGTGGTGGTGCACGCCTGTAATCCCAGCTACTCAGGAGGCTGAGGCAGGACCTGGGAGGGAGAGGTTTCGGTGGGCCGAGATTGTGCCATTGCACTCCAGCCTAGCCGCTAAGAGCAGAACTCCATCTCAAACTAAAAAAAAAAAAAAAGAATTTTTTTTTTTTTTTTTTTTTTTTTTTAAAGATGGGGTTTCTCCATGATGATCAGGCTGGTCTTGAACTCCTGACCTCAGGTGACCCATTCACCTCGGCATCCCCCCAAAAAAAGAATTCTTAGAGTCCTTGGCCTACCTGGGACTTGGGGTCCTTAAGAATAACCCTTGGCTGCCTCTTTCAGGAAGTCTTCCTGGCTTGAGCTAGCCAGGAACCTCTCTCCTCTGAATCAGCCTGTGGCAGACCCGGCAAGTGTGTTTTCTGAGCGGACACTGGTGATTTCCCATCCTCCAGACCCCACCCAGCCCACCATGCCCCTCCTTGCAGGGAAATAAAAAAAAAAAAGCAAAAGGGAAAGGGAGGGGACATTTCTGGAAGGGAAAATATTTTGGTTCTCAGAAGGCACGAAAATTGCCTGATTCCCGACCAATTAGGGGTAATTAACCCTTCGCAAGGTAGTAATTAAGTCAGTGCCTCTGAAGCTGTAATTACAAGCTCCAAGAGGCTGCCCCCTCCCCAATAGCCAAGCAGCCCCCAGAACTGAGGCTAGGCTGTGGAGAAGGGGTGTGCCCCTTCTGCGATGGCAGGGAGTCGGGGACAGGACTCTGCTCCCCTCCTGGAGCTCAGCGAGACCCACAGCCTCTCTCACTGCCGCCCCAGGCAGGGATTGCAAGAGCAACGTTCATGAAACCCCATCTCTTTCCTGCAAGCCCCTTTTGGGGTTGTCAGGCCACATGGGGAGACTTTGCTCTTGAGGGTATGAAGGCAAAGGGGGCAGACTGTGCTGGGGTGCGTGCATGTGGCTGGTAACAACCTTTTTATTTTTTTGAGACAGAGCTTCGTTCTTGTTGCCCAGGCTGGAGTGCAATGGTTCAATCTCAGCCCACAGCAACCTCTGCCTCCCAGGTTCAAGCGATTCTCCTGCCTCAGCCTCCCGAGTAGCTGGGATCACAGGCATGCGCCACCACACCCGGCTAATTTGGGGTTTTTTTTGTATTTTATTTTACTTTATTTTTGACATGGAGTCTCGCTCTATTGCCCAGGCTGGAGTGCAGTGGTGCCATCTCGGCTCATTGCAACCTCTGCCTCCCAGGTTCAAGCGATTCTCCTGCCTCAACCTCCTGAGTAGCTGGGATTACAGGCACCTGCCACCACGCCTGGCTAATTTTTTAAATTTTCAGTAGAGGCGGGGTTTCACCATGTTGGCCTTGCTAGTCACAAACTCCTGACTTCAAGTAATTTGCCTGCCTCAGCTTCCCAAAGTGCTGGGATTACAGGTATGAGCCACCTCGCCTAGCCTTGCTTTTTTTTTTGAGACGGAGTTTCGCTCTTGTTACCCAGGTTGGAGTGCAATGGTGCCATCTCAGCTCACCGCAACCTCCGCCTCCTGGGTTCTGGCAATTCTCCTGCCTCAGCCTCCTGAGTAGCTGGGATTACAGGCACGCACCACCATGCCCAGCTAATGTTTTGTATTTTTAGTAGAGACGGGGTTTCAGCATGTTGACCAGGATGGTCTCGATCTCTCGACCTTGTGATCCACCCTCCTTGGCCTCCCAAAGTGCTGGGATTACAGGCGTGAGCCACCGTGCCCGGCCCCAGCCTTGCTTTTTTATATTTTTAGTACAGACGGGGTTTCATCATATTGGCCAGGCTGATCTTGATCTACCTGCCTTGGCATCCCAAAGTGCAGGGATTACAGGTGTGGGTCACTGTACCCTGCCGTGTTTTTTTCTTTTTTGAGACAGAATCTTGCTCTGTCGCCCAGGCTGGAGCACAATGGTGCAGTCTCAGCTCACTGCAACCTCTGCCTCCCAGGTTCAAGCAACTCTCCTGCCTCAGCCTCCTGAGTAGCTTGGATTACAGTGGCCTGCCACCACGCTCTGCTAATTTTTGTATTTTTAGTAGAGATGGGATTCCACCATGTTGGCCAGGCTGGTCTCAAACTCCTGACCTCAAGTGATCCGCCCAACTCAGACTCCCAAAGTGCTGGGATTACAGGCTTGACCCACCGCGCCCGGCCTTTTTTTGGTATTTTTAGTAGAGACAGGGTTTTACAATGTTGGTCAGAGTGGTCTTGAACTCCTGACCTCAGGCACTCTGCCTTCCAAAGTGCAGGGATTACAGGCGTGAGCCACCCCGCCCAGCCTGGCTTTTAGGAGGTGACTCCTCGGGGGAAGTGAGGTGTCAGATTTGTCTCCAAAATAGTCCTTGACATTGAAACCCACTTGTCCCTCCGTCTCTCAGCTCTGGCCACTGTGACCTTTCCCGCTGTCCAACACCCAAGCTCCTTTCTGGCTCAGGGCCTTTGTGCTGGCTGCACCTTCCACTGGAAAGCCTGGTCCCGACTCCGCGTGGCTGAGGCTTTATTATTCTCAGGCCTCAGGGCAAGTGTCACTTCCTCAGATCCTGCTCCAACCTCTACCCACAGCTGGCGCGTCAGTTACATCCCTCTATATACTTTCTCCTTTTGATCACTCACTGCAACCAGCAGTGACCTTGCAGGCCATTGTCCTCCTGTCTCTTCTCTCTTCCAAGGACTGTAAGCTCCAGAAGGGCATGGAGGTTTGTTTGTTCGTTTTTTTTTTTTTTTTTGAGATGGAGTCTTGCTCTGTCACCCAGGCTAGAGTGCAGTGGCATGATCTTGGCTCACTGCGACCTCTGTCTCCCAGGTTCAAGCATTTCTCCTGCCTCAGCCTCCTGAGTAGCTGGGATTACAGGTGCCCATCACCATGCCTGGCTAAGTTTTGTATTTTTAATAGAGAGAGGGTTTCACCAAGTTGGCCAGGCTGGTCTCGAACTGCTGCCCTCATGATCTGCCTGCCTTGGCCTCCCAAAGTGCTGGAATTATAGGCGTGAGCCACCGCCTGGATGAGCCACTGCACCTGCCTTCTTTTTACTTTTACAGACAGGGTCGTGCTCTGTTGCCCAGGCTGGAATGCAGTGGTGCAATCATGGCACACTGCAGCCTCCACCTCCTGGCCTCAAGTGATCCTCCCGCCTCAGTCTCCTGAGTGGCTGGGGTTACAGGCCAGAGCAGGCCTGTTCTGTTTCTTCTGTGTACTCTAAAACCTGTAATGCTCTAGGTTTGCTCAATACGCACAGTAGGTGCTCAATAAATGTTGCATGAATATATGGATGACAGGTTCTATCCGGGAAATCGCAGCTGGGAAAAGTGGGATGTGGAGGAGAATTTAAGAGATGAGAGCTGCTTCCCAAACTCCTGGGGAGCCCCCCCAGGTGCCCTGGGTTGGGGAGAAACCGGGTTGACCATTCACTTCCCCGGGAGTCGCACGCACCTCCCCTTGGCGGCCCACAGGTGGCGCTCGCTCCCCGCACTGCAGCGGCGGGAAGCGGAGGTGGGAAAATCCGAGCGTTCAGCCCCTCCCCTGTCTGCCTGCCGGGGTCAGTTCCCGGCCTGGATGACGACGCCAAGCCCCGGGACCCTGCTTGCGGTCCCACCTCCTGAAAGAGGGGCTTTTTGGTCAAATGAGGGGGATCTTAGAATAGTGAGGGTGGCGGGCTGCAGCGCCCGGGCAGCTGAGGGCTTCCTCCTCCTGTCTGTCCACGCGCGTTCGGATTCCCCCATTCCCAGAGCTAGTGCAGCAGCTCCATGCCTGGGGGGGTGGGGGGAACGCGCTTACCATGTTCGTGTTATGCCTTAACTTTTTATAGGTTAGAGCTGGGTGCAGCGCTTGGTGTCACTGGGTCCTGGGTGCACATTTGTGGAACGGTGAATGGGTGAATCCCCGTTTTACAGATGGGGAAACTGAGGCTCGGGGAGGCGATGTGGCTCACACAGGTTCGTAGAGCCAGAAAATGGCAAGGCTGGGACTGGAGACACCAGGCCTGTGTGAGACAAGAGTCGGCCCGTTTTCGTTTGTTTGTTTGTTTGTTTTTGAGACGGGGTCTCGCTCTGTCACCCAGGCTGGAGTGCAGTGGCACAATCTTGGCTCATTGCAACCTCTGCCTCCCAGGTTCAAGTGATTCTCCCACCTCAACCTCCCGAGTAGCTGGGATGACAGGCCTGGCTAATTTTTGTATCTTTAGTAGAGAGGGGATTTTCATCATGTTGGCCAGGCTGGTCTAGAACTCCTCACCTCAAGTGATCCGCCCTTTTTGGTCTCTCATAGTGCTGGGATTACAGGCATGAGCCACCGTGCTTGGCCCCCTGCTCCAATTTTACAGCCAGAAATACCTTCAGACATCACAAAATGTCCCCTGGGGGACAGAGTCACCTTCATCGAGACCCATAGGTGTATATACTTCTGGGAGGTACACATAGGAGTCAGAAACAGACCCCTGATACAGGGATCGGAAGGCAAGTGGTTAATTTGGAAAATGAACACAGGAAACCTGAGGAGGGGAGAAGAGAGACGACAAGGGATATCAAACAGGTTGTCACCATGAAAAACTGGACCCTGATCCCTCCAGAGGTCTCCAGGAGACTGTGGATTAGGCATCTGCTGGGGAGGGAGCTGGGGTATTTATCCACCAACTTATTCCATCTCTGGCTCAGGGCTACTCCCAGGGATGTTAATTTCTCCCACTTCTGTCTCCTGGTCATGTACGCTGAAGTAATCAGGTCCCAGATGTGACCAGGGTGCGGGGGGAGATCTCTGCAGCGGTTTCTCTGCCTTTTTGTGCGGCTGTTCTGGGGGTCTCTGAGCTATGTGAGCCGGGCTGTGTGAGCCCACCCGGATGCCTGCAGCCGGCTGTGTGTGTGTTTGGTGTGCCAGTGTGTTTATCTGCCGTGCATGTGTTTGCGTCTGTATTTATCTGGCACGAGTGTGCTTGTCTTTGTTTTCCCTTCTGCTCCGTCTCCGCGAATGTGGGGGAAACTTCTGTTTTTAATCAGAGGCCAGGGAACTGTCTTACTGACACATTAACAACTGTGTTTTGTTTTATTTTTTATTTATTTATTTTTCTGAGACAGAGTCTCACTCTGTAGCCCAGGCTGGAGTGCAGTGTGGTGTGAGCTTAGCTCACTGCAACCTCCGCCTCCCAGGTCCCAGCTCAAGCAATTCTCCTGCCTCAACCTCCTGAGTAGCTGGGATTACAGGCATATGCCACCATGCCTGGCTAATTTTTGTATTTTTAGTAGAGATGGGGTTTTGCCATGTTTACCAGGTTAGTCTTGAACTCCTGACCTCCCACCTCCCAAAGTGCTGGGATTACAGGTGTGACCCACTGCGCCCAGATGCAACTGTGTTATTAATGAGGCCGATTTGATTTTTCGTACTTGCCCCGAGGTCTGAGTCAAGGCACCTTGCCCAGAGCCCTCCCAGAGTGTAGCCTCAAAGACCTGCCGGCTGCTTGTATGCCGAAGAGGGAAACTGAGGCACAAGGTGGCTGACGACAGTCAGGGAAAGGGAGTTAACACCTATTGTAAACTGATTATCTGCAAATCGTTTTACATGCGTAACTACCGAATGAGTTCTTATGTCTACTACGTGTAAGGAAAGGAATTGATGTTCCCATTTACCAGTGAGAAATTCACTTTCCCATTTACCAATGAGAAAGCTGAGGCTGGGGTGGGGCCAGAGCTCATGTGGAAGCTGATGGCTCTGGGTCTCCAAGGCCCATTTTTTTGTTCCTTTCAAATGGCAACCATTCTTGTGTGTGTGTGGTGGTTGGGGTGACAGGATATCACTCTGTCACCCAGGCTGGAGTGCAGTGGTGCAATCTCAGCTCACTGCAACATCTGCTTCCTGCCTCCCGGGTTCAAGAGATTCTCCTGCCTCTGCCTCCCAAGCAGCTGGGATTACAGGTGCGTGCCACCATGCCTGGCTAATTTTTGTATTTTTGGTAGAGGCAGGGTTTCACCATGTTGACCAGGCTGGTCTCGAACTCCTGACCTCAAGTGATCTGCCTGCCTTGGCCTCCCAAAGTATTGGGATTACAGGCGTGAGCCACCGTACCTGGCCTCAACTGGCAGCCATTCTTAAAGCTCTCCAGGACTGTTGGTCCTCAGCAGTGCCTCAGTTTCCCCTTCTGGTCACCATGAGTCCTTCCCAGCTGGCCCTAGGCAAACCAGCCCTCGGGTGTCTGAATAATCCCTGCTGCTTGGTGGGGTGCCGGGTTTCTTGTACTTTTCTCCTGGGTATGCTCCAGGCCCAGGGGCCTGGCTGGCTCTGTGAACACAGATATTAATTAGCATTAATTAATAACCTCCTATGCGGTGAGAGCCGCTCCAGTGGATCCTCAGACTCTGACATACCTAGAAACTGACTTGGGTCCTGGATGCGTGGGACCAAGAGCAGGGCCTACAGGCGACATACATCTTTTTTGTTTGTTTGTTTGTTTGTTTGTTTGTTTTGAGACAGAGTTTCGCTCTTGTTACCCAGGCTGGAGTGCAATGGCGCGATCTTGGCTCACCGCAACCTCCGCCTCCTGGGTTCAGGCAATTCTCCTGCCTCAGCCTCCTGAGTACCTGGGATTACAGGCACGCACCACCATGCCCAGCTAATTTTTTGTATTTTCAGTAGAGATGGGGTTTCACCAAGTTGACCAGGATGGTCTCGATCTCTTGACCTCATGATCCACCCGCCTCGGCCTCCCAAAGTGCTGGGATTACAGGCTTGAGCCACCGCGCCCGGCCCTGTTTGTTTGTTTTTTGAGATAGGATCTCGCCATGTTGTCCAGGCTGCTCTCAAGCTCCTGGGCTCAAGGGATTCCCCCTGCCTGAGCCTCCCAAAGTGCTGGAATTACAGGTGTGAGCCATTTCGCCCAGTCTACCTGGAAGATCTTAACCAGTCAGGGCTTCTCCCTGGCCCAATCTCGGGGGACTAGGCTGCAGCCCCCGTTTCTCCCTATGGCTATTTGCACTGAAAGAGACCCTCACTCCACTACCCAGGAGATGGAGCCAGTGGTCCCCCAAGAGGGCCCCATGGTCGCCTTCCAAGGCTCCAGTCCCTGCTCTGGCACCTGCCTGACCTCAGGCAAGTTGCTTACTCCCTTCTGCCTTGCAAGGTTGTTGGAATACATAAATGGCCAAGTGCGTTTCATGTCACACTCACGTCACGGCTCAGCAGCCACTGAGACCAGCTCCGCCTCTTACCTGCAGCATGATCTGCACACAGGACTCGATGTACCTGGGTATCAGTTTTCTGTCTGTAAAATGGGGCTATCTGCCCCATTTTACAGGTGTGGTGGCTCATGCATGTAATCCCAGCACTTTGGGAGGCCCAGATGGGTGGATCACTTGAAGCCAGGAGTTCAAGACCAGCCTGGCCAACATGATGAAACCCCGTCTCTACTAAAAATACAAAAAATCAGCCAGGTGTGGTGGCAGGTGTCTGTAGTCCCAGCTACTCAGGAGGCGGAGGCAGAGGTTGCAGTGAGCTGAGATCTCACTACTGCACTCCAGCCTGGATGACAGAGCAAGACTGTCTCAAAAAAAAGAAAAAAAAAATGTTGAGTCAAGTGCAGTGGCTCATGCTCTTTTCCAGGCTATAATTTGAGAGGCTGAGGCAGGAGGATTGCTCAAGGCCAGAAGTTTGAGGTCAGTCTGGGCAACATAGCAAGACCCTACCTCTATTACAAACAAACAACAAAAAGCAGAAAGCCGAGCGTGGTGGCTCATGCCCGTAATCCCAGCATTTTGGGAGGCTGAGGTGGGTGGATTGCTTGAGCCCAGGGGTTCAAGACCAGCCTGGGCAACATAGCGAAACCCTGTCTCTACAAAAAAATACACAAAATTAGCTAAGCATGGTGGTGCCAAGCATGACATGGATTGATTTCAGGAGTTCGAGACCAGCTTGGGCAACAAGACGAAACCCCATCTCTACCAAAAATACAAAAATTAGCTGGGCCTGGTGGCAGGCACCTCCACACCCAGCTACTCAAGAGGCTGAGGCACAAGAATTGCTTGAACCCAGGTGGTGGAGGTTGCAGTGAGCAGAGATCGTGTCACAGCACTCCAGCCTAGGCGACAGAGCAAGACTGTCTCAAAAAACAAACGAAGGCCGGACACGGTGGCTCACGCCTGTAATCCCAGCACTTTGAGAGGCCGGGGTAAGTGGATCACCTGAGGTCAGGAGTTCAAGACCAGCCTGGCCAACATGGTGAAACCCTGTCTCTCAGAAAACAAACAAACAAAAAAAAACAACCAACTGTATGTTGAAGTCCTAACCCCCAGTTCCCATGTATGTGAACTGATTTGGAAACATCCCCTTTGCGAATGTAATCATTTAAGTTAATGTGCGGTCCCATTGGACCAGGGTGGGTCCTAAATCTACTATGACTGGTGTCTTTATTTATTTACTTTTTTTTTTTTTTTTTTGAGACAGGGTCTTGCTCTGGCATCCAGGCTGTAGTGCAGTGATGCAATCATAGCTCACTGCAGCCTCAACCTCTAGGGCTCACGGGATACTCCCACCTCAGTCTCCCAAGCAGCTAAGACTACACGTGAGCACCACCATGCCTGGCTAATTTTGTGTATTTTTTGTAGAGACTGGGTTTCGTTATGTTGCCCAGGCTGGTCTTGAACTCCTGGGCTCAAGCGATCCTCATACCTTGGCCTCTCAAAGTGCTGGGATTACAGGCGTGAACTACTGTATCTGGCTGCAGATCACTTCTTTTTCTTTTTTCTTCATATTAAAATAAATTTTTTTTTGAGTGGGGTTTCACCATGTTGGTCAGGCTGGTCTCAAACTCCTGACCTCAGGTGATCCGCCCACCTCGGTCTCCCAGAGTGTTGTGATTACAGGCTTGAGCCACCATGCCCGGCCATCTTTCTTTTCTTTTATTTTCTTTTTTGAGATGAAGTCTGACTCTGTTGCCCAGGCTGGAGTGCAATCGCGCACTCTTGGCTCACTACAACCTCTGCTTCCCAGGTTCAACCGATCCTCCTGTCTCAGCCTCCCAAGTAGCTGGGATTACAGGTGAACGCCGCCATGCCCAGTTGATTTTTTGTATTTTAGTAGAGACAGGGTTTCACTGTGTTGACCAGGCTGGTCTAGAACTCCTAAGCTCAGGCAGTTCACCCTCCTTGGCCTCCCAAAGTGCTAGGATTACAGGCGTGAGCCACTGCACCCAGTAGATCACTCTCTTTTTGAGACCGAGTCTCACACAGTCGCTCAGGCTGGAGTGCAGTGGTGCGGTCTTGGCTCACTGCAGCCTATGCCTCCTGGGTACAAGTAATTCTCCTGTGACAGCCTCCCGGGTAGCTGGGAATATAAGCTCATGTCACCAAGCCCAGCTAATTTTTGTTATTTTACTAGAGACGGGGTTTCACCATGTTGACCAGGCTAGTCCCGAACTCCTGACCTCAAGTGATCCGCCTGCCTCAGCCTCCCAAAGTGCCCTGATTACAGGCAGAGCCACCGCACCCGCCTGAACTTCACATTTGAAAGCACTCTGCCAAGCTGCTCCCCAAAAGTGCCATGTGGGTTATACCCACTTCCAGCATTTATTTCAAATACACGTCATAGCTACCCAGCAATGCTGCATTCTGGTCATCATAGTGGTTTTGTTTAGAGTGAGAGAGGTGTGGAGGCTTTATTTTATTTTATTTTATTTTTTGAGACAGAGTTTCGCTCTTGTTACCCAGGCTGGAGTGCAATGGCGTGATCTCGGCTCACCGCAACCTCCGCCTCCTGGGTTCAGGCAATTCTCCTGCCTCAGCCTCCTGAGTAGCTGGGATTACAGGCACGTGCCACCATGCCCAGCTAATTTTTTGTATTTTTAGTAGAGACGGGGTTTCACCATGTTGACCGGGATGGTCTCGATCTCTCGACCTCGTGATCCACCCGCCTCAGCCTCCCAAAGTGCTGGGATTACAGGCTTGAGCCACCGCGCCCAGCTGAGGCTTTATTTTTTTTAAGAGATGGGTTCTTTTTCTCTCTGTCACCCAGGCTGGAGTGCAGTGGTATGATCATAGCTCAAACTCCTGGGCTCAAGTGATCCTCCCACCTCAGCCTCCCAAATAGCTGGACTACAGGCCTGTACTACCATGCTCAGCTCTTTTTTTTTTTTTTTTTTTTTTTAGAAATGGGATCTTGCTATGATGCTCAGGCTGTTCTTTTTTTTTTTTTTTTTTTTTTTTTTTTTTTGACAAAAAGTCTTGCTTTGTTGCCAAGACTGGAGTGCGGTGACATGATCTCTGCTCACTGCAGCCTCTGCCTCCTCGATTTAAGTGATTCTCCTGCCTCAGCTTCCCAACTAGCTGGGACTACAGGCATAAGCCACCATGCCCGGCTAATTTTTGCATTTTTAGTAGAGATGGGGTTTCACCACGTTGCCCAGGCTGGTCTTGAACTCTTGGCCTCAAAGGATCTTCTTGGCTCTGCCTCCCAAATCACTGGATTACAGTCGAGCGAGCCACCGGGCCTGGCCTTGCAGAGGCTTTCTTAACCTGTTCCTTGGCTGTTGACTCCCTCTCTGAGACGTGGTTTGCCTGAACTACAATGGGCCCAGGAGATCTAGGCTCTGGTTGATCTGAGAGATATCTCTGTAAGCATGGGTGGGGGAAGGGGTGTGAGGGAGGGAAGGACAGGTAGCCAATGAAGGGTGTTGATGAGCCCGTTTCCGCTGTGAACAACTCAGTTCCACTGGAGAATTGCTGAAACCAAATAGAGCATACTCCTCAGAGGGGTCCCACCGAGGTTGCGAGGGAGCTGGGACATTTATCCACCTACTCCCATCAGCCATTGTTCAAGGGCTGCTCCAGGAGAGTGTTTCTTTTCTTTCTTTCTTTTTCTTTTTCTTTTTTTTTTTTTTTTGAGACAGAATCTCGCTCTGTCACCAGGCACCAGGCTGGAGTGCAGTGGTGTGATCTCGGCTCATTGCAACCTCCGCCTCCCAGGTTCAAGCAACTCTCCAGCACCCTGAGTAGCTGGGACTACAGGTGTGCACCACCACACCCAGCTAGTTTTTGTTTGTTTTTGTTTTTGTTTTTTTGAGACGGAGTCTTGCTCTGTTGCCCAGGCTGGAGTGCAATGCTACGGCTCACTGCAATCTCCACCTCCCAGCTTCAAGCACTTTCCCTGTCTCCTGTCTCAGCCTCCTGAATAGCTGAGATTACAGGCACCTGCCACCATGCCCAGCTAATGTTTGTGTTTTTAGTAGAGATGGGGTTTTACCTTGTTTGTCAGGCTGGTTTCGAACTCCTGACCTCAGGTGATCCACCCGCCTTGGCCTCCCAAAGTACTGGGATTACAGGTGTGAGCCACCGCGCTTTCCACCCACCCAGCAGCCAGAGCCAGTTCTCGGGAGATGGTCGTTAGAAGCTGTGGGGTCAGTGTACTCAGGAGTGCTTTGGGGACATGAGTGGGTGTTGACATTCCGGGAAAGAGAAGACAGAGGAGAGAAATAATGAGTAAAGAATAGAGCATGTTCCAAGGGGGCGGGGCACAGTGGCTCATACCTGTGATCCCAGCACTTTGAAAAGCCGAAGCAGTCGGATCACTTGGGGTCAGGAGTTTGAGACCAGCATGGACAACATGTTGAAACCCTGTCTCTACTAAAACACACACACACACACACACCCACCCACCCACCCACCCACTAGCCAGGTGTGGTGGCGCGTGCCTGTAATCCCAGCTACTCAGGAGGCTGAGGCAGGAGAATTGGTTCAACTCGGGAGGCAGAGGTTGCGGTGAGCTGAGATTGCGCCATTGCACTCCAGCCTGGGTGACAGAGGGAGACTCTGTCTCAACAAAACAAAACGAAAAAGGAGTCAGTGTCCGGGAAAAAAAAGGAAATTAGACCAGGTCAAGATAAGGTGAAGAGGCTGTGGGTGGAGGTTGCCAGCATCCAACCTGGCAGCCAGTAGGCAATAAATGTTCTGTTGCTTCTCTCTGGTCCGTGGGGTGAAGGAGAGAGAGAGAGAGAGAGAGAGAGAGAGAGGAGAGAGAGGAGAGAGAGGAGAGAGAGAGAGAGAGGAGAGAGAGAGAGAGAGAGAGGAGAGAGAGGAGAGAGAGAGAGAGAGGAGAGAGGAGAGAGAGAAGAGAGAGAGAGGAGAGAGAGGAGAGAGAGAGAGAGAGAGAGGAGAGAGAGAGAGAGGAGAGAGAGGAGAGAGAGAGAGGAGAGAGAGGAGAGAAGAGAGAGAGAGGAGAGAGGAGAGAGAGAGAGGAGAGAGAGGAGAGAGAGAGAGAGGAGAGAGAGAGAGAGGAGAGAGGAGAGAGAGAAGAGAGAGAGAGAGAGAGAGAGAGAGAGAGAGAGAGAGAGAGAGGAGAGAGAGGAGAGAGAGAATGCCCTGGTGTAGTTGGAACCCCAGGCCAGGGAGGAGGAAAGCGGGGAGGGAGCCAGTGGTAATGATGCTGAAAAGTAATCGGGCCTTCTCTCTGGGAGGCGGTGAAACTCTAATTAGAATGAAAATGTAGTTTAATGAGGATGAAAACGGTAATTGTGCCAGGCAGCGCAGTTCAGAAGGGTTGCTTTCCCCTGGGGCAACTTGATGGCCTCTGAGGCTTCAGGCATGGGTGAGAAGGACTCAGGGCCCAGAAGGCAGAGGATTGTCAGTGCCTCTGTTTCCCCCCAGAGGGTTCTCCTGCATGGCATAGGGTAAGGAGCCTGTGCAGAGCCCCGCCTGCCCCTGGGGCTCGTTCCAGGTGTTCAGAGCCACGTTTTTCCATTCCACATTTTATTCCTAATAATAATACACCATCAGTGAAACCATGTCAGCAATGCCGTTTATTGAATACCTACTATGTGCCAGGTACCATTCTAACCTCTTCACAGATGCTAACAGGTGATCCTTAAAATTATGCTCATTTAGGGGCCAGGCGCGGTGGCTCACGCCTGTAATCCCAGCACTTTGGGAGGCTGAGGCGGGTGGATCACGAGGTCAAGAGATCGAGACCATCTTGGTCAACTTGGTGAAACCCTGTCTCTACTAAAAATACAAAAAATTAGCTGGGCATGGTGGTGCGTGCCTGTAATCCCAGCTACTCAGGAGGCTGAGGCAGGAGAATTGCCTGAACCCAGGAGGCGGAGGTTGCAGTGAGCCGAGATCGTGCCATTGCACTCCAGTCTGGGTAACAAGAGCGAAAACTCCGTCTCAAAAAAAAAAAAAATTATCCTCATTTGACAGATGGGGACACTGAGGCACAGATAAACCATAAGCTTTGGTAGGATATTTTAAAGAGTGGGTGAGGGCTAGGCGCGGTGGCTCACACCTGTAATCGCAGCACTTTGGGAGGTTGAGGTTGGTGGATCACTTGAGGTCAGGAGTTCGAGACCAGCCTGGCAAACATGGTGAAACCCCGTCTCTACTAAAAATACAAAAATTAGCCGGGCTCGGTGGCTCAAGCCTGTAATCCCAGCACTTTGGGAGGCCGAGGCGGGTGGATCACGAGGTCAAGAGATCGAGACCATCCTGGTCAACATGGTGAAACCCCGTCTCTACTAAAGGTGCAAAAAATTAGCTGGGCATGGTGGCGCGTGCCTGTAATCCCAGCTACTCCGGAGGCTGAGGCAGGAGAATTGCCTGAACCCAGGAGGCGGAGGTTGCGGTGAGCCGAGATCGCGCCATTGCACTCCAGCCTGGGTAACAAGAGCGAAACCCTGTCTCAAAAAAAAAAAAAAAAAAAAAATTCCAAAAATTAGCTGGGTGTGGTAGTGAGCGCTTGTAGTCCTAGCTACTGGGGAGGCTGAGGCAGGAAGATCGCTTGAACCGGGAGGTAGAGGTTGCAGTGAGCCGAGATTGTGCCAGTGTACTCCAGTCTGGGCGACAGAGCAGGACTCTGTCTCAAGGGAAAAAAAAGAAAAATGGGTGAGGAGAAAAGTGGAATATGGTAGAGATCTAGCCGGACATTCAAAGGAGGCCCAGATCAGAGGAGATGGGCAGCCTGGGTAACACAGTGAGACCCAATTTCTACAAGAATAATTTTTTCTTTTTTCTTTTTGTTTTTGAGACAGAGTTTCACTGTTTCACTCTTGTTGCCCAGGCTGGAGTACAATGGCACAATCTCAGCTCACCACAACCTCCGCCTCCCAGGTTCAAGCGATTCTCCTGCCTTAGCCTCCCAAGTAACTGGGATTACAGGCACGTGCCACCATACCTGGCTAATTTTGTATTTTTAGTAGCGATGAGATTTCACCATGTTGATCAGGCTGGTCTTGAACTCCCAAACTCAGGTGATCTGCCCGTCTTGGCCTCCCAAAGTGCTGGGATTGCAGGCATGAGCCACTGTGCCCAGCCTACAAATATAATTTTTAAAAAATTATCTGGGCATGGTGCCACACACTTGTAGTCCCAGCTATTCAGGAGGCTGAGGCAGGAGGATGACTTGAGCCCAGGAGATTGAGGCTACAGTGATTGCAGTGAGCTATGATGGTGCCACTGTACTCTAGCCTGGGCAACAGAGTGAGACTCTGTTTCAGGAAAAAAAAAAGGAAAAGAAAAGATGAAGGAAGATTAGATTGTTTGCCACATATATGGCAGACAAATCATTAAGAGCCTTAATATACAAAAAGCACCTATGAATCAATAAGAACATGCCAAATGTGAAATTGGCACAGGGCTTGAATGGGGGTTCACAAAGGAATGACGAAAGCTTAACAAACCTCTGCAAAGATGCCCACTCTGACCGTATAGCTGAAGAATCACCTTCACTTGTCATGCTTATGACTGTGAAGTTTTGGGAATGCACACTTGAGCATGGTCATTCATGGGAGTTTAAATTGAAACAACTTTTTAAAAAATTAGTAGAGATGAGGTTTCACCATCTCAGTCAGGCTGGTCTTGAACTCCTGACCTCAGGAGATTCACCCACCTCAGCCTCCCAAAGTGTTGGGATTACAGGCGTGAGCCACTGCGCCCAGCCCTCTAGCTTGATTTTTATCTCCATTAGCAGTTGTAGTGTATGTGTGTGCATCTTAACCTAGCACTTTGGGAGGCCAAGGCAGGTGAATCGCATGAGCCTAGGAATTTGAGACCAGGCTGGGCAATGTGGTGAAACCCCATTTCTACAAAAAAATACAAAAATTAACCAGGTGTGGTGGCATGCGTCTGTAGTCCTAGCTACTGGGGAGGCAGAGGTGAGAGGATCTCTTGACCCTAGAAGGTAGAGGCTGCAGTGAGCCATGATTTCATGCTACTGCGCTCCAGCCTGGGCAACAAAGTGAGACCCTGTCTCAAAAAAAAAAAAAAAAAATAGTGTATATGTGTGAACTCATGTATGTACATGTGTGTATGCGTGTGTATTTTCGAGACAGAGTCTTGCTCTGTCACCCAGGCTGGAGGGCAGTGATGAGATCTTGGTCACTGCAACCTCCTCCTACTGGGTTCAAGCAATTCTCCTGCCTCAGCCTCCGGAGTAGCTCGGACTGCGGGTGCACCACCAAGCCTGGCTAATTTTTTTTTTTTTTTTTTTTTTTTTTTAGACGGAGTTTCGCTCTTGTTACCCAGGCTGGAGTGCAATGGCGTGATCTCGGCTCACCGAAACCTCCGCCTCCTGGGTTCAGGCAATTCTCCTGCCTCAGCCTCCTGAGTAGCTGGGATTACAGGCACGCGCCACCATGCCCAGCTAATTTTTTGTATTTTTAGTAGAGACGGGGTTTCACCATGTTGACCAGGTTGGTCTCGATCTCTCGACCTTGTGATCCACCCGCCTCGGCCTCCCAAAGTGCTGGGATTGCAGGCTTGAGCCACCGCGCCCGGCAATTTTTGTATTTTTAATAAAGACGGGGTTTCACTATGTTGGCCAGGGTGGTCTGGAACTGCTGACCACAGGTGATCCACCCACCTCAGCCTCTCAAAGTGTTGGAATCACAGGTGTGAGCCACCATGCCCGGCTAGTGTGTGTGTCTTTGTTTATTGTGTGTAAGACCAGGCTGAGACACATGAGGTATTTGCCTCAGAATGGCTTTGGGTATGTAACTTTTTTCTTTTTCTTTCTTTTTTTTTTTTTGTAGAGACAGGGTCTCACTCTGCCACTTAGGCTGGTCTCGAACTCCTTGCTTCAAGCAATCCTCCCACCTTAGCCTCCTGAAGTGCTGGGATGACAGGTATGAGCCACCATGCCCAGGCCTTGGGTGCATAATTTAAGAGGGTATCAAAAAACTTGGTCATTGAGATAAATATTTTAATGGAATAAATTTTTAAGAATTAAGCCTGGGTGCAATGGTTCACGCCTATAATCCTAGCTCTGGGAGACTGAGGCAGGTAGATCACCTGATGTCAGGAGTTTGATACCAGCCTGGCCAGTGTGGTAAAACCCCGTCTCTAATAAAAATACAAAAATTGGCCGGGCGCGGTGGCTCAAGCCTGTAATCCCAGCACTTTGGGAGGCCGAGGCGGGTGGATCACGAGGTCAAGAGATCGAGACCAGCCTGGTCAACATGGTGAAACCCCGTCTCTACTAAAAATACAAAAAATTAGCTGGGCATGGTGGCGTGTGCCTGTAATCCCAGCTACTCAGGAGGCTGAGGCAGGAGAATTGCCTGAACCCAGGAGGCGGAGGTTGCGGTGAGCCGAGATCGTGCCATTGCACTCCAGCCTGGGTTAACAAGAGCGAAACTCCGTCTCAAAAAAAAAAAAAAAAATACAAAAATTAGGCCGGGCGCAGTGACTCACGCCTGTAATCCCAGCACTTTGGGAGGCTGAGGTGGGTAGATCATGAGGTCAGGAGATTGAGACCATCCTGGACAACATGGTGAAACCCCGTCTCTACTAAAAATACAAAAATTAGCCGGGTGTGGTGGTGCATGCCTGTGATCCCAGCTACTTGGGAGGCTGAGGCAGGAGCATCGTTTGAACCAGGGAGTCAGAGGTTGCAGTGAGCTGAGATGTGCCACTGCACTCCAGCCGGGTGACAGAGTGAGACTCTGTAAAAAAGAAAAAAAAAAAAAAAAAAAAGACCAGCCCAAGCAACGTGGAGAAATCCTGTCTCTACTAAAAACACCAAATTAGCCAGGCGTGGTGGTGCATGCCTGTAATCTTAGCTACTTGGGAGACTGAGGCAGGAGAATTGCTTGAACCTGGGTGGCAGAGGTTGCAGTGAGCATTGCATTCCAGCCTGTGCAATAAGAGCGAAACTCCATCTCAAAAAATATATATGTAATATATGTATACACACACACACACACAATCAGTTAGGCACAGTGGTTCACACCTGTAATTCCAGCTACTGGGGAGGCTGAAGCATGAGAATTGCCTGAATCCATGAGGCAGAGGTTGCAGTGAGCCAAGATCATGCCAGTGCCCTTCAGCCTGGGTGACAGACGGAGACCCTGTCTCAAGGAAGAAAAAAAAAAAAAAAAAAAAAAAAGAATGACTTTTTTGCAGTAACATGGTTAGAGCCGAAGGCCATTCATTACCTTAAGTGAAACTAAGCAGACACAGAAAGTCAAATGCGGCATGCTGTCAGTCCTAAGTGGGCACTGAAATCCATGCACACATCCACACACGGAGAATGGAAAGACCAACGAGGGAGACTCAGAAGGGTGAGGGGTAGATGATGAGAAATTTTTTTCTTTTTTTTTTCCTTTGAGACGGAGTCTTGCTCTGTTGCCCAGCTGGAGTGCGGTGGTGCCTCTCACCTCACCGCAGCCTCTGCCTCCCAAGTTCAAGCAATTCTCTTGCCTCAGCCTCCGGAGTAGCTGAGATTACAAGTGCCCACCACCATGCCCCGCTAATTATTTTTGTATTTTTAGTAGAGACGGGGTTTCACCATGTTGTCCAGGCTGGTCTTGAACTCCTGACCTCGTGATCTGCCTGCTTCAGACTCCCAAAGTGCTGAGATTACAGGTATGAGCCAATGAGCCCAGCCTCTTTTTTTTTTTTTTCTTTTAAAATATAGTAATGGGGTCTTACCATGCTGCCCAGGCTTACAACATGCTCCTGGGATCAAGCGATCCTCCTTTCTTGCCCTCCCAAAGTGCTGGGCCTGCAGGCCTGAGCCACTGCGCCTGGCCCTGGTAATTCTTGAATGGGGGAAAACGGCACAGACAGACCACTCGATGGTCCAGCCTCCAAAGGGCCCCCGCCCGCATCTTCCCCTCCAGCCTCTGGGACAAGGGGAATCTCAGTGGCTGCGACTTCTGGGGATGGAGGAGGAGAGGCATCCAGGGAGGGAGAGCTGAGCCCGGTGTGCGGCTGCGGAGGAGGCTCCGCGGTCCCCTCCCGGGGGCTGGGCTGGCGGGAAGGACCCCGGCTGCCAGGCAGGCAGAAGCGGAGCCTGGGAGTCTGCTATCGACCGCCTGAGCCACTGTAGGGAAGCTTTTAGATCTGCCCGCTCGTCCGGGAGGGGGGCAAGGGTGAGACTCCCCCCTGCCAAAGGGGGAGGTCTGGGGGTTTCCTGTCACCCCCACATGCTACCCACCGGCAAGGCTTGCAGGCCAGCCTCAGAACTGAGCCCAGAATCCGGTTGCTGGAGTTGGAAGTACTTTTCCTGGAACTTTATTGAGGGTTAATTTACATGCGGTGAAGTCCCAAGCCTGCTCATGTTGTTTGTATGCGGGACCCCATGCCCCCACCCCATCAAAGTAAGGAAAATTTCCATCCAGATGGCCCGGAAATCAATCTCCCTTCATGCGCTCCCCACCCACAACCACTCCTTTGATTTTTTTCCTTTCTTCCTAGAGACAGGATCTTGCTCTGTCGCCCAGGCTGGCTTGCAGGGGTGCAACCATAGCTCACTGCAGCCTCTGCCTCCCGGGCTCAAGGGATCCTCCTGTCTCAGCCTGAGTAGCTCGAACTACAGGCCGTCACCACCAAGCCAAGCTAAGTTTTGTATGTTTTGTAGAGAGAAACAGGATCTCGCTGTGACCCAGGGTGGTGTTGAACTCCTGGCCTCAAGCAATCCTCCTGTCTCAGCCTCCCAAAGTGCTGAGATTACAGGTGTGAGCCATTGGATCGGGCCCACTGTTGTGAATTCTTTGTGTGTGTGTGTGTGACAGTTTTACTCTGTTGCCCAGGCTGGAGTGCAGTGGTGCCATCCAGGCTCAATGTACCCACCATCTCCCAGGTTCAGTCAATTCTCATGCCTCAGACTCCCAAGTAGCTGGAGTTATGGGCACACGCCACCACACCTGGCTAATTTTTGTAATTTTTGTAGAGATGGGGTTTTGAAATGTTGGCCAGGCTGGTCTTGAAGTCCTAGCCTCAACTGATCTGCCTGCCTCAACCTCCCAAAGTGCTGGGATTACAGGCATGAGCCATTGCGCCCGGCTACTATTATGATTTCTATCCCCCTAGATTCACTAAACCTTTTGCAAAATTTCAGACAAATAAAATCACACAGTGCGGTCTCTCTTCCACTCAGCATCACACATCCTGAGATTTATCAACGTTATGTGGATCAGTAGTTTGCTCCTTTTTGTTGCCAGGAGTTGCTCCATCTTGGCCAGGCGCAGTGGCTCACGCCTGTAATCCCAGCACTTTGGGAGGCCGAGCTGGGCAGATCACGAGGTCAAGAGTTTGAGACCATCTTGGCCAACATGGTGAAACCCCGTCTCTACCAAAAATACAAAAATTAGCTGGGTGTGGTGGTGCGTACCTGCAGTCCCAGGTACTTGGGAGGCTGTAGCAGGAGAATCACTTGAACCCGCGTGGCAGAGGTTTCAGTGAGCCGAGAACGCGTCACTGCATTCCAGCCTGGTGACAGTGAGAGACTCCATCTCAAAAAAAAAAAGAATTATTGCATCCTATTGATGAGCCTTAATTTATATTCTCCTGTATAAAATAAAAAAAATCTGCAGATACAAAATCGTAAAATATTTATAAGATACAAAATATCTGTAGATATTTTGATTGTTTCCAGTTTTTTCAGCAATAATCAAACAAATCCACTATGAATATTTGCCAACAGGTCTTAGCATGGACATATTCTTTCACTTCTCTTGGGTGAATACACACCAATGGAATTGCTGGGATGAATGGTAAGTCTAATTTAATTTTGATTTTAATTAATTTATTTTTTTGAGACTGAGTCTCAGTGGCACAGTCTTGGCTTACCACAACCTCTGACTCCCAGGTTTAAGCAATTCTCTTGCCTCAGCCTCTTGAGTAGCTGGGATTCTAGGCATGTACCACGATGCGCGGCTAATTGTTTTGTATTTTTAGTAGAGACGGGGTTTCTCCATGTTGGTCAGGCTGGTCTCGAACTCCTGACCTCAGGTGATCCACCTGCCTCAGCCTCCCAAAGTGCTGGAATTACAGGCGTGAGCCACCACGTCCGGCCCTTTATTTATTTATTTATTTATTTAGAGACAGGGTTTCACCATGTTGATCAGGCTGGTCTCAAATTCCTGACCTCGTGATCCACCCACCTCAGCCTCCCAAAGTCCTGGGATTACAGACGTGAGCCACCGCACCCGGCCCTATTTTATTTTAAAAATTTTATTTATTTATTGTTTGGAGATGGAGCCTTGCTCTGTTGTCCAGGCTGGAATGCAGTGGCCAGATCTCGGCTCACTGCAACCTCCACTTCCCTGGTTCAACCAATTCCCCTGCCTTAGCCTCCTGAATAGCTGGGATTACAGGTGCCCACCACCATGCCCAGCTAACTTTTTGGATTTTTAGTAGAGACGAGGTTTCACCATGTTGGCCAGACTGGTCTCAAACTCCTGACCTCAGGCAATCTGCTTGCCTTGACCTTCCAAAGTAACTATTTTAAAAACTGTTTTCTGAGTGGAACTGGGCGCGGTGGCTCACACCTGTAATCCCAGCACTTTGGGAGGCCGAGGTGGGCCGACCACGCAGTCAGAAGATGGAGACCATCCTGGCCAACATGATGAAACCCCGTCTTTATAGAAAATACAAAATATTAGCTGGGTGTGGTGGCGTGCTCCTGTAGTCCCAGCTACTCCGGAGGCTGAGGCAGGAGAATCACTTGAACCTGGGAGGCAGATGCTGCAGTGAGCCATCACGCCACTGCACTCCAGCCTGGGTGACAGAGCGAGATTTTGTCTGGAAAAAAAAAATTGCAGCCCCCATCCTCAGCACTTCCTGTTTATCTCCCTTGCTTTATTTTTATTTTCTTTACTTTCGTTGTTGAACCTACCACCTATTTTATTTGACTAACTCACGGCCGCCTCCCCCACTGGAATGCTGTCTCTGTGAAGAGGAGGGACTTTGTTTTGTTTACTGAATTTAATGAGTTAATTTTTATGTTTATTTTTTGAGTTGGGGTCTTGCTCTGCCACCCAGGCTGGCCTGCAGTGGCACAATCATAGCTCACTGCAGACTCGATCTCCTGAGCTCAAGTGATCCTCCCACCTGGGCCTCCCAAAGGGCTGCGATTACAGGTGTGAGCCACTGTGCCCAGCTCAAAGGGGCCATTTCTGTTTTTATTTATTTATTTATTTATTATTATTATTATTTTTTTTTTGAGGCGGAGTTTCGCTCTTGTTACCCAGGCTGGAGTGCAATGGCGCGATCTCGGCTCACCGCAACCTCCGCCTCCTGGGTTCAGGCAATTCTCCTGCCTCAGCCTCCTGAGTAGCTGGGATTACAGGCACGTGCCACCATGCCCAGCTAATTTTTTGTATTTTTAGTAGAGACGGGGTTTCACCATGTTGACCAGGATGGTCTCGATCTCTTGACCTCGTGATCCACCCGCCTCGGCCTCCCAAAGTGCTGGGATTACAGGCTTGAGCCACTGCGCCCGGCCTTGTTTATTTATTTATTGAGGCAGGCTCTCATCTTGTCACCAGGCTGCAGTGCCGTTACATGATTATAGCTCGCTGCAGCCTCAACCTCCTGGTTCAAGCCATCCTCCAGTCTCAAGCTCAGATCAGCAGCTGGGGCAACAGACATCCGCCACCACACCTGGCCAAGTTTTTAAATTTTTTGTAGAGACGAGGTCTCACAAAAGGAGTTCAAGACCCAGGCTGGAGTACAATGGCGTGATCTTGGCTCACTGCAACCTCTGCCTCCCGGGTGCGAGTGATTCTCCTGCCCCAGCCTCCCAAGTAGCTGGGAGTACAGGCATACCAGCATGCCCAGCTGATTTTCATATTTTTAGTAGAGACAGGGTTTCACCATATTGGCCAGGCTGGTCTCAAACTCCTGACCTCAAGTGATCCGCCTGCCTCTGCCTCCTTAAGTGCCGGGATTACAGGCATGAGCCACCATGCTCAGCCTTTTTTTTTTTTTTTTTTTTTTGAGATGGAGTCTTGCTCTGTCACCCAGGCTGGAGTGCAGCGGTGCAATCTTGGCTCACTGGAGCCACCGCCTCCCAGGTTCAAGTGATCTCCTGCCTCAGTCTCCCAGGTAGCTGGGATTACAGGTGCACACCACCATACTTGGCTACTTTTTCTACTTTTTTTTTTTTTTTTTTTTTTTTTTTTTTTGAGACAGAGTTTCACTCTTGTTACCCAGGCTGGAGTGCAATGGCGCGATCTCGGCTCACCGCAACCTCCGCCTCCTGGGTTCAGGCAATTCTGCCTCAGCCTCCTGAGTGGCTGGGATTACAGGCACGCGCCACCATGCCCAGCTAATTTTTTGTATTTTTATTAGAGACGGGGTTTCACCGTGTTGACCAGGATGGTCTCGATCTCCTGACCTCGTGATCCACCCGCCTCGGCCTCCCAAAGTGCTGGGATTACAGGCTGGAGCCACCGCGCCCGGCTTACTTTTTCTACTTTTAGTAGAGACGAGATTTCATCATGTTGGCCAGGCTGCTCTTGAACTCCTGACCTCAAGTGATCCACCTGCCTTGCCTCCCAAAGTGCTGGGATTACAGGATGAGCCACCGCACCTGGACTACTGGACTGAATCTAAATATGCACCTGCTGCGCTCTCCTCTGTCCTTGGGGGATGGGGCTGCATCACAAGCTTCTGGTTTTGCAGTCAGACTTTGCGACTTGGAGTCCTGGTTGTCCTCTTCCCATCTGAGCTGAGCTGTCTTGATTCCTTCCCTCCCCGCCCCCATCACATTGCCATGGCTTTCACATCTTCCCAGGATCTCAGGAATTTTTTCAAGGACAGGAAATCCTCCTCCTGACCAAATATAGAACCAGCAAGCACTCACCCATGTCTGCCGAGCCTGGACTTGGGAGAGGTGGAGAACCGGGCTGAAGCACCACCCACCGGGGCTTTCTTGTTCCTTAGGCAGCTGCCTCTGGACAGCCTTGATGGGCAGAGGGGCTGCGAATCCATGACCTGGAGGTGCGGATGATCTTTAGCTCTGAACGTTGTCGTGCTTGAATCGCACCTTTGGGGGGCTTCTCACAGCCATCCCCGAACACCCCATCTGTAGGTGAATTAGCCACTGCGTGCAGCCCGGCAGACCCCACTCCAGCCCTCCTGTCCTTGAGCTACAAGCTAACGGGGAGACCCAGCCCCTATTCATGAAGGGTCTGTGAGTCCATATGTACCTGGGGAGCCCACAGGCTGGCTGTGTGTTGAATGTTTTTCATTTGTTCCATTATGGACTGAATTGTGCCCTTCCAAATTAAAATGTTGAAGTCCTTACCCCTAATGTAACTGTATTTAGACATAGGGCCTGTAAAGAGGTAATGAAGGGCCGGGCGTGGTGGCTCACACCTGTAATCCCGGCACTTTGGGAGGCCAAGGTGGGCGGATCACAAGGTCAGGAGATCGAGATCATCCTGGCTAACACAGTGAACCCAGTCTCCACTAAAAATTAGGTGGGCATGGTGGCACGCACCTGTAGTCCTAGCTACTGGGGAGGCTGAGGCAGGAGAATCACTTGAACCCGGAAGGTGGAGGTTGCAGTGAGCAGAGATCACGCCACTGCACTCTAGTCTGGGTAACTGAGTGAGACTCCGTCTCAAAAGAAAAAAGAAAGAGGTAATGAAAGTTACATGGGGTCTCATCAGAGTGAGGCCTTAATCCAATAAGACTGGTGTCCCTATAAGAAGAGGAAAAGAGGCCAGGTGCGGTGGCTCACGCCTGTAATCCCAGCACTTTGGGAAGCTGAGGCAGGTAGATCACAAGGTCAAGAGATCGAGACCATCCTGGCCAACATGGTGAAACTGCATCTCTATTTTAAAAAAAGAAAAAAGAAGAGGAAGAGATACCAGAGTTCTCTCTTTCTCTCTTCAAGCACACAAAAGGAGAGGCCGTGTGAGGACACAGCAAGAAGGGGGCCATCTGCAAGTCAGGAAGAGAGTCCTCACCAGGGGCCGACCCTGCCAACACCTTGCCCTTGGACTTCCAGCCTCTGTAAGTGTGAGACGGAAATACCTGTTGTTTAAGCCACTCAGTCTGCGTATTTTCTTGGTTGTTTTGTTTTTGAGACAGAGTCTCACTCTGTCGCCCAGACAGGAGGGCAGAGGTATGATCTCAGCTCACTAGAACCTCTACCTCCTGGGTTCAAGTGATTCTCCTGGCTTAGCCTCCCACGTAGCTGGGATTATGGGTGCCCACCACCATGCCCTGTTAATTTTTGTATTTTTAGCAGAGATGGGGTTTCACCATGTTGACCAGGCTGGTCTCAACCACGCCTGACCAGGCTGCCCGCCACCACGCCTGGCTAATTTTTGTATTTTTAGTAGAGCTGGGGTTTCATGTTGGCCAGGCTGGTCTCAAACTCCTGACCTCAAGCGATCCACCCTCCTTGGCCTCCCAAAGTGCTGGGATTATAGGCGTGGGCACCTGGCCCATCTATGGTATTTTCTTATGGTGGCCTGTGATGTTTATTCTATGTTATCAGCTTAACTGGACTGAGGGACACCCAAAGACCCGGTGAAACATGATCTCTGCATGTGTCTGTGAGGCTGTTTCTGGAAGAGATTAGCGTTTGAATTAGCAGACCGGGGAAAGAAGATCCACCCTCCCTAATGTAGGTGGGCTTCATCCAATCCATTGAGGGCATGGCTAGAACCAAAAGGCAGAAGAAGCTTGAATTCATTCTCTCCGCTCCAGCTGGGACATTGATTTTCTCCTGTTCTCAGACACTGGCTTGTTCTCAGGCATTTGGTCTCGGACCTGGGACTTACCCATCCGGTATGCAGGCCTCTGAGTGTGGACTGGAATCATACCATCAGCTTTCCTGGGTCTCCAGCTTGCAGATGGCAGATTGCGGGACTTCTCAGCCTCCGTAATTACATGAGTCAATCTCTCATAATAGATCTCCTCTGTGTCTATATATATCCTATTGGTTCGTTTCTCTGGTGAGCCTTGACTAACAAAGTCCAAGCTGGCGAAGACGTGACCCTCGAATCACTTCAGATCCTCTGAGGAGCGGGTGCTGAGGTGGTGTTGAAAGTACAAGAGATTCACGGGAGGAGACTCCCATGAGTGACGGAGGGGCAATGGGGCAGGAGCTGATTGCGAGAGCCGTCAGACAGCAATGGAAGTCTGAAGTCTGTGCAGGCAGCTGGGGAAGAAGGAGAACTGAGCAGTGTATCTTTGGGACACGAGCCACCCTTCATCTTCCTCTGCCCTGTTCCATGCCTAGGAGGCTGATATGTAAGAATCCATTCCCAGGTGCAGTGGCTCACGCCTGTAACCCAGCACTTTGGGAGGCCAAGGTGGGAGGATCACCTGAGGTCAGGAGTTCGAGACCAGCCTGGCCAACATGAAACCCCAGCTCTACTAAAAATACAAAAATTAGCCAGGCGTGGTGGCGGGCACCTGTAATCCCAGTTCCTCAGGAGGCTGAGGCAGGAGAATCACTTGAACACGGAGGGCAGAGGTTGCAGTGAGCTGAGATCACACCACTGCACTCCAGCCTGAGTAACAGAGTGAAACTCTGTCTCAAAAAAAAAAAAAAAAAAAAAAAAAATTAGCCAGGCATGGTAGCCCATGCCTGTAATCCTAGCTACTCAGGAGGCTGAGGCAGGAGAATCACTTGAATTCAGGAGGTGGAGGCTGCAGTAAGCTAGCACAAATTGTACTCCAGCCTGGATGACAGAGCTAGACTGTCTCAAAAAACAAACAAACAAAAAAAACAAACAAAAAACAAAGCTCTTGATAACTCTCTTGTCCTCTGGCTTCTGTTAGGTTCAGCCAATTGGAAGCCCCAGAAGAAGGTTAGAAGGCAGAGGAGAGAGCTGGGCCCTGCACGCTTTCCCGCCTTCCCTGTGTGATTGCCTGCGGTAAGCTGGGTGTGGTGAGGGGGGCCGGTAACCCCATCTACTGGATTCACTTTAGTAGAATCACTTTAGCAGGCACTCACTTTAGTAGAGACATGTTGAAACCCCGTCTCTACTAAAAATACAAAAATTAGCCAGGCGTGGTGGCACACACCTGTAATCCCAGCTACTCAGGAAGCTGAGGCAGGAGAATCACTTGAACCTGGGAGGCACTCCAGCCTGGGCAACAAGAGCAAAACTCTGTCTCAAAAAAAAAAAAAATTTTTTTTTTGTTCTAATTTACAAAAAGGCAGCACAGGTAGCAGCAGGCAGGGGTCCCCATGCAGCCACTTGAATAAAGTCTTGCTTTCCCAGCAGGGGCATTGGATGGGGTCTACTCAGAATGGGTGGGAACAGCTCCATTATCAGTATCTGATGGAAGAGTATCCCTGGCAGAGGTCCCAGAGAGTAGGATGGTGACAGGATGGGAGGAAGACAGGGAGACTGGCTTCTCCCTCTTACTTCCCTTCCCTCCCTCCTAATCCCAAACTGGAAAAAGGGTCAACTCCAGGCCAGGAGATTCCACCCCGTGGTATACGGAAGGTGGGTCGAAGTGACTCACAAGACTCATGACGCAGTCTCTTCCTAAGTTGGGATTCAGTGGCATCGCACTTACAGCTTGAAATCAGCCAAGGGGGAGGAATTTACACCATGGAAATTGGCAAACGCTACAAATTGGGTCCCCTCCCTGCAGCTGGCTTACTAGCACATCATTGATTACAGCCATCTAGACACCACCTCACAATCCCCTTCCCCCCTCAAGCTCCCCCGACCCTCTCAAGGAGATCTCATGCTCACAGGTTGAAGTCAGCCAAGATGGCAGAATTTAAACCACTGGAATTGGCAAACACTACAAATCCCCTTCCCTCCCCATAACGGGTTCACAAGCACAGCACTGTTTACACCCGTCTGGAAGGCCCCTCCCAGCTGACATCTTCCTGCCCGCCTTTCAAGAAGATGGACAAAACTCTCTGCCTTCAGGTGGGGCAAGGCAGGTGGCTAGTCTGATGGGGGAGGCAGATGACAAACATCATGACAGAGGGTGATGAAAAAATCTCACAAAGAAAACTACAGCAGAAGCTGGGTGCAGTGCCTAACACCTGTGATCCCAGCACTTTGGGAGGCTGAGGCAGGAGGATCACTTGAGCCTTGGAGTCTGAGACCAGCCTGGGCAACACAGGAAGAACTCATTTCTACAAAAATTGAAAGATTAGCTGGGCATGGTGGTGCACGCTTGTATTCCCAGTGCTTTGGGAGGCTGAGGCGGGTGGATCACAAGGTCAGGAGTTTAAGACCAGCCTGGCCAACATGATGAAACCCCCCGTCTCTACTAAAAATACAAAAAATTAGGCAGGCGTGGTGGCATGCGCCTGTAATCCCAGCTACTCAGGAGGCTGAGGCAGGAGAATCGCTTGAACCAGGGAGGTGGAGGTTGCAGTGAGCTGAGACCATGCTCCAGCACTCCAGCCTGGGCAACAGAGCAAGTCTCTGTCTCAAAAATAAAAATAAAAAAATGAAAGGTTCGCTGGACATGGTGGTACACGCCTGTAGTCCCAGCTAGGGAGGCTGAGGCAGGAGGATTGCTTGAGCCCAGGAGTTGGAGGCTGCAGTGAGCTACAGTTGCACCTGCACTCCAGCCTGGAAGACAGAGTGAGATCTTGTCTCTAAAATCAAAGAAACAAAGAAAACAACAGCAGGGAGAGGGCAGAGGGAAAAGCAAAAGATGGGCCGAGATTTCAGACCGAGGGGCAGCCCGCGGGCTCTTGCTGCCCCCGCCCTGCCCCCATTCACTGCATTATTGCTTGTCCCGATCTTACTTTTCATCCCTTCCCTCCCCTCATTTCCCCACTGAGTCCTTCCAGAGGCTCTTGCTCAGCTGCCCCTGGGTCTGTCCTGCTCCCTGGAATTTTTGTCATGCAGAAATTTCTCAGCCCGGAGCTAATTTCTGCCTACTTAACTCATCTTTCACCTGAAATTGGCTTTGCTACCTGCTCCGGGAATGTCTCTGCTGCTGTTGGAACGACGCACATGGGGAGTGACTTGAAGGTCACCCTGTCCTTTCGGGAGCCCGGTGGTCACTGCCTGCTCTCTGTCTGCCCGTCCGCAATACCACAGCCACTGAGGGAGCTCCTTAAGCTGGTACCTGCTCAGCGGAGCACCCCTCACCCTCAGCCAAGGGCTTATCTGCCCCAAAGGAAGGTAGGCTGTAGCTGACTCCAGGTGGGTGAGGAGAGTACCCTGTGGTCCAGACTTCTTTGCTCTGCCTCAGTTTACCCATCTACTTATCCCAGTGTCTCCCAGGGGAGCCTTTGGGGTAGAAGCTCCAGGCACAAAGAATGAGGCAGAGGCTGGGTGCGGTGGCTCATGCCTGTAATCCCAGCACTTTGGGAGGCTGAGGCGGGCAGCTCACCTGAGGTCAAGAGTTCGAGACCAGCCTGGCCAACACAGTGAAACCCCGTCTCTACTAAAAATACAAAAATTAGCTGGGTGTGGTGGCGCATACCTGTAATCCCAGCTACTCTTAGGAGGCTGAGGCAGGAGAATCGCTTGAACTTGGGAGGCAGAGGTTGTAGTGAGTGGAGATTGTGCCACTGCACTCCAGCCTGGGAGACAGAGCGAGACTGTCTCAAAAAAAAAAAAAAAAAAAAAAATGAGGCAGAACTCCTCCTCATACCACAGCCCAAATGGGTCTATCTCAGATCCACACCCGAGGCAACCTGGGCCCATGAACGCTGATGATTCCCGCTCAGCTTGGATAGAGACCATTTCCATTCTCCCAGTGGCTGGGAGCCCACTTCCCCAAATATATTTTCTTTTTTTTTTCCAGAGACAGGGTCTTCAGAAGCATAATCATAGCTCACTGCAGCCTCAAGGTTCTGGGTTTAAGCCATCCTCCCGTCTCAACCTCCAGAGTAGCTGGGACTATAGGCAAATGCTACACGCCAGGCTAATTTTTAATTTTTTTTTTTTTTTGAGACGGAGTTTCGCTCTTGTTACCCAGGCTGGAGTGCAATGGCGCGATCTCGGCTCACCGCAACCTCCGCCTCCTGGGTTCAGGCAATTCTCCTGCCTCAGCCTCCTGAGTAGCTGGGATTACAGGCACGCGCCACCATGCCCAGCTAATTTTTTGTATTTTTAGTAGAGACGGGGTTTCACCATGTTGACCAGGATGGTCTCGATCTCTTGACCTCGTGATCCACCCACCTCGGCCTCCCAAAGTGCTGGGATTACAGGCTTGAGCCACCGTGCCCGGCTTTTTTTTTTTTCTGAGATGGAGTCTTGCTGTATCACCCAGGCTGGAGTTCAGAGGCACAGACGTAGCTCACGGCAGCCTCAAACTCCTGGGTTTAAGCCATCCTCCTGTCTCAGCCTCCAGAGTAGCTGGGACTATACCAGGCTAATTTTTAGTTTTTTTCTTTTTCTTTCTTTCTTTTTTTTTTTTTAGACAGTTTCTCTCTGTAGCCCAGGCTGGAGTGCAGTGACTTGATCTTGGCTCACTGCAACCTCCACCTTCCGGTTCCTGGTTCAAGCAATTCTCCTGCCTCAGCCTCCTGAGTAGCTGGGATTACAAGCACATGCCACCATGCCCAGCCAATTTTTTGTATTTTTAGTAGAGGTGGGGTTTCACCGTGTTGGCCAGGCTGGTCTTGAGCTCCTGACCTGGTGATCCACCTGCCTCAACCTCCCAAAGTCCTGAGATTATAGGCGTGAGCCACTGCGCCTGGCCATTTTAAGTTTTTTTGTAGAGATAGGGTCTTGCTATCTTGTCCAGGCTGATCTCCAACTTCTGGCCTCAAGTGATCCTCCCACCTCAGCCTCCCAAAGTGCTGGGATTGGAGGCATGAGCCACTGTGCCTGCCACCCCCTTCCCCAAATCTTATAGACACCTAGTTACCTTTGCAGGGAGGGCCCTCCCCTGCTGTGAGCTCGTCCCCCCAACACCCACCCTGGCCAATCTTCACCCACCTAGACTCCCACGGTCAAAGCCAGCAGGCATGGCTTCTGTTTATAGATTGGTGTCAGGGGGTGGGGGAGAGGTTGGCAAGTTTTAAAAGCTCATTAAGGCCTGAATTCTTTTTATAGATGGAGTTTTCTGCGTCTTTTCCTCCGCTCCCGACTCCCACCCTCTCTGAGTTCTGAACGCCGTATTTATTTGAGTTAGAAAAATAATGAGGTCCCTGAGGTCATACACAACACATCGGCTCTCTAATCAAAGTATGGCTGCGGAATTAAAAATATACAGGAAGCTGTGTTTGTGCGTGTGCCGCCGGCCGTGGACACAGAACCCGCTCACCCATCACCACCCAGGCCCCACCAGACTGGCTCCGGGGGAGACATATAATTAGCTCTTTTCCAGCAAAGTCTCTGGGTGGAGAATGGGATTGAATTGCTCACGGTTCCTGCCAGTGGGGACACAGGGATGGAGTGCCGCCCACTAGAGCGGAACGTGGGTGCTGGATCCCACCAGGTGTGGATGTGGTTAGGGGTGGGGCCCCAGGGAACAGGGGCCCAGGTGTAGAGGCCAGCTTAGGTGCAGAGGACACCCAGGCTGGAGTGCAGTGGTGAAATCTCAGCTCACTGCAACCTACGCCTCCCTGGTTCAAGTGATTCTCCTGCCTCATCCTCCCGAGTAGCTGGGATTACAGGCACCCACCACTGTGCCCAGCTAATTTTTGTATTTTTAGCAGAGAAAGGGTTTCACCATGTCGGCCATGCTGGTCTTGAACACCTGACCTCAAGCGATCCACCCACCTTGGCCTCCCAAAGTGTTGGGATTACAGGCAACAGCCACCTCACCCAGCCGGTATTTTATTTTATTTATTGAGATGGTGTCTTGCTCTGTCAACACGCTGGAGTGCAGTGGCACGATCTTGGCTCACTGCAACCTCCGCCTCCTGAGTTCAAGCAATTCTCCTGCCTCAGCCTCCCGAGCAGGTGGACTACAGTTATGCCATCATGCCCAGCTGGTTTTCTATTTTATTTTGTTTTGTTTTTTGATGGAGTCTCACTCTGTTGCCCAGTTGGAGTGCAGTGGCTCAATCTTGGCTCACCGCAACCTCTATCTCCTGGGTTCAAGCAATTCTTTTCTTTTTTCTTTTTTTGAGATGGAGTTTTGCTCTCGTTGCCCAGGCTGGCGTGCAATGGCACGATCTCGGCTCATTGCGAACTCTGCCTCTTGGGTTCAAGTGATTTTCCTCCTCAGCCTCCTGAGTAGCTAGGATTACAGGCATGCGCCACCATGCCCGGCTAATTTTGTATTTTTGGTAGACACGAGGTTTCACCATGTTGGTCAAGCTGTTCTCAAACTCCTGACCCCAAATGATCTGCCTGCCTTGGCCTCCCAAAGTGCTGAGATTACAGGTGTGAGCCCTCGTGCCTGGCCAGGTTCAAGCAATTCTCCTGCTTCAGCCTCTTGAGTAGCTGGCATTACAGGTGTGCATCACTACACCCAGCTAACTTTTGTAGTTTTGGTAAAGACTGGGTTTTACCATGTTGCCCAGGCTGGTCTCGAACTCCTGACCCCAAATGATCCACCTGTCTCGGCCTCCCAAAATGTTGGGATTACAGGTGTGAACCACCACACCCAGCCCAATTTTCTTTTTTTAATTTTGTGTACAGATGTGGTCTTGATGTTGCCTAGACTGGTCTTGATCTCCTGGATTCCAGTGATCTGCCTGCCTCGGCCTCCCAAAGTGTTGAGATTGCGGGCATGAGCCACTGCGCTCAGCTCTTTCTTCCCTCTATATATCCCTTAATCGGGGCTTCTCTCTCTCACACGCACACCCATGCACACACATACTTTTGTTAATATCCATCTATCCACTGGACCTCAGCCCCCATGTGGGCGGGGATTTCTATTTTGTGTGTTGTGGTGCCCCCAATGGCCTGGACAGAGTTGAACATGCAGAAACCGCTGGATCTAATATGCAAGATGGGCTGGGAGCCGTGGCTCAAGCCTGTAATCTCAGCACTTTGGGTGGCCAAGGTGGGCGGATCACCTGAGGTCAGGAGTTCGAGACCAGCCTGGCCATCATGACAAAACCCCATCTCTGTTCAAAATACAAAAATTACGGTGTATAATCCCAGCACACTGGGAGACTGAGGCGGGTGGATTAACTGAGGTCAGGAGTTTGAGTTTAGTAGACACTCCTGTCTCTACTAAAATTACAAAAATTAGCCCTGCGTGGTGGCTCACGCCTGTGTCCCAGCTACTTGGGGTTGGGGGGCTGAGGCAGGAGAATCGCTTGAACCCGGGAGGCAGAGGTTGCAGTGAGCCAAGGTACTGTCATTGCACTGCAGCCTAGGTGACGGAGCAAGACTCGGTCTCAATAATAATAATAAGCGAGACTAATCAATGAATGAACAAAAAGCAGAGAATCTCAGGCACCCCTGTCACTCCAGGCCTAGAGCCAGTCCTTTATCTGGGAGGGTTGCCCTGCTCCTCCTCACCCTAGAGACCCAGGGCGTGCTGGCAGTGAGGGGTTCTGGATTTCGAAGGGTGATCCTCTCTCTAAATGGGATAGACATGAAGCAGAGGGATTTGGGGCATCTTGAGGCTACTGCTCCCTCCCACGTGGCCTCCCCTTCTGTGTTCTCTCCCGCTCAGGCCACGGCAGCAGCTTCAGCAGGTGATGTTGACACAGTCTTCGGGTAGCTTTCGGGGGGCGGGGGGCGGGCGAAAGTGGAGGAGGCCACGGGTGTTAGCAGACTGTATGTGTGTGTGTACACGATGTGTGTGAGAATGAGATCATGTGACTATGTGAGTGTGAGTGTGTGCCTATAGGTGTGAACACGTGGTTGTGTGTTCCTATGTGAATGTATGAATGTGTGAGGCTGCGGGGCTGCGTGTGAGGGTGGGTGGGGCTGCGGGGCTGCGTGTGAGGTTGGGTGAGTGGGTGGGGCTGCGTGTGAGGGTGGGTGGGGCTGCGGGGCTGCGTGTGAGGGCGGGTGAGTGTGCGGGGCTGGATAACACAGTGAAACCCTGTCTCTACTAAAATACAAAAATGAGCTGGGTGTGGTGGCGCGCACCTGTAATCTCAGCTACTCGGGAGGCTGAGGAAGGAGAATGGCTTGAACCGGGAGGCAGAGGTTGCAGTGAGCCGATACAGCGCCACCGCACTCCAGCCTGGGCGACAGAGTGAGACTCTGTCTCAATAAAATAAAGTAAAATAAAATGTTTTTGGCACCCCCGCCTCTACCCTGGCCGACTCAGGCACTAGCGAAATTGGGAGCCAGACCATTGCTTTCTGTTTTGGGGACCATCCTGGGATTCCTGGCCTGGGATTCCACACCTCAGATGCCAGAAACAATCCCCACCTCAAGCTGGACCACCAAGTGCATCTCCAGATGGTGCCCTGGGAGGCAGAATCACCCCAGGTGACACCTTCCGGGCTAGAGGGATACGTGAGCCATAACGCAGCTCATTCCACTGCCTCCTGCATCACCAGGAAGCTCTGGTCTCCGGGGGAACGTTCTTTTTTCAGCTGGGGTCTCGCTCTGTTGCCCAGGCTGGTCTTGAACTCCCAGGCTCAAGCGATCTTCCCGAGTAACTGGGATTACAGGAGTGCACCAGCTTGCCAAGCTCCCTGGGGAGCCATTGTTTTTGCCACATTCGCCCCAAAACGCCCTGGGGTGGGGAGGGTCCGTGGGGGGAACCGTGAAGAAGTGGAACTGGGCTCAGTAAGTGGGCTGCAGACCCAGGACTGTGAAAAACGGGGATGGGGGACTCCCACCTGATGCCCTGTGCCCTGGCAGTTGCTGGAGAAAATCATTTCCACCTGCCTGCTCAGCAGCACTGCCCAAGGCTGCAGATTAGGAATCAATCAAGAGGGAGCAGGAGGATTTGCCAGGCGGAGGCGGCAAGAGCTGGGGGCGCTGGACCCAAGAAGGATAGGGGTGGCCTGCAGGGATGGAGGGTGTGGGGGGAGTTGATGAACACCGGGCAGTGACGGGGAGGCTTCTGGAGGCCGGAATCCAGAGTGGTGGTAGAAACGGGTCCATTTTCTAGGTTGTTGTGAAGAGGTCAATTTGGGCAGCTCTTAGGATAAAGCTTGGCACCCAGAAGATGACACAGAAATGTGTTTGCGAAGTAAGGCTAAGATGGCCAGGCACAGTGACTCATGCCTATAATCCCAACTCTGTGGGAGGCCAAGGCAGGAGGATCGCTTGAGGTCGGGAGTTCAAAGATCAGCCTGGGCAACATGGAGAAACCCCCTCTCTCCAAAAAATACAAAAATTAGTCAGGCCTGCTGGCACACACCTGTATTCCCAGCTACTTGGGAAGCTGAGACAGGAGGATCAACTGAGCCCAGGAAGTTCAAGACTGAAGTGAGCTATGATCAGCCTGGGTGACAGAATGAGACCCTGTCTCTAAAAAAGTAAAGATAATTTTTTTTGCCGGGCGCGGTGGCTCAAGCCTGTAATCCCAGCACTTTGGGAGGCTGAGGCGGGTGGATCACGAGGTCAAGAGATCGAGACCATCCTGGTCAACATGGTGAAACCCCGTCTCTACTAAAAATACAAAAAATTAGCTGGGCATGGTGGCGCGTGCCTGTAATCCCAGCTAGTCAGGAGGCTGAGGCAGGAGAATTGCCTGAACCCAGGAGGCGGAGGTTGCGGTGAGCCGAGATCGCGCCATTGCACTCCAGCCTGGGTAACAAGAGTGAAACTCCGTCTCAAAAAAAAAAAAAAAAAAAAAAAGATAATTTTTTTTTTCTTTTAGATAGACTTTTGCTCTGTTGCCCAGGCTTCAGTGCAGTGGTTCGATCTTGGCTGACTGCAACCTCCGCCTCCCAGGTTCAATCAATTCTTCTGCTTCAGCCTCATAAGTAGCTGGGATTACAGGTGCATGCCACCACACCCAACTAATATTTGTATTTTTAGTAGAGATGGGGTTTACACCATGTTGGTCAGGCTGGTCTCAAAACTCCTGGGCTCAAGAAATCCTCCTGCCTTAACTACCAAAAGTGCTAGGATTACAGACATGAGCCACCACACCCAGCCTAAAAAAAAACGAGGAATTATTTGAAAGATCTCCCTCCTTACCCCAGACCTCCACTGGCCCACTTTGCAGGCAGAAAACCAGAATGAGCAGAGTCAGATGTATCTTCCCATGTCTTAAGCAAATACAGGCAAACATGAAATTTTAAAAATCTTTCTTGCCAGGCGCGGTGGCTCACGCCTATAATCCCAGCACTTTGGGAGGCCGAGGTGGGTGGATCACGAGGTCAAGAGATCGAGACCATCCTGGTTAACATGGTGAAACCCCGTCTCTACTAAAAATACAAAAAAGTAGCTGGGCATGGTGGTGCATGCCTGTAATCCCAGCAACTCGGGAGGCTGAGGCAGGAGAATTGCCTGAACTCAGGAGGCGGAGGTTGCGGTGAGCCGAGATCGCGCCATTGCACTCCAGCCTGGGTAACAAGAGCTCCATCTCAAAAAAAAAAAAAAAAAAAAAAAAAACTTTCTTCCTTGTTTTTACAGAAAAGGTAGCAGATTTCACACTGTGCACTGAGAGGGTTTTTTTTTGTTTGTTTTTTGTCAGGATCTTGCTCTGTCCCCCAGGCTGGGGTGCAGTGGCGTAATTACTGTTCATTGCAGCCTTGACCTCCCTGGCTCAAGCAATCCTCCCATCTCAGCCTCCTGAGTAGCTGGGACCGCAGCTCTATGCCACCATGCCTGGCTAATTTTTCCATTTTTTGTAGAGATGGGATCTCACTCTGTTGCCCAGGCTGGCCTCTGGCTCTTGTGCATCAGTGATCCTCCCACTTTAACCTCCAAAGTTCTGGGATTACAGGCTTGAGCCACCATGCCCAGCTGGGAGAGCTCACTCTCTTTCTCTCTCTTTCTTTTGACAGAGTCTGGCTCTGTTGCCCAGGCTGGAATATAATGGCATGATCTCGGCTCACTGCAACCCCTGCCTCCCGGGTTCAAGCAGTTCTCCTGCCTCAGCCTCCCTACTAGCTGGGACTACAGGCGCCACCACCACACCTGGCTAATTTTGTATTTTTAGTAGCTGGCTTCCTCATGACGTATTTTTTGTTTTGATTGAATTCCTTCCTTTTAAAAATTGTATATATTGATCACATATCACATGATGTTTTGAAGTATGTATACAGTGTGGAATGGCTAAATTGAGCTCATTAGCATGTCCATTACCTTACACACTTGTGTTTTTTTTTGTGGTGAGAACACTTGAAATCTATTCTCTTGGTGATTTTGGACATTTATTTATTTATTTAGAGACAGAGTTTAAACTCTTCTTGCCCAGGCTGGAGTGCAATGGCGCGATCTCGGCTCACCGCAACCTCCCCCTCCCGGGTTCAAGTGATTCTCCTGCCTCAGCCTCCTGAGTAGCTGGGATTACAGGCAACCACCACCCCACCCAGCTAATTTTGTATTTTCAGTACAGATGGGGTTTCTCCATGTTGATCAGGCTGGTCTCGAACTCTGGATCTCAGGTGATCTGCCCACCTCGGCCTCCCAAATTGCTGGGATTACAGGTGTGAGCCACCACGCTCAGTGATTTTGGACATGTTTTAAAACCACTGCCCTCTGCTTTATTTTTCTTCTCTTCTTAGAAAGCCACATAAAATCATACATGTATCATTGGTTTATTTTTTTCAGACAGAGTCTCACTCTCTTGCCCAGGCTGGAGTACGGTGATGTGATCATAGCTGCCTACAGCCTCGAACTCCTGGGATCAGGCAATCCTCCCACCTTAGCCTCCCCAGTAGCTGGGACCACAGGTGAGCACCACTAAACCTTTCTTTTTCTTTTTTCCTTTCTTTCTCTCTCTCTCTCTCTCTCTTTTTTTTTTTTTTTTTTTTTTTTTTTGGTAGATACAAGGTCTAATTATTGTTGCCCAAGGTGGTCTCAAAATCCTGGGCTCAAGTCTCAAGTGATCCTCCTGCCTCAACCTCCCAAAATGTCTTTAGTTTTATTATTTATGATTTCTGTTCTCTGCTACTAGAATGTAAGATCTCCAAGAGCACAGACTGGATCTTCTTTGTTCGCTGGCATAGAGCAGATGTCTAATAATTAGATCTTAGTTGGGGTTCCTCAGGAGCAGAAACCAAGGCAAGGAATCAAGGACAAATAAGTTTATCTGGGAGATGACCCAGGAAACACCAGCAGGTGTGCACTCTCAGCTCACTGCAAGGGAAGGAGACAGTGAAAGGAAGGTAACTGGTGGTGGGTGTGATACCGAATAGGCTACTGCTGGCTGAGCGCGGTGGCTCACGCCTGTAATCCCAACACTTTAGGAGGCCAAGGCAGGTGGATCCCTTGAGATCGGGAGTTCAAGACCAGCCTGACTAACATGGAGAGACCTTGTCTCTACTAAAAATACAAAAATTAGCCAGGCCTGGTGGCGCATGCCTGGAATCCCAGCTACTCCAGAGGCTGAGGCAGGAGAATTGCTTGAACCCAGGAGACGGAGGTTGTGATGAACTGAGATCATGCCTTTGCACTCCAGCCTGGGCAACAAGAGTGAAACTCTGTCTCAAAAACATTTATTTTTTTTTTTTAATTTGAAAAAAAATTAAGCCGGGCGCGGTGGCTCAAGCCTGTAATCCCAGCACTTTGGGAGGCCGAGGCGGGTGGATCACGAGGTCGAGAGATCGAGACCATCCTGGTCAACATGGTGAAACCCCGTCTCTACTAAAAATACAAAAAATTAGCTGGGCATGGTGGCGTGTGCCTGTAATCCCAGCTACTCAGGAGGCTGAGGCAGGAGAATTGCCTGAACCCAGGAGGCGGAGGTTGCGGTGAGCCGAGATCGCGCCATTGCACTCCAGCCTGGGTAACAAGAGCGGAACTCCGTCTCAAAAAAAAAAAAAAAAAAAAAAAAGAAAAAAAATTAAAAATCAAATACGCTACCGCTGAGGGGACCGGGAACTCACACCTGCTGGTGACCTCTGGGAGGCAGCATAGGACCCTTCTAAGAGGTGAGAGAGGTGGCCACCGTCCACAAATACCCATTCTTTTGAGAGATGCTCCAAGGAAGGCCAGTTCTTCCGCTGGTACTTCCAGCCTGCCATGCGCCACTCAGAGTCCCCTTCAACAGCTTCCAAGAAAGCCCTCAGGCCAGGAACTGCTGCAGATAGCACTGGACGTCGGCAAGAGCCTGTTGAAATGGCGAGGCCGGAGGGATATGAATTGGGCCTCTACAGCTTCTGCTCCAAACTATTAGCTGAATAATTGAGTACACATTTTTAATACCTCCTTATAGCCCGAAGGCCAAATCCCAGACTTCTGAGCTGGCGCTTAGAACCACTGTGACACAGCTTTCTGTCCTGGTGCTACATCAGGGATGACAAACTTAAGATCTACAAAGGCCACCGGGCAGGAGACAGGGGCAAAGGCAGCCCAGGACGCGAAACACACAGTCCTCTTGGAATTCTCTCATTTCCTCCCTTTTTTTTTTTTTCTTTTTTCGAGATGGAGTCTTGCTCTGTCGCCCAGGCTGGAGTGCAGTCGCACAATCTCGGCTCACTACAACTTCCACCTCCCAGTTTCAAGTGATTCTCCTGCCTCAGCCTCCTGACTAGTTGGGATTACAGGCACCTGCCACCACGCTCCTCTAATTTTGTGTATTTTTACTAGACATGGGGTTTCACCATGTTGGCCAGGCTGGTCTTGAACTCCTGACCTCGTGATCCACCTGCCTCGGCGTCCTAAAGTGCTGGGATTACAGGCTGGATCCACCGTGCCCGGCCTCCTCCTGTTTTTTGTTTTGGAGACAGAGTCTCGCACTGTTGCCCACACTGGAGTGCAGTGGCGTGATCTTGGCTCACTGCAACCTCCTCCTCCTGGGTTCAAGCGATTCTCCTGCCTCAGCCTCCTGAGTAGGTGGGATTACAGGTGCACGCCACCGCACCTGGCTAATTTTTTATAGTTTTAGTAGAGATGGGGTTTCAATGTCTTGGCCAGGCTGGTCTCGAACTCCTGACCTCATGATCTGCCCTCTTTGGCCTCCCAAAGTGCTGGGATTACAGGCGTGAGCCACCGCACCCGGCCTAAAAGTTATATTTTCATCATGCTCTAGTCAATTACTGCTCGTGAAGCCAGGCATGGTGGCAGACACCTGTAGTCTCAGCTAAGCTGGAGGTTGAGGTGGCAGGATCACTTGACCCAGCAGTTTGAGGTTGTTGTAGCTCTAATCATCCCACTGCATTTCAGCCTTGGTGACAGATAGAGATCCTGTTTCTAAAAAAAACAAAACCGCCGGGTGCGGTGGCACATGCCTGCAGTCCCAGCTACTTGGGAGGCTGAGGCTGGAGGATCGCTTGGGCCCAGGAGTTCTAGGCTGTAGTGCGCTGTGCTGATGGGGTGTCCGCACTAAGTTCAGCATCAATATGGTGACCTCCTGGGAGCAGGGGACCACGAGCTTGCCTAAGGAGGGGTGTGAACTGGCCCAGAAAACGTCAGAAACAGAGCAGATCAAAACTCCTGTGCTGATCAGTAGTGGGATGGCACCTGTGAATAGGCACTGCACTCCAGACTGGGCAACATAGTGAGACCCCGTCTCTTAAAAAAACACACACACACAAAACAAAACATTATTTTTTCAGTTGCTACTTGTGGGAACGTAGGCTCAGGGTTATCAAATTTTCTGATTTAAAAAAAAATCAGTGCTGGGTGTGGTGGCTCACATCTGTAATCCCAGCACTTTGGGAGGCTGAGGCAGGCTGATCACAGGGTCAGGAGTTCAAAACCAGCCTGGCCAAGATAGCGAAATCCCATCTTGACCAAAAATACAAAAAATTAGCTGGGTGCGGTGACGGGCACCTGTAATCCCAGCTACTTGGGAGGCTGAGGCAGAAGAATCACTTGAACCCAGGAGACAGAGGTTGCAGTGAGCCAAGATCGTGCCATTGTACTCTAGCCTAGGCGACAAAAACTCTAGCTCAAAAAAAAAAAAAAAAAGAAAAAAAAATCAAATCCTGATAGAAAAGCCAGAAGTCTGGATTTTTGTTCAGAATCATTAACATTTAAATATTGCTAGGTTGGGCATGGTGGCTCATACTTGTAATCCCAACACTTTGGGTGGTTAAGGTAGAAAGATTGCCTGAGCCCAGGAACTTGAGACTAGCCTGGACAACATAGCCAGACTCCATTTCTACAAAAAAGTTAAAAATTAGCTGGGCATGGCGGTGCATGCCTGTAGTCCCAGCTACTCAGGAGGCTGAGGTCAGAGGATCTCTTGAGTTCCAGGAGGTCAAGGCTGCAGTGACTGTGTCACTGCACTTCAGTCTGGGCAAGAGAGCAAGAACCTGTCTCAAAAAAATAAATGAAACTCCCCAAAAACCAAAGAATATAAACGTTATTGATCCATCCAAATATTTAGCAAAGCAAAGCACATATATGGGCTGGTTTTAATCAGTTCTCACTCTCTACATTAACTACACTTATCAGGCAAGCTATGGCTCAGAGAGCCTGACATGTTCTTTTAAAAAAACTCCCAAGCCATGATTGGGTACAATGGCTCACATCCATAATCTCAGCTGCTTAGGAGGCTGGGGCAGGAGGATTGCTTGAAGTCAGGAGTTTGAGGCCAGCCTGGTTTGAGGCCAATATAACGAGACTCTGTCTCTATAAAAATTCATTAAAAATTAAAAATTCGCTGGGCAGAGATCACACCCAGGCCTTTGGATGTCCTTTGCCCTGTGCTTGGCTTGCCCTCGTACTGTGGCAGAAACTCCTGTGAATACTGCAAAACTTTGCTCAGGAGTTACCTAAGGCAGAACTCCCCTGAGGCAACCTACTGGGCATTTTTCTATCTTTTCTGTTTTTTTCTGAGACAGAGTCTCGCTCTGTCGCCCAGGCTGGAGTGCAATGGCACAATCTTGGCTCACTGCAACCTCTGCCTCCTGGTTTCAAGCAATTCTCCTGCCTCAGCCTCCCAAGTAGCTGGGATTACAGGTACGCACCACCACACCCGGCTAATTTTTGTATTTTTAAGTAGAGAAGGGGTTTCACCATGTTGGTCAGGCTGGTCTCGAACCCCTGACCTTGTGATCTGTCTGCCTCAGCCTCCCAAAGTGCTGGGATTACAGGCATAAGCCACCACACCTGGCTTTTTTTTTTTTTTTTTTAATCTTATTAAGTAGATTTGTCTCTCTTTTCAATCACAGTCTGTAAGCTCCCTTGAGACCAGAAATTGAATCTTTTCAGTACTGTGCCCTCAGGTCTCATTTCAGGGGCTAACATGACCAAGCATAAATAGAGTTAGTTGAAAGCATGCCCTTGCCTTCCCTCACCCCGGGGATCTGCATCCAGAGCTGTCATGAGTGACGAGGGAGCCAGCTCTTAATTAGAAGTTCAAAAAGGAGCCAGGGGCAGTGACTCAAGCCTGTTATCCCAGCACTTTGGGAGGCCGAAGCGGGCAGATCACCTGAGGTCAAGGGTTCAAGACCAGCCTGGCCACAACATGGCAAAGCCCCATCTCTACTGAAAATAAAAAAATTAGCCAGGAGTGGTGACATGCACCTGTAATCCCAGCTTCTCGGGATGCTGAGGCAGGAGAATTGCTTGAACCCAGGAGGCGAAGGTTGCAGTGAGCAGAGATTGTACTAATGCACTCCAGCCTGAGTGACAGAGCAAGACTCCATCTCAAAAAAATAATAAATAAATAAATACAAAGGAGCCAGGTGCAGTGACTCATGCCTGCAATCCCAACACTTTGGAAGGCCAAGGCTAAAGGATTGCTTGAGGCCAGGAGTTGGAGACCCGCCTGGGCAACACAGCAAGACCCCATCTCTAAATAAATAAATAATAAATAGAGAAATAAAATAAAAAGGCCCTGATCTGCAGCACCTGCCAATTTCTGTGGTGCAAATACTCCCACTGTGGCTGATTTCAAGCAACCAATCACTGGGCATGGAGTTGGGAAGAGCTGTGTGCGTTATGAGCCCTCTTCAGCCCAGCACTGCCTACATCTCCACCTTCCACTGAAGTCATTACTTCCCTCTTGCTTCATGAGAAAATACAATACCTTCCCCATTTTCCCCCCCGAGTGGCCAGGGCAATCTTTTGGTTTCTTTTAACCTTTAAAAATCCTTTCTTTCTTTTCTTTTACTTTTTTTTTTTTTTTTTTTTGAGACAGGGTCTTGCTCTGTCACACAAGCTGGAAGGATAATGGTGCAATCATGGCTCACAGCAGCCTCAACCTTCTCAGCTGAAGCAATCCTCCCACCTTAGCCTCCCAAGTAGCTAGAACTACAGGCAAATGCCACCATGTCTGGCTAATTAATTTTCTTTTTCTTTTTCTTTTTTTTGTAGAGACAGGTTCTCGAGATACTGCCCAGGCAAGTCTTGAATTCCTGGGCTCAAGTGATCCTCCTGCCTCAGCCTCCCAAAGTGCTGGGATTCCAAGTGTGAACTACTGCACTCCACCTCTAGAAATCTCTTCATTAGAGCATAGAAACACACAGCAAAATGTGCATATCGTAAGCACACAACTTGAAGAATTTTCATGAAACAAACACTACTGTTTGACCAGCACCAGATCAAGAATGGAACATTTCAGCTGGGCACAGTGGCTCATGTCTGTAATCCCAACACTTTGGGAGGCTGAGGAGGGTGGATCACGAGGTCAGGAGTTTGAGACCAGCCTGCCTAACATGGTGAAACCCTGTCTCTACTAAAAATACAAAAAATTAGCTGGTCATGGTGGCGCATGCCTGTATTCCCAGCTACTCAGGAGGCTGAGGCAAGAGAATTGCCTGAACCCAGGAGGCGGAGGTTGTGGTGAGCCGAGATCGCGCCATTGCACTCCAGCCTGGGTAACAAGAGTGAAACTCTGTCTCAAAAAACAAAACAAACAAACAAAACAAACAAACATAGTGAAACCCCATCTCTACTAAAAAACAAAAACAAAAAATTAGTCAGGCGTGGTGATAGTCACCTGTAATCCCAGCTACTCAGGAAGCTGAGGCAGGAGAATTGCTTGAACCCAGGAGGCGGAGGTTGAAGTGAGCCAAGTTTGTGCCATTGCACTCCAGCCCAGGTGACAGTGCCAGACTCCCTCTCAAAAAAAAAAAAAAAAAAAGGAACATTCCCAGCTTTCAGAGACCTCCGGGGTTCCCTTACAGCCACTTCCTCCTTCCCCAGTGATAACCATGATCCCAACTTCTATCTGAATAGACTAAGTATGTCTGTTCTGAAACTTCATATGAATGGAATCATTGTCTATGTCTGCCTCTCTGTTTGCTTCTGTTCTCCAACATTAAGTTTGAGGGATTCATTCATGTTGTTGGTTCACAGTGATGGTTTGCTCTTTTTAATTGCTGCATAGTATTCCATCAATCTGTTCATTTGATTATTTCTTTTTTAAGAGATGGGGGTCTCACTACATTGTCCAGGCTGACCTCAAACTCCTGGGCTCAAGCAATCTTTCCACCTTGGCCTCCCAAGTGCTGGGATTACAGGCATGAGCCAACACACCTAGCCCACTCTAGTCTTTTTTTTTTTTTTTTTTTTTTTTTGAGACGGAGTTTCACTCTTGTTACCCAGGCTGGAGTGCAATGGCGAGATCTCGGCTCACCGCAACCTCCGCCTCCTGGGTTCAGGCAATTCTCCTGCCTCAGCCTCCTGAGTAGCTGGGACTACAGGTACGCGCCACCATGCCCAGCTAATTTTTTGTATTTTTAGTAGAGACGGGGTTTCACCATGTTAACCAGGATGGTCTCGATCTATCGACCTCGTGATCCACCCGCCTCGGCCTCCCAAAGTGCTGGGATTACAGGCATGAGCCACCAAGCCCGGCTAAATAATGTATATATTTCTTTCTTTTTTTTTTTTTTTTTGAGATGGAGTTTTTGCTCTTGTTACCCAGGCTGGAGTGCAATGGCGCCATCTCGGCTCACCACAACCTCCGTCTCCTGGGTTCAGGCAATTCTCCTGCCTCAGCCTCCTGAGTAGCTGGGATTACAGGCACGCGCCACCATGCCCAGCTAATTTTTGTATTTTTAGTAGAGACGGGGTTTCACCATGTTGACCAGGATGGTCTCGATCTCTTGACCTCGTGATCCACCCGCCTCGGCCTCCCAAAGTGCTGGGATTACAGGCGTGAACCACCGCGCCTGGCCCACTCTATTCTTTAAAACACAAAAAGAGACAATGTTAGGTCTCTCTCAGTCACCCAGGCTGGAGTGCAGAGGTGCAATCACGGCTCACCACAGCCTCGATCTCTCGGGCTCTAGTGATCTTCCCACCTCAGCCTTTCAAGTAGCTGGGACTACAAGCACTAGCCACCATGCTTGGCTAATTTTTAAAACTTTTGTAGAGATGGGGCCTCACAATGTTGCCCAGGCTGGTCTCAAACTTTTTGGCTCGAGTGATTCCCCCACCTCGGCCTCCCAAGTTTCTTGGATTACAGGCATGAGCCACTGTGCCCAGCCAAAAACTTTAAAAAATATATATCCCTCTGGGAACATTCTATTCTTATGGGCATTTGGAGAGTTTCCGGTTTGGAGCTATTTTCCCAAGAGTGGAACTGCTGGGTCATGGGGGAGGTGAGTATTCAGCTTTAGGAAATGGTATGACATCATTTTCTAAAGTGGTTTTTATCATTCACCCTTCCACTGCCAGTGTGTGGGATTCTGGGGGTAAAGATGTCTTCCTAAAGTACAAATCATCAGATCAAAGCTTTCGTGTCTCCTTGTCGCTTTTAAAATTTTTTTACTTTTTGAGCCAGAGTTTCACTATTGTCACCCCGGCTGGAGTGCAATGGCACAATCTCAGCACAGGAACCTCCGCCTCATGGATTCAAGCAATTCTTGTGCCTGAGCCTCACACGTAGTTGAGATTACAGGAGCCTGCCAGGACACTCAGCTAATTTTTGTATTTTTAGTAGAGACAGGGTTTCACCATGTTGGCCAGCCTAGTCTCGAACTCCTGACCTCAGGTAATCATCCCATCTCAGCCTCCCAAAGTGCTGTGATTACAGGTGTGAGTTACCACACCTGGTCTTTGTGGCTTTTAGAATAAAGTTGATATTAACTAACATGGCCTTTGTCCCTGCCAGAATCCTCCATCCCAGCTCTCTTTCACTGTTCCTTCTTCAAAGGCACTTGGTCCACATTCCTTGAGCATGCCACACTTTTGCCCACCTTGGGGACTTCCACCCATTGTTCCCTCTCCCTGGAAAGCTACACTCTCCATTTGCCACCAGCTAATTTCTGCATACTCCTAGCTCAGATCAAACGCAGTATCTTGCAGATGTCTTTCCTTACGTCCCTCCTAACCAAAATGTGGCCACCCTGGTTATTGTCATAGCTCCCTGTTCTTTTCCTCTGGGGCATTTATCATAATTTAATAATGGCAATTTTGTGTAATGTAGGTAGGTATTCATTTCATCAATGCCTACGCATCAGGCACATTTTGTTTCTCAACCTGGGTTGCAGGTAGAAGGACGCTTGTTTTATTATTATTTAAACTATACATTTAAACATATATTTAACACATATATAGCCCTGAACTCTTTGCTAGGCACTTCTAAGCACTTTTCAAATATTAATTCATTTAACTGAATTCATAAAATAGCCCTATGAGATAGACGCTGTTATCACTCTATTTTCTAGAAGGATATAGAGGTAGAGAGAAACCATCCACCCCCAGAAGCTCATCCTCCACGTCTGATTGGCTGATGCAGGAGGAGAGAGGGAAGATCTGGAAGGACATCTTAGGGTCCCGAACTAAAATGGGAACAATCACTTCCTCTGTATCCAATTGGCCAGGAACCAGTCACATGACTCTGCCCAGCTGCAAGGGAAGCTGGGAAATGTAGTCTTTTTGTGTGTACAGGCGAGCCCATGGCTTTGTGGTCGCCATATTTCATGAGTGCATGCTAAGTGTCAAGCCTGTTATCCACGTTATCCTATTCAGTGCTGGTACAAAGGAAGAAAAAGCGAGAGAGAGAAAAACAGAGAAAGAAGAGAAGAGAGGGAATTAAAGAGAAAGAGAAATAATTTTAAAATAAAATTTTCGGCCGGGCGTGGTGGCTCACACCTGCAATCCCAGCACTTTGGCAGGCCGAGGAGGGCGGATCTCCTGAGGTCAGGAGATCGAGATCAGCTGGGCCAACATGGTGAAACTCCGTCTCTACTTTAAAAAAATACAAAAATTAGCTGGGTGTGGTGGCGGGCACCTGTAATCCCAGCTACTGGGGAGGCTGAGGCAGGAGAATTGCTTGAACTTGGGAGGCAGAGGTTGCGGTGAGCAGGGATTGCACCACTATACTCCAGCCTTGAACGACAAGAGGGAAACACCATCTAAAAACAAACAAAAAAAAAACCGAACAACAAAAAAACTGGTTTGAGGCCAGGCGAGGTGGCTCATGCCTATAATCCCAGCACTTTAGGAGGCCAAGGGGGTGCAGTCAGCAGTTAGAGACCAGCCTGACTAACATGGTGAGACCCCGTCTCTACTAAAAATACAATAATTAGCTAGGTGTGGTGGCAGGCACCTGTAATCCCAGCTATTTGGGAGGCTGCAGCAGGAGAACTACTTGATCCCAGTGGGTGGAGTTGAAGTGAGTTGAGATGATGCCACTGAACTCCAGCCTGGGCAACAGAGCGAGACTCTGTCTCAAAAAAATAAAAATAAAAATGAAGATTTGATGATTTGAATAATTCTGGCAGTTTCTGAGTTATAGGGGTGATCCCTAGTTGTCCATGCCTGACCCTGGGGTGATTTAGAGCAGGAGGAATATTGGTGTGGTGTGTGAGAGTTTGATAAAGGAGCTAGCTGGGGGTGTGGGCTCTGGATTGCTTGGTTTGTATATTAAACATATGCTCACAGCTGTGTTGTTTGCTCTCTCTAGGAATTAGCTAGCCCTGGGAGGGGCAGTCTCTCTGGGATCAGTAAGCCTCCAAATGTCAAAGCTTCATAAAATTCAGAAAAAAAAACAAAAAAAAACAAAAAAAAAAAAACCTGATGAATACCGACAGGGCCCTGGCATGGTGGCTCACATCTGTAATCTCAGCACTTTGGGAGGCCGAGGTGGGCGGATCATGAGGTCAGGAGTTTGAGACCAGCCTGACCAACATAGTGAAACCCTGTCTCTACTAAAAGCACAAAAAATTAACCAGGCGTGGGCCGGGCGCGGTGGCTCCAGCCTGTAATCCCAGCACTTTGGGAGGCCAAGGCGGGTGGATCACGAGGTCAAGAAATCGAGACCATCCTGGTCAACATGGTGAAACCCCGTCTCTACTAAAAATACAAAAAATTAGCTGGGCATGGTGGCACGTGCCTGTGATCCCAGCTACTCAGGAGGCTGAGGCAAGAGAATTTCCTGAACCCAGGAGGCAGAGGTTGCGGTGAGGCAAGATCGCGCCATTGCACTCCAGCCTGGGTAACAAGAGTGAAACTCTGTCTCAAAAAAAAAAAAAAAAAAAATTAACCAGGCATGGTGGCAGGTGCCTATAATCCAGCTACTCAGGAGGCTGAGGCAGGAGAATCACTTGAACCCAGGAGGCGGAGGTTGCAGTGAGCCGAGATCACGCCACTGCACTCAAGCCTGGGTGACAGAGGGAGACTCTGTCTCCAAAGAAATAGAAAGAAAACATGAGCAAAGGAGGGAGTTTATTTATATAACTCTAGTGTTGGCCATTAGGTTTCAGTGTGGTTGGCAGTTGTGGGATGTGTTATGTTTTAGGTCAGTAAGATGAGGAGCAAGTGAACAACCACACAGGAGGGGGAAGAGTGTGTGTGTGTGTGTGTGTGTGTGTGTGTGTGTTGAGACGGAGTTTTGCTCTTGTTGTCCAGGCTGGAGTACAATGGCACCATTTCGGCTCACTGCAACTTACACCTCCAGGGTTCAAGCGATTCTCCTGCCTCAGCCTCCTGAGCAGCTGGGATTACAGGTGCGCACCACCATGCCCAGCTAAATTTTTTTGTATTTTTTAGTAGAGACAAGGTTTCACCATGTTGGTCAGGCTGGTCGTGAACTCCTGAGCTCAGGTGATCCGCCCGCTTTGGCCTCCCAAAGGACTGGGATTACAGCATGAGCCACCGCGCCCAGCCAAGAAGGGAAAGTTTTTGTTGCTGTTGTTTGGTTGGTTGGGTTTTTTTCGTTGTTGGTGTTTGTTTTTGAGACAGAGTCCCACACTGTCGCCCAGGCTGGAGTGCAGTGGTGCGATCTCAGCTTACTGCAGCCTCCGCCTTCAGGGTTCAAGCAGGAGGCACCGCACCTGACCAGGAAGGGGAAGTTTTAACTGGGCCAAAGGTGATGGGATACAACTGGGTTTCAAACAACTTAGGTCAGGCCTAAAAATGGCTGCTGTGGCATCAACTAGAGTAAACAAATCTATGACAGAGATGGACAGAAACAGACTCTTGGTGACATCCTCTCAGCACCTGAATCCAGCTAAAGATATACTGGTGCTAAAGATACACTTCAGGTGTGATGCGTCTTCACACCTGAAGATATACTCCTGCTGTACTTTTTTCAGCTGTGCGAGCAAATCTCTTCTCTTTTTTATTTTTTTACTTTTTTTTTTTTTTTTTTTTTACTTTAGAGACAGAGTTTCACTCTTGTTGCCCAGGCTGGAGTGCAATGGCAGGATATCAGCTGACTGCAACCTCCGCCTCCCAGGTTCAAGTGATTTTCCTACCTCAGTCTCCTCAGTAGCTGGGATTACAGGCATGCACCACCATGCCCAGCCAATTTTTTTTTTATTTTTAGTAGAGATGAGGTTTCACTATGTTGGCCAGGCTGGTTTCAAACTCTTGACCTCAGGTGCTCCACCTGCCTTGGCCTCCCAAAGTGCTGGGATTGCAGGCATGAGCCACAGCGCCCAGAAGACTCTCTTTTTTTCTTTAAAAAAAAAACATATATATATATATATATATATATATATATTTTTTTTTTTTTTTTCAGGCTGGGTGCAGGGGCTCACACCTGTAATCCAGCACTTTGGAAGGTCAAAGTAGGTGAATCACTTCGGGCCAGTAGTTTGAGACCAGCCTGGCCAACCTGATAAAACTCTGTCTCCACTAAAAATACAAAAATTAGCCAGGTGTGGTGGTGCATGTCTGTAATCCCAGCTACTTGGGAGGCTGAGAATTGCTTGAACCCAGGAGGCAGAGTGTGCAGTGGGCGGAAACTGTCTCAAAAAAACAAATTTCAGACACAAGGTCTTGCTTTGTTGCCCAGGCCGGAGTGCAGTGACATCAGTCATAGCTCACTGTAGCCTCAAACTCCTGGGTTCAAGGGATCCTCTGGTCCCAGCCTCCTGAGTAGCTAGGACTACAGTTGCTCCCCACATTACCCAGCTAATTTAAAAAAAGATCTTTTACGAGAAACAGAATCTTGCTATCTTGCTCAGGCTAGTCTTGAACTCCTGGGCTCCAGTGATCCTCCTGCCACAGCCTCCGAAAGTGCTGGGATTACAGGAATGAGTCACTATGCCCAGCCTCTTCTCTTCTTAATTAGTTGTGGCAGGTAAGGGTTCTCTTATGTGCTAACAACAACAAAAATGTTCTGTCTGCTGCAACCGCTGCTCTGATCTCCCCCAACCAGAAAGGTGTACGTTTTTCAGCTGCATGAGCAAATCTCTTCTATTCAAACAAAGAGAAGTGCCTATCTTTACTCCATTGGTTTAATCATTCACCCTGCCACTTCAGGCCTCACCCCCTATCAGAAAGGAAGAAGAAAACCCCACACAAGCTGACGTAAACAATAATAGTCACATGTCACAGAACAATAAATTCAGGGTTAGGGCAGCTCTAGAGTTGGTTAATTCAGTGGCCTCTTGATATCATCAACCAGGTTCTTTCTTTCTTTTTTTTTTTTTTTTTTGGAGACAGAGTTTCGCTCTTGTCACCCAGGCTGGAATGCAATGGCGCGATCTCGGCTCACCGCAACCTCCGCCTCCTGGGTTCAAGCAATTCTCCTGTCTCAGCCTCCTGAGTAGCTGGGATTACAGGCACACACCACCATGCCCAGCTAATTTTTTGTATTTTTAGTAGAGACGGGGTTTCACCATGTTGACCAGGATGGTCTCGATCTCTCGACCTCGTGATCCACCTGCCTCGGCCTCCCAAAGTGCTGGGATTACAGGCTTGAGCCACCGCGCCCGGCCACCAGGTTCTTTCTGTCTGTCCAGTCCACCTTCCCCAGCATCTCAGCTTTGTCCTAAGGGTATTCCCTCCTCATGGTCCCAAGACAGCTTCCAAGACTCCATCCACCACATGCAGAAATAGCAGGTTCCAGAGGAAGAAGACAACAACTTTTTTTTTTTTTTTTTTTTTTTTTTTTTTTTTTTTGAGACGGAGTTTTGCTCTTGTTACCCAGGCTGGAGTGCAATGGTGTGATCTCGGCTCACCGCAACCTCCGCCTCCTGGTCTCAGGCAATTCTCCTGCCTCAGCCTCCTGAGTAGCTGGAATTACAGGCACGTACCACCATGCCCAGCTAATTTTTTTGTACTTTTAGTAGAGACGGGGTTTCACCTTGTTGACCAGGATGGTCTCGATCTGTTGACCTCATGATCCACCCGCCTCGGCCTCCCAAAGTGCTGGGATTACAGGCTTGAGCCACCGCGCCCGGCGACAACAACTTTTAAACATGCCTCTTCTCAAAAGGAAGGAATACCTTCCTGGTACCTGCCTTCAGGTCTCCCTTACCTGAAATCTGTCTTGTGCTATCTTGATTTGGGGCTTCCCAGAAGTGGATACAGGAGTAAGAATTTGAGTGCAAGAGGTTTATCTGGGATGGAACTGAACAGAGCATGTCCCTCCAAATTCACATGTTAAAGTCCTAACCCCCGGTGTGGCTGTATGTAGGGATGGAGCCTTTAGGTAGTTAGATGAAGGTAATTAAGGGTAAGTGAGGTCATAAGGATGGGGCCCTTGTTCAGTGGGATTGGTGTCCTTAGAAGAGGAGACAGCACAGAGCTCACTCTCTTTCCCTGTGTGCACTCTGAGGAAAGGCCACGTGAGGCCACATTGAGAAGGCGGCCGTATGCAAGCAAGGAAGAGAGCCCTCACCAGGAAGTGAATTGGCTGACACCTTGATCTCGGACTTCCCAGCCTCCAAAACTAAGAAAATTCATGTTGTTTTGTGATATTTTGTTAGCCCTAGCAGACTAAAACTGAGTGAGTCCAGGAATCACTGATGCGGAGAAGAAAAATGAGACAGGAACATGAGAACAGCCCACCCCAAAGATAAATAAGTAGTAACTGCTGAGAGCTGCGGGGTTCCGGTCCTGCTGAGGCTCGTTGTGAAGACTGTGTGACACATGGATCTTGGAGACATCCCACCCAAGTGGAAGGGGAGCTAAGGGTTTTGTTTTTGTTTTTGTTTTGAGTCAGAGACTCGCTCTGTCACCCAGGCAGGAGTGCAGTGGCATGATCTAGGTTCATTGCAACCTCTGCCTTCCAGGTTCAAGCCATTCTCCTGCCTCAGGCTCCCGAGTAGCTGGGATTACAGGCACCTGCCACCATGACTGATTAATTTTTTAATTTTTAGTGGAGATGGGGGTTTCACCATGTTGGTCTTAAGTAATCTGCCCACCTCAGCCTCCCAAAGTGCTGGGATTACAGACATGTGCCACCACACCCAGCTAATTTTTGTATTTTTAATAGAGATGGGGTTTTGTCCTGTTGACGAGGCTGGTCTTGAATTCCCGACTTCAAGTGATCCACCTGCCGCAGCCTCCCAAAATACTGGAATTACAGGCATGAGCCATGGCGCCCGGCCAAAGCTGAGATATTCGAGAGTTACCACCCATCATACACTGAGGGCTGTGCCCTAGGCACTTCTGACCTGTCCCACATGTGGGCCAGGAGAAAGCCCCCAGGCAGAGAGGGGTAGGGAGCACATGCCATGGGCATACACTAGCCCAGGGCTCAGCAACCTCTTTCTGTAAAGGACTAGATACTACATATTTTCAGCTTCGCAGGCCAAACATTCTCTCTTGCAACTACATGTTCCAATAAACCCATTGTAAACTGAAAACATCACTGAAGTGAGAGGATCGCTTGTGCCCAGGAGTTTATCAGCCTGGGCAACATAGTAAGACCCTATCTCTACCAAAAAAAAACTTTAAAAATTAGGTAGGTGTGGTGACACACACCTGTAGTCCCGGCTACTTGGGAGGCTGAGGTAGAAGGATCACCTTAGCTGGGAGTTCAAGGCTGCAGTGAGCTGTGTTCGAACTACTACACTCCAGCCTTGGGCGACAGAGCAAAATTCTGTTTCAAAAGGAAGGAAAAAGAAGGGAAGGGGAGGAGAGAAAGGGAAGGGAGGGGAGGAGAAGAGAGGAGAGGGGGGAGGGGAGGAGGGGAGGGGAGGAGAGCTCAGGGGAAGGAAGAAGCAGGGAGGAGAGGGAAGGGAAAAGGTAAAGGAAAATAAAAAGGAGAAGGGAAAAGATCACAAGCTGAAAATCCATGGAATACACATAACTCAGTGAACATCATAGCTTAGCCTAACTTACCTTAAACATGCTGGGAACACTTAACATTAGCTTACAGGTGGGCAGAATCATCTAACACAAAGCCTATTTTAAAATAAAGTGTTGAATATCTCACATATTTCTTTGAATACTATACTGAACGTGAAACACACAATATATGGGTGCCCAAAGTAGGATTTCTACCAAATGCGTGTCACTTTCACACCCTTGTAAAGTTGAAACATTGTTAAGTTCAACCATCTTTAAGTTGGGACCATCTGTGTTTGGCTCTGTACTTGAGTGACAGCTGCCTCGAGCGACACGCCAACAGACGAGCACGGCTGTGTGCCGATAAAACTTTAAAAACAGGTGGTGGGCGGTGCCTGAGCCAATTACCAACGAGGAAATGGACCATTAGCTGGATGTGGACCAATCAGGGCTGACCCTCTGAAGCACGTGACCACCCGGGCTGGAAATAGATTTGCCCTGCTGAAGCTTCCTAGCCTTTTCTCATGGCCACTGCCCTCCGCCATGAGGTCTGCAGAGCCTCACAGCAGGTCCCAGCCCCAGTAAACGATGTCCCAAGAAGTGGACTTAGCTCTGGGGTTGGGTTTGGCGCTTTTTTTTTTTTCCTCCACGGACTGCTGATGGCTGGAACAGGAGCTTGGCACCTCCACCCTGACCCCGACACAAGCCTGTCTGTCGCCCTCAAATGGTGCTGGCCAGAGACTACAACCGCGTTGGTCCCCAAGACAAGGAAAAGTCAGAAGAGGCCGGGCGCGGTGGCTCAAGCCTGTAATCTCAACACTTTAGAAGGCTGAGGCGGGCAGATCACCTGAGGTGAGGAGTTCGAGACCAGCCTGGCCAACAACGTCTGGACTAAAAATACAAAAATTAGCTGGGCGTGGAGGCTCACACCTGTAACCCCAGCTACTCAGGAGGCTGAGGCAGGAGAATCGCTTGAATCCAGGAGGCAGAGGTTGCAGTGAACCGATGTCGCGCCACTGCACTCCAGCATGGGCAACAAGAGCTAAGCTCCATTAAAAAAAAAAAAAAAAAAAAAAGCCGGGCGCGGTGGCTCAAGCCTGTAATCCCAGCACTTTGGGAGGCTGAGGTGGGTGGATCACAAGGTCGAGAGATCGAGACCATCCTGGTCAACATGGTGAAACCCTGTCTCTACTAAAGATACAAAAAATTAGCTGGGCATGGTGGCGCGTGCCTGTAATCCCAGCTACTCAGGAGGCTGAGGCAGGAGAATTGCCTGAGCCCAGGAGGCGGAGGTTGCGGTGAGCCGAGATCGCGCCATTGCACTCCAGCCTGGGTAACAAGAGCGAAACTCCGTCTCAAAAAAAAAAAAAAAAAAAAAAAAAAAAAAAAGCCAGAAGAGATGGAGAGGAATTGGAGTGTGATCTCCCATCCCATTAGCCCAGATATGGGACTCGCAGGTGGAATGTTCCAAACCTATCATTTTTTTCTCTCTCCCTCTCTCCCTCTTAAGGCACATCTTCCAATACTCTGCAGTCATTAAGCAGAATGAGGCAGGTCTGGGTGTGCTGATTTGGGGAAGATGTCCACGGTATATAATTAACTGGCAAAAGCTATCATGGAACTGTGTGCCTGCAACGATCCCTTTATTTGTGAAAGTAAAAGGGAGGATATTCGCATAGAAGCTGGTGTGCAAATAGAAAATGCCAGGGCGGATACACCAGGCAGCTCTTAGCAGAGCTATATTAGGGGGAAGGGAGGCGCTGGAGGGAGACTCCATTCAGTATGCTCCCCCTTCCATAGGGTTTGAATTCCTTGCATTTTATCATGAGCATGTATTGCTTTTCTAAGAAAAGAAATCCACCAGGTGCGGTGGCTCGTGTCTGTAATCCCAACACTTTGGGAGGATGAGGTGGGAGGATCGCTTGAGGCCAGGAGGTGAATGTTGCAGTGAGCTATGATTCCACCACTGCACTCCAGTCTGGGTGGCAGAGAGAGACCCTGTCTCAATAAAATTAAAAAAAAAAAGAAAATGAGACACTGTCTTTAAATATATATATATATATATATATATATATATATATATATATATATATATATATCAGTCTGTCTGTCTGTGGGTGGGGGGCGGGGGGCATGGTGGCACGTACCTATAGTCCCAGCTACTGGGGAGGCTGAGGCAGTAGAATCACTTGAATCCAGGAGGCAGAGGTTGCAGTGAGCCGATATCGCGCCACTGCACTCCAGCCTGGGTGACAAGCCTGCAGTCATTAAGCAGAATGGTTGTGTGTGTGTATGTGTGTGTGTGTGTGTGTGTGTGTGTGTGTCCTGTTGATTCTGTGTCTTTGAAGAACCCTCATTAACACAGCAGAACTTTACAAATTGCCTCTCCAGGCTGCAGCTACCCATTTTATAGATGAGAAAACTGAGGCACAGGGAGGGGAATGACTGCTCAGGGCCTCTGGATGCTGGAGTCTGGGACACTTCTGTTCCAATCTCACAGCCTCCCCCTTCCCTGTTCCCCACTGGAAGGAGCAAAAAAAGTTTAAACAGCAAAGAGACAAGGGAAGACCTGGAATTGGCTCCTCCTCTGGCCGGCTGGGTGGCCTGGAACATCTCGCCCACTCGCCTCATGGATACCTGGCCCTGGCTTCAGTACCACAGAACCACTAGTGAGAAAGTGACTTTACTGCACCATCAGTCCCTCTAATCTCTCAAAAAAAGCAAGTCTCAGGATGAGCGTGGGGGCTCACGCCTGTAATCCTAGCAGTTTGAGAGACCAAGGCAGGCAGATCACCTGAGGTCAGGAGTTCGAGACCAGCTTGGCCAACATAGTGAAACCCCCCTCTACTAAAAATACAAAAAATAGCAGGGCGTGGTGGCGCATGCCTATAATCCCAGCCACTCGGGAGGCTGAGGCAGGAGAATTGCTTGAATCCAAAAGGCAGTGGTTACAGTGAGATTATGCCATTGCACTCCAGCCTGGGTGACAAAGCGAGATTCTGTCTTAAAAAAAAAAAAAAAAAAAAAAAAAAAAGCAATTCTGCCAGGCGCTGTGGCTCATGCCTGTAACCCCAGCACTTTGGGAGGCCAAGGTAGGCAAAGCATGAGGTCAGGAGTTCAACACCAGCCTGATCAACATGGTGAAACCGCATCTCTACTAAAAATACAAAAATTAGCCAGGTGTGGTGGCACATGCCTGTAATCCCAGGCGTGGATTTTCTTGTATATTTAGTACATCGTTTGAACCTGGGAGGTAGAGGGTTCAGTGGGCCGAGATTGATTTGTCAGCAAGGGGGTTGCTGTAACTCATCCTTCGAACACCTGGTCCCTTTTCTTTCATTACTATTCTTTCTACTCAGGAGCCTGAGGCAGAATCGTTTGAACCTGGGAGGTGGAGGGTTCAGTGGGCTGAGATTGTGCCACTGCTCTCCAGCCTGGGTGACAGAGCGACAGTCTAAAAAAAAAGATTCTCAGAGAGGCGCTAGCTAGCAGGACTTTCACACCCCATGATGCTTCCTAATCCACTTTTTTGCAAAAGAGCCAGTCCCAGCCCTAGATTCTTGACAAAGTATAGGGAGAGTATCTCTTTGCGTTTTCATTATTTTTATTTTTTGAGACAAAGTCTCGGCTCTGTCACCCAGGCTGGAGTGCAGTGGCACAATCTCAGCTCACTGCCACCTCTGCCTCTCAGGCTTAGATAGTCCCACCGCCACCGCTCAAGTAGCTGGGACTGCAGGCTCACGCCAGCATGCTCAGCTAATTTTTGTATTTGTTGTAGAGATGGACTCTTGCTAGGTTGCCCTGGCTGGGCTTGAACTCCTGAGCTCAAGGTATCCTCCACCCTAAGCCTCCCAGAGTGCAGGGATTACGAGCCTGGGCCACGGCACCCGGCCACATTTTGTCTGTTTTATGCTTGTTTGTGGGATTACGGGCCCAGGCCACGGCACCCGGCCACATTTTGTGTGTTTTATGCTTGTTTGTGGGATTACAGGCCTGGGCCATGGCACCCGGCCACATTTTGTCAGTTTTATGCTTGTTTGTGGGATTACAGGCCCGGGCCACGGCAACCAGCCTCATTTAGTCTATTTTATACTTGTTTGTGGCCGTTCCTGGTGTTTTCCATTCATGGCTGTGAGAGGACATTCCTTTTGTGAGTGAGTTGGGTTAAGTTTAAAACCAGGTTAGTCCATTTTAGAAATAAAGTAGAATCACTTGCGGGTAGGCCAGTGGTAGCCTGGAGCCCTGAAGAGCTTGCACCCAGCCTCACTGGCCGCACCGGCGCCTTACACGGCTGCATTCTGGAGGCCGTTCTTCAGCAAGGGGGACATTGCAACTCATCCTTCACACGCCTGCGCCCTTTTCTTTCATTACTATTCTTTTCTTTCTCTCTCTCTTTTTCTTCCTTTCCTTTTTTCCTTCTTTTCTTCTCTCCTCTCCTCCCTCCCTCCCTTCCCTCCCCTCCCCTCCTTTCCCTCCTCTCCTCTACCCTCCCCTTCCCTCCCCTCCCCTCCCTTCCCTCCCCTTCCCTCCCCTCCCCTCCCTCCCCTTCCCTCCCTCCCCTCCTTTCCCCTCCTCTCCTCTCCCCTCCCCTTCCCTCCCCTCCCCTCCCTTCCCTTCCCTCCCCTCCTTTCCCCTCCTCTTCTCTACCCTCCCCTTCCCTCCCCTCCCTCCCCTTCCCTCCCCTTCCCTCCCCTCCCCTCCTTTCCCCCTCCTCTTCCTCACCCTCCCCTCCCCTTCCCTTCCCTCCCCTCCCTTCCCTTCCCTCCCCTTCTTTCCCTCCTCTTCTCTACCCTCCCCTTCCCTCCCCTCCCTCCCTTTCCCTCCCCTTCCCTCCCCTTCCTCCCCTTCCCTCCTTTCCCCTCCTCTTCTCTACCCTCCCCTTCCCTCCTCCCTCCCCTCCCTTCCCTCCCCTCCCTCCCTTCCCTCCCCTCCCTCCCTCCCTCCCTTCCCTCCCTCCCCTCCCTTCCCTGCCCTCCCCTTCCCTCCCTCCCCTCCCTCCCCTTCCCTCCCCTTCCCTCCCTCCCCTCCTTTCCCCTCCTCTCCTCTACCCTCCCCTTCCCTCCCCTTCCCTCCCCTCCCCTCCTTCCCTTCCCTCCCCTCCTTTCCCCTCCTCTTCTCTACCCTTCCCTTCCCTCCCCTTCCCTCCCTTCCTTCCCCTCTCCTCCCTTTTCCTTCCCTTTCCCAACCCCTTCCCTTCCCTTCCTTCCCCTTCCGTTCCTTGGCGTTTCCCTTTCTTTTCCTTGATGGAGTCTCACTCTGTTGCCCAGGCCGGAGTGCAGTGGTTCAATCTTAGCTCACTGCAACCTCCATCTCCCAGGTTCAAGCCACTCTTCTGCCTTAGCCTTCTGAGTAGCTGGGACTACTGGTGCACACCGTCACACCCGGCTAATTTTTTTTCTTGTATATTTAGTACAGATGGGGTTTCACTGTGTTGTCCATGCTGGTTTCAAACTCCTGACCTCAGACGATTCACCTGCCTCGGCCACCCAAAATGCTAGGATTTCAGGTGTGAGCTGCTGAGCCTGGCCATTTTTTTCCTTTTTTTTTTTTCATTAGAGACAAGATTTCTCTCTGTTGCCCAGGCAGCAGTGCAGTGGTATGATCATGGCTCACTGCAGCCTCAAAGTCCTGGGCTCAAACGATCCTCTCACCTCAGCCTCCTGAGTAGTTGGCACTACAGTTGCACACCACCACACCCAACTGATTTTTATTTTTTATTTTTTTTATTTTTATTTTTATTTTTATTTTTTTTTTGAGACAGAGTTTCGCTCTTGTTACCCAGGCTGGAGTGCAATGGCGCGATCTCGGCTCACCGCAACCTCCGCCTCCTGGGTTCAGGCAATTCTCCTGCCTCAGCCTCCTGAGTAGCTGGGATTACAGGCACGCGCCACCATGCCCAGCTACTTTTTTGTATTTTTAGTAGAGACGGGGTTTCACCATGTTGACCAGGATGGTCTCGATCTCTCGACCTCGTGATTCACCCGCCTCGGCCTCCCAAAGTGCTGGGATTACAGGCTTGAGCCACCGCGCCCGGCCTGATTTTTAAAATTATTTTTTGTAGACATGGAGTCTCACTCTGTCTTCCAGGCTGGAGTACAGTGGCGGGATCTCAGCTCACTGCAACCTCCCTTCCTGGGTTCAAGTGATTCTCCTGCCTCAGCCTCCTGAGTAGCTGGGACTACAGGTGCCTGCCACCACACCCAGCTAATCTTTGCATTTTTAGTAGAGACGGGGTTTCTTCATGTTGGCCAGGCTGGTCTTGAACTCCTGACCTCAAGTGATCTGCCCGCCTCGGCCTCCCAAAGTGCTGGGATTACAGGCGTGAGCTGCTGTGCACTGCGCCTGCCCGCTATTGTTTTATTATTATTTCGAAGTGTGGAACAAGGACCACCGGGAGCTGGCACTCTTGACTTCCCTTCCTTCTGCTGTTTATGTAAATAATAAACTGTCCGAATTGAAAAGTGGCTCCTTGTATTTTTTTATTTTATTTTTTTCCTGAGACAGAGTCTCACTCTGTCTCCCAGGCTGGAGTGCAGTGATGTGATCTCGGCTCACCGCAACCCCTGCCTGCCGGGTTCAAGCAATTCTCCTGCCTCAGCTTCCTGAGTAGCTGGGATTACAGGTGTACGCCACCATGCCCAGCTAATTTTTGTATTTTTAGTAGAGACAGGGTTTCACCATGTTGGCCAGGCTGGTCTTGAACTCCTGACCTTGTGATCCGCCTGCCTCAGCCTCCCAAAGTGCTCGGATGACAGGTGTGAGCCACCGCCCTCGGCTGCCTTCTATATTTTTCACGTCTGTCTGTCCTGCCTGCTGTGTGCTCGCCAAGGTGGTGTGGTTGGGAAGATTGACCGAAAATGATGAAACCAGGGGACCCTTGGGCTGCCTCAAGCCCAGACCCATTTTCTTTATTTTTATTTTTAGCGATGGAGGTTTCACTCTGCCACTCAGGCTGGAGTGCAGTGGTGTGATCATGGCTCACTGCAACCTTGACCTCCTGGGCTCAAGTGATGCTCCCACCTCAGCCTCCTGAGTAGCTGGGACATGGGTGTGTGTCATGTCATCACGCTCAGCTAATTTTTTTTCTCTTTTTTCTTTCTTTCTTTTTTTTTTCTTCGAGACAGAGTCTTGCTCTGTCGCCCAGGCTAGAGTTCAGTGGTGCCATCTCAGCTCACTGCAACCTCCACTCCCCAGGTTCAAGCAACTCTGCCTCAGCCTCCCAAGTAGCTGGGACTACAGGCACGCACCACCACACCAGGCTGATTTTTTTATTTTTAGTGGAGACCGGGTTTCGCCATGTTGCTCAGGCTGGTCTCGTTCTCTTGACCTTGTGATCTGCCCAACCTGGGCCTCCCAAAGTGCTGGGATTCCTGGCATGAACCATGGCTCCCGGCCCCACAGCCCCAATCTTTAAATGAGGAAATGGAGGCGCAGAGAGGGTCGGCCACTCACCCAGTGGGAAAAGCTAGAATTCTAACCCAGACCATTTGCCTTCACAACCTCCGCTGACCGCCACAGTGACCTGCCATGAGGTGCAACTCAGAGGAAGGAAACTTCTCTCTGTGCCCTGATGTCTTGTCACCTGCAATGGGTTTCTTCTTCCTTGTGGGGAGGGAGGTGGAGCCCCAGCCCCCCAGCTTTGAGCCTCACCTCATCCTCCCTGTCTATTAAGGAGTGCTCAGATGTGGCTGTCGCTGAAACTTTCCCTCCAAGATGGAGCCCTGTGTGCAAGAGATGGTGTGTGCAAAAGGCTTGACTCATGGCCAGTGCATGATAAGTCCTCAATAAGTGTTTGAAGTTATTATTATCGATGGTCTCAGGGTGCTGGCTAAAAGGCAGCATAGCTCGGCAGTTAAGCCAGACATGCTGGGTTCAAATCCCATCTCTACCATGTAATAGCTGTGTGACCTCGGGTAAGTTACTCAACCTCTCTGTTCCTTCATGTGTAAAATGGGGGAAATGACACTATTTTATAGAGCTATTGCAAGGATTAGCATAGGAAAAGCCTTAACAGTGTCTGCCACTGATGTCGGGTTTTATTATTGCTGTAACACTTTCCCCTTATTCAGAGTTCCATCTCCTAGGTCCCCAGGCAAGGCAGCAGCTGGCTTTCAGATCAGGGCCTCCCTGGGCGGCTTTATTCTCCGCACAAGCCCCCTGCCTTCCCCCCTCTGGCTCCCAGCAGCCCCATCCTTCCCCCACTCCTGGCCCGGGTTCCAGCACCGTCTCCTCCCCTCTCCTTTGCCCCTCAGCTGCAGGGTGACCAGAGCCTCTGCCTCGTGGGACAGCTTTCTAGCACTTTCCCCCTTTTAAGAGATTGACTGCAATTTCTATAATAACATCACATTAGCCAGAAATTAATGTCCTCATTAAGATAGCAATTAGGCACATTAGCGTGGCAATAAAAGAGAAGCTTATGAAATAATTGCTGGTTCCAAAATGCCTTTAATTTAGTATTTTATATTGTGCCATGTTATTAATTTTTTTCCCTCGGCAGAAGATAATAAGAGAAACGTTTGAATTGTGGGGAGGTTTAAAATAAAAAAAAAAAAATTAAGAAGGAAAGCAATGTTGATACCTATAGACAGTCGATCTTTCTTCTCCCCAATCCCCTATAGGTCGTGGGTCCATGGGGTGGTGACGGTGTCAGAAGAGAGAGAGCTTTGATGGGTAGGGGGCCAGGCCATGTCCTGGGACTTTTGGCCAGGCTTGGAATCCAGAGGAGATTGGGCTGGAGCAGCCTTTGATCCTAGAAGCAGGAGAAATGGTACCGTGTTTCTTTGCCCTAAACAACAAATACCTGTTTGTTGTTTCCCCCAATAGACTCCATCTCCTGAATTCAAATTCTTTCCGCAAACGTTTCTTTGGTACCCTGTGGCTCTGCCTCTGCTGTTGAGGGGTTTCCAGATTGTTGGAGACGACAGATGTATACATAGGCAAACGCTGTGATAAACTGGGAATGCAGTATTTTGCAACTTGTAATGAAATCATGGCTGCAGGCCAGGCGACGTGGCTCACGACTTTAATCCCAGCACTTTGGGAGGGCAAGGTGGAAGGGTCGCTTGAGGCCAGGAGTTCGAGACCAGCCTGGGCAACATAGTGAGATCCCATCTCTTTTTTTTTTTTTTTTTTTTGAGACGGAGTTTCGCTCTTGTTACCCAGGCTGGAGTGCAATGGCGCGATCTTGGCTCACCGCAACCTCCGCCTCCTGGGTTCAGGCAATTCTCCTGCCTCAGCCTCCTGAGTACCTGGGATTACAGGCATGTGCCACCATGCCCAGCTGATTTTTTGTATTTTTAGTAGAGACGGGGTTTCACCATGTTGACCAGGATGGTCTCGATCTCTCGACCTCGTGATCCACCCGCCTCGGCCTCCCAAAGTGCTGGGATTACAGGCTTGAGCCACCGCGCCCGGCCCCCCATCTCTTAATTAAAAAAGAAAAAAAGGCCAGGCGAGGTGGTTCACGCCTGTAATCCCAGCACTTTGGGAGGCCAAGGCGGGTGGATCACTTGAGATAACGAGTTCGAGACCAACCTGGCCAACATGGCAAAAGCCTGTCTCTACTAAAAATGCAAAAATTAGTCGGCTATGGTGGTTTGTGCCTGTAATCCCAGCTACTCGAGAGGCTGAGACGGGAGACTCTCTTGAACCTGGGAGGCGGAGGTTGCAGTGAGCCGAGATTGCACCACTGCACTGCAACCTGGGCGACAAAGTGAGACTATGTCTCCAAAAAAAAAAAAAAAAAAAAGCTGTCTAACAACGCCCAAATCCAGCAGCTTGGGAAAATCAGCGTTAATTTTGGCTTCGCAGGCTGCTGGCTGGGCTCAACCGCCGATGTTTATGGGTCCAAGACTTTATTTATCCAGGCTGGGTTTTTTCGTGTAGTTCGGGCCCGGCTGGCTGTAGGCTGGTCTGGGACCGCTTGGCTGGGATAACAGGATTCTTCCCTCATCCTCCAGCAGGCTGGCTGGGGCGTGGTCACCTGACAGAGGCGGGCTTTCCAGACACGGACCAGAAACCGGCGGCACCTCTCCAGGCCTAGATTGGGAACCGACTTCACGTCTGCTGTGATCCATTGATTGGCCAAAGGAGATCATGAGACCAACCCGGATTCAAGGGGTGTGGAAATAGATTCCACCTCCCAGTGGGAGGAACCACGTCGGCCAACAGTATAGACGGTGGGCGGTAACCATTGGATCCAGGAAGCAACTTGATCAGCCGCATGATTCCTTTGGGGCTTTTGATCATCGTTCCCTGCCTCCCTCTGAGTACCCCAAGGCGTTCTATGGTCCTCGACCCTAGTCTTTGCCCCTGTAGAAGTTATTTCCGCCCAGGCTTGCTCTCTCTGTAAGCTCCCATAGGAGCTGTGGCGTGAGTTGTTCGAGACCCCAAATTCCCGACTGAACTTCCCTTCTTCCTCTGCACCGGGGTGTGACCAGTACCGCAGTCTTTCATTGAAATCACTGGCTCGGCTGATAGCAGAGAGTTGGTGTCAGTGAGGCACGGGAGAGGTTAGTCTGTAGCGCGCTATGGAGCAAAGGAGCCAGGGAAATCAGGAGCTCTGCTTGAACCTACTCAGTGTCCCCTTGTGCAGTGTCCACCCTGCCCAACCGTACCAGCCCACCTGATGGAGGGACTAAATAGTGGAGGAAAGGAAGGGAAAACGGATTTCACCGAGAGCTGGAGCCTTAGCCCTCGGGCCAAATGAAGGACCTTCCCTGCAACCGAGTGACCCAGAAGGAAGACGCGGCTCAACCACCCAGATGGGTACGACGGGGCAGCCTGGCCTCTTGTTGATCAAGGCTGGACCAGGTGGTGTGGGGGAGGGGGGAGGACTAGGAGCGGGCAAAGAGGAGGGTAGGAAGGTCCTGGCCTAAATGACCCCGTTAGTTTTCCCATCACCCCCTACCCCCATCCTGTATCCCAGGGAAGTGAAGTGCAGCTGGGTTCTTGGTTGCCATGGCGACTGCCAAAAAAAAAAGGGGGGGGGGAGGAAAAGCCCCCGGGGGCACGAGGAAGCAATTTGCTCTCGGGTCTGGGAGTCAGCACCGGAATCAGAATCTCCTAAGGAGGAGAGAAACCTGAGCGAGCCGGCCTAGGGTAGGTGGCAACCCTTCCCAAGGCCGCCTGCCAGCCCTCCCAAGGGAGAGAGCGCGGGGGCGCCCCAGCTTTGCGTGAGAGGCGCCAACTCTAAGCCCCCACCCCCGAGGCTGCCCCTCCCACCCGAAGCCTTTTGCACCCGAGGTCGGCGGGGGCGGGGCGGGGCTTCCCTCCGGATTGCTTTTTTTTTTTTTTTTTTTTTTTTAATTTCCAATTCCGCCTTGCGACGAGGCCCTGGCTGGGGGACCGCATCAGGCCTGACACCCATCCCATTCCCCCCAAAACCCAGGACGAGACCTAACCTCACTCCCCAGCCCCTTCCCGGCCTCCTGGCTCAGGCTGTGATGGAAAGGTCCCGGGGAGTGGGGAGGAGGGCGACTTTGAACCCGGAGCGGGATCCGGCGGCCCAGTTCTCCTCGGTTCCCTGAACCTCCAGAAAAGCGGAGAAAGTCACATTGTGGTGGCAGCTGCGAGTTTTTTTTTTTTTTTTTTTTAATCTGTTAATAAAACGCAAGTGAATCAAATCCGCCCTAAGGGAAGGGGGGGGGCGCGGCGAGGCAGGGGCCATGGTGTTTGCCGAAGTTGGAAATTTAATAAGAAGGAAAAATAAAAATAGCCGCTGTGCTGGAGAGAGAGGGAGAGAAGGTTGGGAGAAGCAGGCAAGTGTGGGACTCCTGGCTGGGTGGAAACATGCAGAGAGGGCTGGGGAAGGTGAGGGGACCCCCAGTCTGGAGGAGCGAGGGAGACATTGCTGGGGACACCTGGAGCGGGGATTTGGGGGGTGTTACCTAGAACAGTTCAGTTCCTTGGCAGATTTTTTTTACCAGCAGTGAGCTGGGCACAGAGGTTGGGGTTTGGCTCTCTAAACACCTGGGTGTGGAGGTCCAGCCTCTGGTTACTTGGTCTTCATAGCAAACCCCCCAACACACCTGAGCTGCCCAAGAGATGGGGAACACAAGCAGGACGGCCAAGAACAGTTGTGCAAGTTGCCCACTGCACAAGCATACTGGACGGAAGCTACAGCGGGAGCTGACGTCATCTGTTCCCCTCACCACACACTACATCTGCCCAGAGGAAGGGGTACCTTTTTTTTTTTTTTTTTTTTTTTTTTTGACAGAATTTCGATCTTGTTGCCCAGGCTGGAGTGCAGTGGCGTGATCTGGGCTCATCGAAACCTCCGCCTCCCAGGTTCAAGCAATTCTGCTGCCTCAGCCTCCTGAGCAGCTGAGATTGCAAGCATGTGTCACCAAACTCAGCTAATTTGGTTTTTTTTTTTTTTTTTTCGTTTTTTTGTTTTTAGTAGAGACAGGGTTTCTCCATGTTAGTCAGGCTGGTCTCAAACTTCTGACCTCAGCTGATCCACCCGCCTCGGCCTCCCAAAGTGCGGGGATTACAGGTGTGAGCTACTGCGCCCAGCCAGGAAGGGGTACCTTTTAAAGATCTACCCAAGCCTGGGCACAGTGGCCCAGGCCTGTCATCCCAGCACTTTGGGAGGCCAAAGCAGGTGGATCATATCAAGAGATCGAGACCATTCTGGCCAACGTGGTGAAACCCCCTTAAAAACAATACAAGAATTAGATAGGTGTGGTGACAGGCGCCTATAATCCCAGCTACTTGGGAGGCTGAGGCAGGAGAATCGCTTGAACCCCGGGAGGCGGAGGTTGCAGTGAGCCGAGATCACACCACTGCATTCCAGCCTGGGCGACAAGAGTGAAACTCTCTCAAAAAAAGAAAAAAGACAAAAGTCCATACAGCGTTAATAGTGAACCAGCTGCATCTCTGCATACACCCAGTGACATCCCTCCATCCCCAGGAAGCCCAGGATTGCTGATGGGCCCAGACCGGCACAGCTTTGAGCTGGCTGCAGCCTGCAGGGCTCTCGGGAGCAGCCGAATGGAATTTGTTCATGCATTCACTCAACAAGTGTTTACTGGGTGTTTGTTTCATGCCAGGTGCTGCACTGGGCAGTGAATGAATGAATCCCTGCCCTGAGGTTGACACTCCAGTGGGATGAAGAGACCCAACGTGACTGCATACGGTATGCAAAATAGGGTGCATGCTACGGACAGAAATACAGCTGGCAAGGGTGGGGGGCGGGCAGGGGCCCTGGGTGCAATTTTCGCAAAGTGACCTCATTGAGGAGCGGACATTGCAGCAAGCCCAGACGCAGGCAAGGATGAGTCACATGACTGAGGGAACAGCGTTTGGGCAGAGGGAACAGCCTCTGCAAAGTACTGAGGCCTTATTTTGTGAATTGAGTGCCTTGACGTAGGGGTTGCTTGGCCCTAGTTAAGGTTCTAAAAGAGCCTTTACATTTTTTTTCCCTAGACCTGGCTGTGGGGGCTCATGCCTATCATCCTAACTACTCAAGAGGCTGAGGTGGGAGGATCGCTTAAGTCCGGGAGGATGGGGCTGCAGTGAGCCATGATCATACCACTGCACTTCAGCCTGCGTGACCCAGCAAGACCTCTCAAAACCAAACCAAAACAAAACAAAAAAATCCGATTCCCGCCCCCACAAGGCAGCAGCTGTGAGGTGACACAAATATGAACTCCATGAAGTCCCCCAAAATCCAAGAATCCTGTGTTTCTTTCACCAGTGGCTGAGCCTCCAATCCTGAAGGAAAATTATTCTGGCAGCAAATCCTAGACAGGATTTACTGTTGGCCAGCAGTTTCCATCTGCAGTAACTGCTTTAATCCTCACAGTGAACCCCAAAGATGTAAAAAACGTTCCCACTATTTTTTTTTTTTTTAAATATGGAGTCTTGCTCTGTGCCGCAGGCTGGAGTGCAGTGGTGCAATCTCGGCTCACTGCAACCTCTGCCTCCCGGGTTCAAGTGATTCTCCTGCTGCAGCCTACCAAGTACGTAACTGGGATTACAGGGGCACACCACCACACCTGGCTAAATTTTTCTTTCTTTCTTTAGAGACGAAGTTTTGCTCTTGTTGCCCAGGCTGGAGTGCAATGGCGCAATCTGGGCTGACTGTACCCGGGTTCAAGCAATTCTCCTGCCTCAGCATCCTGAGTAGCTGGGCTTGCAGGCGCGTGCCACCACGCCCAGCTAATTTTTGTATTTTCAGTAGAGATGGGGTTTCTCTATGTTGGTCAGATTGGTCTTGAACTCCCAACCTCAGGCGATCGCCCACCTTAGCCTCCCAAAGTGCTGGGATTACAGGCATGAGCCACCACGCCCAGCCAATTTTTATATTTTCAGTAGAGAGGGCGTTTCACTGTGTTGGCTAGGCTGGTCTCAAACTCCTGACTGTGATCTGCCCTCTTCAGCCTCCCAAAGTGCTAGGATTACAGGCATGAGCCACCGTGCCCTGCTGTTATCACCATTGTACAGGTGGGGAAACTGAGGCACAGAACTATGCAGTGGCTCCCATGCGTGGATAGGAAGCAGCTTGTGGATTTTAACCCAGCACACCTGTCTGTGCATTGAGGCAGGCCAGTCTGCACCTAGGCACTTGCCCAGGTGGGCCTGTGAGAGTCTTCCAAGGACTCCCACTTTGATGGGGTCTCTGGGCCTCCAGGCCTGCACCGGGGCTGCTCTGCTTCTAGGCTGAGCCAATGGAGGGTCCCAGCGCGGGGGAGTCAGCATTGGCAGGTGATTGATGGTTTAATATCTCGCACTGCGACCCGGGCCCCTCCTCGCCCACGCCTCTGCGGGAGGCCCCCAGTGAGAGGCAGAGATGGGATAATTCGGTTACCAAAAGGAGAATGGAAATTCCGGAGAGAGAAAGAGATAGAGGTACAGACCAAGGGGTGAGCTGGGAGCTGCTTTGGCGGGGCTGGGCTTGGGTTGGAGGGAGGAGGCCGATTCCCAAATCTGGAATCCCTCTGGAGGCCTGGGGGCTCACGGGTCCCGGCCCCTCTAAAGCCCCCATCTGACTTCCTGTTTTGAGAACGGAGACAGGAGATGTCGCAAATGAGAGGTCACAGGGCAGGAGCAAGGCCTCCCCTTAGGGCAGCTGCTGGCAGGTGAGGCCAGGGAGAGGTAGGGACTGATGCAGTTGGGGCAGAGGGGACAGGAGACTCCAGGTTTCCAGCTCACAAGCCTCCAATCATCCTTGACTCGAATCCTCAATCTCTCTCTCTCTCTTTTTTTTTTTTTTTTTTTTTTTTTTGAGACGGAGTCTTGCTCAATTGCCCAGGCTCTGCCCACTGCAATCTCCACCTCCCGGGTTCAAGCGATTCTCCTGCCTCAGCCTCCCTAGTAGCTGGGACTACAAGCGTGCACCACCCACGCCTGGCTAATTTTTGTATTTTGGGTAGACACAGGGTTTCACTGTGTTGGCCAGGCTGGGTCTCGAACTCCTGACCTCAAGTGATTCTCCCACCTCAGCCTCCCAAAGGATTACAGGTGTGAGCGACCGCGCCCGGCTGGAGTCCTCTCTTTTCTTCTCTCTTTCCGTCCACGTTCAAACCTCGGACTTCATTTCGTCCCCACCTCCCCGGCCCTCACCTGGTCCAGCCCAGCGGACCTTCACCTGGACCTTGCTCGGGTCTCCAGCGCGGCCCTGAAGCCTGTTCCCTCTGCAGCCTCCAGAGGGCGCGAGCGAACACCTGAGTCAAGCCACGCCCCCTTTTTCCGCTCAGAACTTGGAAGGCTCCCACGTTGTGTTAATTTCCCACGGCTGCCATCGCAATCTTAGCTTTTTTTGTTTGTTAGTTTTTTGAGACGGAGTTTCGCCCTTGTTACCCAGGCTGGAGTGCAATGGCGCGATCTCGGCTCACCACAACCTCCACCTCCTGAGTTCAGGCAATTCTCCTGCCTCAGCCTCCTGAGTAGCTGGGATTACAGGCACGTGCCACCATGCCCAGCTACTTTTTTGTATTTTTAGTAGAGACGGGGTTTCACCATGTTGACCAGGATGGTCTCGATCTCTCGACCTCGTGATCCACCCGCCTCGGCCTCCCAAAGTGCTGGGATTACAGGCTTGAGCCACCGTGCCCGGCCTAATCTTAACATTTTTAAACGACGCAAATTATCCTACAGCTCTAGAAGTCAGAAATGTGGGTTGGGTGTCACCTGCCTAAGACCAAGATGTCCGCAGGCTGCACTCCTTTCTTGGAGGCTGTAAGGGGACGATCTATTGCTCATTTAGGGGTGCAGGATTCAGTTCCTTGGGGTTGTAGAACTGAGGCCCCTGTTTTCTTGCTGGTTGTCCGTTCCCCATTTGTAGAAGTCGCCTGCATTCCTTGGCTCGTGGGCCCTCCCTCCATTTTCAAAGCCAGCAAGGAGGGGTCAAGTCCTCCTCTTATGACAGCCTTCAATGCCCCTCTGCCGCCCCCTTGCACTTTTAAGGACTTGTGTGGTAAGATGATCCAAGGTCATTTCCCTGTTTGAAAATCCTTAAGTGTATAATCAGCAAAGTCTCTTTTGTTGCATGAGGAGGTAACAGTTCACTAACCCTGCCTCTCAGGGCCTGGCCCTGTTGAGAGGAGTCTTTCTTCTTTAGACACTTTTTTTTTTTTTTTTTCAGGCGGCGCTTTGCTCTTGCTTCCTAGGGTGGAGTGCAGTGGCACGATCTTGGCTCACTGTGACCTCCTCCTCCCAGGTTCAAGCGATTCTCCTGCTTCAGCCTCCCGAGTAGCTGAGGTTACAGGCATGCGCTACCATACCCGGTTAATTTTCTACTTTTAGTAGAGATGGGGTTTCTCCATGTTGGTCAGGCTCGACATGAACTCCCTACCTCAGGTGATCTACCTGCCTCAGCCTCCTGAACTGCTGGGATCACAGGCATGAAGTGTCTGACCTATTTTCTGCCTCTCCCTGGGTACCTGCTCCCTGCTCAACCTGCCTCTGGCCACATTCAAGCCAGTCATCTCCTTGACACCTCCTCCAGGAAGCCCTCCTGGAAGTACCCATGTTTATCAACCTGTGGAGCAGTTACCAGCCCCTTTCTCCTGTCGTCCCCAGGCCACAAGATCTTGTGAAAGTTTAGAATGAGGAAGTAGATATCTCATGAAGGAGAGCATTATTCTCCTTACCAACTGCCTCACTCAGAGCAAAACTCCAGTCATCATGGAGGCCAGAAAACCCAAATTCCTCCAGACACATGAGCCTCCTTACTGTTCTCCAAACTCACCAAAGACATCCTGCCTCAGGGCCTTTGCACAGGCTGTTCCCTCTGCCTGATTCATCCTCCCCCAGCTATCCACGCGGCTCTCCCCTCCCCTCCTCCAGGTTTCCCCCATTTGTGCCCCTCCCTAGGGGCACCATTTTTTTTTTTTTTTTTAAAAGACAGGGTCTCCATCTCGCCCAGGCTGGAGTGCAGTGGCACAGTCCTGGCTCACTGCAACCTCTGACTCCCAGGCTCAAGCGATTCTTCTGCCTCAGCTTCCCATGTAGCTGGGATTATAGCCATGTGCCATGACACCCAGCTAATTTTTGCATTTTTAGTAGGGACAGGGTTTTGCCATGTTGGCCAGGCTGGTCTCGAACTTCCGACCTCATGATCTGCCCGCCTCAACCTCCCGAAGTGCTGGGAGGAGGTGAGGCTGCTTTACTTTCTCCATTGCACTGGCTGCTTTTGGCTGCACCACAGAATGATCACTCCTCGTGCATCTTGTCATCACCTCGTTCTTCTCTGTGGAATGTCGGCTCCAAAAGTTCCTCCACACTGTTCCCTCCTGGCTCTGTATGCCACCCCGTTCCCTGGCCCTTGGCATACAGCAGGTGCTCAATAAGTGTTTGTTAGGACTGGTACTGAGGCTCACGCCTGTAATCCTAGCACCTGGGGAGGCTGAGGTGAGCAGATCCTTTGAGCCCAGGAGTTTGAGAACAGCCTGGTCAACATGGTGAAACCCCATCTCTACTAAAAATACAAAAATTAGCCAGGTGTGGTGTTACGTGCCTGTAATCCCAACCACTGGGGACACTGAGAAATGGGAATTGCTTAAACCTGGGAGGCAGAGGTTACAGTGGGCAGTGATCGCACCACTGCACTTAAGCATGGACGACAGCGAGACTGTGTCTCAAAAAACAATAACGGACCAGGCGTGGTGGCTCACCCCTGTAATCCCAACACTCTGGGAGGCCAAGGGGGGGGGGCAGATCACCTGAGGTCGGGAGTTCAAGATCAGCCTGGGCAACAAGGTGAAAAACCATCTCTACTAAAAATACAAAACTTTAGCTGGGCATGGTGTGTAATCCCAGCTACTTGGGAGGCTGAGGCAGGTGACTCACTTGAGCCCAGGAGACGGAGGTTGCCTTGAGCTGAGATTGAGCCATTTATACTCCAGCGTAGTTGACGGAGAGAAACTCTGTCTCAATAATAATAATTTTCTTAAAAAATATGTTTGATTTGTAGTAGTTTTGAAAAAAAGAAAAAATGCTAAGTGTTTGCTGAATGAATGGAGGTCAAGCAAGCAGGGCCCCAGCCCAGAGGAGGACCGGGACCCAGTGGAAGGTGGGAGGAGCAGGTGGAGAGGGACTGGTGTGGAGAGAGTAGAGAAAAAGACCTTCTAGAACAATCTGGGAGGTCAGGTCGTCCCTGTGATGAAATGAACCAGTGTTGTGTGAACTCTGGTGGAGGGGTGGTCTCTCAGGACCTCTGTCACGCGCTTTTCACAGAGGCACGTGTCCCCCCTGCTCCGCGGTCCCCTGGATAAAATCTCAGTCTCGTGACTTTGTTCTGTATTCGTCTGAGGTAACAGATGTTCCTGGAATCGCCTTAGGTCACAGGGCAGCTTGGCTTGGATTCAAAACCAGGATGTGCAGACCCAAGCTTGGGCCTTGGTTTAGACCTAAATCTTCTTCCTGCCTCTCCTCCATCCCTACCACGGTCGGGTTCTGGGGGTCTGGGTGATGCAGGGGACCCTTCCTTCCTTCCTTCCTCTCCTTCCCTTTCACAGCCAGGCTGCAGCTCTGGGAGGGAGTAGTGTGTGTCAGATGGTAACCCCCGAAAAGGACGTGTCCACACTCTAGCCCCTGCAACCTGTGATTATGCTGGGTTTTTTGTTTGTTTGTTTTTTGAGACAGAGTCTCGCTCTGTCGCCAGGTGCCAGGCTCCAGGCTGGAGTGCAGTGGTGCAATCTCGGCTCACGGCAACCTCTGCCTCCTGGGTTCAAGCAATTCTCCTGCCTCAGCCTCCTGAGTAGCTGGGATTACAGGCACGTGCCACCATGCCCAGCTAATTTTTGTATTTTAGTAGAGACGAGGTTTCACTGTGTTGGCCAGAATGGTCTCAATCTCTTGACGTCGTGATCCGCCCGCCTTGGCCTCCCAAAGTGCTGGAATTACAGGTGTGAGCCACCGCGCCCGGCCGTTTGTTTGTTGTTTTTTGTTTTTGACATGAAATCTCCCTCTGTTGTCAGGCTGGAGTGCAGTGGTGCTATCTCAGCTCACTGCAACCTCCAACTCCCTGGTTCAGGCTATTCTCCTGCCTCAGCCTCCCTAGTAGCTGGGACTACCGGCATGCATCACCACGCCCAGCTAATTTTTGTATTTTTAATAGAGACAGAGTTTCACCATGTTGACCAGGATGGTCTCAATCTTCTGACCTTGTAATCCTCCTGCCTCGGCCTCCCAAAGCGCTGTTTTTATATTAATTTAATTTTTTTAGAGGCAAGGTCTTGCTCTGTCCCTCAGGCTGGCTAGAGTGCAATGCCATGGTTTCCACTCACTGCAGCCTCGATCGCTCAGGCTCAAGTGATCCTCCCACCTCAGCCTTCCAAGTAGCTGGGACCACAGGCACGCAAGACCATGCCCGGCTAATTTTTGTATTTTTTGCAGAAAGAGATTCTTGCTTTGTTTCCCAGGCTGGTCTTGAAGTCCTGGCCTCCAGCGATCCTCCCACCTTGATTTCCCCAAGTGCTGGGATTACACATGTAAGCCACCGAGCCTGGCCTGAATGTGATCGTAGGTGGATAAACTGTAACTATAACGGACCCATTGTTAGAGGCACTGGATAAGTCAATACGCTGAGATACAAGTTTGTGGCAGAGAAAGAGGTTTAATTATAGGGCCACAGATGGAGGAGATGGGAGGAAATCTAAAATCCATCTCCTGGGTAGACACAGTGGCTCACACCTGTAATTCCAGCACTTTGGGAGCCCGAGGTGGGCAGATCACTTGAGACCAGGAGTTTGAGACCAGCCTGGCCAACATGGCAAAACCCTTTCTCTACTAAAAATACAAAAAATAGCCAGACATGGTGGTGCATGCTTGTAGTCCAGCTACTCGGGAGGCTGAGGTGGGAGAATCAGTTGAACCCGGGAGGTATAGTGAGCCAAGATTGTGCCTCTGCACTGCAGCCTAGGTGACAGAGTGAGACTCTGTCCACCCCCCCAAAAAATAAAATAAAATAAAAATTAATAAAATCCATCTCCCCGAGGAATTCGGGGCTAGTTTTAAAAATTTTTTTGTGATTGTTTTTGCGTCTTACTCTGTTGCCCAGGCTGGAGTGCAGTGGCGCAATCTCAGCTCACTGCAACCTCCACCTTCAGGGTTCAAGCAATTATCTTGTCTCAGCTTCCCAAATTGGTGGGATTACAGGTGTGCCAACATGGCCGGCTAATTTTTGTATTTTTAGTAGGGATGGGTTTCACCATGCTGGCCAGGCTGGTCTCGAACACCCGACCTCAGGCAATCTGCCCGCCTTGGCCTCCCAAAGTGTTGGGATTACATGCATGAGCCACCATGCCCGACCCGGGGTTGGGGTTTTTAAGGGGTTTAAGAGTGGGCCCAAGTGGGGAGATTGTCTGATTGGTCAAAGAGTGCAAGGTGAAGTCCCAGGGGCTTGAGGGTGAAGTCGGGGGATGGGGTAGGGTAAAGAAGCTGTATTCCCATGCTGATCCCATTCCTGCATGGGGGTCCTCTTCACACTGGTTTCTGGAATTCAGGGCCTGCAAAAACATCTGAAGCAATTCTTAAGCAAAAGCCATATGATCTTGACCTGGCGCAGTGGCTCATGCCCGTAATCCCAGCACTTTGAGGGGCCGAGGTGGGTGGGTCACGAGGTCAGGAGTTCGAGACCAGCCTGGCCAGCATGGTGAAACCCCGTCTCTACTAAAAATATAAAACTTAGCTGGGTGTGGTGGCGCATGCCAGCCATCCTCGATACTCCGGAGGCTGAAGCAGGAGAATCACTTGAACTGGGGAGGAGGAGGTTGCAGTGAGCCAAGATCACACTATTGCACTCCAGCGTGGGCTACAGTGAGACTCCTTCTCAAAAAAAAAAAAAAAAAAAAAGCCACATGCTTCTAATGTTAGAGATCTTATCTGTAGAAACAACGGGATGTAAAAGAGCTACCTGACTTTTAGCAGCAAGGAAGGGATTGCTAGTTGCAGCCTGATTCATGGTTCACTGTGACTGCATTTCTGTCTGGAACCTGGCATGCCATCCCCATCAACCCCGTGGGAGGAGTTTTGAAGGGTCATTGCAGATACTAGGAATCTGAAGATGAGATCATCCCGGAAAGCACAGTGGCTCTCAATCCACAGACGACGCTCCTTGGGAGAAACACACAGGGAAGGCTCAGGAGAGGAGGAGAAGCAGCGGGAAGAGCGTCGCGGAGGAGCGCCTGGAGCCCTCGCGAGCTGGAGCGGGCCGGGAAGGAGTCTTCCCTAGAGCCTTTGTGGGGCGGAGGCCTTGCTTTCAGACTTCTGGCCTCCAGAGCTGTGAGAGAAGAGCTTTCTGTTGTTTTAAAGCCACTCGGTTCGTGGAGCTGTGATAGGGGCTGCAGGAAGGAAACAAATCCAGGGTCAGATGGTTCTCATTGAAGCGGGCTGCTGTCAGCCACCGCTGCCTCTCAGCGGTGGGCAGAATGAAATCTCCCACTTTTTTATTTCTGTTTTTTGAGACAGAGCGTCACTCTTGTTCCCCAGGCTGGAGTGCAATGGCGCGATCTTGGCTCACTGCACCTTCCGCCTCCTGGGTTCAAGTAATTCTCCTGCCTCAGCCTCCCAAGTAGCTGGGATTACAGGGACGCACCACCATGCCTGGCTAATTTTGTTTTTTGTTGTTGTTTTTTTGTAGAGACGGGGTTTCTCCATGTTGGTCAGGCAACCTCCAACTCCCAGATTCAAGCAAGTCTCCTGCCTCAGCCACCTGAGTAGTTGGGATTACAGGCACCCGCCACCACCCCCGGCTAGTAATTTTGTATTTTTAGTAGAGATGGGGTTTCTCCATGTTGGTCAGTCTGGTCTCGAATTCCCAACCTCAGGTGATCTGCCCGCCTCGGCCTCTCAAGTCACTCAGGCTGGATTGTAGTGGGGCGATCTTGGCTCACTGCAACCTCTGCCTCCCGAGTTCCAGCGATTCTCCTGACTCAGGCCAAGGCGGGCGATCACTTGAGGTCAGGAGTTTAAGACCAGCCTGGGCAGGGAAACCCCATTCCTACTTTTAAAAAAACACAAAAATTAGTCAGGCATGGTGGCATGCACCTGTAATCCCAGCTACTCAGGAGGCTGAGGTGGGAGAATCACATGAACCAGGAAGTATAGGTTGCAGTGAGCTGAGATTGTGCCACTGCGCTCCAGCCAGGGTGACAGAGTAGGGCCCTGTAGAAAAAGAGAAAAGAGGCCAGGCGCAGTGGCTCACACCTGTAATCCCAGCACTTTGGGAGGCCGAGGCGGGCAGATCACCTGAGGTTGGGAATTCAAGATCAGCCTGACCAACATGGAGAAAACCCATCTCTACTAAAAATACAAAATTATTAGCCGGGCGTGGTGGCGGGTACCTGTAATCCCAACTACTCAGGTGGCTGAGGCAGGAGAATTGCTTGAATCTGGGAGTTGGGGGTTGCAATGAGCTGAGATTGTGCCATTGCACTCCAACCTGGGCAACAAGAGTGAAACTCTGTCACAAAAAAAAGAGGCTGGCCGCGGTGGCTCACACCTGTAATCTGAGCACTTTGGGAGTCCGAGGTGGGCAGATCACAAGGTCAAGAGATCAAGACCGTTCCTGGCTACAAGGTAAAACCCCATCTCGGCCGGGCGCGGTGGCTCAAGCCTGTAATCCCAGCACTTTGGGAGGCCGAGGCGGGTGGATCACAAGGTCAAGAGATCGAGACCATCCTGGTCAACATGGTGAAACCCCGTCTCTACTAAAAATACAAAAAAAAAATAGCTGGGCATGGTGGCACGTGCCTGTAATCCCAGCTACTCAGGAGGCTGAGGCAGGAGAATTGCCTGAACCCAGGAGGCGGAGGTTGTGGTGAGCCGAGATCACGCCATTGCACTCCAGCCTGGGTAACAAGAGCGAAACTCCGTCTCAAAAAACAAACAAACAAACAAAAAAACCCCATCTCTACTAAAAATACAAAAATATTAGCCAGGCGTGGTGGTGGGTGCTGGTAATCCCAGCTACTCAGGAAGCTGAGGCAGGAGAGTTGCTTGAACATCGGAGGCGGAGGTTGTGGTGAACTGAGACTGAGCCGTTGCACTCCAGCCTGGGCAACAAGAGCGAGACTCCATCTCAAAAAAAAAAAAAAAAAAAAAAAAAAGATATCTATCTTCCAAGTAACAAGCAAAGGAAAGGAAATCAGTATTCGGAAGAGCTATCTGCACTCCCAAGTACATTGCAGCACTATTCACAATAGCCAAGCTATGGAAGAGACCTGTGTCCATCAGTGAAGGAATGAATGGGTGAGGAAAATGTGGTGCATATACACAATGGAGTGCCGTTCAGCCTGAAACAGGAAGGAGATCTTGTAATTTGCAACAACGTGCATGAATCTGGAGGACATTATTCGAAGTGAAATAAGCCCGGCACAGAAAGACAAATAGTGCATGATCTCACTTGTATGCAGAATCTTAAAAAAAAAAAAAAAAAAAAAGTCATATTCAGGTCAGGCGCAGTGGCTCACGCCTGTAATCCCAGCACTTTGGGAGGCAGAGGCAGGCAGATCATGAGGTCAGGAGTTCGAGACCAGCCTGGCCAACATGGTGAAACCCCATCTCTACTAAAAGTACAGAAATGAGCCCAGTGTGGTGGGGCATATCTGTAATCCCAGCTACTTGGGAGGCTGAGGCAGGAGAGTGGCTTGAACTTGGGAGGCGGAGGTTGCAGTGAGCTGAGATCATGCCATTGCACTCCAGCCTGGGGAACAAGAGCAAGATTCCATCTGAAAAGTGAAAAAAAAAAAAAAAAAAAAAAAAAAAAAAAAAAAAAGCCTGGTACAGTGGCTCACGCCTGTAATCCCAGTACTTTTGGAGGCCGAGGCAGGCGGATCATAAGGTCAGGAGTTTGAGACCATCCTGACCAACATGGTGAAACTCCGTCTCTACTAAAAATACAAAAAATTAGCTGGACACGGTGGTGCACACCTGTAGACCCAGCTACTTGGAAGACTGAGGCAGGAGAATCACTTCAACCGAGGAGGCAGAGGCTGTAGTGAGCCAAGATCATGCCACTGCACTCCAACAGGGGCAACAAGAGCAAAACTCTGTCTAAAAAAAAAAAACCCCCAAACCCCATTTACAGAAGTAGAGAGTAGAATGGTGGTTACCAGAGTCTGGGAATGGGGAAAGGGAAAATATTGGTCAAAGGATACAGAGTTTCCATTAGACAGGAAGAGTTAGTCCGGTGATCTATTGCACAGCAGGGTGGCTATAGCTAATCAAAATGTAGATTTCAAACTTGTGAAGTGAGTGGATTTTAAATGGTCTCATTACAAGGTCTGGTTGCGGTAGCTCACACTTGTAATCTCAGCACTTAGGGAAGCTGAGATAAGGAGATCACTTCAGCCCAGGTGTTCAAGACCAGCCTGGGAAGTATTTTAGAGACCCTGTCTCTAAAAAAAAAAACAAATTGTTTTCACTGCAGAGAAATAAGTATGTGGCTGGGGGCGGTGGCTCACGCCTGTAATCCCAACACTTTGGGAGTTCGAGGCAGGCGAATCATGAGGTCAGGAGATCGAGACCATCCTGGCCAACATGGCATAGCCCCGTGTGGTGGCGCATGCCTGTAGTCCCAGCTACTCGGGAGGCTGAGACAGGGGAATTGCTTGAACCCAGGAGGCAGAGGTTGCAGTGAGCCGAGATTGGGCCATTGCACTCTGGCCTGGATGACAGTGTGAGACTCCATCTCAAAAAAAAAAAAAAAAATTAGCTGGGCATGGTGGTGTGCGCTTGTAATCCCAGCTACTTGGGAGGCTGAGGCAGGATAATCACTTGACTCTGGGAGGTGGAAGTTGCAGGGAGCTAAGATTGGCCATTGCACTCCAGCCTGGGCAACAGAGCAAGAGTCTGAGAAAGAGAGAGGGAGGGAGGCGGGGGGAGAAGGGAGGAAAGGAAGAGAGATCTTCACTGTGGTCTGGCTTCTGCTGCTAGTCCTTGTGTCTGCCTGGTTGAAATGTCCATCTCAGCACCCTCTTTATCAACATTCAGCTCTGGTAGTCAGTGATGTGACATTGTTGTGTAAATGTTCCTGGTGAACAGAGAAGGGGACAATCTGTAGAAGGGAAGAAAGAATGGATGAGGGAACATGGGTGGAAAACTTAAGAAACTATAAAGCACTTAGCATGTGCCTGGTACATAGTAGGCGCTCAATAAATGTTCATTATTCCCACACCCCCTTTGGTTTTGGGAAGGAGATGCCTTTGGTCCCCAGAATGGCTTTTTGTTTGTTTGTTTATTTTGTTGTTGTCTTTTGAGATGGAGTCCCACTCTGTCACCCAGGCTAGAGTGCAGTGGCACGATCTCGGCTCACTGCAGCCTCCACCTCCTGAGTTGAAGTGATTCTCCTGCCTCAGCTTCCCGAGTAGCTGGGACTACAGGCATGTGCCACCACACCTGGCTAATTTTGATTTTTTAGTAGAGACGGGGTTTCTCTATGTTGGTCAGGCTGATCTTGAACTCCCGACCTCAGATGATCTGCCTGCCTCAGCCTCCCGAAGTGCTTTGAGCCACTGCGCCTGGCCAGGGAATTTATTTTCTTCAAACAGTTCTTTTTTCCCTCCCTCCCTCCCCACCTCTCTCTCCCCCCACCCCTACTTCTTCTTTTTTGAGATGGAGTCTCGCTCTGTCACCCAGGCTGGAGTGCAATAGCACAATCTCAGCTCACTGCAACCTCTACCTCCCAGGTTCAAGTGATTCTTCTGCCTCAGCCTCCTGAGCAGCTGCGATTAGAGGCCAGACGTGCACCACCATGCCTGGATAATATTTTGTATTTTTAGTAGAGACGGGATTTCACCATGTTGGCCAGGCTAGTCTTGAACTCCCAACCTCAAGTGATCCACCCCTCTTGGCCTCCCAAAGTTCTGGGATTACAGGTGTGAGCCACTGCGCCTGGCCAAATCTTTTTCTTAAATGCCCTTCCACGAAACCCCTTGAGGCCGCCCCACGTGCTTCCCTCCAGCCCCAAACCCGCCAGCAGCCCCAGGCACAGGACCTGGACCGGTTTCTTGCAAAACTTTTTCCGAAGCTGCTCTGACTACTAAGTGGTTAAAAATATCCACTCTGCCCAGGCAATTTTGCTAAGCTCGTGTCAGGGGGAAAACGGGAGGCTCCGGAGAGCTCACAAATGAAGCAAATTGCTGAAAATCGGATTTTTACTGTCTTATCTCAGAGCCACATGAGAGGAGAGGAGATTGCAATTTCTGCCGGAACTTTCTCTCATCCCCGAGTTTGGAGAGAGCAAGTGGCAGGGGAGGAGGTGCGGAGAGAAGGCCGGGAGAGGGAACCAGAAGAGAAGATAGAGGCGTGAGAAGGAGAAAGCCAGAAGAGGCCAGCGCGGTGGCTCACGCCTGTAATCCCAGCGCTTTGGGAGGCTGAGGCGGGCGGATCATTTGAAGTCAGGAGTTTGAGACCAGCCTGGCCAACATGGTGAAACCCCGTCTCTATTAACAAATATAAAAATTAACCAAGCGTGGTTGCATGAGTCTCTAGTCCCACGACTCAGGAGGCTGAGGTGGGAGAATCACTTGAACCCAGGAGGCGGAGGTTGCAGTGAGCCAAGATCATACCACTGTACTCCAGTTTGAGTGACGGAGTGAGACTCTTTCTCAAATTAAAAAAGCAAGAATAGAGGGAGGAGGAAAGAATGCAGAGGAGAAAAGAAAAACAGCCACGTGAGACATTAAGGCAGAACTGAGAAAGGTGGCCAGGTGCAGTGGCTCATGCTTGTAATCCCAGCACTTTGGGACGCCGAGGCAGGCGGATCACCTGAGGTCAGGAGTTCGTGACCAACCTGGCCAACATGGTGAAATCCCGTCTCTACGAAAAGTACAAAAATTAGCTGGGCATGGTGGCCTGTAATCCCAGCTGCTCAGGAGACCGAGGCAGGGGAATAGCTTGAACCTGGAAGGTGGAGGTTGCCGTGAGCCCAGATCGCACCACTGCACTCCAGCCTGGGTGATAGAGTCAGGCTCCATCGCAAAAAAAAAAAAAAAAAAAAAAAAAGAAGAAAGAAACAGATAAAGAGAAAGAGAAAAAAGAGAGAGAAAGAAAACAGGAGAAAAGAAAAGATGTGGGGATTACTGGGGGCTTTGGATCCTGTGACTCCAGCCAGGGGCACCTACAGGAGCTGTCCCACTTTCAAAGTCCCTTGGCCCATGACATGCAATATTTATTTATTTATTTATTTTTATTTTTATTTTTATTTTTTGAGACGGAGTTTCGCTCTTGTTACCCAGGCTGGAGTGCAATGGCGCGATCTCGGCTCACTGCAACCTCCGCCTCCTGGGTTCAGGCAATTCTCCTGCCTCAGCCTCCTGAGTAGCTGGGATTACAAGCATGTGCCACCATGCCCAGCTAATTTTTTTGTATTTTTAGTAGAGACAGGGTTTCACCATGTTGACCAGGATGGTCTCGATCTCTCGACCTCGTGATCCACCCGCCTCGGCCTCCCAAAGTGCTGGGATTACAGGCTTGAGCCACCACGCCTGGCAGAATTTTTATATTTTTACTTGAGACCGGGTTTCACCATGTTGGTCAGGCTGGTCTCAAACTCCTGACCTCATCATCCACCCGCCACAGCCTCCCAGAGTGCTGAGATTACAGGCATGAGCCACTATGCCTGGCTCAATTTTAATTGCAGAGCAAGCTCGTGCAGTAAGTAGGGGCCACTTACCCCATTTTAAGGAGGAGAACATGGAGGCTTAGAGAAAGAACACTGACGTGTTTGCGTGTGTGTCCACCCAAACCTCATGTAGAATTGTAATCCCCACGCGTGGAGGAAGGGACCTACCTGTTGGGAGGTCACGGGAGGGGTTCCCCGGTGCGGTCCTCCTGATAGTGAGTTCTCCCCAGATCTGGTCGTTTGATAAGTGTCTGGCACTTCGCCCTTCTCTCTCTCTCTGCCTCTGTGTAAGATGTGCCTTGCTTTCCCTTCACTTTTCGTCATGATTGTAAGTTTCCTGAAGCCTCACCAGCCACGTGGTACTGTGAGTCAAACCTTTTTTCTTCATAAATCACCCACACTCACGTAGTTCTTTATAGCAGTGTGAAAACAGACTAATACAGACATGTTTGCTCAAGATCCTAGAACTAACTTATTCATTGTGGGAATGATCAAATAAAATCTAGGGCAGAGGATGGAAAACTTTTTCCATCAAGGATCAGAATCTAAATATTTCTGGGCCAGGCACAGTGGCTCACACCTATAATCCCAACACTTTGGGAGGCCGAGTCGGGCAGATCAGGAGGTTAGGAGTTCGAGATGAGCCTGACCAACATGGTGAAACCCCATCTCTACCAAAAATACACAAAAAAATTAGCCAGGCATGGTGGCACACTTTTAGTCTCTGCTACTCAGGAGACTGAGGCAGGAGAATTGTGTGAGCCTTGGAGGCGGAGGTTGCAGTGAGCCGAGATTTCACCACTCCACTCCAGCCTGCATGACAGAGCAAGACTCTCTAAATAAATAAATAAATAGTCCAAATACCTGTAATCCCAGCACTTTGGGAGGTCGAGTTGGGCGGATCACAAGGTCAGGAGTTCAAGACCAGACTGGACAACATGGTGAAACCCCGTCTCTACTAAAAATACAAAAAATTAGCTGGGCATGGTGGCGCGTGCCTGTAATCCCAGCTACTCAGGAGGCTGAGGCAGGAGAATTGCCTGAACCCAGGAGGCGGAGGTTGAGGTGAGCCGAGATCGCGCCATTGCACTCCAGCCTGGGTAACAAGAGTGAAACTCCGTCTCAAAAAAAAAAAGTAAAGAATGGAGAATTCTTGGTAATAAAAAGAAATGAGCAGGGCAGAGTGCTGTGGCTCAAGCCTGTGTTCCAGGACTTTGAGAGGCTGAGGCAGGAGGATTGCTTGAGCCCAGGAGTTTTGAGACCAGCTTTGACAACGTAGTGAGACTCCCATCTCTTCAAGCAGTAAAAAAAAATATATATATATATATATTAGTAGCGGGGCACAGGGGCTCACGCCTGTAATCCCAGCACTTTGTGGGACCAAGACGGGTGGATCACAAGGTCAAGAAATAGAGACCATCCTGGCAACATGGTGAAACCCCGTCTCTACTCAAAAGACAAAAGTTAGCTGGGCATGGTGGTGCACACCTGTAGTCCCAGCTACTTGGGTGGCTGAGGCAGGAGAATCGCTTGAATTGAACCCGGGGGTGGAGATTGCAGTGAGCTGAGATCTCACCATTGCACTCCAGCCTGGCAACAGCAAGACTCCGTCTCAAAAAAAAAAAAAAAAAAAATTAGCCAGACATGGAGGTATGCACCTGTGGTCCCGGCTACTTTGGAGGCTTAGGTGTGAGGATGTCTTGAACCCAAGAGTCTGAGGCTGCAGTCGGCTATGACTGCCCGGCTGCATTCCAGCCTGCATGATAGTGTAATCTCATCTCAGAAAAAATTTACAAAAATAAAAAGAATGGCCAGGCATGGTGGCTCACACCTGTAATCCCAGCACTTTGGGAGGCCAAGGTGGGCAGATCACCTGAGGTCAGGAGTTTGAGACTAGCATGGCCAAAATGGTGAAACCCCATCTCTACTAAAAATCCAAAAAAATTAGCCGGGTGTAGGGGCACACGCCTGTAATCCCAGCTACTCAGGAGGCTGAAGCGGGAGAATCGCTTGAACCCAGGAGGTGGGGGTTGCGGTGAGTCGAGATCACACCACTGCACTCCAGGATAGGTAACAGTGAGACTTTATCTCAGGAAAAAAAAGAAAGAAAGAAAAAGAAATGAGCTATGAGCTAGGCAAAGGCATGGAAGAATCTGAAATGAGTATTGCTAAATGGAAAAAGCCAACCTGAAAAGGCTGTATGTGTGGATCCTATCAGAATTTTTTTTTTTTTTTTGAGACGGAGTTTCACCATGTCACCCAGACTTGAATGCAGTGGCACGATCTCGGCTCACTGCAACTTCTGCCTCCGGGTTCAGGCGATTCTCCTGCCTCAGCCTCCCAAGTAGCAGGGATTACATACAGGTGCCCACCACCACATCCAGCTAACCTTTTGCTTTTTTTTTTTTTTTTTTTTTTTTTCTTTTTTTTTTGAGACAAGAGTTTCACTCTTGTTACCCAGGCTGGAGTGCAATGGCGCAATCTCGGCTAACCGCAACCTCCGCCTCCTGGGCTCAGGCAATTCTCCTGCCTCAGCCTCCTGAGTAGCTGGGATTACAGGCACGCGCCACCATGCCCAGCTAGTTTTTTGTATTTTTAGTAGAGACGGGGTTTCACCATGTTGACCAGGATGGTCTCGATCTCTCGACCTCGTGATCCACCCGCCTCGGCCTCCCAAAGTGCTGGGATTACAGGCTTGAGCCACCGCGCCTGGCCCAACCTTTTGCATTTTTAGTACAGATGGGGTTTCACTGTGTAGACCAGGCTGGTCTCGAACTCTTGACCTCACGTGATCCACCTGCCTCAGCCTCCCAAAGTGCTGGGATTATAGGCATGAGCCACTGACCCTGGCTATGGACCATATCATTCCAACTCTGACATTCTGGAAAGGACAAAACTATGGATTCAGTGAAAGGATCAGTGGTCGCGGGTGTGCAGGAGGAGGAATGAACTGGTCAAGCGCAGGGGATTTTTAGTGAAATTATTCTGTACGATACCGTAATGGTGGATATATGTCACACATTTGTTAAAACCCACAGAAGGTGCAACACAGTGAACCCGAATGTAAACAACAGACCTCAGTTAATAACAATGTATCAATCTTGGCTCATCGCTTGTAAAAAATCTACCACACTAATGCAAAATATTAGTAATAGGGAAGAGGGCAAGGCAGGAGTGGCTCACGTTTGTGATTGCCACACTTTGGGAGGCCGGGCCAGGAGAATCACTTGATCCCAGGAGTTTGAGACCAGCCTGGGCAAGAAAGCAAGACCCCATTAGCTCAGCTACTTGAGAGGCTGACGTGGGAGGATCACTTGAGCTAGGGAGGTCGAGGCTGCAGTGAGCTGTGATGGTGCCACTGCACTCCAGCCTGGGTGACAGAGCAAGACCCTGTCTCTAAAAATAAATAATAGCAGGAGAAAGAGGGGAGGGGATAGAGCAGGTACATGGAAACCGCACTATCTGTATAACTTTGCTGAGAACTTAAAATTGCTGTAACAAGTGAAGTGTATTAATAACAACAGAAGGATAGAGTGGCTTTTTTTTTTCTTTTTCTGTTTTTTTTTTTTTTTTTTTTTTTTTTTTTTTTAGACAGAGTCTCATTCTGTCACCCATGCTAGACTGCAGTGGTGTGATCTTGGCTCACTGTAAACTCTGTCTCACAGGTTCAAGCAATTCTCCTGCCTCAGCCTCCCAAATCACTGGGAGTGCATGTGTGTGCCACCCATACCTGGCTAATTTTAGTACTTTTAGTAGAGATGCGGTTTCACTATGTTGGCCAGGCTGGTCTCGAACTCCTGACCTGAAGTGATCTGCCCATCTCAGCCTCCCAAAGTGCTGGGATTATAGGTGTGAGCCACCATGCTTGGCCAGAGTGGCTTCTTGAGGCTGGAACAGAGGAGGTTTGAAAGGTGATAGAAGCTGGGTCTAGTGGCTCACGCCTGTAATCCTAGCTACTCAGGAGGCTGAGACAAGAGAATTGCTTGAGCCTGGGAGTTCAAAACCAGCCTGGGCAATACAGCAAGACCCCATCTCTACAAAAAATATGAAAATTATCTGGGCATGGTGGCATGTGCCTGTTGGTCCAGCTACTTAGAAGGTGAAGCTGGGTATGGTGGCTCATGCCTGTAATCCCAGCACTTTGGGAGGCTGAGACGGGCAGATCACGAAGTCAGGAGTTTGGGACCAGCCTGACCAACAATGGTAAAACCCCGTCTACTAAAAATACAAAAATTAACTGGGTGTGATGGCACACGCCTGTAATCCCAGCTACTCAGGAGGCTGAGGCAGGAGAATCGTTTGAACTTGGGAGGCAGAGGTTGCTGTGAGCTGAGATTGCGCCACTACACTCCAGGCTGGGTGACAGAGCGAAACACCATCTCAAAAAAGAAAAAAAAAAAAAGGAAGTAGTATGATTGCTTGCACCCAAGAGTTTGAGGCTACATTGAGATAGGATTGTACCTTTGTACTCCTGTCTGGATGACAGTGTGAGACCCTGTCTCTTAAGAGAGAGAGAGAAAGAGAACATAATTCTGTGATCTCTAGTTAACAGAAATAAGCTGACTCCTTGAGCTGCCAGGGAAGTACTAGGCATTGATTTCCAGCCTCTATGGCTGCAAGCTATGAACCTTTCATGGCCTCACCTAGGTTCGTATGTAAATTGGACCTCAGTTGTGAAACTGAGGTCAGGGTGGTGGGGGTAGATATTTCCAAGTCGCTACTGCAGAAGCTGCAAACCTAACAGCTGTCAATGCTTTTACACACATCTCCATCTGTGTCCTGCCCAGAGGAGAAGATTATCTGGGTGTGGAGGCATGTGTCTGTTTCACCAACTATGCAGTGGAGAGACAATATGTAATAGTCAGATAACCTAAGTTATGCTGTGTAACAAGTGATCCCATGCAAGGCCAGATTGTTGAACTGAAAGAGGCTGTATTTCCAGATTCAGGACATGCTGCCTGCCAGTCATTTGGAAAGTAAGACTATAAAACACACTTGATTATGGGATGGCAGTCCTGGTTCTATAGCAGGTCAGGGTGGTGGGGTAGATATTTATGAGATTTTTTTTTTCTTTTTTTTGAGACAGAGTCTCACTCTGTCGCCCAAGCTAGAGTGCAGTAGCACAAATTCTGCTCACTGCAACCTCCGCCTCCCAGGTTTAAGCAATGCTCCTGCCTTAGCATCCTGAGTAGCTGGGACTACAGGCATGTGCCACCATGTCCAGCTAATTTTATTTATTTATTTATTTATTTATTTATTTATTTATGTTTAGTAAAGACTGAGTTTCACCGTGTTAGCGAGGATGGTCTTGATCTCCTGATCTCATGATCCAGCCACCTCAGCCTCCTGAAGTGCTGGGATTATAGGCATGAGCCGCCACACCTGGCTGCCCTCCCCCTCACCGCCCCGCCTTTTTTTTTTCTAGACGGAGTCTTGTTCTGTCACCCAGGCTGGACTGCAGTTGTTGATCTCGGCTCACTGCAACCTCTGCCTCCCAAGTTCAAGGGGTTGATATTTGCAAGTGGGGGTAGAAGCTGCAAACACGCAGCTGTCAGTGCTTTTCCACGCACCTCCATCTGTGTCCTGCCCAGAGGAGAAAAGTATCTGGGCATGGAGGCATGTGCCTGTTTCACCAACTATGCAGTGGAGAGACAATATGTAATAGTCAGATAACCTAAGTTATGCTGCATAACAAGTGATCCCATACAAGGCCAGATTGCTGAACTGAAAGAGACTGTATTTCCAGACTCAGGACATGCTGCCTGCCAATCATTTGGGAAGTAGGACTATAAAACACACTTGATTATGGGATGGCAGTCCTGGTTCTGTAGCAGGTCAGGGTGGTGGGGTAGACATTTGCAATATTTCTTTTTTTTTTTTTTTTTATACAGTCTCGTTCTGTCACCCAGGCTGGACTGTAGTGACATCTGTCTCTTGCTCAGAGCCCAAGAAGGAGACATCACAGCTACAACCCCACCCTCTCCCTGGGTCCAATCTCCTAATCTGGAAAACTATCTTCTTCCTTCCCTCTCCCCTGCCCCCACATTCCTTCAGAGCTGGAGGTTAATAAACTCATCACTGCTGAGCAGGGAACACGTCTGCAGAGGTTTTAATTACAGCAGAAAATTGGTCCAATTGGTATTTAATGTAGAGTAAGTGTCGTGTTAACTGGTCAGGGCGGGAGGAGCAGAGGTTTGCCCAGAAGGGTCCTGAGCCCTGTCTGGCTGGTTCTCCCTGGGAGCTTCTGAGTGCAGAGGAGACTCAGAGACCCCGAGAAGTGACAAGAGGCAGCCCAAGGGGTGGGATATGAGAAGACATTCCTGAAACCTCTGCTTCAGACTCACCTCAGGACCCAGGAGTCTAGTGGCTCAGCTCTCTGGCCTGAGGATTTTTCTCCCTTGTAGCAAGCAATTGCTCTCCAGCCCTTAGGAGGAAGCGTTAGGGCTCATGTGATCAGCGTGTAGGCAGAGCAGGGGATGGCATGGAGGTCTGCCAGGACTGGAGATCAGAGGGGGCCGGAGGTGCAAGGCTGAAGGAACTAAAAGGGCCCAGGTGGGTGTTTGAGGGAGGAGAATGTTCCTCAGTCTTCTGGTCCAGCCTCTCAGACCTCCCTTAGGGGAGGTGATAGAGAGAGACCAAGTCTCTGCACTCTGGAAGGTTGAGGCAGGTGGATCACCTGAAGTCAGGAGTTTGAGACCAGCCTCAGTAACATAGTGAGACCTCGTTTCTACCCGCCCCCCCCCAAAAAAAAAATTTGAAAAATAGCCAGGTCTGGTGGCGCATGCCTGTAGTCCTAGCTACTTCAGCGGCTGAGGTGAGAGGATTGCTTAAACGCAGAAGTTTGAGGCTGCAGTGAGCCATGATCACACCACTGCACTCCAGCCTGAGTGACAGAGCAAGACTCTGTCTCTAAAAATAAAAAAACAGGTCAGGTGGTGGCTCATGCCTGTAATCCCAGCACTCTGGGAGGCCGAGGCAGGTAGATAACCTGAGGTCAGGAGTTTGAGCCTGGCCAACATGGCAATACCATGTCTCTACTAAAAATACAAAAACTAGCCAGGCATGGTGGCATGTACCTGTAATCCCAGCTACTCGGGAGGCTGCGGCAAGGGAATCACTTGAGCCCAAGAGGCAGAGGCTGCAGTGAGCCAGGGTCGTACCACTGCACTCCAACCTGGATGACAGAGTGAGACTACTTCTCAAAAAAAAAAAAGCTGGGCGTGATGGTTCACACCTGTAATCCCAGCACTTGAGGAGGCCAAGGCAGATGGATCAGCCTGACCAACATGGAGAAACCTGGTATCTACTAAAAATACAAAATTAGCCAGGCATGGTGGTGCATGCCTATAATCCTAGCTACTTGGGAGGCTGAGGCAGGAGAGTGACTTGGATCCAGGAGGGGGAGGTTGCAGTGAGCCAAGATGGTGCCATTGCGCTACAGCCAGGGCAACAAGAGTGAAACTGTCTCAAAAATAAAATAAAAAGAAAGAAGGAGAGAGAGAGAGAGAGAGAGAGAGAGAGAGAGAGAGAGAGAGAGAGAAAGGAAAAGAAAGAAAGGGAGGGAGGGAGGGAAGGAAGAGAGGAAAGGACAGGGAAGGAAGAAAGAAAAAGCAGAGACTCTAGGGTCAGGCTGTCCAGATTCTAACTCAATCACTCTGTCACTAGCTGGGTGACCAAGAACAAGTGATTTAACCTGTCTGTGCCTCAGTTTCTTCACCTGTAAAATGGGGGGTGTAATTTGTAATGGTTAGGATAGGCTAGGTCATGCTGCAGAAAAAAAAACTAGCCCAAGAACCTTAAAACTACAAGGTTTATTTCTCACCCACGCTTCACGTCCATTTCGGGTCGTTGCAAGGAGGTGTTTGTTGCTCATCATAGTCTCCGATGGAAAAGCCACATTCTGGATCATTATGAAACACTGCTTGCTGTCATGCTGGAAGGAAATAAGAGCTTTGGAGGGTATCACATGGGCAATTAAATGCTGCAGCCTGGGAATAATGCATGTCAATTTCGCTCACGGCTCATGGGTTAGGGCTAGTCACGTGACCTCATCCGACACAAGGTGGGCGGGAAGTACGGCTACTGTAACCAAATGCGGGTTAGTCACTTGCCAGCTTGCAAAGTCTAATTAACGAGAGCTAGGTCTGGTCTAAAGAAAGTGATTTATTCCAAAACTAGTTTAGGGGAAGAAGCACAGGCATCCCACCTTTAAACATACTGCTTCCTTTTTGCAGCAGAAAGTCAGCACTTGAAAAAGGCACAGGAAAAAGTGGGTGGGGGGGGGGGCTCATGTTAGCTCTGATGCCTTATTTCCTGATCGGTTGAGTTGGTGGCTGCTGGTACCTTTGTGGACAGGACTAGGCCAAATTCTCCCCAGGTGAGAGTTTTTCGAGGTAGTGTCTGGGTGGAGGGAGTTTCCGAGATTTGGCTGTTACCTCTTGAGGCAAGCTTCTGATGGATAAGCGTTCTGTAGCAGACATACTTTGGTCTGTAAATCAACTGTCAACTATGGAGGAGTTTGATGAACCTGCCCTGTAGGGAGTTTCTGGTGAATCAAGGAGAGGGGGAGCTGGGAGAGGAGGAGGGGATAAACCGTTATATTTGTATTGTTATAAGTAAAATTTCGATCCCGCAAAAGAAATAGCACCTGAAGATAAATCTTCTCATCAAGGCAGTTTACTTCTATAGAAGGGTGTGGCTCACAGATGGACCAATGGTGACAGCACATTTGGACAAGGGAGGAAAAGGGAAACTTGTGTCTGACGGTGGTGGGGGGGCTGGGGTTAGACCTCACAAACTAGACTAATCCCGATTGGCTATTTTTTTTTTTTTTTTTTTTTTTTTTTGAGACAGTCTCACTCTGTCGCCAGGTGCCAGGCTGGAGTGCAGTGGCACAATCTCGGCTCACTGCAACCTCCGCCTCCTGGGCTCAGGCAATTCTTCCTCCTCAGCCTCCCAAGTAGCTGGGACTACAGGCACACGCCACCAAGCCCAGCTAATTTTTTGTATTTTTAGTAGAGACGGGGTTTCACCATGTTGACCAGGATGGTCTCAATCTCTTGACCTCGTGATCCACCCGCCTCGGCCTCCCAAAGTGCTGGGATTACAGACTTGAGCCACCGCACCCGGCCTCCGATTAGCTATTTTAAAGAGAGCGGGGGTTCGAGGGGGAGTGGCAGGGTGGGTGTTTTGTCGATAAGGATGGTTACGGGTGGGTCAGAGCAAGTAGCCAGGGGTGACGTAGGTCAAAGCAGGTGACTGGAGCCGGTGACCGGGATGAGTCAGGATGGAGCCCGGGGCTGGGGGAACAGATGTGAACGACTGATCAGAACCGGTTGGTGGAGGTTGTTTACTGAAACTACAAGGAAGTTAAACTTTAAAATGAAGGACAAATAACTGAACATAATGACATGCTGATTCTTTTAAGAGACATTCAGAACTCATTGTATCCAATAGGCTTTGTTTTGTTTTTTTGCTTTTTTTTTTTTTTTTTTTGAGACAAAGTCTTGCTCTGTAGCCCAGGCTAGAGTGTAGTGGTGTGATCTCGGCTCACTGCAACCTCCACCTCCCGGGTTCAAGCTATTCTCCTGCCTCAGCCTCCCAAGTAACTGGAATTACAAGCATGTGCCACTGTACCCAGGTAATTTTTTGTATTTTTTAGTAGAGACAGGGTTTCACATGTTGGCCAGGCTGGTCTTGAACTCCCAACCTCAGGTAATCCTCCCGCCTCGGCCTCCCAACGTGCTAGGATTACAAGCATGAGCCGCCAAGGCTGGCCTATATTTGTATTTCTAAAGGGCTGAGGAGGAAGTGGGGAACCAGGGGAATGACAAAGGAAGAGAGAGAAAAAAGTAAACCGTATTAGAAAAATGGGGGCGGCTGTGTGTGGTGGCTCATGCCTGTAATCCTACCACTTTGGGAGGCTGAGAGAAGTGGAAGGCTTGAGCTCAGGCATTTAAGACCAGCCTGGACAACATAGTGAGACCCCATCTCTACAAAAAATTAGCCAGGCATGATGGAACACGCCTGTAGTCCCAGCAACTCAGGAGGCAGTGGAGGATCACCCGAGCCTGGGAGATGGAGGCTGCACTGCACTGAGCCATGATCACGATTGTGCCACTGCAATTCAGCATGGGTGACAGAGTGAGACTCTGTCTCACACATACAAAAAAAGAAAGAAAAACAAAAATGGTACTCAGTTATACCACCTCGCACACAGGAAAGGGGAGAGCAGGAAATATCTGGCCAACCGAATAAATGGCCTCCAACTCACAGGGCGTTGTGAAAATCAACTGAGTTAACGAATGGTAACTGACATGAGACAGCACCTGGCATATAGTGAGTGCCCCTTATGTGGTTCCTAGTTTTGTGTTTCATCAAGACAAGTGATTTCACTCAGGTGCCTGATGCCTCTCTGACACTGGTGAGCAAGACCAGCATGGGTCAGTGACTGAAAGCCTGAAAGATACGTGCCATATGTACACCAAGTGTGTGCCAGGCATAGACCAGGAGTGCACCAGGAATGTGCCAGGTGTGCCAGGTATCGGCCAGGGGTGGACCAGGAATGTGCTGTATGCCAGGTGTGTACTAGGAATGTGCTGTGTGTGTCAAGTATACACCAGGAGTGCACCAGGAATGTGCTGTGTGTCAGGTATATACCAGGAGTGCACCAGGAATGTGTTGTATGTCAGGTATACACAGGAGTGCACCAGGAATGTGCTGTGTGTGTCAGGTATACACCAGGAGTGCACCAGGAATGTGCTGTGTGTCAGGTATACACCAGGAGTGCACCAGGAATGTGTTGTGTGTCAGGTATACACCAGGAGTGCACCAGGAATGTGCTGTGTGTGTCAGGTATACACCAGGAGTGCACCAGGAATGTGCTGTGTGTCAGGTATACACCAGGAGTGCACCAGGAATGTGCTGTGTGTGTCAGGTATACACCAGGAGTGCACCAGGAATGTGCGATGTGTGCCAGGTATATACCAGATGTGTACCAGGAATGTGCTGTGTGTGTCAGGTGCACCAGGATTGTGCTGTGTGTCAGGTATACACCAGGAGTGCACCAGGAATGTGCTGTGTGTGTCAGGTATACACCAGGAGTGCACCAGGAATGTGCTGTGTGTGCCAGGTATATACCAGATGTGTACCAGGAATGTGCTGTGTGTGTCAGGTATACACGAGTGCACCAGGATTGTGCTGTGTGTCAGGAATACACCAGGAGTGCACCAGGATTGTGCTGTGTGTCAGGTATACAGCAGAAGTGCACCAGGATTGTGCTGTGTGTCAGGAATACACCAGGAGTGCACCAGGAATGTGCTGTGTGTGCCAGGTATATACCAGATGTGTACCAGGAATGTGCTGTGTGTGTCAGGTATACACCAGGAGTGCACCAGGAATGTGCTGTGTGTCAGGTATACACCAGGAGTGCACCAGGAATGTGCTGTGTGTCAGGTATATACCAGGAGTGCACCGGGAATGTGCTGTGTGTCAGGTGTACACCAAGAGTGTACCGGGAATGTGCTGTGTGTCAGGTATACACCAGGAATGTGCTGCGTGTGTCAGGTATACACCAGGAGTGTACCAGGAATGTGCTGTGTGTGTCAGGTATACACCAGGAGTGTACCAGGAATGTGCTGTGTGTCAGGTATACACCAGGAGTGTACCAGGAATGTGCTGTGTGTGTCAGGTATACACCAGGAATGTGCTGTGTGTGTCAGGTATACACCAGGAGTGCACCAGGAATGTGCTGTGTGTCAGGTATACACCAGGAGTGTACCAGGAATGTGTTGTGTGTCAGGTATACACCAGGAGTGCACCAGGAATGTGCTGTGTGTGTCAGGTATACACCAGGAGTGCACCAGGAATGTGCTGTGTGTCAGGTATACACCAGGAGTGCACCAGGAATGTGCTGTATGTGCCAGATATATACCAGGTGTGTACCAGGAATGTGGTGTGTGTGCAGCTGTACACCAGGGCATGCACCATGAATGTAGCAGGCGTGTGCCAGGTATATACCTGGTGTGCACCAGGAGTGTGCAGCCCCTGAAGCACAGGTCAGGGTGCACTGGTGCCTGATCCTGAGCTCTGATCACATTCGTGTCTGGTCATAGAGCTCCATCACACAATCCTAGAGAAATAAGAAGTGAAGACCCAGATCCTTTACCAGACCCTATACCAATAGACCAATAGGCACCCACCTCCTCCTCACCCAGAGACCACCTGGACATCCACACCCCCTGGGCAAGAGCAGGTATTCATGTCAGTTTTGGCCACAGCCTGGGAGCTCTAGAAGGTAGGAACCGGCAACCTCCCCACAGGCCTGACCCCTGCAACCATCCCACCCCACCTCCTGTCCTTCCTCCATCTGGTAGCCTTCTCTCTTGGCCAGGAGGAGCACTCATTCTGAACCGGGTACTTTTAGTCATTCAGTTCTTGACCCAGGGGAGCTGACAGATGACAGGTGAGGAGACAGCTCCAAGAAGCAGTCACTCACTCAGTCTCCCAGTGCTGGGTGGAGGAGGCAGGATTCGAACCTACGCTGCTCTGTCTTCCAAGTTTTTGTTTCTTACTTTATCTTTTTATTTTATTTTATTTGGAGAAAGGGTCTCACTCTGTTGCCCAGGCTGTAGTGCAGTGGTACAATCATAGCTCACTGCAGCCCCAAACTGCTGGGCTCAAGTGGTGATCCCTCCCGAGTAGCTGGGACTACGGGTGTGCCATCATACCTGGCTATTTTTATTATTATTATTTTTTGTAGAGACCCCTTCTCTACAGAGAAATTAAAAAAAAATTAGCTGGATGTGGTGGCATGCACCTGTAGTCCCGGCTACTCAGGAGGTGGAGGTGGGAGGGCCACCTGAGCCTAGGACTTCGAGGCTGCAGTGAGCCATGATCATATCACTGGACTCCAGCCTGGGCAACAGAGCAGGACCTGGTGGGTTGGTTGGTTTGTTTAGAGATGGAGTCTTGCTCTGTCGCCCAGGTTAGAGTATAGTGGTGCCATCTCAGTTCACTGCAACCTCCACCTCCTGAGTTCAAACGATTCTCCTGCCTTAGCCTCTCGAGTAGCTGGAATTACAGGGCCCTGCCACCATGCCCGGCTAATTTTTTTGTATTTTTAGTAGAGACGGGGTTTCACTATGTTGGCCAGGCTGGTCTCGAACTCCTGACCTCGGGTGATTCTCCCACATCGGCCTCCCAAAGTGCTGGGATTACACGCGTGAGCCACCGCGCCCCGTCGAGGACCTGGTTTCAAAACAAACAAACAAACAAACATTTAAAAAACATTTTGAAAATGTTAGCAGGCTGTCTCTTTGACACTGCCTCTGTTTACCCCATTAGCTCCCCGCATTTCCCACCGAATTCCTCCCAGACCTGGCCCAGCAGAACACCCCGCCTCGCCCCCAGCTCCCCCCACCATCCAACCAGAGCTCACTTCAAAGGTGGGAACCAGGCCTGCCAGGCACCCAGAGAGCCCCCAGAACAACCGACATCGCCCGGGGCCGAGAAGCGCTGGCAACTCGGGTTAAAGCCGTGCGCCCTCGGAGGACGCATCCTAATCACTCGGGCAGAGAGCCGAGCCAGGCGGGGGCCGGGGGCTCCGCTTCCTCCAGCGGTGCTGCTCTCTTTGCGTTGACTAGAACGGCAAGTCAGGGCGGCTCGCCGGCTCCCGAATCCTCCTTCCCCAGGTGGGGACCGAGGGAGGCCGTCTCCCTGGATTCTGGAGCCACAGAGGTGGATTCCAAGATGGGGGGGGGGGGATTGGGAGGGGCAGAAACGGGCGGTGTCCTCACCCACAGGTGGGTAGACGCTGGGGGGCCCGAGATGCTGGGGGGACCCACCATCCCTTCTCAGTTTTGGGCGGGGAGCCCAGAGGTTTCCCAGTGCGTTCCAGTTTTCCAGCCCTCGTTCCTGAGAGCTAAACCCAACCCGGGGCCTCCCTGCCCAGAAAGGGCAGGAAAGGAGAGTTAAGGAGGATTTAGAGGCCCACCCGCCTGCGGAGAGATTAGATGCGATCAATAAACAGAGGGCTGGGCGAAGATCCCCTCGGAGGGGCTCCTTAAGACCCGAGACCCTGAGAAGTAATTAACAAGCTTGCTGGGGTTGGGCCAGGCCCGGGGCAGCCCCACCCCCAAGGCAGCTCCTCGGAAGCTGGCGCTGGGATCCGGGTGCTTTGGCTCCAAGGTTTCTGGGGGTGTAAGTGGGGCGCTCACCAGGCTCCCTCTTCCTCCTCCACGCCAACTCTGTGGGCTCTGAATCTGCATCCACAAGCTACGCCCTGGGGATCCCAAAGGATTCTCGTGATGGCGGCTTCATTGATTGCTCCTCGCCGACCAGTCACTGTCTTAAGCTGTGCATGGCTCCTTCAGTTTATGTGCAATTCTAGGAAGCAGGTTACTATGACCAGGTCTATTTTACAGATGGAGAAACTGAGGCACGGGGAGATGAGAGGGCTTGTCCAAGGTCACACCACAAGTAAATGATGAATCTGGGATTCAAATGCAGGCACTCGAGGGCCAGGGCTTCATTCAGCCCTTATCCCTAGGGATTACAGTTTCTTTCTTTCTTTCTTTTTTTGAGATGGAGTTTCGCTCTTGTTACCCAGGATGGAGTGCAATGGCGCCGTCTCGGTTGGCCACAACCTCCTCCTGGGTTCAAGTGATTCTCCTGCCTCAGCCTCCAAGTAGCTGGTATTACAGGCATGCGCCACCACGACCAGCTAACTTTGTACTTTTAGTAGAGATAGGGTTTCTCCATATTGGTCAGGCTGGTCTCGAACCAACCTCAGGAGATCGGCCCACCTCAGCCTCCCAAAGTGCTGGGATCACAGGTGTCAGTCATGGCTCCCGGCCTGGGACTACAGTTTTTCTTTTCTCCTTCCCACTCCCAAAATTGCTCCCTTCCTGGACAAGTCATCACCACTAACAGGACCTTATTGTCCCCCAGGCTCCATTTAGCATTGAGTGCAAAGAAAAACTCTGGGCCAGACACAGTGGCTCACGCCTGTAATCCCAGCATTTTGGGAGGCCAAGGCGGGCAGACTACTTGAGGTCAGGAGTTTGAAACCAGCCTGGGCAACATGGTGAAACCCCATCTTTACTAAAAATACAAAAACAAACAAACAAACAAAAATAGCCAGGCATGGTGGCGCATGCCTGTGGTCCCAGCTACTTGGGAGGCTGAGGCAGGAGAATCACTTGAGCCCAGGAGGCTGAGGATGCAGTAAGCCATGATCACACCACTGCACTCCAGCCTGGAAAAGAGAGACCCTGTCTCAAAAATAAATAATAATAAAAGTCTGTGCAGAAGCTAGAGGATATAACCCACAAGTCTTAGAAGCTCCAGGAAGGTGGGCCATCTGAGCTGTTTCTCCTTGAGAAATATAAGGTCTAGCATGTGGTGGGTGGTTACTATATTCTAGTCAAGTTGAACTGATGGTTGTGGCCCTTACTTTTTTTTTTTTTTTTTTCTTAAACAGAGTCTTGCTCTGTTGTTCAGGCTAGAGTGCAGTGGCGCAATCTTGGCTCACTGCAACCTCCTCTTCCCGGGTTCAAGCAATTCTCCTGCCTCAGCCTCCCAAGTAGCTGGGATTACAGGCACACACCACCACCCCCAGCTAATTTTTGTATTTTTGGAAGAGATCATTTCACCATGTTGGCCAGCCGGTCTTGAGCTCCTGACCTCAAGTGATGCGCCTGCCACAGCCTCCCAAAGTGTTGGGATTACAGGTGTGAACCACCGTGCCCAGCTCTCCTTTCTTTCAAATGGGTTCTTGTGATTGTTATAGAAAATAATGTCCGTCCGGCCAGGCGCAGTGGCTCATGCCTGTAATCCCAACACTTTGGGAGGCTGAGGCAGGCGGATCATGAGGTCAAGGGATTGAGACCACCCTGGGCAACTCAGTGAATCCCTGTCTCCACTAAAAATACAAAAAAAATTAGCTGGGCATGGTGGCATGTGCCCGTAGTCCCCCCACTACGCTCTAGCCTGGGAAACAAGAGCGAAACTCCATCAAAAACAGAGAGAGAGAGAGAGAGAGAGAGAGAGAGAGAGAGGGAGGGAGGGAGGGAGGGAGGGAGGAAAGGAAGGAAGGGAGGGAGGGAAACGAAATACTGTCTTTCAAAATGTTTAGCATTAGTGCATGGCACTTAATAAGCACTCAATAAAACATTAACTTGATTTTTTTTCTTTATAAATAGATAAGGTGTCTATCATTCTGTTGCCCAGGCTGGAGTGCAGTGGCATAATCTTGGCTCACTGCAATCTCCACCTTCCAGATTTAATTGATTCTTGTGCCTCAGTTTCCCAAGGAGCTGGGATTACAGGTGTGCACCACCACCCCCAGCTAGTTTGTGTATTTTTTTTTTTTTGAGACAAAATCTTGCTCTTGTCACCCAGGTTGGAGTGCAGTGGCGCGATCTCCACTCATTGTAGCCTCTGTCCCCCAGGTTCATGCAATTCTCCTGCCTCAGCCTCCCGAGTAGCTGGGACTACAGGTGCATGCCACCATGCCTGGCTAATTTTTGTATTTTTAGTAGAGATGGGGTTTCACCATGTTGTCCAGGCTGGTTGCAAACTCCTGGGTTCAAGTGATCCACCCACCTTGGCCTCTCAAAGTGCTGGGATTGGTGTGAGTCACCATTCCTGGCCCAGACATACGGTTTTTTGTCTGTTTTTTGTTTTTTTGTTTGTTTGTTTGTTTTTGTTTTGTTTTGTTTGAGACACAGTTTCGCTCTTGTTACCCAGACTGGAGTGCAATGGCGCGATCTCGGCTCACCGCAACCTCCGCCTCCCGGGTTCAGGCAATTCTCCTGCCTCAGCCTCCTGAGTAGCTGGGATTACAGGCACGCACCACCATGCCCAGCTAATTTTTTGTATTTTTAGTAGAGGTGGGGTTTCACCATGTTGACCAGGATGGTCTCGATCTCTCGACCTTGTGATCCACCCGCCTCGGCCTCCCAAAGTGCTGGGATTACAGGCTTGAGCCACCGCGCCCGGCTGTTTGTTTGTTTTGAGAAAGAGTCTCACTCAGTCACCAAGACTGGAGTGCAGTGGCGCCATCTTGGCTCACTGGAACCTCCCCTTCCCGGGTTCAAGCAATTCTTCTGCTTCAGCCTCACAAGTATCTGGGACTACAGGCAGGTGCCACCCTGCCCGGCTAATTTTTTGCATTTTTAGTAAGAGACGGGGTTTCACCGTGTTAGCCACGATGGTCTCGAACTGCTGACCTCGTGATCTGCCTGCCTTGGCCTCCCAAAGTGCTAGGATTACAAGTGTGAACCACCACGCCCGGCCCAAGATCTTAATAACACAGCAGACTGGGAGCAACCCTGTAAGGTTCTAGGACTGTAGAACAAGACCAAAACTTGCCTGGGTCACATAAAAGAGGGGCTGAAATCCTGTTATCTACAGAAAGCCTTAACAAAAACTTGAACATCTATTCTATAACTGTAGCTGGGGTGGTGGCTTGGGCCTGTAATTCCAGATACTTGAGAGGGTGAGGCAGGAGGGTGTCTTGATGCCAGGAGATTGAGACCAGCCTCGGCAACATAGTGAAACCCCTGTCTCCTAAGCAAATATTTTTAAAAATTAGCCAGGCATGGCATACAACTACTAGGGAGGCTGAGGGGGAGGATCACCTGAGCCCAGGAGTTTGAGGCTGCAGTGAGCTATGATCACGCCACTGCACTAAAGCCTGGGGATATAGTAGGAACCGATATTTATCAACCTTGGGGCATTCGCACCCAGCCGACAAAGCTGACATTATGATTACCCCATTTATAAATGAGGAAACTGAAGCCCGTGATCAGACTGGCGCTCAGGCCCAGCTCTGTCTGACCCCAAAGCCCTGTCCTGAGAAAGACAAGGAAGCTGGCCACAGTGGCTGATGCCTGTAATCCCAGCACTTTGGGAGGCCGAGGCGGGCGGATGAGCTGAGGTCAGGAGTTCAGGACCAACCTGGGCAACATGGTGAAACCCTGTCTCTACTAAAAAATGCAAAAATTATCCAGGCATGGTGGCGCACCTCTGTGATGCCAGCTACTCAGGAGGCTGAGGCAGGAGAATTGCTTGAACCTAGGAGGTAGTGGCTGCAGTGAGCTGAGATCCCGCCACTGCACTCCAGCCTGAGCGACAGAGTGAGACTCCGTCTCAAAAGAAAAAAAAAAAAAAAAAAAAAAAAGCTGGGTGCGGTGGCTCATGCCTGTAATCCCAGCACTTTGGGAGGCCAAGGCAGGCAGATCACGTGAGGTCAAGAGTTCGAGAGCAGCCTGGCCAACATGGTGAAACCCTGTCTCTACTAAAAATGCAAAAATTAGCCGGGCGTGATGGTGGTACACCCTGCAATCCTGGCTACTCAGGAGGCTGAGGCAGGAGAATCGCTTGAACTCAGAAGGCAGAGGCTGCTGTGAGCCGAGACTTTGAGATTTTGCCATTGCACTCCAGCCTGGGTGATACAGCCAGACTCCATCTCAAAAAAAAAAAAAAAAGAAAGAAAGACAAGAAGAATAACACCTAAAGTGGTTTCCTCAGGGCTAGAAATTTGGAGACATCTTTGTTCTGTTTTGATTTACATAGCATATTTCCTGCCTATAAATAACAAAAAAGAAAAAAAAGTTATTTTAAAATTTTCCCGTAAAAATGAAAAAAAGAAAAAAAAAATTTTTCCCCCGAAATCTAAAGCTTTTGGTATCAGGGAAAGCTCTTGAGGAAGAATGGTTTTTGGTCACAGTCCCCCTGGGAAGTATCCTGTAATCACAGTGGGTGACTGAGGTCTGTTATAAAGATAAGAGACGTTGCAGGAAAAGCTTCAAAAGGCCAGCACAGTGGCTCACGCCTGTAATCCCAGCACTTTTCAAGGCCAAGACGGGCGGATCATGAGGTCAAGACCTTCCTGGCCAACATGGTGAAATCCTGTCTCTACTAAAAAAAAAAAAAATAGAAAAATTAGCTGGGCGTGATGGCGTGCACCTGTAGTCCCAGCTACTCAGGAGGCTGAGGCAGGAGAATCGCTTGAACCCAGGAGGTGGCGGTTGCAGTGAGCTGAGATCGTGCCACTGCACTCCAGCCTGGGTGACACAGCAAGACTGTGTCTCAAAAAGAAAAGAAAAAAGTAAGAAGGAGAAAGGGAAGGGGAAGGGGGAGGAGGAGGAGGAATAGGAAAGAAGAAGGAAGAAGAAATGTATAACCCTTGGTATCCGTGAATGTGGCCTTATTTGGAAATAGGTCTTCGCAGGTGGAATTAAGTTAAACATCTCAAGATCACATCATCTTGGATCTTAGGGCAGATCGTAAATCTAAGGACTGGTGTCCTTATAAGACAAAGGAGAGGGCCAGGTGCAGTGGCTCACACCTGTGATCCCAGCGATTTGGAAGGCTGAGGCAGAAGGACCACTGGAGACCAAGAGTTGGGTGCGTGCTACCATCCCCCCCACCCACCCCCACCCCCCACGGCTAATTTTGTAGGAGAGCTGGGAGGATCCTTGAGCCCAGGAGTTTGAGGTTGCAGTGAGCTATGATGGTGCCACTGCACTCCAGCCTGGGCAGCAGAGCAAGACCCTGTCAGAAAGAAAGAAAAGAAAGAAGAAAGAAGAAAGCGAGAGAGAGAGAGAGAGAGGGAAAGAAAGAAAAAGAGAGGGAAGGAGGGAGGCAGAGAGGAGAAAGGGAAGAAGGACAGAAGGAAGGAAGGGAGGGAGGGAGGGAAGAGAGAGAGAAAGAAAGACAGGCCAAGTGAAAGCCGTTTTATGACTCAACCTTCAAAAGCTCATTGAATCACTCCCTTCATACCCTGTTGGTTGGAGCAATGACAAGTCCCACCCAGGTTTAGGAGGTGGGAACACACCCTCTGTTATGGTTTGGATTTGTGTCCCCACCCCAATCTCACGTTGCATTGTGATCCGGTGTTGGCTGTTCTGGTGATAGTGAGTTCTCACAGGATCCAGGTGTTTAAAAGCATGTAGCACCTCCCTCCTCTCTCTCTGGCTCCTCCTCTAGCCATGCCTGCTTCCCCTTGGCCTTCCACCATGATTGTAAGTTTCCTGAGGCCTCCCTAGCCATGCTTCCTGTACAGACCACAGACCCATGAGCCAATTAAGCCTCTTTTCTTTATAAATTACCCAGTTTCAGGTATTTCTTCAAAGTAGTGTGAGAAGGAATTAATACAGCCCACCTCTCATGAGATGAGTACCAGGACTTTGTAAGAAGATACTGTGCAATATGATCAATTTCAGGGGTGGTGATCTTTGAAAATCACAACCAGTCATTACCTTCTCACTTCCCAGCTTCCCTGTTGCTGTTTCCTGGGATCTGCTCCCAGGTCAACAACTTACCCCTGCAAATCTTTGTCTCAGGGTCTCTGCCTCTGTCTGGGGGGACCCAAACTGAGATATCCCACAAAATCAATAGTGTGTTTATATAGCTGGTATAGGTGTATGTAAACATTTAGAAAAAGGTCCGTAAGGATACACTCCAAACAGACAGCAGTAGCTTCTGTAAGGAAGGAACTGGGCTGGGGGTTGAGAGGTTTCATGTATTAGGCCGTTGTCTATATGGGTAAATTTGCTATAAAGAAATATTAAAGGGCTGGGTGCAGTGGCTCACACCCATAATCCCAGCACTCTGGGAAGCTGAGGCAGGTGGATCATTCGAGGTCAGGAGTTCGAGACCAGCCTGATCAACATGGTGAAACCCTGACTCTACTAAAAATACAAAAAAAAATTAGCCAGGCGTGGTGGCACATGCCTGTAAGCCCTGCTACTCAGGAGGCTAAGACAGGAGAATTACTTGAATCCAGGGAGCGGAGGCTGCAGTGAGCTGAGATGGTGCCACTGAATTTCCAGCCTGGGCGACAGAGTGAGACTCCATCTCAAAAACAAAACAAAACACAACAAAACAAAACAATCAGATCGCCAAAGAACTCACAATCGTGTGGACAGCATCAAAGAGATGGTGCTAAGCCGTTCATGAGGATCTGCCCCATGATCCAATGCCCTCCCACCAAGACCCACCTCCAATATTGGGAATTACAGTTCAACATGAGATTTGGCAGGGACAGAGATCCAAACTACATCCGTTCATCCATAATGTATGGATTTTTTTTTCTTTCTTTTTTTTTTTTTTTTTGCCCCAAGGTAGGAAAAATTTTCTGAATCCCCATGGTGAGTGAAAGAGAGACAGCCATCATCAGGAGGCCATCATAATGACTTGTGGAGACACTGGCCCGGAAGTAGTTTAGACTGTCTTAATACACAGGATGCAGGAAGAAAGGGCTGGGGGGCAGGCACTGGCAGCCCCTCTCTAAACCCTCAGGCAGGAGCCACCAGCCCGTTTTACTGCTGAGCTTAGGGTGTGGGGTTGTTCAAGAGAGTCCAGGACTTCTGGGAGACTAGAGAATGCCCTCCTCTCCAGGGGCACTTAAAACTCAGTTACCTAATCTGTGAAATGGGTATGATCATAGCAATCCCACAAAACTGCTGTTAAGGTTAGATGTAATTATTTCTTCATCCTCCTCCTCTTTCTTCCCCCCTTTTTTTTTCGAGATGGGGGGTCTCCCTATGTTGCCCAGGCTGGACTCAAACTCCTAGGCTCAAGTGATCCTCCCATCTTGGCCTTCCAAAGTGCTGGGATCACAGGCATGAGCCACCAACCCTAGTAATTTTTTATCTCTTAGAAACAGGGTCTCCTTGCCGGGCAGGGTGGTTCGCTCACACCTGTAATCCCAGCACTCTGGGAGGCTGAGGCAGATGGATCAGAGGTCGGGAGTTCAAAACCAGCCTGGCCAACATCGTGAAACCCCGTCTCTACTAAAAACACCAAAAAATTAGCCAGGCATGGTGGGGGGCACCTGTAATTTCAGCTACTCAGGAGGCTGAGACAGGAGAATCACATTAACCTGGGAAGCAGAGGTTGCAGTGAGCTGAGATCCCAGTGTTGCACTCCAGCCTAGGCAACAAGAGTGAAACTGTCTCAAAAAAAAAAAAAAAGAAAGAAAAGAAAAAAGAAAAGGAAGGGAGGGAGGGAGGGAGGGAGGGAGGAAGGGAGGGAGGGATACAGGGTCTCCCTTGGTTGCCCAGGCTGGAGTGCAGTGGTACAATCAGATCTCACTGTAGCTTCAAACTCCTGGGCTCAAGTGATCCTCCCACCCCAGCCTCCCACGTAACTAGGACTACAGGCACATACCGCTGTGCCCTGCTAACATATTTTTAAATTTTTTTGTAGAGATGAGAGCTCATTATGTTGCTGAGGCTGGTCTTGAACTCCTGGCCTCCCTCGGTTCTCCCACCTCTGCCTCCCAAAATGCTGAGATTATAGGTGTGAGCCACAGTACCCAGCTTGGATTACATATAGTATTACACATAAAAGTGACTCACACGTGACCTGGTATATAAAATGTAATATGGCTAGGTGCAGTGGCTCATGCCTGTAATCCCAGCATTTTGGGAGGCCAAGGTGGGTGGATCACCTGAGGTCAGGAGTTCGAGACCAGCCTGGCCAACATGGTGAAACCCTTTGTCTACTAAAAATACAAAAATTCACTGGCATGGTGGTACACACCTGTAATCTCAGGAGGCTGAGGCAGGAGACTGGCTGAAACCCAGGAGGTGGAGGCTCAGTGAGCCAAGACTGCATCACTGCACTCCAGCCTCGTTGATGGAACAAAACTCTGTCTCAAAATAATAATACTAATAAGGCTGGGTGTAGTGGCTTACACCTGTAATCCCAGTACTTTGGGAGGCCCAGGCAGGTGGATCACTTGAGGTCAGCAGTTCAAGACCAGCCTGGCCGACATGGTGAAACCCCGTTGCTACTAAAAATACAAAAATTAGCTGGGCATAGTGGTGCACACCTGTAATCCCAGCTACCCAGGAGGCTGAGGCAGGAGAATCACTTGAGCCCATGAGGCGGAGGCTGCAGTGAGACAAGACTGTGCCACTGCACTCCAGCCTGGGCAACAGAGACTCCATCTCCATAAATAATAATAATTAATAATAATGATCGACCCGTTGTAAGATCACCATATGCCAGAGGTTGCTTTAAGCAGTTTGCATGTCAATCCATTTTACGCCTCACAATAACACTACCAAGTAGAAACGATTATCTCAATTTTGTCAAAAGTGAAACAGGAAAAAACCGCTAGAGCCAAGCTGCCAGACCCTCAACCGTCTCTTCCTTCTGACTCCAAATGACATGTACTGTTCTTGCCACCTATCACCTCCTCATGCCTCCTGTGGAAAAAATGAAAAGATGAGAAAAGTTGGAGCTGGAAAAAGACCGCATTCCTCCTGTTCTGTGAACCTGGGACGGCTGCTATAACCCAGGGAGCAGGGATTCTCCTCCCTCCATCCTTATCGACAGTCTGGGTCCCATCCAGACCCTCCTCTCCAAACCGGGGGTTTGGGACAAAGGGTGTGAGGGAGGCATTTCCTTCCAGAGCAGAAGAAGGGGGTTCCTCCCCCGCCCCACTCCCGTTTCACTTTTAAGGGGGAAAAGCAGCTTCCCATACGGTGAGGCAATGAGGCAATGAGGCGGACCAGCAGGTTCCTGGGGATCTCTGCAGCCCCGTTGCCATAGCAACCAAACTCACTCACAGCCTCTGATACCGGAGTCAGCTGGGACCACAGCTTGGGCCGGAAAGGGATGAGGGAGTAGGAAAGAAACTTCAAGATCAAGCGCTTGTCCTCACACCCAGCTGCCCACACCCCCGGGCCAGGGAAGACTGGGGACCCTTGTCATCCCTGGGAAATGGGGGAGGGTAGTCGTATCCCTGGGACCTCCCTCCTGAATCTGGGAAGCTGTTAACAGTTTTTCCAACTTTAGAAGACAGTTGTACAACCTCGAAGGAGAGGAGGTGTCAGGATTCACAAAGCGTATGGATCACACATGGCTCTAAGGGATATTTTCTTTGCTCCGTTTTATTTTTATTGTATATTTAATTATTTAATTTTGAGACAGGGTCTTGCTGTGTTGCCCAGGCTAGAGTGCAGTGGTGCCATCATGACTCACTGCAGCCTCAAATTCCTGGGCTGAAGTGATCTTCCTGCCTCAGCCACCTGAGTAGCTGGGATTACAAACATGCACCACCACACCTGGCTAATTTTTAAAAAATATATATATTTTTTGTAGATACAGGGTCTTTTTTTTTTTTTTTTTTTTTTTTTTATTGAGACAGAGTTTCGCTCTTGTTACCCAGGCTGGAGTGCAATGGCGCGATCTCGGCTCACTGCAACCTCCACCTCCTGGGTTCAGGCAATTCTCCTGCCTCAGCCTCCCGAGTAGCTGGGATTACAGGCACGCACCACCATGCCCAGCTAATTTTTTGTATTTTTAGTAGAGACGGGGTTTCACCACGTTGACCAGGATGGTCTCGATCTCTTGACCTCGTGATCCACCCGCCTCGGCCCCCCAAAGTGCTGGGATTACAGGCTTGAGCCACTGAGCCCGGCCAGATACAGGGTCTTGCTACATGGCCCAAGCTAGTCTAAAACTCCCGGCCTGAAGTGATCCTCCTGCCTTGGCCTCCCAAAGTGTTGAGATTATAGGCATGAACCACTGCATCCAGAATTTTTTTTTCTTTTGAAACAGAGTCTCACTCTGTCGCCAGGCTGGAGTGCAGTGGCACGATCTGTGCTCACTGCAACCTCTGCCTCCTGAGTTCAAGCAATTCTCCTGTCAGCCTCTCAAGTAGCTGGGATTACAGGCGTGCACACCACCAAGCCTGGCTAATTTTTGTATTTTAGTAGAGAGGGGGTTTCACCACGTTGGCCAAGATGGTCTCAATCTCTTGACCTTGTGATCTGCCCGCCTCGGCCTCCCAAAGTGCTGGGATTATAGGTGTGAGCCACTGCGCCCGGCCTCCTTTTTTTTTTTGGAGATGGGAGTCTCGCTCTCCCACCCAAGCTGTAGTGCAGTGGGGTGACCTCAGCTCACTGCAACCTCCACCTCCTAGGTTCATGTGATTCTCCCGCCTCAGCCTCCTAAGGAGCTGTGATTACAGGCACTCTCCACTAATTTTTATATTTTTAGTAGAGACAGGGTTTCACCATGTTGGTGAGGCTAGTCTCTAACTCCTGACCTCAAGTGATCTGCTCGGCTTTGCCTCCCAAAGTGCTGGGATTACAGGTGTAAGCCACCGCACCTAGCCTAATCTTTTTTTTTTTTTTTTTTTTTTTTAAATGAACACAGGGTCTTGCTTCATTATCCAGGCTGGTTTTGAGCTCCTGACCTCAAGTGATCCTCCCATCTCAGCCTCCTGAGTAGCTGGGATTACAAGAACAAACCACTGTGCCTGCCTTCCTTTTTTCTGTTTCTTTTGTGTGTGTGCTTTTTTTTGTGAGATGGAGTCTTGCTCTATCGCCAGGCTGGAGTGCAGTGACGATCCTGGCTCACTGCAACTTCCGTTTTCCGATTTCAAGCAATTCTGCATCAGGCTCCTGAGTAGCTGGGATTATAGGCGCGCACCACCACGCCCAGCTAATTTTTGTGTTTTCAGTGGAGATGGGGTTTCACCATGTTGGCCAGACTGGTCTCGATCTCCTGACCTTGTGATCCTCCCGCCTCGACCTCCCAAAGTGCTGGGATCACAGGCGTGAGTCACCGTGCCACCTTTTTTCTGTTTTTAATAAATGAATATGGTAAAATCCACAAATCGTAAATTTCAGCTTGGTGAATTTCTACACGTGTGTATGCCTGCGTGTCCACCATGCAGACCAAAAGAATATGTTTGTCCCTCTAGAAAATTCCCAAATGGTCTTTTTCAGTCAATATCCTCCAATTTGACTTTTTCATCATAGATTACCTTTGCCTATCCCTGAACTTCCTAGAGATGGAAATATATGGTGTGTCCTCTTTGATGTCCTGCTTTTATGCAACACCGTATCTGTGAGAATCTTTTTTTTTTTTTTTTTTTTTTGAGACGGAATTTCGCTCTTGTTACCCAGGCTGGAGTGCAATGGCGCGATCTCGGCTCACCGCAACCTCCGCCTCCTGGGTTCAGGCAATACTCCTGCCTCAGCCTCCTGAGTAGCTGGGATTACAGGCACGCACCACCATGCCCAGCTAGTTTTTTGTATTTTTAGTAGAGACGGGGTTTCACCATGTTGACCAAGATGGTCTCGATCTCTTGACCTCGTGATCCACCCACCTCGGCCTCCCAAAGTGCTGGGATTACAGGCTTGAGCCACCGCGCCCGGCCTTTTTTTTTTTTTGAGACGGAGTTTCGCTCTTGTTACCCAGGCTGGAGTGCAATGGCGCAATCTCGGCTCACCGCAACCTCCGCCCCCTGGGTTCAGGCAATTCTCCTGCCTCAGCCTCCTGAGTAGCTGGGATTACAGGCACGCGCCACCATGCCCAGCTAATGTTTTGTATTTTTAGTAGAGACGGGGTTTCACCATGTTGACCAGGATGGTCTCGATCTCTCGACCTCGTGATCCACCCGCCTTGGCCTCCCAAAGTGCTGGGATTACAGGCTTGAGCCACCGCGCCCGGCCCTGTGAGAATCTTTATTGCCATGTTTGTCTCTTCTTTTCCTTGTTGTAAAATATTCCATTGTGCAGATGTATCACAATGTATTTATCCTACTGCTGATGGACATTTGAGTTGTTTGCAGTGATTTTTTTTTTTTTTTTTTTTTTGAGACAGAGTCTGGCTCTGTTGCCCAGGCTGGAGTTCAGTGGCCCAATCTTAGCTCTCTGCAACCTCTGCCTCCCGGGTTCAAGTGATTCTCCTGCCTCAGCCTTCCAAGCAGCTGGGATTACAGGTGCAAGCCACCATGCCTGGCTAGTTTTTGTAGTTTTAGTAGAGATGGGGTTTCAGCATATTGGTTAGGCTGGTCTTAAACTCCTGACCCTGTGATCCACCCGCCTCAGCCTCCCAAAGTGCTGAGATTACAGGTGTGAACCACTGCGCCTGGCCTGATTGGTTATTGTAAATAAAGCTGCTATGAACACTCTTGTCCATGTCTTTTGATGAACATAGGTTGACTTTTTGTGGGGGTGTGGACAGGGTCTCACTCAGTAACTCAGGCTGGATTGTATGCACTAGGCTCAAGTGATCCTCCCACCTCAGCCTCCTGAATAGCTGGGACCACAGGTGTGCACCATCACACCTGGCTAATGCTAATGTTTTTGTAATTTTTGCAGAGACAGGGTCTCGCTATGTTGCCCAGGCTGTTCTGGAACCCCTGGTTCAAGCTATCCTCCTGCCTTGGCCACCCAATGCGCTGAAATTACAGGCATCAGCCAGTGTCCGTATCTTGGTTTATTGAATGCCGGTGACCTGCCAAGGACTTTTACATCAGTTATATCCTTAGATAGTCACAACATTATTTATTTAATTCACTGATTCAACACATATTTGAAAATCTAGTAGGTGCCAGGTATTGTGGGACATACCCTGAATTAGAGTCAAGGTTTAAAAAAAATTTTGGGCCAGAAGCAGTGACTCATGCCTGTAATTGCAGCACTTTGGGAGGCTGAGGCAGGTGGATCACAGGGTCAGGAGTTCGAGACTAGCCGGGCCAACATAGTGATACCCCATCTCTACTAAAAATACAAAAATTAGCCAGGCATGGTGGTGTATGCCTGTAGTCCCAGCTACTCAGGAGGCTGAGGCAGGAGAATCACTTGAACCCGGGAGGTGGAGGTTGTGGTGAGCCAAGATTGGGCCACTGCACTCCAGCCTGGGCAACAAAGTGAGATTCCGTCTTGAATAAATAAATAAATAAAGTTTGGCTGGGCGTTGTGGCACACAGCTGTGATCCCAGCACTTTGGAAGGCTGAGGTGGATGGATCACTTGGGGTCAGAAGTTCAAGAACAGCCTGGCCAACATGGTGAAACCCCATCTCTATTAAAAATACAAAGATTAGCCGGGAACGGCGGCTCGCCCCTGTTGTCCCAGGTACTTGGGAGGCTGAGGCAGGAGAATCACTTGAACCCACTGAAGGTTACAGCCAAGATCGCTCCACTACACTCCAGCCTCGGTGACAGAGTGAGGCTCCCATCTCAAAAAAGAAAGAAAGAGCCGGGCGCGGTGGCTCAAGCCTGTAATCCCAGCACTTTGGGAGGCCGAGGCAGGTGGATCACGAGGTCAAGAGATTGAGACCATCCTGGTCAACATGGTGAAACCCCGTCTCTACTAAGATACAAAAAAATTAGCTGGGCATGGTGGCACGTGCCTGTAATCCCAGCTACTCAGGTGGCTGAGGCAGGAGAATTGCCTGAACCCAGGAGGCGGAGGTTGCGGTGAGCCAAGATTGCGCCATTGCACTCCAGCCTGGGTAACAAGAGCGAAACTCCATCTCAAAAAAAAAAAAAAAAAAAGAAAAAGAAAGAAAGAAAGAGCCGGGCAAGGTGGCTCCCACCTGTAATCCCAGCACTTTGGGAGGCTGAGGTCTGTGGATCACTCGAGGTCAGGAGTTTGAGACCAGCCTGGCCAACATGATGAAACCCCATCTCTACTAAAAATACACAAAGAGAAAAAAAATTAGCTGGGCATGGTGGTGGGCGCCTGTAGTCCCAGTTACTTAGGAGGATGAGGCAGGAGAATCACCTGAACCTGGGAGACAGAGCGTTGCGGTGAGCCGAGATGGTGCCATTGCACTCCAGCCTGGGCAATAAGAGTGAAACTCCAAAAGAAAGAAAAAGAGAGAGAGAGAAGGAGAGAGGAAGGAAGGGAAGGAAGGGAAGAAGGGAAGGGAAGGGAAGAGAAGGGAGGGGAGGGAAGGGGGAGGCAGGCAGGAAGGAAAAAGAGAACAGAGTCTTGCTCTTGTTGCCCAGTGCCCAGGCTGGAGTGCAATGGTGCAATCCCCACTTACTACAACCTCCGCCTCCCAGGTTCATGCGATTCTTGTGCCTCTGCCTCCAGAGTAGCTGTGACTACAAGCATGTACCGTCATGCTAGGCTAACTTTTGTACTTTTAGTAGAGACAGGGTTTTGCCATGTTGGCCAGGCTGGCCTTGAACTCCTGACATCAAATGATCCACCAGCCCTGACCTCCCAAAGTGCTAGGATTACAGGTGTGAGCCATGGGGCCCAGCCCTTAGCTTGACTACTTTTTATTTTATTTTTTTTGAGACAGAGTCTCGCTCTGTTGCCAGGCTGGAGTGCAGTGTCGTAATCTTGGCTCACTGCAACCTCTGCCTCTCGGGTTCAAGTGAGTCTCCTGCCTCAGCCTCCCAAGCAGCTGGGACTACAGGTGCGCACCACCACACCCAGCTAATTTTTGTATTTTTAGTAGAGACAGGGTTTCACCATGTTGGCCAGGATGGTCCCAATCTCTTGAACTGGTGATTCGCCCACCTTGGTCACCCAAAGTGATGGGATTACAGGTGTGAGCCACTGCACCTGGCCCTTAGCTTGACTAATTTTTTTTTTTAAGTTTGTTTTGTTTGTTTGTTTGTTTTTGTTTTTTTGCAGAGACAGGAGTCTCACTATGTTGCCCAGGCTGGTCTCGAACTCCTTGCTTCAGGTGATACTCCCACCTCAGCCTCAGGTTCTTTGAATATAGTTATCCCCAAATTACAAGTGGAGAGAACTAAATCTCAGAGGTTAAGTGACTTGCCTAAGGTCACACAGCTGTGAAACAGAGAAAGGGTAAGAAACTCCATCTGATCTTCCTTCAATTATGCAAAAGTTGTCACGTGGGAGTGGGGGGGGTCCAGGCTGGTGGCGGGATAATAGAAGACCCAAGAGAACCCACCTGTCCCGCTGGGGATGCTAGCCGCCCCTAAGCCACAGGGCAAGCAAAGCGGCGCGCTGCAATTGAACTAGGGGCTGGAGGGGGATGTGAGTGTCACAAATGAGCCGGGACCCCGTCTGTGCAGCAGGGATGGTTCAGGGCTAGTGAAGGAGATAAGCGGGGCCCGCGGACCCTCGGCGGTCAGGAAGCCAGGTTGGTGCCCGAGTGTGTGTGGTGGGGCGTGGCGGGGTGGGGAGGGGGCGGCCCGGAGCTGCGCCGCCGGCCCCGTTAGCAGCACCGTCCTTATCCCACATTGACGTGCGTGTGATTCCTCCTCCCCCTCCCCAGCCGCTCCTCGGCTCCCCGGGCTGCAAACCCTCCTCCCCCGGAAACAGCCGCGGAGCCGCCAGCCACCGGGCCATTAGCGCGCAGGGAAGGGGGTGCGGAGGGAGGGGGCAGGCAGCAGGGACGGGGAAGGGGGAGCCGGGAGGGGACGAGGGAGGCGGGAGCTGCAAGGCTGGGAGTGAGGCAGCAAGATGGAAGAGAAGAGGGGAAGGGAACGGCCTGGGGGCGACGAGGAGCCACGGAGGCTCTGCGGGGAGGGAAGACCTGGCCGCACACAGCGACCCCCAGGGGCGGCCGAGGATCCCCGGGCCCTTTCGGGCCAATGCCGGGCTGAGCATTGGGGGGCGGGGGTCCCATCCGCCGGGTCTGTGGCGGGGTCGCAGCCCACGAGCCACTCGAGGGCCTCGCGCTGGAGCCCCCCCCTCCGCACCCCGGGAACCTGCGCCCCGCGCCCGGCGAGTTCCACGTGGGGGGGTCCCGGCGGGTCGCAGGGAGGGCGCCGGCTGCAGAGCTGGGAGCCCAGAGCGGAGACTCCGTTACCCCCTACTGTTCCCTCCCCGCCCCGGAGCTGGCCCCCTCCCTTCTTGCGCCCCTCGGGTTCGGGGCGCGGGAGAGCCCCCTCTATTTCGAGGGAAATCAATGCCGCATTAATGCAAGGTTTCCCGGCCGGGAGGGGGGATCGCTTCATAAAAGATGCATTGTTCCCATTGCCTGCACGCGGCTCCCTCCCCAGCATCCTGCAAGATGGCGGCGGCCCCAGGGAGGGAGGGGGAGGGGCTGGGGGGGCGCGGCCCCCTCTCTCCTGCTGGGGAAGGTGGGAAGAGGGGCCGGGAATAAAGGAAGGAAGGGGAGAGAGGGAGGGAGGAGGGGGCTGGGAGGCGGGAGCCGGTCAGAGGGAGGAGGGCAGGCTGGGGAGGGGAGAGGGACGGCCGGGAACTCGGAGGAGGGAAGAGAAGCGCAGCCCAAGGGGGTGGCACGCGGGAGGCGGGATGGGAGTGGGGGGCGCTGGGGCCTGGAGAGGGGAAAAAGGGGGAGGACAGGGGAGAAAAAGTCCGAGAGGGCAGCGTGGCCAGGAGAGAAGGGCAGACAACCCCGCAGACCGCCCCTGGCCCCAGGCCCCCCTCCAGCGGGGCCCCGGGGTTCTCGCTCCTGCTCCCCGTGCGCCCTTCCGCCGAGGGGACGATCCAGGGAGCCCCCAGCTTCTGGCATGGAGGCGGCTGCACCCCACTGGCTTGCCCCCCTGCCCTCCTTCCCGCCTTGGCACCGCGGCTGCCAGGCCGAGAGGGATCAAGCCTCCTCCATCCGCCTCCCAAGTGATGGCCTCCAGAGTTGACCCGAGAGAGCTCCTTGGGAAGAAACTGCCGTTTGGGTCCCTCTGCCTCCGTCCTACCTGCTGGGGACGGCTCCAGACACCCGGCAGAGGTTCCAGACAGGGAAACTGGGGCAGAGGACAGCCGAGAGCGCAGCACGGGTCTCCGTACCTGCCCAGCGCCCCACCCTTGGCCCCAGACCCACCTCAGCACCCCCCACCCCCGCCTTTTTCTCCATCATCCTCGGACAACCTCGAAGAGAGTTTCAAGGCCCCCCACTTCCCAGCCTTCCTGCTTCGCCGTAGGGGAGCTCCCAAACGCCTGAAAATATCTTTAAATTAGGAAAAAGAGCTAAGCCGCCAGAGTCCTTTGGTCTATTAAAGGAAGAGCAGAGGCCACCGGCGCACCCCCCACCCCCAGCCCGGTTTTGCATTTGAAGCCCTGACCGCGGTTCTAGCGGGAACAATGACCGGGCCTGCCCAGCCGGCCCCAGCTGAATCCCTTTCAGTGCCCTGGGCCCCCTGTCAGGTGTGCCAAAATTAGGACGGCTCCCCTCCTAGGCCCCTTTCATCCCCCCGGGGCTGCTGGGGCCTCAGAGGCGCTAATGAAGCGCCTCTTGCCACCTTCCCTCTAGGAAGAGAGGGCCTGGGGGAGCGGGAGGCTGTGCCACTTTGGGGGCAGGCGCCTGGAAATCTGCCTTCCAAGAACCGCCCCAGAAACAGGTTTTTGTGCGGTGGTCAGCGGCAGCACCCTCCCTCCCTGCTCCTCAGGGTCCTCCCCCAGGTCTGGTGACGTCAACCTCCTCCAGGCAGCCCTCCTAGCCTGCTGGCATTTGCTCCCTACATTGTTTCCCTTGGGGTTCGGCAGTAGAGTCAGGCTACCTGGGTTTAGATTGGAGTTCCATTGTTTTCTGGCTATGTGTCCTCTGATGGCTCAGTTAGTCACCCCGAGCCTCAGTTTCCCCGCTTGTCAAGGGAGGAGAATTATACAAACCTATGTCATGAGACTGTTGTGAAGGAGTTGCTCTATGAATAATTGTGGAAGGAGGTCACACGTGCAAAGTGGGTGCAATAATCCCTAGACTTTTGCATCAGCCACACGGCTCCCTCACTGTACCCCAGACACACAGGGTGCACCCATTTCTGGGGCTTCCCACTGGCTGTTCTCTTTATTTTATTTTTTAGATGGAGTCTTGCTCTATTGCCCAGGCTGGAGTACAGTGGCGCAGTCTCAGCTCACTGCAGCATCCGCCTCCCACATTCAAGTGATTCTTCTGCCTCAGCCTCCTGAGTAGCTGGGATTACAGACGCAGGCCACCATGCCTGGCTAATTTTTGTGTCTTTAGTAGAGACGGGGCCTCACCATGTTGGGAAGGCTGGTCTTGAACTCCTGATCTCAAGTGATCCACCCGCCTCGGCCTCCCAAAGCCACCACACCCAGCCTGTTCTCTTTAATATTCCCATAGCTCTGTGCTCCCTTTATTCAGGCCTCTGCTCAAATGTCACCTCCTAAGAAGGGACTTCCCTGGCCACCCGTCAGCATCCCACCCATCAACTCATGGCCCCTGGTGTTTCTTTGTTTTTTTCTTTCTTTGTTTTTTGAGATGGAGTTTTGCTCTTGTTGCCCAGACTGGAGTGCAGTGGCACCATCTCGGCTCACTGCAACCTTCACCTCCCAGATTCAAGCAATTCTCCTGCCTCATCCTCCCGAGTAGCTGGGACTACAGGCACCCGCCAGCATACTCAGCTAATTTTTGTATTTTTAGTAGAGATGGGGTTTCACCATGTTGGCCATGCTGATCTCGAACTCCTGACCTCAGGTTTTCCACCCACCTCGGCCTCCCAAAGTTCTGGGATCACAGATGTGAGCACTGCGCCCAACTTTTTTTTTCTTTTTTAAGTGGAGTGTCTCTGTCACCCAGGCTAGAGTGCTGCGATCTTGGCTCACTGCAACCTCTGCCTTCTGGGTTCAAGCAGTTCTCCCACCTTGGCCTCCCGAGTAGCTGGGATTACAGGCATATGCCACCACTCCTGCTAATTTTTGTGTTTTTTTTTTTTTTTAGCACAGATTGGGTTTCACCATGTTGGCCAGGCTAGTCTCAAACTCCTGACCTCAGGTGATCCACCTGCCTCTGCCTCCCAAGGTGCTGGGATTACAGGTGTGAGCCAGCTTGCCGGGCCCAGTGGTTCGTGTTGTTTATCATCATCTGTCTCATAGTCAGCTGACATGGTATTACTTACCTGAACTCACAATCTTAGGCTCTGGAATCCGAGGGCCTGGGTTCAAATCCCGGCTTCACAGTTATTCGCTGTGTGACATTGGGCATGTTACTTAATTTCTTCGAACCTCAGTTTCCTCATTTATAAAGTGAGGATAGGAATAAAACCTACCTGGAGCCAGGCGCAGTGGCCAGAGTCTGTAATCCCAACCTCCCAACCACTCAGGAGCCCAAGGTAGGAGGATCGCTTTAGGCCAAGAGTTTGAGACCAGCCTGGGCAACATAATGAGACCCTGTCTCAAAAAAAAAAAAAAAAAAAAGCCAGGAACAATGGCTTACACCTGTAGTCTCCAAAAAAAAAAAAAAAAAAAAAAAAAACCCACAGAAAGGGCATGGTGGCTCATGCCTGTAATCCCAAGGCCGAGACAGTGGATCACTTGAGGTCAGGAGTTCAAGAACAGCCTGGCCAACATGGTGAAACCCCGTCTCTACTAAAAATTTTTTTAAAAATTGGGTGTGGTGGTGCATGTTCCTAATCCCAGCTACATGAGACACTGAGGCAGGAGAACCACTCGAACCTGGGAGGCAGAGGTTGCAGTGAGCCGAGATCTCGCCACTGCATTCCAGCCTGGGCGACTCAGTCTCAAAATGAATGAATGAAAGAAATTGAAATTGAAATTCTACTAGATCGATCTCAGTCTGTTTCCACTCTCGAAAATGGGTTGATTATAGCATGTGCCAACAGATGTTGTGAGGATTCCTAAGACAAATGCTGCTATTACTATTGTTTAGAAATAATTTACCTTGAAGGTTAGGTGCAGTGGCTTACGGCTGTAATTACAGCACTTTGGGAAGCTGAGGCAGGCAGATCCCCTGAGGTCAAGAGATCGAGACCATCCTGGCCAACATGGTGAAACCCTGTCTCTACTAAAAATACAAAAATTAGCCGGGCATGGTGGTGCACACCTGTGATCCCAGCTACTCCAGAGGCTGAGCGGGAGAATCACTTGAACCCGAGAGATGGATGCAGTGAGCCAAGATCACACCACTGTATTCCAACCTGGATGACAGAATGAGACCCCATTTCAAAAAGAAAAATTAGCTGAGTGCAGTGGCATGCACCTTTGTCCTAGCTGCTCTGGAGGCCCAGTCAGGACTTACTTAAGTGCAGGAGGTTGAGGCTGTGGTAAGGTATCACATCACTTCACTCCGTCCTGGGAAATGGAGCGAGACCCTGTCTCTAAAGGAGAAAGAAGCCTACGTTGGCTGAGGAGATCCACCTGGATAGAGACTGACAGGGAGGAGAGACCTTTGCCTCAATTCCGATGACAGACAAGGATGGGTTGCCCTGGGCCGGTGGCAGTGCAGGTGGGGAAGGCGGTGTGGGTTCTGGGTGGGTTTTGGAGTTGGAATGGACAGGGCTGGGTAATGGATGGGGTGTGAGGGTGACAAAGCGGGGAGTCTACAGCGATGGGGTGGAGATGGGTTACCAGCCACTGTTCCCATACCCTCCCCCCACACCCCTGTGGCAATCAGCATTTCTTTTCTTTTCTTTTCTTTTTTTTTTTTTTTTTTTGAGATGGAGTTTCGCTCTTGTTACCCAGGCTGGAGTGCAATGACGCGATCTCGGCTCACCACAACCTCCGCCTCCTGGGTTCAGGCAATTCTCCTGCCTCAGCCTCCTGAGCAGCTGGGATTACAGGCACGTGCCACCATGCCCAGCTAGTTTTTTGTATTTTTAGTAGAGACAGGGTTTCACCATGTTGACCAGGATGGTCTCGATCCATCGACCTCGTGATCCACCCGCCTCGGCCTCCCAAAGTGCTGGGATTACAGGCTTGAGCCACTGCGCCCGGCCTTTTTTTTTTTTTTTTTTTTTGAGACGGAGTCTGGCACAGTTGCCCAGGCTGTAGTGCAGTGGCGCAATCGCGGCTCATTACAATCTCTACCTCCTGGGTTCAGGCGATTCTCCTGCCTCAGCCTCCTGAGTAGCTGGGACTATAAGCGTGTGCCACCATACCTAGCTAATTTTTTTATATTTTTAGTAGACATGGGGTTTCACCATGTTGGCCAGGATGGTCTCAATCTTCTGATCTCGCGATCTGCCCGTTTCAGCCTCCCAAAGTGCTGGGATTACAAGGGTGAGCCACCGAATCTGGCTGGCAATCAGTTTTTCTAATTCTCTGTTGGTCTGTAACAAATTGCTCCAACACAGCCGGGCACAGTGGCTCATGCCACTAGTCCCAGCATTTTGGGAGACCAAGGCAGGAGTATCACTTGAGCCCAGGAGTTCAAGACCAGCCTGGCCAACATGGTGAAACCCTGTCTCTACTAAAAATACAAAAATTAGCCAGGTGTGGTGGTGGGTGCCTGTAATCCGAGCTACTCGGGAGGCTGAGGCACGAGAATCTCTTGAACCTGGGAGGTGGAGGTTGCAGTGAGCCGAGATCGTGACATTGTACTCTAGCCTGGGTAACAAGAGCAAAACGCCTGTCTTAAAAAAAAAGAAAAAATTAAAATATTAGCTGGGCATGGCGGTGCACACTTGTAGTTTCAGCTACTGAAGAGGCCGAGGCAGGAGGATCACTTGAACCCAGGAGGTGGAGGTTGCTGTGAGCTGAGATCAGGCCATTGCACTCCAGCTTGGGCAATAAGAGCAAAACTCTGTCTCCAAAAAAAAAAAAAAAAGATGGCAGGTGAAAATGTGACTGCATGAGAGCAGAGAGCAGAACAGTGGTCAGTGGTTACCAGGGCCTGCAGCAGAAGAAGGACTGGGGAGAGTTAGTCAAAGGCTATTGACTACGCAGTGTCAGCTAGACAGTCAAGAGATGTCTTGTACAGTGTGGTGTCTTTAGCTAATAACAATGTATCATATACTTGAAAATCACTGAGAGATTTTAAGTGTTCTCACCACACACAAAAATAAGCATGTGAGGTAATGTATATGTTAATTCACTCCATTTAGCCATTCTGAAATGTATACGCATTTCACATCATGTCATATACCATAAATATGTACAATTTTAATTTGTCAAGTAAATACACTTTAGTCCAGTGCAGTGACCTACTTCTATAATCCCAGTACTTTGGGAGGGCAAGGCAGTCGGATGACTTGAGGTGAGAAGTTCAGAACCAGCCTGGCCAACATGGTAAAACCCCATCTCTACTAAAAATACAAAAACTAGCTGGACGTGGTGGCACACGTCTGTAGTCCCAGCTACTCAGGAGGCTGAGGCAGGAGACTCACTTGAACTCGGGAGGTGGAGGTTGTAGTGAGCCGAGACCGCACCACCACATGATCAGCTTGGGTGAACAGAGTGAGACTCAGTCTCAAAACAAAAGTAAACAAAAAATTAGCCAGGTGTAGTGGCATGCACCTGTAGTCCCAGCTACTCGGGAAACTGGGTGGAAGGATCACTTGAGCCCAGGAGTTTGATACTGCAGGGAATTATTGATCACGTCACTGTACTCCAGCCTGGGCAGCAGAGTGAGACTCTATCTCTTTTTTTTTTTTTTTTTTTTTTGAGACGGAGTCTAGCTGTCTCCAGACTGGAGTGTAATGGTGCAATCTTGGCTCCCTGCAACCTACACCTCCTGGGTTCAAGCAATTCTCTTGCCTCAGCCTCCCGAGTAGCTGGAATTACAGGCATGCGCCACCACACTCAGCTAATTTTTGTGTTTTTAGCAGAGACGCGGTTTCACCATGTTGGCCAGGATGGTCTCAATCTCCTGACCTCATGATCTGCCCACCTCAGTCTCCCAAAGTCCTGGGAATACAAGCGTGAGCCATGATGCCTGGCCTATTTTTTAATTAAGTAAGTAGCAACAACAACAAAAAGCAAATGGGCATGGATGCATTTCAATTAAAAAGAAAAAGTCGGTGGCTGAGACCATGATCTCATCAAAAGGCTCGACTGGGGAGGATCCACTTTCAAGCTCACAAGTTGCTGGCGGGATCAGTTGCCCACTGGCTGTCGGTCAGAGGCCTTGTGACCCTCTCTAACGGGCAGCTCACAGCCTGGCAGGTGGCATCCCTCAGAGTGAGCAGAAGAGAGGGCAAAAAAGGGAGGGCATCCAGCCAGGCACAGTGGCTCACACCTGCAATCCCAGCACTTTGGGAGGCTGAGGCAGGTAGGTCGCTTGAGGTCAGGAGTTCGAGACCAACCTGACCAACATGGTGAAACCCCATCACTACAAAAATTACAAAATTAGCTGGGCGTGGTGGCCCATGCCTGTAATCCCAGCTACTTGGGAGGCTGAGGCAGGCGAATCACTTGAACTGGGAGACGGAGGTTGCAGTGAGCAGAGATTGTGCCATTGCACTCCAGCTTGGACGACAGAGCAAGACACCATTTCAAAAAAAAAAAAAAAAAAAAAAAAAAGGAGAGAAAGGGAGAGCCCCCAAGATTAAAAACACGGTCTTTTTGGGACCTAATTCTGGAAGTGACATTGCATTGATTTTGCCACATTCTGTGGGCAGGAAGCAAGTCACAGAGTCTCACCCACACTCAAGGGCAGGGCATGAATGCAAGGGCTGGAACACAGAAGGCCATCTTAGATGCTGTCCCACGCCCTGCACATCCGTCCAGTGGCTTCACACCACCTGCACTTGCAGGTCGCTTGTAGGTGACCCTTTGCCTGACGGCTTTGCTCTGGTGCCTGCAGGCAGCCAGAAGTTCCGGAGAAGTCATTTTCCCTGCTAGCATACCTCGACTAACAAGAGGCTGGGAACAGAAGGATAAATACCTCAGCTCCCTCACCCTTTGCATAAGATAATGCTCAGGGTTTGTCCAAGATGAGTTAAGCCCTAGATATCCCAGGACAACCAACTCGTTTCCACGTGACTTATTGGCTGCCCTCCTTTCTGCATCTCACCTCCTCCCCCCGCCAGCACTCCCCGCAGTCACCTTCCAGGTAAACCACTTGGACTCAATCAGAGTGTCTCAGGTACACTTCTGAAGCATGCAACTGTATTCGGTTTTTTGTTTTTTTTTTTTGAGATGGAGTTTCGCTCTTGTTACCCAGGCTGGAGTACAATGGCGCGATCTCGGCTCACCGCAACCTCCGCCTCCCGGGTTCAGGCAATTCTCCTGCCTCAGCCTCCTGAGTAGCTGGGATTACAGGCACGTGCCACCATGCCCAGCTACTTTTTTCTATTTTTAGTAGAGACGGGGTTTCACCATGTTGACCAGGATGTTCTCGATCTCTTGACCTCGTGATCCACCCGCCTCGGCCTCCCAAAGTGCTGGGATTACAGGCTTGAGCCACCGCGCCCGGCCCTGTATTCGTTTTTTAGTGCTGCTAGAAAACTACGTACCACAAACTTGGTGGCTAGAAGCAACTTAAGTGTGTTATTCTCTTATAGTTCCGGAGGCTGGAAGTCCCAAGTCAAGGTGCTGGCAGGGCTGGGCTCCCTTCGCAGGCTCTGGGGAGGAATCCTTCCTTGCCTGTCTCCTAGAGTTTCGTAGCTGCCTGCAATGCTTGGTGTTCCTCAGCTCAGAGCTGCCTCACTCCGATGTCTGCGTCTGCGGTCTCTGTGTGACTGTGTCCTCTCCTCTTCTTAGATCTTGAATTCTCCAGAACTTCTGGCTGCCAGCAGGCACCAGAGCAAAGCCACCAAGTGACTCTGATGGATACTTGTCATTGGATTTAGGGTTCACTCTAGTCCAGTAAGACTTTTTTTTTTTTTTTTTGAGATGGAATCTCGCTCTGTCACCAGGCTGGAGTGCAGTGGCGCAATTTCAGCTCACTGCAACCTCCGCCTCCCAGGTTGAAGCAGTTCTCCTGCCTCAGCCTTCTGAGTAGCTGGGATTAACAGGCACAGGCCACCACGCCTGGCTAATTTTTGTATTTTTAGTAGAGACGGGGTTTCACCATGTCGGTCAGGCTGGTTTCGAACTCCCGATCGATCTCCTAATCTACCTGCTTTAGCCTCCCAAAGTGCTGGGACTACAGTGTGAGCCACTGCACCCAGCCTATTATTATTATTTTTTTTTTCAGAGACAGGGTCTCACTCTGCCACCCAGGCTGGAGTGCATGGCACAATCATGGCTCTCTGCAGCCTCCATTTTTGGGCTCAAGTGATCCTCCCACCTTGGCCTCCTACATAGCCACACACCTAGCTAATTTTTTAATTTTTTGGCCGGGCGCAGTGGCTCATGCCTGTAATCCCAGCACTTTGGGAGGCTGAGGTGGGTGGATCATTTGAGGTCAGGAGTTCGAGACCAGTCTGGCCAGCATGGTGAAACCTTGTCTCCACTAAAAATACAAAAATTAGCTGGGCATGGTGGAGCACCTCTGTAATGGAATTTTAGGTACTTGAGAGCCTGACCCTGAGAGGTGGAGATTACGGTCAGCTGAGATTGCGCCACTGCACTTCAGCCTGGGCAACAGAGTGAGACTATGTCTCTAAAAAAAGTTGTTTTTTTGTTTTTTTTTTTGGAGAGACGAGGTTTCACTCTGTCGCCCAGGCTGGTGTCAAACCCCTGGCCTCAAGTGATCCTCCCACTTCAGCCTCCTGCATAGCTGGGATTACAGGCTCAAGCCACGGTGCTAGCCTAGTAAGATCTCATTTTAAGTTAACTAATGAGGCCGGGCGCGGTGGCTCAAGCCTGTAATCCCAGCACTTTGGGAGGCCGAGGCGGGTGGATCACGAGGTCGAGAGATCGAGACCATCCTGGTCAACATGGTGAAACCCCGTCTCTCCTAAAAATAGAAAAAATTAGCTGGGCATGGTGGCGCGTGCCTGTAATCCCAGCTACTCAGGAGGCTGAGGCAGGAGAATTGCCTGAACCCAGGAGGCGGAGGTTGCGGTGAGCCGAGATCGCGCCATTGCACTCCAGCCTGGGTAACAAGAGCGAAACTCCGTCTCAAAAAAAAAAAAAAAAGTTAACTAATGACGTCTGCAAAGATGCTTAGTTCCGACAATGGTCACAGTCTGAGGTTCCAGGTAAACGTGAATTTTGTGAGTAGGGAAGACACTGTTCATCTCCTGCGCCAACAGAGGACAATGATGTATCTTAACTGAGCTGGCGAGGACAGAGGAGGCCACAGGTCTGGAGTGCAGTGAAGAGTCTGTTTCAGGCGTGACCCTTGGGTGTGCCCACTGGGTTTCTAGCAGAGACATCTGGGGCAGGTGAAGGTGAGCAGTGAGGTGAGACGTAGGGACGCCATTAGGTGCTGTTGAGTGTAGGTGACATTTGTTTTGTTTTGTTTTTATTTATTAATTGTTCTTGGAGATGGAGTCTCACTCTGTCGCCCAAGCTAGAGTGCAGTGGCTGGATCTTGGCTCAGCGCAACATCAACCTTCTGGTTTCAAGCCATTATGAGGCCTCAGCCTCCCAAGTAGCGGGGATTACAGGCACATGCCACCATGCCTGGCTAATTTTTTTTTTTTTTTTTTTGTATTTTTAGTAGAGATGTGGTTTCGCCATGTTGGCCAAGCTGGTTTCGAACTCCTGGCCTCAAGTGATCCGCCCACCTCAGCCTTCCAAAGTTCTGGGATACAGGTGTAAGTCTCCATACCAGCCCCTTCCGTATATTTTAAATCATCTCTAGATTACAAAATAACTAATGCAATGTACATTCTATGTAAACAGTTGTTGTACTGTATTTATTTTTATTTTTAAATTTTTATCATTTCCTGAATCTGAGCTGCTGAGAATTTTTTTTTTTTTTTTAATTTGAGACAGAGTCTTGCTTTGTCTCCAGGCTCCAGGCTGAGGTGGGAGAATCGCTTCAACCTGGGAGGCGGAGGTTGCAGTGAGCCGAGATCATACCACTGCACTCCAGCCTGGGTGGCAGAGAGACTGTCTCAAAAAAAAAGAAGTCTCAATGCAGGAGAAATGGTCTCTGCTCAGGAACAAGACAAAAGTCCTCAAGTCTCTGGCCACTCTCCACGCCATTCCCTAGGACCCCAGCATCCGCTGCCCCCTGCCCTGACTGTCCTCAGTTCCATGACCGTCCTCAGCTCCATGGCCGTTTTCCCAGGTCAGAGCCTGCAGCACACTCTTTCAAACCTCCAGAAGTAGGCTAGGCACGGTGCCTCACACCTGTAATCCCAGCACTTTGTGAGGCCGAGGCGGGCAGATCACAAGGTCATGAGATCAAGACCATCCTGGCCAACATGGTGAAACCCCGTCTCTACTAAAATACAAAAAATTAGCCAGGCATGGTGGCGCCTGCCTGTAATCCCAGCTACGGAGGCTGAGGCAGGAGAATTGCTTGAACCCAGGAGGCAGAAGTTGCAGTGAGCTGAGATCGCACCACTGCACTCCAGCCTGGTGACAGAGCGAGACTCCATCTTCGGGGGGAAAAAAAAAAAAAGATAAAAAAAACTCCAGAAGTTTGCCCAGGAAGTCCCTCTGTCCAACTGGCGTTCCCCACCCCCACAACTCCCTCTGCCTCACTCTGGCGCGTGCCTGTAATCCCAGCTACTCGGGATGCTGAGGCAGAAGAATAGCTTGAACCCGGTAGGTGGAAGTTTTAAGTAGCAGCCAGGTTGCCCCTTCTGAAGGGGGCTTGGGTTATGCCAAGATCTATTTTTTCTTTTCTTTTCTTTCTTTTTTTTTTTTTTTTTTGAGACAGAGTCTCACTCTATCGCCCAGTCTGGAATGCAGTGGCACAATCTCAGCTCACTGCAACCAACACCTCCCGGATTCAAGCAATTCTCCTGCCTCCACCTGCTGAGTAGCTGAGATTACAGGTGTGCGCCACCACACCAGCTAATTTTTATATTTTTGGTAGAGACGGGGTTTCACCATGTTGGCCAGGCTGGTCTTGAACTCCTAACCTCAAGTGATCTACACACTTCAGCCTCCCAAAGTGTGGGATTGCAGGCGTGAGCCACCATGCCTGGCCTTCTTTTCTTTATTGAGATGGGATCTTGCTCTGCGACCCAGGCTGGAGTACAATGGCATGATCATAGCTCCCTGCAGCCTTAAATTCTTAGGTCCATGTAATCCTCTTGCTTCAGTCTCCCTCTGGGACTACAAGGCATGTGCCATCACACCCACCTAATTTTTAATTTTTTTTAGAGGGTTTTTTTTTTTTTTTGAGACGGAGTATCGCTCTTGTTACCCAGGCTGGAGTGCAGTGGCACGATCTCGGCTCACCGCAACCTCTGCCTCTTGGGTTCAGACAATTCTCCTGCCTCAGCCTCCTGAGTAGCTGGGATTACAGGCATGTGCCACCATGCCCAGCTAATGTTTTGTATTTTTAGTAGAGACGGGGTTTCACCATGTTGACCAGGATGGCCTCGATCTCTTGACCTCGTGATCCACCCGCCTCGGCCTCCCAAAATATTGGGATTACAGGCTTGAGCCACCGTGCCCGGCTAGAGTTGTTATTCTTACTATGTTGTCTGGGCTGGTCTCAAATTCCTGGCCTCAAGCAATCCTCCTGCCTCAGCCTCCCCAAGTGCTGGGATTGTCCATGTGAGCCACCATACCCACCCTGCCAAGATCCCCAAGATCCATTTTCCATTCCCATGACACTCCACAGTCTCCTCAGAGTGGTTTCCACAACTGTAATTACCTAGTTTGGTGGAACGATGTCCTTTTTTTTTTTTTTTTTTTAGATGGAGTTTCGCTCTTGTTACCCAGGCTGGAGTGCAATGGCGCGATCTCGGCTCACCGCAACCTCCGCCTCCTGGTCTCAGACAATTCTCCTGCCTCAGCCTCCTGAGTAGCTGGGATTACAGGCACACGCCACCATGCCCAGCTGATTTTTTGTATTTTTAGTAGAGACGGGGTTTCACCATGTTGACCAGGATGGTCTTGATCTCTTGACCTCGTGATCCACCCGCCTCGGCCTCCCAAAGTGCTGGGATTACAGGCTTGAGCCACCGCACCCGGCCGGAATGATGTCTTAATGTTGCTCTCTCTGCTTCTAGAAAGTCAGCCCATGGGGAGGTCAGGGCCTGGGAGACTTACTCATTTACATATCCACGAACCTAGTCAGGCATGGCACATAGTAGGTGCTTAATAAATGTTCCCAGGAGGTTTGCAAATGAATCCCTTTTGGCCAGGCACGGCGACTCACACCTGAATCCCAGCACTTTGAGAGGCCAAGGTGGGCGGATCACTTGAGGTCAGGAGTTCGAGATCAGCCTGGCCAACACCGCAAAGCCCCGTCCCCACTAAAAATACAAAAATTATCCGGGCGTGGTGGGAGGCACCTGTAATCCCAGCTGCTCGGGAGGCTGAGGCAGGAAAATCGCTAAAACCCGAGAGGCGGAGATTGCAGTGAGCCGAGATCACACTACTGCATTCCAGCCTGGGCACTAGAGGAAGACTCAGTCTCAAAAAAAAAAAAAAGAAAGAAAGAAAAGAAATCCCTTTCCCAGGCAAAGGGGAAAAGCCATGCACTGGTTCTCTGACCAGCAATTCCCCACTGGGCAGGTCACTTGGTGTCCCAGTGGAATATTCCAGAATCTTCTCTCAGGCAACGGGACACACTCATACATACACACACAATCAATCACACACACACACACACACACACACACACACACACACACAATGAAACCCCCCTCCTCAATTTCTTCACGAACTACTTTTCCCCCCCAGGCAGAAAAGGAACCATTATTAAAACAACACGGCAACCGGCCGGGAAAACCCATTTACGGCGATTTATATCGCGGCGCGCGGCTGCCGAGAGGAAATGGGAGGAGAAGCTCAGGGTTTAAGCACTGGGTGAAAAATCACATTCCATCAGAGGAAGAACAGATGGGTGGTTTTTTTCCTCCCCTTTCTCCCCCTTGCTTGGGCTCGGAGTCAGGAATCTGTGTCAGCCGTGGGTTTGTTCTGGGTGTGATAGGGTGATTCTGGGGAGACGGAGGCCCAGCCAGGCTACTGGGTCCCAAGGGGGCAAGGGGTGGCTTGTGAGCCACTGAGGACCCCTGCTCCCCATCCTCCATCCTCCTGCCCACCTGCTCTGTCTCCTGGGCCTGTAGGCTGCCGGATCTGAACCCCACCCCCATCCTCCTCTTTACATTTTTACATTTTGTCTTCACCCCCTGGAATTACCGTCTCTCCTTCCTTCCTTCCTCCTTCACGCTCTTTTTCCTTGAAGGCAGGGCCATGTCTGTCCTTTCGCTGTTGCATCCTCAGCGCATAGAACACACAGCAGTGGCTCCCATATCTGCAGACAGCCACCAACCCTCTGCCACCGTGCCACCATCACGCCTGCCATCATATTCTAACCTTACGAAGGACGCCTTCCCCCACTCCCCTCCGGGCTGTGGAGCGCGCTGGAAGACCGGGACTGTTTCATTTGTTTCCTTCATGGATGGATCCACGGTCCCTCCACCCCTCAAGAAAGCCGGATCTATAGCTTTCTGGGTTTGGGATTGGGGGATGGGGACAGGCAGGCATAACTGAGTCATTCAGCTGTTTCAAAGCCATCACTGACTTCTGCAAAATTGAAAAATGTTAGCTTGGCTCCAAAGGTCCTTTCCAACCTAGACCCAAATACCTGTTCAGTTTAAATCACCGCCCCCAGTCCCCGCCCCCGCAAACATGCCTGGGCACCTGCCCTGCCTGGGCACCACCTCGTCAAAGCCCTGGCCACGTGGTCCCCAGCTCACCCATGATGCTTTGCAGCACCCTCACCACAGGCCCCGCCCCTCCCTCTGTGTCCGCCCAGAGCTGAATCCGGCCCGCAGATGTCATTGATTTGGTCCACGCAGGGTTTAAAAACATTTTGTAAAGACTCACTGGCTTTTAAATATAGGCTGTTTTGTTGTCGTTGTTGTTGTTGTTTTTTAGATGGAGTCTCGTTCTGTCACCCAGGCTGGAGTGCAGTGGCACGATCTCTGCTCACCGCAACCTCTGCCTCCCAGGTTCAAGCAATTCTCCTGCCTCAGCCTCCCAAGTAGCTGGGATTACAGGTGAAGGCCACCATGCCCAGCTAATTTTTTTCTATTTTTAAGAGAGATGGGGTTTCATCATGTCCATCAGGCTCGTCTCAAGCTCCTGACCACAAGTGATTCGCCTGCCTTGACATCCCAAAGTGCTGAGATTACAGGCCTGAGCCACCAGTGCCCAGCCTTGGGTAATTTTTTTTTTTTTTTTTTAATAAAAATCTGGGTGCCTGGCTTCCCATAAGACCATACCTTGGCCGGGCGAGGTGGCTCGCGCCTATAATCTCAGCACTTTGGGAGGCCTCGGTGGGCAGATGACCTGAGGTCAGGAATTCGAGACTAGCCTGGCCAAGATGGTGAAACCCCATCGCCACTAAAAATACAAAAATTAGCCAGGAGTGGTATCACATGTTTGTAATCCCAGCTACTCGGGAGGCTGAGGCAGAGTAACTGCTTGAACCTGGGAAGCGGAGGTTGCAGTGAACTGAGACTGCGCAACTGCACTCCAACCTGGGCGACAGAGCGAGACTCCGTCTCAAAAAAAAAAAAAAAAAAGCCAGGCGGCAGTGGCTCATGACCGTAATCGCAGCACTTTGGGAGGCCAAGGTGGGCGGATCACAAGGTAAGGAGTTTGAGACCAGCCTGACCAACATGCTGAAAACCCGTCTGTACTAAAAATACAAAAATTAGCTGGGTATGATGGCACATGCCTGTAATCCCAGCTACTCAGGAGGCTGAGGCAGGAGAATTGCTTAAACTTGGGAGGCAGAGGTTGCAGTGAGCTGAGATTGCACCACTGCACTCCAGCCTGACAGAGCAAGACTCCATCTCAGAATAAAAAAAGTCAAATGAGTTCATGCTGTGTTAAGGAAAAGCTTATCAAGTGCTGATAAATGTTACCCATTCTTATCATTATTTGCCACAATCCCCACCCCTCCTTACTGTCTGACACTAAAGTTCCATTGCTGGTGCAGTCAGTCTTTGTAACTTGACTTCTTGGGTGTTTTTATTACCTACTGTCTGTCCCTTGTAGGTCTGTGGCCTGCTCCAGGCTCAGTTCTGAGTCATTGCCTCTGCTATAAAGAGTTTCCCCAGGCTAGTGTGGTGGTTCACACCTGTACTCTCAGCAGTTTGGAAGGCCAAGACAGGAGGATCACTTGAAGCCAGGAGTTCAAGACCAGCCTGGGCAACATAGTGACACCCTGTCTCTACAGAAAATAAATAAATAGCCATACATGTAGCATGTGCCTGTAGTCGTAACTACTCGGGAGGCTGAGGCAGGAGGATCGTGTAAAACCAGGAGGTTGACTGCACCTCTGCATTCTAACCTGGGTGATGGAGAAAGGCCCCGTCTCAAAAAAAACAAAAACAAAAAACGGTGGCTCACGCCTGTAATCCCAACACTTTGGGAGGCCAAGGCAGGTGGATCACGAGGTCAGGAGTTAAAGATCAGCCTGGCCAATATGGTGAAACCCTATCTCTACTAAAAGTATAAAAATTAGCCGGGTGTAGTGGCACGTGCCTGTAATCCCAGCTACTCAGGAGGCTGAGGCAGGAGAATCTCTTGAACCCAAGGGAGCGAAGTTTGCAGTGAGCAGAGATTGCACCACTGCACTCCGGGCTGGGCAACAGAGCGAGACTCTGTCTCAAACATAAACAAAGAGGCTCTCCGGTCGGTCCTCCACCTCACTGCCCATCTGCTTCTCGACACTCTCCATTTTCGTTTCCCTCCTCCCGACACTGTGCCACGGGCCCCTCCAAACGCTTTATCAAGTGATTGTGGAATTGGATATCAGGGCCTGTGTTCATTTCCTGGGGCTGCTGAAATCCGTTACCATAAACTAGGTGGCTAGAAACAAGAATTTATTATTTCAGCATTTCGGAGGCCAGGGGTTGCAATCAGGGTGGCGCGGGGTTGCAGTCTGTCCGGAAGCGTGAGGCGGGGCTTCGCTCTCTCTTCTTCCAGCCTCTGATGGTTCCTTGCCTGTGGCTATCTTGGCCCTGCCTCTGTCTTCCCTTTGCCTTCTCCTCATGTCTGGCCCCCTTCTCTTCTAAGGTCATTTATCATTGGATTTCGGGCCGTCCTAATCCAGGGTGATCTCATTGCAAAATCCTTAACTAATTACATCTGCAAAAACCCTTTGTCCAAATAAGGTCACAGCTCTGGTTTGAATGTCTGTGTCTCTTCCAAATCCGTATGTTGGAAGAGTTGAGGCTCCTGGGAGGGGATTACGTCAGGAGAGCCCTGTTCTCATGGGTGGGATTATTGCCCTTGTAATAGAGCATGACATTTTGGAGATTTCTCAAAGAATTTAAAATAGTGACCCAGCAATCCCATTACTGGATATATACTCAAAGGAATAAAAATTGTTTTACTACAAAAACACACGCACATATATGTTCATCGCAGCATTATTCACAATAGCAAAGACATGGAACCAGCTGAGGTGCCCATCAGTGGAGGACTGGATAAAGAAAATGTGGTACATATGGACCATGGGATACTATGCAGCCATTAAAAAAGAGTGAGGTGGGGCATGGTGGCTCGTGCCTGTAATCCTAGCACTTTGAAAGGTCAAGGCAAGTGGATCACTTGAGGCCAGGAGTTCAAGACCAGCCTTGCTAATGTGACAAAACCCTATCTCTACAAAAAAAAAAAAAAAATCCGAAAATTAGCTGGGTGTGGTGACAGGTGCCTGTGGTCCCAGCTACTCCAGAGGCTGAGGCAGGAGAATTCCTTGAACCTGGGAGGCAGAGATTGCAGTGAGCAGAGACGGCAACACTGCACTCCAGCCTGGGTGACAGAATGAAATTCTGTCTCAAAACAAACAAACAAAAATGAATGGGATCATGTCCTTAGCAGCAACATGGATGGAGCTGGAGGCCATTCTCCCAAGCCAGCTAGTGCAGGAACAGAAAAACAAATACTGCATGTGCTCGCTTAGAAGTGGTAGCCAAACACTGAGCACACACGGGCACAAAGATGAGAACAATGGGCTGGGCGCGGTGGCTCAGGTCTGGAATCCCAGCACTTTGGGAGGCTGAGGCGGGTGGATCACGAGGTCGAAAGATCGAGACCATCCTGGTCAACATGGTGAAACTCCGTCTCTACTAAAAATACAATAAAACTAGCTGGGCGTGGTGGCGCGTGCCTGTAATCCCAGCTACTCAGGAGGCTGAGGCAGGAGAATTGCCTGAGACCGGGAGGCGGAGGTTGCGGTGAGCCGAGATCGTGCCATTGCACTCCAGCCTGGGTAACAAGAGCGAAACTCCGTCTCAAAAAAAAAAAAAATACAAAAACCAGCCGGGCCTGGTGGCACACGCCTGTAATCCCAATTTGGGAGGCCGAGATGGGCTGATGGCTTGAACTCATGAGTTCGAGACCAGCCTGAGCAACATGGCGAAACCCCATCTCTAGGAAAATTCAAAAATTAGCTGGGCGTGGTGGTACGCACCTGTAGTCCCAGATGCTCTTGGGGAGGCTGAGGTGGGAGGATGGCTTGAGCCCAGGAGGTGGAGGTTGCAGTGAGCTCAGATAGAGCCACTGCACTCCAGCCTGGCTAGTAGCTGGGATTATAGGCACACACCACCATGCCCGGCTAATTTTTGTATTTTTATTAGAGACCGGGATTCACTATGTTGGTGAGGCTGGTTTCAAACTCCTGATGTCCAGTGATCTGCCTGCCTTGGCCTCCCTAAGTGCTGGGATTACAAGCATGAGCCACCACGCCTGGCCTCAATCAGTTTCTGAAGCCAGTGGAGACTCAGATCCTGCACCCCCAGCTGTGCCCCCAGATGCCCCAAATCCTCTCTTCCTTGCACCAGTGGGAATGGTTTTCCTGCTAGGAAGGGTGGGTAGATGCAAAGGCCACCCCGTCTGCCCTCTGTTTCCAGGGAGGCAGAACCTATCTCTCTTCACACTGCAGAAGAACTCGGGTGAGCACCCCCACTTTCCCCGCAAGCTCGCAGAAAACACTTCATCATGCCACTGCCAGGATGTCATGCTGGGCCAGGCTGAGAAGTTGTCATTTCTTCCTCACCCGTCAGAACTCTGCACCTCCTTCAACAGTTCGCTGGCTGGCCTCCGACCCGTGGCTGATTTCTTTCCAGGGCTGACAGGTCGGGTTAAGTGGGGCGCTCCCCTGAGCTGAGACACACTTGCTTTTGCCTCCAAGCTGCTTCATTCCTGCCACCCCCTCCCCCGCCCCGATTTCACCAAGGACGCCCACAACTCCACAAAACTGGATGGTGCAATATCCCCCATCCCCTTTCTCTCCCTCCACTCCCAAGTGACCTCAGCCCTTCGGCCAAGCTGGCCCAGATGTGTTTGTTTGGCCTGTATGGGTTAACTCCTTCTTTAAAAAAAAACAAAATTCCTTTCTGGGATAAAATTTGCCGGGCGTGGTGGCTCACGCCTGTAATCCCAGCACTTTGGGAGGCAGGGGGTAGGGGAGGAGATCACCTGAGGTTGGGAGTTCAAGACCAGCCTGACCGACATGGTGAAACCCCGTCTCTACTAAAAATACAAAATTAGCCAGGCGTGGTGGCACGTGCTTGTAATCCGAGCTACTTGGTAGGCTGAGGCAGGAGAATCGCTTGAACCCGAGAGGTGGACATTCGCACCATTGTACTCTAGCCTGAGCAACAAGAGTGAAACGCCGTCTCAAAAAAAGAAAACTCACCTAACATAACACTCACCATTTTATTTTATATTCTTTTTGGAGACAGAGTCTCTCTGCTTCCTTGGGCTGGAGTGCAGTGGTGTGGTCATAGCTCACTACAACCTCAAACTCCTGGGCTCAAGCGGTCCTCCCACTTCAGCCTCCCAAGTAGCCGGGATTACAGGCAGGATCCATGTTACCTAGCTAATTAAAAAAAAAACAGGCTGGGCGCGGTGGCTCAAGCCTGTAATCCCAGCACTTTGGGAGGCCGAGGTGGGTGGATCACGAGGTCAAGAGATCGAGACCATCCTGGTCAACATGATGAAACCCCGTCTCTACTAAGAATACAAAAAATTAGCTGGGCATGGTGGCGCGTGCCTGTAATCCCAGCTACTCAGGAGGCTGAGGCAGGAGAATTGCCTGAACCCAGGAGGTGGAGGTTGCGGTGAGCCGAGATCGTGCCATTGCACTCCAGCCTGGGTAACAAGAGCGAAACTCCGTCTCAAAAAAAAAAATTAATAATAATTTGCCGGGCACAGTGGCTCGTACCTGTAATCCCAGCACTTTGGGAGGCTGAGATGGGTGGATCACCTGAGGTCAGGATTTTGAGACCAGCCTGACCAACATGGTGAAACCCTGTCTCTACTAAAAATACAAAAATCAGCCAGGTGTGGTGGCATGCGCCTGTAATCCCAGCCACTCGGGAGGCTGAGCCAGGAGAATCGCTTGAATCTGGGAGAGGGGTGTTGCAGTGAGCCAAGATCGCACCACTGTACTCCAGCCTGGGCTACAGAGCAAGACTCGGTCTCAAAAATTTTTTTTTTTTTTTTTTTTTTTTTTTTTTTTTTTTTGTAGAGCTGGGATCTTACTATGATGCGTAGGCTTATCTAGAACTCCTGGGCTCAAGCGACCCTCCTGCCTCTGCTTCTCAAAGTGTTAGGATTACGGGCATGAGCCACTGTGCCAAGCCAAGATTAATCGTACTTTTGTTTGTTTTTGTTTTTGTTTGGTTTTTGAGATGGAATCTTGCAGCAACACCCAGGCTGGAGTGCAATGGCGTGATCTCAGTTCACTGCAACCTCCACCCCCTGGGTTCAAGCGATTCTTCTGCCTCAGCCTGCTGAGTAACTGGGACTACAGGTATGGGCCACCATGCCCAGCTAATTTTTGTGTTATTAGTAGAGACAGGGTTTCACCATATTGACCAGGCTAGTCTCAATTTCCTGACCTCAAGTGATCTGCCCACCTCGGTCTCCCACAGTGCTAAGATTACAGGCGTGAGCCTCTGCGCCCGGCCTTAATTGCGCATTTTAAAGTGTACAGTTAGGCCGGGCACGGTGGCTCACGCCTGTAATCCCAGCACTTTGGGAGGCCGAGGCGGGTGGATCACAAGGTCGAGAGATCGAGACCATCCCGGTCAACATAGTGAAACCCCGTCTCTACTAAAAATACAAAAAATTAACTGGGCATGGTGGCACGTGCCTGTAATCCCAGCTACTCGGGAGGCTGAGGCAGGAGAATTGCCTGAACCCAGGAGGCGGAGGTTGCGGTGAGCCGAGATCGCGCCATTGTACTCCAGCCTGGGTAACAAGAGCGAAACTCTGTCTCAAAAAAAAAAAAAAAAAAAAAAAAAATAAAGTGTACAGTTCACTGGACTTGTGTATACTCAAAGGGTTGTACAGCTATCCCCTCTAATTGCAGAACATTTTCATCCCCCAAAAGAAGCCCTATCCCCATCAGCAATCTCCACTCCCCATTCTCCAGTCCCTGGCAACCGTCAATCTGTTTCTGTCTCTATGGGTTTACCTGTCCCGGGCATTTCAAGTAAAGGAAGTCATACACTATGTGACCCTCTGTGTCCGGCTTCTTTTATTTCTCCAAATGTTTTCAAGGGTTATCCATGTTGTAGGGTTAATGCTTTTATTGTGAAACACATAAATCTTAGAGGCACAGCTCTGTGGGTTTTTGAGATACATTTCACCCTTGTCACTGCCCCTTAGTTCAAAATGAAGAATATTTCAGTCTTCCAGGAGGCTCCCTGGGCTACCTTCCAGGAAGTGGTCTGCCTCAAAACATCAGTAAGCCAGGGCTCTCTCTCTCTCTCTCTTTTTTTTTTTTTTTTTTTGAGATGTAGTCTTGCTGTGTCACCCAGGCTGGAGTGCAGTGGCATGATCTTCGCTCATTGCAACCTCTGCCTCCTGGATTCAAGTGATTCTCCTGCCTCAGCCTCTGGAGTAGCTGGGACTATAAGCACACGCCACTATGCCTGGCTAGGGTTTTTTGGAGACAGAGTCTTGCTCTGTTGCCCAGGATGGAGGGCAGTGGCTCAATCTTGGCTCACTGCAATCTCCATCTCCTGGGTTCAAGTGATTCTCCTGCCTCAGCCTCCTGAGTAGCTGGGATTACAGGCACGCGCCATCACACCCATTTAATTTTTGTATTTTTAGTAGAGATGGGGTTTCACCATGTTGGCCAGGCTTGTCTTGAACTCCGGACCTTAGGTGACCTGCCTGCCTCGGCCTCCCAAAGTGCTGGGATTACAGGCATGAGCCACCGTGCCTGGTCCAGTGGCTCTCATCTGATGGTGATTATGCCTCTCACAACAGACATTTGTCACAACTGGGGGTGCTGCCAGTACATAATGGTTGGAGACTAGGGATTCTGCTCAGCATGCCACAGTGCACAGGACAGTCCCCACTTCTTTTCTTTCTCCAAATGTTTTCAAGGGTCATCCATGTTGTAGGGTTAACGCTTTTATTGTGAAACACATAAATCTTAGAGGCACAGCTCCGTGGGTTTTTTTTTTTTTTTTTTTTTTTTTTTTTTTTTTTTTGAGACGGAGTTTCACTCTTGTTACCCAGGCTGGAGTGCAATGGTGCGATCTCAGCTCACCGCAACCTCCGCCTCCTGGGTTCAGGCAATTCTCCTGCCTCAGCCTCCTGAGTAGCTGGGATTACAGGCACGCACCACCATGCCCAGCTAATTTTTTGTATTTTTAGTAGAGACAGGGTTTCACCATGTTGACCAGGATGGTCTCGATCTCTTGACCTTGTGATCCACCCGCCTCGGCCTCCCAAAGTGCTGGGATTACAATCTTGAGCCACCGCGCCCGGCCCGTGGGTTTTTGAGATACATTTCACCCTTCTCACTGCCCCCTAGTTCAAGATGAAGAATATTTCAGTCTTCCAGGAGGCTCCCTGGGCTACCTTGAGATGGAATCTTGCAGCAACACCCATGCTGGAGTGCAATGGCGTGATCTCAGCTCACTGCAACCTCCACCTCCTGGGTTCAAGCGATTCTCCTGCCTCAGCCTGCTGAGTAACTGGGACTACAGGCGTGGGCCACCATGCCCAGCTAATTTTTGTGTTATTAGTAGAGGCAGAGTTTCACCATATTGGCCAGGCTAGTCTCAATTTCCTAACCTCAAGTGATCCGCCCACCTCGGTCTCCCAAAGTGCTACCACACAGAATCATCCAGCCACAAACATCAACAGTGCTAAAGTTAGGAAACCCCGGGCTTCCCAGACTCTCTTCACAGGTTACTTCCGCCTGGTCTTGAACGACACGGAGATGGAATCACTCGGGGTATTCTCTTTGTGTATCCTGCCAACATTATGTCTCTGGGATTCATCCATGCTGTGAATACATGAGTAGTTTATTCTTTTTCATTGCCGCGTTGTATTCCGTTATATGAACATCCCCCTATTTCTTTTCCACTTGCCAGTTGGTTGTCAACGTAGGGGGTGTCTAGTGTCTGGCGATCATGAATGAAGCTACTAGGCACATCCATGGTGTGTCTTTAAGTGAGCTTAAGCTCCCGTTCCCACTGGCAATCAACCCAGGAATGGAATTGCTGGGTCCGCAGCAATTTACCTTTTGTAGATCCCCCCGGGATATTTAAAGCTCAGGGAATTTTGCACAACAACCATGATTTCTGGCTTGTCTTGGAGAAGCTCTTCTGGCAACACTGAGCCTGAGTTCCCACGTGGTAGCACACAGCTGTAGTGAGTGTTTGCAAATGGTTGCCCATAGAAAAACGGGGTGCGGCTTCAGCTACCCTGTCCTTGACCACCACTCCACACCTGCCCAATTTCTGCATTTTCTTTCTTTTCTGGGAGGGGGGCAGGGTCTCGCACTGTTGCCCAGGCTGGAGCAGTGGTGTGATCTTTGCGCTCACGGCAACCTCCACCTCCCAGTTCAAGCGATTCTCCTGCCTCAGCCTCCCGAGTAGCTGGGATTACAGGTGTCCACCACCATGCCCGGCTAGTTGTTTGTACTTTTAGTAGAGACAGGGTTTCACCATGCCGGTCGGGCTGGTCTCAAACTCCTGACCTTGTGATCCGCCTGCCTTGGCCTCCCAAAGTGCTGGGATTACAGGTGTGAGCCACCTCACCCAGCCCAATTTCTGCATTGTCATTCCCTGCTCAGCATTTGGCTTTGTGTCCCCCGAAATGAGGTCATGTGAGGTTAGGAGTCGCTGTCTGCCTTCCGGTGGCCATCACTTCTACCTCTCTAGGACCCACCTATAACCCCTCACTCCTATTCCCAGCCCCTTCCCAACCTACCTCCATTCCACAGAGCCTGCAAGCCTCCACCTTCACCTTGATCCCAAACACAGGATCCCATTAGACCTGGCAGGCATTGCTGCAGACCCCATCCCTCCCTATTATACTGCTGCAGCTGGGATCTTGCTGGCTTTTTTTTTTTTTTTTTTTTTTTTTTTGCGCAGGCTGGAGTGCAATAGCCCAGTCTCGGCTCACCACAACCTCCGCCTCCCGGGTTCAAGCGATTCTTCTGCCTCATCCTCCCAAATAGCTGGGATTACAGGCAGGCACCACCATGCCTGGCTAGTTTTGTATTTTTAGTAGAGACAGGTTTCTCCTTGTTGGTCAGACTGGTCTCAAACTCCTGACCTCAGGTGATCCTCCCGCCTCGGCCTCCCAAAGTGCTGGGATTACAGGCACGAGCCACCACATCCAGCTGCCAGCTTTTTTCCTGGTAACACCCTCAGAACCTCCCTATGAGTGGTCCTCTCTGCCTAGATCACCAAGGGAGGGCTGCTGTCTAAAGCCAGCCAGTCCCTGCCTCAGTTTACCTGTCACTGCCCCAGGGCAGGGCAGCCTTCTTTGAGCCTCCTGGCCAGTGCTGGGACTGGCTCTGTCTCATTCATTGCTGTTTTCCCACCACTCAATTCGTTACACAATGGATCCTGGCCATGGGGCATGAAAGAGAGAGAGGAGGAGAGTCAGTGCCAGGTTGAAGAACCCCCTTTCCAGCCACACGTTCTGCAGAAGCTAGCTGGGCCGCTCAGTGGGAAGTCCCTCCCGTTGCTGGTCCTAGGGATCAGCGTCTGAGAAACCCCTCCTCCTCCCCAGACCACACTGGCTAAGTCCAAGTCCAGCAAAGCTTACGGCTTCCTCTCTGGGATCCTCAGCCCCAAAGGCCAATCCCACTCCTTCGGTCGGCTCGGCCCGGCCCTCTCCACGCATGGTCCGACTTTCCTCCGGTGGAGCCACCAGAGCAAGGCCTTCCCCCTGCCGGCCCTTCCCCGCCTCTCCAGCCGCTCACCTGTCTTCCCACGCATCCCTCAACCCTCCGCTCCTCACCTTCTCACACCTGCCAACCTCCCCACGCATGTTTCCCTTCCTTTCAGCCGCCCCGACCTCAAACAAGCTCAGCTCTCTCTCCCTTCACCCCCACTTTGTCCCCTCACATCCCAACGGCCCCCAGCTCTGCGCTCTGCACGCCCCCTCCCTCCCCGGGCCGCCCCTCCCGCGCACCTGCGGCGAAGGGGCGGGGCCCGCTCACCTGGCGGCCGCAGAGCAGCGGGGAAGCGGCCCCTAGCGGCCGGGGAAGGAAGCGCAGCCCAGCCGGGCTCCCCCTTCCAGCTGGTGCCTAACTAGGAATCCGCCTCCGCTTCAGCGCCCGCCTGCTGCTCAAGCTGGAACCCGGCGGCTTCCTGGATTCTCGCTTTCCTCCACTTCCCCACTGTCTTCTGAGCGCCTACTATGTTCCAAGGTGGGTCCTAGACTCCGGGTAGACAGCAGTGAACAAGAAACAAACATCCGTTGTCTGAGAGAGTTGGTATTCTGGTGAGGGAGACAGATAAATGAACGAAAACGAAAATAGGTCAGAATATGCTGTGGGGACCGGGAGTTCGAGACCAGTCCGGGCAACATAGTGAGACCCCCCCCACCCCCATCTCTGGGGCTGGAGAGAGATAAAGGAGAGAAGGGATCAAGGAAGTGTGGAAGGTGGGGGTGTTTGTAATTTTCTTTTTCTTTTTGAGACCGAGTCTCACTCTGTTGCTCAGGCTGGGGTGCAGAGGCGTGAGCATGGCTCACTGCAACTTCCACCTCCCAGGTTCAAGCAATTCTTGTGCCTTAGCCTCCTGAGTTGCTGGGATTACAGGTGTGCGCCACCACGCCCAGCTAATTTTTGTGGTTTGCATTTTCAGTAGAGTGGTAAGGAGGTAACTTATGAGCAGAATTCAAGGGGGGTAGCGAGTAAGGGGTCCTGTGGACTCTGCCCCTAAGACTTGCCCCAAACCTAACGTTTTTCCCCTAGTATTCTGTTCTGGGCCTCCATCACCTGCCTCTCATCTGGATGATAGTGCTGATCACCGCCCGAATCTCCTGGCTCCCTCTCAGATCACCTATATAATGTATTTATTTAACTAGAGACAAAGCCGCTATGCTGCCCAGGCTTGTCTTGAAATCTTGGGCTCAAGTAATCCTCCCGCCTCGACCTCAAAACGTGAAAAACTCCTTTTTTTTTTTTTTTTTTTTAAGATGGGGTCTCGCTCAGTCATCTAGGCTGGAGTGCAGTGTTGCTATCATAGCTCATGGCAGCCTCTAATTCCCAGGCTCAAGTGATCCTCCCACTTCAGCCTCCAAGGTAGCTGGGAATACAGGAGGCCACCATCACTCCTCGCATCTTCTCTGCCTCTCTTCTTCCCTTCTTTCTCTATCTTTCTTTCCTTCTTTCTTCTCTTTCTTTCTTTCTTTCTAGGATGGTTTCTCACTCTATTGCCCAGGCTGGAGGGCAGTGGTGCAATCTCGACACACTGCAACCTCTGCTCCTGGGTTCAAGTGATTCTCCTGCCTCAGCCTCCCTGAGTAGCTGGGACTACAGGCATGTGCCATTATGCCCAGCTAATTTTATTTTGAATAGAGATACGGTTTCACTACGTTGGCCAGGCCGGTCTGAAACTCTTAGTCTCAAGTGATCCGCCAGCCTCTGTCTCCCGAAGTGCTGGGATTACAGGGTGAGCCACTATGCCGGGCCCCTAGCATTTACTTGTTTATATATTTACTTTAGAGATGGAGTCTCACTCTTTCCCCCCAGGTTGGAGTACAGTGGCACAATCTTGGCTTACTGCAACCTCTGCTTCCCGGGTTCAAGCAATTCTCTCCTGTACTGGGATTGCAGGCTCAGGCCATCGTGCCTGGCTAGTTTTTGTAGTTTTAGTGGAGATCGGGTTTCATCATCTTGCCCACGCTGGTCTCAAACTCCTGATCTTGTGATCCACCTGCCTCGGCCTCCCAAAGTGCTGGGATTACAGGTGTGAGCCACCTTGCCCAACCAGCATTTTTAATTGAGGTAAAATTCCCACAACAAAAAATTAACCACCAACCATTTGAAGGTAGATGATGTCATGTGACAGCACATTCATCATGTCTAATTCCAAGACATTTTTCATCATCCCCAAAAGACAAGTCATACCCATTAGCAGTCACTCTCCATTCCCTGCTCCCCCTACTCCAGGAAACCACTCATCTGCTTTCTGTCTCTATGGATTTGACTGTTCTGGACATTTCATATAAATTTCACATCAATGGAACATGCAGTGGTACACTATGGGACCTTTCGTGCCTGGCTTCTTTTGAGCACAGTGTTTTCTTTTTTTTTTTTTTTTTTTTGAGACGGAGTTTCGATTTTGTTACCCAGGCTGGAGTGCAATGGCGCGATCTGGGCTCACCGCAACCTCCGCCTCCTGGGTTCAGGCAATTCTCCTGCCTCAGCCTCCTGAGTAGCTGGGATTACAGGCACACACCACCATGCCCAGCTAATTTTTGTATTTTCAGTAGAGACAGGGTTTCACCATGTTGACCAGGATGGTCTCGATCTCTTGACCTCGTGATCCACCCACCTCGGCCTCCCAAAGTGCTGGGATTACAGCCTTGAGCCACCACGCCCAGCCGAGCACAGTGTTTTCAAGGTTCATCCATGTTGTGGTATGTATCAGGACTTCTTTCCTTTTAATGGTTAAATAATATTCCATTGCATGCATATACAACATTTTGTGTGTCTTTTCATCTACCATAAACATTTGGGTAGTTTCCACTTTTTTTTTTTTTTTTTTTATGGTCTTGATCTCTCGACCTCGTGATCCACCCGCCTTGGCCTCCCAAAGTGCTGGGATTACAGGCTGGAGCCACCGCGCCCGGCTTTTTTTTTTTTTTTTTTTTTTTTGAGATGGAGCCTCGCTCTTTCACCAGGCTGGAGTACAGTGGCACAATCTCAGCTCACTGAAACCTCTGCCTCTGAAGCAGTTCTCCTGCCTCAGCCTCCCGAGTAGCTGGGACTAATGGCTTACATCACCACACCCAGCTAACTTTTGTATTTTTAGCAGAGATGGGGTTTCGCCATGTTGGCCAGGATGATCTCGATCTCTTGACCTCATGATCCTCCTGTATTGGCCTCCAAATGTGCTGGGATTACAGGCTTGAGCCACTCTGCCTGGCCTTTCCACTTTTTGACTATGGTGAGTAGTGCTGCTAGGAACATCCACATACAAGTATTTGTTTAAGAGACTGCTTGCAATTCTTTCAGTTATACCTAGGAGAGAAATTGCTGAATCATACGGCAATTTTTTTTTTTTTTTTTTTTTTTTTTTTTTGAGATAGGGTGTTGCTCTGTCACCCAGGCTGGAGTGCAGTGGTGCAATCATAGCTCACTGCTGCCTCAACCTCCCAGGCACAGGTGATCCTCCCTCCTCAGCCTCCCATCCTGAGTAGCTGGGACTATAGGTGCAAGCCACCATGCCCAGCTAATGTTTGTATTTTTTTGTAGAAACCATGTAGATCACACCACTGCACTCCACCCTGGGCGACACTCCAGCCTGGATGACAGAGCAAGATCCCGTCTCAACAGAAATGTTCCCCAAGCTGGTCTTGAACTCCCGGACTCAAGCGAACCTCCCATCTTGGCCTCCCAAAGTGCCGGGATTACAGGCGTGAGCTACCGTGCCCTGCCTCATACAGTAATTCCGTGTTATACTTATTGAGGAAGCGCTACTATAATGTTTTATTTTTATTTACGTTTATTTTAACATTTTGTTTCAGAGACAGGGTCTCGCTATGTTGCCCAGGCTGGAGCACAGTGGCTATTCACAGATTTGATTCCACTACTGATCAACACGGGAGTTTTGACCTGCTGTGTTTCCAACCTGGGCCAGCTGACTCTTCCTTTGGCAACCTGGTGGTCCCCTGCTCCCAGGGGGTGACTACATTCCCACCGATGGTCATAGCACACTACCTCTCAGAAGTTCTAGAAGTTCTGTGTGTGTGAATCCTCCCACCTCAGCTGGGAGACAGGATCACACCACCAAGCCCAGCCCTATAATCTTTTAAACATACAAATAAGATCATGCCACTCACTGCTGAAAGCCCTCTTGGGGTTCCTAGTATCACTGGGAATATAATCTAGACCCTCTCCCTGGCCTCCCAGCATGCTAGCCCTCATGCCTTTCAAATAGTCCTATCTGGCCAGGCACAGTGGCTCGTGCCTGTGATGTCAGGATTTTCGAGACCAAGGAGGGAGGATCGCTTGAGCCTGGAGTCCGAGACGCACCTGGGAAACATAATGAAACCCTGGCTCTCAAAAATACAAAAATGAGCTGGGCATGGTGGTGCACACCTGTAGTCCCAGTTACTCAGGAGACTGAGACAGGAGAATTGCTTAAATGTGGGAGACGGAGGTTGCAGTGAGCTGAGACTGCATCACTGCACTCCAGCCTGGATGACAGAGAAAGAAAAGAAAAAGACCACAGTTGGAATTATTCCCTGCTCCCACCCTATCCTCACAGCCCAATTCTGGGACCTAGCTCAGAACCTAACTACATTTTTTTTTTTTTTTTTTGAGACAGAGTAAGACCCTGTCTCTAAATAAATAAATAAAAGAAAAATAAAATTGCAGCCACCACCACACCCTCTCTTTCTTCCTGATGGCCTGTATCTTTTTTTTTTTTTTTTTTTTTTGAGACAGAGTCTTGCTCTGTTGCCCAGGCTGGAGTGCAGTGGCAGGATCTTGGCTCACTGAAACCTCCACCTCCAGGTAGCTGGGATTACAGGCATGTGCCACCACACCCAGCTAATTTTTTGTAGTTTTAGTGGAGGTGGGGTTTCACTGTGTTAGCCAGGATGGTCTTGATCTCTTGACCTCGTGATCCACCCGCCTCGGCCAACCAAAGTGCTGGGATTACAGGCTTGAGCCACCGCGCCCAGCCCTGTATCTTTTATTTATTTATTTATTTATTTATTTTTTTGAGAGGAGTTTCACTCTTGTTACCCAGGCTGGAGTGCAATGGCACGATCTCGGCTCACCGCAACCTCCACCTCCCGGGTTCAGGCAATTCTCCTGCCTCAGCCTCCTGAGTAGCTGGGATTACAGGCACGCACCACCATGCCCAGCTAATTTTTTGTATTTTTAGTAGAGACGGGGTTTCACCATGTTGACCAGGATGGTCTCGATCTTTTGACCTCGTGATCCACCCGCCTCGACCTCCCAAAGTGCTGGGATTACAGGCTTGAGCCACCGCGCCCGGCCTCTTTTATTTATTTGTCTGATCTCTTGTGTTTTCCACAGTTAGAATGTTAGCCTCAGAGGACAGATACCTTGTTCACTGCTGAGTCCCCAGCACCTAGCCCAGTGCCTGGCGCACAGTAAGTGCTCAATAAATGTTTGTTGGCTGACTCAGTGCTCCCCACCCGCTTTGCAAAGACCACAGCTGGGGCCGGGCACAGTGGCTCATGCCTGTAATCCCAGCACTCTGGGAGGCTGAGACAGGTGGATCATTTGAGGTCAAGAGTTCGAGACCAGCCTGGCCAACATGGTAAATAAAAATATAAATAAACAAACATAAGAAGTTGCCCAAGATGCGGGTGCAGGGAGCCTCTGGAAAGCCCAGGGACACACAAAACTCCACCCACACCTCAAGGCTTGGATGGGTCCGTCCTCCACTCCCGGGCACCTGCTGACTTTCCAGGGCTCATTCCATCACACAGTCTGTGTCCATCTTCTCCGTGATGAAGGCAGCGCCCGAAAACCTTCCTTCCTTGTTCTCTGTGCACTGGAAGCACATCCTCAATGAATCACTGCACCTGGCAGGTAAGGGCACATAAGGTGCGCACTGCGTTTGAGGCGTAAATGGAAATGAACAGCAGGGTCGTGCATCCTTTACCGAGTGGACTCGGAAAGGCCGGGCTGGGGACGCCTGATGGGCAGTTGATGTCTGGTGTTACCCCGACCTGTCCAGGAGCCTGAGGCAGGGCACCAGTCAACGAAGGCGCTGGGCCTGAGGCAAAGGGAAGCTGAGCGCTGGGGCGAAGCGGAGCCTTCAGGACGCTGAGGACGGGGTCCCAACCAAGGCAGTGGGCACAATACATGGAAGGCACAGAGGGAACAGGGCACAGGCGAGCCCAACTGCGTCTGGTGCTGGGATGCTGGAGGTGCTAGGCGTACAGAATGTGGGGTCTCAGAGAAGCAGAAGGAGAAGATTGGGTGCCCTAGGCATAGGGCACCCTCGGTGTGCGGGCTCTCTAGCACCGGGTGCACAGAAGGTGGGGCATCCAGGTGCAGAGTTCACAGAACGTGGGGTACTCGAGGCGCGTGGGAGGGTAGGTGTGGAGGTCCCGTGGGATGGAATGTACAGAGCATGGGGTGCCTCAGGCGCGGGGCTCCCGGGGATCCCAAGGTGCAAAGTGGGAGGCTGGAAGCGAGGAGCGCCCCGGGAGCAGGGTGTCCGACGTGCGGGTACAGATCCGGGCAGAGCGGGCACGCGGCGGAGCGCGCAGGCGAGTGTGCGTGCGCGCGCGCGGACGCCTAGGCTCCCGGAGCCCAGGAGCTGGCGCGGCCTCCACTGCGACTGCGCAGCCGAAGGTCCGGGGGGCGCCGGGGCTCCTTTTGCGCCCCCCCGCCCCTTCGCAACCTTTGCCTGGTGAGCATGCCGCTCACAAGTCCAGGAGACACCGATCAGATGGAGGCTGGAGAACCGATCCCAGCTGGGACCAGGGGCGTTTAGAGGGTCCAGAAAGGGGCAGGGATGGGGGCAGGGGTTCCGGCCGAGATTTTCCAAACTGAGCTGAGGGTGCTTTAAAGAACGTCGTTTTCCCTCATCTAAGTAAAAGCCACTTCTCGCAGCCTCTGGAGAAGGCAAGTTAGAGCCACCTCCTAGGCTCGTTCTGTAGGGGGAAGTGGGTGTGCTGCTCAGGGCTGGAGGGTGGGGTGCGGGCAGGAGGCCTGGGTCCAGACAACAAGGAGGTGACCCCTTTTCCTGAGCTCCAAGTTCTGTTCCCGTTTCGGTACTGCTGGCTTTATAGAAAGCTGGCTGCCTGGAGTGCCCAGCATCTTAAAGCCTTCAAGGGTCTTACTTGGTGCTGTCAATATCGCAAAGTGGAAAATTGACGCAGAGAGAGATGGGATCCCCTCCTCCATACCTAGTAGATCTGCAGCCAACCACAGATAGATGGGATCCTTTTCGCACTCACCAACTCCTACGTTTTACCCCTTTGGTCTCCCAGATCCAGGTGTCCAGTCTGGCCACCCAGATTCAAGGCTGGACAGCTCTGCAGCCGTGAAATCCTGGGCATGAAGGAGGAACAAGAGTGACCCATCCCTCCATTTTGAAGTTCTCTGGGTTCAGATTTGCCTAGGTTCTGCCTTTCAAGAATCCTTTCGCAGTTTTGAAATGACAGCTGTCCAGAGAAGGCGGTGGAGGGTGACAGGCTGCCACAGCGGTGGCCCGTGGTCACCAGCCAGCCTGGAAGTCTGGTGTCCCTGTCGGTCGTTCAGTTTAGCCACAGGGACATGCTTCTAGGAAGAGATTCTCAGAGGCCAAGTTAATTCCCATGCAGATACTCAATTCACGCTCTCTTAGATGCTCCTTTTTTCCATCCAGATATGCCCCAAGTTTGCTTTATTTACCACTCCTACTCAGGAACCCTTTTCCCGTTCCTTATTCATTCTGCAAAGCGCCTGGTTAGCACTGTCTTCCCTGGACACATAGGGAATGGGAGCTTCCCCCATCCGCATCCTAAGCCTGTCCCCTTCCTCTAAAACTCAGATCAGGATCTGTCTGCCCTGCTGCTAAGAGGCAGCCCGACTTTGAACTTTGAGCTGACTGCTTTAACATTTAGGTTTCACTTGAATGGATTCCCTTCCCTGAGGATGCAAGCCTGGGTTTTACTCCTCCCCAGCAATCAGTCTTCCAGTTGCACCCATCTTTCATAAAATGGAGCCAGCACCCCCGCTTCAGGGGCTCCCCCTCCTCCCGTTCCCTCCCCTCCAGGATTCTGCCCCCGACTTCCACTTCCCTCCAGCCCCCAACCTGTACTCCGTTGCCTGTTCTGCCGAAGTGCCTATTTTTGGCTTGGGGCCCGGTTTTATAGCCCCCGCTATAGGTCTTGGCAGTCATAGCTTTGACTCTCCGGAGAGCCACGGCGGGTCCAACAGCCTTCCCCACCCCAGGGAGGGGGTGCGGGGGCTCCCTCTGCAGCCTCAACCCGAAGCCTGCCCCTCGCCTCAGTTGGTCTGATGCCTGGGAACCCCAGCCTGTTTCTTGCCCTACTTAAGAGTCCACCAGCTGCAGTGGAGTTGTTAGGTGGTGAAAATCCAGACCGGGTTTTTACTCTTGCGGAGAACATAAAATTCCATGTTTCTCCCCGCACCCGCCTCCTAAAAGCAAGACTTTGAGGCGTTTATAGATACAAACCTCCCCCTAACGTTTCCCTCCGACCCTCCTGCCCGGTCAGCTCCAAACCCCTGTCCCAGTGGCCTGGGATCTTCTGCTGAGGGTCTCATCCCGTTCCGCTTGTTCCAGTCCTGGCTTTGCGTGCCGCCCTCGCCTTTTATTGTAGGTCTGGTCTCCCAGGGTAGCGGCCTCATCGCTTTCCCTTCGCTGCGCCCCTGGATCCAGAAACCGCTTTCACCTGCCCGCTCCGGTGCAGCCGGCGCGCCGAATCCCTTCGCACCTGAGTCCAGTCCTCCTTTTGCCCCTCCCCCTTGCACGTCGCTGCCAGGAAGATGAGGGCAGCCCAAGCCGCCTCAGCCACTAAGCATCCCCCTTCCAGCCCCCGCCATGCGAGCCCAGGTCCCGGGAACTCTGGGCCGCGTCTTGCTTGTTTCCACTGCATTAGGCCTGACGCATTACTCCGTCTCCCGAGAAAGAATCCGGCCCGAAATTTGCGTGCCCCGTGTGCATTTGGCCGTGTCGCAGCTGCCCCCCTCCCCACGCCCCCACACCGTTCCTCCAATCTTTGTCTAATCCAACCCGGGTTTTGCACAAGCCTTCCAGATCTCCCCATTTGCGCCCCCCTTCCCCGGGCTCGGCGCCTTTCCTTTTACTTCGCAGCTGGAAAATCCGCTCCAGGTTTTCCTTACGCCTGTCTCCCTTCCCCCACTCCCCGCTCCAACACTGGGCTCCAGCACGTCGCCTATCCCTCTCCCTGCTTTTCCAGGGAAGAAGCGAGAGGAGGCAACGGGAAGGAAAGTCCAGCCCGGGTTTTCGGGCCGGCTCCTGGGGCGCTCAGGCAGGCTGCGGCGGCCAGTCCCGGGCGGCGACTCCGGGCCGGGTTTTGTGCGCGCCCGCCGCCCCCCTCCCGGAGCGGGTGCGCCGGGGAGCGGGGCGAGCAGGCGGCTTGTCATTGCTGGTGCCCGGCGCCGGCTCGGTCCGCGCGTCCTGCGGTGCCCACGGGCCCGGCCCAGCGCCCCCCCCCCCACTCCGGCCGCACCGGGGGCGCGACGCCGCGGCACCCGCCTCCAGCCGCGCCGCCCCCCTCCGCCAGCTCCGCGCCTCCCGCCCCCAACCCGAGCCCCCCGCGGCCACTGCGGGGAGCCCGAGCCGTCGGCGCGGGAGCTGTCGGCGCTGCGGCGCCCCCGCCCCGCCGTCTGCCGAGAAGGCCCCGGCGGATGGGGCCGCGCGGGCCCCGGAGCGGCACCGCCGGGCGGCGGGGGCCTGCAGGGGCGCCCCGCCTGCCCCGTTAACCCCTCGTCCACCGCCGCCGTCGGAGGGGGCTGGGAAGTCGCCTGGGCGCACACGTGCCGCCTCCGTCGGGGCCGCGGAGCTGCGGGGGAGATGCGGGCCGCTGCCGGCGCCGCCTCGGGGCGCTCCGCCTCGCCCCAGCCCCTGGCGCTCTGACGCCGCCCCCGCCCCACCGCCTCCACCGCCTCCCTCCCCGGGAGGGGCGCAGACCCGAACGCCCCCAGTCCCGAGCCTCCGCCGCCGCGAGGGGGCCGCCTTTGGATCCGTGTAATCTGCCTTTTTTTTTTTTTTTTTTTTTTTTAAATTTTGGTCGGTGGCGGCGGTGCTGGGCCTGGGGAAGGAAGGGACACGGAGGCCGCCCTCGCCCCGCCACCCCCTACCCTCTTCCTCCTTGCCCCGGCTCCGGGAGATGTGCCGGGCGGGGGGCCCGGGTTCGCGGAGCAGCAGGAGGGACACGCTGGGCCGACCCCAGAGCGGCGCTGGACAGGTGAGTGTCTGCGGGCCCAGGAAGAGGGGCGACGCCGCACCTGGGCCAGGTGTGCGGGGCGCGCGGAAGATGGGAGGCGGGAAGGATGGGAGCCCGGCCTGTCCTGGCCGCGAGGGGGGAGGGGACGCTGGGGCGGCGCGGGGCACCGCACCTGAGCGGGAGGGGCGTCGGGGGCGGCCCGCACCCCACCCCCACTGGGTAGGGGTCGGGGAGGGGTTGCCCCCAAGGAGCGCCCAGGGCGCGGGGGTGCGGACTGGCGGCCGCAGGGTGCCTGGCTGGGGGAGGGGACCGCGAGTGTGACCGCGCGTGGCTGCGTGTGCCCGCGCGCGCGCCAGCCTTTGTGGGGAAGCGGCGCGGCGGTGCTTGCGTGTCCCCGGTGCGTGTGCGCGCGGGTGCTTGGCGCCCTGTTTGTGTAGGTGTCTGGGTGTGAGCGGAGGGGGTGCGTGTGCGCGCCGCGCGCCGACCCCGGGCCCCGGCCCCGGGCTCCGGAGGAGCCTTGTCGAGGGCTGGCACCACAGGATGCTGGGCGAGGGGGTTGTTTTTCTCTGGGAGGCAGTGGCGCGGGGGATGGGGAGGGGTCTGTCTGGGTGTCGAGCCGGCCGCAGCCCGGGGGCGACGCTGTCAGGAGGAGGGGGTGCAGCCGGGCGGCCTCTTCTCTCCGTGGTGCCGGGTAAAGCACGCGAGGCCGGCAGGTTTGATCCACCGGGATTATTCGTGCTTTGAGGACAATTCCCCACCCCCACCCCAGGTGCGCATCGGATAGAGTTCTGAGGGTTCGGTTGTCATCCTCCCATCCGACGGTCCTGGGACCCGAGTCCAGGCCTGAGGTGGTGGGGTGGCGGGGTGTGCCCTATTGCTCCAGCCCGGTCCAGAAAATGCCCTTCCAGTTATCTCTCCTGTGCATCCCCGCCACCATCTGTAGATGGCCCCCTGGCTGCACACACCCCTGTCCCCGCACTTGCAGTCCGGGCCCTCACACTGCCCCATTCCTGGCAGCACTCACTGTACCTGCCTGGTGCCTTTCCTCCCGTTCCGACTCCCCTCCACCCCCAGCCATGGCAGCTGTGTGGGTGTCCCTGGATCCCCCTTCCAGGCAGGGCCCCCCTTTCCTCTTGGCTTCCACAGGACCCAGAGCCTGGGTTTGCCTTCCCACCTTCCACATCCCAACATGTGTGCCTGGGGGCAGGGGGGGAGGGGCTCAAAATGGCTGCCAAGATGGCTGTCGCTCGCTCGCTCGCTCGCTCGCTCTCTCCCCCCCTTTCTCTCTCACTTTCTCTTCCCCTCTCTCTGCTTCCCTGGCTCCCTTAGCCTGGTAGGGAGAGGAAGTTGGACCCAGTGGGGCACACGTGAGGCTAGATGTCTATGTCTGTTCTGGCCTGTTGACCTCTGAGCTGTTTGGGGACAGACCGTTGGTTTCTGCTTCTCTCTCCAGCACCCCAAGGGCTGGCATGAGTCTCACCTGACCTCAGACCCCACCCCTTCACCCTGGCTCATAGCCTGGAGGCTCCCTGCCCCCACCTGCTCTCCAGGGCCTGGCCCCCTAAATCCATCACCCCCAAGGAGGGTCCATACCCCTCATCCTCTTCTCGAATCTGTCCCACGGGCTGGGGGCGGGGGGGTGTGCAGGGAACTCTGCGTGGGCTCCTGCCAGGCCTCAGCTTTGGGGGAGCAAGTGACTTCTTCCTCCCTGCTCCCCTCCCACTAATGCCAAACTTACTATTTAAAAGGAGGGTGAAAACAGGGAGAATAAGAGAAGGAATACAACCTTCATTATCATATCGAGAAAATTATCCGTGATTTTCCTAACTAGCAATTTGCCTGCCATGCCGTTCAGAAGTGACTTGCCCATTAATTACAGAGATGAAAAATCATCTGGAATTCAGAAAAGGAAACTAATTCCGTGGCTGGCGGTGATCGCACCCGTGGACGGAGCCACATACGTGTGTGCTCACATGTGGGTGCCAGCCCTCCGCTGGTCTTACCACCATCTCCCTCCCGAGCTTGGTGACCTCCCATGTGGCTGTGCTTGGTCCACCCTTTGTGTGTGTGGCACCTGCCCCAGGACACCCCCCCAGGCCCTCTCTTTCTCCATGGGGCGCCCATCTCTATCCCCACTTCTAGGGGGCTTGTGTACCCTGAGTCACCCACACTGATGCCTGCCCTTGGGGGTAGAGCTGGCACCCAGGGTTGGGGAGGATGGGGAACTGGTGACTAGCACACCTGGGCTGTGGAGCCTGCAGGGAGGAGGTGGGGGGTGGACTGGAAGCCCAGCGTCTATTCCCAGCCTGCCCAGGGGAGCCCTTTCTCCTGAGTGGCCTAGGAGGACCCTGTGGGCATGCTGGGGAGGGGCCTGCAGGCGCCTCGGCGGCAAGGGAGGGAGTGTGTTTGCGTCCAGCGGTTTGGGCTCCTGGCTGGTGGCGTCTCCACCTGCACGCGAGGCTGCATGAATAATGCGTGCGTCTCGGGGGGCATCTGCGTCCTCCCTGCCCTGCCAGGCTGGTGGCAGAGCGTGTGTTGCTTCCACCCCAGTGCAGGCATCTCGGTGGGGAGGGTGGCAGCGGGTGCCCCTGAAGGGGAGTGGGAGGAGGGGGAGCAGTGCTGTCCCCGCCGGAGCGTCAGCTTTGCCCCCCACCCCCTCCTGCCTCCCTGGGGAGACATGTGGCCAAGGACACACAAGGGTCTGGTTTCTGTGTGGGTTCCTCTCACGGATCTGATTTCTAGATGCCAGACACTTCCCCTCCTCCAGCCCCTCTGTGGGGAGGCAAGGGGAGGGGTCCCAAGGTAGGGGTTCCCTGGGTCTGAAACCCTGACCCCAGTGACCCTGGAGGTGCCCTGGCAAGACAGACAGCACCTCCCAGGCTGGGTGTGGGACAAAGTGCTTGCTGTTGGGCACCCCGATGGAAGGAGAGAGACGGGTCCTGGAGTGGGGTAGAGGCCAAGTACAGACATGGGAGAGGGTCCTGGGGTCCCCGGAGTCCAGGTGGCTGTCTGCACCTGTGCGTAGGTGTCCTCTGTGTGCGTGGCCTGGATGGTGATCCAGCCAGTCGTGAGTGTAGTCACGTGTCCATCAGGCTCATCTGGTGTTCATAGGGGTCCCTCATGTGCTGGTGTTTGTGTTTTGCAGAGGGGGTGGTCATGCTGTGGGGGCGGGGCTGCAAGGAGCCGCAGCTGTGTGTGCACACATGGGGCTGTCTGCATCTCCTGTGCCACCTGCAGGTGTGTGCTCAGGACTCCTTGGAGCGAGGTGGGGTGCACCTCGTCATGCAATCTGCACACATTCGCCAAGCACCTTCTCTACTCAGCGCCGTGCCCGGGCGCCATGGGGTGTGGTGACCATGTCCTGTCTTTGTGGAACTCACGGTCTAGCAACACATGCGGGGTTTCCATCAAAGCTCTCCTATCAGTGGGGCGCGGTGGCTCACGCCTGTAATCCCAGCACTTTGGGAGGCTGAGGCAGGTGGATCACCTGAGGTTAGGAGTTCGAGACCAGCCTGGCCAACATGGTGAAACCCCGTCTCTACTAAAAGTACAAAAATTAGCTAGGCATGGTGATGGGTGCTGTAATCTCAGCTACTCAGGAGGCTGAGGCGGAAGGATCGCTCGAATTCAGGAAGCAGAGGTTACAGTGAACTGAGACTGCACTCCAGTCTGGGCGAGAGTGAGACTCAGTCTCAAAAACAAAACAAAACAAAACAAAACAAAAAAACCAAAACTCTCCTCTCATGGGAGTTGGGGAGAAGGCATGTGTCTCTGCTTCTAGGGCAGCCCCAGATGCTGACTGTAGTAGCACCCAGGCTTGGGCTGTCCTGGGGTCTGGTCCTTCATGGTCTTCCTGGGACAGCCCCCCCTCCTGGTTGCTCCTCCATCGTGCTAAGCCTGATCCTACCCCAGGGCCTTGGCACTGGCTGTTGGCGCCACCAAGGACCCTCCCCCAGACGTTTGCAAGGCTTTTGCTCCTCACCCTCTTGAAATATCACCCCCGAGTAACATTTACCACCATGCACCTTCTGCAAAATCGCAGCTTCCCACACCCCTCCTGAGGTTTGGTACAGCGGATGGCTTTTCACTAGGCTGTGATTTCCTGATACTCTGTGCGTTTGTTTACTGTCTTTGTCTGCGAGGAGGATCCGAGGGCTCGAGGATGTCGTGATTTGCTTCGTTTTGGGAATCCCAGGTGCAGTCATGGCTGGTCCACAGTGTGTGTTCAGAAGTCTTACCTGGCCTGGATGTGGTGGCTCACACCTGTAATCCCAGCAGGCTGGGAGGCTGAGATGGGAGGATCGCTTGAGGCCAAGAATTTGAGATTAGTCTGGCCAACATAGCAAGACCCGTCTCCAAAAACTTTTTTTTTTTTTTTTTTTTTTTTTTGAGACGGAGTTTCGCTCTTGTTACCCAGGCTGGAGTGCAATGGCGCGATCTCGGCTCACCGCAACCTCCGCCTCCTGGGTTCAGGCAATTCTCCTGCCTCAGCCTCCTGAGTAGCTGGGATTACAGGCACGTGCCACCATGCCCAGCTAATTTTTTGTATCTTTAGTAGAGACGGGGTTTCACCATGTTGACCAGCATGGTCTCGATCTCTCGACCTCGTGATCCACCTGCCTCGGCCTCCCAAAGTGCTGGGATTACCGGCTTGAGCCACCGCGCCCGGCCCAAAAACATTTTTTAAAAATAGCTGGGCGTCATCATAAGCACCTGTAGTCTCAGCTCTTCAGGAGGCTGAGGGGGGAGGATCGCTTGAGCCCAGAAGTTTGAGGCTGCAGTGAGCTAGGATTGCCTGAGTGCACTCCAGCCTGGGTGACAGAGCAGGATCCTGACTCTAAAGAAAAAAAGAAAAAAGCCTCTGCCTTTCCTGCCTCCTACTCCAAAATGTGGGGGAAGATAAAAATTCTATAAATAAGCCGGGCGCGGTGGCTCACGCCTGTAATCCCAACACTTTGGGAGGCTGAGGTGGGCAGATCACCTGAGGTCAGGAGTTCGAAACTAACCTGACCAACATGGAGAAACCCTGTCTCTAAAAAAAAAATTTTTCAATTAATAGATGCCAAGGCCAGAAATAGCCTTGTTCCTGACCCCCAAAACTCAGAATAGCAGTGCCCCTCCATCAGAGGCTAAAAATACCCTGTGGGTCACAAACGGCCAGGCCAGGAAGTCAGGTGGCTTCTCCCTGTCCCCTGAGGAGGTGAGAGGGCCAGGGCTGGCTTTCCCAGAAAGGATTTCCCAGCCGATTTCCGTAGTCCTGACTTTGGGGCTGCAGCATTCTCTCTGGGAGGCGGTCTTCTGTAGTGTCGGATGCTCAGATGCCACCCTGGCCTCTGCCCGCTAAATGTCAGTGACACCCCACCTCCATGGTTGTAACACCTTGGAAAGTCTCCAGACATTGCTAAACCTACTGGCATGGGGGGCAGAATTGTCCCGGGTTGGCAGGGATGGCTGCAGAGTAGAGGTTGCCAGCGGGACAAGATGGCTCACGCCTGTAATCACAGCACTTTGGGAGGCTGAGTCAGGAGGATGGCTTGAGTCCAGGGGTTCGAGACCAGCCTGGGCGACAAAGTGAGACCCCCCCCCATCTTTATAGAATAAAACATTAGCTGGGCATAGTGCCGCATGCCTGTTGTCCCAGCTACTCGGGAGGCTGAGGCAGGAGGATCACTTGAGCTTGGGAGGTCAAAGCTGCAGTGAGCTGTGATCGCGCCAGTACACTCTAGCCTGGGCAACAGTGAGACCCTGTCTCAAAAAACTGCATATGTAAATAAAATAGAGAGTTGGCTGACTTTTCTGTAGAAAGCCAGATGGGAAATACTGCAAGCTTTGCCGGCCACGGACAGGTTCTGTGGCCTGTTCTCTCTTCTCTTCCTAAACCTTTAAAAATGTAAACACCATTCTTAGCTCACCAGCTGTACAAAGGCAGGTGGCAACCAGACCATGGTTGGCCAACCCTTGCCTCAGAACGCCCCCCAGTGGCCCCTGGGGGTGAAGGTTGTGCGACCCAGGGATTCAGCCTCTCCGGAGAAGGGTGGCCCCATCTGGGGAGCAGTTGTGAGCTTAAAGTACAGGGCGAGTCCTGCACAGTCTGTTCCCAGCACCCCCTTGCTCTCACCTCCTCCCACTCCCCACCACCTCCCTACCCGCTTCCTCGAGGCAGCTGCCACAGTTACGCAAACATACAGGCACGCTCCAGCCCCAGGGCCTTTGCACGGCCTGTGCCCCCTGCCTAGGACACTCTTCTGCCTCCCCTGAACTGAACACCTGCGTGCATGCTCCTCCCTCGAATTCACAGAGCTTTTGCTAAAATGTCATCTTCTCCAGGGGAGATGGCCTTTCCTGATCATCCTTTTTAAAATCATAACGGCCAAGCACATTGGCTCATGCCTGTGATCCCAGCACTTTGGGAGACTGAGGCAGGTGGATCACCTGAGGTCAGAAGTTCAAGACCAGCCTGACCAACCTGGTGAAACGCCATCTCTACTAAAAATACAAAAATTAGCAGTGTGTGGTGGCAGGTGCCTATAATCCCAGCTGATCAGGAGGCTGAGGCAGGAGAGTCATGTGAATCCAGGAGGCAGAGGTTGCAGTGAGCCCAGATCACACCAATGCTCTCCAGCCTGGGTGACAGAGCAAGACTCTATCTCAAATAAATAAATAAGATAAAATAAAATTGCAACAGCCGGGCACAGTGGCTCGTGCCTGTAATTCCAGAACTTTGGGATGATGACGTGGGAGGATCATTTGAGGCCAGAAGTTTGAGACCAGCCTGGGCAACATGACGAGGTCCCCATATCTACAAAAAAATGAAAAATTAGCCAGCTGTGGTGACACATGCCCTGTGGTCCCAGCTACTTGGGAGGCCGAGGCAGGAGGATACCTTGAGCTCAGGAATCAAGGCTGCAGTGAGCTATGATCGAGCCACTGCACTCCACCCTGGGCAACAGAGCGAGACCCTATCTTTAAAAATACGATAAAATAACAGCACTTCCAAACCCACACAAACTCACAGCCACTTTTCCTGGCTTTATCTTCTTCCACAACACTGGTACGCTACAGAATCGACTTTTTTGTATCCAGCCCCTCAGTGTCTGGCACATAAAGACTTGCTCTAAAAAAGATGTGTGGAATTGCCGAAAATTATTTCTAAGCCCCACAGCCACCCTGGGAGGCTCTCGTTCCCCAGCTCCCCCGTGGAGAGACAGAACTGAGGAGTGACGTGGGTGTCCTGTCGTGCCGAGATGACGCACAGGCGGGATTTGAACCTTGGACTTAAGGGCGCTATGCCTGGGGCCTCTTTGCTCCTGGCCAGCTGGGTACCATGCCCTCCTCTCCTGGTCTGTGCGGTCCCCCCCCCCCGTCCTTCGCTGCCAGCATCTGATAGGGCAGGGGAGTCCTGCCTCTGTATCCTCTGCTCGGGCCCTAGCTTCTAGAACTCTTCAGCTCTGCTCTGCTCAGCTCAGAGTGCAAAGCCTGGGGCTGGACAGTGGACACTTTGGAGTGGAAACAGACCACAGGCCACTGGGGTACAGACCTGCCATGATGGTGAGCGCAGCAGAGGTGCAAGTCAGGGAGGGCTTCCCCGAGGAGGGGGCTTCCCAGCTGCAACCTGGAAGGGGAGGAGGGGTACAGTGGAGGGGAAGGAGCATCTGTGAGAGAGAGGGGCTGCCCTGAGGTCAGAGAGATGGTAGTGGCTCAAAGCGGAGGAAGGAGAGATGTTTCACAGCCGCACAAGGAGTGAGGCTGGAGGCTGGTGGCTGGTGGCTGGTGGCTAGTGGCTGGTGGCGGCCGGCGGCCTTGTGGCCGTGAGTCTGTGTTTGGTATGTCCTTGGGTTCGCCAGGGCCTGTGGTGGGGGTGGGGGTGGGGGTGGGGGTAGGAGGTTTGGGTCAGGATCCAGATGGCAGGTGAGAATGTTGAGCATGAGCTCCCTCCAGCTGCTGCATGGGAGAGAACCACAGGAGGCCAGAAGGGAGGCCGAGAGGCCAGAAGGGAGGCTGGGAGGCAACCAGCAAGGTGGGGGCTGGAAGCTTCAGGTTTCTGGCTTTGACTGCCCTGTAGACAAAAGGCAAGGGGCAGGTGGGGCAGGGAGTACCCTCCGCTCCCAGCAACCCTGCCCCCACAGTCTGATCACCGCTTCTGTGGTCAGAGGACACCTGAGAACCCCCGCACCGGATCCCATCCCTCTGTTCAGGATTCCCCCACGGCTCCCACCTCTTTAGAAAGCCGAAGTTGCCCGTTGCGGTGGCTCACACCTAATCCCAGCACTTTGGGAGGCTGAGGCAGGCAGATCACGAGGTCAGGAGTTCCAGACCAGCCTGGCCAATATGGTGAATCCCCGTCTCTACTAAAAAAATACAAAGATTGGCCAGGGGTGGTGGCGCATGCCTGTCATCCCAGCTACTTGGGAGGCTGAGGCAGGAAAATCACTTGAACCCAGTAGGTTGCAGTGAGCCAAGAATGTGCCACTGCTCTCCAGCCTGGACGATAGTGAGACTCCCATCTCAAAAAAAAGAAAAGGGAAGAAAAGAAAGCCGAAGCCCTCCCTGAGTTCCACAAGGCCCTGTGTGACCCACCCTGTGGCCCCTCCCCAGCTGCCCTCACGTCCTTCCACTCTTCCCTAGCTGGCGGGGCTCCAGCCACATCTCGGCACATTCCTACCCCAGGACCTTTGCACACGCCGTTCCCTCTGCCCACAGTGCTCTTTCTCTGGGTACCTGGATGGCTCACCTTCTCAAGACCTCTGCTGAAATGTCACTAGTTCCTAGGGGAAGCATTTCCTGGCCGCCCTGTCTGTAGTCGCACCCACGCATACACCCGTGTCGGGCACACCTTCCTCCATTGCACTTGTGGCCATTTGGGAGCTCGGAACCCTCCACTGGATGGAGGACCTCCTTTTGGGGGCTATTTCATCTTCATTCGTTAAACAAATGAACAAGCATTTACTCCCTGCCCAGGGCTGGGCACGTGACAAGAGCCAGCCCAACCCACAGTCGTACTTCCCCGGAGTCCCTCGATGGTGGGGAAGAGACGTGTCATAGCTGAATCCAAGTCCAGTTAGGGGAGTGAAACATGGAGGCCCTGTGTGCTGTGAGAGTGGGTGTGAGATCCGACACTGCACTCAGGCGGAGTCCTTTGGAGGGAGGGCAGAGTAAGAATCGTGTGTGTGAGAGAGACAGGCGCTGAGTAGCGGAGTAGAGGTGACGGGGAGGTGGGAGGACAACAGGGCCTGAGATGCCATGTGGGAGCGTCCTGGGCAATAGGGAGCCATGGATGGTTGTAGGCAGGGAGGGGTGTCATTGGATTTTCATTTTGCAAAGATTGTTCTGGCCTCAGGGTAGAGATTGGAGGGGGACAGAGGTGGCAGATAGATGGGACATGAGGGAGAAGACATCCGGTGGCAGGGGATCATTTGAGCAACCGCCACCGCTCTGCAGTCCAGTGCTGCTTTGTGGCCGGGGTGACCTTTGTTTTATTTTAGTTTTATTGGGAGATGGAGTGTTGTTTGTCCCCCAGGCTGGAGTGCTGTGGCGTGATCGTAGCTCACTGCAGCCTTGACCTCCTGGGCTCGAATGATCCTGCTGCCTCAGCCTCCCGATTAGCTAGGACCGCAGGCGTGTGCCACCGTGCACAGCTAATTTTTAAATCTTTGTAGAGACAGGATCTCATGGCGTTGCCCAGGCTGGTCTCCAACTCCTGGCTTCAAGCATTCCTCCTGCCCTGGCCTCCCGAAGTGCTAGAATTACAGGCATGAGCCACTGCACCCAGCTCCAGGACGACCTTTTAAAGGTTCTTCATTGAACAGTTATATTTCAGCTTCCTGCCGGGACCAGGTGCTGTGCTGAGTGCAGTATGCCAACCCCACCCTGCAGAGCCAGCATCGGGAACCATGCTAGGGGCAGAGAGTTAATAAGCAAATAAATTAAAATGCATGGTGTGCTGGTGATGGGTATCGCGGAGAAATCAAGCCGGGACAAGGTATAGGAGTGCTGGGGCCGGCAGGACCTTCCTGGGCTGGTGATGTTTGAGGAAAGACCGAAAGGAAGATGCAGGAGGAGCTGTGAGGGGATCTGGGGAAGAGAGAAACGGCCCGTGCAAAGGCCCTGAGGCAGGACAGCACCTGGTGTTCCCCATTTTTGAGACGGGGTCTTGCTGTGTTGCCCAGGCTGGAGTGCAGTGGCATAATCTCAGCTCACTGCAGCCTCCATCTCCCAGGCCCAAGAGATCCTCCTACCTAAGCCTCCCAAGGAGCTGTGACCCTGACAGGCGTGTGCCACCATGCCTGGCTAACTTGCTGTATTTTTCGTAGGGACAGGTTTTCACCCTGTTACCCAGGCTGGTCTGGAACTTCCAAGCTCAAGCAATCAGCCTGCCTCAGCCTCCCGAAGTGCTGGGATTGCAGGTGTGAGGTGTGAGCCACTGCACCCACCCATCCCGGATTTGAGAGGTCATCAGGCTTCTCCAGGGAGCCTTTGTACGGACGGTCTGTGGCTCTTGCTTGAATGAAGGGGGAGCCGTGGTGGGTTCTGAGCAGGGGAAGGGAAGCGGCTGGCTTAGAGGCTCACACGCGCCCTCTGGCGGCCATGGGGGAAACATACTGTAGACAGCGAGGTGGGGAAGTGGGGTCCAGCCTGGAGGTGACGGGGCTGGACCAGAGAGAAACTGAGAGGTGAGCGGTCCCTGAAGGAGTAGCCCAGGACCCGCCAGGGCTGGATGTGCTGTGAGGGGAGAGGGATCCAGGATGACTGGCCGGTTCTCGAGTACCTGGAGGGACTGGGCTGCCATCCGCTGAGCTGGGGGATGGGGCGGGGGCTGAAGAGGCGGCGAGAACCCTGCCCTGCCCGAGGACCATGTACCCGGGCCCTCTCTGGGCACACGCTCTGTCTCTGTGAGGTAGGCCTGTTAGTTCTTGAATAGCAATGGGGAAATGGGTTCAGAGAGGCCAAGTGCCTGTTCTGAAGCTACACAGTAGATTGAAACCTAGGAGCTTTGACTCCCAGCTGACCGCTCCTTCGTAGCTACCCGGGGGCCTGCCACTTCCCTAGGGACCTGCTGGATGCCCGAGGTCTTCCTGGAGGAGGCAGGCTCATGGGCAGCTGGGTTTGGGGCATAGGCCAGAGGTGGGAGATGTAACCAGAGGGTCATGTGTGGAGGGGCTGGCTGCTGCCGGTAAGGGAGGAGACCAGGAGGGGGGCCCAGATCCCAGATCCCCACCTTGGTTCCCCACCCCCTCTCACCCAAGGCACTCAGACTCCCACCCACTCAAGCGCGCAGAGGGTTGCCATGGAAACCGCAGGCTAGGGCAGGCTAGAGGCGCCCCCTCTCCTCCAGCAGCCGCCTCTCCTCCTGTTGCCCTCCCCATTCCCATCCCAGGGCACCTGAGGACAGAGTCTGGGCCTCAGTGGCCCACCCTGCCGCACCCACCCTTGACTTGAGACAGACGTAGGGCTCAGATGCAAACATCCAGGCAGGTGTGCGGCCCCGTTTCCCATGGGTGAAATAGGGTCACCTATCGCTGGGTGCATTGGGTTACTGGGTGCACCTGTAGTTCCAGCACTTCGGGAGGCTGAGGCAGGAGGATTGCTTGAGCCAAGGAATTCAAGACTAGCCTGGGCAACATGGTAAAACCTCATTTCTACAAAAAATACAAAAATTAGCCAGGCGTTGTGTGTGCCTGTAGTCCCAGCTACTCGGGAGGCTAAGGTGGGAGGATCACTTGAGCCTGGGAGGTGGAGGCTACAGTGAGCCGAGTGTGCACCATTGCAGTCCAGCCTGACTGACAGAGCAAGACTCTGTTGTCTCCAAAAAAAAGAGGTCGGTCTTGGTGGCTCAAGCCTGTAATCCCATTACTTTTGGAGGCCAAGGCGGGTGGATCACCTGAAGTCAGGAGTTTGAGACCAGCCTGACCAACATGGAGAACCCTGTCTCTACTAAAAATATAAACTTAGCCGGACACTGTGGCTCATGCCTGTAATCCCAGCTACTCCGGAAGCTGAGGCAGAATTGCTTGAGCCTGGGAGGGGCAGGTTGTAGTGAGCCAAGATTTCACCATTGCGTTGCAGCCCAGGCAATAACAGCGAAACTCCATCTAAAAAAAAAAAAAAAAAAAAAAAAAAAGAGAGACAAGGAAAAAGAAAGGCAGACAAATAGGGTGACCTGAGATTACTGAGAGGTGCCAGGTGGGGACAGACACAGGTGTGGGTTCACCTGGCCTCGGGTGCAGAACCGCCAGGCGCGACGATGCATAGTCACTCAAATGTGTGGGCCCAGGAGTCGGGGCACTTATGGCCTCCAGGGTCCCCCCCACCAAGCCCCACCTAGGAGGCCAGCCCGCCTGGGTTCAAGCCTCCTGACCAGTTGAGAGTCCCTGGGTATGTCTCTTCAATGATGGGACCTTACTTCCCTCCTCTGTAAAGTGTGGGTACAAGCATCTCCCCTTCCCTAAATGATTATTGGGATTACATGAGCTACACATGGAAGGTGCTCAGGCTGGGACATGGAGGTGTCAGCCATTGTCCCTGGCATCTCAGGTGGCTCCTCGCTGGGGAACCCAGCTAGACATCCACCCTGTCAGTTGCTGTTCGCTGTAAATGGCTTCCCTAAAGTTCTGTGGCTCAGGGCCCCGCCCCCATCTCTGCTTGCCTCCTTACCCCGTGTCCTGACTCCCTATGTGAATTTCCTAGGCTCCTGGTATTAGATTACCACAGATGGGACAGCTTTAGCAGTAGAGTCTCTATGGATTTATTTATGTTTCAGAGATGAGATCTTGCTGTGTTGCCCAGGCTGAAGCACAATGGTATGATCACAGGTAGCCTCAACCTGCTGGGCTCAAGTGATCCTCCCACTTCAGCCTCCCGAGCAGCTGGGACTACAGGTGCACGCCACCATGCCCAGCTACTTTTTTATATTTGTTTATACAGACGATGTCTCACGGTGTTACCGAGGCTGGTCTCAAACTCTTGGGCTCAAGCAGTTCTCCTGCCTTGGCCTCCCAAAATGCTGGGATGCCAGGCATGTACCCCTGCAGCCAGCAGCAGCAATGTGCCGCCTCCCAGCCCCGGAGCTTAGAAGTCCCCCATGAGGGTGTCGTCAGGGTTGGTCCCTTCTGGGAGCCTTCGGGGAGAATCTGTCCCAGGCCTGTCTCCTGGCTCCTTCTGGTCCTTACTGGCAGTCTTCCCTGGCTTCTAGAAGCACCTCTCTGATCTCTGCCTTCATGGTCACATGGTCCTTCTGTGCATGTCTTGTGTCCAGGTTTCCCTTTGTTTTTTTGTTTTTGTTTTTTTGTTTTTGTTTTTGTTTTTGAGACAAAATCTCACTCTGTCGCCCAGGCTGGAGTGCCGTGGTGCAATCTCAGCTCACTGCAACCTCTGCTTCCCAGGTTCAAGCAATTCTCCTGCCTCAGCCTCCTGAGTAGCTGAGACTACAGGTGCGCACCACCATGCCCGGCTAATTTTTTTTGGGGTTTTTAGTAGAGACGGGGTTTCACCATGTTGGCTAGAATGGTCTTGATCTCTTGACCTTGTGATCTGCCCGTTTCGGCCTCCCGAAGTGCTGGGATTTCAGGTGTGAGCCACCGCGCCCAGCCAGTTGTAAGGGTGCCTGTTGTTGGATTAGAACCCACACTAGGGACCTCATTTTAACTTGCTTATCCCTGTAAGGATTCCAGATATTCCCAACGTAGTCACACTCGCGTTATCAGGAGTTAGGTAGGACTTCAACGTATCGTCGGTTTGACACAGGGTCTTGCTGTCTTGCCCAGGCTGGAGTGCAGTGGTGCAATCAGAGCTCCCTGCAGCCTCAACTTCCTGGGCTCAAGCGACCCTCCCACCTCAGCCTCCCCAGTAGCTGGGACTACAGGCATGCGCCACCATGCTTAGCTAATTTTTGTATTTTTTGTAGATATGGGGGGTGGTCTCAGTGTATTGCTCAGGCTGGTCTCAAACTCCAAGGCTCAAGTGATCCTCCCATCCTGGCCTCCCAAAGTACTGGGGTTGTAGGCGTGAGCCACTGTGCCCAGCCTGACATTTCTTGGGGAGGGCACAATTCAGTCCCTAACACCTCCCCCTCCAGAGGCCTCAGGGATGGTCAGGTCAGGCCTGGGTCTCCCAGGGGACACCCACCACCTGCCAAGCTGCGGCTGGTCCCTTGGGGGTGCCTGGAGCTTCATAGGGGAGCCACTCTGGGGAGAAGGCATCAAGCTCCTGGGGAACTCTATCTGTACCGCTAAGGCAATGGTGCCCTGCTTGTGGGGGTCAGGCGTGGCCCCCCAGGTCACAGGGCAGATGCTGCATCTCCACCTACGCTCACTGCTGTCCTTATCACTCCCCTGTCTTCAGGAAGTTTTTGCTTGGGGACCTACTGTGTGTTCAAGGGACCAGGAGACAGCAGTCAGGAAGACCAAGTCCCAGCCTCAGGAGTTTCCATTCTCCTGGGAGAATGGAAACCTAGAAGGCCGGGTGCGGTGGCTCGTGCCTATAATCCCAGCACGTTGGGAGGCCAGGGTGGGTGGATCACCTAAGGTTGGGAGTTTGAGACCAGCCTGACCAACATGGCGAAACCCCGTCTCTACTAAAAATACAAAACTGGGCCGGGCGCGGTGGCTCAAGCCTGTAATCCCAGCACTTTGGGAGGCCGAGGCGGGTGGATCACAAGGTCGAGAGATCGAGACCAACCTGGTCGACATGGTGAAACCCCGTCTCTACTAAAAATACAAAAAATTAGGTGGGCGTGGTGGCACGTGCCTGTAATCCCAGCTACTCAGGAGGCTGAGGCAGGAGAATTGCCTGAACCCGGGAGGCGGAGGTTGCGGTGAGCCGAGATCGTGCCATTGCACTCCAGCCTGGGTAACAAGAGCGAAACTCCGTCTCAAAAAAAAAAAATACAAAACTTAACTGGGCGTGGTGGCATGTGACTGTAGTCCCAGCTACTTGGGAGGCTGAGGCAGGAGAATTGCTTGAACCCAAGAGGCAGAGGTTGCAGTGAGCTGAGATCTTGCCACTGCACTCTAGCCTGGGTGACAGAGTGAGACTCTGTCTCAAAAACAAAAAAAAAGAAAGGAGCTGTAGGAGAGGGTCAGGTAGAAGCACGGAGCAGGGATGGGATGCGTGAGGCTCCGAGCTAAACTGTATGTTCCCGCCTGTCTCCCAGATGCATCGGTTGAAGCCTGAACTCTCAGGGTGACTGTGTCTGGAGGTAGAGCCTTGAGGGAGGTCATTAAGGTTAAATGAGATCTGAAAGGTTGGGCCCTACTCTGAGAGGACTGGTGTCCCAATAAGAAGAGAGAGAGGCTGGGGCTCATGCCTGTCATCCCAGCACTTTGGGAGGCCAAGGCAGGAGGACCACTGGAGGCCAGGAATTCAAGACCAGCCTGGGCAACATAGCGAGACCCCATCTCTACCAAAAAAAAAAAAAAAAAAAAAGTCAAAAAGGTAGCTGGGCACAGGGGCACGCACCTGTAGTCCCAGCCACTCAGGAGGCTGAGGCAGGAGGATCGCTTGAGCTTGGGAGGTTGAGACTGCAGTGAGCCGAGATTGTGCTGCTGCACTGCGGCCTGAGCAGGAGAGCCAGACCTTGTCTCAGGAAAAAAAAAAGGAAAAGAGAGATAGCAGGGAACTCTCTTCCTCTGTGCATGTCCAGAGAAGAGGCCCTGCCAGGACGCAGTGAGAAGGTGGAGGACAGTTTCCACAGAGGCCGAATTTGCTGGCACCTTGATCGTGGGCTTCTGGCCTCCAGAAAGAGGAGGAAGTAAATTTCTGCTGTGTAAGCCGCGCAGTCTGTGGCACTCTGTTATGGCAGCCCGGGCTAATAGAGATGGTGGGACAAGGATGTGTCACCCTGACCGTGTGCCAGGAGCACCCCGAGTGTGTCGCACAGCTGCCCTCTGAGTGATTCTTGTTCTACCAAGAAGGAACCAGAGACACAGGAAGTCCCAGCATAAGGGCTGCGCAGGCAGGCAGTGACTGCAGGGCGCTGTGATGCAGGGGGGCGGAGGCCCGTGTCTGCGTCTCTGGGGAGGACACGTTTGAGTCTGAGGAACGCGACCCACCAGTCGAGACTGTCTTTTGTTTTTTGAGACGGAGTCTGGCTCTGTCGCCCAAGCTGGAGGGCAGTGGCACAGTCTCTGCCTCCTGGGTTCAAGCGATTCTCCTGCCTCAGCCTCCCGAGTAGCTGGGATTACAGGCTGGCTAATTTTTGTATTTTTGGTAGAGATGGGGTTTCACCATGTTGGCCAGGCTGGTCTCAAACTCCTGACCTCAGGTGATCCGCCCGCCTCGGCCTCCCGAAGTGCTGGGATTACAGGCGTGAGCCACTGCGCCCGGCTGAGATGGTCTTTTTAAATATCCCTCTGGATGGCTGAACCTGGAGGACATTAGGCTGAGTGAAATAAGCCACACACAGAAAGACAAGTAATGTGTGACCTCACTTACCTGTGGAGTCTAAAAAAGAATTGAACTCATAGAAGCAGAGCAGAGCAGTGGTTACGGGGGAGAGGGCACAAGAGTAGTGGGAGTTGTGGGTCAAAGGGTACTAGCTTTCAGCTCTGTGTTTCTCGTTTTAACCAGGCAGGATGGCTCGTGCCCATAATCCCAGCACTTTGGGAGGCGGAGGCAGGAGCTTTGCTTGACACCAGGAATGCAAGTCCAGCCTGAACAACATAGCAAGACCCTGTCTCCAACAAAAAATTTAAAATTCGCCAGGCATGGTGGCACAGGCCTGTAATCCCAGCTAACTGGGAGGCTGAGGTGGGAAGATCTCTTGAGCCCAGGAGTTTGAGGCTGTAGTGAGCTATGATGGTGCCACTGCACTCCAGCCTGGGCAGCAGAGCGAGACCCCATGTCTTAAAAAAAAAAGTTCCAGAGACCTAAGGTACAGCATGGTGACTATAATTAACAAGAGCAGGCCAGGCGTGGTGGCTCATATCTTTAATTCCAGCACTTTGGGAGGCCAAGGCAGGCAGATCACTTGAGCTCAAGAGTTTGAGACCAGCCTGGGCACCATAGTGAGACCCCATCTCTACTGAAAATACAAAAATTAGCCAGGTACGATGGTACACACCTGTAGTCCCAGCCACTTGGGAGGCTGAGGCACGAAAATCGCTTAAGCCTGGGAGGGGGAGATGGAATGAGCCAAGATCGCGCCGCACTCCGGCCTGGGTGACAGAGTGAGACTCCGTCTCAAAGAAATAATAATAATTATTGTCATCGTAGCATATTGTTTTCTTGGAACTTGCTGAGGAAATAGACTCAAGCATTCTTACAACACACACCTGAAAGGTATCTAGGTGAGGTATTAGATGATATGTTGTTAGCCTGGTTGTAGCAATCATTTCACAACACGTGGATGTCGGAATATCATACCACCTCAAATGTACGTCATTTGTTTGTCAGTTATGCCTCAGTAAAGCTAGGGAGAAAATAAAAAGGACCGTTCTGTGGCAGCAACCCACATGTCCATTACCTGAATGGATAAAGAAAATGCGGTCCACCCATGCAGTGGAATAGCACGCAGCCATTAAACAGAATGAAGCTCAGATTCAGGCTACGTTATAGGTGAGCCGTGGAAACTTGGTGCTGAGTGAGAGAAGCCGGACACAAAATAAGACCAGGAGTGGTGGTTCACGCCTGTAATCCCAACACTTTGGGAAGCTGAGGCTGGTGGATCACTTGAGGTCAGGTGTTTGAGACTAGCCTAGCCAACGTAGTAAAACCCCGTCTCTGCTAAAAATATCAAAATTATCCGGGTATGGTGGCATACCCCTGTAATCTCAGCTACTCGGGAAGCTAAAATAGGAGAATTGCTTTGAACTCAGGAGGCAGGGGTTGCAGTGAGCTGCAGCCAGTGAAACTCTGTTTAAAAAAAAAAGTTTCGGAAATAGATAGTGGTGATCACGGCTGCACATCTGAGAACGCAATTAATGCCACAGAATTGTATACTAAGAAATGGTTTAAGTGCCAGCATGGGCAACATAACTGGACCAGCTAGGCATCGTGGCACGTGCCTGTAATCCTGGCTACTCAGGAGGCTGAGGTGGGAGGATCACTTGAGCCCAGTAGTTCCAAGCTGCAGTGAGCTGACACCGTGCCGCTGCACTCCAGCCTGGGCAACAGAGTGAGACACTGTCTCAAAATAAATAAATAAAGGGTGTATGTGGTTAAAATCATATCATAATTTTTAAAACCACACATACACACCCACACACACCCACACACCCACCCATCCACCCACCTTGGGCCTCTAGGCTAGGCATGGGGGCTCACACCTGTAATCTCAGCACTTTGGGAGGCTGAGGCAGGTGGATTACGTGAGGTCAGGAGTTCAAGAGCAGTTTGGCCAACATGTGGAAACCCCACCTTTACTAGGGAAAAATTTTTTTTTTACCTGGGCATGGTGGCACATGCCTATAATCCCAGCTACTCAGGAGGCTGAGGCAGGAGAATCACTTGAACCCAGGAGGTGGAGGTTGCAGTGAGCTGAGATCGAACCACTGCATTCCAGCCTGGGTGACAGAATGAAACTCTGTCTTAAAAAAAAAAAAAAAAAAAAAGTCAGAAGGGCCCTCTGGCTGCCAGGAGAGCCTGGACAAAGGGGCCAGAGGGCAGTGACCACGGCCTAGGACTAGAGGGGCAGATGCTGAAGACAGATGTGTGGACCCACTGTGGGGTGTTCTGGAGGTATCGACAGTCCCAAGACTTACTCTCGAACTGGATTTAGGGGTGAGAGAAAGAGGAGTCAAGAGTTTCCGCTCCTGGGGCTCCAGTTGGAGGGCCTGGGAGGATGGTGGCACCATGCCCTGCTGGAGGGGCTGGTTTTGGTCTGGTTGGGCTGAAGATGCCTTGGAGCTCCCAGTGGACGTATAGATGGCTCCGGGGGCTCCACTCTGAGCCTCAGCATTCTAGGGTGCCGCCTGGGGGGAAGAGAGGGACTGCCTCTTCCTTGGGTGTCCTCATGCCCTGACTGGCACCAGGCTGTGCACAGCACAGTCTGATGGGGACTGTGTTGGCCTGGCGTGTACGTGCACTGCTCTCCTTACCAGAACCCTGCAGATTAGCAGCGCAGGGGGAGCCAGGGCCAGGGAGGGAAAGAGACCGGCTCAAGGTCATATGGGGCACTCACAAGGCAAAATTGGGATCTAGGCCCGTGTTGATTGGCTGCCCACACAGCTTGGCATCAGGTGGCTTTCCCACCCTTGTTTTTATTTTTTATTTTTTTTTGAGCCGGAGTCTCACTCTGTTCCCCAGGCTGGAGTGCAATGGTGCAATCTTGGCTCACTGCAGTCTCCGCCTCCTGGGTTTAAGCGATTCTCCTGTCTCAGCCTCCCGAGTAGCTGGGATTTCAAGTACCCACCACTATGCCCAGCTAATTTTTTGTATTTTTAGTAGAAACAGGGTTTCACTATGTTAGTCAGGCTGGTCTGAACTCCTGACCTTGTGATTCTGCCCACTTTGGCCTCCCAAAGTTCTGGGATTTACAGGCATAAGCCATGGTGCCTGGCCTAACTTTTTGTTGTTGTTGTTAATTGAGAGAGGGTCTTGCTCTGTTGCCCAGGCTGAAGTGCAGTGGCAGGATCATAGCTTACTGCAGCCTTGCAAACTCCTGGGGCTCAAGCAATCCTCCTGCCTCAGCCTCCTAAGTAGCGGGGACTACAGGTGTGTACCACCATGCTTAACTAAAAAAAAAAATTTTTTTTTTTTAGAGATGGGGTCTCACTATGTGGCCCAGGCTGGAGTACAGTGGCATGATCATAGCTCACTGGAGCCTTGAACTCCTGAGCTCCGGTGATCCTCCCACTTCAGCCTCCCAAAGCGCTGGGATCACAGGCATGAGTCACCATCCCAAGCCAGCCATTTTTACTTCCCCTAAACAGTTCCTCTTGCTAGGATGCCTGTTGTGTATGCAAGATAGTGCTTGGAGACCTGGGGAGGGAAGTACTCCTTAGCCTGGAGTCAGTGGCTCCCCCAAGTCTTTCTGTGACTGGGAAGCTCAGGGAGAAATGAGGAAGTTGAAATGAGGAAGGCACTCCCCATCCCCAAGGTAACACGCTGGAAAATGATCTGAAAGTGACACTGGCTGTGTCTAGTCAGGGATGGAGCAGGAGATGCAGATGGGGGATGGAGGCGGGTGGGGGGATTTACTAAAGAAGCTGGGGCAGTGGAGAGGGAGCTGGCATCAGGAGTGGGCTTGAGAGGGGAAGTGGGCGGAGAGCTGCAGGGCTGGGGAGGGGTGTTCAGGGCTGTCTAGCAGACACTGTCTCCCTGTGTCCCCTGTGCGGAGACTGAGGCCTGGAGGCAGGTGTCCTGCCCTGTGGGATCTTTTATTTATTGAGGGCCTGTGCCGATTTGGTTGGTTTGTTTTTGAGACAGTCTGGCTCTGTGGCCCAGGCTGGAGTGCAGTGGAGAAATCTCGGCTCACTGCAACCTCCACCTCCTGGGTTCAAGCGATTCTCATGGCCCAGCCTCCTGAGTAGCTGGGATTACAGGTGCCCGCCACCACGCCCAGCTAATTTTTTGGTATTTTTAGTAGAGACAGGGTTTCACCATGTCGGCCAGGCCGGTCTTGAACTTCCGACTTCCAGTGATCTGCCCACCTCAAGTCTCCTAAAGTGCTGGGATTACAGCCGTGAGCCACCACACCCGGCCATGTGCTGATTTATAAGGGCCTCTCTCAAAAGCTTGTGTTGATATAAAAAGGTAATTTTAGGTGCTCACTTGAGAACTGTGAATTTAAAACAGGGAAAACGCTGGTGGGCGAGGGCAGCAGGCAAGGGCTGTTTTGTTTGCAGGGGGCCAGGGCAGGTCACTCTGTTGGGGCGACCTCGCGGTGGGGCCCTGATTGAGCAGCTGCAGCCGATGGGGATCCTGCTTTCGGGCCAGAGCCGGAATGTTTCAGGAACAGGAGGGAAGACAGAATGGGGCTCGGAGAGCTTGCCGGCACCAGTTCACCCACAGCCTCGGCTCTGGTGAGGAACTGAGACCCTGTCAGAGACCTCGGGGGAGTTCATGTTGGGATCAATGGCATTAAGTGATCCCTCAGTTGTGAGTGGAGGGTGGATTGGGAGGCGGGCAAGGAGGCCGGGGACAATGTACAGGTGACACAAGACGGTGGCATGGGCCAGGGTCCTGTACTTGGAGCCAGAAGCAGGCAGGTTGGCGAGATACTTTAGAGCTTGCAGGACTTACTGTTGGCTCCTGTGAGGGCGCCGACAGGGAGGGTGAGGAATCAAAGCAGAGGCCTAGGTTTAGGGTCTGAGATTCATTCAACAAGTAATTCATTGCCTCGGGCCAGGCCTGTTGTAAAGGTTGAGGCCAGGGAGCCAGCCGTGGTGTGGCCTCACGCAGTAATCCCAGCGCTTCGGGATGCTGAGTCAGGAGGATCTCTTGAGGCCAGAAGTTCACGTCCAGCCTGGCAAGACCTCATCTTTCCATAATAAAGTAAATTAGCTGGACGTGACGGTGCCTACCTGTGGTTTCAGCTACCAGGGAGGCTGAGGTGGGAGGATCACTTGAGCCTGGCAGGTGGAGGCTGCAGTGAGCTCTGATTTCACCATTGCACTCCAGCCTGAGTGACAGAGCGAGATCCTATCTCTATAAAAATAAAGTTATGGATACAGCTACCATGAACAAAACAATTCAGTGATCCCTGCCCCATGAAGAGGACACTGCATACATCAGATGAACAGTTCCATGTGAGCCGAGGCCTGACGGAGCTAGACATGTGGATAATGGGTTGGCAGAAGCTACAGGCGGAGGAAGCGACAGGTGCAAAGGCCCTGGGCAGGGCCTGGTGTGGTCCAGGAATAGCAGGAGTGGCCAGAGCAGAAATGGGGTCAGGGAACGAACTGAGCCACTTGTAAGGGTTTTTGGTTTTCAGCAGGGAAATAGTAGTGGGGGCTCTGAGGAGAGATTCCAGGCTGGACATAGATTTGTAAGCGCTGGCTCACTGATGGCACTGAAACGAGACCCTAGGGCAGCCTGAGATGGGACAGGCTGGGATGACAGCTGACATGACAGAGCAGAGGTTCCCATGCTGGAGAGCCTTCCTCGGAGAATGTGTGTTTCTGGCTAGCACACTGGCTCATACCTGTAATCCCAGCACTTTGGGAGACTGAGGCGGGAGGATCATTTGAGGTCTGTGTTCGAGACCAGCTTGGACAATATATCGAGATCCTGTTTCTATTAAAAAATGAATAATTAGCTGGGTGTGGTGCCGAGAGCAAGTGGTCCCAGCTACTAGGGAGGCTGAAGTGGGAGCATCACTTGAACCCAGGAGGTGGAGGTTGCAGTGAGCTGTGATTGTGCCACTGCAATCACAGTGCTTTTTGAGACAGCAAGACCCTGTCTCAAAAAGAGAGAAAGAGAATGTATGTTTCTAGCAAGTTCCTGGCAAGGCTGATGCCACTGTGCTGGGCCCACACCTGGAGAACCAAGGTGTAGGTAAAGAGCTGAGAGCAGATATCTGAGTGTGCAACCTTGAGAGGATTTGGGGAGACTGAGGCAGGAGAGAGGCAAGAAGGAGCTGCCATAGGGAGGAAGAAACTGGTTAGAACTGAGCCCTGGACTGGGCACTGTGGCTCACTACTGTAACCCCAGAGTTTTGGGGGGCCCGGGCAGGAAAATCTTTTAAGCCCACAAGTTTGAGATCAGCCTGGGCATTGTAGCAAGACCCCATCTCTGCAACAAATTTTAAAAATTTGCTGGTGGTAGTGGTACAAGCCTGTGATCTCAGCTACTTGGGAGTCTGAGGTGGGAGGATTGCTTGAGTCTGGGAGGTCGAGGCTGCATTAAGCTGTGATTGTATCACTGCACGCCAGCCTGGGCAACAGAGTGAGACCTGGTTTCTAAAATTAGAAAAACGAAAAAGAAAGAACTGAGCCGCTACGCCTGGGGGCGGAGCAGGTGGGGAGGATGGCAGGGGAGGGCATGCAATTCTCACCCCCCCATCTCCTCTGACCACCCCCCCCCAGAGGGAGAGGCAGCGCCCCCTCCCACCCCGCCTGCCTGTCTCCCCAGCTTACCCTGAAGGTCCCCAGGAGAGGAAAGAGGGGACTCAGGCGTCCCTAGTTCCCGATCTGTGGCGCCAGCTGGATTCTAATTAGCCACCAGAGCTCCAGAGACAGGAAGCAGGGGGCTGGGGGTGGGGGCTTGGATTCCTGCCCAAGACGGGGAGGTTGCAAGGCAGGCTGCACGCCTGGGTCCCCCACTCAGGAGGACGCGTGTTACCTCCTGGCTCATGGTGAGGATGCGGGTGGGGAAGATGAGCGGGCAGGGTCAGGACAGCGGGATGGGGGAAGAGGCTTCTGGAGGGTCCAGGGCCTGCCTGGGAACTCCCGATGAGCTGCCCCAGGAGGTTCCAGCTGGGAAGAGATGGCAGTCTGTTTGCCCGGAGGTACCCAGATGGGTGGGTCTGCCTGCTGGGTGTAGGAGTGGGGGATGATGTGAGCTGCAGGCCCTGGAGGGGGCCCTACAGATAGGGCTGGCTGGAGGGACATGCTGGACCTCAGCCTCTCAGAGCCACTCAGCTACCAGCAGGAGGAGAGGGGAGCGGCCTGGAGGCCCCTACGCACACCTCACTCTTCCTGTCCTCCCTCAGGCTGGTGGGCCAGGCCGTGGTGCCCACCAGGTGATGCGGGGCGAGGCCCCCCGCACAGGCCACTGAGAGCACCGGACACGCCCCCGGCTGCCACCATGGCCCGCCTGGCTGCAGTGCTCTGGAATCTGTGTGTCACTGCCGTCCTGGTCACCTCGGCCACCCAAGGTAGGTGTTGCTGGGGCCAGGGAGGGGCTGAGGCTCCCAAACCCTGCTGGGAGGGCAGATAAAGTGGTGAAAACCCTCCTGATCACTCAGAAAAGAATCACAGCCCCCCGACCCACACCAGACTTCGGCTGGAGCAGGCCAGAGGAAGACTGGTGGTAACACATACCCCAGTGCCACTAAGAGGCCCCTGGACCATTCCCTCACCTCCAGCAAGTTGTCTGGGCCAGGTTGGTAGGGGCCATCCCACTGTGGCCGCTGGCACCAGGTCAGGCCTTCCTGGTGAGCCAGTGCCTCTGCCTCTCTCTCTCTCTCTCTCTCTCTCTCTCTCTCTCTCTCTCTCTCTCTCTCTCTGTGATTACATCTTCAAGGCTTTCACTGGGAAGAAGGCTTAATTAAAGCATGCCCGCTGACGTTTATTTAAAAACAACTAATTACCCGGCTCGGCCCTATGCCGGCCCTGGGATACTGCACACGCCACAATTAGTGCCCCAAGCCTGCCTGCCCACCCTCACCAATTACTCAATTACTGGCCCTGTGGTGGGCCCTGGCAGGGGACAAGGGCGGGATGAGGTGAGAGGCCAAGACAAGAGGCCAGTGGGTCCAGCCCCTCACCCTGGGATGTGCCCTTTGCCCGTCCCAACATCCCTGTGTGAAGGGCATTGGTGGGTGACTCTGCTCTCTCCAGCCCTACCCTTGGGAAAGCTCCAAAGGTTGAGGGGACACGGTTTGGCTGGGCCCCAGGGCCTTGGCACTGCCCCACCCGGCCAGCAGCCTTACTCCGCTGCTGCTGCATTCTCTGCCCATCCAGGTCCTGCCCCATTGCCCCAGCTGGGCTGGGAGGGGCTGCCTCCACCCCCAGACCCATCTGAGCCAGCCTTCCACCCCCGCCCTCCCTCCCAAGCCCAGGAAGGCTAAAATTAGATGAGGAGGCAGATGGTGCTAGAGGAACACATGTGAAATGTTCCCCCTGCTGGGACTCAACTCACCCCAAAAAACCCCAAGGGCCTCCCTGCCATACCCCTGGGGTACCCACCTAGATCTCTGGAAAGGCTTGGCTCTGTCACCATCCCACACGAGTGCCCTCCTAAAACCTTGTACTGCAGATGGTCACTTCCTGCACCTACAAGCGATGGTCCCCACATTGATGCGTCTGGGCCCCTGGCTGAGGCCCCCTCTGTTGTGCAGACAAACTGCCTTAATAATACTTATAATAATAATAATTAGCATTCATATAATCTCACTGTGCTTTGTGCACATTAACACCCTGGAGCCATCACAGCAGTCTTGCGAGATGGGAATTGTCTTCTCTGCCCCTCATGGGAGGGACAGAGGCACAGAGGCTGTCGGAGACTTGGACGAGGCTGCAGCCAGGGAGTGGCCGGGATGGAATTCCCACTCCAGCCGGCTGTCTGCTCTAGTTCTCGGTCCCCATGGGGTATAAGATGATCACCAACATGGGGCAATGGAGTCCCCCACTGGAGCTCAGCCTGCTCAGGACATGTCCCTTCCTTGTCACAGTGACCCAGGAGGTTTCCCAGATGATAATGATCAGGCACCTTCCGTGTGCAGGGCACCCTGCTCAGTGCTTCCTTCAAGAGCATTTTCTAAGGCACAGAATCCCTGCAGGATGACCTGGGGCAGTAGGTGCTCATTTTACATTGGGAAACTGAGGCTTGGGGAGAAAACAGTGGTGGCTGTTCAAACTTTTTTTATATTTTTATTTTGAGATGGAGTTTCACTCTTGTCACCCAGGCTGGAGTGCAATGGCCTGATCTTGGCTCACTCCACCTCCCAGGTTCAAGTGATTCTCCTGTCTCAGCCTCCCAAGTAGCCGGGATTACAGGGGCCCGACACCATGCCCAGCTAATTTTTTGTATTTTTATTAGAGACGGGGTTTCAGTATGTTGGTCAGGCTAGTTTCAAACTCCTGACCTCAGGTGATCCACCCGCCTCGGCCTCCCGAAGTGCTGGGATTACAGGTGTGAGCCACCATGTGTGGCCACTGTTCTCGAACTTGGAGCATGTACCGTCACCTGGTTGGCACATAGGCTTTCAGGCTCCTGGCCTCACCCCTGGGATTTTGATTCAGTAGACCCAGCATAGGGCCCAGAATCTGCATTCTGAACCATCCCTCACATCTGCCCTGTCAGCAGCAAAGCCAGTCTCTTTGGTTTCTTCTAGAAACATGAATTCATTCTCCTGCTTTCTCTACCCCTTGCATGGAGTAGGGTGAAGTTAGGGAAGTCCCCAAGACAAGCCTCACTTCTGCCTACCAATGACAAGTTTAGGGGTCCCCCAGAGAACACTCAGGTATGATCATTCACTAGAAGGACCTGGAACTGACTAGAAGATGTTATGTTCACAGTTATGGTTTATTACATCAAAAGGATACAGATTAAAATCAGGGACAGGTGCAGTGGCTCACTCCTGTAATCCCACTGCTTTGGGAGGATTACTCTATAATCCCACGCCTGGGAGGATTGCTGGAGCCCAAGAGTTTGAGACCAGCCTGAACACAGCAACGTAACAAGACCCCATCTCTACAGAAAATTTTAAAAATTAGCCAGGCATGGTGGTATGTGTCTATAGTCCCAGGTACTCAGGAGGCTGAGGCAGGAGGATCCCCTGAGCCCAGGAGTTTGAGCTGAGCTGCAGTGAGCTATGATCGTGCCAGTGTGCTCCAACCTGGATGACAGAGTTAGACCCCATCTGAGAAAACAAACAGGCCAGGCATAGTGGCTCACGTCTGTAATCCCAGTACTTTGGGAGGCTGAGGCAGGCAGATCCACTGAGGTCAGGAGTTTGAGACCAGCCTGGTCAACACGGGGAAAACCCATCTCTACTAAAAATACAAAATTAAGGCCAGACATGGTGGCTCACACCTGTAATTCTAGCACTTTGGGAGGCTGAGGTGGGTGGATCACAAGGTCAGGAGTTGAAGACCAGCCTGGCCAAGATGGTGAAACCCCATCTCTACTAAAAAGACAAATATTAAGGCCGGACCTGGTGGCTCACACCTGTGTCCTAGCACTTTGGGAGGCCGAGGTGGGTGGATCACTTGAGGTCAGGAGTTTGAAACCAGCCTGGCCAACATGGTGAAACCTCATCTCTGCTAAAAATACAAAAAAGTAGCCAGGCGTGGTGGTGGATGCCTCTAATCCCAGCTAGTTGGGAGGCTGAGATGGGAGAATCGCTTGAAGCCAGGAGGTGGAGGTTGCAATGAACCAAGATCGCACCACTGCACTCAAGCCTGGGTGACAGCGAAACTCCATCTCAAAAAAATAATAATAAATAAAAATTAGCTGGGTGTGGAAGCAGGCACCTGTAATCCCAGCTACTCGGGAGGCTGAGGCAGGAGAACGACTTGAACCCGGGGGCCAGAGGTTGCCGTGAGCTGAGATCATGCCATTGTACTCTGGCCTGGGGGACAGAGTGAGACTCCATCTCAAAAAAACCACAAAAAACAAAATTAGGGCGTGGTGGTATGTGCCTATAATCCCAGCTACTCGGGAGGCTGAGGTTGCAGTAAAGTGAGATTGCGCCACTGCACTCCAGCCTGGATGACAGAATGAGACTCTTTCTCAAAACAAATGAAAATCAGGCAAGGGAAGAGGTGCATAGGGCAGAGTCCAAAAAAGTTCCTTGCATGGAGTTTCCAGTTACCCCCTCCCAGTGGAGTGCTGGACAGCGTTAACTCTCCTGGCAACAATGCGTGACAACAGGCATGGCAAACTGCCAACCAGAGAGGCTCCCCAAGAGCCTTGTTGTCTAGGGTCTGTATTGGAGCTCAGCTCTACCTACAAGCCTGAGCTCCATCTCCATCACCTCTAGAGGTCAGCTGAGATCACGTGACCCAAAGCTCCTGCCCTAAATCCTGTTAGCGTATTCATTAGCTAGGGCTGCCCTAATAAAGTACCATAGACCATGTGTCTTTGTGTTGAGATGGAATTTTGCCCTTGTCTCCCGGGCTGGAATGCAGTGGCATAATCTCAGCTCACTGCAACCTCCACCTTCTAGGTTCAAGCAATTATTCTGCCTCAGCCTCCCGAGTAGCTAGGATTATAGGCACATGCCACCGTACTTGGCTAATTTTTGTATTTTTTAGTAGAGACCGGGTTTCGCCATGGTGGTCAGGCTGGTCTTGAACTCCTGACCTCAAGTGATTTGCCTGCCTCAGCCTCCCAAAGCGCTGGGATTAGAAGTGTGAGCTGCCACACCCAGCCTACATCGTATGTCTTAAGCAGCAGACATTGATTGTGTCACAGTTGCCGAGGCCAGAAGTCTGAGGTCAAAGTGTCAGCCAGGGTTGGGTCTTTCTGAGCCCTCTCTCCTTGGCTGTTATTTGTTTATCTCTTTTTACTTATTTATTTATTCTGAGACAGTCTCACTCTGTCACCCAGGCTGGAGTACAGTGGCACCATCTGGGCTCACTGCAACCTCCACCTCCTGGGCTCAAGCGATTCTCCTGCCTCAGCCTCCCAAGTCACTGGGATTACAGGCTGCCTGCCACTATGCCTGGCTAATTTTTGTATTTTCAGTAGAGACAGGGTTTCACTATGTTGGCCAGGCTGGTCTCAAACTCCTGCCCTCAGGTGATCTGCCTGCCTCGGTCTTCCAGTGTGCTGGGATTAGAGGCGTGAGCCACTGCACCTGGCCTCTCCTTGGCTTGTAGATGGCCGCCTGCTCCTGTGTCTTCACATTGTCTCCCCCTGTACACATCTGTGCCCAAATCTCCCCCATTAGTCAGGTGCAAGGACTCAGGCCCGTAATCCCAGCACTTTGGGAGGCCAAGGCTGGAGGATTGCCTGAGACCAGACTAGCTTGGGCAATTTAGTGAGACCCCTATTTCTATGACAGTTTTAAAAATTAGCCAACAGTTTTAAAAATTAGCCAAGCATGGTGGCATGCATCTGTAGTCCCAGCTACTAAGAAGGTTGAGGCAGGAGGATCACCTGAGTTCAGGAGGTAGAGACTGCAGTGAACCATGATCACACCACTGCATTTCAGCCTGGGTGACAGAGCAAGATCCTGTCTCAACAGCAACAACATCCACCCCTTTTTGGAGATAGAGTCTCGCTCTGTTGCCCAGACTAGAGTGCAATGGTGCAATCATGGCTCACTGGAGCCTCAACCTCCTAGGCTCAGGCAATCCTCCCATCTCAGCTTCCCCGGTAGCTGGGACTACAGGTGTGTGCCACCATGTCTGGTTAATTTGTGTATTTTTGGTAGAGACGGGCTGGTCTCAAACTCGTGGGCTCAAGCAGTTCACCTGCCTTGGTCTCCCAAAATGCTGGAGTTACAGGTGTGTGCCTCTCCGCCTGGCCACAATTTCCCGTTCTTATAAGGACATGGTCATACTGGATTGGGGCCCACCCTAACAGCTTCATTTGAATTTATCTCTATGAAGACCTTATCTCCAAGTAATGTCACATTTTCAGGTCCTGGGGGTTAGGACTTCAGCATATGAATTTCAGGGGGACATAGTTCAATCCATAACAGTATTACTGGTGTAGCCCAAGGGCCCCAGGAAAACAGACACTCTTATCAAGGAGGGCATCTCAAAGGCTTAGATGTCACCTCCTAGGCGCTGAGAGACCAGGCTCTCTTTGGGCCAGATTAACGTCCTCACTACACAGGTGGGCACACCGAGAGGCCCATTCTACAGCCGAATCAACTGAGATTCCTTCAGCCAGCTTCCAGGACACAGCCGAGCTAGCAGTGGCACTTCCTCGGCAGCAGGCAGGGTCTTTCCTTCCTGGCCCAGGCCGAGGAGTGACACCGTCCCCAACCCTCCCCGCAGGCCTGAGCCGGGCTGGGCTCCCGTTTGGGCTGATGCGCCGGGAGCTGGCATGTGAAGGCTACCCCATCGAGCTGCGGTGCCCTGGCAGCGACGTCATCATGGTGGAAAATGCCAACTACGGGCGTACAGACGACAAGATTTGCGACGCTGACCCTTTCCAGATGGAGAATGTGCAGTGCTACCTGCCGGATGCCTTCAAGATCATGTCACAGAGGTGAGTGGGCTCTCGGGACAGTTCCTGGATGAAGCGACACCTAAAAGCACTGGACATCTGCCGGTGCACCCTTTCACCATTCGTCTTTCTGCCATGCATTCAACACGTTTACTGAGCACTTACTAGGTGCTGGGCCCTGTGCAAACAGGATAAGACTTGAGTCCATTCCTCACAACCAGCTTATGCCCCCCTGACACAGGCCTATACCCATACACACACTGGCAAGTCCCTCCCCCACCAGCCTCTTACTTCCAAAGCTTCCATCCCAAGATGAGCCAGGTTTTGAGATGGAGTCTTGCTCTGTCACCGAGGCTGGAGTGCAGTGGCACAATCTCAGCTCACTGCAACCTCTGCCTCCGGGGATCAAGCAATTCTTCTGCCTCAGCCTCCTGAGTAGCTGGGATTACAGGTGCTCATCACCATGCCTAATTTTTTGGTGTTTTTAGTAGAGACAGGGTTTTGTCATCAGCCAGGTGGGTCTCGAACTCCTGACCTCAGGTGATCCGCCTGCCTCGACCTCCCAAAGGAGGGAGTCATTACAGGCCTGAGATGAGCCACCATGCCCAACCTTAGCCAGGGCAGTTTGGAGCTTGTAAAATATAAAGAATGGCAGGACAGAGTGAAGGTGTCATGGGAGGACTTGTCCCTTTATCCCAGACTGTTTTTGTTTTTCAGAGACAGTCTCGCGCTGTCGCCCAGGCTGGAATTCAGTGGCACAATCACAACTCACTGCAGCTCTGACCACTTGGGCTCAAGCAATCCCCCGACCTTAACTCCCTGAGTAGCTGGGACTACAACATATCTGGCCAATTTTATTTTATTTTCGGTAGAAGTGGGGTCTTCTGTGTTGCCCAGGCTGGTCTTGAACTCCTGACCTCAAGCAGTCCTCCTGCCTCAGCCTTCCAAAGTGCTGGGATGACAGGCATGAGCCACCGCACCCTCCCATCCCAGATCTGAGAGGTCATCAGGCTTCTCCAGGGAGCAGACACCTTAGCACAGATGACGGAAGCACAGGCGTGTGTGGTTGTGTGTGGGGTGAGTGCTTGAGGGTGCAGGACTAACGGAATGTGTCTGTGATCGCATGTATCTGTAAGTGTGACTGTGTGGATTTTTTTTTTCCTGAGAGAATCTCACTCTCTCGGCCAGGCTGGAGTGCAGTGGCACAATCTCAGCTGACTGCAACCTCCACCTCCAGGGTTTAAGCAATTTTCCTGCCTCAGCCTCCTGAGTAGCTGGGATTACAGGCACCCACCATCATGCCTGGCTGAGTTTTGTATTTTTGTAGAGACAGGGTTTCACCATGTTGCCGAGGCTGGTCTCGAACTCCAGACCTCAGGTGATTCGCCCACCCAACTTGACCTCCTGAAGTGCTGGTATTACAGGTGTGAGCCACCGTGCCCAGCCAGTGTATTTGAGTATGAGTGTGTGTGCGTTTTTGAATGTGTGATTAAATGTGTTTTTGTGACTGTGTCTGTATGTCTCAGTGTGTGTGAACAGGTGTGGGTGTGTGCAGATGTATGTGACTAAGCATATGTCTTTGTGTCTGAGTGTCTTTATGAGGGACGGTATAGGAGTGTGTATCTGGGTGGGTGGGTGTGTAGGTGTGTGTGTGTGAATATGGGTGTGTTTGTGGGTGAATGTAGTTATAGGTCTGAGTGTTTGAGTAAGTTTAAGTGTATATGAGCAGGTGTGGGTGTGAGCATGTGTCAGCATTTGTCTTAGAGTAAGCATGTCTGTTAGTGTGTGTGACTGATGGAGGTGTGTGTTTTCATGTCTGTGAGTGGTGGGGTGGATGGGTGAGCATCTTTTGGGGTAGGTGGTTGGGTGTGTCTGTGAGTAGATGTGTGTATGTGGATGAGTGTGTGTGGTTGACTGGGAGTGTATTTGTATTTCTTTGAGTGTGTGACTGTGTGTGTGAGCTTGGAGGGGTTGCCCCAGGCTGAGGCATCACGTGTGCAAATCTTCACAAGCCTCTCTCACACCCACAGTCGGTCCATATAGAGCCAATCAGCCCTTCCTTCAAATTACACCCGGGGTGAATGTGGTAGCTCATACCTGTAATCCTAGCACTTTGGGGGCCCAAGGTAGGGGGATCACTTTAGGCCAGGAGTTCAAGACAAGCCTGGACAACACAGCAAGACTGTGTATCTACTAAAATCTAAAAAATAAATTAGCCAGTCATGTTGGTGTATGGCTGTGGTCCCAGCTACTCAGATGACTGATGCAGGAGGATTACTTGAGCCCAGAGTTTGAGACTTCAGTGAGTTACGATCCCAGCACTGCACTCCATCCTGGGTGACTGAGCGAGACCCTGTCTCTTAACAACAACAACAAAAAAAAGACAGGCCAGGCGGGTGGCTCATGCCTGTAATCTCAGCACTATGGGAGGCCGAAGTGGGTGGATCAGCTGAGGTCCGGAATTTTGAGACCAGCCTGGCCAACATGGTGAAACCCTGTCTCTGCCAAAAATGCAAAAATTAGCCAGGAATGGTGGCATGCAACTGTAGTCCCAGCTACTCAGGAGGCTGAGGTAGAAGAATCGCTTGAACCCGGGAGGCAGCCTAGGTGACAGAGCAAGACTTTGTCTAAAAAAAAAAAAAAAAAAAAAAGTGTTACGGGGGGGTCACTGAGAGCCCCAGGAGAGCAGGAGAGGTTTGGCCCGGGGATGAGAGTGTTCAGGTGCTGAGACAGCTGGGCCGGGCTGGAAGCGCCTCATCATCTCTTCTCCTCTCTGTCTCTTAAACTGCCATTCCCCTCCAGCAATCTTGCCCCTCTTCCCAGGACACTTACTGTCTCCTGACACCCCTGCGGGGCTCCAGCCTTTGGTTAGGCTGTGTGCCCCCTCCCTGGGAGCCCCCTCCCACCGCCTCTCCAGATTCTCCCTGCTGACTTCATTCAACACCAGCTTTGGGAGACTGCATTCTTCTCATCATCTTTCTAGCACCTAGTACAGCGTCTGGCCCAGTTCCAATCTCCATGGGGAATGCTGTGCAGAACAGTTACTGGGGCTGAGGGGGTACGATGAGGCCTCTGGAGTCCCATCCAGAAGGATTTGCAGGGGGGCCTCAGTCCTGTCTCCTTTCTGTTGAGTTCCCAATCCCCGCTGTTCCACATCCAAGCGTGGAGACTTTTTTTTTTTTTTGAGATGAAGTCTCGCTCTGTCCACCAGGGTGGATGCAATGGCACAATCTCGGCTCACTGCAACTTCCGCTTTCTGGATTCAAGTAATTCACCTGCTTCAGCCTCCCAAGTAGCTGGAACTACGAGCATGCACCAGCACACCTGGCTAATTTTTTGTATTTTTAGTAAAGACAGGGTTTCGCCATAATGACCAGGCTGGTCTCAAACTTCTGACCTTGACTGATCTGCCAGCCTTTGCCTCCCAAAGTGCTGGGATTATGGTCATGAGCCACTGTGCCTAGCCTAGGTATTCACTTGCTGGTGGACATTTGGGCTGCCTCCACTTTTTGGTGATTGTGAATAATGCTGCTAGGAGCGTGCATGTACAAAGATCTGCTCTAATACTGGTTTTAAATTATTTTGGGTACAGTAGTCCCCCCTTACCCACTCGGGAAATGCTCCAAGAAGCCCAGTGGATGCCTAAAACTGCAGAAAGCAACAGAACCTTATATATACCACGTTCTCTCATACATCCCCAACTATAATGAAGTTTAATTTACAAATTAGGCACAGCTGGATGCGGTGGCTCATGCCTGTAATCCCAGCACTTTGGGAGGCCGAGACCAGCTGATCACTTGAGCCCAGGAGTTCGAGACCAACCTGGGCAACATGGCAAAACCCCATCTCTACTAAAAATACAACAAAATTAGCTGGGTGTGGTGGTGCATGCCTGTACTCCCAGCTACTCAGGAGGCTGAGGCAGGAGAATAAACTGAGCCTGGGAAGTGGAGGCTGAAGTAAGCCATGATCACACCACTGCTCACCATCCTGGGCAAAAGAGTAAGACCCTGTCTAAACAATAATAATACTAAAATAAAATAGGCTGGGTGTGATGGCTCATGATTGTAATCCCAGCACTCTGGGAGGTGAGGCGGGTAAATTGTTTCAACCAAGGAGTTTGAGACCAGCCTAGGCAACATGGCAAAACCCTGTCTCTGTTAAAAATACAAAAATTAGCAGGGTGTGGTGGTACATACCTGTAGTCCCAGCTACTTGGGAGGCGGAGGCTGCAGGGTCACTTGAGCCTGGGAGGCTGAGGCTGCAGTGAGCCAAGATTGTACCACTGCACTCCAGCCTCGGTGACAGAGTGAGACCCTGTTTCAAAAATAATAATAATGAAATAGCCACAGGAAGAGACTAACAACAATAATAAATTTCAGTAGTAAATTGTTACATAAAATAAGGGCTACTTGACCATAAGCACTGTGATACTGTGACAGTCGACAGATCAATGAGATGACCACTAGCAACGACAGACAGGGAGCAGATCCAGCGTGGACACATCACATACAGCATGAGATTGCGTCAGGCTACTCAGAACAGCACACAACTTAAAAGTTATGAATCGTTTGCTGCTGGAGTGCAGCGATACAATCTTGGTTCACTGCAACCTCTGCCTCCTGGGTTCAAGTGATTCTTGTGGCCTCAGCCTCCCCAGTAGCTGGGATTACAGGTATGCCTCACCACGCCTGGCTAATTTTTATATATTTAGTAGAAATGGGGTTTCACCATGTTGGCCAGGCTGGTCTTGAACTCCTGGACTCAACTGATCCATCAGTCACAGCCTCCCAAACTGCTGGGATTACAGGCATGAGCCGCCACACGCGACCCCAGTGAGTGAGTGACTGACTGACTGACTGACTGATTATTTGAGATGGAGTCTCACTCTGTTGCCCAGGCTGGAGTGCAGTGGTGTGATCTCGGCTCACTGCAATCTCTGCCTCCTTGGTTCAAGTGATTCTCCTGCTTCAGCTTCCTAAGTAGCTGGGATTATAGGCGCGCGCCACCACGCCCAGCTAATTTTTGTATTTTTAGTGGAGATGGGTTTTACCATGTTGGTCAGGCTGGTCTCGAACTCCTGACCTCATGATCTGCCTTGGCCTCCCAAAGTGCTGGGATTACAGATGTGAGCCACCGTACCCAGCCAGTGTTCTATTTTTATTTATTTATTATTTATTATTATTTTTTTATTTTTATTTTTTTGAGACGGAGTTTCGCTGTTGTTACCCAGGCTGGAGTGCAATGGCGCGATCTCGGCTCACCGCAACCTCCACCTCCTGGGTTCAGGCAATTCTCCTGCCTCAGCCTCCTGAGTAGCTGGGATTACAGGCACGTGCCACCATGCCCAGCTAATTTTTGTATTTTTAGTAGAGACGGGATTTCACCATGTTGACCAGGATGGTCTCAATCTCTTGACCTCTTGATCCACCCGCCTCAGCCTCCCAAAGTGCTGGGATTATAGGTGTGAGCCACCACACCCGGCCAGTGTTCTATTTTTAAAGTAGAGGGTGAGGCGGATGGATATAGACCTTCCCATGTCCCTTCCTGCCCCACCTTTTTCTCCCTCCCTGCTAGATCCTTGGTCCCTTCTTCAGTGTCTGCTTGTGTTCAGTACCCTTGGTTAAGAGCAGGACTGAAGGGGAGACACAGGGCCTCTTCTGCCCCATACCTGTCTGGAAACCTCTCAAACTGCGTCCATGCCCGTGTCCTGCCTGGCCTAGCCCCAGCCTGCTGCAAGGAACAGAGACCCTGACAGAGAGGACAGAGAGACAGACAACAGATGAGACACATCTTTTTGTTGTTAAATACGTTCCCCTTTAAATGCTACCAGTCCCCTGGGAAGTTGACAGTGACTTGGAGGAGTTCCCTCTTGGGAAACTGAGAATGGCTTTTCCCAGGGGACGAACTCTCCTGGCTGCCCTGGCTATAAGTCTGCACAGCAGCACTGCCCAAAGGGTAGGACGTATTCACGAGATGGTGTGAAGTGTGGACACAGCTGGACCCTGAAGAGTTCATTGATCGTGTATCTGCAGAGGCAGCACCTCACGTGTGTGGCTTCACATGTATTACTCTCCATTGAACAATGAAGAGGCTTTAAAGTCCATTTAAAGAAAACTGCCAAGGATATAGTAAGTGTTGGCTATACTCAGAATGAAAGTGATGAGGGGTAGCCAGGAAAGTACTGTTTAGGGGGTGACTCCTTCTCAGCCCTGAGCATGATGCTATGCTGGGGCTGAAAGTAGAAGAACCCTGATGGGAGAGAGAGAGCAGGCAGCAAACGGAAAACGGTGCCCACACAAGGCCTCTGGGCTTGTTGTATTAGCCTGTTCTTACACTGCTATGAAGAAATACCTGAGATTGGGTAGTTTATAAAGTAAAGAGGTTTAATTGGCTCATAGTTTTATGCAGGCTGTACAGGAAGCATAGTGGCGTCTGCTTCTGGGGAGCCTCAGGAAACTTAGAATGCTAGCAGAAGGCAAAAGGGAAGCAGGCACCTCTTACATGGCCGGGGTGGTCGGGGGAGCTGGGCGTGGTGGCTCACGCCTGTAATCCCAGCACTTTGGGAGCCCGAGGTGGGTGGATCACGAGGTTAGGAGTTCAAGACCAGCCTGGCCAAGATAGTGTAACTCCGTCTCTACTAAAAATACAAAAAATTAGCTGGGTGTGGTGGCACGCACCTGTAATCCTAGCTACTCAGGAGGCTAAGGCAGAGAATTGTTTAAACCCAGGATGTGGAGGTTGCAGTGAGCTGAAATTGCGCCACTGCACTCCAGCTTGGGCGACAGAGGGAGACTCCATCTCAAAAAAATAAAAAATAAAAAAAGAGCGGGGGAAGTGCTTTTAAACACACTTTTAAACAACCAGATGTCAGCAGCACCAAGGGGATGGTGCTAAACCATTCATTAGAAACCGCCCCCACCATCCAGTCACCTCCCACCAGGCCCCACCTCCAACACTGGAGATCACAATTCAACATAAGATTTGGGTGTGGACACAGATCCAAACTGTATCACTTGGTTTTCAGCTCCACTGCCTCTTCCCAGTTTGGGGGACTCTATGACACCCTGACCTTGGAACATGCACTGCTCCCAGCCCATTCTATGTCTTTCTTTCCCAATGCCCTGTCTCTCTTCCGCAGGTGTAACAACCGCACCCAGTGCGTGGTGGTTGCCGGCTCGGATGCCTTTCCTGACCCCTGTCCTGGGACCTACAAGTACCTGGAGGTGCAGTACGACTGTGTTCCCTACAGTGAGTCATCTTGTTCCTTGTGCGGACACGGGCCCTTCCCCCATGAGTGAGGAGGAGACACCTTGACCCATCACACAAGTGCACACATGTGTGGGGCCTGGGCACAGGGGGGACAGCCAGGCCTGCTCCCTCCAACACACATTCTCTTCTCCCAGACACCACTGTCCACACTCAGTGCCTGCTCCCCTGCCTCACAGACTGTCCCCTCCTGTGGAAGTACCTTTTCCATCTCTCCCTATTCCTGCCCCCTCACCCTGCTTCTTCATGCACCCTGTGCTCATTTCCACACTCCCAGGCCGTGGTCCTGTGCGTTGCCTGGCACACTTCCATCTCTCTCTTCTCCCTTGACCTCGATACTGTTCTTGCCCATCTGCCTCCCTCCTCCTCTTACATCCCTTCCTTTTCTGACCCTTCTCATCCACTTTCTCTTCCTCTCACTCACCCTATTGCCCCTCTCAACACCTCCTTTCTGTAGGCACCCTCACTCCCCACACGCCCCTTCCCAATCATGGAAGCTAGACTATAAACCCATAGAGCGGCAGAGCACCCTTTGAGGCCGGGTGGCAGATCCAGGGTGAAGGCCTGGGGAACGTTTTCAGCAGATTCATAGCTCCCCATTGGTTTCCCCATTATCATGTAGCTCTTCCTGTCTGCAAAGGAAGTGCCACCATATTTGACTGAGGGTGGCCTGAAGAAAGTGATCTGGGGAGCCAGAAGCCTCGCTGTCTTGCACCTGACCAAGGGGAGCAGACAAAGACAGGGTCTCTCCTCCTCAGCACCCTGCCCTTGACATCGCCTTTTTCCTGCCCTCTCTCCTTCTTCCCTCCTTCCCGTTATCCCTTCCCCTCTCCTCCCACAATGGGTTCCATGTAGCCAACCTGGTGGTAGGGCCTCCGGGCAGAGTGGGGAGAAGCAGGGCCACCAGGGTGTCTCAATGTGGCGGGTCAGGGTTGGGGACCACGAGGCCCTGTAACTCTCCCTCCTCTCCCCTCCCACCCCAACCTTCCCTGCCAACCTTTGATTTCTCCTCGCAGGTGACTCGATGGCTGGGGAAACAGGATCCCTTCTGTGCTTCCATAATTTTCTTCTTTTACTCCTCGTCCTTTCCTTTCAGCACCTGAGGCCTTCAGCCACCACCGAGGGGGACGCCCATCTGCTCCTTGAAGCCTCCCCACAGCACTGGGGACACGGCCGACCCCCAAGGCTGGGATGGCAGGGAAGCGGGGCCTGGGAGGCAGTAAGCTCAGCATAGAGGGGCAGTCAGATGGGTGTTGTTTCAAGGCTCGACTGGGCTCTTGAGTTTTTTCTTTGAAATCTTGAGCAAATGACTTACTTCTCTGAGCCACTATGGAAGGAGGTATGAGTCCGAGAGATGATGTGTGAGAAGCGCTTGGCCCAGGGCCGACCGCAGAGTCGCTCCCGGTGGCAGGGTTTTGAGTGCCAAGTGTAAACTTGCCAAGGGCAGAGGCTTCGTCTTCATCTGCCGCCCCAGCGCCCAGACCTGTGCCTGGTTCGGAATGTGCTCAGTAATAGTACTAATGTCCTTTAAGCCAGCTGAGCCTGTTTATTCATCTGTGATGGGGTGTAGGGGGGTCAAACACCTTCCCTGGGAAGCTGCAAGGAGTAGCGACAGTGTGTGTCAAGCTTGTGTGTGCCTGAGCTTTAGATGCAATGGAAATGGTGTCTGCTTCTGCTTTTGCCAGCCATGTGGCCTCACTTCACTGAGCCTCAGATTTCCCATCTATAGACAGGGTTCTTGAAAGACGGTCTGTGAGGTACCTAGCATAGTTGCTGGCCCCTTGTGAGTGCTGGACATTTTGTAGTCTTTGCTTTTGTTGCAACTCCTTGTAATGCCTCTTGTCAATTATGATTATTGCTATGGTAATAGAAATTAAAATAATGGATCATGAACCCAACTTCTCTTGAGGCAGGCGAGATACAGGGCAAAAAAACCTCCATGGTCTCAGTGAAAGCCAAAGCAAGTGGACGAGACACTCAGGTCAAGCAGCAGGAAAGAAGGTAGGGGAGGAAAGGAGCTGGGAGACCTCCTGGAGCCGAGGCCCTGAGTGTGGTCCGGGGGCCACAACCCACAGAGACAGGCAGGCTCCAGGGACGGAGGACAGGACAGTTCAGAGGATGGGCAGCTGCCTGTCTGATGGAAGAGAGAGAGCCTGAGCCCTAGGGGAGACAGGAGGCACACATAGGCGGTGGATGTTGGGGGCAGAGCTAACTCCTGATCCTCCAGAGGAAGGAGGCTGGAGTTAAAGGAGGACAGGAGGTAGCTAGAGGCCAGGGAGGCCAGGCACTCACTTGTCCCCCAAATGTTCGCTGAGCATCTACTGAGTGCTAGGCCCCCGGTGAGGCACTGGGAAGGGAGCCAGAGGCCCCCCTGCAGAGCTCCCTGATGGAACTTTCAAAGAGGGGCCAGGGATACAGAGGGGCGCGGCCTGGGTAGTAACCTGGCCCAGGGCTTGAGAGGCTGGGGTGACCCCAGTGCTGGTGTGGGTGGCAGGGGACACGTGATGTGTGGGGACCGTCCCACACACTGGACAAGCCCTACTAACGCTGGATTTGCTTTGCAGCTGAGCACAGTCTAACCGTGCCCCTTCCTCCCCCAGGTGCCGCCCGCCCACAGGGCAGCAGGCAGGGCGGAGCTCCCAGCTCCTGGGCTCCTGGGCCCTGGGTGGGTTAAGCAGAGAAGCTGGGCCTCGGGCTTGCCCCGGGGGAGCCTGGGAGTTGTCTGTGCCCCCACCTGCTGTCCCGCCCAGTCTGTGTCCCTTATTCCCCCCACCTCTCTGCCTCCGTCTCCCCGACCCTGGCTCTCTCTGGCGCCTGGGTGCACCCGCTGTCTGCCTCTCTGTCGTTCTGTGTCTGGCTCTGCCACCTTCTCTCTGTGTTTGCTTCTTCTGGGTTGTGAGGGCTTGGGGGAAGTCAGCTGGACCTGGATGAGGCCAGCACAAAGGGGAAGGAGTTCAGCCTGTCTCTCGGCTGGGTGGGGGCCCAGGCCCTGGGAGACACTGAACCCCTTCCCCTGGGGCCCCTGGTTCTAGCAGGAGGGCAGCAGGCAGGGTGGGAAGGAAGTTGAGTGGCTCCTCCACCCCACCACTCCCTGGTGCCCCCTCTGACCAGAGCCCACCTCCCACCTGGGGCTCCCCACTTGCTGTCCCCTCTGCACCAAGGGTGCCCCCTCCCACCTGAGGGCTCTGTCCACCTGCCTGCCTGTATCCCTCTCCCACCCCTGTGTCTCTGTCTCTTCCCTCCTGTGTGTGTCCCCCTCGTCCCTCTGACTGTCTCCCTGGCACCCTCGCCCCACCTGACTCCCCCCAGAGGAAGGGACCTGGGGGCGGGGGCCTGAACTGATGCTACGGAAGGGGTTGGGGAAGCAGGAGCGAGGAAGGAAAGGAAAAAAGGGGGCGTGTTGCCAGAAAAGAAACGAAAGCAATTTAATCTCTTTTTTTTTCTCTTTTTTTCTTGCACATTTTTTTTTTCAATTTGTTTTCTCTCTCTCTTCCGATGCTTAAAGTAGAAGTGGAGCAGAAAGGTAAACGCACTGTTACCAATGCTAACCCCTAACTCACACTTTGTTCTACCTGTACCATACTTATGTGACCTGCCCTCCCTCCTGGCCCCTTCTTCTCTCCCCCACCCACACTCGGTCCGGTCGGTATCCCCCACCCCGGGTTGTCCTCCCAGTGGGGCCAGCCCTGGTGCGGCCACGGGCATCTCCACCCTCCAGATACCCACGGAAGCTCCTCTCTGAGCTTGGGCAGGATTTTCTCTCTTACTGTTTCTGTCTCTCTCTGTCCCTCCTTCCTGGTCCCTGGCCCTTTCGGGGGACCTGGCCCTCTCTCATACTTCTTTTGCCTCCTTCAGGAGAAGTGTATAAGCATCCAGGGCGGGTGGGGAGGGAGGGACTCCCTTCCCCGGCTCCCCCACTGGGGCACCGGGTGAGCTGTCTCTCTCTCTCTCTCTCTCTCTCTCTCTCGCTCTCTCTTTCCCCTCTCTCTTCCTCCTTCCCCTGTACCTTTTATAACATGTTTCTGGTTCAGGGGAGGTGGGATGGAGGGGACACTATTGTTTTCCTTTTGGGGAGCAGATTCCTCCTATGTCTCGGGCTCCTGGTGGCTTAAGTTCTTTCTGGTTTGACATTTCCAAGGCCCAGAGCTGTTTTGGAGCATGGAGCACCAGACCTCCCCACCCCCAACCTGATCCCCATCTCTGACCAGCTGGGGGCCCAGCCCTGGGGAGGGGTGTCAGCTGTCCCCAGCCCTGGGAGGGGGTAGCTTACCAAAAAATGAAAAATGAGGGTGAGGGGGTGGGGGCGGGCTTCCTGGAGTGGGGAGCGAGGGGTGGGGGAGCGTGTTTTCTGTTTCTCTCACACTTGCAAAGCTGCAGTCAGGGTTTCTTCTGGGCTGTTGTGGTTAGAGGACCAGGGGAGAGGGGCGGCGGGCGGGGGTGCACAGTCTGGGAACTTCCACAGACTCCGTAATTTCGGGCAGAGAACTCCCTAGTGGATGGGATGGGGCTGTCCATTATTGTCGAGGCAGAGGTGCTGCTGCTGAGGGGCGCTTCTAGGGTAGGATGTTAGGGATGACCATTTCCTCCCCAGAAAGTTTTGGGAAACTGACCCATCTGAGGCCGGCAGCAGCGGGCAGGGCTGGAGGAGGTGGCCTTTAGGGATCCTTTTTGCCTTGAAATTACAGTGGTCTGTGGAGCATCCCTTATGAAGGAGGTGGGACAGGGTTCCTCTGAGCTGCTCCCCTCCCCATCTTCCCCTCTCCCCCATCTCAGAGAGGCCTGGGCTACTGGCCTGAGGTCCACCCCCTCAACGCACCCCTCCACTCTCCGCTCTCTCTCCTGGAGTCTCTCTCCCTCCCAGCACCAGCCACTCTTCTTGCAGGCCCACTGGTTTGGATGCGACACCACTGGAGCTTTTCTCTTCAAGGGCCAGGGCAGGGCGGGTGGGGTGACGGCAAGGGAGGGAAGAGGAGGGACTGGGAGCTTGGTGCTGGGGAAGGGGCCTTGCTGTCCAAGGCCCCAGACAGACCCTTCCTCATCTTCTCCCCCTCTCCCTGGGGTTGACCTCTAACCACGTTTTTCCTCCCGAGACCCTCTAACCAGTTTAGGCTCTGAGGCCTCCCACTTTCCCCTTCACACAAACATGTCCCCTCAGATGCCACACACCTCGCGGGGGGAGGGGGAGGTAGGGCAGGGTGGTGACCGGCTTGGGCAGAGGCCAGTGTGCTGGACGGAGGGTGCAGGCCAACCCCTTGGGGCATCAGGGACAGGGAGATGGCCAGTTGCCAGGGCCCAAGCCAGGGTCACTCTGGATCCTGCCCAGCTCTGTGTCCCAGACTCCCCTCCCTGTACAAAAACTACATGCTCTGGCTGCTTCATGCCAGGGGGCCCCTAAGCCACCCTGTCCCCAGTGCTGTGAAGGGAGTGCTGCCTTTCCTCTCCCTCCCAAGCCTGCTGGTATCTCTTACCCAAGCCCATCTTGCCACTGGGCTGACCCCCAAGCTGGTGCCAGGTCCCAACCCTCCCTGTTCCCCTCGGGGCCAGCTGCTTTGGTGACAGGCCAAGCAGGAGCAGAGAATTCACTGCAAACCCCCCACCCTCACCCTGGCCTGTGTGTGGGTTCTGCCAGTCGGGAGGTGAGGGAGGCCCGGCCATCCTGGATGGAGGGGCGTGTGGATGTTGGCACTTTGGGAGGAGGTGGGGGGATCTGGCCACGCTGACCCCCGGATCAGTCAAGGGGAGGCTAGAAGTAGGTGGCGCTGGGACGTGACTGGGCAAGGGTGGGCTGGCCAGCAGCGGCCAACGAGATGCAGTTGAGGTTTTCCTCCTTTTCAGGGATTGGGGGGGTGGGGCGGGGCCCCCCACCTTTCTGACATCAGCGCTGCCTTGGTCCCTCCTCCCGAGCCGGGGATGGTCGCAGGTAAATCGGGGTCCGGGCCAGGGGAGGTGGGGGGCCTGGCTGGGGCGGGCTGGGTCTTTATCCTAGCGCCTGGTTCCCTCCCCTGCCCCCTCCGAACTGGACCTGGGACTGCCCCCCCCGAGGGGACCCTCAGTCGGGCCTGGGCCTTGGAGTGAATTCTCTGCTCACCCCTCTCTCCTCCGCCAGCACTAACCCTTTCTTCCCAGGTGGTCTCCAGCGCGGCCTCCCAAGGAGCCAGGACCTCGCCAAGTCCCCACATCCCCTTGTCTCTCTTCCCTCTGCACAGCTCTCCTCTCCCTCCCCAACTCTCCCGGGAGTCCTGTCCCTTTCCATGTCCCCACCCCCACCCCTGTGCACAGTGCCACTGTCTGCTGCTGAGCCAAACCCCATGAGAGACCTTGCCGGCTGGGGGCAGGGCAGGGCAGGGCACCCTCCAGGAGGGGCCAGACTCTTCCATTCCCTATCCTAGCCTGGGAGCTGCCTCTGGGAATCCCTTCCTCGGCTACCAACTTCCTGGGTACTGGGTGCGGGGTGGGACACAGGCTGCATCAGGAACCTGGGGAGAGAGTTGAAACCCCTATCCTTCCCCCAGCCTGGAATAGGGGGACACTCCTGACACCCACAGTGGGTATGGAAACATCATTCTACCTTGCAATTTTTGCAGAAGGAAGAAAGTGGAGTTAAAAAAAAAAAATTTGTCTGGGTGTGGTTGGTGAAGGATGGGACCCTGGACCCTAGCTCTTCCCTAGGTGGCAGAGAGGAGGGAGAAGGGGCCGGGTGCTGAGTCCCTGGACAGACTGTAGTGGGGAGAACTTTCCCCAACTTAAATCACGTGGGACCACCTCTGGGAGGGCTCTTGCCAAACTCCTCCCCAGCCTGTGGGGTCTCTAGCAGCCAGGGAAGGGAAGAGGGTACCACTTCCCCCGACTAACCCCACTCTTAATGGCCTCCAGGATTCACATCTCCAGGGAGAGGGGCAGCTGGGCAGGGCGGGGAGAGCGGGGTCGGGTCCCAGCCCGGAAACCCCCTTCCCATCACCAGCCCTACCAAGCAACCGTGACTGCAGCAGCAGGAGGGGACGGCCTGGCTCCCCACCCAGCAGCGTGACCAACTTGCCTCTCTCCTCCCTCTTTCTCTTTGTTCCCCTTTGCCTCTGCCCCTCTTCTCCCGTCTCTTCCCCTCCACCTGCCCTGCCCAGTCTTCGTGTGCCCAGGGACCCTGCAGAAGGTGCTCGAGCCTACCTCGACACACGAGTCAGAGCACCAGTCTGGCGCGTGGTGCAAGGACCCACTGCAGGCTGGTGACCGCATCTACGTGATGCCCTGGATCCCCTACCGCACGGACACGCTGACTGAGTACGCCTCATGGGAGGACTATGTGGCCGCCCGCCACACCACCACCTATCGCCTGCCCAACCGTGTGGATGGCACAGGCTTCGTGGTCTATGACGGCGCCGTCTTCTACAACAAGGAGCGCACGCGCAACATCGTCAAATACGATCTGCGGACGCGCATCAAGAGCGGGGAGACAGTCATCAATACCGCCAACTACCATGACACCTCGCCCTACCGCTGGGGTGGCAAGACCGACATCGACCTGGCGGTAGACGAGAATGGGCTGTGGGTCATCTATGCGACCGAGGGCAACAATGGGCGGCTGGTGGTGAGCCAACTGAACCCCTACACGCTGCGCTTCGAGGGCACGTGGGAGACGGGTTACGACAAGCGCTCTGCGTCCAACGCCTTCATGGTGTGTGGGGTCCTCTACGTGCTGCGCTCCGTGTACGTGGACGACGACAGTGAGGCGGCCGGCAACCGGGTGGACTATGCCTTCAACACCAATGCCAACCGCGAGGAGCCTGTCAGCCTTGCCTTCCCCAACCCCTACCAGTTCATCTCCTCCGTTGACTACAACCCTCGAGACAACCAGCTGTATGTCTGGAACAACTATTTCGTGGTGCGCTATAGCCTGGAGTTCGGGCCACCCGACCCCAGTGCTGGTGAGGACGACTCACTTCCAGGCATGGAGCCTGCTTGTTTTTGTCTCCTCCACCCCACCCCCACCCCCATCCCCTGGGTCCCAGGGCAGGGAACCCCATCCTATGAGGTCTTGGGGATTGGGTGGTAAAGGAAATTCACAGCATATGACAGGCTGTTCTAAGCATTTCACAGCGATTAACGCATCTCCTCCCAGTCTGTGACACAGGGGTCCTTCCTGCCCTGTTTCACACGAGGACACTGAGGTCCTGCACGGGTAGGGGATTAAGTTATTTGAGGATGTGAACCCAGCCTCCCAACCACTGAGCTGCACTACCTCTCCCGGGTGCTTGGGCACCTTTACCCCCTTGGATACACCAAAATCCTGAGTGGAAGTCCAATATCCACAAAACAAAGGAGTTGAGCTGCTGATGCTGACTGGGCTGGGGGCAACTCTGCAGGCTTCTCTTGCACCCCTTAGCTGCTCTGCCAGCTCTGTGCAGTCCCACGGCTCCAGGGAGCCCAGTATAATCCCATCTTGTTTGCAAAAGGGGGAGCTGAGGTCCCCCCAGAGGGAAGCAGTGTAGCCAGGTTACAGAACCAAGGCCAGCTAGAAAGAGGATGGGACATGTTGGCGGGGCTGACCTGGACCCAGCAAGGCGCGTCGCCCCTGATCATTCTCTCAGACGTTATGGTACACGTAGTGAACTTTTGTCACCCTTTCATACTTTATATGGTCCTGTGGGCATAAGGGATGCGAGGGGAGATCTACAACCAGACCCAGCGAGACCCAACATGTGTTTCCCCTTCAGGAGGTGAGGAAGATGCTAGGATGGCCTGGGACCCCCTGCCCAGCCAGGTACGCTGTGGCATGGCCCTGAGCTTGGGGATGACCCTGTCTCGTATCCCCTCTCCAGGCCCAGCCACTTCCCCGCCCCTCAGCACGACCACCACAGCCAGGCCCACGCCCCTCACCAGCACAGCCTCGCCTGCAGCCACCACCCCACTCCGCCGGGCGCCCCTCACCACGCACCCAGTGGGTGCCATCAACCAGCTGGGACCTGATCTGCCTCCAGCCACAGCTCCAGCACCCAGCACCCGGCGACCCCCAGCCCCGAATCTGCACGTGTCCCCTGAGCTCTTCTGCGAGCCCCGAGAGGTACGGCGGGTCCAGTGGCCGGCCACCCAGCAGGGTATGCTGGTGGAAAGGCCCTGCCCCAAGGGGACTCGAGGTGAGTAGAGGCTGTGGCCAGGGGGATGGGGCCACGCCCCCCAGCAGCTTAGCACAGACGCATGGGTGGGTGGTGGTGTCTGCTGGAGCAGGGGCTTTCTGAGGGCAGGGTTCATCCCCAGTGACCAGCAGAGCTCTGCACACAGGCCACTCAGCCAGTGCCCCTGGCCCTACCTGCAGAACCTACAGGGAGCCTTCAGGAGGTGACTGGGCTCCTGGCCTCAGGCTGACCTGGGACAGCCCAGGAAAAAGCCAGCCTCACATGGGTGACCAGCTGAAGTGTGAAAAGGGTGGGGCCGTGTGTCCTGGAGATCTGAGGGGAGGGTTGGCAGGTACTTTGTGGGAGTGGGGGGATTCCGAGATGAGCCTTGATGGAAGGTCTAATTCTGCAGGCAAAGACGGGGCAAGAGGGAGAGCTCAAGGGGAAGTGAGTGGCGCCTCTCTTGACTGTCTGGCCTGCTTCATGTCTGTTTCTCCGTTTCCCTCACCTCTCTCTTTGCCCACTTGTCCCCTTCTCCATCATCTTCCCCCCTCTTCATCCCATCCTTCTCTTCCTTTTGGCTCCCTTGTCTGTTCCCGTCTGTCTGTCCCTGCAGGAATTGCCTCCTTCCAGTGTCTACCAGCCTTGGGGCTCTGGAACCCCCGGGGCCCTGACCTCAGCAACTGCACCTCCCCCTGGGTCAACCAGGTGGCCCAGAAGGTACCAGCCACTGCCCCTCAAAGGCAGGCACATGTGCTCGGGCCCAGGGCCCGGCAGGGGTTATGGAGCAATTGGGGAGACACGGGCTCACAGGTCTGGAAGGCAGGACTCTGGGGTCACCTCCCCAGCCTGCAGAGGGAGCAGGGACAGATGCCCGGGGAGGGGGTAGGGGAAGGGCAGACAGTGACGGGGAAGCAGAGAAAGATGGGAGAGGCTACACAGGCCAGGGAACCCAGGGAGGGCAGGATGGTCCCTGACAGACCTGGGATTCTCCCTCCCCACCACCCACCTTATGCAGATCAAGAGTGGAGAGAATGCGGCCAACATTGCCAGTGAGCTGGCCAGACACACCCGGGGCTCCATCTACGCAGGGGACGTCTCCTCCTCCGTGAAGCTGATGGAGCAGCTGCTGGACATACTGGACGCCCAGCTGCAGGCCCTTCGGCCCATCGAGCGCGAGTCAGCTGGCAAGAACTACAACAAGGTGGGGCCTGGTGGTGGGGCTGACCTGGTGCTGGGAGGACACCTGTCCCCAGGGTCTCTGGAAGTATCTGACCTGGTACCTTCCAGCCAGGCTGCCACCCCCACTCACTTCCTCAGAGAGGAAGGAACCCCAAGGACTGCTGGGTGTCACTCCTGTGCTGTCCCACATGGTCCTGGGGGTTGGGGATCCCTGAGGAAATGTCTTGCTCATAGCTCAGCCCTGGGTCAGTGGTAGCCATAGACAACAAAGCTATCCAAATATGACAGTACTGGGGTTAGGGAACTGGTATCCAGGGGCCTAGCCTGACATCACCTCCATCTCTTTCTAGATGCACAAGCGAGAGAGAACTTGCAAGGATTATATCAAGGTAAGACCTGAGAGGTTCCAGTTTAAGGACCATGGGACCAGGGAATAGGGTTGGAGGTTGAAAAGAGGGCACACAGAGCCCACCCAGAGGAATTAGAGGGTATTAGGGGGCCTCACAGCACCATCCCCCTGCCTGTGCAGGCCGTGGTGGAGACAGTGGACAATCTGCTCCGGCCAGAAGCTCTGGAGTCCTGGAAGGACATGAATGCAACAGAGCAGGTGCACACAGCCACCATGCTCCTGGATGTCCTGGAGGAGGGTGCTTTTCTACTGGCTGACAACGTCAGGGAGCCTGCCCGCTTTCTGGCTGCCAAGGAGAACGTGGGTGAGTGCCGTGGTCAGTCACCCAGGGCAAACTCAGACGCAAACCTTAAACCACAGGGTTCTGGCCTGGAGTCCACAGTGGGAATACCCAGCCCTTGGGCGTCTTGCCACAGGGTCTTGTTATGCAGCCTGAGCCTCTAGACCAGGAACAGACCCCAACTGCGTGTGCCTTGCCTTCCCCTGTCCCCACAGTCCTGGAGGTCACAGTCCTGAACACAGAGGGCCAGGTGCAGGAGCTGGTGTTCCCCCAGGAGGAGTACCCGAGAAAGAACTCCATCCAGCTGTCTGCCAAAACCATCAAGCAGAACAGCCGCAATGGTCAGTGCCCCTGGGGGCCTAGGGTGGGGAGGCAGCCCCCCATCAGCCCTGTGCCATTGTCTCTGCGCCATTTATGGAGGGCAGTGGTCCCGAACTTTTCCCATGCTAGTGTAAAATTTCAGGGGATTCGCCGGGCGCGGTGGCTCAAGCCTGTAATCCCAGCACTTTGGGAGGCCGAGGCGGGTGGATCACGAGGTCGAGAGTTCGAGACCATCCTGGTCGACATGGTGAAACCCCGTCTCTACTAAAAATACAAAAAATCAGCTGGGCATGGTGGCATGTGCCTGTAATCCCAGCTACTCAGGAGGCTGAGGCAAGAGAATTGCCTGAACCCAGGAGGTGGAGGTTGCGGTGAGCCGAGATCGTGCCATTGCACTCCAGCCTGGGTGACAAGAGCGAAACTCCGTCTCAAAAAAAAAAAAAAAAAAAAATCAGGGGATTCGTGGGTCCCCCTGCCTGAGGGTGAGCCTTGCAGTTACCAAGTTGGCTCCTGGGCCTCACAGATCAGAGAGGTCAGGGCTTTGCCCAAGGTGACACAGCAAGAATGTGTGGGTCGGAGGCCCAGCCCTTCTGTGTCCCGTCACACTGCCCTGCTGTTGAGAACTGCTTTCAGCTGAGCAGCGGTCTTGTGGACAGGGCTCCCTGACTCCCACCTGCCTGGGCTGTGGACTGGATTCAGAGGTCCGAGTGGCCAGTGTGGCCAAGGGCTAAGGACCTGGCTAAGCTGGACGGAGGTGTGCCAGCTGAGGATGCTGACACATCCAATCATGCCTGTCCTCGCCAGGGGTGGTCAAAGTTGTCTTCATCCTCTATAACAACCTGGGTCTCTTCCTGTCCACGGAGAATGCTACGGTGAAGCTGGCTGGGGAAGCAGGCCCGGGTGGCCCCGGGGGTGCCTCTCTGGTGGTGAACTCACAGGTCATCGCAGCTTCCATCAACAAGGAGTCCAGCCGCGTATTCCTCATGGACCCTGTCATCTTCACCGTGGCCCACCTGGAGGTGAGCTGAGCTGCCCCCTCCCGCCAGGGGGGTTGCCGTACCCTCTGTTCCCTGGCTGTGTACCTGCCCCCACACCATGTGCTCACCTCCAGAACAAGTTTCGGGTTCTTCTACTTGAGTGGCTTGGGCCATTTGTCCCCCGAGCTCTCAGAATGTCAAACGGAGCCTCAAAACCCAGGCACTTCTTTGATACTTGGCACCATCCCTGTAGCCAGGTGTGGGGGGCCAGAGTTCTGACACCCCGGTGCCACCACACAACAGGACAAGAACCACTTCAATGCTAACTGCTCCTTCTGGAACTACTCGGAGCGTTCCATGCTGGGCTACTGGTCGACCCAGGGCTGCCGCCTGGTGGAGTCCAACAAGACCCATACCACGTGTGCCTGCAGCCACCTCACCAACTTCGCCGTGCTCATGGCTCACCGTGAGATCGTAAGCTGGTTGGCACTCTGCTTCTCCGGGTGGGCCTACTTGCTGGCCTGGCTTTGCATGGCATCCTAGAGAGGTCATGGGCAGTGCCAGGGAGGCCAGCCTCGTGGGTGTTGGGGGGCCCCTAGTCTTGCTTGGGGCATGAGGCCATGCGTCTGGTTCTCTCTGGTCCTCTGTGGCATGGTCTCACCTTCTCCCAAAGCACTCTGGAGAAGCAGGTTGGCAGCATGTTGGTCATCTCTCCACAAGCTTTCCAGAGCATGAGGAAGTGAGCACACTGCTGTGTACAGAGGGTGGAGGCTGCCAGGTTGGCGGCACTAGAGGTCCTCGAGGCCCGTGGCCTTGCCCATGGCCCTGCCTGCAGCTGGCACCTGGCTGAGCCCAGTGTGCAAAACCAAAAGCCCTGAGCGTGCCCCTGCTCCTATCCCCAGTACCAGGGCCGCATCAACGAGCTGCTGCTGTCAGTCATCACCTGGGTGGGCATCGTGATCTCCCTGGTCTGCCTGGCCATCTGCATTTCTACCTTCTGCTTCCTGCGGGGGCTGCAGACCGACCGCAATACCATCCACAAGAACCTGTGCATCAACCTCTTCCTGGCTGAGCTACTCTTCCTGGTTGGGATTGATAAGACTCAGTATGAGGTGGGCTGGGACTTGAGGGCAGGTGATGTCCAGTGCCGGGTTGGGGGCCAGGAAAGGGTGACGCCTGCCTAGGCAGCAGCCCTCAACCTCGATGCTCCCTGCAGATCGCCTGCCCCATCTTCGCCGGCCTGCTGCACTACTTCTTCCTGGCTGCCTTCTCCTGGCTGTGCCTGGAGGGTGTGCACCTCTACCTGCTGCTGGTGGAGGTGTTTGAGAGCGAGTATTCCCGCACCAAGTACTACTACCTGGGCGGCTACTGCTTCCCAGCCCTGGTGGTGGGCATCGCGGCTGCCATTGACTACCGCAGCTATGGCACCGAGAAGGCGTGAGTTTCCACCTCCTGGCCTTGTACCTATTCTCTCCTTCTACCTGGTTCCCTGTTCTGTGGCACCCCTTGGACCAGGACCCTCAGGGTAGTGGCCTCCCTTCCTCCTCCTCATCCCTGAGGCTGCAGCCTCCAGAGTCCTAGGCCTTCACGGATCACAGGGAATGGCCCCACGGCTTCTCTCTACACCCCGGCCCTGTTTCCTTTACAGCTGCTGGCTCCGAGTGGACAATTACTTCATCTGGAGTTTCATTGGGCCTGTCTCCTTCGTTATTGTGGTGAGTTGGGAGGTGACACCTCATCTCCTTTCTTCATCCAGGCTGGCCTTGACCCCAGCCCCCGCCCCCCACACTCTGCCCGCATACTGGAACTGAGCCACCAGCTGAGAGAATAAGAGTGCGCTGGGTCCGTGGAGCTCCAGCGCTGAGGGCCGCTCACCGGGGGCTGTGATTTGAGCCCCTGCCGTGTGTCAGGTTGTGGGCCCTGTCTTCCCAGCAGCCAGGAGTGGCAGTAAAATGCCAGTCAGCTCACTGCCACACACTGGGCACCTCAGGGGCAGGTCCAGGGTTCTCCCAGCAGAGGCAAGGGCTACAGCCCAGACTTCGCCAGGCTGGGCCGTAGCCTCAGCACTCATTGAGGTAGGCAGGGCCACTCTCAGCCCAGCCCGTCCCTTGTCCGGCCCTCAGGTCAACCTGGTGTTCCTCATGGTGACCCTGCACAAGATGATCCGAAGCTCATCTGTGCTGAAGCCTGACTCCAGCCGCCTGGACAACATTAAGTGAGCCCTGCCCCTGCCTGCCCCCTGTCCCCTGCCCCATCTCCCCCCTTGCTGGGCCCACTTCTCCCAGGGTGTCCAAAAAGGTGGTGCTGTCAACTCTGGTGACACACATTGCAATTTTAAGTATCAAGGGGGTGTTCTATTGTATTCACTATGTATCTAGTTAATGGGTCTTAGAAAGCATATCATTAGCACGTCCCACCTGTGGTTTTAGGGGCGTAACTGCATAGAGTGACGCTAAATTCAAAAGGTGAGTCTGTTTAAGGGCAACTTAAAGAGAAATAGGCAGCAAGATCTAGCCTGGAAATTTGGCAAAAACATAAAGTTGGCAGAGGAATGACTGATGTTCACAAAACCCCAACCCCGACCCAATACCTTTCCCTCGGGTCCAGGCTGGGGTGGAGGTGTCCTCACCCGCCCTGCTCAGTTAGGGCTTTGCAGACAGTGCCCAGGCCCACCCAACGCCTCCCGCGCCAACAGGCTGCAGGGGAGGCCTAGGCTGAGGCCGTCCCCTCTGGCGGGTACTTTGACACACTGTCTCTCTACCCCCAGATCCTGGGCGCTGGGGGCCATCGCGCTGCTATTCCTGCTGGGTCTCACCTGGGCTTTCGGCCTCCTCTTTATCAATAAGGAGTCGGTGGTCATGGCCTATCTCTTCACCACCTTCAACGCCTTCCAAGGGGTCTTCATCTTCGTCTTTCACTGCGCCTTACAGAAGAAGGTGAGGTCGAGCCGGGGTCCTGGGTCACAGCCTACCTTGGAGACATTTCCTGGGCACCCAGGAGAAGGAGGCGAGGGTGGAGGGGAGCCGGGGCTCCCTCAAGCCCCCTATGAGTGCTGCAGGCCTTCAGCAGTCAGTCTGTGTCCTCCAGGAGGGAAGCATGAGCTCAGGATTTAACCACAGGTGAGGAGGGTTCTGGAAAAGAGCAAGATACAACAGCTTAAAGGAGTGACAGCAGGACAGATTTGGTGATGGGCAACCCTCACCACTATGAGGACCACAAGTCAGGCCTGGAAGGGGGATGACTTTGGGAGCCAACCTGAGGGCGCACGGCCTACATTCGTAGTTCTGGAAAGAACTGTGAATTTTATGATGATACAAAGGATCTTTTTAAAATAAATGAGTTAAAATATGAATCTCGGCCGGGCGCGGTGGCTCAAGCCTGTAATCCCAGCACTTTGGGAGGCCGAGGCGGGTGGATCACGAGGTCGACAGATCGAGACCATCCTGGTCAACATGGTGAAACCCCGTCTCTACTAAAAATACAAAAAACTAGCTGGGCATGGTGGCGCGTGCCTGTAATCCCAGCTACTTAGGAGGCTGAGGCAGGAGAATTGCCTGAGCCCAGGAGGTGGAGGTTGCGGTGAGCTGAGATCGTGCCATTGCACTCCAGCCTGGGTAACAAGAGCGAAAACTCCTTCTCCAAAAAAAAAAAAAAAAAAAAATATATATATATATATATATATATGAATCTCAGAAAAACATACAGGCTGGGCATGGTGGCTCATGCCTGTAATCCCAGCACTTTGGGAGGCCAAGGCCGGGCGGATCACCTGAGGTCAGGAGTTCCAGACCAGCCTGGCCAACATGGCAAAACCACATCGCTCCTTTATATAAAAATTAGCCAAGCATGGTGGTGGGTGCCTGTAGTCTCAGCTCCTTGGGAGGCTGAGGCAGGAGAATCGCTTGAACCCGGCAGGCAGAGGTTGCAGTGAGTCGAGATCATGCCACTGTACTCTAGCCTGGGTGACAGAGTGAGACTCCATCTCCAAAACAAAACAACAACAAACACATACGAAGGGCTGGGTGCAGTGACTCGTGCCTGTAACCCCAGTACTTTGGGAGGCTGAGGTGGGAGGATCCCTTGAGACCAGGAATTCAAGACCAGCCTAGGTAACATAGAGACCCTGTCTCGGTATTTAAAAAAAAAAAAAAAAAAAAGGTGGGGGGGGAAACAGTATCAGGGGAATGTGGGCAGGGAGTGAGGGTCCAGGCAGCACCCTCAGGACTGAAGCTGGGGAGACAGAGCTGAGGCATTTGTCGAGTCGGCCCTGGCGGCAGTGCGGGCCATGGAGACTGCTGTTGGACTTGGGGAATGGTGAAGCGGGTAAGGCTTAAGGCAGGGGATGGCAGAGGCAACAGTCATGAGAATTCTCGTTGCAAGGGAAGAGGTGGTCTGTGTCCCTGCTCTGCCCACCACTGTCCTGGTCCCTCCTTGGACACACAGTCAAAGGCAGTGTCTGCACAGCCCCCACCTCACATGCAGTGACAGTGATGTCCTTTCAGGGGCCCCTAGGTCCCTATGGTCTGATCTGGGACCCTCGGTTCCCCTCCCTAGCTCTGCTTTCAGACACCTAGATGTGGACCCTCCTCAGGGTACAGCTCCTGTCCTTGCCCCGGCCTGAATGAGGCCTCCTCTATTTATTTTTTTAGGTTTTTAATTTTATTATTGTTATTTTTTTTCTGAGATAGAGTCTCACTCTTTTACCCAGGCTGGAGTGCAGTAGTGTGATCTTGGGTCACTGCAACCTCTGCCTCCTGGGTTCAAGCGATTCTCTTGCCTTCATCTCCCAAGTAGCTGGGATTAAGGCACACACCACACATCTGGCTAATTTTTGTATTTTTAGTAGAGACGGGGGTTTCACCATATTGCCCAGGCATGTCTCGAACTCCTGACCTCAGGTGATCTGCCCACCTCGGCCTTCCAAAGTGCTGGGGTTTACAGTTGCTAGCCACCATGCTCCCTGATCTATTTAAAATCACAACTTGCTCCCAAGTCAGCACTGCCTAACCCCCTTTCCAGCCATAGTTTTCTCCACAGAATCGAACATCATCTGATAGCCTGCATATTTATATTTACATTTTCATGTATTTTGTGTCTCTGTCTACTGAAATATAAGCTCTGAGAGGTAGGCATTTGTGTCTGTTGTTTTCTGTACCATCCCCGAGGCCTAGTATGTGCCTGGCACATAGCGGATGCTTATTAATTCTCTGTTGCTTTTATGAATTAATGAAAAACGGTCAGTGGCAGTGGAGAACCTGATCAGCTGGCTGTTGGGGGATGGGACAGCAGGGTTTCTGTGGCCTGCAAGTCACTGAGCAGGGGAACATAGTCATTGGAAGCTCTGTCTCCGGCCTCCTGAGGCTATCTTGTGCCAACCCTGTGGGAGGCTGGATCACAGAGGAGGCCAGCGCCCTGGCCAGCTGACTGTCCTCCTCGTCCCCCAGGTGCACAAGGAGTACAGCAAGTGCCTGCGTCACTCCTACTGCTGCATCCGCTCCCCACCCGGGGGCACTCATGGGTCCCTCAAGACCTCAGCCATGCGAAGCAACACCCGCTACTACACAGGGACCCAGGTATCACACCAGGCAGGGCTCCCTGGGGCTGAGTGTTGGAACCTGGAGCCTGAGAAGCGGGGAGTGGCTTGGCCTGGGTCTGTGATGATCGGGCGAGCAGTCTCAGATGCCAGAGGGTGGGTGGCCCAAGGGTCCCCTCACATCTGGGTTGTGTCCCCAGAGCCGAATTCGGAGGATGTGGAACGACACTGTGAGGAAACAGACAGAGTCCTCCTTCATGGCGGGTGACATCAACAGCACCCCCACCCTGAACCGAGGTGAGAAGGGTCCCTCTGCCTCTGGCTCTGGCCTCTCGAGGCTCCTGGCCGCCTTGTGACCTCTGATCCCTTGGCCAGGTACCATGGGGAACCACCTGCTGACCAACCCTGTGCTGCAGCCCCGTGGGGGCACCAGCCCCTACAACACCCTCATCGCCGAGTCGGTGGGCTTCAATCCCTCCTCGCCCCCTGTCTTCAACTCCCCAGGTGAGGGCACAGGGGAAGCATCCAAGCCGGGAAATGTGGGGTTTACATCCCAGGGGGACCTCCGCCTGGGATGTTCTATGCCCCAGAACTGGAGCCTGGACTTGGCATTTCAAGCTCACCCTTGCCTTCTCTCTTTTCTCTCCTGGCTGCCATCTGCAGGGAGCTACCGGGAACCCAGTAAGTGCTACTCTTCCCTGGAAATGTTTCCGAGACTGGGAGAGGGACAGACAGTGGCCTTCTCAGACGGGCTCGCTTAAGGAGGAGAACTTGGGATGCCCTCCCCATCCCCCCACCCCCACCGAACAGTCTGGCAGCCAGATGGAGGATAATGGGTGGTGGTCGTTGAGTTTGGGCCTTTAGGTGTGAGGGTCTGAGCACAGGAGAGGGATCCTGTTGCCCAGGCCTCCTCATACTGCTGAGATTCTGAACCTCCAGCTGGGGGACGAGACCCTGGGGGAACTGGTCCTTGTCCCCCAACTTTAAGCAATCTACTTTTGGGCTGCTCTCTCTACTGCCATTGAGGGAGAAAGGGAGTGTCAGACCAGAGTTCCCATGGGGCAGGGGGAAGCCCACAGAAAACCAGCAGGAATGGAGCCCCACTTCTCCCCACAGACCATATCCCCTCACGGCCCCCAAGTGCAGCCAGGGCTCCTCTCCCACCTGACCAGCCCCTTTCTGCCCTGTAGAGCACCCTTTGGGAGGCCGGGAAGCCTGTGGCATGGACACCCTGCCCCTGAACGGCAACTTCAACAACAGTTACTCCTTGCGAAGCGGGGATTTCCCTCCTGGGGATGGGGGCCCCGAGCCGCCCCGAGGCCGGAACCTGGCCGACGCCGCGGCCTTCGAGAAGATGATCATCTCAGAGCTGGTGCACAACAACCTGCGGGGGAGCAGCAGTGCGGCCAAGGGCCCTCCACCACCTGAGCCCCCTGTGCCGCCTGGACCAGGGGGCGGAGGCGAGGAAGAGGCAGGCGGGCCCGGGGGTGCTGACCGGGCAGAGATTGAACTTCTCTATAAGGCCCTGGAGGAGCCTCTGCTGCTGCCCCGGGCCCAGTCGGTGCTGTACCAGAGTGATCTGGACGAGTCGGAGAGCTGCACGGCTGAGGACGGCGCTGCCAGCCGGCCCCTCTCCTCCCCTCCGGGCCGGGACTCCCTCTATGCCAGCGGGGCCAACTTGCGGGACTCACCCTCCTACCCGGACAGCAGCCCCGAGGGGCCCAGTGAGGCCCTGCCCCCACCCCCTCCCGCACCCCCTGGCCCCCCTGAAATCTACTACACCTCGCGCCCGCCAGCCCTGGTGGCCCGGAATCCCTTGCAGGGCTATTACCAGGTACGGCGGCCTAGCCACGAGGGCTACCTGGCAGCCCCAGGCCTTGAGGGGCCAGGGCCCGATGGGGATGGGCAGATGCAGCTGGTCACCAGTCTCTGAGGGGACCTCATGGACCAGGGGCTGGTGGCCCAGGCCAGGGAGGGAACCCTGGGCAAGGCTCTGGTGGGAGAGGGAGACGGAGGCAGTGGCTGGTGGGCCACTCTCTCCTGATGCCCTTCGGCCATGGGCCCTACAGTCCCCTCAAGGGACTCTGACCTAGGGGCCTGAAGTGCCAGGGTTCACAGACAGGGTTTCCCACCAGCCACATGCACCAGCTCTATTTGGGGGAAGTGTAGTGAGGAGCCCAGAGGTCCCAGGGGAGTGAGGAGGGAGAAGTTGGAAGGGTACAGCCCACTTCCGGATTCTCCCCTCTCCCACCCTTGCCACTGCCTGAAGGGAAATGAGGGCTTTAGTTTCCCTGGGCAGGGAGGGCAGCTTCTCAGGTTGCCAAAGGCCCCACTGGATGGCACCTGTCAGCTGCCCCTCTCGGCAGTCAGAAATGCTGCTGGCTGCACCCAGCGGGAGCAGCGAGGTGGGACGCATGGACACGTTCCTCCTTGCGCTACAATTCCCTGCTCCCTGGAGACTGGGAAAAGGCGGCAGGCAGGGGGACTGGGCGGTGGTTTAAAGGTCGAACTTTCTCTGAAGCTCCTTTCCCCTTGCTCTTGGTCCCTGCCCCCCAAGCAAGCCTGCCCCCTCCACCTCCCAGTGCACCCAATGACCCCCTCCCTTGGGGTGACTCCTGATGAAGCACAACTCCCTGCAGGGCCCCCAGCCCATAGGGGTGGCCATATTTGGGCAGTTCCCAGTCCTGTGGGCTCGGCTATCTGGGAAGCAGATTTTGGGTCTGGATTTCCCTGGGGAGTGGGTCCTGGGCTTGGATCTTTCCCTAGGGGGCCCTCTTATCCCTTCCTCTCTCCTCCTCCTCCCCCATTGCTGTAAATATTTCAACGAAATGGAAAAGAAAAAAAAAAAGACAAAAATAGAAAAGAAAAAAAATCTCATCACTTGAAGCCACCGGGAGCCTGCTGCCCGAGTGGGCAGCCCGGGCTTTCTCCGGAGCAGAGTGGCGCTGCCGGCCTGGCAGCCGGGACTTCTCCATGGACATACGTGCATCCCCAGTCCCTGCCCGGGCGGGCGGGCCGCCAGAGCAGCTTTTTACAATCCAGAGACAGAAAACAAAATCTAGATGCAACAGCGAAACAAAGAACCCATTTCCTTCCTGGCACCCATTTCTGTCCCCTCCTTTCCTGCTCCACCTGCCTGGCATCATCAGCCCTCCTGGGGCGTGTACCTCACTGCCTGCCCCAGGACCAGAGGCCTGTCTCCCCCTCCCCTCCCTACTGGCCCTGGGGAGACCCCCTCACACCCAAAGATGCTTTGCCAAGATGGCTGCGCTGTCCCTTTGAGTTCCTGCTTCTTGTGTATTGTTTTGGGGACTCTAGCCGGGGAAGATGGGGCTGATTTCCCACCTAGAGAAGTTGATGGGGGAAGGAAAATGGAGAGGAACTGGAGTCGTGAAGGGCATGGGTATGGCTGAGGAGGGTGCTAGGAGCGGTACAGTGGTCTTCTGTCTGAGGGAGGGGGAGAGGCAAAGGTGAGATCACCTTCCCTACTCTCCACCCTCCTGCAGGGGAGAGGAAGCCAGGGCTGGGGTCAGGATACCCATGTTCTGGGAGGCTTGACCCCAAATCCCAGGCCTGGAAGCTGCAGGCTTGGGATGTCTCCTGAGCACCTCTTGCAGCCCCCTCCTCTCCAGCATGTCAACTCAGCCTCCCCAGCCCCCTCCCCTCAAGTCTAGGGGTAGCGTAGTCCCGAGGGCACCCCAGCCCAGCCCCTGCATTGCCATTTCCCCAGGGGTGGCCCCTCCACCTCTGCTCTGACCTCTCCCATCTCTTTTGCCCCTCCCTCTTTTCTCACAAGTGCCATGAGTTTTCAAACATCTTCGGGTCTCAGCCTGCTGCTGCCATGAACTTTGTTGGGTTAAGGGGGAGGGACTCTAGGAAGGAACTGGGGGAAAGGGACAGGTAGGTGGCTGGAGGGACCCTTTTTGCTGCTAGAAAGCCCCTCCCTTCTCCTGGGGAGCTGGGGCTGGCTTGTCCCCATCAATTAGGGGAGAAGGGGTCAGACCAAAGATGGTGGTTTGTCCCGTCTAAGGGAACAGGTGTGGGGAAGAGGTGAGGTTGGATTCCATCTCTGGCTTTTTCTGGTAGAAAGGCCTAACCCATTAAACCAGAAGACCATTGGTGAAGTCTAGATGGGGAAGAGAAGTGAGGCCGGGGACAGTTTGTGGCCCTTCCTGGACTGCACTAGGCAGGGAGCTCTGTTGTGTGGAGGGGCAGTCAGATGTCTCTGAAGAGCGGGCAGGAGGCATGGGCAGGTGAGGAGCCAGCCCGGCCCGGGCAGCAGCTCAGTTACAGCCTGCGGCTGCCCCTGACACCAGGAGGAGGGCCTGGAGAGTTTCATGGGGGCTGGGACGCAAAGGGAGGCCCGCTTCCTCCCTGCCCAGCCCTGCTTGTATCTCTCCAGACTTGGACAATCAAAGGGAGAGGGTATATAGCAGGTCCAGTTCCAGCCAGCATCGCCCGGTGGCTGCTAGGCCTCAGAGCTGTGTGGCAGGGCCCCCTGCTGGGGCTGGACACCATTGCAGTCCAGTGCAAAGCCGCCCCCAGAGCCCAGGTGTCCCCCCAACCTAACCAGACCTGGTGCCTTGACGCCCCACCCCAGCTGGGACGGTACAGAGAAGGGTCTTGGTTTCCTCTCCTCCTCTCTTGGGTTCCTGAACTCATTTGCTCCTAAATCTCTTTAATTCTTTTCCTCTGGATTTTAGTTTATTTTGGCTTTCCCTTGCCTTCCTTCTCTGCCTCCACCTCTCTTTCCCCATGTCTCTCTTGCTGTCTCTATGTTCCTCTTCTCTCATCTTCAACTTTCTGTCCATTCGGGCCTCCTCCCGCCTCCCATGCCCCCAGCCCCTCCCTCCTTGGTCTCCTTTTCGATATGCCAAACCAATTTTGGGTCGAGTGCATTTAACGAGAACAAAACAAAAGGCTCATAACAACAAGAACATTTCAGAAAAAAATAAAAAGTTAAAAAAAATTTGTTGAGTCAAAAAGTCAAACAATAAAGAAATTAAGATTTCTTGGAATGACAAGAGTGGTGTGAGTTCTTGAGCGGGGGAGTAAGAAATGGTTGAATAGCGGGGCGCGGTGGTGCGTGCTTGTAGTCCCAGCTACTCAGGAGGCTGAGGCTAGAGGACCGCTCGAGTCCAGGAGTTCTGGGCTATAGTGCGCTATGCCAATTGGGTGTCCGCACTAAGTTCAGCATCAATACATGGTACCTCCCGGGAGCAGGGGCCCACCAGGTTGCCTAAAGAGGGGTAAAACAGCCCAGGTTGGAAACGGAGCAGGTCAAAACTCTCGTGCTGATCAGCAATGGGATCACACCTGTGAATAGCCACTGCACTCCAGCCTGGGTGACATAGTGTGACCCTGTCTTTTTTTTTTTTTCCAGGGGTAAACAGAGGAAGACCCCATCTTTTTTTTTTTTTTTTTTTAAAGAAAGAAAAAAATGTGAATAGCCAGGCAACGTGGCTCAGGCCTTTAATCCCAGCACTTTGGAAGGCCGAGGTGGGTGGATCACTTGAGGCCAAGAGTTTGAGAACAGCCTGATCAACATGGTGAAACCCCATCTTCACTAAAAAGACACAAAATTAGCTGGGCATGGTGGCAAGCACTTGTGTGGTCCTAGCTACTTGGGAGGCTGAGGCAGGAGAATCGCTTGAACCCGGGAGGCAGAGGTTGCAGTAAGCTGAGATCACACCACTGCACTCCAGCCTGGGCTACAAAGTGAGATTCTGTCTCAAAAAAGAAATGGTTGAGTAGATCTGCACTGGGGTGTCCCCATGGGCCCTGGGCTGCACTTGAGCCTTCAGAACCCCTGACCAAGGCCTGGTAATATAGAATCATTAACGTTTATAAGACATTGGTAAGTTCCTGGGCCTGGTGGAGCATTTCATGTGCAGTTTCTCTGAATCCTCACAAAATGCTCCCAGGTAGAGACGGCAATTAGAGCTCCATTTTACAGATGGGGAAACTGAGGCTTACAGCCCTTAGATGTATGCCCAAGTCTTTCTGGCCAGGCCACTGTCTCATGCTGTGTCTCAGAGAAGCCCTTCTTGGCCCAGACATCTGTCCCCAGGCTGTACTAGAGCAGAGGTCAGGAATTTTACACTGTGATGTCTCATTACAATTGCCATTCCTAGACTCCACACACTACTGGTGCGGAGCGCTTTCAAACCTGCCACAGTGAAACCGCATCATGTGTATTTCACATTCTCTGTTCACCAATGAACTGCTCATGCTCAGAGAGAGAGGAATAACTCTGAGCTCCTCTGACTTAGACACCGGCTCTAGGACACCACACTCTTGAGTCTCCACCCATCCCCCCACAGCCACTCCCTCCCAGTCTTCATGACTGGCTCCTTCTCATCTAACCTCCTAATGATGAGAACCCAGGGGCTCAGTCCTTAGACCTTTTCCCTACCTGCTCTCCTTCCCTGGAAGGTCTCATCCCACCTCATGGTTTGAAATGCTACCTATACACTGATGACCCTCAAACATAGATCTCCAGCCTGAACTCCTACCTGAGCGCCAGATATACATATATTCACCCACCTACCCCATAGCTCTCCCTGGTGTCTGGCAGAATCTCAAACTTAACCTGACCTAAACTGAGACCCTGGCCTCCCCTACCCCCATCTCTACCACTGCCACCACTGTAGTTCTTCCCACATGAGGCTTTAGGGCTTCCTCACTTCAACTAAAAGTGAGTCCATCCATCCCTTGACTCAAGCTACACACCTTGGAGGTTCCCTTGAACTCATCTTGTTTGATCCCCCACATCTAATTTGACAGCGAATGCAATGGTGGCTCTACCTTCTAAATATCCAGAATTAATCAGTTCTCACCGGTCTCACCAAGGCCACTGCAACAGTCCCTAAACATTATACCTCCCTGTCCCTCTTCAGGCTTTTCTCAACACAGAAACCACAGTGATCTTCGTAAACACGTACCATCCTCCTTAGCTCAAAACTCTCCAATGTTCTGTCTCACCCAAAGCACAGGCCAAGGTCAACCAGGCCCTCCAACCTCACCCCCAGCTTCCTCCCCATCTTCCCTCCACTCACTGGGCTCAAACAGGCAGGCACCCTCTTGCCTGCCTCAGGGGCTTTGCACTGGTTGTTCTCTCTGCTCTCTCCCCCTTCTCCATATCCACAGAGTTGACTTCTCCTGCAAAGTTTATGAAAATGAAATCCTACTTCCCAGAAGGCCTTCCCAAGTCACTCAAGAACTTCCTAATCTGTTCCTTGCTCTATCGTCACAGTACTACTACTCTCTAGCAATTACGTTTTGCTTGTTTATCATCTGCCTCTTGGCTACAAGGTAAGACCTTGAAAAGCAAGGGTTCTTGGTCTAGGCCTACAGCATCTGGCACATAGGCGATCTGTAAGTATCTGTTAAAGAATGAATGCGCAGGGTGTGGTGGCTCACGCCTGTAATCCCAACACTTTGGGAGGCCACGGTGGGTGGATTACAAGGTCAGGAGATCGAGACCATCCTGGCCAACACATGGTCAAACCCCATCTCTACTAAAATACAAAAAACTAGCTGGGCATGGTGGCCCACGCCTGTAGTTCCCACTGCTCGAGAGGCTGAGGCAGGGGAATCTCTTGGACCTAGGAGGCAGAGGTTGCGGTGAGCCAACATCGCGTCACTGCATTCATGCCACTGCATTCCAGCCTGGCAACAGAACAAGACTCTGTCTCAAAAAAAAAGAATGATGTAAACTGTAAATCTGCCATTCCCTCAGCTGGTTCAGTTTCCACACGTCGCTCACTGTGTGATGCTAAGATTTTAATTCAGTTTGGCCTCAAAACCTAAGATCACTATTTCATCTGGTGCCCAAATGATGAAGAAACAATCTGTTCTCACACTGGAGGATGAAATGAATCTAATAGATTTTCTGAGAGATGCTCTACAGGCAAGCATGGGGACTTTTAAGAGTACACAATTTTAGCCAGACACGGTGGCTCACTCCTGTAATCCCAGTCTTTTGGGAGGCTGAGGTGGGCGGATCACTTGAGGCCAGGAGTTCAAGACCAGCCTGCCCAACATGGCAAAACTCCACTAAAACAAAAATTAGCCGGACATGGTGGCACACGCCTATAATCCCAGTTATTCTAGAGGCTGAGGCAGGAGAATCACTTGAATCCCAGGAGGCAGAGATTGCAGTGAGCCAAGATCACATCACTGCACTCCAGCCTAGCTGACAGCAACACTCCATCTCAAAATAAAAAAAAGTAGATAAGTTTAACTATATGTGATTTGACCTAATGCTCTAATTTGAAATCTAATCCCACATACAACGAGAGTCAAATATGACCAGTCCTTCTGTGTCTTTTACCCTCCCCTTCACTACATACAATCTAAACTGGCTGTGCCTGGCCAGGTGCAGTCGCTCATACCTGTAATCCCAACATTTTGGAGGCCAAGGTGGGCGGATCACTTAAGGTCAGGAGTTCAAGACCAGCCTGACCAACATGGTGAAACCCCTTCCCTATTTAAAAAAAAAAAAAAAAAATTAGCTGGGTGTGGGAGGCAGAGGTTGCAGTGAACCGAGATCGTGCCACTGCACTCCTGCCTTGGCAACAGAGTGAGACTCTGTCTCAAAAATAAACCTGCTGTGCCTGACAACCTCTAACCCTCAGGTAGTTGCTAGTGGCACCACATTCATCTGCATGTGGCCAGGGACAATACATTTATGCTGCGATGTATCATTTCAAAGCTCTTTCCCACGTTTTATCTCATGTAATTATCAGAAGATACGTATTTCTTGTTGTTTTTTTGAGACGGAGTCTCGCTCTGTCACCCAGGCTGGAGTGCAGTGGTGCAATCTTGGCTCACTACAACCTCCACCTCCTCGGTTCAGGCAAGTCTCCTGCCTCAGCCTCCTGAGTAGCTGGGATTACAGGTACCCGCCATCATGTCTGGCTAATTTTTGTATTTTTAGTAGAGATGGGGTTTCACCATGTTGGTCAGGCTGGTCTCAAACTCCTGACCTCGTGATCCGCCCACCTCAGCCTCCCAAAGGGCTGGGATTACAGGCGTAAGCCACTGCGTCTGGCCAAAAAACAAATAAATAAAAATGAATTTCAGGTAGGTTTTTAAAGCTAAATATGAAAAGTAAAATTTCCAGAAGAAAACTCTGTAGGATATCTTATTGATCTCAGGGTAGGATTTCTTAAGCAAGGCGCACACACACACACACACACACACACACACACACACAAACACTACAAGCTATAAATAGATAGATACTTCTGATGACTTTTTTTAAAAATAATTTTTTACTTTCTCTTTTTTCTTTTCGAGATACAGTCTTGCTCTGTTGCCCAGGCTAGAGTGCAGTAGTGCAATCACAGCTTACTACAGCCTCAATCTCCTGGGCTGAAGCAATCCTCCAGCCTCAGCCTCCTCAGCAGCTGGGACTACAGGCATATGTCACCATGCTCAGCTGTCGGGGTCTCACTTTGTTGCCCAGGCTGGTCTTGAACTACTGGGCTCAAGCCATTCTCCCGCTTTGGCCTTCCAAAGTTCTGGGATTACAGGCATGAACCACTGTACCCAGCCTAAAATAATTTCTAAAATCTCTGAACATCAAAACATTATAAAAATTAAAAGATAATGGGCCGGGCGCGGTGGCTCAAGCCTGTAATCCCAGCACTTTGGGAGGCCGAGGCGGGTGGATCACAAGGTCGAGAGATCGAGACCAACCTGGTCAACATGGTGAAACCCCGTCTCCACAAAAAATACAAAAAATTAGCTGGGCATGGTGGTGCGTGCCTGTAATCCCAGCTACTCAGGAGGCTGAGGCAGGAGAATTGCCTGAACCCAGGAGGCGGAGGTTGCGGTGAGCCGAGATCGCGCCATTGCACTCCAGCCTGGGTAACAAGAACAAAACTCCGTCTGAAAAAAAAAAAAAAAAAAAATTAAAAGACAGCCAGGAGCAGTGGCTCATGCCTGTAATCCCAGCACTTTGGGAGGCTGAGGGAGGAGGATCACTTGAGGTCAGGAGTTTGAAATCAGCCTGGCCAACACGGTAAAACCCTGTCTCTACTAAAAATACAAAGATTAGGCCGGGCATGGTGGCTCAAGCCTGTAATCCCAGCACTTTGGGAGGCCGAGGCAGGTGGATCACGAGGTCAAGAGATCGGGACCATCCTGGTCAACATGGTGAAACCCTGTCTCTACCAAAAATACAAAAAATTAGCTAGGCATGGTGGCACGTGCCTGTAATCCCAGCTACTCAGGAGGCTGAGGCAGGAGAATTGCCTGAACCCAGGAGGCGGAGGTTGCGGTGAGCCGAGATCACGCCATTGCACTCAGCCTGGGTAACAAGAGCGAAACTCCGTCTCAAAAAAAAAAAAAAAAATACAAAGATTAGCTAGGCATGGTGGTGGGCACCTGTAATGCCAGCTACTTGGGAGGCTGAGGCAGGAGAATCATTTGAATCCGGGAGGTGGAGAGACTGTACCACTCTAGATTGTTTTTTGAGACAGAGTTCCACTCTTGTCACCCAAACAAATAAAAAGAACAAAAAGAAAGGACAAGCCTCAGATGTGAGAACGCCTGCATTCCATAAGACAAAGACAATCTGGCAGAAGTGGCCAATTCACAGAAGGCAACTGGCCGATAAACATGTGAAAATAGCTCAACCTCACTAGTTAGTATTCAGGGTAATGCAATTCGAACCCACTAATTACCACCCATCAGAAGGACAAACATTTTAAAGTCTGACAATAGCAAGTATCGATAAGGACACTGTGGCCACGCCTGTAATCCCGACACTTTGGGAGGCCAAGGTGGGTGAATCATCTCTGGAGTTTGAGACCAGCCTGGACAACATGGTGAAACCCCATCTCTATTAAAAATACAAAAATTAACCAGATGTGGTGGCGCACACCTGTAATCTCAGCTACTCAGAAGGCTGAGGCAAGAGAATCGCTTGAACTGGGAGGTGGCAGTGAGCCTTGATTATGCCATTGAACTCTAGCCTGGGCAGCAAAAGCAAAACTGTCTCAAAAATAAAAATAAAAGATAAGCACACTGAGCCACAGGAACACTAATGGTGGGAATGAGAACTGGTGACATCATTTTGAAAAACAGATTGGCAGCATCTGGTAAAGGTGAATATTTCCACAAGCCACAGTCCAGCACTTCAACTCCTTAGCATATATCCCAGAGTAACTCCTCTGTGTGCTCAAGGAGACAAAGACACCAACGCATACTGCAGCACTGAAAACACCCTAAATTTCAACCAAGTGAATCGGTAAGTAAACACTGTCCAACAAAACTTTCTGTTCTCATGGAAATGTTCCCTGTCTATGTTCTCTATATACCACAGTGGCCACTAGCCACAGGCTCCTGTGAAATGTGACTAGTGTGTCTGGGGAAATGGGTTTTTCATTTTGTCTACTTTTAATCTAAATAACCACATGTGGCTAGTGGCTACCTTATCAGCACAGCTGTATAGCAGTGAAAATAAGTGAATTTAGAGCTATACATGCTTCCACATAAACCTCAAAAGCATTACATTGGATGAAAAAAGCAAGTTTCGGTCAGGCGTGGTGGCTCACACCTGTAATCCCAGCACTTTGGGCGGCCGAGGCAGGCACAGCAGCTGAGGTCAGGAGTTGGAGACCAGCCCGGCCAACATGGTGAAACCCCGTCTCGACTGAAGTACAAAAACAAGCCGGGCATAGTGGTGCGTGCCTGTAATCTCAGCTACTCAGAAGCCAAGGCATGAGAATTGCTTGAACCTGTGATGTAGAGGTGGCAGTGAGCTGAGATCACGCCACTGCACTCCAGTCTGGGTGACAGAGACTCTGTCTCAAAAAAAAGAAAGAAAAAAGCAAGTTTCAGAAGGCAGGACCTAGTGCCACCCTAGTGCCAGCTCTGTCAGGATACACCCAGTATGGTCCTGTAATCAGGGGTCCCCAAGACCACTCTGAGGTTCAGTGACTCACTAGGGGGATTCGCAGGATTTAGCTCGGAGGTGTAGGCATGGCTGTGATTTATTACAGTGAAGAGACATAAGGCACAGTCAGCAAAGGGAAAAGTGCATGAGCTGAAGTCCAGAGGAAACCAGGACAAGCTTCTCAGAGTCCTCTCCCAGAGGAGTCACACAGGACTCGATCAATTCCTACCTCCAACAACGACAGCACCAGGGATATGCGGTCTACCAGGGAAGCTCATTACTCAGTGACCAGGGTTGTACTAGGGGGTGGTCGTGCACCAAAGTGCTAGACTCCAGAAGGACAGCAGGTGTTCAACATGAACCACATTGTAACCACAGGAACCCTCCTAAAATCGAAGTTCCTAGATATCAGCCAAGGGCCAATCTTGCAAACAGGCCTTTCTAAGAACAGCAGTCTCAGACCTGCTAGGTTAACTCTAAATTGCGCAGACACTATTTATATAAAGGTATAGAACGTGACAAACAATCCTATGTATTGTTTAAAGATCCACGCCTATATGCACAGAAGATTATAAACATCAAATTCAAGACTGCAGTTACATTTGAGGAAAAAGAGAGAGGAATGGGTTTGATGTAGGGGTAGAAGATCCTTCAGTTGCATCTCTATGTTTCAGCTCTTAAGCTGGGTAATGGGTAAAGGGTATTTTGCTATAGCATTTCTTATACTTTTTTGAGCGTGTGAGCACCTGAAATATTACACAAGAAGAAGGAAGATATATCTTCTTATTATTATGTGCTACTAACAGTTTTTATTGTTGTTTGTTTTAAATTTTTAGACAGGGTCTCACTGTCACAGAGGCTGGAGTGCAGTGGTGTGATCTTGGCTTACTGCAACCTCTGCCTACTGGGCTCAAGCGATCCTCCCACCTCAGGATCCTGAGCAGCTAGGACCACAGGCACATGCCACCATGACCAGATAATTTTTTTTGTATGTATACATATTTTTTGAGATGGCATCTTGCTCTGTTGCCTAGGCTGGAATGCAGTGGTGCGGTGGTGCAATGGTGCAATCTCAACTCACTGCAACCTCCACATCCCAGGTTCAAGCTATTCTCCTGCCTCAGCCTCCTGAGTAGCTGGGATTACAAGTGCGCGCCAGCATGCCCAGCCAAGTTTTCTATTTTTAGTAGAGACAGGGTATCACCATATTGGCCAGGCTGGTCTTGAACACCTGACCTCATGATCTGCCCACCTAAGCCTTCCAAAGTGCTGGGATTATAGGCATGAGCCACTCTGCCTGGCCATGTGTATTTTTTTTAGTAGAGATGGGGTTTTGCAATGTTGGCCAGGCTAGTCTGGAAATCCTGACCTCAAGTAACAGGCCACCTTGGCCTCTCAAAATGCTGGGATTACAGGTGTGAGCCACCATGCACACCCAAAAATAAGTACAAATTCTAATGTGTTACTAAAATCATAAAACTGGGTGATGTGATTCAGAAAGGGCTACTTTATTTACTATTTTGAGACGGAGTTTCACTCTTGTTGCCCAGGCTGGAGTACAATGGCACCATCTCAGCTTAATGCAACCTCCACTTCCCAGGTTCAAGCCTCAGCCTCCCAAGTAGCTGGGACTATAGGCGCATGCCACCACACCTGGCTAATTTTTATATTTTTAGTACAGATGGGGTTTTGCCATATTGGCCAGGCTGGTCTCGAACTCCTGCAGCTTCTGCCTCCTGGGTTCACACTCAGGTGGTATGTCCACCTCGGCCTCCCAAAGTGCTGGGGTTATAGGCATGAGCCACTGTACCTGGGCAATAAAGGGCTACTTTAAATAGGGTACTTTGGGAAGGCTTCTTTCAGAGGACATTTGAGCTGAACTACAAGTGTAGAGAATGAGACAGCCATGCAATTATCTGGAGGAAGCACATTCCAGGCAGAGGGAACGGCCAGTGCAAAGCCCTGCCGCAGGAATAAGCTGGTGTGTTGAAAGAAGGGAAATAAAGCCAGCAGGGCTTGAGAGTGGTGACAAGAGGAAGAATGGTAGACGAGGCCCGAGAGGTCAGCTGAGGCCACCACCAAGGGCCTCCTAAGCCATAGGAAAGATCTTAGGTTTCATTCTAAGTGGGATAAGCCTTTGAAGGTTTTAAGCAGAGTAATGACATGATCTGGTTTACAAGTGAAGATCATTCAGCCAGCTGTATAGAGAATGCATCACAGCCAGGGCCACTTTCTTCATTAGCACCATGGAAATAATGCTTGTGGCTCATGAGCTTCTCAGGGGCTAGGAAAAGGTCAGGGACAGGGATAAAGGGAAGAAAAGTTCCACAATGCCAAGAGAAAACTACAAAGTTGAAATGAATAAATGTTTACTTAAGCACCTGGAAAATGTAACATCAGGACAACTGCATTAATCATTAAATTTAGTATTCATAACCAATCGAATTACATTTGGAAATTAGATTTTCTCAAATCACAAATATCCCCAAGTATGCAATGATTGCCAAGAAATCAAGTGAATCATAAATCTGAGTTTCCCTGAAGCCAAATAATTCCAAAAGAATTTTAAAAACTTTCAATTTTTTTAACTTAAAAAAAACTTTTTTTTTAACTTAATGTGAGATGAAGATACCAAAAAACTGGGTTAGGCGCTGTAATCTCAGCACTTAAGGCCAAAACAGGAGGACTGCTTGAGGCCAGGAGTTCAAGACCAGCCTGGGCAACAGCAAGACCCTGTCTCTACAAAACATTTTAAAAGTAAAACAGGCCAGGCACAGTGGCTCACACCTGTAATCCCAGTACTTTGGGAGACCCAGGTGAGCAGATCACCTGAGGTCAAGAGTTTGAGACCAGCCTGGCTAACATGGCAAAATCCATGTTTACTAAAACTACAAAAATTAGTTGGGCAAGGTAGCATGTGCCTGTAGTCCCAGCTACTTGGGAGGCTGAGATGGGAGAATCACTTGAAGCCAGGAGCGGGAGGTTGCAGTGAGCCAAGATCGAAGCACTGCACTCCAGCCTGGGTGACAGAGCAAGACTCCCTCGCAAAAAAAAAAAAGTAAGTTAGTCAGGCATGGTGGCATGCACTGGTAGTTCCAGCTACTCAGGAGGCTGAGGTGGGAGGTTACAATAAGCTGCAATCATGCCACCACTTGCACTCCAGCCTGGGCAACAAAACTCTATTTAAAAAAAAAGAAAAAAAAAAAAAAAAGGGCCAGACATGGTGGCACACGCCTGTGATTCCAGTACTTTGGGAGGCTAAGGGGGCCCATCACCTGAGGGCAGGAGTTTGAGACTAGCCTGACCAACATGGAGAAACCCCATCTCTATTAAAAACACCAAATTAGCCAGGAGTGGTGGCACATGCCTGTAATCCCAGCTACTCGAGAGAGTAGCTTGAGTAGTAGAGGCAGGAGGATTGCTTGAACCTGGGAGGCAGAGGTGGTGGTGAGCCGAAATCGCACCATTGCACTACAGCCTGGGCAATAAGAGCGAAACTCCACCTCAGGAAAAAAAAAAATACCACAGGAACTAGATTCCTTAAAAACAAAAGGAAAAGGAAAACACATACCTAGCATAGTGAGTCCTAGTGAACCCACAGAGGTGTCTGGGGAAGAAATGCAAGTGGCTTGGGTCAGAGCTATTCAGGATTACAGCCTATGAGTGTGAACACTGTCCAGGGCACCCTCAGAAACGCCCCTCTAGGGAGAGGACATCTGAACCAAGACTTGAATAACAAGAAGGCATAAGCCATGCCAAGAGTCCAGGAGAAGACATTCTGGGCAGAAGCTTTGTGCTGGGAGTGGCTTGTTGGATCTTTTTTTTTTTTTTTTTTTTTTTGAGACAAAGCCTCCCTCTGTCGCCCAGCTGGAGTGCGGTGACGCAATCTCGGCTCACTGCAACCTCCGCCTCCCAGGTTCAAGCGATTCTCCAGCCTCAGCCTCCTGAGTAGTTGGGATTAAAGGCACACGCCACCACACCCAGCTAATTTTTTTTTTTTTTTTTTTTTTTTTTTTAAACTCAAGACAGGGTTTCACCATGTTGGCCAGGTTGGTCTCCAACATCTGACTTTGTGATCCACCCGCCTTGCCCACCTTGGCCTCCCAAAGTGCTGAGATTACCGGTGTGAACCTCCATGCCTGGTGGCTTGTTGGATTTTTAACAAGAAGGTTACTTAGGCTGAGTTTAAGTTGGAGCTGGGTGGTTAACAGGAGACAAAGCATAGAGAGTTTGGAAGACAACGTTTTCATCCTGAGAAGTGACCTGATCAAATGTGTTTTGATTATTACTCGACATCTCCGCTGTCCAGTAATACAGTAGCCACTTGACACAGGGGCTCAGGAGCACCCAACGGTGGCTATCAAATCAACACAACTGTTTTTTTTTTTTTTTTTTTTTTTTTTTGAGACAGTCTCACTCTATCACCAGACTGGAATGCAGTGGCATGATCCTGGCTCACTGCAACTTCCATTTTCCGGTTTCAAGCAATTCTCCTGCCTCAGCCTCCCGAGTAGCTGGAACTACAGGCATGCACCACCACCCAAAGCTAATTTTTTTATTTTTAGTAGAGATGGGGTTTCACCATGTTGGCCAGGATGGCCTCAATCTCCTGACCTTGTGATCCACCTGCCTCGGCCTCCCTAAGTGCTGGGATTACAGATGTGAGCCACTGCATCCGGCCCCCTGAACTTTCTTTTTTTTAATTTAATTTTAATTTTTAGAGACAAGGTCAAAAAAAAAGAAAAAAAAAATAATAGAGACAGGGTCTCTGACACACAGGCTGGAGTGCAGTGGCTAAACATCCTGGGTTCAAGTGATCCTCCTGCCTCAGTTTCACGGGTAGCAGAGTACAAGTGTGCACTAACACACCTGGCTTATTCTTTTATGTTGCCCATGCTGATCTTGAACTCCTGGCCTCAAGAAATCCTCCATGCCCAGACTCTTAAATTTAATTTTTAAACAAAGTAAAATTTAAATTAAAAAAAAAAAAAAGATATGGCTGGGCACAGTGGCTCACGCCTGTAATCCCAGCACTCTGGAAGGCCAAGGTGGGTGGATCACTTGAGGTCAGGAGTTCAAGACCAGCCTGGCCAACATGGTGAAACCTTGTCTCTACTAAGAATACACACACACACAAATTAGCTGGTTGTGGTGGTGGACGCCTGTAATCCCAGCTACTCAGGAGACAGGCAGGAGAATCGCTTCAACCCGGTAGGTGGAGGTTGCAGTGCATCGAGATTGCACCACTGCACTTCAGCCTGGGTGAGTGAGCGAGACACTGTCTCAAAAAAAAAAAAAAAAAAAAAAAAAAAAAAAAAAAAAATTGAGCTCGTGGAAGACTCCGAAGTATGTTGAGAATAGTAGGAATGTGTAAATCTACATTTTCAACTGCTAACCTTATGAAACCTAAGAAACCAGATCAACTATTTTCGAAGGAAATGTATTCACATGCCCGACGACAGATGTGCGGCTGAGTGTACAACACACGAGGAATCTGAATGTCTTTTCACTAGGTAAAAGAATGCAACATCCTGTGTGTTACTGGCTCAGAGCGGTGGCTCACGCCTGTAATTCCTGCACTTTGGGAGCCTGAGGCGGGCGGATCACTTGAGGTCAGGGGTTCGAGACCAGTCTGACCAACATGAAGAAACTCCGTCTCTACTAAAAAACAAAAATTAACCAGGCATCCCAACTACTCCGGGGTGGCTGAGGCAGGAGAGTCGCCTGAACCCCGGAGGTGGGGGTTGCAGCGAGCTAAGATCGAGCCACTGCACTCCAGCCTGGGCCACACCGCGATACTCCGTTTTTTGTTGTTATTGTTGTTGTTGTTTTTAAAGTGGCTTCCAAAAAATGTAAAATTAGGGGCGCGGCAGGCATTATTTTTCCACTGGGCAGCGCTGATTTCCCGTGGGGCAGAGACTCCGCGACCTGGAGTCTCCCAAGCCGGGGGCGACGGCGCAGGCGGGATGCGGCGGAGACAAGTTTCTGGATGTATTATGTGGTCACGAGTCATGAGAGGGAATTTCCACGGCGCCGTTCAAGGGGAAGGGAGACGCTGCCTCGAGCGCTGAGTAGCAGAGCACCGACTCGAACCCTGGTCTGTCCCCTAACTGGAACTCCCATGTTCAGTACCGTCCGCTTGAAACCTCCCAAGAGCCCACCAGGGGGCGACATAGGGATTCCAACCCCTCGGGGGCAAGAGCGGGATCCAAACTCGGCCGGACTCCCGAGGTCCGAGCGCGCCGCGTGACCGCCACTCCGAACGTTCACAACGTTCACAACGGACACATCTGCACCGCGAGGTCAGGAGCCAGCCACTCAGAAAAGCTCCGGCCAACGCTCACCTGTTGACAGACGCTGAGGCCGCAAACGCTCCTCCTCTCTCTTCACACTCCCCAGCATCGCGGTGACGTCCGACTTCCGCTTCTCTCCAGCGAATCGCCAGCTGAGTCTCCTTAGGCTCCCACTTTTATTACCAATCCAGCCAATCAACTCTCAAAAAACCCACTTTATCTCCGCCCCACTCCCTCCTGCCAATCACTGAGGGTGCGAGCACCGCCCTTCCCGCCTTCTTCAGCGAGCGCCGCGCGCCACCGCTCGGCGGTTGGCGGCGCTGCGCGCTACGGGATACATATCCCGGAATAGCGAGGCGAGGGGCGGGCCACGCCGGTGCGGGAACCCTCAGGATTGGCCAGCAGGAGGCCGGCGCTCTGACTCCGTCCACTCCTGCCGTTGACCTCCTAGTCGGAGACGCTGGGGATTGGTTCCCAGAGGACACGCCAAGAAGCCTGGAGGTGGTTCCGCCCGCCTCACGCTCTGCGGAGAGGGAGCTCCGCTCATTGGTCCGAGGAGTCTGGGCGCGCGCCCACTGGCGCTCCAGGATTGGCTAAGAGGGTGCGCGCGCCGCCAGGGAGCGTTGGCGGTGATTGGCCAGAGGGCGGAGGCCGGCTATTTGAAGGCGGCGCGCGTACGAGGTGCGCACTTCTGTCCGAAGAAGAGACTGGAGTGGATTTTGTCAACCCTACCCCGCTGATCCCGCTACCGGACCCAGACGCGGCCTCAGCCACAGCCCCTGGCCCTGCCCCTGCCCCTGTCCCTGCTGCGGCGCGGTGAGGCGAGGCGATGGCCAAGGTGTCGGTGTTGAACGTGGCGGTACTGGAGAACCCGAGCCCTTTCCACAGCCCCTTCCGGTTCGAGATCAGCTTCGAGTGCAGTGAAGCCCTGGCGGACGGTGAGGCTGGGCTTGTGCGGGTAATCCCCACCCCCGGGCCGACCCCGGCCTCCCCGCGGAAAACTGCTCCCATGGCCAACTTGATCTCTCCTATGAAACCCCTCGTCCTCCCTCTCCGCCAACCCCGATCTCCCCCAGCCCGCCGGTCAACCCGATGTCCGGGTGGAGACCACCCCCCCCCCCAGCCACCAGCCAACTCGGACCTCCCCGGGACTGCCTCCCCGACTGCCCACCTTGACCTTCCGGGTGGAGGCTTCCCGCTAGCCAACTTGGACATCCCAGGGATCTCCTTCACCACTGCCCGCCGCGACCTCCCCATAGGGATTAACGTCCCCCGCCCAAGCCCCATTTCCAGCGTGGGGAGCCTCATCCATCTTTTTTCTTTGGAGCTCTTCCGAGGTACCCATTTTCATGGACAGACCTTCTCGGCCTCCATTTCTTAACCCACGGAGATCTTCAGCCACCGTAGCTTCCCTGTGGCAAGACCCCTGTTTCGGCCACCCACCCATTTTTGCCCACTTAGACTCTTTCCTGTAGTGAGATATTCCCATCTCCCTTTTTCCCTCTGGAGACCCCACTCTGCAGCCCCTTCCCCTTTTCCCCGGGGGGAAATCCCAGCCATTTTCTATTTTCCCTTTGGAGACCTCTCCCGCAACTCCCTTCTCCCCCCACCGTGAAGACCCTCCCCTCCAGTAAACTTTTTTCCATATGAAAACCCGTCAACCCCTTGTCAAGACCACTCTCTCCCCCATCTTCCCATCTGTCTCCCAGCTATCCCCTCCCCAACCTGCCGATATTTCAACAACCCCACCCTCACCAATTGCTGCTGGTTTTCTACCCCAATGCACATACCCTGGAACCTGATTTCCCTCCTTCATTGGGGCCCAATCTCCTTATCCTTGAGCTCCCCCTGGGAAGGATGCTACGGTTTGCAGTAACTTGGTCTCACCAGCTCCCCTTCCCCACCCTCTTCTGTAGGCTTGGATAAACACACTGAGATCCGAGGGGTGGCACAGTCAGGCAGGCATTAGCTAGTTCGCCAGGTTTGCCCGCCCATTTCCAGCTGACTGACTGTAGCAATTCTTCGCTTTTTCTTTTCTTTTTTCTTTTCTTTTTTGAGAGAGTCTTGCTCTGTTGCCCAGGCTGGAGTGCAGTGGCACAATCTTGGCTCACTGCAACCTCAGCCTCCCGAGTAGCTGGGATTACAGGCGCCTGCCACTACGCCCGGCTAATTTTAGTATTTAGTAGAGGTGGGGTTTCACCACGTTAGCCAGGCTGGCTGCCAACTATCGACTGTAAGTGATCCACCTACCTCGTCCTCCCAAAATGCAGGGATTATAGGCACAGGCCACCACACCTGGCCAATTTTAGTATTTTTAGTAGAGGCAGGCTTTCACCATGTGGCCCAGGCTGGTCTCAAACTCCTGACCTTGTGATCCACCTGCCTCAGCCTCCCAGAGTGCTGGGATTACGGGCATGAGGCACTGCGCCTAGTTTTCTTCTTCTTTCTTCTTTCTTCTTCTTCCTTTCTTCTTCTTTTACATAGCTGGATAATCAGTGCCAAGCTTCCATCGCTTTTCATGGTCTGACCTAGTCTGGGGGTGGGTGGACTGGGCTGAGCTCTGACGGGCTCCAGCTTCAAACAGTCGGCTGGAGCTTGGAGGTCACAGATTCCTATGCATCTTTTCCATGGTGCTTCCGCAGAGGTACTTATTAATCTGTATGACTTAAAGGTGGACATGGTTCTCATCTCACAGATGAGAAGACAGGAGGCACAAAGCGCAAAAGACCTTTCAAGTCAAGGCTTGTACAAATCCAAAATCTAAGGTCACCCAGGGAGCCTTGGCACCACTAAAAGGCAAGTCCTGCTTTCAGGAAGAAGTACTCCATTAGGCCATTTTTCTACTTGGTGGGTAAAAGAGAAAAGGCAGCAGCAGCCAAGGAGGTGGCGATGCAGTGGCCTGTGAAGCCCGGGTGTGCTAACTAGTGCCTCTCAGGGTCAGGTGGGTGGTTTCCCCTCAAAGCTGATGGCGTGTATTAGCTTGGGGCTGACACAGTGAGATGCGGATGTGCTCCGGGTAGGCCAGTAGGTCTATCTCTTCCTGGTCTCTCTCAATCCTTTTTTAAATTAAGGAGTCTACTTGTGGCTAACTATAGAATAAGCCAAGTTAAATCCTTTCTGGAACAGGGCAGCGGGTAAATAAATAAATAAAGTGTAGAATGTCGCTGTGGAATAAGATTTAATTTAAAAGCCAGGAGGAGATGGAAGGAGGTAATAGGCTGAGGGATTCCCAGCTTCCAGACGGCAGATCGGGTTTCAATCAGCCTGTTTGTGTTCCTTGCATTTACAAATGGTGACGCGGTCATTATCCGGTACTTCTACTAGGAAGCCCCTGCCCTGTGACTTTACTAACTTATTTATAGAATTGGAGTCGGAAAGGCTAAAGTCAACCTGCTGGTAATTTTTTTTTTTTTTTTAGACAGAGTGTTGCTCTGTTGCCCAGGCTGAAGTGCAGTGGCATGATCTTGGCTCACCGCAACCTCTGCCTCCTGGGTTCAAGCAATTCTCCTGTCTCAGCCTCCTGAGTAGCTGGGATTACAGGCATGCACCACCACGGCTGGCTAATTTAGTAGAGATGAGATTTCACCATTTTAGTCAGGCTAGTCTCGAACTCCTGATCCACATGCCTCAGTCTCCAAAAGTGCTGGGATTACAGGCATGAGCCACCGCACCTGGCCCTGCTGGTCATTTTTTAATAGAAATGGAATGACTTCTCGAGGATCACACAGCCAGTTTATAGAAGTATTGTCACTAAGTTCTGAATCTAAGTTCTTTATCTTTGTTCCAATCCAGGGAAAGAAAAGAAGGATTCCCTATTTCAGGGGTGGAACATGGATAGGAATGACCACAGAATTTATTGCCAAATCAGGACACTCAAAACTCAGTAAAGCGGTGTGCTATTATTATTATTATTATTATTTTTGAGGTGGGGTCTAACTCTGTCACCCAGGCTAGAGTGCAGTGGCACGATCTCAGCTCACTGCAATCTCTACCGCCCAAGTTTAAGTGATTCCGTAGCCTCAGCCTCCCAGGTAGCTGGGACTACCAGCATGAGCCACCACGCCTGGCTAATTTTTGTATTTTTAGTAGAAACAAGGTTTCACCACGTTGGCCAGGCTGGTCTCAAACTCCTGACCTCAAGTGATCTGCCCGCCTCAGCCTCCCAAAGTGCTGGGACTACACTTTGAATCCCAAGCGCCCGGCCAGGGAATGCTATTGTTAATTGCACCTGGATGATAAATCTTTTCCTTCAGGATACTCAAGTGAGAAATCCTGGCTCTTCCAGTCCTAGGACTGTCTGTGACTGCTCTGCCAGCTTGCTTTCTGCCTCTTTCTGGCCTCCTCTCCATGAAATGAGAGAATCTGCCTCAATCTCAGCAGTGTCAACTGAAAATCTGACAAAACCCCTAATCCAGCTATGTGAGGTGGCTCATGCCTGTAATCCCAGCAATTTGGGATGCTAAGGAAGGAGGATTGCTTGAGCCCAGGAGTTTTAGGCCAGTCTGGGTAACAGTAAAACCTTGTCTCTACAGAAACATCAGAAAATTAGCCAGGCTTGGTGGCATATGCCTGTGGTCCCAGCTACTCAGGAGGCTGAAGTGAGAAGATTTCATGAGTCCAGCAGGTGAAGGCTGCAGTGAGCCAAGATTGCACCACTGCACTCCAGCCTGGACAAGAGAGCAAGAACCCATCTCAAAAAAAAAAAAAAAAAAAAAGAAAAGAAAAGAAAACCATGACCCTAACCTCTAAGCCCCAGTCGGGTGACCCCTGTTTCTCAAGGGCTGCAAGCCCCCTTTGCACTTTTATCTTCAACATCTGGAAATAGATGCTTCCAAGTCATAGAACCCAGATGTTCTGACCCAGAACTAACGCAGTGGTTATGGTAGCAGGGCTCATCTGTGGTTATCAACAAAGGCAAAAAAAAAAAAAAAAAAAAATTGGGGTGGGCAGCAACCTGGGTGATAGAGGTTGCAGTGAGCCGAGATTGTACCATGCACTCCAGCCTGGGTGACAGAGCAAGATTCTGTCAAAAAAAAAAAAAAGATGATTCTAATTGGCAGGCCTTTATTTTGATCATCTTCTACCTTCCATAGGCGGTCCTGTTACCCTCTATAACTCTTTTTTTTTTTTTTTTTTTTTTTTTGGAGACAGAGTCTCACTCTGTCACCCGGGCTGGAATGCAGTGGTGTGATCTCAGCTCACTGCAACCTCCACCTGCTGGGTTTAAGCAATTCTCCTGCCCCAGCTGCCCAAGTACCTGGGACTACAGATGCACGCTGCCATGACCAGCTAATATTTTGTATTTTTGTAGAGATAGGGTTTCATCGTGTTCCCCAGGCTGGTCTCGAACTCCTGAGCTCAGGCAGTCCATCTGCCTGCCTCAGCCTCCCAATGTGCTAGGATTATAGCCATGAGCATATAATACATAAAAAGCTGTAACACTTCCTTCTTTATTTCTTTTTCTCTGTCTCTTTCTTTTATTTATTTTTTTGGGACAGAGTCTTACTCTGTTGCCCAGGCTGGTGTGCAGTGGCATGATCTCTGCTCACTGCAATCTCTGCCATGTCCTGGGTTCAAGAACGTCTTATGCCTCAGCCTCCTGAGTAGTTGCAATTACAGGTGCACACCCAGCTAATTTTTTGTATTTCTAGTAGAGCTGGGTTTCACCATGTTGCTCAGGTTGGTCTTGAACTCCTGAACTCAGGCAGTCTGCCTGCCTCAGCCTCCCAAAGTGCTTGGATTACAGGCAAGAGTCACCACACGCAACCAGCTTCTGTAATTCTTGAGTCGGTATTTCTCTACAGCCCTCAGTTAATTCTCCAGTTTCTTTCTGACTGTGGTTGAAAGAGCCAGTTTAGCCTGTGTGCCTAACAGTCAACACAGTACATTTTTTCTTTTTCTTTTTTTCCCTTTGAGATAGGGTTTCTGTCGCCCACGCTGGAGTGCAGTGGCTCGATCATGATTAACTGCGGCCTTGAACTCCTAGGCTCAAGCGATCCTTCAACCTCAGCCTCCCAAATACGTGGGACCACAGACGTGCACTACCACACCCAGCTAATTATGTTGATTTTTTTTTTTTCTTTTTTTTTTCTGAGACAGGGTCTTGCTCTGTTGCCAGGCTGGAGTGCGGTGGTGCGATCTTGGCTCACTGCAACCTCTGCCTCCCGGGTTCAAGCAGTTCTCCTGCCTCAGCCTCCCTAGAAGCTGGGACTACAGGTGCACGCCACCATGCCCGGCTAATTTTTGTATTTTTAGTAAAGATGGGATTTTCACCATATTGGTCAGGCTGGTTTTGATCTCTTCACCTTGTGATCTGCCCTCTTTGGTAATGGGATTACGGGTATGAGCCACCGCTCCCAGCCAACTTTGTTGAGTTTTAGTAGAGTTGAAGTCTCTCACCATATTGCACGGGCCTATTTCTTTCAGTCAGTTTCCACATGCTCTTTGTTTAGGTTTTGCCAATTAGTATTGGCATACTAAATACTAAATATTCAGCTGGACAACATCAGGTGCTCATGGGTACACTTTAGACTTTTTAGTTTGCTCTCCCAGCATATGAATTAAACGTACCCATATGGGACGCTACTGGCTATGAGAGGAAAGGGCTAGAGGAAATATACCAAACCGACACAACTGCTTTGGAAAGGAAAGAGCCGGGCTGGCTTGTTTTTCTGTCTTCCCCTAACTTGATTCTAGTTGTGTCACTGCTTGTAACAAAAATAAATCAACAGGCTGGGCATGGTGGCTCAGACAAATCCCATCATTTTGGGAGGCCAAGGCAGGAGGATTGCTTGAGACCAGGCTGGGCAACGAAGCAAGACCCCATCTCTAAAATATATATATAAAAATTAGCTGGGCGCAGTGGCTCACACCTGTAATCCCAACACTTTGGGAGGCTGAGGCGGGCAGATCACAAGGTCAGGGGTTCGCAACCAGCCTGACCAACATGGTGAAACCCCATCTCTACTTAAAAATACAAAAATTATACTGATATTCAGAGACCAGATCACTAAAAAAAAGAGAACAGAAAAAAAAAAAAATACAAAAGTTAGCCTGGCATGGTGGTACAAACCTATAATCCCAGCTACTTGGGAGGCTGATGCAGGAGAATTGCTTGAACCCAGGAGGCGGATGTTGCAGTAGCCGAGAGTGTGCCAATGCACTCCAGCCTGGGCGACAGCAAGACTCTGTCTCAAAAATAAATACATAAATAAAGTAAAAATTACCTAGGCATGTGGCACAAGCCTGTGGTCCCAGCTACTTGGGAGGTTAAGGTAGGAGAATCGCTTAAACACAGGAGTTTGTGGCTGTAGTGGGCTGTGATTATGCCACTGCACTCCGGCCTGTGTGACAGACCAAGACCCCATCTCTAGGGGGATAAAAGTTAATTTCCTCCCTGCAAATAATGAGAGGCTAAGGCTGGGCCTGGTGGCTCACGCCTGTAATCCCAGCACTTTGGGAGGCCAAGGCAGGTGGATCACAAACAAGGTCAGGAGTTCGAGACCATCCTGATCAATATGATGAAACTCCTTCTGTACTACAATTAAAATACTTGGGAAGCTGAGACAGAAGAATAGCTTGAACCAAGGAGGCAGAGGTTTCAGCGAGCCGAGATCACACCACAACACTACAGCCTGGGTGACAGAGCAAGACTCCATCTCAAAATAATAATAATAAGAGGCTAGTATGACCAAACCCCACTGAGTTCAGTGGTCGCCTGTATCCTACAGACCTGCTATAGGGTTCCTGAGTGAAACCACAAAGGGACAGGCAGCTAAAGCATCAGAGAAGGGCTTGGGGCTCAGGTAACAAATCTCTACAGTCATGAGCCGGCAGCAGTATACTTCCAAAGTTGGATGCACTTGTGGGACAGTGGACCAAGGAACAGGGCAGCTTCTGAGAGAGTTTGCTTCCTGTGAAAATCACAGCTTGTGAAACTTCCCCCAGCTGCTAGAGCTGAAGGGTTGTGTAATTTCTAAAGAGCTGAAAATAAGCTTCAAGCCTCTTGCCAAGCCTCCTTGTACTAACATGACCTTGCCCCTGATACACTTGGACCTCCTGCAAGAGGCCGTGGTCACTGGGAATTTCCTGTGATTGACGGGCCGGGCCTCTGTAAGCACTTTGCTTTCATCTCCATGGAGCATATTCAAGCGATGGGGCTCCCCATCCGGATGGCGTGCAAGAGTTAAGGTTTGAGGCTGGGCGCAGTAGCTCACGCCTGTAATCCCAGCACTTTGGGAGGCCAAGGCAGGTGAATCACCTGAGGTCAGGAGTTCAAGACCAGCCTGGCCAACATAGTGAAACTCCATCTCTACTAAAAATACAAAAGTTTAGCCAACTGTGGTGGCAGATGCCTGTAATTCCAGCTTCTCAGGAGGCTGAGACAGGAGAATTGCTTGAACCCAGGAGGCAGAGGTTGCAGTGAGCCAAGATCCCACCACTGCACTCCAGCCTGGGCAACAAGAGTGAAGCCTCCATCTCAAAAAAAAGCAGGGGAGGGTTTGGAGGAACACCCCGGATGCTGCATTTGCTGACTGAGTTGCCCAAATGTCTCTAAGTAGGCATGACTTGGTGCCAGATCTGGAAGACCAGGGTGGCTGGCTCCCTGAGCAGCCTTACCTTCCCCCTCCTGCCTGCTGGCTCTCCTGCCGGATTGGAATCTGCCGCCCTGTCCCAGTTGTCGAGGGATCCACTCCGTTGAGTGGCACCGGTCCCTGTGTGTGAAAGAGGATGCTGCTTCCTATCCCAGCACCCAGTGGGCAGAGCCCTGAAATGGCCCAACTCCCTGCCATTCCCTTCGCGGCATGGCTGTGTCACGTGGCTCTTAATTCAACCTCTGCCATACAGTTCACGCTCAGGCCGTGAGAGGCCCAGGTTTCCCCAGAGGTACAGTCAAGGTCACTTGTCATAGCTAGGCCTACAAAACAGAATTCCCTAATGGAAGTAGAGCTTCATGCCCATCTCTGCATTCAGGACTGCAGTGCCTGACATTAATGCCTCACAGATGGAATAAGAATCTGTCTAAAATTACCACGAGGCGGGTACAGCAGCCCACACCTGTAATCCCAACACGGTGAGAGGCTGAGGCAGGAGGATCACTCAAGCCCAGCAGGTTGAGGCTACAGTGAGCCATGATCATGCCACTGAACTCCAGCCTGGGCAACAGAGGGAGACTGTCTCAAAAAATAAATAAAAATAAAATTAATAAAAGACCTGGCCAGCTGCAGTGGCTGACACCTGTAATCCCACTACTTTGGAAGGCTGAGGCAGGCAGATCACTTGAGGTGAGGAGTTGGATACCCGCCTGGCTAACATGGCAAAACCCCATCTCTACTAAAAATACAAAAAAGGCTGGGTGTGGTGGCTCACACCTTAATCTCACCACTTTGAGAGGCTGAGGTAGGCAGATCACTTGAAGTCAGGAGTTGGATACCAGCTTGGCTAACATGGCAAAACCCCATCTCTACTAAAAATACAAAAAAAAAAAAAAAAAAGGCCAGATGCGGTGGCTCATACCTGTAATCCCAGCACTTTGTAAGGCGGAGGTGGGTGGATCACCTGAGGTCAGGAGTTCAAAACCAGCCTGACCAACATGGTAAAACCCCGTCTCTACTAAAAATTTAAAAATCTACCAGGCATAGTGGTGGGCTCCTGTAATTCCAGCTACTCAGGAGGCTGAGATAGGAGAATTACTTGAACCTGGGAGGCAGAGATTGCAGTGAGCCAAGATCACGCCATTGCACTCCAGCCTGGGTGACAAGAGTGAAACTCTGTCTCAAAAAAAAATTAGCCAGGTATGGCAGTGGGCGCCAGTATTCCCAGCCACTCCGGAGGCTGAGGTATGAGAATCACTTGGATCTGGGAGGTGGAGGTTGCAGTGAGCTGAGATCACATCACTGTACTCCAGCCTGGGTGACAGAACGAGACTCCATCTCAAAAAAAATTATATAAGACCCTTTCACTGCCTTATTTTGCTGTCAAGCTATTTCAACTCGTTAACTCTCCTATGTCCTTGCAGACCTGGAGTGGAAGATCATTTATGTTGGCTCAGCTGAGAGTGAGGAGTTTGATCAGATCCTAGACTCGGTGCTGGTGGGCCCTGTGCCAGCAGGGAGACACATGTTTGTCTTTCAGGTAAGAAAGATGAGGCCTTAGGCCTCAGCCCTTGACTTCTAGAGACATCCTCTTTTACCTGAAATCCCATAGAGTGCTAGGAATCAAAAGTTCAAGTTCAGCTGTGTGCAGGGCCTCACACTTAGAGACCCAGCTACTCCAGAGATCAAGGTGAGAGGACTGCTTGAGCCCAGGAGTCTAAGGCTGCAGTGAACTATGATTGAGCCACTGTACTCCAGCCAAGGCAACACAGTGAGACCCTGTCTCTTAAAAAAAAGAACAAAACAAGTATTAAAAAAATAAATAGGGCTGGGCATGGTGGCTCACGCCTGTAATCCCAGCACTTTGGGAGACTTAGGTGGGTGGATCACAAGGTCAGGAGTTCAAGACCAGCCTGACCAACATGGTGACAACCCATCCCTACTAAAAATACAAAAATTAGCTGGGCATGGTGGCATTTGCCTGTAATCCCAGCTACTCAGGAGGCTGAGATGGGAAAATCGCTTGAACCCAGGAGGTGAAGGTTGCAGTGAGCTGAGATCACGCCATTGCATTCCAGCCTGGGGAACAGGGCGAGACTCTGTCTCAAAAAAAAAAAAAAAAGAAGAGAAAAAAAAATTTTTTTTTCTTTTTTTTTTTAATAAATAGAGGCTGGGTGCAGTGACTCACACCTATAATCCCAGCACTTTGGGAGGCCAGGGTGGGAGGATTGCTTGAGGCCAGGGGTTTGAGACCAGCCTGGGCAATATAGTGAGACCCCCATCTCTACAAAAAATTTTATTTTATTTTATTTTATTTTATTTTATTTTATTTTATTTTTTCCCCCCAAAACAACTTGACTTTATTTAGCTCATTGTTTGTTTAAAATTAGAATATCTGGCATTAAAAACAATGGGCTTAAATTCTTAAGGCAACAAACAAACAGGAAATCCAGTTCTTTATATGCATTCTCCTAACTTTTAATTGGTGGCAACTGATTTTAACCATTTTTTGAATAGGCAAACACCAAAATGTCAGAACGTTTAAAGTACAATGAAAAGGATACCTGTCATTCCAGATATCCACCATTCTCAAATTTCTGTTTATCCTTCCAGAGAACTGTAATGTCTTTTTCACATAGATTATAGCATAACACATACATTTTTCTGCATTTGGCTTTCATATCTTCGCAATATTTCCACACCAATTCATAAAGAACTCTTAACCCATTTTTACAACATTATAGTATTCCATCACATGGCTGGGCTATAAAGGAATATATCCCAGATCGATAAACACTTGAGTTCTTTTTTTTTTTTTTCTGGAGACGGAGTTTCGCTCTTGTTACCCAGGCTGGAGTGCAATGGCGCGACCTCGGCTCACCGCAACCTCCGCCTCCTGGGTTCACGCAATTCTCCTGCCTCAGCCTCCTGAGTAGCTGGGATTACAGGCACGTGCCACCATGCCCAGCTAATCTACAAAAAATTTTAAAACCGGCAGAGCACGGTGGTGTACGCCCTGTAGTCTCAGCTACTCAGGAGGCTGAGGTAGGAGGATCACTTGAGCCTGGGAGGTAGAAGCTGCAATGAACCAAGACCACACCACGGCACTCCAGCCTGGGCAACAGAGTGAGACAGTCTCAATCAATAAATAAAAAAAATTTTTTTACGTTCAGGTTTAAATCCTAGTTCTGTCAGGAACTATTTGACCTCTCAGGCTTTCAGGCCCTTTCTTCCCCCACCTCTGTGTCACAGCTGCCACTGATTGACAGTCAATTCTCATTATTCACAAGAGCTGTGTTCTATAAAGTTACCACAAACACTGAATTAATGAATACTGAACCATTGCCCCAGGGGAAATACAGGGGTAGATTCTTGGAAGTCGAGTTTTGTCAGCCAGTCAATACATAAACTTGTATGTGTGTTTATGTATTGACTGGCTGTTGAAAAGACACCAGGCTGGGCACGGTGGCTCACGCCTCTAATCCCAGCACTTTTAGAGGCCAAGGTGGATGGATCACCTGAGGTGCGGAATTGAAGACCAGCCTGACCAACATGGTGAAACCCTGTCTCTACTAAAAATACAAAAATTAGCCAGGCATGGTGGTGCACAACTGTAATCCCAGCTACTCAGGAGGCAAATCCTCCAGATGGGGGAGAATCGCTGGAATCCGGGCGGCAGAGATTGCAGTTAGCCGAGATTGCACCACTACACTCCAGCCTGAGTGACACGTCAAGTAATATATACTGTGGTTCATTTATGTTCAGCTCACAGCCCACAGCACTCTCACTCGCTCCCGAAGCCTGCTCTAACACGCATTTTTCCCTAAGGCCTTTCCTGCACCCTGTGCTGCACTTCAGCACTACAGTTGGGTGCTGTCACAGATGGCAAACTCACCAAGAAAAAGCACAATGGGAAAAAATTAGCACTAAGTAGACTGAAGAAGGGACACTCGTTCACAATAAGAGCTGAGACTGGAAGGCAGGGTGTTGCCTTGTTTGACCTCAGGTGGGAACAGGTAGGGTGGGTAACTCCACAGTTTTTCCCTGCTCTGTGCATGTCTGCAAATGACATGAAAGCACTGCAAGTCTTCATCTTGGGGTTACAAATGAATGTGGCAAGTAGGTGAATTATGAGGACCCGTGAATAATGAGGACAGACTGTAACTCCTAAATGGCTCTCATGCAGCACCCCTAGGTTGCCAAATGTATATTCTGGCCAGATGTGGTGGCCTCCAGCACTTTGGGAAGCAGAGGCAGGAGGATTGCATAAGGCCAGGAGTCCCAGGGCCACTTAGTGAGACAGCCCCATCTCTACAAAAAATAAAAAAATCAGCTAGGTGTGGTGGCACACATCTGTGGTCCCAGCTACTTGGGAGGCTGAAGCTGGAGGCTTGCTTGAGTGAGAGTTTGAGGCTACAGTGAGCTATGAGTGTACCTCTGCACTGCATTCTGGGTGACAGAATGAGACCCCTCTCTATAAAAAATTAAAAAATTAGCTGTAGTGATGCAGGCCTGTAGTACCAGCTACTAGGGAGATTGAAGCAGAAGACTCACTTGAGACTGGCTGGGGCAGTGGCTTATGCCTGTAATTCTAACACTTTGGGGAGGCTGGGGCGGGCGGATCACTTGGGGTCAAGAGTTCAAGACTGGCCTGGCCAATATGGTAAAACCCTGTCTCTACTAAAAAATACAAAAATTAGCTGGGTGTGGTGGTACACATCTGTAATCCCAGCTACTTGGGAGACTAAGGCACAAGAATCGCTTGAATGGGAGGCAGAGGTTGCAGTGAGCTGAGATTGTGCCACTGCAATCCGGCCTGGGCGATGGAGTGAGACCATCTCAGAAAAAAAAAAAAGGCTCGCTTGAGCCCAGGAGTTTACAGTAGTGACCTGTGATTGCGCCAGTGTACTCCAGTCTGGATGACAGAGTAAGACCTGATCTCTTAAGAAAATATAAAGCAGAAATGGAGATTCTGAGCTCTCCAGGTGATTCTCTGGGAGCTTCTGCTCTGATTCACTCCCTTACCTCCATCACTGCTGTTAATGCCCTAATACAAGCTACCACATCGCATCTAAGCCCCTCAGCCACCACTATCAAATCCACCGACAGGCTCTATCTACTCAACTATCAAGACCAGCCTCCTGGGTGTGCAACCCAGGCAGCCACACAGGACCCCATACTTGGTGCGATTCTCTGCTGTCACCGTCTGACGCCTAACAGCTTTTCCAGAGGGGCCTGGTGTTTTCATTTTGCACTGGTTTTATTTTGCACCAATTACATGGCTGGTCTTGTTTGCAGCAGCACACCCTGAATCTCCTTCACTGCCTGGTCTAGGCCAAGGCCACTGCCTCTCCAGGATGACTGGCGTCAGCCTTCTGCTTCTGCTACAGCCTCCTCCGCACATTGCCAGAGTCTTCTTTTCAGACCACAAGAATGATGTGGCACTTAACCTCCTGCTAACTCTCTTGCCCTTTCCCAATCCCTTATCTGGCTCCTGAGTGGCCTGATATCCACCTGCCCCACCTGTTCAGCTTCATGCCATTGTCCCCTGGCTGACCACACTCCTCCACACGCCCCTTCCTGCCACGGTCAATGTTTTATAGTCATTTGTGGGGTTGATTCTGTCTTTCCATCAGTTGACAACTGCTGGCGGGGCACCATGGCTCACGCCTGTAATCCCAGCCCTTTGGGAGGCCACCTTGGTCCCAGCTGCTTGGGAGGCTGAAGCAGAAGGATTGCTTGAGCCCAGGAGTTCAAGGATGCAGTGAGCCATGATGGCGCCACTGCACTCCAGCCTGGGTGACAGAGGAAGACTCTATATCCAAAAAAAAAAAAAGCCAGGCGAGGTGGCTCACACCTGTAATCCCAACACTTTGGGAGGCCGAGGTGGGTGGATCACCTGAAGTCAGGAATTTAAGACCAGCCTGGCCAACACATTGAAGTCCCATCTCTACTAAAAATACAAAAAAAAAGGCCGGGCGCGGTGGCTCAAGCCTGTAATCCCAGCACTTTGGGAGGCCGAGGCGGGTGGATCACGAGGTCGAGAGATCGAGACCATCCTGGTCAACATAGTGAAACCCCGTCTCTACTAAAAATACAAAAAACTAGCTGGGCGTGGTGGCGCGTGCCTGTAATCCCAGCTACTTAGGAGGCTGAGGCAGGAGAATTGCCTGAGCCCAGGAGGCGGAGGTTGCGGTGAGCCGAGATTGCGCCATTGCACTCCAGCCTGGGTAACAAGAGCAAAACTCGGTCTCAAAAAAAAAAAAAAAAAAAAAAAAAAATACAAAAAAAAAAATTAAAAATAATTAAAAAAAAAAAAAAGGCTGAGCTGGTGGTGCATGCCTGTAATCCCAGCTACTCGGGAGGCTGAGGCAGGAGAATTGCTTGAACACAGAGGCAGAGTTTGCAGTGAGACAAGACTGTGCCATTGCACTCCAGCCTGGGTGACAGAGCGAAACTCCGTCTCAAAAAAACAAACAAAAAAAATCAGCCAGGTGTGGTGGTATGCGCCTGTAGTCCCAGCTGCCTGTGAGGCTGAGGCAGAACTGCTTGAACGTGAGCGACAGAAGCAGAAAAAAAGCTGAGGGCAGAGCATACTTTTTGTTCAGTAAATATGTGTTGCTTGGAATCTTTGTGTTAATGCTGTTGAGACATGGCTGTGGCACTGCTAAGGCCTAGGATGTGTCTCCCTAGGCCGACGCCCCCAACCCATCCCTCATCCCAGAGACTGATGCTGTGGGTGTGACCGTGGTCCTCATCACCTGCACCTACCACGGACAGGAGTTCATCCGAGTGGGGTACTACGTCAACAATGAGTACCTCAACCCCGAGCTGCGGGAGAACCCGCCCATGAAGCCAGACTTCTCTCAGGTGGGGTCTCTTTCCACTTCCTGATTCCCACGGGCAGTTCCTTATACTTGGGAGGAGTTCAGCCATGCAAATTGGGAGTCAAGGTCTCTTCGTAAGGTTTTCAAGTAATGTTCAGTTCTTACCGTACTTAGAGCAGGAGAAAGAGCTCTTTGTTTCTCAAAGGCATGTCTTAGAGAATTAAGATTAGATAGGCAAGCTCAGGCAACATTGCGAGACCCTGTCTCTACCCAACAAAAAAGTGAGCCAGACGTGGGTAGCGTGCTCTACTCTGGAGGCTGAGGTGGGAGAATCACTGGAGCCCAGGAGTTTGAGGCTGCAGTGAGCTCAGATCGTGCCAGCACATTCCAGCCTGGCCAACAGTAGGACTGTCCCTTAAAAAAAAAAAAAAAAGGGACTGGGTGCGGTGGCTCAAGCCTGTAATCCCAGCACTATGGGAGGCCGAGGCAGGTGGATCACGAGGTCAAGAGATCGAGACCATCCTGGTCAACATGGTGAAACCCGGTCTCTACTAAAAATACAAAAAATTAGCTGGGCATGGTGGCGCGTGCCTGTAATCCCAGCTACTCAGGAGGCTGAGGCAGGAGAATTGCCTGAACCCAGGAGGCGGAGGTTGCCGTGAGCCGAGATCGCACCATTGCACTCCAGCCTGGGTAACAAGAGTGAAACTCTGTCTCAAAAAAATAAAATAAAATAAAAGATAGGTCCTGGGCCAGGCACAGTGGCTCACACCTATAATCTCAGCACTTTGGGAGGCCAAGGCGGGTAGATCACCTGAGGTCAGGAGTTTGAGACCAGCCTGGCCAACATGGTGAAACCTCATCTCTACTAAAAATAGAAAAATGAGCTGGGTGTGGCACCATGCACCTGTAGTCCCAGCTACACAAGAGGTTGAGGCAGGAGAGTTGCTTGAATCCGGAGGCAGAGGTTGCAGTGAGCCAAGATTGCACCATTGCACTCCAGCCTGGACAACAAAAGCAAAACTCTGTCTCAAAAAAAAAAAAGAAAAGATAGGTCCTGGTCCTAAATCAGGCGTCCCCAGACTTTTTACACAGGGGGCCAGTTCACTGTCCCTCAGACCGTTGGAGGGCTGCCACATACTGTGCTCCTCTCACTGACCACCAATGAAAGAGGTGCCCCTTCCTGAAGTGCGGCTGGGGGCCGGATAAATGGCCTCAGGGGTCCGCATGCGGCCCACGGGCCGTAGCTTGGGGACGCCTGCCCTAAATTATGGTGCACATGTGTTTTCTGGAGTTCCACCTATAGGTCTGCTCTTGCTGGGCTTGAGATGAGTGATTGGGGATGTCCTGGCTCTGTGGGAGCAAGGAGAGGGCATGCCAACAAGGACTGACATTCCTCTTCCTGCCCCAGCTCCAGCGGAACATCTTGGCCTCGAACCCCCGGGTCACCCGCTTCCACATCAACTGGGACAACAACACGGACAGGCTGGAGGCCATAGAGAACCAGGACCCCTCCCTGGGCTGCGGTCTCCCACTCAGCTGCACTCCTATCAAGGGCCTAGGCCTCCCGGGCTGCATCCCTGGCCTCCTCCCTGAGAACTCCATGGACTGCATCTAACTGCCGGAACCAAGAGTGTCCCACCACACTGGCAGGGGCCACCCAGGCCTCCCAGCGAGTCCTGCAGGGCCCATCTAGAGGACTTTGGGGGCCATCAGCTGCATCCGGGCCTGTCAAACTCAGCCCCTAGGAAAGAACAGGCCTCAGGTCTTCCCCAGTCCTGGCTGAGAAGGATGATCTCACTTCTGTACAGGCTTATAAGAAGCAGGTACTTCAGTTCTTAATTCATTCTGATTTGTGTTCTTTTCGCCTTCCACACACATCATCAATTCTACCTGAGGCCATTGCGCCACTGTGCGCCCTTGAGTGCCACAGACCCAGAGCTTTCCCACAGACCTCCCTGGCCCGAGTAGTGACTTACCTACTCGGTCAGTGCCTGCCAAGTTTCTGGTCCTGCTGAGCCAAAGGCTGTCATTCCTTTGTCTTCCCACACATCTGAGCGGATCCACTCTAGCCTTTAGTACCACAGGCAAGAAATCTTGGTCAGTAGGTAGACTCGGATCCCATTTCCATCCTGCTCCCAGGAAGATTCTTGGGTCTTCAATCCAGCAGCCCCTGGAAAACTCTATTCCCAGAGGTATGATCAGCAGGATGCTGAGGAACCATGTTGCCTTTCCTGTCAATCACAGCCACTCTCCTGTTATCTCCTAAAGGGATCTGGCTTTCCCTGGAGGCTGCCATGGTTGGAAGATGGTATCAGAGGGCCCTGGCTGTGCAGTCTGTCTCCGGGTCAGCCCTCTGCCTCTGGCTGCCTTAATTGCCCTCTGCTAAGACCAGGGTGATTTCAAGCCAGGGAAGCAACTGGGACTCTGAAAACCGTCCCACCCCAGCCCGCTCCCCCTCTCTGTGCCCCGGTTCCCTCTCTGCCATGTGGATGCTGTTGAGATTGCTGTTTGTATATTATTAAAATGTTTTTATATTAAAAAATATTTGGTTGGTCTGAAAATTTAAAGCACTTCGTTTAGAATGTTTGTGCTTTTGTCTCGGGTGGGCTGAGGCAACTAACTGTCCACTCTCCCCCAGAGGTGGCCTGTTGCCTGTCTAGTGGGTGGGCTGTCCCATATCTTCTTCCCACCTTCCCACTCCAGTCTTAATTGGTTCTACAGTTGTATTCTAGACAGGTTCCATTCCAGGAAGGGTTTTTCTTTGTCAAAACAAGCAAACCAGCTGTCCTGCATATAGATTATAATCAGTGATTTTTCAGACTTTGCCCTTGACCCATAGGAAGAAATCAACATCGTGATCCTAACACGCAAACAGCAACGCTTTTGTTAAATTTTACTAGACCTTACCATGTAACCATCCAGAGGCGGAGTGGTCAGCCATTTCCCGGTAATTCATAGAAAGGCCCTGACCCTCCCTGGAACTGTGGTTGACCTGGGACTGCAGTTGACCTGGGACTGCAGGTTTGGGCTATTCAAGTCTAAGCAGCAGATGGGCTTGTAGTTCTGAGCCCAGCTAGCCCTCCCGAGTCGGGGTGACCTGCCTTCTTCCGTCTCCTGGCAGCGCCCCAGTCCCCTCGCTGCCATGTGGATGGTCTTGTGATTGCTGTTTGTATATTAAAATGTTTTTATATTAAAAAAAATGTAAAAAGCACTCCTCGTCAGTGCTTCTCAATCAGGAGCAGTTCTGACCCGCAAGAGCACATTCACCAATGTCGGGAGACCGTGGTTGCCACGGCCAGCAGGAATAGGAGGGGCTCCTAGCATCCAGTGGGTAGAGGCGGGGATGTTGTTTAACACCTAGTGTGCACAAGACACCCCCCAGCAGAGAATGATCCAGCCCCACCCCCGCCGTCAGTAGTGTCGCAGTTGGGAAACCCAGACTGTCGGCTAGGTGTGTACTGAAAGAGAATCCGAAGGAAGGGCAGGTTCCCTTTGCATTGCCCAGACAGGAAATACAGACGGGGAATGGGAGCAGGGAATCTGCCTGGCTGTACCCCAGATTCTTCATCTGTGCAATGGGAGTGATGATGGTAGCACCTACGCGATGGGAGTGTGGTGCGAAGGAGCGTTAAGTGGGTGCCAGCTCTTACTACTGGCAGGAGCCCAGGGCTGGGGCCCAGCAAAGGGCTGGACACGGAGCGCCCCCTCTCAGCCACCCTTTGCGCCGGGGCCGGCATCCTCCTGCCTGCAGCTGAGAAAACCCAGAAGCCCCCGCGGCCTGGCCCCCAAGCAGGTCTGGCCACCACCGCTGCCCAGCGCCAGGCCTTATGAATGACGCCGGCTGCGGCCGGGCGACCTCTGACCCGCGTGCCGGTCGCTCCCCCTCCCGGTCGCTCCCCCTCCCCCACTGGCAGGTGGACGGCGGCTGCGCCGGGCAGGCAGCGACGCCAACCCCGGCTGGCCGACAGCCGCTGCCGCACTGGGCGGGGGCGGGGGACTGCGGCGCGCGCGAGGCCGGCCGGGCGCCCGCCGGGGCCGCCTCCTGAGCCTCCGAGCGCTGCGCGGCCGCCCGCCAGCCTCCGCCGCTCCGCCCCGCCGTCCCGGGCCCGCAGACTGCGCCTCCGCCCCGCCCTCTCACCCCCGGACTGACACTGAGCGTTCTACTAGGTGCTTGCGGGACAGCGCGCCTCCGCCAATCGGCGGCCTCGCGGGGCGGACCCCGGGACCTTTCCAGCTTCTTGGCCAATCGGACGCGTCTGCCCGCCCAGCTGCGGCCTCGCGAGTGTGTGAATGGCCGAGAGTCCCCGGTGTACGTCACGAGGCTGAGAGCCTATAGTGGCTCGGCCTTCCCGAGGGATGACCAATGGACGGCGGCGCGGAGCCGTCAGTCAGGGCGTCCTAGGCCAATGAGCGGCGGGCTGCGGGGGCGTCACGGACAGCAGCAGCGGACTTGGGCTGAGGTTCCCGGGCGGGCGGGCGCGGAGAGACGCGGGAAGCAGGGGCTGGGCGGGGGTCGCGGCGCCGCAGCTAGTGCAGCCAGCCCGAGGGCCGCCGCCGCCGCCGCCGCCCAGCGCGCTCCGGGGCCGCCGGCCGCCGCCAGCACCCGCCGCGCCGCAGCTCCGGGACCGGCCCCGGCCGCCGCCGCCGCGATGGGCAACGCCGCCGCCGCCAAGAAGGGCAGCGAGCAGGAGAGCGGTGAGTGCCCGGGCCGTGACCCCGATCCCGGCCCTGCGCTGCCAGCCCGGGCCTTGTCCATCACCGCCTGGCCCCTCCCCCCACGAGGCCCCCCCATTCCTCTGTGCTTACCCCTCAGCGCCCCTTGCCCCGGCCTGTCCAAGGCTGGGGCCCGCGGGCCCGCAGAGTACCCCCTGTAGGGGTCCCCTTCCCCTAGGGCCGCCCCACACTGCAAAGACCGTGCTCCCCCCCAGCTGTCACTGCCAACCGTGGCACATCTGACCGCTGGGGCCCCACACGGGGCCCTGTCACCAGCCTACCCCTCCTTTCCCAGCCCCTCTCTCCAGATTCTAATCCCCCCCACTTCCTCACTCACTTCTCCCATGGGATCCTCTGCCTGACCCCGACCCAGGTTTCTGCCAGTTTGGGAATGCGATGGGGTCTCTCTGCCTCCACCGCGCAAGGACCTTGGCCACTTGGTGACCACACCCCTCCCCCCTCCAGCCCCCGCCATCTTTCTCCTGCCCTTCCCCTCTTCACCTTAGCACAGCCCCCACTTCCAAACCCACCCTGCCCCCTGAGCTTTTCCCAGGCCCACCTCCAGCATTGTTTTTTTCTTCTGTGTCACTTGGCATAGGGGACAGGATCTTTCTGGGTCCCTCTGTCTCTCTCATCCTGTCACTCTGCTTCTCTGCTTGTGCTCCGTCCTCCAAGCAAGCGTCTGTTCCTGGCTGGGGTAGCAGACTGTTTATGAACCTAGAGAACTGCTTAAGTGCTTCCAAAGCCAAGTTTGAGCTGGTCTTGTTGGGATTCATTGCGTCGTCTTTCCTGCGTTGGGGCAGGGGGGCGGTGCCAGAGCCCCCTCGCGTTTCCTGCCTTGCAGTGAGCTTTAGGCTCCTTGGAGGGCCTCTCAATAAATGGTTGTTTCCCAACTGAGGCTTCGTCATTCACCCAGTCCCTGGGGCTTCTTCCACCGCTCCTGGCTTGAGATGAAAAGTGTCTGGGTTTAGTGAGGTTTGTTCGCTTTGAATTGGGATGGTCAGAAAGAGCACTGGGGAGGGGGAGGCGGTCAAAGAGAGTAATGGGTGACGTCTAGTGATTTGCTTTGCCAAGGGACAAATAGATTCTGATCATTCCCAGGGCTCAGCCAGAGGGAGACCTGTTTTACCCACTTGCCCCCAAATGTTGTTGGCCTTTTCCAGACAGCCAGAGAAGGAGGTTCTGTTTCTGGAAATTAGAAATGGTCTTAAATCCCATTCCTAATGCTTCCAGCTCTTAAATTGTTCTCACTCCAGTCTGAAAGCTGGAAGGGGCTGGGATCCCTGTCCGATTACCCAGAAATAGTTCGGAACTGAAAAGGAAGGCCAATTTTTGGTCTCAAACCCCAGCTTCTGAGTTCTCGGAATGCCCCCTCCCTGAAAGGGATGAAAGCCAGGGAACTTTATTCCCATACGGATTCAAATAGCAGAACTCAGAGTCACAGAGCAACCATGAAGAGGCCTGACATGTCACCAGTGGGAGGGGACCGGGGAGGGAAGTGCCCATAGCTGAGTGCTTGATGACTGAGGAGCAGGTGGGTAGTGTCCAAAAAAGGTCTGGGCATGAGCTTGGAGGGGACTAGGCAGAGGAGGAGGAGCCAGGCCCCCAGCAGGTGAAGCCAGCTGGGAGGTGGAAGGTAGAGGCGGGCAGCTATGTATTGCGGTGGCTCCACTGGAAGTTGGGGAGATGACAGTCCTGTAAAACCTTCAAGGCTATCAGACACGTGGTGGGGGTGGAAAGCCGCACGAGGAAAAGGATCCCAGGAAAAAGATCAGAGGCTCTGGGAGGAACCGCTGATTCTCTCAGGGCACAGGTCAGACACCCAGGAATGAATGATCACTGAAATAGGGCTACTGTTTATTGGGCGTCTAGGCTGCGCTACCAGCTAAATGGCCAGGCGGATAGATACATCTACTCTGGTGACTTTCATAACGGGCTGTTATCCAAATTTTCCAAAGGAGCCCTCTGATAGAAATGACATCCATGGGCCGGGCGCAGTGGCTCACGCCTGTAATCCCAGCACTTTGGGAGGCCGAGGCGGGTGGATCACGAGGTCAAGAGATCGAGACCATCCTGGTCAACATGGTGAAACCCCGTCTCTACTAAAAATACAAAAAAATTAGCTGGGCATGGTGGCACATGCCTGTAATCCCAGGTACTCAGGAGGCTGAGGCAGGAGAATTGCCTGAACCCAGGAGGCGGAGGTTGCGGTGAGCCGAGATCGCACCATTGCACTCCAGCCTGGGTAACAAGAGTGAAACTCCGTCTCAAAAAGAAAAAAAAAGAAATGACATCCATGATGGGCCGGGCACCGTGGCTCACGCCTGTAATCCCAGCACTATGGGAGGCCAAGGTTATGCCTGTAATCCCAGCACTTTGGGAGGCTGAGGTGGGTGAATCATGAGGTCGGGAGTTCGAGACCATCCTGGTCATGGTGAAACCCGGTCTCTACTAAAATATAAAGAAATTAGCTGGGCGTGGTGGCGCACGCCTGTAGTCCCAGCTACTCGGGAGGCTGAGGCAAGGGAATTGTTTGAACCTGGGAGACGGAGGTTGCAGTGAGCTGAGATCATGCCACCGCACTCCAGCTTGGCAACAGAGCCAGACTCTGTCTCAAAAAAAAAAAAAAAAAAAAAAATGAAGAAAGAAAGCAGTGACATTCATGACATAGGTGAGAGGCAGGATTCACATCCAGATCCATCTACCAGCAAACTTCCTGGATCCCAGAATTTCCCAACTCTGACATTCTTCAGCTGCCTCCCAGATTTTTACTTTTATCATATTTTCTTAATTTAAAATAATAAAAATTTTTCTCACTTTTTTTGAGATGTAAACTTTGAGCTCTTTCTAAACAATAATATTAATGAAATCATGGGTTTGCTATGCCAGTTATATTTTCTCTGATACACATTAAAATACAGTATAACTAAAATGAAACATCCTGAAAATCATGTCATGTTCTGCCAATGGGACCATGTCACACTTTGGGAAATGCCTGAAGCTGTACTTCCTCCCAGAGGCTCCCAGATAAGGAAATAAGATGAGGAAGGAAGTCCCTCTTTGCTTTGAGGCACTCTGATTCTGACAAGATGGAGTTAGACAAAATTTGCCCTCTTGTAAGGATGGGGCGGGGGCGGGGCAGTAGCCAGGCCAGCCTGCAGCGGGCACCTGGATTTCATCTGCCAGATGCCAGCCCGACTAGGGTCAAGAGAATGTCTAGACCTTGGGAGGCACCAGTTAAGCATCCTGCAGTCAGTCCCTGTGGTACCATCTTTTGTGCCAGGGCAGGACAGAGTCTGCCTCCTCCCAAGAGGGCAGGGGTCTAGAATGAACCCTGGAGTGGAGTGTGGGGAATCTGCACCCAAAGATGGCAAAGCTGTGGGTAGAGCTGAGAGGGTAAAGAAAAAAGACTAAGCCCTAGGCTCTGGCCAAGCTGGAAGAATGGAGAGAGAGCAGCGGCCCCAGGGGGCTGGCGCCCAGATCAGACAACCAAGTGGGGCTCAAGTCATGGCTGGCACTGGCTGAAGATGCCCCTGGGACCTGGCCCACAGAGGAAGAGGCAGAGCTGGTAAAAGGGAGCCCCCCAGTCCCCGGGACACAAGCAGATCTTGGCAAAGAGAGAAAAGCACCCCAAAGAAGACCCTAGATAGGAAGAACTGGTGCCGTGTAACATCCTATGGATGCCTGAGGCTGCCAAACGCCTTCTGTGACTTGGCAGTTGTATGGGTGCCCAAGAGGGTCTTATGAAGGCAGCTTTCGCCTTAGCCCAACCGCCTCTGCAGAAACTCAGAGGGTCCTATGTGTTCTTCCTCCGCACCCAGTGGCCTCTGGGTTGGGTTCTCTTCCTGCTTCCACCCCACGGCTCCCTGGCTCCCCCTGTAGGCAGGGTTATGAGGATGGACAGCCGAGCCGGCACGGCTGGTCTCGTGAGCCTTCCCAGCCACCGTAGTCCCGGTGCCCCGAGAGCAGGACTGAGTGATGGCTTCCAACTCCAGCGATGGTGAGGCTGAGCCCTGTTGCTATAGCAACTTCCCAGGCACACTCCGCCTTTCAAGTCAGGGAGGGGCTGCAGCGGGGTCTGGGGCGCAGGCGAAGAGGAGGCGGGTGTGGACCCCTGGCTGGCCCTGGAAATGCCTCCTGTACACCCCCGGCCTGTGCGGCCTGGGGAAGAGCAGAGGGGATGGGTGGCCCAGTTCAGACAAGGAAGGATGATGGTCCAGCCCAGTGTTGCAGTTCAGCTCAGAATGTGGGACTGGCCATCCCAGTGATGGGGTGAAGCTCAGAATGGGGGTTGTTCAAGCCCAGTGTTGGTATTCACCTCAGACTGGGGATCGTCCAGTCCACAATGGGGGTCCAGCCCAGAATTAGGGTCGTTCCAACCCAGTTTTGAGGTCCAGCTCAGACTGGGGATCGTCCAGGCCAGAATGGGGTCGTTCCAGTCCAATGTTGGGGTCCAGCTCAGACTTGTGGTATGGTAAGCCCAGAGCGGGGAATCCAGCTCCATTAGAGGAATCATCCAGCCTGGAATAGGGTGGCTCAGCCCAGGCTGGGCATTCCTGCCCCAGAATTCCTAGGACAGCCAGATTTCCAAGGTCAGAGTGTCTGAGATTGTTGTCTGGAGGAAGGAGGTTCTGAGGCTGGGGTCCTTCCGAGAGAGACCCCAAGCCCCTTGCCCAAATTGACATTCTGCTGTTGCAATTCCCCATTCCCAGGGCAAGTTTCTACACTTCTGCTTTCTGCTGTGGCCTGGCTTTTGAAGGAGTATCTTGAGTTTTCTCTATCAGCCCAAGTAGAATCTGGACCAGAGTGGGAGCTGGCACTCCCTGTATGGAAGATGTGGGCAGGGCAGCAGGTTTTACAGGCCAGCAGCTGACTGGGTTACCCTCCTCTGCCACTTCCTGTGGCTAGCAGGGGTCCTGGGTGCCAGGCACTCTGAGAGAAGCTGCCACTGACCCTCCATTTCTTCTGGGATCTGGAAAGAAGGAGAAAGATGGTCAAGGCTGCCTCCCCCTCCCCCAGCCCTGGGTTTAGCCGCTTGTTTCCGGTTTGGACTTTCATGGCCGAGAGTAGAGCCAAGCACAGGGCAAGGTTTGACAGGCCAAGGACATCCTGGGATGCCGCTCCCCTCTCTGCCCCCGCATAGGAGCAAAACAAAGAGCCAGACATACCCATTTTCTCTCTGGGGATAGCAGGATTTGGGGGTTCCACAGTGAAAGGGAGTTCAGGGGAGAAGGCATGGTGGCTCTTGTCCCCCCCTCCCCACCCCCACCCCAAGCCTTTCTTTACAGCTGTTCTTTCAGCAAATTAAGGGAGCTCTGGGGCCTTTTTAGCCCCCAGGGAGTCTCTGTTTCGTGATCCTGAACCTTAACTCCTTCCCCTCTGCCCAGTGGGCGCTGCTCTGGGCACATCAGGCGCTGTCCTCTGGACAGTCCCGTGCCCACGAGGAAGGCCAGGCCTGGCATCCCGGGAGCAGTGAAGTCCCTGGAAAGGGAAGTTAGCTTTATCACCCCACCCCAGGACATGCAGGCCAGCCAGAGGGACACCCTCGGGAGACTTCCCATCGCCTCCTGCCAAGGAAGCCCTCTGCAAACCTTGGCCAGCTTGGAGCAGGTACCTTTAAATGCTTCTGTGGCAACCAGCTCCTCCTCCCTGGTCCCCCGAGGCCTTCCCAAGGAAGCTGACTTAGAGGCTCTGCATTTTCCTGGTTTCTCAGCAAAAGAAGGATTGCAGGGAGACCCCAGGGGGGCCGGAGATGGACCTGGGATCAGGCAGCAGCCAGGGCGAGGACTCGGAGACCACCTTCCAGCTGTGGCTGCAGCTGCTCCTCTGGGCCCACCTGGCTGTCCGTTTCCTGAGTTACCTGCACCACACCTTCTGGGAGCCTAAGCTGAAGCCAGCACCCTGAGCCTCCCTGGCCAGGGGGCAGGAGGCCCCCCGGTCACCCCATCCCACCTACCCTTTATTCCACCCTCTGCTGGAAGAGACAGGAAGCAGAGGTGAGTGTGGGGGCTCTTGATGGAGGTTACCCACTCGTCCCCCCATCATCCCTCTCTGTCTCCTCCTCCTGGCACTGGCTTCCCCCATGCCCCATCCCCAAATCTGACAAGCTAACAGGGCCATAGTAGCACCAGAGGGAACAGAGTCTGGGCTCTCCTGTCCTTTGAGAGGCCAGAGAAGGGCAGTGCTAAGAGCAAGGCACCCTGTGGAGCTACTCTATGGAGGAGCAGCAGATAGTCAGAGGCTGGGAGCTCAGCGAGTCTGGGAGGTGGAGGATTCAGCAATTCTTTCCTTTTTGCTAAGAGAAAAGGGAAAACGGACCAGGCCTTTTGGATTCCTTTCAAGCCCGGTGCCTCTCTGCCTTCTTGTGTGGGTGAAGGTAGAGTCCCAGGAGGGTGCCCTCCGCCCTCCCCACTCAGTGCTGAGTTCTGTATGGATTATTTGGAGGTTTCCAAGGAAGATGTTTTGTGTCACAAAGGTTCTGCTTGTGAGGCCGGGCATGGTGGCTCACACCTGTAATCGCCCCACTTTGGGAGGCTAACATCAGACAAATCCATTGAGGCCAAAAGTTGGAGACCAGCCTGGGCAACATAGCAAGACCCCATCTCAAAATAAAACACACAAAGGTTCTGCTAGTGAAAGTGTTGGATTCGGTGCAGCCCCCAGGCTCAGAGAGGCCCCTGGGCTAGTTGGTGGCCCAGCCAGACGCCCACCTAGGATTCCCGGCCCCTCACTGGCTGTGCCCTCTCGGCCCAGTCATTCTTTCTGGGGCCTTCTTGACCACACTCTTTCTCCTCCCCTATCTGCCACTTTTTTTCCCCCCTTTTTTGGGATGGAGTCTCATTCTGTCACCCAGGCTGGGTGCAGTGGCGTGATCTCAACTCACTGCAACCTCCACCTCCCGGGTTCAAGCAATTCTCCCACCTCAGCCTCCTGAGTGCTGGGATTACAGGCGTGCACCACCATGCCCAGCTAATTTTTGTATTTTTAGTAGAGACGGGGTTTCACCTCATTAGTCAGGTTGGTCTCAAACTCCTGACCCTGTGATCCGCTCGCTTCGGCCTCACAAAGTGCTGGGTTTAAAGGCATGAGCCACCACGCCCGGCCCAGTCTACCACTTTCTTTCCTTTTTTTTATTTTTATTTTTATTTTTTATTTTTGAGATGGAGTTCGCTCTTGTTACCCAGGCTGGAGTGCAATGGCGCAATCTCAGCTCACCGCAACCTCCGCCTCCTGGGTTCAGACAATTCTCCTGCCTCAGCCTCCTGAGTAGCTGGGATTACAGGTGTGCACCACCATGCCCAGCTAATTGTTTGTATTTTTAGTAGAGACGGGGTTTCACCATGTTGACCAGGATGGTCTCGATCTCTTGACCTTGTGATCCACCCTCTTTGGCTTCCCCAAGTGCTGGGATTACAGGCGTGAGCCACCGCGCCCGGCCGCAGTCTACCACTTTCTAGCCTGGTGAGGGCTCTGTTCTCTGAATGCTGAGGGAGAGCCTTGGGGACAAGTAGTGCAGGTAGCTCCCCCTCCCCAGAAGGCCATATGGGATTCCTGGCAGGTAGACGACCAGCAGTCCCAAAGTGCAGGTGTATGGGGCCCCTCAGGGTGGTAGCAAACCCAGGAACATCGGGGTTGAAGACAGCTCTGTCCACATTGACCACCCTGGTGCACTAGACTCAGTGCGGAAACCAGCAGCTGAGTCGGCAGTGAAATAGTTAATCTCATGGGCAGTGGGGGCAGGCAGGTGACCGCAGACCCGATCAGTCTTCTCCTGTGTACAGTGGGCATAACAGCAGCTCCCACCCCACAGGGTCAGAACGAAGCATAGAAAACACAGTGAGGGCTGGTCCCTTGTAGCCCTAGGTGGTGGTTAACAGGACAAGTCCATAGTGTAAGAATCCCTCAGGCTGCACATTTAAAATTTGAGTACTCAATGTATCCCCTTACATTTGTTTCTTTATTATTATTACTACTTTTTTTTTTTTTTTTTGAGACAGGGCCTCACTCTGTCATCCAGCCTGGAATGCAGTGGCTCAATCATAGCTCACTGCAGCCTCGACCTCCTGGGCTTGAGCAGCCCTTCCACCTTTGCCTCCTGAGTAGCTGAGACTACAGGTGCCCACCACCACACCAGCTAATGATTTTTTTTAATTTTTTATTTTTTTGAGATGGAGTTTCCCTCTTCTTGCCTAGGCTGGAGTGCAGTGTCACAGTCTCGGCTCGCTGCAACCTCCGCTTCCTGTGTTCAAACGATTCTCCTGCCTCAGCCTCCCAAGTAGCTGAGATTATAGGCACCCGCCACCACGCCCGGCTATTTTTTGTATTTTTTTTTTTGGGGGGGACGGAGTTTCGCTCTTGTTACCCAGGCTGGAGTGCAATGGCGCGGTCTCGGCTCACCGCAACCTCCGCCTCCTGGGCTCAGGCAATTCTCCTGCCTCAGCCTCCTGAGTAGCTGGGATTACAGGCACGTGCCACCATGCCCAGCTAATTTTTTGCACTTTTAGTAGAGACGGGGTTTCACCATGTTGACCAGGATGGTCTCGATCTCTTGACCTCGTGATTCACCCACCTCAGCCTCCCAAAGTGCTGGGATTACAGGCTTGAGCCACCGCGCCCGGCTATTTTTTGTATTTTTAGTAGACACGGGGTTTCACTATGTTGGTCAGGCTGGTCTCGAACTGTTACCTCAGGTGATCCACCCACCTTGGCTTCCCAAAGTCCTGGGATTACAGATGTGAGCCACCACACCTGGCCAATGCTTTTATTTTTTGTAGAGATGGGGTTTTGATGTTGTCCAGGCTGGTCTCGAGCACCTGTATTCAAGCAATCCCCCCATCTCGGCCTCCCAGAGTATTATTATTATTTTGAGACAGTCTCACTCTGCCGCTGAGGCTAAAGTGTAGTGGTATGATCACAGCCCACTACAACCTCAATCTCTCAGGCTTTAAATGATCTTCCTGCCTCAGCCTCCCGAGTAGCTGGAAATTTTCTGAGACAGAGTCTTACTCTGTCCTCCAGGCTGGAGTGCAGCAGCGTGATCTCAGCTCACTGCAACCTCCACCTCCTGGGTTCAAGAGATCTTCCTGCCTCAGCCTCCCAAATAGCTGGGATTACAGGCACCCATCACCATGCCCCGCAAATTTTTTTTTTTTTTTTTCCGAGACGGAGTTTCGCTCTCGTTACCCAGGCTGGAGTGCAATGGCGCGATCTCGGCTCACCGCAACCTCCGCCTCCCGGGTTCAGGCAATTCTCCTGCCTCAGCCTCCTGAGTAGCTGGGATTATAGGCACGCGCCACCATGCCCAGCTAATTTTTTATATTTTTAGTAGAGACGGGGTTTCACCATGTTGACTGGGATGGTCTCGATCTCTTGACCTCATGATCCACCCGCCTCGGCCTCCCAGAGTGCTGGGATTACAGACATGAACCACCTTGCCCCGTCCCTCCCCATATTTTATTTATTTATTATTATTGTTATTTTTTGTTTTTTTTATTTTTATTTTTTTAAGACTCAGTCTCACTCTTGACTGCCAGTCTGGAGTACAATGGTGCAATCTTGGCTTACTGCAGTCTTCACCCTCCGGGTTCAAGCAATTATCCTGCCTTAGCCTCCCAAGTAGCTAGGATTACAGGCACTTGCCACCAAGCCTGGCTCATTTTTGTATTTTTTTTTTTTTTTTAGCAGAGATGGGGTTTCACCATGTTGGCCAGGCTGGTCTTGAACTCCTGACCTCAGGTGATCTGCCCACCTTGGCCTCCCAAAGTGCTGGGATTACAGGCATGAGCCACCACATCTGGCCTTTTTTTTTTTTTTTTTTTTGAGACGGAGTTTCGCTCTTGTTACCCAGGCTGGAGTGCAATGGCACGATTTCGGCTCACCGCAACCTCCACCTCCTGGGTTCAGGCAATTCGCCTGCCTCAGCCTCCTGAGTAGCTGGGATTACAGGCATGCGCCACGATGCCCAGCTAATTTTTTGTATTTTTTTTTTTTTTTTTTTTTTTTGAGACAGAGTTTCACTCTTGTTACCCAGGCTGGAGTGCAATGGCACGATCTCGGCTCACCGCAACCTCCGACTCCTGGGTTCAGGCAATTCTCCTGCCTCAGCCTCCTGAGTAGCTGGGATTACAGGCACGTGCCACCACGCCCAGCTAGTTTTTTGTATTTTTAGTAGAGACGGGGTTTCACCATGTTGACCAGGATGGTCTCGATCTCTCGACCTCGTGATCCACCCACCTCGGCCTCCCAAAGTGCTGGGATTACAGGCTTGAGCCACCGCGCCCGGCTGTATTTTTTTTTTTTAGTAGAGACGGGGTTTCACCATGTTGACCAGGATGGTCTCGATCTCTTGACCTCGTGATCCACCCGCCTCGGCCTCCCAAAGTGCTGGGATTACAGGCTTGAGCCACCGCGCCCGGCCCATCTGGCCTTTAAAAACATTTTAATTTATTTAATTATTTTTTCCAAGACTGAGTCTTCGTCTGTTACCTAAGCTGGAGTGCAGTGGTGCGATCTCGGCTCACTGCAAACTCCGCCTCCTGGGTTCAAGCAATTCTCTTGACTCAGCCTGACTAGCTAGAATTACAGGCATGTGCCACCATACTTGGGTAATTTTTTTTTTCTTTTTTTTTTTTTTTTTTGGAGACAGAGCCTTGCTCTGTCACCCAGGCTAAAGACCAATGGCGTGATCTCAGCTCACTGCAATCTCTGCCTCCCGGTCCAAGTGATTCTCCTGCCTCAGCCTCCTGAGTAGCTGGGATTACAGGCGCGTGCCACCATGCCTGGCTAATTTTTTTGTACTTTTGGTAGAAATGGGGTTTCACCATGTTGACCAAGCTGGTCTTGAACTCCTGACCTAGTGATCCACCTGCCTCAACCTCCCAAAGTTCTGGGATTACAGACATCAGCCACTGCACCTGGCCTGTCTTCCCATATTTTATACTTCAATTTAAAAAACAATAGGCCGGCATGATGGCTCACATCTGTAATCCCACCACTTTGGGAGGCCAAGGTGGGCAGATCACCTGAGGTCAGGAGTTTGTGACAGGCTGGCCAACATGGTGAAACCCTGTCTTTTTTTTTTTTTTTTTTTTTTTTTTTGAGACAGAGTTTCACTCTTGTTACCCAGGCTGGAGTGCAATGGCGCGATCTCGGCTCACCGCAACCTCCGCCTCCTGAGTTCAGGCAATTCTCCTGCCTCAGCCTACTGAGTAGCTGGGATTACAGGCACGTGCCACCATGCCCAGCTAATTTTTTGTATTTTTAGTAGAGACGGGGTTTCACCATGTTGACGAGGATGGTCTCGATCTTTTGACCTCGTGATCCAACCACCTCGGCCTCCCAAAGTGCTGGGATTACAGGCTTGAGCCACCGCGCCCAACCTGAAACCCTGTCTTTACTAAAAATACAAAAGTTAGCCAGGCATGGTGGTGGGCGCCTGAAATCCCAGCTATTCAGGAGGCTGAGGCAGGTGAATCACTTGAACCTAGGAGGCGGAGGTTGCAGTGAGCGGAGATCATGCCACTGCACTCCAGCCTGGACGACAGAGCAACTCTGTCTCAAAAAAATAAATAAATAAAATAAAATAATAATAGCTGACATTTATCTGGTACTAACATCATGTGGGCCACTGTCTAACCCCCTTTGCCAAGATGAACTCATTCATTCCTCAAAACCACTCCATTTTACAGATGAGGAAAACTGAGGGCTAGAGAGGTTAAGATCAGTTGCCCAAAGTCATAAAGTTCATTGGAGATCAGGCTGGGCTCTGAACTCGATCTTGTCTCCAGGTCCTGGCCCACAGCTGCTTTGCTGGGCTGTGTCTCAGCAGAGATGAGAATGACTCTTTTCAAGCCTATTTCCTGGGTTGTTAAATGGAGACAGTGGATACAAGGCAGGCTGGCAAGGCATTCAGATGACACTGTGGACAGCAGCCGGCCCAGGGTCTGCCGGGGAACTTTCAACGTTAGCCGAGTGGTGATGTTCGCCTTGGGGTGCCGTGGGGTCGAGGAGTGGGCATCGGGAGAGACTTCCCTTGAACCAGCTCTGGAGCAAAGCCCTTGGAATTGGCACGGAGAGGAACTGGGCCAGCTGGGGGCCAAGGTGACAGCTGAGCCCCCCAAGGGCGCCTGCTACCCGAGCCCCTGAGGCCTCCACCCCAGGCCCGGCCTCCCCAGAGAAGGGGCTGGAGGAATCGCCAAATCCTGAGGCTATAAATACCCCGGCTGGCGCCGGCCCTGGCCGTGGAATGTCGGTCAGAACTGGGGCGAGTGGGGGTGGGCTGGCCTGCCTGGACGCCTCTCTCCATTCCCCTGGGAGTGACCCCCTGAGACTCTCTGTACCCCACTTTGGATGGAGTGGTGTTTGGAGCCCACCTCTCTGGAGCAAGGGAGGCCCAGCCAGGGCCCCCCGAGGCACCAGAAAAAAGTCAGGTTCTGGGTTGAGGCAGCTGCACCCCATTTTCCACCAAGTATCTCCCCAGAAATCACCTGAACCCACCTCGGCGAGACAGGGTTCTCTAACTTTCCCCTCTCTCCCTTTCAGTGAAAGAATTCTTAGCCAAAGCCAAAGAAGATTTTCTTAAAAAATGGGAAAGTCCCGCTCAGGTAAGCCTGCCGGGTGCAGAGCCCGGGAGGGGTGAGCTGGTGACCCCCAGTCCCCTGGCTGTGTCCCTGCAACACAGCTAAAATTTCAGGAACCCCGTGTAAGGCTCCAGACCCTCCCCATTGGCTCCCTAGGTGCCCATGGGGGCTCCTGCATGGAGACACCTGACTGCTGAATCCCAGACACCCCCATCCCACCACCCCTTCCAACGGCCCACCCCTGCCCCCAGCACAGCTGCCAGCAGCTCCTGGGCCCCAGGCCAGAGCCGGATCTGGCCCCTGCCACCCGCCTTAAGGAATCTCTGCCATCTTGATTTTCCGCCCCTTGTCCTCACCCCACTCACCCCACGTGCTCCCCGGGGCCCCCTCTGCCGGTGGTGGAGGGGATGCCCCAGACCTTAGCCCAGGAGGCTGCGGGAGGGTATGCCCTGAGCCTGCTGACCCCTCTGCCCACAGAACACAGCCCACTTGGATCACTTTGAACGAATCAAGACCCTCGGCACGGGCTCCTTCGGGCGGGTGATGCTGGTGAAACACAAGGAGACCGGGAACCACTATGCCATGAAGATCCTCGACAAACAGAAGGTGAGCCAGCCTGCTCCGCTCGGGTGCGTCCTGCCAGACCTTCGCCTAGACTATGCCTACTCTTTGGAGTGCCCTATCCACCCATTCACTCACTTGCTTTTTTTTTGAGACAGTCTCACTCTGTCACTCAGGCTGGAGTGCAGTGGCACAATCTCGGCTCACTGCAACCTCCCTGTTCCGAGTTCAAGCAATTCTCCTGCCTCAGCCTCCTGAGTAGCTGGGATTACAGGTGCCTGCCATCATGCCTGGCTAATTTTTGTATTTTTAGTAGAGATGGGGTTTCACCATGTTGGCCAGGATGGTCTTGAACTCCTAACCTCAGGTGATCCACTTGCCTCAGTCCCCCAAAGTGTTGAGATTACAGGCATCAGCCACTGCGCCTGGCCACTTGCTTTTTTTTCAGGGGAGGGGACAGGGTTCCATTCTGATGGCCCAAGCACGAGTACGGTGATGCAGTCATAGCTTACTGCAGCCTGGAACTCCTGAGCTCAAGAGATCCTCCTGAGTAGCTGGGACTACAGGCACACACTACCATGCCTGACAGGCTCTTGCTATGTTGCCCAGGCTGGTCTCGAAATCCTGGCCTCAAGTGATCCTCCTACCTCAGCCTCCCAAAGTGCAGGGATTACATGCATGAGCCACCATGCCAGGCTCACCCACTATTCCCCGAATCACCATAACATGCCATCTCCAGGGGTCAGAAGGGCCCTGTTCTGCTTTCCCAAGGCTCCCTCTCCAGGCTGGACATGGATTCCTAGCCAGGCACTCTGACACAGGGTCAGACACCAGCCCAGAGGGAGGAGGCCAAGAGCATTCTTGGGGGAAGCGGTGTTTACGTGGACTTTCTTCCTGCAAATATTTTTGTGACCTAACTTAATACCAGGCACTGCTATAAAGCAGCAATGCAACTAATAGAAATGTAACCCAAGCCACAGAAGTAATTTTACATTCACGGTTTGCTCCATCAAAAACAGTAAAAAGAGCCAAGCATGGTGGTACATGCCTGGAGTCCCAGCTACTTACTAGAGAGGCTGAGGTGGAAGGGTCGTTTGAACCCAGCCTAGGCAAAACAGCCAGACTCCATCTTGTAAAAAAAAAAAAAAACCCTGTAATTAAAAAAGAAAGTGAAAGAAACTAGTAACATTCATGAAGTTCATTTTAATGACATGTTTTGGGTTGTTTTGTTTTGTTTTTTGAGAAAGAGTCTCATTCTTGTTGCCCAGGCTGGAGTGCAATGGTGTGATCTCATCTCACTGTAACCTCCACCTCCCTGGTTCATGTGATTCTCCTGCCTCAGCCTCCCAAGTAGCTGGGACTACAGGCATGCACCACCATGCCCAGCTAATTTTTGTATTTTTAGTAAAGACGGGGTTTCACCTTGTTGACCAGGATGGTCTAGATCTCCTGACCTCGTGATCTGCCCACCTCGGCCTCCCAAAGTGCTGGGATTACAGGTGTGAGCCACCGCACATGGCATTATATGTTTTAATTAAGCCAGTATAGCTATAATATTACCATTTTCATATAATATCAATGTGAAAATATCATTAATGAGACATTTTACATTCTTTTGGTTTTTTCCAGTCCTCCATGATTTTGGAAACATTTTCTTTCTCTGTACCGAAGTCTTTAAAATCCAATGTCCACTGTATGCTTGCAACAGGTCTCCACCCTGATGGTAAATTCTCCCTGGAAAGATGAGAAAAAATAGAGAAGTTGAAAAAGCAGATTCGCATGCCCAAGATGTTCCAACCATGCCTGAAAGTCACCCAGTACCTACATCAAGTGTTCCATTTTTATTTTGTTTTTGAGACAGAGTTTCGCTCTTGTCACCCAGGCTGGAGTGCAATGGTGTGATCCCAGCTCACTGCAACCTCTGCCTCCTGGGGTCAAGCGATTCTCATGCCTCAGCCTCCCAAGGAGCTGGAATTACAGGTGTCCACCACCATACCCAGCTAATTTTTGTACTTTCAGTAGAGATGGGGTTTTGCCATGTTGGTTAGGCTGGTCTCAAACTCTTGACCTAAGGTGACCCACCCAATTTGGCCTCCCAATGTACTGGGATTAAAAGCGTAAGCCACTGCAGCTGGCCTAATGATATGTTTATTTGTTAGTTTGTTTTTTGAGACGGAGTTTCGCTCTTGTTGCCCAGGCTGGAGTTAAATGGCGCCATCTCGGCTCACTGCAACCTCCACCTCCCGGGTTCAAGTGATTCTCATGCCTCAGCCTCCCGAGTAGTTGGAATTACAGGTTCCCACCACCATGCCTGGCTATTTTAAAAATATTTTTAGTACAGACAGGGTTTCACCATTTTGGCCAGGCTGGTTATTTTGTTTTTGAGGCAGGGTTTTGCTCTGTTGCCCAGGCTGAAGTGCAGTTGGGCTCAAATGATCCTCCCACCTCAGCCTCTAGAGTCTCTGGGACTGTAGTCATGCACCGCCACAACTGGCTAATTGGTGGATTTTTTGTTTGTTTTTGTTTTCTTTAGAGATGGGGTCTCACTATGCTGCCCAGGGTAGTCTTAAACTCATGGGCTCAAGAGATTCTCCTGCCTGGGCCTCCCAAAGTGCTGGGATTACAAGCATGAACCACCATGCCCAGCTTGGTGTCAGATTTTAAACTTATATTTTAGATACTTAAAATGTTTCAATTTGGCTCCCCAGCGACCAGCCACATTTTAAGGGCCCAGCAACCCCCTGTGGCTAGTAGGGATTGAGCTGGGTAGTGCAGGTGTAGACTGAGGGCTCAGCTGTGTGAGCAAAGCGGTTGTCAGCTGACCGAGAGGCCAGGCTAGCCACGTGTGACACACCAGCCTGACATCGACCAGCTGTGTGACCTCGGGCAAGTCACTTCTCTCTGTGTCTGGTTTTTTTTGTTGTTGTTGTTGTTTTTGGTGAGACGGAGTTTTGCTCTTGTTGCCCAGGCTGGAGTGCAATGGCATGCTCTCAACTCACTGTAACCTCCCCCTTCTGGGTTCAGGCGATTCTCCTGCCTCAGCCTCCTGAGTAGCTGGGATTACACGCATGTGCCACCATGCCCAGCTAATTTTGTATTTTTTTTTTTTTCTCTATGGTGGTCTGGTTGGTCTCAAACTCCCTACCTCAGGTGATCTGCCCGCCTTGGCTTCCCAAAGTGCTGGGATTATAGGCATGAGCCACCGCACCGGCCTGTGTCTGGTCTTTTAAACTGGTATCCTCCCAGTGTGGGCCTCTAGGGCTCCTATCTTGATTCCATGAGAGACTAGGTGCCAGGCGCCTGCTCAAGTCATGTGCTGTCGGGGACAGGTGATGGCTGGGGTTCACACAGCTGTGTGGAATGTTCTAGACAAAGGAAAGGCAGTTCCTAAATCCCTCACCCCTTGGTCTTCTCCTGTCTTTTCAATTTCAGCTCAGCTGTCCCTTCCTCCAGGAAGCCCTCTCTGATTCCCCCTCCCCCAGACCATGCCAGGTACTTTACGTGGGCTTCTTAGGGACTGCTGCTTCTCCACAAGCCCAAGATACCTGCCACCATGGCTCTGACCTCTCTGGGGGTAACCCATGTATTCTTTGCCCTGAACTTTGAGCCGTGCAAGGACAAGCAGCCTCTAGCCTCCCTTACACTGTGTCCTCCGTGTCGGCCACGGGCCCAGTGGGCCACAGGCGTGCAAATGATTCTGGCTGAAGGACCCAGCCGGGCCCTGGCACCGCTGGTTCCAGGCATCAGGGGAAATGAGGCCCCTCTCACCTGCCCTCCTCTCTGCCCTCCCCTCCTACCCTTCCCAGGTGGTAAAGCTGAAACAGATCGAACACACCCTGAATGAAAAGCGCATCCTGCAAGCCGTCAACTTTCCGTTCCTCGTCAGACTCGAGTTCTCCTTCAAGGTGGGGTCCCAGCAGCCAAGGGGTGGGGTCACTGCATTGGGTCCTGGCCTTCCGGCCCCCAGGGCTAGGGTCAGAGCTGAGGACAATCAGTGGCCACCCACTTTTATGGAGGAAGATCCCTGGAGGAGGGAGACCAGGAGATGGGAGTCAGGCTAGGACTCCGGTAGACCCAAGTTCTCTTCCTGGACTGGCCAGTTTGTAGTTAATTCCCTCGGCAAGTCACCCAACCTCAGTAACATCCCTCAAAATCAGCACCTGGTTTACAGCAAGAGCCTGACCCACAGCCAGGAGCACAAACTCCACTCCAGGCAGCCAGGATTAAGTTCCCAGCTCAGTACTTCCCGATGTGTGGCCCTGAGCAAGGGACTTCTCTCCCCGAGCCTCAGTGTTCTCATCTGTAAAATGGGGATCATACCAGTTCCAGCCTGGCGGAGTTGTTGTGACAGTTCCAGCCACATCTTGAGTACCCTTTGGGAGCCATTTTGGGTGCCATCCAAAGCTGTGATCATGAGAAACAAGAAAGAACACTCGGGGCCAATTTCGTTGCTGCTCGACCCAGAGAATCACAAGGGCCTCCGCTCTGAGGGACCCCACACCTGGTTTAATGCTTTGCCACTGCTACTCCTGCTACCTTGAGATCCTTAATCATTTTTTCTCTTTTTTTTTGTTTTTTTTTTTTTTTGAGACAGAGTCTTACTCTCTTGCTCAGGCAGGAGTACAGTGGCATGATCTCAGTTCACCACAACCTCCACCTCCCGGGTTCAAGCAATTCTCCTGCCTCAGCCTCCTGAGTAGCTGGGATTACAGGTGCATGCCACTACGTCCAGCGACTTTTTGTATTTTTAATAGAGATGGGATTTTGCCATTTTGCCCAGGCTGGTCTCAAACTCCCGACCTCAAGTGATCTGCCCGCCCTGGCCTCAGCCACTATGCCCAGCCTAATTTTTTTTTTTTTTTTTTTTTGAGACGGAGTTTCGCTCTTGTTACCCAGGCTGGAGTGCAATGGCGCAATCTCGGCTCACCGCAACCTCCACCTCCTGGGTTCAGGCAATTCTCCTGCCTCAGCCTCCTGAGTAGCTGGGATTACAGGCACGTGCCACCATGCCCAGCTAATTTTTTGTATTTTTAGTAGAGACGGGGTTTCATCATGTTGACCAGGATGGTCTCTATCTCTTGACCTCGTGATCCACCCGCCTCAGCCTGCCAAAGTGCTGGGATTACAGGCTTGAGCCACCGCGCCCGGCTTTTTTTTTTTTTTTTTTTTTTAAGACAGAGTCTCACTCTGTCATCCAGGCTGGAGTGCAGTGGTGCAGTCAGAGCTTACTGCAACCTTCACTTCCCAGACTGGAGTGATCCTCCCACCTCAGCCTCCTGAGTAGCTGGAACTACAGGTGTACATCATGATGCCCAGCTAATTTTTGTATTTTTTGTATAGACTCGGTTCTCACTGTGTTACCCAGGCTGGTCTCAAACTCCCAGGCTCTAGTGATCCACCCACCCCAGCCTCCCAAAGTACTGGCATTATAGAGGCATGAGCCACCATACCTGGCCCTCTGTAATAATCTTTCTAACAAGGAGTCACCTTTTTAATTTTGGGCCCCACCAATTCTGCAGCCCTGTTTTACAGATGACAAAACTGTGGCCTCAAAGCCTTACTCAAGCTCCCAGAGCAAGCTACTACAGAGTTCTCGCTCTCCAGCCAGGGCAGGCTAGCCAGGTCCCAACATACCACTGAGCCAGCCCTTGCTTTCACCCTTATAACAGCAGGATGAGGGTCAACCCTGCTTCCTGGGCAGAATGAAATGCAGCATGTGGGTTCAGCCAGCAAAGCACCTGCTCCCTAGAACATGATTCCTACGGGGAGCCAGAATCCCTGTTGTCATTTAATGTTTGAACACCAGCCAGGGAGGCCCCAAGGCCTTCAGATATGGCGGGAGGCTCAGGGAGTGGGCCCCTGATCAGCCACTGCCTCCCACAGGACAACTCAAACTTATACATGGTCATGGAGTACGTGCCTGGCGGAGAGATGTTCTCACACCTACGGCGGATTGGAAGGTTCAGGTAAGCGGGCCACCACCCCATCACACCAGGCAGTCAGGGTGTCCACAGGTGGCAGTGCACGACCAAGACCCCTGGGGATGCAGAGGAGTCCAGCATGCTTGAACAGACAAGTGAGCTCCCAGAACCCTGTGGGTTTCTGCTTCCTCTATGATGAGGAATGAATGATACTTCAACTACCACAAAATGAAACAGAGCAAACATGGCAACTTAGGTGTCCGGATTGAAGCTGGTGCCAGGCGCAGTGGCTCTTGCCTGTAATCCCAGCATTTTGGGAGGCCGAGGCAGGCAGATCACCTAAGGTCAGGAGTTCGAGACCAGCCTGGTCAACATGGTGAAACGCTGTCTCTACTAAAAATACAAAAATCAGCTGGGTGTGGTGGTGGGTACCTGTAATCCCAGCTACTTGGGAGGCTGAGGCATGAGAATCGCTTGAACCCTGAGACAGAGATTGCATTGAGCTGAGGTCACACCACTGCACTCCAGCCTTGGTGACAGAGTGATACACCATCTCAAAAACAAAAAAAAAAATTGGCTGGGTGCAGTGGCTCACGCCTGTAATCCCTGCACTTTGGGAGGCTGAGGCAGGTGTATCACCTGAGGCCAGGGTTTGACACCAGCCTGGCCAACATGATGAAACTTCGTCTTTGCTAAAAATACAAAAAATCAGCCAGGCATGTTGGCGTGTGCCTACAATCCCAGCTACTCAGGAGGCTGAGGCAAGAGAATCGCTTGAACCTGGGAGGCAGAGGTTGCAGTGAGCCAAGATCATGCCACTGCACTCCAGCCTGGGCAACAAGAGTGAAACTCTGTCTAAAAAAAAAAAAATTGCAGTTGGTGATTTTGTGCATTTTTTTTTGAGCCCCAGAAAGCGGCATGCATCTGTAGTCCCACTATTCTTGAGGCTGAGGCCAGAAGATCACTGGAGCTCAAGAATTTGAAGCTGGGCACAATGGCTCACGTGTGTAATCCCAGCACTTTGGGAAGCCAAGGCAGGCAGATCATGAGGTCAGGAGTTCAAGATCAGCCTGGCCAATATGGTGAAACCTCATCTCTACAAAAAAAAAAAAAAATTAAGGCCGGGCATGGTGGCTCACGCCTATAATCCCAGCACTTTGGGAGGCCAAGGCGGGTGGATCACAATGTCAAGAGATCAAGACCATCCCGGTCAACATGGTGAAACCCTGTCTTTACTAAAAATACAAAAATTAGCTGGGCATGGTGGCGCGTGCCTGTAATCCCAGCTACTCAGGAGGCTGAGGCAGGAGAATTGCCTGAACCCAGAAGGTGGAGGTTGCGGCGAGCCGAGATCGCGCATTGCACTCCAGCCTGGGTAACAAGAGCAAAACTCCGTCTCAAAAAAAAAAAAAGAATTTGAGACCAGCCTGGGCTACATAGTGAGATTTTGTCTTTTTTTTTTTTTTTTAATTATTTTATTTTATATAGATCAATAGTTTTATATGTATAGATTTTAATGTATTCTTTATACATAAAATAAAACTATATACATAAATGTGTAAGTTTAAGATACAGGCCAGGTACTGTGGCTCACACCTGTAATCGCACTTTGAGAGGGCAAGGTGAGCAGATCACTAGATCCCAGGAGATTGAGATCAGCCTAACATTGTAAGACTCCATCTACACAAAAAATAAATTTTAAAAAAATTAGCCAGGTATGGTGGCACATGCCTGTAGTCCCAGCTCATTGGGAGGCTGAGGTGGGAAGACCCGCTGAGCCTGGGAGTTCAAGACTGCAGTGAGCCACGATCACACTACTACACTCCAGACAGGGTAACAGAGACCCTGCTCAAAGAAAAAAAACTTACAAACTTACAAGTTTACAAATATTCATTTTTGTTTTATTTTATTTTTTGAGATAGAGTTTCGTTCTTGTCACCCAGGCTAGAGTGCAGTGGCACAATCTTGGCTCACCACAACATCTGCCTCCTGAGTTCAAGCGATTCTCCATCTCAGCCTCCTGAGTAGCTGGGACTACAGGTGCAGGCCACCTCACCTGGCTAATTTTCATATTTTTAGTAGAGACAGAGTTTCTCCATGTTGGTCAGGCTGGTCTCAAACTCCTGACCTCAGGTGATCAGCACCCCTCAGCCTCCCAAAGTGCTGTGATGACAGGTGTGAGCCACCACGCCTGGCCTGGTAGTTGTATTTTAGATAGATAACTGTAGATTCACTTAATGCGCAGATCTTCATTGTTACAGTCCACAAATTTTGACAGTTGTATACAGCTACCTGACCTCCACCCAAAACAGTATATGGAACTTTTTCTATCTCCCCAGAAAATTCTCTTGAATACCTTTTTTTCCTCCAATAATATACAAAGGTGGGGTCTTGCTATACTGCCCAGGCTGGTCTCGAACTCCTGGGCTCAAGCAATCCTGCCGCCTCAACCCCCCAAAATATTGGGATTACAGGCGTGAGCCAATGTGCCCGACTGACTCCCTCTCCTGACATGTCACGTCCCCGACAAAGGCAGTCATCCTTTGACTTCAAACACCGTTCCTTTGTTTTGTCCGAGTGTGGACATGATATCAATGGAATCATTCATGTTCTTTTGTGTCTTCTCTTGCTTAATATAATCAGTTTGAAATGCAGCCACGTTGTGGAGTGGAGGCAGGCAATGTCCTGCTGGCAGTGGTGGTGCTGAGTGGAATTCCATTGTATGAACAGAGCTCAGTCTATGATTCCATTCCCCTGTGGATGGACCTACAGGCTGTTTCCCAGGTCGGGCCACCTCAGAATCAGGTGCCCTGCCTTTCTGACAGCTGGACTGGGGGTGTCTTCCCCTAGGGGAGGCTCTGAAGGGCCACCTGCTGGACCCTTTTGGGGCCTGGCCAGTGACATTGACCTCCCCATTTGTCCCCATCAGTGAGCCCCATGCCCGTTTCTACGCGGCCCAGATCGTCCTGACCTTCGAATATCTGCACTCGCTGGATCTCATCTACAGGGACCTGAAGCCGGAGAATCTGCTCATCGACCAGCAGGGCTACATTCAGGTGTCCACCAGGCCGGGTGACGGGCAGCCCTGGGCAAGCCGTGGCCTGGCCCCTCCCTCCCCGCCAACTGCCTATTCTTGTGCCCACAGGTGACAGACTTCGGTTTCGCCAAGCGCGTGAAGGGCCGCACTTGGACCTTATGCGGGACCCCTGAGTACCTGGCCCCCGAGATCATCCTGAGCAAAGTAGGCGCCTCCCCAGCCCTCCCCTTCCCCTGAGGCTGGCTCTGCTTGCCATCTCTTGCCCCCTCCTTACCCTGTGTCCCCCCAATCTCGCTCCAGGGCTACAACAAGGCAGTGGACTGGTGGGCCCTGGGGGTTCTTATCTATGAGATGGCCGCTGGCTACCCGCCCTTCTTCGCAGACCAGCCCATCCAGATCTATGAGAAGATCGTCTCTGGGAAGGTGAGGCCCAGATGCGGGGCACAGCCCTGGAAGAATCATAGACAGTCCCTTCCCCGCTCACCCATCCTACTCTCTGGGGAGCCCTGCTTGTCAGAATCGCCTTGAAGTTCCGTTAAGTCAGGCCAGGTGGTGAAGCTGGACGCGCCAATACCTCGAGCCCCCTGGTTGTCCAGCGCCAACCCCGCGGTTCCAGAATCCCAGGGGCTTCCAAAATCCCGACCGAGCCTCGTGGGAACTTCCCTGCTGCAAAACACAAACCGCCCTGTAAGGCGACCCTCCTCACCTCTCCTTGTCCCCGTCAGTGTGAGTTTTCACAAGTTCCAAGATGTATTTGGTTCCCAGGTGCTGTCCGCAGCCTCAGCAGGGAGGACCCTCGCTTAAGGTTTAAGGCCCCCGCTTCCTCTCTCAAACACAGACTTGTCAAACTCTGAGGGTTCAGATGAGGAGTGGTGAAACCATCTGAGCTTGCATCTATGACAGGCGCAAAGTGCCTGCCATCTGCCAGGCCCTGATTCACCCCCTCAGTTACACCCCGAGATGGTGGCACCCTCTGTAGGAGAGGTGAGGAAACCGGCTGGGAAAAGAGATGTGTCCTAGCCAAGATCGCACCTCAGTGAGTAAGAAGAGTCATCATAGGCACTGATGGCCGTGGAGAGGCTGGGGACCCCACCTCTGCCCTCAGCTTAGCCACCTTGCTGGGAGGATCCAACCATCCCCAGACCTGGTCCAGCATCTCCTACACAGGAGCCTCTAGTCGGCCCAGAGTCACTACACCGGGGTGGGAGCACCCTCAGGCTCAGCCTGGGCCCAGTCCCAGCTCTAGCACCGACTGGCTTTGAAACTTTGGGGCAGGGTGCAATGGCTCACGCCTGTAATCCCACCACCTTGGGAGGTGGAGGCTTGAGGCCAGGAGTTCCAGACCAGCCTGGACAACATAGCCAGACCCCATCTCTTTTTTTAAAAAAATACCTAAAAATTAGCTGGGCGTGATGGTGCACCCCTAGTCCCAGCTAATCGGGAGGCTGAGGCAGGAGGATCATTTGAGCCCAAAAGGTCAAGGCTGCAATGAGCTGTGATTGCACCACTGCAATCCAGCCTGGGCTAAGAGAGCCAGATCCTGTCTTTTAAAAAAATTCAGGCAACTGGGGTGCTCTGGCTAGACACATAGCATCACTAAAAGAGAAAGATGAAGGCCAGGCACAGTGACTCACACCTGTAACCCTAGCACTTTGGGAGGCCGAGGCAGGTAGGTCACGAGATCAGGAGTTCAAAACCAGCCTGGCCAAGATGGTGAAACCCCGTCTCTACTAAAAATACAAAAAATTAACCAGGCGTGGTGGCAGGTGCCTGTAATCCCAGCTACTCAGGAGGCTGAGGCAGAGAACTGCTTGAACCCAGGAGGCGGAGGTTGCAGTGAGTTGAGATCGTACCACTCCACTCCAGCCTGGGTAACAGAGCGAGACTCCATTTCTCAAAAAAAAAGAAAAAAAAAAAAAAAAAAAGGAAAGGAAAGATGAGGCATCTGCCACTAGGCCGAATAGAAACTGCCAAGAAAATGGCCCAGAGTGGGGAAAAAAAAAAGGAAGAAAAAAGCCACAGAAGATCCCACAGGGGAAGACGCACATGACGCCCTTCTTTGTAGCATTTTCCAGTTCCCCCGCACCCTCAGTGGTATTATCTTCCTCGTGCAGCCCTGAGAGGTACACGCAGGCCCAGAGAGGTTAAGGGCCATGGCCAAGGTCACACAGCGTGTAAGAGGCACAGCAGGAACAAGAAGTCATTTCTTGCAACTATAACTCCAGTGACGACTTGTCTACAAGGCTATGCGCTCAGAACATTTGGGGAAGACTTCTAGAAGAGTTGAGCTGGGCTTTAAAGAATGGAAGAGCCTTAGCTAGGCAGGGAGAGGGAGGAAAAAGTTTAACACAAGCATGACTATTTCAGAAGTCTACAGACCCCAGCAGAGATGACTTAACAGTAGCAGCAGCTGAGAATGCAAGTTCTAGAGTCCAACAGACCTGAGATGGAATTGCCCCGTCCCACTCCTCAGCATGACCTTTGAAGAGAGACCTCTTTCTTTAACCCTTCCAAGCCTCCCTTCTCTGAAATGAAAGCCGTCACAGCACTTGCCTTAGAGCAATGGCTGTTAAAGGGGACTCCTTTCCAGCAGGACTATTGCTGGGGAATTGGCTAGAAATGCAGACTTTTGGGCCAGCCGTGGTGGCTCACACCTGTAATCCTAGCACTTTGGGAGGCCAAGGTGGGTGGATCACCTGAGGTCAGGAGTTCGAGACCAGCCTGACCAATATGGCAAAACTCTTATCTCTAGTAAAAATACAAAAATTAGCTGGGTGTCATGGCGTGCACCTGTAATCCCAGCCACTTGGGAGGCTGCGACAGAATTGCTTGAACCCAGGAGGTGGAGGTTGCAGTGAGCCAAGGTTGTGCCACTGCACTCCAGCATGGGTGACAGAGTGAGACTCTGCCTCAAAGAAAAAAAAAGAAATGCAGGTCCTTGTTGGGCGTGGTGGCTCATGCGTGTAATCCTAGCACTTTGTGATGCCGAAGCAGATCATTTGAGCCTTGCAGTTCGAGACCAGCATGGGCGACACAGCGAGACCCCTGTCTCTACAAAAACTTTTTTTTTTTTTTTTTTTTTTTTGAAACAGAGTCCTGCTCTGTTGCTCAGGCTGGAGTGCAGTGGCACGATCTCGGCTCACTGCAACCTCCGCCTTCCCGGTTCAAGCAATTCTCCTGCTTCAGCCTCCCGAGTAGCTGGGACTACAGGCACCCACCACCACACCCAGCTAATTTTTGTATTTTTAGTAGAGTTGGGGTTTCACCACGTTGGCCAGGCTGGTCTTGAACTCCTGACCTTGTGATCTGCCTGCCTCCACCTCCCAAAGTGCTGGGATTACAGGTGTGAGCCACCGAGCCCAGCCAAAAACTTCTTAAAGTAACTAGCTCTTTAATTTTTAAAAAGTTGTTAAGAAATGCATATTCTCAAGCCGGGCGCGGTGGCTCAAGCCTGTAATCCCAGCACTTTGGGAGGCCAAGGTGGGTGGATCACGAGGTTGAGAGATCGAGACCATCCTGGTCAACAAGGTGAAACCCCGTCTCTACTAAAAATACAAAAAAACTAGCTGGGCATGGTGGCGCGTGCCTGTAATCCCAGCTACTCAGGAGGCTGAGGCAGGAGAATTGCCTGAACCCAGGAGGCGGAGGTTGCGGTGAGCCGAGATCGCGCCATTGCACTCCAGCCTGGGTAACAAGAGCGAAACTCCGTCTCAAAAAAAAAAAAAAAAAAAAAAAGCATATTCTCAGGCCACAGTATCAGACTTCCTAAATCAGAAACTTTAGGGTGGGCCCAAGGAGCCGCTTTCCAGGATGCCGGCAGGCTCAGCTTTGGAGGCGCTCACCCAGTAGTACTGTTGGATGGAAAAGGAAGCATCCTGGGCTCCCCAAGTTCCAGAGCAGCTTCCCACCCTGTCCTTGTACCCCTTCCTCCAGGTGCGGTTCCCTTCCCACTTCAGCTCTGACTTGAAGGACCTCCTGCGGAACCTCCTGCAGGTAGATCTCACCAAGCGCTTTGGGAACCTCAAGAATGGGGTCAACGATATCAAGAACCACAAGTGGTTTGCCACGACTGACTGGATCGCCATCTACCAGAGGAAGGTGGGCCTCCCCTCCTTAAGTCTGCTGAAGATTTGGGGGCAGGCCAAGAGGCAGAGAGGACAGCCAATAGAGAGATAGAAAGGAAAGAGGGCCAGGCTCAGAGGCTCACACCTGTCATCCCAGCACTTTGGAACGCCAGGGTGGGTGAATCACCTGAGGTCAGAAGTTCAAGACTATCTTAGCCAACATGGTGAAACCCCATCTCTACTAAAAACACAAAAATTAGCCGGGCATGGTGGCGGGCGCTTGTAAGCCCAGCTACTCAAGAGGCTGAAGCAGGAGAATTGCTTGAATCTGGGAGGCAAAGGTTGCAGTGAGCCAAGCACTCCAGCCTGGATAACAGAGAGACTCTGTCTCAAAACAAAAAAAAAAAAAGAAAAAAGAAAAAGGGAAGAGAACATAGGTACAGGAGCAGCCTAGATCTTAGAGCCTAGTGCTTAGAGCCAGTGGGGTCTAGAAATGGAATTCTGGTGTCATATGGCCATTCCATGACCTTGTGCAGAAGATGCCTCTCTCTGGGAAGTAATTTCCCCTTTGATGAGCTGGCTATATTAAGAGTTTCTGGTTGTTAAGAGGAATCCATAATCTAATGCTAAGCACAGGCCTGAGTCAGAGTAACTATCTCTTGAACATTAGGCCATTCACATTTATTGTTGTAATAATGATTATGTTGAATGCTGAGGTCTCGGTGATTTTTGATCCCTCTCCAGGTGGAAGCTCCCTTCATACCAAAGTTTAAAGGCCCTGGGGATACGAGTAACTTTGACGACTATGAGGAAGAAGAAATTCGGGTCTCCATCAATGAGAAGTGTGGCAAGGAGTTTAATGAGTTTTAGGGGTGTGCCTGTGCCCCCATGGGTTTTCATTTCTTTTTCTTTTTCCTTTTTTTTTTTTTTTTTTTGGTTGGGGGGGTGGGAGGGTTGGATTGAACAGCCAGAGGGCCCCAGAGTTCCTTGCATCTATTTCACCCCCACCCCACCCTCCAGGGTTAGGGGGAGCAGGAAGCCCAGATAATCGGAGGGACAGAAACACCAGCTGCTCCCCCTCATCACCTTCGTCCTCCTGCCCCACTCTCCCATTTTTCCCTTTCTCCTCCCCCACAGCCCCCTACCCCAGCCCACTTCTGCCTATTTTAAACGAGTTCCTCAACTCCAGTCAGACCAGGTCTTGCTGGAGTGTGGACCAGGGACAGGGTGTGGAAAGGGGCTCAAACTCAACTCCAGCCCCCACCCACACCCCCATCCCACCCAACCGCAGGCACCACTTGCTAAGGGCAAATGAACGAAGCGCCAACTTTCCCTTCGGAGTAATCCTGCCTGGGAAGGAGAGATTTTTAGTGACATGTTTAGTGGGCTGCTTGCTAGAATTTTTAAAAAACGATTTAAAATCCTATTTAAGTTCCACCAGTGCCTCCCTCCCTCCCTCCTCTACTCCCACCCCTCCCATGTCCCCCCATTCCCCAATCCATTTTAATGAGAAGCAGACTGACTTTGGAAAGGGAGGCGCTGGGGTTTGAACCTCCCCGCTGAGCTGCTCATCTCCTCTGGGCCCCTCCCTGGGGGATCCTCTCTGCCAATCCTGCGAGGGTCTAGTCCCCTTTAGGAATCCTCAGCTCTCCTCTTCCCCAACAGACCTGTTTTCACCCTTGGGCTTTGAGAGCCAGACAAAGCAGCTGTCCCTCTCCCTGCCAAAGAGGAGTCATCCCCCAAAAAGACAGAGGGGGAGCCCCAAGTCCAAGTCTTTCCTCCCAGCAGCAATTTCCCCCAACTCCTTAATTTTATTCTCCGCTAGATTTTAATGTCCAGCTTTCCCTCAGCTCAGTGGGGAGGGCATACCCGCAAAAGGACACGGAAGAGGCCAAGTGCCCCCACGTCTTGGCCCGGGGTTCAAGGCTAGAGCTGCTGGGGAGGGGCTGCCTGTTTTACTCACCCACCAGCTTCCGCCTCTGCCATCCAGGGTCCCCCTCCTCCGGCTTAGCTGTCAGCTGTCCATCACGTCTCCCCCCAGTCTCATTTGTGCATTTTTCTCTCTTAATAGGAAAGTGGGGAGCCCCTTGGGAGCTACCCCGTTCATCCCCTTTTTTCCCCCTCTCATAACTTCTCCCCATCCCAGGAGGAGTTCTCAGGCCTGGGACGGGGCCCCGGGTGGGTTCGGGGGCGATTCAACCTGTGTGCTGCGAAGGACGAGACTTCCTCTTGAACAGTGTGCTGTTGTAAACATATTTGAAAACTATTACCAATAAAGTTTTGTTTAAAAAAAAAGTGTCGCTGGTGTTCTCGACTTCGATCAGCCACCCACACACCCCCAGGGGGTTGGAGAGGGAATTTCGGACCCCAGCGTGCAGGCCAATCAGGTCCTGGCCTGGAGTCCTTGTAAACAGCGTTTAGCTGAAATTCCGGCACTCCGTCGGCCCCGCAGGAGAAACCAGCGTCAAACTGCCCTTTGACCCCAGCTTCGGGGTCCCCAAATCTGCGGTGCGCCCCCTCGGCGTCCAGCCCGGGACCGAGAGGGCGCTCTAGGGAGGCGCTGGGGCCGGCGCGCCAGGAGGCCGAGCGGCGGCGGGGGCGGCACTGGCAAGGGGAGTAAAGAGGGGGGAGAGGGTGCGCGGCCCCCTCTCCGCATCCTCAGCGCCGGGCCAGGCGCGCCGGAGGGACGCGGGGGCGGCGGCAGCAAGAGGGTTCCCGCAACACCCTGCGAGCGCGGCGGCCCCGGCCCGCGGGCGGCGAGTTCCCGGTAAGTGCGGTCCCGAGAGCGGAGCGCGCCGGGGAGGCGTGGAGAGGGGGGCTGGGCGCCGGGGACGTCTGGGTCCCGCGCCCAATGGCTGGAGGGCGGCCGAGCACCGCCCGCCCGCCCTGCCCGCCCCCTCTCCCCTCCCCCCGGCACTCCCCTCCCCCTCCCCCGCCCGCCGCTTTTCCCCCGCCCCCGCCCCGGCGCCAACTCCGCGGCGCCTCCTTAAAAAGCGCGCGGGAGTTGTAAGGGGGGGCCGGAGCGAGCCAGAGTGAGCGAGAGCGCAGGGTAAAGGGGGCGGGCGGGGGGCCCGGGCTCCACCTTAAAAGCGGGCGCGTGGGGGTGGGAGGGAGGAAGGCGGGCGGCGGGGAGGAGGGAGGGAGGGAGGGAGGGAAGGAAGGGGGGCCGGAGTGTCCCGGGCGCAGGGCGCGCGTGCGGCGGCGGCGGCGGCGGCGGCGGCGGCGGGGAGGGGCCGGCCGCGCGGCGCTCCCCTCCTCCTCCTCGCATCCCCGGCCCCGCGCGCGCCCAGCAGAAGCGGGTCTGTGTGTGCGTGCGTGCGAGTGAGTGAGTGTGTGCCTATTTTTTTTTCCTCTCTTTTCTTTCTCTCTCACTGTTTTTTCCTCTCTCTCTCGCTCCCTCTCTCTCTTTTTTTTTTTTTTTTTTTTTTTTTTGCAAAGAAACAGCAGCGCCGCCGCCGCTCCGCCGAGGCGCTGCGCCCCCCGGGGGGGGAGGCGGAGGAGGCGGGCAGCGGCGGAGGGAGGGGAGCCGGGGAGGGGGGCGCCGCGCTGGGAGGGAGGCAGCGCGCACGGTGCAGCCGGGCCGGGCGGGAGGCATGGCGGGGCCCCCGGCCCTACCCCCGCCAGAGACGGCGGCGGCCGCCACCACGGCGGCCGCCGCCTCGTCGTCCGCCGCTTCCCCGCACTACCAAGAGTGGATCCTGGACACCATCGACTCGCTGCGCTCGCGCAAGGCGCGGCCGGACCTGGAGCGCATCTGCCGGATGGTGCGGCGGCGGCACGGCCCGGAGCCGGAGCGCACGCGCGCCGAGCTCGAGAAACTGATCCAGCAGCGCGCCGTGCTCCGGGTCAGCTACAAGGGGAGCATCTCGTACCGCAACGCGGCGCGCGTCCAGCCGCCCCGGCGCGGAGCCACCCCGCCGGCCCCGCCGCGCGCCCCCCGCGGGGCCCCTGCCGCCGCTGCCGCGCCGCCGCCCACGCCCGCCCCGCCGCCACCGCCCGCGCCCGTCGCCGCCGCCGCCGCCCCGGCCCGGGCGCCCCGCGCGGCCGCTGCCGCCGCCGCCGCCACAGCGCCCCCCTCGCCCGGCCCCGCGCAACCGGGCCCCCGCGCGCAGCGGGCCGCGCCCCTGGCCGCGCCGCCGCCCGCGCCAGCCGCTCCCCCGGCGGTGGCGCCCCCGGCCGGCCCGCGCCGCGCCCCCCCGCCCGCCGTCGCCGCCCGGGAGCCGCCGCTGCCGCCGCCGCCACAGCCGCCGGCGCCGCCACAGCAGCAGCAGCCGCCGCCGCCGCAGCCACAGCCGCCGCCGGAGGGGGGCGCGGCGCGGGCCGGCGGCGCGGCGCGGCCCGTGAGCCTGCGGGAAGTCGTGCGCTACCTCGGGGGCAGCGGCGGCGCCGGCGGTCGCCTGACCCGCGGCCGCGTGCAAGGGCTGCTGGAGGAGGAGGCGGCGGCGCGGGGCCGCCTGGAGCGCACCCGTCTCGGAGCGCTAGCGCTGCCCCGCGGGGACAGGCCCGGACGGGCGCCGCCGGCCGCCAGCGCCCGCCCGTCTCGGAGCAAGGTGAGCGCGCCGGGGAGCGGGGGCGCCGCGCGGTGGGCAGGTGCGGGCGAAGTTCGTGGCGGGGGCGCGAGTCCCGGGAGGAACTGGGCGGCGAGTGGCTGGGGCTTTTCGCGCGTTTCCTACGGGCTTAGTTCGTGGTGACCTTGCCAAGTGGCTGAATCTCCCGGAGCCTCAGTTTCCTTCGCTGTAAATGCAGCTTAGTAACAGTAGCGACCCCTTGGGGTTGTTGCGCGAGTTTAGTGAAATTCGGTTGTCGAAGGTTTCAGTTAACACAGAGCCTGGCACGGAGTGAATGCGTAAAAGTTAGCCGTATTGTTCTTAAAGGTGGAATCGGTCCATCCTCCCCGCCGCCCGGATGCCACAGTCAGGGTCCGGGATTAGAACAGCTGCTAACCTTGCATGCTTCTCTCCTCCGCCCCAGAGAGGTGGAGAAGAGCGAGTGCTTGAGAAAGATGAAGATGATGATGATGATGAAGACGAAGATGATGAAGATGATGTGTCAGAGGGCTCCGAAGTACCCGAGAGTGACCGTCCGGCAGGTGCCCAGCACCACCAGCTTAACGGCGAGCGGGGACCTCAGAGTGCCAAGGAGAGGGTCAAAGACTGGACGTCTTGCGGAACTCACCAGGGCCAGGATGAAGGGCGGGGGCCAGCCCCGGGCGGCGGCACCCGCCAGGTGTTCTCCATGGCAAACATGAACAAGGAGGGGGGAACGGGTAAGGACCTCTGGGTGAGGGAACGTGCCAGGTGGGAGGAACTCAGCCTCAAGACAAAGCCAAAGACAGGTGTTTTTTCTCCTCCCAGCTTCTGTTGCCACTGGGCCAGACTCCCCATCTCCTGTGCCTTTGCCTCCAGGAAAACCAGCCCTACCTGGGGCCGACGGGACCCCTTTTGGCTGTCCGTAAGTTGGGGTGTTGGAGACGTGCGGGTGCTGCGCAGGTATGAGGCACAGCCAGAGGGACTTCTATGTTCACTGGTGTCCATCTGTTTTGATGCAGTACTGGGCGCAAAGAGAAGCCGTCTGATCCCGTGGAGTGGACAGTGATGGATGTCGTGGAATATTTTACTGAGGCAGGCTTCCCCGAGCAGGCGACAGCTTTCCAAGAACAGGTGAGTTCCCAGCCCCGGATTACACACAGACAGACAGACAGACAGAGGGCCGCTGTGGGATGTGCCCTGATCCGGCTCGCTCTTTGTCCCTATCCCACCCAGGAAATTGATGGCAAATCTTTGCTGCTCATGCAGCGCACAGATGTGCTCACCGGCCTGTCCATCCGCCTTGGGCCAGCCCTGAAAATCTACGAGCACCACATCAAGGTGCTGCAGCAAGGCCACTTTGAGGACGACGACCCCGATGGCTTCTTAGGCTGAGCGCCCAGCCTCACCTCTGCCCCAACCCATTCTGGCCCCCATCTCACCCAAGACCCCCCAGAGTCCAGTACCTGGACGCGGACACCCTCGGCCCTCATAACAGATTCCAGGGAGGGGCACCTTCGGTGTCCTCACCTCTGCCCCTTCTGTCTCTCACACACACATCTGCCCTTCAGCACGTCGGTGCAGGGAGAGGATTGCTCCTTACACCCCCGGTGGCTGACCCTCCCCACCCAGCCCAGGACATTTTAGGAAAAAGAAAAAAATGAAATGCGGGGGGCTTCTCATCTCCCCAAGATCCTCTTCCGTTCAGCCAGGTGTTTCCTATATAAATGTTTGGATCGGCCTGTTTGTTTGGGTGGGTGGTCTTTCCTCCTCCTCCCACCACCCATCCCCCCTTCTCAGTCTCTACCCCTGGCCTCCAGCTCCTCGGGGACTAGCTGGGTTGGGGTTCCTTGGGTTTTTCCTCCCCTTCCTCTTTCCTTTCTGTTGATTCTTGCTCCAGCTGGCTGTATTGCTTTTTAATATTGCACCGAAGGTTTTTTAAATAAAATTTTAAAAAAAGGAAAAGGAAAAAAAGCCACGGGGTCCATTTTATAAATGGGGCAGGGGAGAGGGCATTAAAGAGCCTCCTAAGAGAGCCAAAGGTTTAGGACAGAATTGTTTGAGGGGGTGAAGGAAAGGATGAATTGTAGCTGCCTCAGTAATTGCTCCAAGGAGGTGGGAATATTTGCTTTTTTTCCTCTGTAATCGCTCCATGTCCAGAGCAGAGCTAGGCACACAGCAGGTGCTGAGTTTTTTTGTTTGTTTGTTTTTTGAGATGGAGTTTGGCTCTCGTTGCCTGGGCTGGGGTGCAGTGGTGCCATCTTGGCTCACCGCAACCCTCATCTCCCAGATTCAAGCGATTCTCCTGCCTCAGCCTCCCGAATGGCTGGGATTACAGGCACGCGCCACCACTGCCGGCTAATTTTGTATTTTTAGTAGAGACGGGGCCTCTCTGTGTTGGTCAGGCTGGTCTCGAACTCCTGACCTCAGGTGATCCGCCTGCCTTGGCCTCCCAAAGTGCTGGGATTACAGGCGTGAGCCACCGCACCCAGCCCAATGTTTTTCTTTTAGAGATGGTCTCATCCTGTCACCCCGGCTGGAGTGCAGTGGTGCTGTCATAGCTCATTGTAGCCTCAAACTGCTAGCTCAAGTGATCGACCTCAGCCTCCTAACTGGGACTACACGTGCACACTGCCATGCCCAGATAAGTTTTAGACATTTTTGTAGAGATGGGGTTCTAACTTTGTTGGCCAGGTTGCTCTCGAACTCCCAGCCGCAAGCGATTCTCCTCCTGCCTGGGATTACAAGAGTTAGCCACCATGCCTGGCCTCAACTATTGTTGAATGGCTAGCAGTTAAGTTCTTGGGTTTAATAAGCATTTTCTCAATTGTCCTTCCCAAGTCCCACCTTACAGAAGAGACAACTGGCCCCGCACAGAGATGCTGTCTGCTCGGGGTCACACAGAGTGGCGTCGGACACCTGTCTCAGTTCTTCACTCAGAGTCTTTTTTTTTTTTTTTTTTTTTTCCATTCAGAGTCTTTATAATTAGTGTGTTTGACATAATGTACATTAAAAAGTATAAACCTGTCAGCCTTTGCCTACTGCAAAGAATCTGCTACAGCTGTCAAGGGCAGGGACTGTTCTAGGACCATAGTAGGGTTTCCAGGCCTCATGGTCCTCTCCATTAAAACAACAGAAGTGGGCCGAGCGTGGTGGCCCGTGCCTGTCATCCCAGCACTTTGGGAAGCCAAGGTGGGCAGATCACAAGGTCAGGAGTTCAGGATCAGCCTGACCAACATGGTGAAACCCTGTCTCTACTAAAAATACCAATATTAGCCAGGTGTGGTGGTGGGTACCTGTAGTCCCAGCTACCTCGGGAGGCTGAGGCAGGAGCATCGCTTGCACCTGGGAGGCGGAGGTTAACAGTGAGCTGAGATCACCCCGTTGCGCTCCAGCGTGGGCAACAAAAGTGAAACTCCATCTCAAAAAAAAAAAAAAAGGGATTGAGCCATCAGATGGGAAAAGATTTCCAAGTGAAGATTTTGTGTTGAGACAGGGTCTTCATGTCACCTAGGCTAGAGTGCTGTGGTGCCATCACAACTGGTGACAGCCTCGAACTCTTGGGCACAAGTGATTCTTCTGCCTCAGACAACAGCTGACTAACATTTTATTTTCGTAGGGATAGGGTCTTTCTGTGTTGCTCAGGCTGGTCTTGAACTCGTGGCCTCAAGCAATCCTCCCACCTCAGCTTGCCAGAGTGTCAGGATTACAGGCATGAGCCACCGAGCCAGGCCTGAAGATTTTTTATTATTTGTTCGTAGTAGTCCTCAGAGCTATTACATCCAAAGTCCCTACTGAGTTCTAAGGCAATTTCTCAACTCCATTAGAGAGAGAGAGAAAAAAAAAAAAAAACGGCTGGGCACTTTGGGAGGCAAGACGGGAAGATCGCTTGAGTCCAGGAGTTTGAGACCTACCTGGGCAACACAGAGAGGCCCCCATCTCTATAAAATAAAAAAATTTAAATTAAAATGATTTTTTAACAACAGCAACAAAACGGGTTCTGGGAGCGAGAGGCTGGGACTGGGACCCGGGCGACCTCATTCCACATACCTGTTTCAGGTGGGGGAAGTTGGAGACACGTTAGAGACCCCTCCACTCCGGGAATCCACCTCCAGAGGTTAAGGTCCTGGCTCTAACCACACCCCCGAGACAAGGCCAGAGGTCGCCTCCCTAGGCGGGTCCCTCCTCCCCATCGCGAGGTTCCCGGAGTGCCCGTGGCGCGTGTGTAGGGGGTGGGGCCCCGCAGGCGCGTGGACTGGAGCGGCGCGCCCCTCCCGCGTGTTGAAATTCAAAAGAGGCCAACTTCCCCCGGGCGCGGCGTGGCGCGGCGCCGGTGGAGAGGTCAAGGCAGGGACCAGTCGGAGGCTCCCGGGGCGGGGTCGAACCCGCTGCCGACGACTTGAACAGCACCCGAAGCTTAAAGAGCTGAGGCTCCCGCCCTACGGCCCCTACCATGGCTACGGAGCAGTGGTTCGAGGGGTCGCTCTGCCTGGACCCTGGAGAAACACCGCCTCCAGACGCCTTAGAACCTGGGACGCCGCCCTGCGCAGACCCCTCCTGGTCGTCGCCCCCTAGCAGGCCTGGGGACCCACCTGAGCCAGACCCCGAAGACGCTGAGGGGCAGCTGCCTGAAGCTCCAGCCTCCACGCCTTCCCCCGAACCGCTGGTCCCCGGGCCCGGGCCAGCACCACCCCGCCTACCCCTGGAAACTTTGTTCAGCCCCATCATCGAACAGCTGCGTTACCTACTCAAGAAGGCGGATGATTTCCAGAGCTACTTGCTCTACAGGTGATGTTGGACGGGGTCCCAGCTCCTCATGGGTAAAGAGACTTAGAGGGGAGGCGACAGAAGGGGAGCCCAGGAGGTCAAAGCTATAGGGAGCTGTCCCGTGACCCACGCCAGGGTCGCAAAAATCGCAAAATTAGAAGCGCCAGGAGCCACAGGGAGACAGTGGAAGAAGCTAGCTTATTAGAATCCGTTTCCGAGTGAGCAGGGCTGTGGAATCGCGGGTAGGGGCGGCTGCTGTTACTGTCCTGGCAGTGTGGGCCTGTGGTCGTCAACTCTCTAGGACTTTCTTCCAGTTTTTAAATACTGGCTTAGATTTAGATGTTTGCACCCTGTGCCGGCTAAACAAGACCCACCTGAGCCACACTTGGCCAGCAGGACATCAGTTTGAGATCCCAAAAGATAATGTGATTCCCAGACTAGCTTTCCCTGTGGCTCTACAATTTCAGTGTCCATTGGAATCTCCTAGGAGGCTGGGTTTTGTTGTTGTTGTTGTTGTTGGTTTTTAATTTTTGTTTTTGAGACAGAGTCTCGCTCTGTTGCTCAGGCTGGAGTGCACTGGCGCGATCTTGGCTCACTGCAACCTCCGCCTCCTGGGTTCAAGCAATTCTCTGCCTCAGCCTCCCGAGTAGCTCGGATTACAGGCGCGCACCACCACACCTGGCTAATTTCTGTATTTTTAGTAGAGATGGGGTTTCACCATCTTGTCCAGGCTGGTCTTGAACTCCTGACCTCATGATCCACGAGGCTGAGTTTTGGTTTTGGTTTTTGAGACGGTCTCGGTCTGCCACCCAGGCTGGAGTGCAGTGGCGCGATCTCAGCTCACTGCAACTTCTGCCTCCTGGGTTCAAGCTATTCTCATGAGGCTGGTTTTTTAATGAGACAGGGTCTCGCTCTGTCACCCAAGCTGGAGTGCAATAGTGTAGTCATAGCTTACTGCAGCCTCAAACTCTTGGAGGCAATCCTCCCACCCCCATCTCCTAAGTAGCTGGGACTATAGGTGACACCACGCTCAGCTAATTTTTTTTGTGTATAGAGACGAGGTCTTGCGATGTTGCCCAGGCTCGTCTGGAACTCCTGGCCTCAAGCAATCCTCCAGCCCTAGCCTCCCAAAACTCTCAGATTGCAGGTGTGAGCCACCGCACCCAGCCCCTGTAGGAAGCTCTGGATCCTGAGTCGAGTCATGAGACTCAGGTGTCAGCTCTTTAACAAGTGTTCTAAATGGGTGTGATGCGGGTGAACCAGAAAGATGTTCAGAAAAGACCTAAAACTGGGGGCCTTTTCTAACAGGGGTCTAGCCAAGCGATACAGGTTGGGAGAGAGTAGAATGGGGAAAACCAGGGGGCGGGGAGGGGTCGTGAGGAATTCCAGGCAAAGGCCCCCTTCTTCCTTCAGCAGAGATCAAGTACAGAAAGAGCAGCTGGCCAAGGCCATGCCCACCTTCTTACAGATGTGTGAACCCTACTTCCTGTACCTGGAGGCAGCTGCGAGAAGCGTACCCCCCATCTATGGAGTCCTGCAGGAGCTGGTCCGAAAGCGGGTGTGTGGGGGTTTCTTTTTTTTTTTTTTTTTTGAGACGGAGTTTCGCTCTTGTTACCCAGGCTGGAGTGCAATGGCGCGATCTCGGCTCACCGCAACCTCCGCCTCCTGGGTTCAGGCAATTCTCCTGCCTCAGCCTCCTGAGTAGCTGGGATTATAGGCACGCACCACCATGCCCAGCTAATTTTTTGTATTTTTAGTAGAGACGGGGTTTCACCATGTTGACCAGGTTGGTCTCGATCTCTCGACCTCGTGATCCACCCGCCTCGGCCTCCCAAAGTGCTGGGATTACAGGCTTGAGCCACCGCGCCCGGCCGAGTGTGGGGGTTTCTTAGACCCCATGCCCCTTGCCTCTCGAAGCTCCAAGCCTGGGGGGATGGTGGATGGTGGATGGTGGAGGGGGAGGCCTGCTCCTCTCAGGCCAGCTGATCTTACTGTGCCCCCTGTTGTATGCAGCTGTTAGAGATCTCCCAACAGCTGACCCTGCGCCTGGAACAGCTGGTCCTCATGTATGCTTCCTTTGGGTTTGTGGACCTGGAGGAGACGAACCCCCTTAGGTATAACGGTTGGGGACTCGGATGGGGGGGTGAAGGGGGTCCAAGGCCCAGCCTCACCCCTGCATTCCCTCATGTCCTGCCAGCATCTCCTGTTTCTTTTGCGGGAGGTTCTCCATCAGCATGTCCCACGAGGTGTCCATCTTCAGATACTGTGCCCCAGCCGCCTACACTGCCAGCCGCTTCCCCCGATACCTCTATAAGAAGATGCGCTGGCACCTGGAAACCATCCCAGAGGCCCCTGGTCGGGGACAAGATTCCCTTGTGGATTAGTAAGTCCTCTTACCCAAATCGAATTCCTTCCCTTTCTATGATGAATGCCAGTATGGGCCTCAAAACCGTCACCACCAAAGTGAAAACTGGGCAGGGCGTGGCATGGTGGCTCAAGCCTGTAATCCCAACACTTTGGGGGGCTGAGGCAGGAGGATCATTTGAGCCCAAGAGTTTGAGATCAGCCTGGGCAAGATGGCAAGACCCTGTCTTAACAACAACAACAAAATTAGCCAGGCATGGTGGCTGGCAGCTGTAGTCCCAGCTACTTGGGAAGGAGGATCACTTGAACCTAGGAGTTCGAGGCTGTAGTGAGCTGTGATTGTGCCACTGCACTCCAGCCTGAGTGGAAGCAAGAATCTGTCTCTTTAAAAAAAAAAAAAAAAAAAAAAGTGAACCAGGAAACAAGGCTTTTGAAAGGCTACCGCTATTTTCTTAAAACCACCCTCCACCAAAATAAAAGTCCTGATCTTAAAAGGAGGCTGGCCGGGAGAAAAGGCCTAGGAGTCACAACCCTACCTGAGAACTTCGGATGAGTTTCCACCTCACCTCCAAAATTAAAGCCCTCAACAGAAGAAGCTAGGAAACTGATCACTTCTAATTACAGCTCTCTTCCCTCCCAGCTACTTCCTGTGCTATCGAGATACTTGGGAGGACACAGGCCAGAGTCCAGCCAATCCGTGCCCGCAGATCCAGAAGCTGTGGTCCATTGGCAGATGGGTGTCCCTGGGACCAGCCGAGGATGACCTTTATTCATGGTAAGAGCTAGGGTAGAGCAAAGTAGGCTTGGGTGCTGGAGGCGGGAGGCAGAACCCCTTCAAAGACAATTCACCTTCCCAAATACTTTGCTTCTCTTAGTAATGATAGCACTGTATTGTGCCCTGAAAAGCACTCACGCAGACCCCAGTAACAACCCATCGAGGTCTAAGCTACTGGCCCCATTTAACAAAGAAAACAGGGTGCTCAGAGAAGTTGTTACCTGCCCAAAGACACACAGCTAGCAGGGCGATTGGACAGGTCAGGACCAGTTATTCAGCCTCCGGGAGCCATTACTACGTTTCTGATGAACAAGGAAACAAGTTCCCCCCGGGGTTTTTCCCACCCGCAGCTGAAACAAAGCTTCTTTCAGCTGACGCCTCTCACTCAAAGGGAGGGACTCCCGAGGGGCAGGGGGCACTCAAGTCCAGGCCTGTCTCTCCCTGGTCCCCCCCACCACAGGATTTTGTGCCCGCAGCCTCTTGGGGACTACCAGCAGCTGCTGACCATCGGCTTCGAGGAGCCCTCGCCCATGCTGGCCACCGACCTGCTGGTGCAGATCCTCACGGGCCAGGCAGGCCAGGCCCGGCCTCCGAGCGCAGCCGGGCCCGCGGGGTGGGCGGCGCAGGGGTCTTGAATCTGGGGAAGAAGGTAGGAGCTGGAGCTTGACAGTTCCAAACTCCAGGAGAGGGGGCAGGGGAGGGGCTCACTGGTTCTTGCAGTGCAGCCCGGCCTCGCCTTCCAAAGGGCCAGGCCGAGCTGACCTGTCTGCACCGAGATCGGCCTAGCCGTGGGGCCCAGAATGCGGACACGCCAGTTTTGTGTTAAATAAAAGAAAGAAAGAGGTCACAGGCTCAGTGTCCGCTGGGAGCACCGCGCCCCTCCCTTTGGGGTGGGGATTCCCCGCCCGCTTGCGTAGCCTTCTGGGAAATGTAGTCTTTCGAGAGAAGTCCGCAATCCACCAATAGGCGAACGAGACTATGGCGCATGCGCATAGGGGTACATGAAGCAAAAAGAAGCGGTGCCTGTCAACAACTGGAACCCAGAAAATCTCAAGTTTCGGGTAGCGAGGGAATTCAACGCCCACTGAAGGAAAATACTTAAGGTTACGCCCACTCGCGTATTTTCACCCGGAAGTTATTTCTTTGTAGCGTAAAAGAACTACTTTTCCCGACGTGCCCCAGGAAAGTGCACTCGATCAGTTTCCGAAGGCCCCGAGTTAGACTTTTTTTTTTTTCTCCTTTAGCATTTGGGACTTGGAGGCCGCACCGGTCGTCGTCTTTCTTGGGGTATCTGGGGTGCGGGCGAGGTGGAGGAGCCCTATGGAATCCCAGCTTAGGATCTCTTAACCTCTCTCCAACCTGGGACTGGAGAGGAGACCCTGGCCGAGAGAAATGAACTCACCTGCTCAAAGCTCCTGCGAGCAAGGGGTGGACCTTGAACCTGAACCGGGTACTGTGGCCCCTTGCAAGGGGAAGGGTGTCATCCTGAGGCAGGTGCCACTCAGCTGTGGGTTATCCCCCTTTAATCCAACGGGACACTTTTGGTTCCCCTCCCCTCAACATTTTCATAGAGGAGACACCCAGAGCCCTGTCCTTATTTATGATTTTGAGCAAAGCGCCCATCTTCAGTCCCTGGCACATCGTATTATCCTCCGTTTCCAGATGACAAAAAAGGACGTGAGAGGTGGTGAAATGAATCAATATTGGATTGGATGCCAACATTATTGCTCGTCCCTTTTTTTTTTTTTTTTTTTTTTTTTTTGAGGGAGTCTCAGGCTAGTTGCCCGGGCTGGAGTGCAATGGCGTGATCTCGGCTCACTGCAACCTCCACCCTCCAGGCTCAAGCGGTTCTCCTGCCTCAGCCTCTGGAGTAGCTAGGATTATAGGCGAATGCCTCCACGCCCAGCTAATTTTTGCATTTTTAGTAGAGATGGGGTTTCACCACGTTGGCCAGGATTGTCTTGAACTCCTGACGTCAAGAGATCTGCAGCCTCAGCCTCCCAAAGTGCTGGGATTATAGGCGTGACCCACCGAACCCCGCCACTATTGCTCTTCCATGGGGGTTTCTGGTGACAATTTCTGACTGCATCAAGAATGTTTTTTAGTCCACAGCCCTGGTCTGAATGACATGAAATCCTGATGCTCCTTGATAGCACTTTAAGGGAGGCCCTGTGAGTTTTCCCATGTCTCTAAGATTTTTGGGGGGTAAGGAAGATCTTGCTCTGTCACCCAGGCTGGACTGCAGTGGCACAATTATGGAACCTCCATCTCCTACAACCTCTAACTCTTGGGGTAAAGAGATCCTTCCACTTTGGCCTCCCAAGCAGCTGGTAGTACCAACAGCACCGATGCCTCTGCTGTTTTTTTGTTTTTGTTTTTGTTTTTGTTTTTTTTGGTAGAGACAGAGTCTCGCTATGTTGACCAGTCTGGAACTCCTGGCCTCAAGCTATCCTCCTACCTTGGCCCCCCCAAAGTGCTGGGATTACAGGCATGACCCATCCTGACTGGCCTTTCAGATTCTTTAGACTCACAGGGTCCAATGGAAATAGTAAGTGAGCTTAGACGGGGCGCGGTGGCTCACCCTTGTAATCCCAGCACTTTGGGAGGCTGCGGCAGGTGGATCATGACATCAAGAGATTGAGACCAGCCTGGCCAACATGGTGAAACCCCGTCTCTACTAAAAACACAAAAATTAGTTGGGCGTGGTGGCGCATGTCTGTAATCCCAGCTTCTCAGGAGGCTGAAGCAGGAGAACCACTTGAACCCAGGAGGTGGAGGTTGCAGTCAGCCGAGATCACAGCACTGCACTCCAGCCTGGAAGGCAGAGTAAGACTCCATCTCAAAAAAAAAAAAAACCTAGTATTTCACGTTTACAACATATCTCAATTCAGACTAGCCACAAGCACCTCTCAACAGTCTACTTTAAGTCAAATCCATGTCTGCTCAAGACAGGGTTTCGGGTGGGTAGTGACAGTAAGTCCTGGAAGGGGAAGGAAACACGCTTTGTTTCCTGGGTCCTGTGGCTCAGCAGCTTTCTACACCCTTGATTCTCAGACTTCCTAATGTGCATCAGAATCATATAGAGACTTTGATCATTAGATCTGGGATAAGACCCAAGAAAGTGCTGCTTTTTTTCTCTCTCTTTTTTTTTTTTTTTTCCCCAAGACGGAGTCTCACTCTGTCACCAGGCTGGAGTGCAGTGGTGCGATCTTGGCTCACTGCAACCTCCACCTCCCAGGTTCAAGCAATTCTCCTGCCTCAGCCTCCTGAGTGGCTGGGACTACAGGCACCTGCCACCACGCCCAGCTAATTTTTGTATTTTTAGTAGAGATGGGGTTTCTCCATGTTGGTCAGGCTAGTCTCGAACTCCTGACCTCAGGTGATCCACCTGCCTCGGCCTCCCAAAGTTCTAGGATTACAGGTATGATCTCTCTCTCTCTTTTTTTCTTTTTTTTTTTGAGACAGGGTCGTGCTCTGTTGCCAGGCGCTGGGCTGGAGGGCAGTGGTGTGATCTCAGCTCACTGCAACTTCCGCCTTCTGGATTCAAGCAATTCTCCTGCCTCAGCCTCCCAAGTAGCTGAGACCACAGGCACATGCCACCATGCCCAGCTAATTTTTGTAGTTTTTAGTAGAGACGGGGTTTTACCATGGTCTTGATCTCTTGACCTTGTGATCCGCCCACCTAGGCCTCTCAAAGTGCTGGGATAACATTTTTTTTTTTTTTTTTTTTAAGACTTTGTCCGTGCTAGTATATACAATGGAGTGTTGGGGGTGGGGGAAGAAGACTTTGTCTTGCTGTATTGCCCAGGCTGGTCTCCACCTTCAGGACTCAAGCAGTCCTCCCACCTCAGCCTCCCAAAGTGCTGGGATTACAGGCATGAGCCACTGTACCTGGTCCCTGAAGGTGCATGTCTAGCAGTTCCCCAAGCATCTCAGATACTGCTGGTCCTGCCACTACTGTGAGAACTGCTGGTTTACACTTCCTTCATGGTTTTCACTCAGCTGCACATTGGAATCACCTGGGAGCTTCAAAAAATACTGATGTCAAGCCCTTCCCCCATCTGACTGACTTCACATATAGAAGCCTCCAGTTGAGTTTAACATTCAGGAAAGTTAGAGTCCCTCATCTATACTTTGTGTGTGTGTGTGTTTTGTTTTGTTTTTGAGATGGAGTTTCGCTCTTATTGCTCAGGCTGGAGTGCAGTGGCTCGATCTCCACTCAGGACAACCTCCACCTCCCAGGTTCACGGGATTCTCCTGGCTCAGCCTCCCGAGTAGCTGAGATTACAGGCAAGCACCAGCACGCCCAGCTAATTTTGTATTTTTTTTTTTTAGTACACAAAGGGTTTCTCCATGTTGGTCGGGTTTGTCTGCAACTCTCAGCCTCAGGTGATCAGCCCACCTCGGCATCCCAAAGTGCTGGGATTACAGGTGTGAGCCACCGCATCCAACCCTTGTCTATACTTAAGTAGTCCTGTCCACTCTTTTTTGAGACGGGTGATTCTCCTGCCTCAGCCTCTTGAGTAGCTGAGACTACAGGAGCACACCACCAAGCCTGACAATTTTTCTTTCTTTCTTTTTTTTTTTTTTTTAGAGACAGGGTTTCACAATGCTGGCCAGGATGGTCTCGATCTCTTGACCTTGTGATCCGCCCACCTCGGCCTCCCAGAGTGCTGGGATGACAGGCGTGAGCCACTGCACCCGGCCTTAATTTTTCTATTTTTTAGTAGAGACGGCATTTCGCCATGTTGGCCAGGCTAGTCTGGAACACCTGACCTCAGATGATCCACCTGCCTTGGTCTCCCAAACTGCTGGGATTACAGGCATGAGCCACCGTGCCCTGCCCCTGTCCATTCTTGATAGACTTAATTCTTGGCTCCCCTGCTTTAAATGAAGCCCAGCCTCCAGGTGTTTCCATTTTCCACTTCCCAGGCTCTCTCCGGCCTTTCTCTACACGTCTCCCACAGTCACGGTGAAGTATGCCGAGGAGGGGGTAGCTGTGCCAATGATGGATGGGGTCAGATGATGAGCCCTTCTTGGCTGACCTGCTGTTGGGTGCAGCCCTGTATCGGCGTGACCTCTCTGTATTTTATGCCTATGGATTTCACTAGATATTTGAGGTACCTATACAAGAGACAGAGTTGGACAGCTTACTGCAAGCTCTGTCTCCTGGGTTCAAAAGATTCTCCTGCCTCAGCCTCCCAAGTAGCTGGTGGCTCCCGCCACCACGCCCAGCTAATTGTTTTGTATTTTTAGTAGAGACAGGGTTTCACCATGTTGGCCAGGCTGGTGTTTTTGTTATTTTAAGACAGAGTCTCGCTCTGTCGCCCAGGCTGGAGTGCAGTGACGTGATCTCAAGAGCCAAGAGTTTAAGCAGCAATTCTAAAACATTCCTGGGTTGAGTGTGGTGGTTCATTCCTGTAGTCCCAGCTACTCAGGAGGCTGAGGCAGGTGGGTCACTTGAGCCCAGGAGATCAAGGTTACAGTGAACTGTGATCATGCCACTGCACTACAGACTGCATGACAGCAAGACCCTGTCTCCAAAATTGAAAACATTTTTTTTTTTTTTTTACCGAGTTTCGCTCTTATTGCCCAGGCTGCGGTGCAGTGGCAGAGTCTCGGCTCACTGCCACCTCTGCCTCCTGGGTTCAAGTGATTCTCCTGTCTCAGAGTAGGTGGGATTACAGGCATGTGCCACCATGCCCAGCTAATTTTGTATTTTTAGTAGAGACAGGGTTTCTCTATGTTGGTCAGGCTGGTCTTGAACTCCCAACCTTGGGTGATCCACCTGCCTGGGCCTCCCAAAGTGTAGGGATTATAAAAAATACAAAAAATTAGCTGGGTGCGATGGTGTGTACCTGTAATCCCAGCTACTCAGGGGCAGGAGAATTGCTTAAGCCCAGGAAGTGGAGGTTGCAGTGAGTGGAGATTGCACCTTTGCACTCCAGCCTGGGTGACAGAGCAAGACTCAAAAATTTTTTTTTCTAAATAGTCACAGTCATAAAAATTCAGATTTCTCTTTTCAAAAGCTAGGTTTCAGTTGCTTTTTTTTTTTTTTTTTTTTTTTTTTTTTTTTTTTTGAGACGGAGTTTTGCTCTTGTTACCCAGGCTGGAGTGCAATGGCGCGATCTCGGCTCACCGCAACCTCCGCCTCCTGGGTTCAGGCAATTCTCCTGCCTCAGCCTCCTGAGTAGCTGGGATTACAGGCACGCACCACCACGCCCAGCTAATTTTTTGTATTTTTTAGTAGAGACGGGGTTTCACCATGTTGACCAGGATGGTCTCGATCTCTTGACCTCGTGATCCACCCGCCTCGGCCTCCCAAAGTGCTGGGATTACAGGCTTGAGCCACCGCGCCTGGCTTTTTTTTTTTTTTTTTTTTTAAGAGAGAGTGTCTCACTCTGTCCCCCAGGCTGGAGTGCAGTGGTGTGTTCTTGGCTCACTGCAACCTCTGCCTCCCAGGTTCGAGTGATCCCCCTGCCTCAGCCTCCTGAGTAGCAGGATTACACACGTGTGCCACCACACCCAGCTATATTTTTTTGGTATTTTTACTAGAGACCGGGTTTCACCATGTTAGCCAGGCTGGTCTGGAACTCCTGACCTCAAGTGATCCACCCACCTCGGCCTCCCAAAGTGCGGGATGCTTTTTATTTATTTATTTATTTTTGATGCTTGCCTGCACGCAGACATGGGTGCTTCTGGAAAGCAGAAACTCTTGACCCAACACTATGAATGAGGTGTGCTCATTCGTCGTGAGGACCCATGAGGTCAAGAATGGTGATCATTAGTAACTAATGATGTTTAGAAGCCTGAACTCTTACCACCTCTTTGTGTGTCTATGTGTGTATTTTTTGGTTTTTGTTTTTTGTTTTGAGACGGAGTTTGGCTCTTGTCGCCCAGCTGAAGTGCAATGGCATAATCTCAGCTCACTGCAACCTCCAACTCCCGGGTTCAAGCGATTCTCCTTCCTCAGCCTCCCGAGTAGCTGGAATTACAGCCGCCCGACACCACGACCGGCTAATTTTTTTTTTTTTTTTTTTTTTTTTTAAGTAGAGACGGGGTTTCACCATGTTGGCCAGGCTGGTCTTGAACTGCTGACCTCAGGTGATCCACCCGCCTCGGCCTCCCAAAGTGCTGGGATTACAGGCCTGAGCCACCGCGCCCGGCCTCAGTAGCTATTGTTTACGTTCCCAAGGTAGGAACAGTCTTTTAACATCTCTGTCTAGCCAATGCACCAATAGTTGAAGAGGAATCCTGGAAACAGAGGGCGTGAACTCGGTCCGAGCGCCACATTTTGCACCCGGCCGCCAGGGGGCGGTAGGACGTGGGCCAGGCCGGGTCTGGCAGTGCATGGGAGGCGGGCAGCCCCAGAACAGGGCGATAAGGGCGCATTCCCGCATTCCGGCCCGCACCTCTTGGCGCTTTCTCGGGCCTCTCTCGACCCGCCGTGTCCCGCCCCACTCCAGAGGAAGAGGACCCAGAACAAAACTGGCTGCAGTGCCCTGAAAGAAGAGGCTTTATTGGCGGTGCGGGAAGTGGGGCAGCCGCGGCCGTAACCCCGGCCCTCTTACAGTCAAAGGAGTGGGTAGTTCAGTGTACAATTAGGCGGAGAAGGGCTGCACAGTTTGTCTGGTGGAGTTGTGGGTGGTGGACAGTTTCCCAATGGGGGACTCTAAGTTTTATAGACGGGGCTGGTCAATTTCACAAAGTCAAGTTCAACGATGGTCTGGTCGATTTCATCTTCCCCAATGCAGAGGGCCGACCCTTCCAGGCCTTCTGCTAGACGCTCCCCGCCCTGGTCCTCTGACGCGTACGTTACTTCCGGCCGGGGGTCCCAGCCTGCTCAAACCTCAAGGTTTGCGCTCCTCCTGGGGGCAGAGGGCCAGAAGGAAGGCCGGCCTCAGGGACCTGCGCACCGCACCCAAGCTCAGGGTGGGGCGGTTTGGGCCCCAAGACCACTGTCTCCTCTTCACCCCTGATGCGTCCCACATTGAGTTCGGACCAGAATGACCCTCCAGGGGGGATGCGCCTTTCCCCACCCATCGTCCTGGCAGCGGAGGGCTAGGGGAAGCGACAAGCGCTAAAGACACACAGGTAAAGGGGCTCCCACCTGCTGCAGGCCGTTCTCCGAGGCCTTTCTGCGGGGGGGCCAGATCACCGCCAACTTTCCATCGCCCCTGCTCGCTAGGGGGGGAAGGGGCGCTCATCTCACCAGCTGGAGGCAGCCAGGATGAAAAAGGCCGGCCGCACCCCTTAAACACACACAGGCGTTCACCCTCCGCCTCCCCGTAAAAGCCTCCACTTAGCTCCAGGGACCCAGGAACCCGAGGGAGGAGGGAGGTGAACCCAGAATGGAGAGGCAGGAGCCTGAAAATGCAGAGGGAGGACCCAGGAGTGCCAGAACCCAGTCAGGGTTCCCTGGAACCCGACAAAGAGGAAGACATCTGGAATGCCCCCAGCCATCCCCGCGCAGCCTGGGTGGTGTGGATCAGAGAGTTCATCCCTCCCGGTGGAGGGGTGGATCACAGCGAGTAATGCAGCCCCAGAAGGGGTGGGCAAGAGACAAAGTTGAGAAGGGGTCGGAGGAGCCTGCGAGCTTGGAGAGAGAGACCCCGAGAATCGGAGGGCCAGAGGAGGGGCCACCTAAGCCGGGCAGTCGGTGGGGGCGGCTGGAACCCTGGGGGTCCCTGGCGTTTCCGCGCCCGCAGCTTACCGGTGAGACTCGGCGTAGGCTCCTTGAACTCCGCGGTGCCGTAGACACTGCGCCGCTGGCGCTGCAGCTCCTGCTCGCGCTCGCGCACCGCGCGCACCTCCTGCTCCAGCAGTGACGGAGCGAAAGGCGGCGGGGCGCGGGCCAGCACCGGGCACCGGCCCTGCACGGCCGAGCGCGCCCGGCCCCCGGGCTCTGGCAGCCCCTTAGGTCCCGCGCCGCCCCCCGCCCCCGCCGAGGAGCCACTCCCCGCCGCAGCCTCGAAGAAGCGCTTGAGTTCGCCCAGCGGCTGCGGCGGCGACTGGGCGCGCGGCTCCGCGGCCGCGGGGCGCGCCAGCGCCGCCTGCCGGTGGGCCTCCCGCTCGATGTCCCGCTGCATCTGCGCTCCCGCCCGCGCGCGCTCCAGGGCGCGCGGGAGCGCGGGGCCAGGACCCGGCAGGTTGAGCACTGGCCGCACGCGCAGCTCCACGAGTTCGCGGCCCGCGCGGCCAGAGCTCAGGCCCCGGCTCCGGCGCAGGCTCTCCTCGCGTTCGCAGCTGCGGCGGATTTCGCGCTCTATGGGCGTCTCCATGAACAGCTCCTCCGGGGGACGTTGGGGAGCTTCGGGGCACGGCGGAAAACGCAGGTGGGGGACTTCCGAGCCTGACCTGGAGGAGGAAGTATCAGGCCCGGACTGGGACGCTGCCCCTAGATCCCCGCGCCTTGCGCTTCGGACGGCCCAGGGTCGTCTCTGCCTGGCTCAGGACTCTCAAAGCCTGCCGCTGTGGACAACCCAGGGCGCCCGGAGTCCTGCTTCACTGATGGCTCGAGGATTTCGCTTTCTTGCTCGAGGGTCTCTACGTCCTTTGCGGAGGGCTTGGGGACCTCGCCGCCCGGCCTGGGACTTCAGTGTTCAGCTCCGCAACAGGTTCTGGGGCTTCGCTGTCTGGCCCTGGGGGCTCGTGGCCCCCCTCTTCAGACGACCCTAGGGTTTCGCTCTCCAGCTGGGGGACCTCGGTGTCCAGGGTTGGAAGCAGCTCGGAAGCGTCAGTTCCCAGTCGGGGTTTTGATGCCCAGAGTTAGGACACAGCCCTGTGAGGCACCTGTGGTCGCGGTCGCCGCTCGTAGGTTCCAAGGCGTCGCCCGCACCCGCCGCTTCTCTGACCCGCCTCTGGCCTCCAGGAACTGCCCCCGGGGGCAGGGCTGGGCACCGCCCCCGGCACCTGCCAGGAGGACTCCGGCCCCGCCCTGGCGCCGCCCTCGGGACTAGGGCGCCTTGGTGGGGCACCCAGTTTCATCAGCTAGCGCGCCCAGTCAGCTTCAGGGCACAGGACTTCTTGGAAGAGGGCTTCCCTAGACCCGGCTCCGCTACCTGGGGGGCCGCTCTGGGTGCTGTGCTCTTCTCCTGAGCGCACCCTGGCACTTTTTCAGAACCATGTCCTCGTCATCGTCCAAGAGACTGAGCCCCAGGAGCGCGTCGGACTGGGGTTCTGAACCACCATCCCTTTGTGAGGTGTCCCCCCGAAGTCGTCTTTCCGGAACCCGGGCAGGCCCGCCCGGTCTGTGCCAGCCAGAGCGCAGCGACGCCCTAAGGCCCGAGCCCTCCCTCCGACCCAGCCTTGCAGCGCACAGCTCCGGCCCGAGAGGGCGCCAGGAGCCGCCTTACGGCGCGCCAGGGTCTCCGTCCCAGTGCTCGGGCTCAGAGAGGTTCCCAGCCGCGCGCCACTGCCCCCCGCCAAGCTGAGAGGCGGCTTCCCTTCTCCTCCCGGAAAAGTCCGCGAAGTGTCTGCTGCCAAGTGCACTCCCGGATTCAGGGAGGAGGGAGACACGGACACAGCGCGCCCCGGGCCAAGCTTAGCGGTTGCGGTTGAAAGGCGGTCGGTCACCTTGGGCCCAGGTGCCTGGGGAGGCCCAGACAGGGGGCAGGAGGCGTCCAGGGTAAGGGAAGAGATCGGCTGGGGCCGGATCATGCGGTTCGAGGACAGGATCGATGCCCTTGCGCGGGCCGCCCTCCCCTAAGGACATTTTCCACTTTCCCTCTAATGGAAGCAGACTCTTCCCTTCTCCTGCCCCCAACCCCACCATTCTGGGGTGACCAGAAGGAAAGATATAGTTACCGGCAGGGCGCGGGTGGCTCATGCCCATGATGCCAGTACTTTGGGAGGCCAAGATGGTCGAATCACCCTGAGGTCAGGAGTTCCAGACCAGCTTGGCCAGCATGGTGAAACCCCCGTCTCTACTAAAAATACTAAAAAAAATTAGCCGGTCATGGTGGTGGGTGCCTGTAATTCCAGCTACTCAGGAAGCTGAGGAGGGAGAATCGCTTGAACCTGGGAGGCAGAGGTTACAGTGAGCCAAGATCATGCCACTGAACTCTGGCCTGGGTGACAGAGTGAGACCCTGTCTCAAAAAAATAAATAAATATAGGGCTGGGCGCGATGGCTCATGCCTGTAATTCCAGCACTTTGGGAGGCCGAGATGGGTGGATCACCTGAGGTCAGGAATTCAAGACCAGCTTGGCCAACATACCGAAAACCTGTCTCTACTAAAAACACTAATGATTAGCTGGGCGTGGTGTCGGGCACCTGTAATTCTAACTACTCAGGAGGCTGAGGCAGGAGAATTGCTTGAACCTGGGAGATGGAGGTTGTAGTGAGCGGAGATCACACCATTGCACTCCAACCTGGGCAACAGAGTGAAACTCTGTCTCAAAAAAAAAAAAAAAAAAAAGTTTACCCCGTGTCCCCTCCCTCCAAGCCCCACTGGTGATGTCCCTCTTCTACAGGCAGCAACTCTACACAGCCCTCTCCAGGGCCAAGAGGTGGTAATAGCTGTCAGGTGTTGCTAACCCCAGGGTGTTTGTACTGTGCCTTGATGGTTTCCATCACCTATATAAACTGTGTCTTTAAGTTCTCATCAACTGCTGTGTTCAAGTGCGAAATCTTTCCTACCAGGATTCCAGCTCTGACAAATTTCAGTCTCACAGTTTACACATCTAGGCTGGGCTGGGTGAGGTGGCTCACGCCCATAATCACATCACTTTAGGAGGCTGAAGCAGGTGGATCATTTGAGGTCAGGAGTTCGAGACCACCCTGGCCAACACGGTGGAACCCCATCTCTACTAAAATTACCAAAAAAAAAAAAAAATTAGTCAGATGTGATGGCATGGGCCTGCTACTCAGGAGGATGAAGCAGGAGAATCCCTTGAACCTGCCAGGTGGATGTTGCAGTGAGCCAAGATGGTGCCACTGTACTCCAGAGCAACAGAGTAGACTCAGTCTCAAAAACAAACAAACAAAAATCTAGACTGGGTGCCGTGGCTCACGCCTGTGATCCCAGTGCTTTGGAAGGCTATGGCAGGAGGATCACTTGAGACCAAGAGTTTGAGACCAACCTGAGCAACACAGTGAGACTCCACTTCTAAAAAAAAAAAAAAAAAATTACGTATATCTTTATGCCAATGTCTCCCAAATTTACCTTTCACTCTGACTGCTCCCTTAGGCTTTGGACTCACATCCAGCAGTCTCCGGTCTAATAGACATGTCAGACTGAACATTTCCAAAACTGCATTCTTGGTGCTTCCAACCGGACTCCTCCTCACTGTGTGTGTCAATTTCGGCCATTCAGTTCTGCGTACAAAACATACCCCAGGAGTCAGCCTCCAGTTAATCAGCAAACTCTCTTGACTCTGCCTCCAAACAGATTTTGGATTCATCCACTTCTCTCCATCCTTGTTCCAGCCACCTCCTCTCTCTCTCTCTCTCTTTTTTTTTTTTTTTTTTTTTGAGACAGTCGCACTCTGTCACCTGGGCTGGAGTGCAGTGCAGTGTCACCGTCTTGGCTCACTGCAACCTCTGCCCTCCAGGGTTCAAGCAAGTCTCCTGCCTCAGCCTCCCGAATACCTGGGATTACAGGTGTGCATCACCATGCCTGGCTAATTTTGGTATATTTTTTAAAACTATAAACTTTCGGCCAGGCGCGGTGGCTCAAGCCTGTAATCCCAGCACTTTGGGAGCCCGAGGTGGGCAGATCATGAGGTCAAGAGATTGAGACCACCCTGACCAACATGGTGAAACCCCATCTTTACTAAAAATACAAAAATTAGCTGGGCGTGGTGGCTTGTGCCTGTTACTTGAGTCCCAGTTACTCAGGAGGCTGAGGCAGGAGAATTGCCTGAACCCGGGAGGCAGAGGTTGCAGTGAGCTGAGATTGTGCCACTGCACTCCAGCCTGGCACCTGCTGACAGAGTCAGACTCTGTCTCAAAAAAAAAAAAAAAAAAAAAAAAAAAACTTTTTTTTTCATTTATTTATTTAATTTTAGGTGCATACTGTATCTGGCATTTCTCCCCACCCTCTCCTCCCTCACCACCCGCCACTGTCTCTCCCCTACCCCTGACAATTGCCCCCTGTGTGTGATGCTCCTCTTCCTGAGTCCACGTGTTCTTGTTCAACACCCGCCTATGAGTGAGAACAGACGGTGTTTGGCTTTCCGTTCTTGTGTCAGCTTGCTGAGAATGATGGTTTCCAGATTGATCCAATTCCCTACTAATTTTTGTATTTTTAGTAGAGACGGAGTTTCACCATCTTGGCCAGGCTGGTCTTGAACTCCTGACCTCGTGATCCACCCATCTTGGCCTCCCAAAGTGCTGGGATTACAGGTTTGGGCCACTGCCCTCGGCCCAGCCACCTCCTTTCTCTCAAAGATTTCCATCAAGTCACACACAGTGGCTTGCTCGTAATCCTAGCTACCCTGGAGGCAGAGGCTGGAGGCTTGTTGAGCCTGGGAGTTCAAGAAGAAACCTGGGCGACACAGTGAGACCCGTCTGTAAAAATAACAAAAACGAATAAAACAAAGGCTCCCACCAAATTTAGAATAAAAATCCAAATTCCCGCCGGGCGCAGTGGCTCAAGCCTGTAATCCCAGCACTTTGGGAGGCCGAGGCGGGTGGATCATGAGGTCAAGAGATCGAGACCAACCTGGTCAACATCGTGAAACCCTGTCTCTACTAAAAATACAAAAAATTAGCTGGGCGTGGTGGCACATGCCTGTAATCCCAGCTATTCAGGAGGCTGAGGCAGGAGAATTGCCTGAGCCCAGGAGGCAGAGGTTGCGGTGAGCCGAGATCGCGCCATTGCACTCCAGCCTGGGAAACAAGAGAGAAACTCCATCTCAAAAAAAAAAAAAAAAATCCAAATTCCCTACCTTGCCCCAGAAGGCTCTGCCCACCTCTCAGGTCACATCTTCTCACACTGTCCCCTTGTGTCACTTCACTTCAGCTTCACATTTCCCTCCACCCCTCCCCCAACTGGGGTGCCCTCCCACCCCAGGGCCTTTGCACTGCAGTTGTCTCTGCTTGAAATGCCAGTCACATGGCTGGTTCCTGCAGGTCTCACCTCAGATGTCACTTCTTCAGGGAAGTGGTCGCTCGTCACCCAGCCTACAACAGCCCTCCTTTAGCCCCGTCCCAGGTGTTCTCAATACCTCACCTTCAGTTACAGTTGTCACCAATTGCTTTTATTTTTATTTATCTTTTATTTATTTATTTTATTTTTTGAGACGAAATCTCACTCTGACACCAGGCTGGAGTGCAATGGTGCAATCTCGGCTCACTGCAACCTCCGCCTCCCGATTCCAGTGATTCTCCCACCTCAGCCTCCCGAGTAGCTGGTACTGCAGGCTCACATCACCACACCCAGCTAATATTTGTATTTTAGTAGAGATGGGGTGTCACCACGTTGGCCAGGATGGTCTCAATCTCTTGACCTCGTGATTTGCCCGCCTTGGCTTACCAAAGTGCTGGGATTACAGGCTATTATTTTTTGAGATGGAGTCTTGCTCTGTTGCCCAGGCTGGAGTGCAGTGGTGCTATCTCGGCTCACTCTAACCTTTGCCTTCCAGGTTCTAGCAATTCTCCTGCCTCAGCCTCCCGAGTAGCTGGGACTACAGGCGTGCGCCACCACGGCCAGCTATTGTTTTGTATCTTTTATAGTAGAGAGAATTTCACCTTGTTAGCCAGGATGGTCTCCATCTCCTGACTTCACAGGCACGGTGGCTCATGCCTGTAATCCCAGCACTTTGGGAGGCTGAGGCAGGCGGATCACCTGAGGTTGGGAGTTCGAGACCAGCCTAGCCAACATAGTGAAACCCTGTCTGTACAAAAATACAACAGTTAGCCAGGCATGATGGCAGATGCCTGTAATCCCAGCTACTTGGGAGGCTGAGGCAGGAAAATTGCTTGAACCCAGGAGGTGAAGGTTGCAGTGAGCCGAGATCGCACCACTGCACTCCAGCCTGAGTGACAGAGGAGACTCCATCTAAAAAAAAAAAAAAAAAAAAAAAAGAAGATAAAAATCCAGAATAGGTACATCCATAGAGATGGACACAGATTGGTGGTTGCCAGGGACAGGAGGCAGGGGAAGGAGTAGTGACCACTTCCCTTTGGGTGGATGAAAATGTTCTGAACCAGACAGTTGTGAGAATTGTGAATGTACTAAATGTCACTAATGGTAAATTTTGTTATGTGTGTTTTACCACGATAAAAAAGTAATTTTAGAAAATGGGCCGTGTGAGGTGGCTCATGCCTCTAATCCCAACACTTTGGGAGGCAGAGGCAGCCAGATCACCTGAGGTCAGGAATTTGAGACCAGCCTGACCAACATGGAAAAACCCTGTCTCTACTAAAAATACGAAATTAGCTGGGCATGGTAGCATGTGTCTGTAATCCCAGCTACTCAGAAGGCTGAGAGAGGAGAATCACTTAAACCCAGGAGGCAGAGGTTGTGGTGAGTGATATAGTGCCATTACACTCCAGCCTGGGCAATAACAGCAAAACATCCATCTCAAAAAAAAAGTTCTCTTGGCCGAGCACGGTGGCTCAAGCATGTAATCCCAGCACTTTGGGAGGCCGAGGCGGGTGGATCACGAGGTCGAGAGATCGAGACCATCCTGGTCAACATGGTGAAACCCCGTCTCTACTAAAAATACAAAAAATTAGCTGGGCATGGTGGCACGTGCCTGTAATCCCAGCTACTCAGGAGGCTGAGGCAGGAGAATTGCCTGAACCCAGGAGGCGGAGGTTGCGGTGAGCCGAGATCGCGCCATTGCACTCCAGCCTGGGTACCAAGAGCGAAACTCTGTCTCAAAAAAAAAAAAAAAAAAAAAAAAAGTTCTCCACCAGCTGCAGTGGCTCATGCCTGTAATTCCAGCACTTTGAGAGGCCAAGATGAGAGGATGGCTTGAGCCCCAGAGTCTGAAACTGCAGTGAGCTATGATTGCACCACTGCATTTCAGCCTGGGCAACAGAGCGAGACCCCCCATGTCTAAAAAAATAGAAGTCTCCAGCTTGTGTGCTATGCAATAGTGCTCTCATGTGGGTGAGTCTTGGCTGGCAGTCGGACTCAAGATGATAGGGGTGCCAAGTAGAAATGCCATTCTCTGGTGGCAGGGGGAGTCACTAACTTGGTACTCTCGCCCCCACGCCTGACCACGAGTGTGAGAAAGCGTGTTTTCCGGGAGGCAGCCGAGTGCAACAAAGAGGCCAGAGGCTGGTGAATAATTTATCAGGACAGCTGATAGTACCTCCCCAGAACTGCCCTCCAGCCCCCAGCCCCCCTCTCTGGTGTGCCTCCCGCCTCCCTGCCCCAAACCCGCTGGACCAGCTCTCCCGGTGCCCGCCCGCTGCCCCCCCCCCACTCCAGACAGCCAAGTCATAGCCTCCGGGGCACCTTCAGGAAAGCGGGTGGTGGGTCCAGAATTCGGAGACCAGAAAGTGAACTTCCGGGCAGAGATGGCCCTGCAGAGTCAGGTGTGGTCTCCAGCCACTCCCATGTAAGTGTCAGGGGGTCAGGGGGGCTGGTGGGCAGGGCCTTGGGAGGGGCTCATGGGGGATGCCGGCCTTGTCTGGGAGCTGAGAGCTTCAGTAGCCTCTCGTAAGGGGACCTGGGGAGTGGAGGAGATGGCCAGCCAATTCCATAGGCTCCTCAATGTCACTGTTCCCTAGGGAGTCATGGGGTCGGGGAGACATAGACTCCCCCTGCCCCTTCCTCTTCGGGGAATCTTCTGCTGCCAGGGCTGAGAACCCAAAGTGCAGCCAGGGGGCGGGGCTGTTGCTGTGGTTTGGGGAGTGGGGAAGGTCAGGGTCACTGGGTTCCACGTTTTGCCTTTAGAATCACCCCCTCAGTGTCCGGGGTAGGAGAAAAGGCTTGAGTCAAACGGAATTGTAAAGCTCCCAGCCTGGGAAAGACAATGGCAACGTGGCAAGGATGACCTCCTTCATGAAATGGCCACCAGCTGCGGAGGGTGGCCAGAAGCCCAGGCCGCCTGCGTTGTTCTTGCAGAGTTAGAGATAAGCAAAATGGAATGGGCTGGGCGAAGTCTTTTCACATCTGAGGGGCGAGAGCTTTCTCAGGTTAAAGGGCAGAGGTTTGGAAAGAGTTCTGGAAAAGGGGCTCCCCGCCACACTAGGGACCCCAGTTCGGCTCCTCGCCCTTCTAGGTCCTCCATTGCATTATTCACCAACTACAAACCTGGTTGCTTAGCAATGGGAACTCGATCCCCCCCAGCAAGGAAGAGGCAGGGAGATTACATCTTGGGGGTAGGACAGGAGAGCTGGGGACTTCAGCCCTCCCCCAGGGGCAAAGCCATAAGCACGGAATCTGGGCTTCCTTTGGGATATCCTGCAAAGCATGACTTCATGGCCGGGCAAGGTGGCTCACGCCTGTAATCCCAGCACTTTGGGAGGAAGAGGCAGGTGGATCTCTCGAGGTCAGGAGTTTGAGACTAGCCTGGCCAATATGGTGAAACCCCGTCTGTACTGAAAATAAAAAAATTATCCTGGCATGGTGGTGCGCACCTGTAGTCCTAGCTACCCGGGAGGCTGAGGCAGGTGAATCGCTTGAAACCAGAATGTGGAAGTTGCAGTGAGCCAAGATTGAGCCATTGCACTCCAGCCTAGGTGACAGAGTGAGACCCTGTCTCAAAAAAGAAAAAAAAGCGTAACTTCAATTCAATTCATTGCCCCAAACAGCATTCAGGGTCCCCAGGCTGATCTCTTAGCTACCATGATGGGGGTTCCTGAACCTGCACCTCCCCGCCACCTGTGCTCTCAGTATCTGGGATCTGAGAGCTTCAAGGTCTGATCTTGGCTCCATGTCCTTGGACAAATCCAGCTGCTGCCACTTCTCAGAGCCTCAGTTTTTCCATCCGTAAAATGGACACATTCATGGCCGGGCGTGGTAGCTCATGCTTGTAATCCCAGCACTTTGGGAGGCCAAGGCAGGCGGATCACCTGAGGTAAGGAGTTTGAGACCAGCCTGACCAACATGGAGAAACCCCATCTCTACTAAAAATACAAAATTAGCAGGGCGTAGTGGTGCATGCCTGTAATCCCAGCTACTTGGGAGGCTGAGGTAGGAGAATCGCTTGAATCTGGGAGGCGGAGGTTGCGGCAGGCCGAGATCGCACCATTGCACTCCAGCCTGGGCAACAAGAGCGAAACTCTGTCTCAAAAAAAAAAAAAAAAAAAGAACGCATACATACGGCTTACCTCCTAAGGTCATTAGGAATGACTCAGTGAATTACATTAAGTAGAGTCTTTCCAACAGCACCTGGCATGTGTTATGGGCTGGCTAATGTGACTGATTTTGTTCTTAGCTGGAACGTCAACTCAGCAAAGAGTTGACTCCACTGTGTTATGATGGAAACGAGGAGTGGGAGGCAGAGGTGGCTGTGGGAGCCCAGCGGAAGCCCTGTGGGACACTTAGAACATTGTATGTAGTAAGTGCATTTATGCCATCATGGAATGGCTGAGGAAGGTCTTGGAGGTCCCAGTTGGAGTTTGGGCAGCGAGGCTTACCCAGGAGGGTGACTGTTCAAATTAATAAATGTTTGAGGGCTTGATCAGTGCTCATCCATGTTGGAGATGACAGGCAGAGAGACGTCACCTTCTAGATACTGGCCTGTGACACATCATCAACATAGTGACACAGTTGGGGGTGCTTAAAGCATGTCTGTGTTGATAAGGGTGGTGTGTCCTGATTGTATTTTTGCTGTAAAAAAAAAAAAAAGAGAGAGAGAAAAAGTTGGTGTGACACTGACTGCCCCCAATCACCTTGCAGTATGACAGTCACCTTCTAGCTTCCAGAGGGAACCTAAGTGGGTCCAGAGGCCACTCTGAAGTAGCTATGCTTTGAGAAAGAGAACGACACGGGAATCACGAGTTAAACCTTGAACAGCAAGTCCCCCTCCTCCCAGCTCAGAGTCCAGTCCTGGACAGAGTGACCCAGTGACCCTTGTCCCCAGGGAAGGGGGTTGGCAGGTGGAGGAGGCAGTTCTGGAGTTACCATGGCAACAATGGGAGAGTCAGAGACTCCCTCAACCCCCCAGCGCTTGAGAAATTCTGGGTAGGAGCTGAGGTCCAGACAGAGTGTGGGACTGAGAAAACAAAGAGACACACAGCCTGCTGGGGGCCTGGTGGCATTTGAGCGTTTCTGCAGGTCAGACTGGGGATGATTATTATAATTAATCATACATATTATTTATCATGGAATTATATACATTCTCATTATTAATAAACAATAGGACCATTTTTGTACCACTGTATCCTAAACCTTTCCCTGCAAGAATAATAGTTCCTTGCAAGGGTCCTCTGAGATCGGGAGTGGTGAGGGCGGGGTGGTCAAGCTATCCTTGCCCACTTTACAGGTGAGGAAACTGAGGCTGAGAGAGGCAATACCACATTTAGAAAGGACTTTAGTCTCAGCAGTCATGGTCGCTGCTCAGTTCCCCTCCCAAGACTCTCGACCCCTGCCCAAACTCTTCTCAGGTGCAAAGGGGAAACAGAGACAAAGTGCTGGGCTCTGAGTGGTTTCCACACTGCTCAGGGATCTTGGCCAAGAGAGGGGTGTTCAAGAGGGGTACCGCCTCTGGGAGCCCCTTGAAGCCCCTGCCTTCTCCTCACAGGCCCATGGCGGAGAGCTCCCTCTACCGGCAGCGGCTAGAAGTCATCGCCGTAAGTGACGCCCTCCCCGCACCCTGGGCACCCCAAAGTCTGCCCCACGCTCCCTCCTTTTCTCTCTGTCATCCCTGCAGAGAGCACTCTCAGCCCCAGCCTCGCCCAGAGCTCCGCACATCCATTCTCAGCCCCCTCTGTCTCCCAGTTCTTGTCTGGTCACTACCACCCTCAGAATGGGGGACTGTGGCCCCCGCTTTTCCAGAACCTGCACCATCTGATGCCTCATTCCTGAACCCTAGCCTCCCAAACACTCCAAGCGTGAGCCCCATCTTTCGGACCGCCGTTTATCAGATGCTGTCTCTCAGATCTGTCTACCTCGGAGACCCCATCCTGAAAGTCCTCTCTTGGGGTGAGGGCTTTCATCTCTGACTTCCTTGTCTCTCTGAACTCCCCCATCTCTGGGTCTCTACTACTCTGATCCTATCTCTGTCCCCATCCTTCTCTCCTACATCTCCCTGCACCCCAACTTTCTGCACCCACTTCCATACCCCATCCATACTGCCACCTCTGTACCCCACGTTTCTGACTCCCACATCTGCATCCCATCTCCCTGATCCCCATCGCTACACCTCAGTATCTCTAGACCCCCATCTGCACCCCCATCTCAATAGCATTCTCTTGATTGCCGTCTCTGCACCCCATCTCTCTGGACCCCCATGGCTGCACCCCCATTTTGGACCCCATCTCTCTAGCATCTTCCTTTTTATCCCCATCTATAGAACCCCATCTCCCAGCACCCTGCCTCCCTGTACCCCCCGTCTACACCCCATCTCTCTGTACCCACCTCTCTATACCCCACTCACCGTACCGCACGTCTGTAGCCCATCTCTCTGCACCCCCACCTCTGAACACCATCTCTCTAGATTCCATCTCTACACTCCCGTTACTCTGGCCTCCCATGGCTGCACCCCCATTGCGGATCCCCATCTCTCCAGTACCCTCCCTCCACTTCTGTTTTGAGACGGAGTCTCGCTCTGTCGCCAGGCTGGAGTGCAGCGGTGCGATCTCCGCTCGCTGCAACCTCCGCCTCCCGGGTTCAAGCCATTCTCCTGCCTCAGCCTCCCCAGTAGCTGGGACTACAGGCGCGCGACACCACGCCCAGCTAACTTCTGCGTTTTTGGTAGAGCCAGGGTTTCACCATGTTGGCCAGGGTAGTTTAGAACTCCTGACCTCAAGCGATCTGTCCGCCTCGGCCTCCAGATGTCCCGTGATTACCGGCTCGAGCCGCCGCGCCCAGCCGCACCCTCCCTTTGATCCCCGTTTTTCTGAACCTCACATCTTGGCGCTCCGCAGCTCTGCCCCTCCTTCGGATCGCTGTCCCGAGGCCCCACCCCCTACACCCCCCATCCGCGGACCCCCATTGGGCGCGGGCGCGGCCTCCGCAGCATCCCGGGCGCGGCCAGCCCCGCCCCCGCCCCGCCTCCCCCCCCGTGCCCGCCCGCCGCTGAGTCAGCGTCTCCGCAGCCCCCTCCCCGCCCTGGGCGCAGACCCCCGCCGGGCCACCCTCGCCGGGCTCGCTGCCTCGGGAGCCCTGGGAGCTCCGGGGAGCCCCGCGGAGGAGGGAGGGGAAAGGGAGGGAAGAGGAGGTGGCGGAGGCCGCGCCCGGCCGGCGGGCAGCTCCGGGTCCTCTGTGCGCAGGAGAAGCGGCGGCTGCAGGAGGAGATCCGCGCCGCGCGCCGGGAGCTGGAGGAGGAGAAACTCCGCGTGGAGCGGCTCAAGGTTGGGGGCGGGCGGGGGCGCCTGCCTAGCCTGGGGCATGAAGTGGGGGGTGTCTTTGCAAGTCAATGTAGGGGACGATAGGAGCCTGTATCCAATTTTGGGGGGACAGCGGGCAGTTGGGGGCGTTGGTTCCAGCTTGGGCGGGGCGGGGGATGTCTTTCCCAGCCTGGGAGGGACGAAGTGGGGTGGTCTTGGGGACATTTGTTCCGTTTGGGGAAAAGTCTGGGACAGGGATGGTGGTTTGTCCCAAATTGAGGGAGATGGAGAGAAGCCCGAAGTCCCGCTTTGGGGTAGGGAGGGGCCAGTAGGGAGGGACATTAATTTCGCTTTGGGAATGCCTGTTTCATTATGGAAGGGATATGGGAACATGGGGAGTCTGCCCACCTACAGCGCTCGGGGGCACTATGGCCCTGTATGCCAGCCTGATGTATGTCGCAGCTAAGTGGTTGTGAGGTGGTGGTAAGATACCTGCCCAGCCTACAGCCATCGGGAGGGGACTTTACATGGAGCGGGGTAGTCTGTATGTCCAGCCCCGACTCCCTTCCCCTGCCCAGAGGAAGTCTCTCCGGGAACGTTGGCTAATGGACGGGGCAGCTGCAGAGCCAGAGCCGTCCGAGGACCCCACCTCGAAGGACCCCCAGTCACCGGAGGGCCAGGCTCAGGCCCGAATCCGGAACCTGGAAGACAGTTTATTCACGTGAGTGGAGACCTGCTAGAGCTGCCCCAACCCTGCCTTAGCTGGGTGAGATCGAGACCCTGGGCACGTTCAAGGAGGTGGTGGCTTGAGCCTGGGAGCCCGAGGAACCTGGGGGCCCAGCTTCTAACAGCCCTCTCTCCTCTTCAGACTCCAGTCCCAGCTGCAGCTGTTGCAAAGTGCTTCCACAGGTGCCCAACACAAGCCCTCAGGCAGGCCCAGCTGGCGCAGACAGGTGAGGGGGAGGATCGGGGAGTGGGATGGGGGGTAGTGGCCAGCAGGCATCAAAGCGGGACATGGAACAGAAGTGCAGCTTTCTCCAAGTGCAGCCTGGCCACCAGGTCTGCATTCGACCCACCTCCCGCTGTTACTTTGCTCAGCGGTCTTGGGCAAGTCCATTTCCTTTCCCAGGCCTTAGTTTCCCCATCTCTAAAATGGAAATAACAGCAGTACAAACCGTGGTGGCTCTCGCTGGTAATCCCAGCACTTTGGGAGGTCAAGCGAATGGATACGAGGTCGGGAGTTTAAAACCATCCTGGCCAATATGGCAAAACCCTGTCTCTACTAAAAATAGAAAAATTAGCCAGGCATGGCACGCGTGCCAGTAATCCCAGCTACTCAGGAGGCTGAGGCAGAAGAGTCACTTGAACCGGGAAGGCAGAGGTTGCAGTGAGCTGAAATCATGCCACTGCACTCCAGCCAGGGTGATATAGTGAGACTCCATCTCAAAAAACAAAAATAAAAAATAAACAGTACAAGAATTGCTGTTGGGAGGACTGGTGAGATCATGGCTTAGCACTAGTAGCAGGAACAAGGAAGGGCTTTTTTTTTTTTTTTTTTTTTTTTTTTTGAGATATAGTCTTACTCTGTCCCCCAGGCTGGAATGATCTCAGCTCACTGCATTCTCTGCCTCTTAGGTTTAAACGATTCTCCTGCCTCAGCCTCCTGAGTAGCTGGGATCACAGGTGCCTGCCACCATGTCCAGCTAATTTTTATATTTTAAGTAGAGACAGGGTTTCACCATGTTGGCCAGGCTGGTCTCCAACTCTTGACCTCAAGTGATCCACTCGCCTTGGCCTCCCAAAGTGCTGGGATCACAGGTGTGCGCCACCGCACCCGGCCTGGAGAGTTTTGATGTACAGTTACTAATACAGCCACATGAGAAATGCAGAACATGAGGGCAGGCTGAACATGCTGGCTCATGCCTGTAATCCCAGCACTTTGGCAGGCCAAGGTGGGTAGATCACTTAAGGTCACGAGTTGGAGAACAGCCTGGCCAACATGGCGAAACCCTGTCTATACTAAAAACACAAAAAAATTAGCCCGGTATGGTGGGCATGTCCCTCTAGTCCCAGGTACTGGGGAGGCTTAAGGCAGAAGAATCACTTGAAGCCTAGAGACAGCGACACAAAAAATTACCCAGGCCGGGTGCGGTGGCTCATGCCTGTAATCCCAGCACTTTGGGAGGCTGAGGCGGGTGGATCATGAGGTCAAGAGATCGAGACCATCCTGGTCAACATGGTGAAACCCCATCTCTACTAAAAATATGAAAAATTAGCTGGGCATGGTGGCGTGTGCCTGTAATCCCAGCTACTCAGGAGGCTGAGGCAGGAGAATTGCCTGAACCCAGGAGGCGGAGGTTGCGGTGAGCCGAGATCACGCCATTGCACTCCAGCCTGGGTAACAAGAGTGAAACTCCGCCTCAAAAAAAAAAAAAAAAATTACCCAGGCGTGGTGGTGGGCGACTGTAATCCCAGGTACTCGGGAGGCTGAGGCAGGGGAATCGCTTGAACGGGGAGGCAGAGGTTGCAGTGAGCCGAGATCACACCATTGCACTCCAGCCTGGATGACACAGTGAGAGTCTGTCTCAAAAAAACAAAAACAAATTATGCCGAGCATGGTGGCTCAAGCCTGTAATCCCAGCACTTTGAGAGGCTGAGGAAGGTGGATCACGAGGTTAGGAGTTCAAGGCCAGCCTGGCCAACATGGTAAAACCCCATCTCTACTAAAAATACAAAAATTAGCTGGACATGGTGGTGCATGTCTGTAGTCCCAGCTACTCAGGGGGCTGAGGCAGGAGAATCACTTGAACCCGGGAGGCGGAGGTTGCAGAGCCGAGATGGTGCCACTGCACTCTAGCCTGGGTGACACAGCAAGACTCCATCTCAAAAAAAAAAAAAAAATTAATTTGTATTTACGTTTATTGGAATGTAAGTGCCAATGGCAAAAGGCTTAAGTGTCCCTTGTCCATATAACATCAGTAACTGGCAAAGCAGGCCGCCGATACAGGAGCCTGGCTGTGTGAATGCGGTGTTGTTAGGCACCGACTGTACAAGGCTCTGGAACATGGGTGATAAGATAGATGAGGAGGGCGGAGGTACGATGTGGATTTTGATCCTGAAGGTAATAGGGAGCCATCAAGGGTATTTGGGGGGAGGTGGAGTGGGGGCCTGGCATGCAGGGAGGCTGAGGGTGGGGATGAGGGCCAGCCTGACCTTGTCTCCGCCATGCCTGCAGGGTCACCGTCCTCTCTCCCAGCCCATCATCGAGGCAGGTTCTGCAGGTAAGTGTGGGAGCCTCTAGGTCTAGGGACCAGGTCACCGCAGAGCCTGGGTGTGAGCAGGTGCCCCCAAGGGAGCGTGGATGGGGGTCCTCTTGTTCCCTCTTTACCCTATCTTCCCTTTTGTCCTCTCCCCTCTGCCTCTGACTCCCCAGGCCAGACTGATCTGAACAAGAGAATCTCCCTGCCGGCCGGACTAGTGGGCACGCCGCCAGAGTCCCCCTCTGAGCCCAGGGAGGATGTCTTGGGGTTTCTGCCAGCCCCAAGGCAGGTCCCCAGGGCAGCAGGGGACTCCTCAGAAGCCAATGGCCCCTGTCCTGGCCTGAGCCCCCCTCCAGAGCAGGGGCCAGGTCAGAGGGCAGTGCCATCCCAAGGGCAGGTGGCCGAGGTCAAAGGAGGGGGCGTGGTGAGTGTGGTGTGGGAGGGGCTGAGGGCCACGGAGGACTGTGCCACAGGGGCCACAGGCCCCGAGCTGGAGGCTAAGGTGGAGGAAGTGGTGCTGGAAGCCATCGGAGACAGGAAGAGAGCTGGCAGCCTGGAGCTCCCGGGCTGGGTGAAGGAGGACAGGGGCATTGTGGAGGTGGTCTGGGAGGGGGTGGGCAGCAGCGACACAGAGGCCGTGGGGGAGGTAGGCCGGGTCCCCGAGGCCATGCAGACCAGCTTGCCTAGGCTTCAAGAGAGATTAGAGGCAGCAGCTTCCAGAAAAGGGGAAGATGTTCCCAGGGGCAGCCCTGAGGGTGACGGGCTGGGGGGCTCCGGAGGAGAGGAGGGGTCCTTCATTTGGGTGGAGAGAGTGACTCTCAGCGAGGAGTGGGAGGAGCTGCTGGTGGAAGGGTTGGAAGGGCCCGTGGTGGCAGGGAGGGAGGGAAGCGGCGAGAGTCTGTCGGGGGCTCAGGGGGCTGTGACGGGAGGAGGCGAGGAGTCCTGGGAGGCAGAGAAGAGGAAAGCAGAAGAATCCATGGGCAGAGCAAGTGAGGAAAAGCCAGAGACAGAGAGGGAGGGCGTGGAGATGTCGCCGGCGGTAGAGAGGAAAGGGGAGGGGTGGAAGTTGGAGCTGGAGAGCAGAGGCGGTGCAGAAGAGCTGGGGACAGAGAGGGAAGGAGTGGAGGGACCACTGGGCGTAGAGAGAAAAGAAGTTGAGGGAGACTGGAGGGCAGAGAAGGAAGGAGGTGAGGAAGAGGGGGGGGCAGAGAAGGAGGACGCAGAACCACCGGGAGTAGAGAAGGAAGGAGGTGAGGAAGAGCCAGAGGCAAGCGAAGAACCACTGCAGGCAGAGGGAAGGGGAGAGGAGGGACCATTGGAGGCAGAGGGAAGGGGAGAGGAGGGACCATTGGAGGCAGAGGGAAGGGGAGAGGAGGGACCATTGGAGGCAGAGGGAAGGGGAGGAGATGAACCACTCGAGGCAGAGAAGACCCAAGGGGCCAAGGAAGGTCTGAGTCTAGAACGACAGGAGTCCAGGGAAGGAAGTGAATCCCAGGCAGAGGAGGTGAGTGAGGCAGGGACTCCCCTTGAGGCTAACACGGAGACACGGCCAGAGGAGGAGGAGGAAGGACCTCCGTCTCAGGAGAAGCCGGTAGGAGCCCTGGAGGAGGCAGTGAAGCCCCAAACCGCTGCTGAGGGCCAAGTCCCCTTGGGGGATGCCACACCCCTTCTGGCCGAGACCCCAGCTCCAGAGCAGCACGCCGAATGCCAGCCACTGCTTCGGGGGGAGGGGCCCAGCGCCAACCCCAGTGCCCACCCTGTGCCCACCTATGCGCTTGCCCGGCAGCCTGAGGCATCTGCCCCCACCGAGGGTGAAGAGGCCAGTGGCCCTAAGCAAAAGACGTGCCAGTGTTGTGCAGTCATGTGAGCCCGTGCCCCTGCACCCCACGTCTGCTCCTCTCAGCTACCTCGGCCTCTTGGCACCCAGAAGAGGATCCCAGGCGCAGACAGGGCACCACAGGACTGGCCATGGCACCTGGGAGCCAGCTAGCCCGAACGTCCACCTACACCTGGGCTTCCGGACCCCTTGCCCATTGCCTGTGACCCTGGCCGCCTTCTGCGATGAAGCCTTTATACTTGAAAATAAAAGGTGAAAGCACTCAGACAGCTTGAACGTGTGTGTAGTCAGCACAGAATCACTGCATCATCTCCTGGTGGGAAATTTGAGGGCTAAACCCTGCTACAGTGAAAGAATATGAATCAGTGAGAGTCTAGATTGAGTTGCAGTAACAAAAAAGACCTCAAAGCTACAGTAGCTATAAAAATATAACAGTTTATTTTTCTCAGTGGTTCTGATCCATGTGGTGATTCAGGGATTCAGGCTCCTTTCCATGTCTTCCCCCACCTTCCCCTTGGGTATCGCCAAAACTGGATCATAGGCATGTGTTATGTTCCAGCTCATAGGTAAGGAAAAGGTAGGTGGGAGCCCCCATCCAGACCCTGTGTTGGCAAATGTCACTTCTGACCACATTCTGTTGTCAAGAACTCAGTCCATACACCTGGCTGCAAGGGAGCTGAGATAGTACCCAAATGTGGGGCACCACCTTTTCTTTTTCTTTCTTTCTTTCTTTTTTTTTTTTTTTTTGCTTTTATTTATTATTTATTTTTGAGATAGGGTCTCATTTTGTCACCCAGCCTGGAGTCCAGTGGTGCACACCACAGCTCTCTGCAGCCTCAAAATCCTGGGCTCAAACGATCCTCCTGCCTCAGCCTCCCAAGTAGCTGGGACTACAGGTGCATGCCACCATGCCCAGCTAATTGTTTTTGTTTTTTATGTGTTTTTGTAGAGAGGGGGTCTCACTATGTTGCCCAGGCTGTGTCTCAAACTCCTGGACTTAAGTGATCCTTCCACCTTGGCCTGCCAAAGTGCTGGGATTACAGGTTTGAGCCACTGTGCTGGGCTCCAAATGCAGTTCTGTTACAGCGGAACAGATCTTGGCAGGCAGCTGCCACTCTCAAATTTCATGTATTTTCCTTTGCTCCATCTTCCATCCGTGTCTTCCCCAGGGGGGCCAAGCCCTTCTCTGTAGGAGTCCTTCAGTCCCAGCTCTGCTTGGCTGGGTGTCCTCAGGCAAGTGACTCAGCCTCTCTGAGCCCTCCGTGTCTTCATCCATCAAGAGGGCTAATCCAGGACTGGGGTGCAGCCTGCATGAGCACCCCTCTGGCCTGGCTGGCAGCCTCCAGCCAGAGGTGAGGTTCAGGCCATAACCTGTGGCCTGAGGGGCCCCAGAAGCCCCAGCTCCTCGGGCGTGGGCAGGAAGTGCTTCTCATACCCAGAGTCAAGCGGGGCAGTGGCCTGGGGGTGCTGGGGGGACTCCATAACCGGCGGTGGTGGCTCCATCTCCTCCACTTCCAGTATGGGGAAGTCCCCAAGGGACTGGGCCTCAGGGACTTGCTGGGAAGAGATGAGCCTATAATCCTGCCCCAGCCTCCCCTGCCCACACCTCACCCCTCCCTACTGCTCCAGGACTCCCGATCTCCGCTCTGACAAGCCGGCCGCTGGACTCACCTCCATGTGGGGCTGGCCTGAACTGCTGTTGGCAGGATCAGGAACCTTCTCCCAGATCCAGCGGGGCAGCATCTTGTGCCGTAGGTGGTGGCACCTGGCAAGCCGGGAGGAGTCAGGGCAGCGGATCCAGGTGGCCAGATGCCCCAGCCCAGGGTGCAGGGGCCATGAATGTGACTGAGCCCCGAGGCCTCCCTTCAAGCCCCGTAGAAGCTCAGCAAAATGGCCAGTTGCCTTCCCCACGTGGGCAGAGATGCTCGCATCCGACAGCCTCACCTTCCAGAGGTGGCCAGCCTCAGGCCACAGCCCATCAGGAATAAGACCCACAAGAACAGGAGGCCCGGCAGAACTTTCCACTTCAGGGTGTTATCTGGTAGGGTAGGGAAGAGATCATTCTTAATTTTTTTATTTGATTTGATTTGGTTATGTTTTTGAGATGGAGTCTGGCTCTGTCGCCGGGGTAGAGTGCAGTGGCATGATCTCGGCTCACTGCAACCTCCGCCTCCCAGATTCAAGCGATTCTCCTGCCTCAGCCTCCCAAGTAGCTGGGATTACAGACGCATGCCACCACACCCAGCTAATTTTTGTATTTTTAGTAGAGACAGGGTTTTACCATGTTGGCCAGGCTGGTCTCAAACTCCTGACCTCGTGATCCACCCGCCTCAGCCTCCCCAAAGTGCTGGGATTACAGGTGTGAGCCGCCACGGCTGGCCAAGAGATAATTCTTAATTTTTAATTTTATTGTATTTATTTTATTTTAATTTTAGAGACAGAGTCTTGCCCTGTCGCCCAGGCTGGAGTGCAGTGGCACGATCTTGGCTCACTGCAACCTCTGCCTCCCGGGTTCAAGCAATTCTCCTGTCTCAGCCTCCCAAGTAGCTGGGATTACAGCTGCATGCCACCACACCTGGCTAATTTTTGTGTTTTTAGTAGAGACAGGGTTTTGCCTTGTTGGTCAGGCTGGTCTCAAACTACTGACCTCGAGTGATCCACCCACCCCAGCCTCCCAAAATGCTGAGATTATAGGCGTGAGCCACTGCGCCTGGCAATTCTTATCTTTTTTAAAGACGGGGTCTTGCTCTGTTGCCTACACTGGAGGGCAGTGGTGTAATCAGCCTACTGTGGCCTCCAACTCCTGGGCTCCAGTGATCCTTGAGTCTCAGCCTCTCCAGGAGCTGGGACTGCAGGTGTGTGCTGCCACATCCAGCTAACTGTTTTATTTTTTGTAGAGATGGGGTTTCACCATGTTGTCCAGGCTGGTCTTGAACTGCTGGGCTCAAGTGATCCACCTGCCTCAGCCTCTCAGGGTGTTTGGATTACAGGCGTGAGCCACTGCGCCCGGCTTCCATGTAATGACTCCAGACGCTACCTCTACCCCCGTGGAGCCCATCCCCTCCCTGTGGCAACCCCATCCCAACCCCCCTACCTGGTAGGTGAAGCCGGAGGATGGGACCAGGAGGGCCTTGTCCAGCAATGGTGGATGCCATCACCCACAGCTCACAGGGACCCCAAGGAAGGTCAGGCAGGGTGACACTCTGTGTGTCGCAACTCACTGGAGAACACAAAGAAGTTGGGGAGGTGGTCAAGCCTACCCCAGGGCCTTTGCACGTGCTCTTCCCGCTGTCTGCAATGCAGCATTCTCTCCCAGGCATCTGCATAGCTCCCTTCTCATTTTTTTTTTTTTTTTTTGAGATGGAGTTTCAGCTTACCGTGATCTCAGGTTACCACAGCCTCCACCTCCGGGTTCAAGTGATTCTCCTGCCTCAGGCTCTCGAGTAGCTGGGATTACAGGTATGAGCCACCACGCCCAGCCCCTTGCTTCATTCTCTACTCAGCACTATCACCATCTCATATACTGCTTAGATATTATTCTGTTTTGTTGTTTGTTGTTTGTTTTTAGACAGAGTCTCACTCTGTGCCCCAGGCTGGCGTGCAGTGGGACAATCTCGGCTCGCTACAACCTCCACCTCCCAGGTTCAAGCAGTTCTAGTGCCTCAGCTTCCCTAGTAGCTGGATTACAGGCCTGCACCACCATGCCTGGCCAATTTTTGTATTTTTAATAGAGATGGGGTTTCACCATCGTGGCCAGGCTGGTCTGGAACTCCTAACCTCAAGTGATCTCGCCTTGGCCTCTCAAAATGCTGAGATTACAAGCGTGACCCACCATGACCAGCCTTCTCTATATATATTTAAAATAATATATGAATATCGGCTGGGTGTGGTGGCTCACACTGTAATCCAAGCACTTTGGAGGCCAAGGCAGGCGGATCACCTGAGGTTGGGAGTTCAAGACCAGCCTGACCAACACGGTGAAACCCCATCTTTAATAAATAAATAATATATAAATATTATATATATGTACATATACATATAACTTTTAACTTAGTGACATGTAAAATTTTGCAAGGTGCCAATCAAGGCAAGGTAATTATGTTAAACACAAGTCTATCAGACAGAAAAACTGAAGTACTGATGTATTTAGGGGTGAAATGACACCAAAGACTCTAAGGAAAAAATATACATGCCAGATACATTTAAACAAGATTGGCAAAATAGACCAGGTGCGGTGGCTCATGCCTGTAATCCCAGCACTTTGGGAGGCTGAGGCGGACAGATCACCTGAGCTCAGGAGTTCGATACCAGCCTGGCCAACATGATGAAACACTGTCTCTACTAAAATACAAAAATTCGCCGGGTGTGGTGGCAGGCGCCTATAATCCCAGCTAATCGGGAGGCTGAGGCAGGAAAATCACTTGGACCCGGGAGGCAGAGTTTGTAGTGAACTGAGATCGTGCCACTGCACTCCAGCCTGAGTACAGAGCAAGAATCCGTTTCCAAAAAAAAAAAAAAAAAAAGGGAACCATACCATGGAGTTTTGTCATCCTTTTATCTTTTTCACTAATAAAATATGACAAGCATCTTTCAATGTCAATAAATATAGATTGGCATCTTCATTTTTAATGGCCAAATGAGACCCCATTACATTGACAGCCAAGAGGGCATTGACGACACCATGTATGGTCCCTGGGCCAAAGAGGCCCACATGGGGACAAGGGGTGGGGCTGACTGACGGGTGGGTCTTGTGGGAGCTGGGAGGACAGGCCAGCAGGCCGGGAAGCTCACCATTCATGCAGACGGAGGGGCGGTTTCCACTCCGTGAACACAAGGTGTAGTGGGTGAGGTGGCCCCGAAGCTGGTGCCTTGGGACCTCTCCCCATGCTATGGCAGGGGTCCCTGGAGGGGCATCTTGGAGTCGCCAAAGTGTTGGGCCTACTAGGGGTGCTGGGGAGGAAGACAGTAGGTCAAGGTTGGCCTGGGTTCCAGAAGCCCCCCATCCTCCAGCTCCACTTCTTACTTAGTTCCTCTCTGAACCCCCAGACGGGAGGTGCCGAGGCCAAGCCCGAAGCAGAGACTGTGGTCACAGTGATTCGATAGGGGATCCCGACCGTGAAATTCCCTGAGTGACAAAGGAACAAAGATCAGTTAGAGTTGGCTTTCCTTCCCCTGCTCATTTTCTACTTGCTAGGTGTCTTCATTGGGGTCCCCAGAAGGACACCCTCAGATAAGGATTTGAGTGTCAGTCATTTATCTGGGAGGTAATCCCAGAAAATCCCAATAGGGCAGTAGGGGAGTGAAATGGGGAAGAAACAAATTCTCACTGTGGACGACTGAGATGCAGTCCCACGGGGGACCTCATGGGGACAGCAGAGAGCAGGCATCATAGTCAGCCCAGCTCAGGAGGAGGGAGCTGGGGTATTTATCCACCAAGCCTCATTACTTATGGTGGAGGGCTGCTTCTGAGGACCCTGAACTCCTCAGTATTTCCATCTTGCTTCTCCAGCAGGCAAAATGCCTCAGTGACCAGAAAAAGCCCTCAGGCCGGGAAACATAAGTGTGGGCAGCTGGAAGAGAGGCCTAGGGGCTCTGCAGTGGTCAGATATGAGCAGGCAATTGACAGCACGTGCTGTGGTAGCTGAGGCTGCTGCAATCCCTCCTCTAATTGGAGGCTGAATCCTATGACATCGGTGTACCCTTCCCCAACTAGGAATTTTCCATAACTGGGCCTCGACTTCTTCTTTTTTTGGGGGGGGTGGGGGCAGGGGGCGGGGGGCTTGACTTCTTTGGCTCATATAGCCTTGTGGGTCTTGGGATTGTGTCCTAAATTTGTCATCGAACATCTTCTCAGCTCTTCCAAGTCCTTTTATTTATTTATATATAAGGATTTCTTGCCAGGTACAGTAGCTCATGCTCGTTATCCCAGCATTTTGGGAGGCCAAGGCAGGTGGATCGCCTGAGCTCAGGAGTTCAAGAACAGCCTGGGCAACGTGGAGAAACCCCATCTCTACAAAAAAATACAAAAACTAGCGGGGCTTGGTGGTGCACGCCTGTAATCACAGTTCCTCGGGGCCCTGAGGTGGGAGGACTGTGAGCCATGGAGGTTGAGGCTGCAGTGAGCTGAGATCATGCACTGTACGCCAGCCTGGGTGACACAGTGAGACCCTGTCTCAAAAAAAAAAAAGGGCTGAGCCCAGTGGTTGATGCCTGTAATCCCATCATTTTGGGAGACTGAGACGGGTGGATTATTTAAGGTCATGAGTTTGAGACCAGCCTGGCCAACGTAGTGAAACCCTGTCTCTACTAAAATACAAAAATTAGTCAGGTGTGGTGGCGGGTGCCTGTGACCCTGGAGGTTGAGCCACGAGATTTGTTTGAACCCCAGAGGCAGAGGCTATAGTGAGCTGAGATCTCACCACTGCACTTCAGCCTAGGTGACAGAGCCAGCCTCCGTCTCAAAGAAAAAAAAAATAAAGAAGGGTGGGCGAGGTGGTTCATGCTTATAATCACAGCACTTTGGGAGGCCAAGGCAGGCAGATCACTTGAGGTCAGGAGATGGAGACCAGCCTAACCAACCAACATGGTGAAACCCCATCTCTACCAAAAAAAAAAAAAAAAAAAAAAAAAAAAAAAAAAAAAAAAAAAAAAAAAAAACAAGAATTAGCTAGGTGTGGTGTCATGCTCCTGTAATCCCAGCTACTCAGGAAGCTGAGTCATGAGAATCACTTGAACCCAGGAGTCGGAGGTTGCAGTGAGCCAAGATCACACCACTGCCCTCCAGCCTGGGCCGCAGAGTGGGATCCTTCAAAAAGCAAACAAAACTCTTGTGTGAATTTACACTACTTTATTATTTATTTATTTACTTATTTATTGAGACTGAGTCTCGCTCTGTCATCCAGGCTGGAGTGCAATGGCGCAATCTCCGCTCACCGCAACCTCCACCTCCCAAGTTCAAGCAATTCTCCTGCCTCAGCCTCCCAAGTAGCTGGGCCTACAGGCATGCGCCACCACACCGCGTTAATTTTTGTATTTTTAGTAGAGACGGGGTTTCGCCATATTGGCCAGGCTGGTCTCGAACTCCTGACTTCAGGTGATCTGCCCACCTCAGCCTCCCAGAGTGCTGGGATTACAGGCGTGAGCCACGAAGCCCGGCCGTCACCTTACTTGAATCATTACACTCCCTCTCTCTCTTTTTTTTTTTTTTTTTTTTTGAGATGGAGTCTCGCTCCTGTTGTGCAGACTGGAGTGGAGTGTCACGATCCCGGCTCACTGCAGCCTTCACCTCTGAGGCTCAAGCCATCCTCCTTCTTCAGCCTCTCCAGTGGCAGGGATTACAGGCATGCGCCACCACGCCCGGCTAATTTTTGTATTTATTTATTTTACTTATTTATTTTATTTATTTTTTTTTTTTGAGACGGAGTTTCGCTCTTGTTACCCAGGCTGGAGTGCAATGGCGCGATCTCGGCTCACCACAACCTCCGCCTCCTGGGCTCAGGCGATTCTCCTGCCTCAGCCTCCTGAGTAGCTGGGATTACAGGCACGTGCCACCATGCCCAGCTAATTTTTTTTTTTTTTTTGTATTTTTAGTAGAGACGGGGTTTCACCATGTTGACCAGGATGGTCTCGATCTCTCGACCTCGTGATCCACCCGCCTCGGCCTCCCAAAGTGCTGGGATTACAGGCTTGAGCCACCGCGCCCGGCCTGTATTTATTTATTTATTTTTTTAGAGACGGGGTTTCACCATATTGGTCAGACTGGTCTCAAACTCCTGACCTCAGGTGATCCACTCGTCTCAGCCTCCCAAAGTGCTGGGATTACAGGCATGAGCCAATGTGCCCAGCCTAATTTTTGTATTTTTAGTAGAGACGGAGTTTCGCCATATTGGCCAGGCTGCTCTTGAGCTCCTGACCTCAGGTGATCCACCCGCCTCGGCCTCCCAAAGTGCTGGGGTTATAGGCATGAGCCACTGTGCCGGGCCAGACTTGTTCTTACAAGTCCACCCATCCATCTCCTGTTCTTTAACAGCTGGGATGGAAACCCAGGTGACCCAAGGCCTCACCTGGTAACAGAGCACTGAGGTTCCCAGGGGGAAGCCGGACCCAGTTGAGTTTCTCTAGGGGGTCCCCATCTCCAACCCAGTCCACCACGTGCTCCTGTGGCTCCCCAGGCCCCGGCTGCCAGGTCACCAGTAGCTCCGTGCTCTCAGCGATGCTGCTGACCGCCACGCTGTGGGGGGCAGAGGCTGAATCTAGAGGGTAGAGAGAAGTCTCAGCTGCCCACTCAGGAGGTCACCTCCCACCCCTCCAGGGCGCCGAGCGGAGGGAGGCCACAGTCTCTTACCCAAGCAGACCAGAGAGAGCTTGGTGAGAGGCTCCCAGCTTGTGGCGTTGACAGCAGACACGCTGGCCCACTCTGCCCCGCTGGGAATAGAGGAATTGCAGCAGGTAATTCCTTCCAGACTCAGCTCACGCCCTCCAACCCAGAACCAGACATTGTAGCTCACCTGCACACAGGGCTCTGGGGGCTGAGGGGGAAAGGGAAAAAGGGGTTACTGCATCCCATTAATCAGGCACATACATGTGTCTCCCTGAGGTCATCTGATAAACCACCAGTCAGTTATGTACTTTTTTTTTTTGGAGACAGTTTTCCTCTGTCGCCCAGGCTGAGTGTAATGGTTCAATCTCGGCTCACTGTAACCTCCACCTCCCAGGGTCAAGCAATTCTCCTGCCTCAGCCTCCCGAGAAGCTGGGACTACAGGCGCGCACCACCACACCTGGCTAATATTTGTATTTTTAGTAGAGACAGGGTTTCACCATCTTAGCCAGGATGGTCTCAATCTCTTGACCTCATGATCCACCCACCTCAGCCTCTCAAAGTGCTGGGATTACAGGCGTGAGCCACTGCGTCCGGCCTTGTTTTTTGAGACTGAGTCTTGTTCTGTCACCCAGACTGGAGTGTAGTGGTACAATCTCAGCTCACTGCAACCTCCTCCTCTGGGGTTCAAGTGATGCTCCTGCCTCAGCCTCCTGAGTAGCTGGGATTATAGGTGCCCACCATCACACCCAGCTAATTTGTGTGTGTGTGTGTGTGTGTGTGTGTGTGTGTGTGTGTGTGTGTGTGTTGAGACACAGTTTTGCTCCTGTTGCCCAGGCTGGAGTGCAATGGCACGGTCTCAGCTCACTGAGCCTCCCGAGTAGCCAGGATTACAGACGTGTGCCACCTTGCCCAGCTTATTTATTAGTAGAGACAGGGTTTCTCCATATTGGTCAGGCTGGTCTTGAACTCCCAACCTCAGGTGATCTGCCAAAAATTTTAGCCTCCCAAAGCGCAGGGATTACAGGCATTAGCCACTGCACCTGGCCTAATTTTTATATTTTTAGTAGAGATGGGGTTTTAGCAGAGATGGGGCATGATGGTGGGTACCTGTAACTGTACCTACTCAGGAGGCTGAGGCAGAAGAATCACTGGAACCCAGGAAGTGGAGGTTGCAGTGAGCCAAGATTGCACCATAGCACTCCAGCCCGGTGACAAGAGTGAAACTCCACCAAAAAAAACCCACAAAAAACAAAAAACCAAATAAGTAAAAATAAAATATTGCATTGGGCCAGGCAGGGTAATTTACAATCGTAATCCCAGCACTTTGGGAGGCCAAGGTGGAAGGATTGCTTGAGCTCAGGAGTTCAAGGCCAGCCTGGGGGCAACATAGCCAGACCTCACCTCTACAAAAATAAAATAAAATAAAAAATTAGCTCAACATAGTGGTGTGTGCCTGTAATCTCAGCTACTTGGGAGGCTGTGGCAGGCAAATTACTTGACCCCGGGAGGCAGAGGTTGTGGTGAGCCAAGATTGTGCCATTGCAGTCTAGCCTGGGCAACAAGAGAGAGACTCCACCTCAAATAAATAAATAAAAGATACTGGATTGTGAGGTCCAAGAAGGTAGAGGACCACACCTGTCACTGTGTTCCTTTGCTTATTTGCTGAGAGCAACGGGCAAGTGATGGCTGGCACATAGCAGGCGCTCACAGGTTTGAATCAGTGAGGACAAATGCACCATTGTCTGCCATTTTATAATACTTTTTTTTTTTTTTTTTTTATGTGGAGTCTCACTCTGTCACCCAGGCTGCAGTGCAGCGGCACAATCTCGGCTCACTGCAACTTCCGCCTCCCAGGTTCAAGGGATTCTCCTGCCTCAGCCTCCTGCGAAGCTGGGACTACAGGCGTGTGCCACCATGCCTGGCTAATTTTTGTATTTTTAGTAAAGTCGGGGTTTCACCATGTTGGCCAGGCTGGTCTTGGACTACTGACCTCAAGTGATCCACCCACCTCAGCCTCCCAAAGTGCTGGGATTACAAGCGTGAGCCACCATTCCCGGACTACAATAGCTTTTTGATACTAGCATTAAACTCTTAGCAGACTGTAACATATTTTCTGGAGCTGAGTTCTAGTCTTGCTGTCAGATTTTTGCATCTGCTGCCCACCCACCTGCCTGGAATATCTGCACCGCCCTCGTAGCTCAGACCTCTTCAAAGCAGATGACACTGGTAGCAATTTGCTCCATGCCCCAGCCTGTTGCTAATCACTCTATCAACCCATCCTTGAATTTCTGAAGCAACCTCAATGGTGCAGCATGGTCAACTCTGTCTTGTGCCTTTTTTTTTTTTTTTTTTTTTTTTTTGAGAGGGAGTTTCACTCTTGTTGCCCAGGCTGGAGTGCAGTGGCACAATCTCAGCTCACTGTAACCTCCACCTCCCAGGTTCAAGCAATTCTCCTGCCTCAGCCTCCCAAGTAGCTGGGATTACAGGCACGTACCACCACGCCTGGCTAATTTTTGTATTTTTAGTAGAGACAGGTTTCACCATGTTGGCCAGGCTGGTCTCGAACTCCTGAGCTCAAGTGATCCCACAGCGGCCCCCCAGAGTGCTGGGATTACAAGCGTGAGCCACCTTGCCTGGCCTTATGTCATTGTTATTTAGGGGTTTCCTGACACGTACAGAGAAATGTAGCTGGTCCCTGAGGCTCACCTTCCATAGAAGCAAGGGTTTCTCTCCTCCGGGCGTCCCACAGAGGTTCCCTGATACCCACACATCTTTTGGAGCTGGCAAGGTTGAGGAAATGGGGAAACGAATGAGCGGGACAAGATTGGACAGACTTCTGAGGGTAGGAGGGGCGCGGATCGAGGGCCAGCCCGGACATCCTCACCAGAAGGCGGTGTCTGGAAGGACAAAACGGGGCTCCACTCGCCCCACAAAAAATCCTCTTGCTTCTCCATTCGGCATCGGCCATGCACTTTGTAGCTAGCGGCTAGCTCCAAATCTTGGATCTCAAGAGGGGCCAGGGGTACCGTCTTCAGCTCTGGTTCCAGCTAGGGGAGAGACAGGCGAGCGTGACAGGGCCAGGGCCTGAGTCAAGGGTACTTGAACTTAACTTTTTTGTTGTTTTATTTTAGGTTTTTGTTTTGAGGCAGTCTTCTTCTGTGGCCCAGGCTAGAGTACAGTGGTTTGATCTTAACTCACTGCAACCTTCACCTCCCGGGTTCAAGTGATTCTCCCACCTCAGCCTCCTGAATAGCTGGGATTATAGGCACACACCACCACACCTGGCTAATTTTTGTTTTGTTTTGTTTTTCCGAGATGGAGTCTTGCTCTGTCACCCAGGCTAGAGTGCAGTGGCGTGATCTTGGCTCACTGCTGAAACCTCTGCCTCCCAGGTTCAAGCGATTCTCCTGCCTCAGCCTCCTGGATAGCTGGGACTGCAGGCACGCGCCACCACACCCGGCTAAATTTTTATGTATTTTTAGTAGAGACAGGGTTTCACCATGCTGACCAGGATGGTCTCGATCTCCTGGCCTTGTGATACATCTGCTTCTGCCCCCAAAGTGCTGAGATTACAGGCGTTCAGCCTCCCAAGTAGCTGGGATTACAAGTGCCTGTCACCATGCCCGGCTAACTTCTGTAGTTTTAGTAGAGACAGTGTTTCACCATGTTAGCCAGGCTAACATGTTAGTTCAAACTCCTGACCTCAGGTAATCCACCCACCTTGGCCTCCCAAAGAACCTGGGAGGTGGAGGTTGCACGGAGTTGAGATCACGCTGCTGCACTCCATCCTGGGTGACAGAGCAAGACTCCATCTCAAAAAATAAAAAAGTGTAAAGTCTGGTACCCCATATCCTTCTGGGGTCTCCTTGCTCTGAACTTGTCTTCCACTTCCCTGCTGTGTGACCTTGGGAAAACTGCTTAACTCCTCTGACATTGACCTTTGCCAACTATGAAATAGAGATTTTTTTTTTTTTTTTTTTTTTTTTGAGACAGAATCCAGGCTGGAGTGCAATGGCACAATCTTGGCTCACTGCAACCTCTGCCTCCCGGGTTCAAGCGATCTTCCTGCCTCAGCCTTCCAAGTAGCTGGGATTACTGGCGCCCAGTACCACGTCCGGCTAATTTTTGTATTTTTAGTGGAGACCAGGTTTCTCTCATGTTGGCCAGGCTGCTCTCCAATTCCTGACCTCAGGTAATCCGCCCACCTTGGTCTCCCAAAGTGCTGGGATTACGGGCGTTGAGCCACCGCGCCCGGCCATGGGAGGAAGATTTGTAGCTGGACAAGAAGCGCATGCCGGCCTTTTGTGTGGTGTGCAGACGGAATCCAGGGGCAGACACGGAATGAGTCCTGGGCTGGGTCTCCGATTCCGGGATGATGCCTTAGTCCCTGCCCGGGGTAGGATGGAGAGAACACAACCGCAGCACTCACCAGGGTCCAGGCCACCTCCTGGCATCTTCGGTAGTGGAACTGGCAGATCAGAACTTTATGAGATGGCCACGTAGGTGGGGTCCAGTGGACAGTGGCCTCCAGGGGGTCATCCTCAGAAAAGTCCACATCAGGACCCAGCCGGGGGGCGTTCGGCTTCACTGGGAAAGGGGAGACCGGGGTGTACTGAGCCACAGCCTCCAAGAGCACCCACCCCACATAGAGCGCCCCACCCTCCCACCACGTTACTTTGGGTTTCCAGGTCCACGAAGACGGGGGGCCAGAGAGACTGGTCTGTCTTAGTTCCCCAGACAAGGAGTTTGTCAGACGTGGTGAGCTGTTCCCGAGGAATGGACACCCAGCTCTGCCCGGCCACCACTGCCACCGTCTGGGTTTTGTTGGAACCGCTGTGAGGAGAGAGGCAGGGATGAGACGTTCGCTCGGCTAGACCCAGGGCCATGGATTACCACCCTTGAACCGACAGAGTGGCTGCAGCCTGCTCTGCTTGGGTTCAAATCCCACCTCTGCTGCTTCAAAGCTGTGTGACCTTGAGCAAGTGACTTATCTTCTCTGTGTCTCAGTTTCCTCATCTACAAAATGAGGGTAATAAAAGTAACTGCTCTTTTTCTTTTTCTTTTTTTCTTTTTTTCTTTTTTTTTTTGAGACAGAGTCACCCAGGCTGGAGTGCAGTGTGATCTCGGCTCACTGCAACTTCTGCCTCACGGGTTCAAGTGATCCTCCCACCTCATCCCACCAAGTAGCTAGAATTACAGCTGTGTGCCACTATGCCTGACGAATTTTTTTGTATTTTTACTAGAGATGGGGTTCACCATGTTGGCTAGGCTGGTCTCGGACTCCTGACTTCAAGTGATCCACACACCTTGGCCTCCCAAAGTGCTGGGATTACAGGTATGAACCACTGTACCGGGTCGTAACTGCTCGTTTCTCTCTCTCTCTTTTTCTTTCTTTCTCTCTTCTCTCTCTCTCTCTCTTTCTCTCCTTCCTTCCTTACCCCTCCTCTCACCTCCCTCTCCTCCCGTTCCCTTCTCTTCCTTCCTCTTCTTCCCTTCCTCTCTTTCCCTTTCTCCCTCCCTCCCTTCCTTCTTTCTTTTATTTTTTATTTTTATATTTTTAAATTGAGATGGAGTTTCACTCTCGTTGCCCAGGCAGGAGGTGCACTGATGTGGTCTCAGCTCACCGCAACCTCCACCTCCCAGATTCAAGCGATTCTCCTGCCTCAGCCTCCTGAGTAGCTGGGATTATAAGCATGAGCCACCACGCCCAGCTAATTTTATATTTTTAGTAGAGATAGGGGTTTCTCTATGTTGGTCAGGCTGGTCTCGAACTCCCGACCTCGGGTGATCCACCCACTTCACCTCCCAAGTCCTAGGATTACAGGCCTGAGCCACCATGCCTGGCCCTTTCCTCTCTTCCTTTCCTTTTTTTTTTTTCAGAGACATGACCTCACTCTGTCACCCAGGCTGGACTGGAGCGGTGAGATCATTGAACTCCTGCAACCTTGAACTCCTGGGCTCAAGTGATTCTCCTACCTCCGCCTCCAGAGTAGCTGGGATAACAGGTGTGCATTACAATGTCCAGCTAATTTTTTTTTTCTTTTTTTTTTTTTGAGACGGAGTTTCACTCTTGTTACCCAGGCTGGAGTGCAATGGCGCGATCTCGGCTCACCGCAACCTCCGCCTCCTGGGTTAGGCAATTCTCCTGCCTCAGCCTCCTGAGTAGCTGGGATTAGAGGCATGCACCACCATACCTGGCTAATTTTTTTTTATTTTTTTTAATTTTTAATTTTTTTATTTTTTTTTGAGACGGAGTTTCGCTCTTGTTACCCAGGCTGGAGTGCAATGGCGCAATCTCGGCTCACCGCAACCTCCGCCTCCTGGGTTCAGGCAATTCTCCTGCCTCAGCCTCCTGAGTAGCTGGGATTACAGGCACGTGCCACCATGCCCAGCTAATTTTTTGTATTTTTAGTAGAGACGGGGTTTCACCATGTTGACCAGGATGGTCTCGATCTCTTGACCTCGTGATCCACCCGCCTCGGCCTCCCAAAGTGCTGGGATTACAGGCTTGAGCCACCGCGCCTGGCCTCAATGTCCAGCTAATTTTTAAATTTTTTGTAAAAATGGGGTCTTGCTATGTTTCCCAGGCTGGTCTCCTCTAACCCTTGGCCTCAAGCAGTCACATACTGAGACTCCCATCTCTACAAAAAAAAGTTTTAAGAATTAGCCAGGGGTGGTGGTGTGCACCTGTGATTCCAGCTACTTGAGAGGCTTGGGTGGGAGGATCGGGGGAGCCCAGGAGGTTGAGGCTGCAGTGAGTTGCAATCGTGCCACTGCCCTCCAGCCTGGGTGACAGAGTGAGACCCTGTCTCAACAGCAACAACAAAACCATACACGTGTATATACAGAAGGAGAAAGAGGCTAGGCATGGTGGCTCACACTTGTAATCCCAGCTCTTTGGGAGGCTGAGGCGAGTGGATCAAGAGGTCAGGAGTTTGAGACCAGCCTGGCCAACATGGCAAAACCCAACCCTGTCTCTATTAAAATTACAAAAATTAGCTGGGCATGGTGGTGCACACCTGTAATCCCGGCTACTTGGGAGAATCACTTGAACCCAAGAGGTGGAGATTGCAGTGAGCCAAGATTGTGCCACTGCACGCCAGCCTGGGCAACAAGAGCAAGACTCCATTTAAAAAAAAAAAAAGGCCGGGCGCGGTGGCTCAAGCCTGTAATCCCAGCACTTTGGGAGGCCGAGATGGGTGGATCACGAGGTCGACAGATCGAGACCATCCTGGTCAACATGGTGAAACCACGTCTCTACTAAAAATACAAAAAATTAGCTGGGCATCATGGCGCGTGCCTGTAATCCCAGCTACTCAGGAGGCTGAGGCAGGAGAATTGCCTGAACCCAGGAGGCGGAGGTTGCGGTGAGCCGAGATCGCACCATTGCACTCCAGCCTGGGTAACAAGGGTGAAACTCTGTCTCAAAAAAAAAAAAAGAAAGAAAGAAAGAGCCGGGCATGGTGGCTCCTTCCTGTAGTCCCAGCACTTTGGGAGGCCAAGGTGGTGGATCACCTGAGGTCAGGAGTTCGAGACCAGCCTGACCAACATGGTGAAACCCCATCTCTAGTAAAAATACAAAATTAGCCGGACATAGTGGCGAATGTCTGTAATCCCAGCTATTTTGGGGGGCTGAGGTAGGAGAATCGCTTGAACCTAGGAAGCAGAGGTTGTGTGAGTGGAGATTGTGCCATTGTATTCCAGCCTGAGTGACAAGAGTGAAACTCTGGCTCCAAAATAAAAGAAAGAAAGAAAGAGAAAGAGAAGAGACAGGTTCTCACTGTCTGTTGGCCAGGCTGGTCTCCAACCCCTGGCCTCAAGCGAAATTCCCACCTTGGCGTCCCAGTGTTGGGATTACAGGTATGGGCCACCATCCCCAGCCTGAGGAGACATTTGAATAAAGGCCTGAAGGAGATGGGGACAGAATCTCATGCAATAGCTAGAAAAACAGCATTCCAGGAAGACGGAGGCCGAACTATGCCTGCTGTGTTTGACAAATAGTAAGAAGGGGCCACACGTGGTGACTCACGCCTGTAACCCCAGCTCTTTGGGAGGCTGCAGCAGGCGGATCACTTGAGGCCAGGAGTTTCAGACCAGCCTGGACAACATGGTGAAATCCTGTCTCTACTAAAAATACAAAAATTAGCTCTGTGTCTTGGCAGACGCCTATAGTCCCAGCTACTTCGGAAGCGGGAGGATCTCTTGAACCCTAAGAGACTGCAGTAAGGTGCAGGTTGCAGTGAGCCGAGACGGCACCACTGCACTCCAGCTGGGCAACAGAGTGAGACTCTGTCTCGAAAAAACAAAAGTAAAAATAAATAAGTAATAAGTAAATCAAATCAGTTCGTCCAACGGATGTCTGCCCTCCCCGATGCAGCACTATTCACAATAGCCAATATGTGGAATGTGTCCATCACCAGATGTATGGATCAAAAATATGTGGTATATATTGGGAGGCCTAGGCAGGCAGATCACAAGGTCAGGAGTTCGAGATCAGCCTGACCAAGATGGGGAAATGCCCTCTCTACTAAAAATACAAAATTCGCCAGGTGTGATGGTGCACACCTATAATCCCAGCTACTCGGGTGGCTGAGGCAGAAGAATCGCTTGAACCCGGGAGGCGGAGGTTGCAGTGAGCTGAGATTGTGCCACTGCACTCCAGCCTGAGCAACAAGAGCGAAACTCTGTCTGTTTCTCTCTCTCTCTCTCTCTCTCTCTCTCTCTCTCTCTCTCTCTGTGTGTGTGTGTATGTGTGTGTGTGTGTGAGTGTGTGTGTGTGTTATATGTACACAATGGAATACTGAGCGTGATGGCTCACGCCTGTAATTCCAGCACTTTGGGAGGTTGAGGCAGGCAGATCACTTGAGGTCAGGAGTTCAAGACCAGCCTGGCCAACAAGGTGAAACTCAGCTCTACTAAAAATACAAAAATTAGCCATGTGTGGTGATGTGCACCTGTAGTCCCAGCTACTTGGGAGGCTGAGGCACAAGAATAGCTTGAACCGGGGAGGCAGAGGTTGCCATGAGCTGAGATTTTGCCACTGCACTCCAGCCTGGGTGAAAGAGCGAGATTCTGTCTCAAAAAAGAAAAGAAAAGGAAGGCCGGGCGCGGTGGCTCAAGCCTGTAATCCCAGCACTTTGGGAGGCCGAGGCGGGTGGATCACGAGGTCAAGAGATCGAGACCATCCTGGTCAACATGGCGAAACCCCGTCTCTACTAAAAATACAAAAAATTAGCTGGGCATGGTGGCACGTGCCTGTAATCCCAGCTACTCAGGAGGCTGAGGCAGGAGAATTGCCTGAACCCAGGAGGCGGAGGTTGCGGTGAGCCGAGATCGCGCCATTGCACTCCAGCCTGGGTAACAAGAGCGAAACTCCGTCTCAAAAAAAAAAAAAAAAAAGAAAAGGAAAGAAAATCTTGGCTAGGCATGGTGGCTCACATATGTAATCCTAACACTTCAGGAGGCTGAAGCAGGCAGATCACCTGAGGTCAGGAATTCGAGACCAGCCTGACCAATATATGATGAAACCTCGTCTCTACTAAAAATACAAAAATTAGCTAGGCATGGTGGCACGTGCCTGTAATATCAGATACTCGGGAGGCTGAGACAGAAGAATCGCTTGAACCCAGGAGGCGGAGTTTGCAGTGAGCCGAGATTGTGCCATTGCAGTCCAGCCTGGGCAACGGAGCAAAACTCTGTCTCAGAAAACAAAAGGAAATCCCGTCATTTGTAACAACGTAGATAGAACTGGAGAACATTAAGTTACGTGAAATAAGACAGGGAAAGACAAACACTGTATGTTTTCACTGATACACGTGGAGTCTAAAACCTCTGAACTCCTCCTAGAAACAGTGAACTGGTGGTTACAGAGGCTGGGCGGAGAAGACGGCAGTCAAAGAGCACAAATTCTCAGGCTGGGCATAGTGGCTTACACCTGTAATTCCAGCATTTTGGGAGGGCAAGGTGGGAGGATCGCTTGAGCCCAGGAGTTCGAGACTAGCCTGGGCAACTGAGCAAGACTCTGTCTCTACCAAAAAAAAATTATTTACTTTTTAAATTATTCTTACTTTTTTTCCCTCCTCTTCCTCTTTCTTCTTTTTTATTTGAGACAGTGTTTCACTCTTGTTGCCCAGGTTGGAGTGCAATGGCATGATCTCGTCTCACCACAACCTCTGCCACCCAGGTTCAATCGATTCTCCTGTCTCAGCCTCCCGAGTAGCTAGGACTACAGGTATGCGCCTCCACACCTGGCTATTTTGTATTTTTAGTAGAAATGGGGTTTCACCACATTGGTTAGGCTAGTCTCAAACTCCTGACCTCATGATCTGCCTGCCTCGGCCTCCCAAAGTGCTGGGATTACAGGCGTGAGCCACTGCGCCCGACCTTTTTTTTTTTTTTTTTTTTTTAAGAGAGATGGGTCTCACTATGTTGCCCAGGCTAGTCTCCAACTCCTGGGCTCAACCCATCCTCCCGCCTCGGCCTCCCAAGTTGCTGGGATTACAGACATGAGCTACCACTACAGAAAATTTTTAAAAATTAGCTGGTCATGGTGGTACATGGCTGTAGTTCCAGCTACTGGGGAGGCCGAGAAGGGAAATTGCTTGAGGCCAGGAGTTTGAGGTTGCGGGGAACTGTGATTGCACCAGTGCACTCCAGCCTGGGTGACAGAGCAAGACCTCTTCTCTAAATAAATCAATCAATACAAAAATCAATAAAACTAAAATAAAAATAGAAAGAGGGACCTTCTCTGACTCCCCCTCCCTGCACCAATTAAAACTAGGCCCCTGCCGGGCGCGGTGCCTCACACCTGTAATCCCAGCACTTTGGGAGGCCAAGGCGGGCGGATCACCCGAGGTCAGGAGTTCGAGACCAGCCTGACCAACATGGAGAAACCCCCATCTCTACTAAAAATACGAAATTAGGGGGAAGAGGCGGCAGGCACGAAGAAACCCCCTAAAACAGCCTAAGAGGCAGGCCAAGGAGATGGATGAGGAGATAAGGCTTTCAAACAGAAACAAAACAAGGCGCAGAAGAAACTCGAGGATCTAAAATTGAAGACTGCGGGGAACGGGCCCCTGGCCACAGGTGGAATTAAGAAATCTGGCAAAAAGTAAGCCGTTCCTGTGCCTGAGGAGATGGTGACCCTTTATTTCATCCGTATTTAAACATCTGTATTCCCTGCCATAACATCTTCTGCCACCGATAGCTGGAATTGTCTTGGAGATGTTGTACATTTAAGAATAAACTTTAGGCCGGGCGCGGTGGCTCAAGCCTGTAATCCCAGCACTTTGGGAGGCCGAGGCGGGTGGATCACGAGGTCGAGAGATCGAGACCATCCTGGTCAACATGGTGAAACCCCGTCTCTACTAAAAATACAAAAAATTAGCTGGGCATGGTGGCACGTGCCTGTAATTCCAGCTACTCAGGAGGCTGAGGCAGGAGAATTGCCTGAACCCAGGAGGCGGAGGTTGCGGTGAGCTGAGATCGCGCCATTGCACTCCAGCCTGGGTAACAAGAGCAAAAACTCCGTCTCAAAAAAAAAAAAAAAAAAAAAAAAAAGAATAAAAAAAAAAAAAAAACTTAAGGCCAGGTGCGGTGGCTCACGCCTGTAATCCCAGCACTTTGGGAGGCCAAAGCAGGCAGATCACGAGGTCAAGAGATCAAGACCATCCTGGCCAACAAGGTGAAACACCATCTCTACTAAAAATACAAAATATTAGCCAGGCATGGTGGCGCGTGCCTGTAATCCCAGCTACTTGGGAGGCTGAGGCAGGAGAATCACTTCAACCCGGGAGGCAGAGGTTATGGTGAGCTGAGATTGTGCCACTGAACTCCAGCCTGGGCAACAAGAGCAAACCTCCAGGCTGGGCACAGTGGCTCACATCTGTAATCCTGGCACTTTGGGAGGCTGAGGTGGGTGGATCACCTGAGGTCAGGAGTTCAAGACCAGCCTGGCCATCATGGTGAACCCCCATCTTTAAAAAAATTAATTAATTAATTAATTAATTAATTAAAATTTTTTTAAAAAGAGCAAACCTCCAAAGAAAAAAATCTGGGAGGTGAATGGTAGCCAGGATAGCACCATGGGAACGTACTTAATGTCACTGAACTGTACACTTTTTTTTTTTTTTTTTATGAGAGGGAGTTTCGCTCTTGTTACCCAGGCTGGAGTGCAATGGCGCGATCTCGGCTCACCGCAACCTCTGCCTCCTGGGTTCAGGCAATTCTCCTGCCTCAGCCTCCTGAGTAGCTGGGATTACAGGCACGCGCTACCATGCCCAGCTAATTTTTTGTATTTTTGGTAGAGACGGGGTTTCACCATGTTGACCAGGATGGTCTCGATCTCTTGACCTTGTGATCCACCCGCCTTGGCCTCCCAAAGTGCTGGGATTACAGGCTTGAGCCACCGTGCCCGGCCTGAACTGTACACTTAAATATGGTTAAGATTGTAGATTTTGGCCATGCATGGTGAGTCGTGCCTGTAATCCCAGCACTTTGGGAGGCCGAGGGAGGTGGAGCTCTTGAACCCAGGAGTTTGAGATCAGCTTGGGCAACATGGTAAAACCCCGTGCTTACTAAAAATATATAAAAACATTTGCTGGCTGTGGTGGTGCGAGTCTGTAGTCCTAGCTACTTGGGAGGCTGAGGTGGGAGGATCACCTGAGCCTGGGATGTCGAGGCTGCAGTGAGCTGTGATTGTCCCACTGTGCTGTAGCCTGGGCGACAGGAGTAAGAGTAAGACCCTGTGCCCGCAGACACTTTGGAAAGATTGTAAATTTTATTTTATTTTATTTTTTATTTTTTATTTTTTTTTGAGACGGAGTTTCGCTCTTGTTACCCAGGCTGGAGTGCAATGGCGCGATCTCGGCTCACCGCAACCTCCACCTCCTGGGTTCAGGTAATTCTCCTGCCTCAGCCTCCTCAGTAGCTGGGATTACAGGCACACACCACCATACCCAGCTAATTTTTTGTATTTTTAGTAGAGACGGGGTTTCACCATGTTGACCAGGATGGTCTCGATCTCTCGACCTCGTGATCCACCCGCCTCGGCCTCCCAAAGTGCTGGGATTACAGGCTTGAGCCACCACGCCCGGCCGAAAGACTGTAAATTTTATGTTGTATGGTTGGTTGGTTGGTTTGAGACAGAGTCTTGCTTTGTCACCCAGGCTGCAGTGCAGTGGCGCAATCTCAGCTCTCTACAACCTCTGCCTCTTGGGTTCCAGCAATCCTCCTGCCTCAGCTTTCCGAATAGCTGGGAATGCAGGTGCTCGCCACCACGCCTGGCTAATGTTTGTATTTTTAGTAGAGATGGAGTTTCACCATGTTGGCCAGGATGGTCTCCAACTCCTGACCTCAGGTGATCCGCCCAACTCAGCCTCCCAAAGTGCTGGGATTATAGGCGTGAGCCACCGTGCCTGGCCTATTTCCCTTTATTTATATTATATTTTATTTTTTTAAGAGACAGGCTCTCTAAAACTATGAACTCTTGAACTCCTGGGCTCAAATGATCCTCCCACCTCAGCCTCCCAAAATGCTAGGATGTCAGGTGCGAGCCACCTCACTTGGCCCTATGATTGCCATTTAATAGAGAAATGAAAAGGAGACTCAAGTAGGGAAAGTGACTTGCCCAGGGAGACACAGCAAAGAAATGAGGGCCGGGCCCGGTGGCTCACACCTGTAATCCCAGCACTTTGGGAGGCTGAGGCGGATGGATCACCTGAGGTCAGGAGTTCAAGACTAGCTTGGCAAACATGGTGAAACCCTGTCTCTACTAATAATACAAAAAATTAGCCAGGCCTGGTGGTGGGTACCTGTAGTCCCACGAGAGGCTGAGGCAGGAGAATCAGTTTGAACTCGGGGGGTGGAGGTTACAGTGAACCCAGATTGCACCATTGCACTCCAGCCTAAGTGACAGAGGTAGACTCCGTCTCAAAAAGAAAAAAGAAATGAGGAGGGTCACCAGAATTAAAGGGCTTCAGAGTATTGGGGGAAGGGGCAGACTCCTGGGACTTTTCTTTCCTTTTTTTTTTTTTTGAGGCAGAGTCTCACTCCATCCCCCAGGCTGGAGAGCAGTGTCTCTTGGCTTGCTGCCACCTCTGCCTTTAGAGTTCAAGCGATTCTCCAGCCTCAGCCTCCTGAGTTTCAGGGACTACAGGCCCAGGCATCACCCCTGCCCCCACCACACCCCCGCTAATTTTTTGTGTGTGCATTTTGAGTATAGACAGGGTTTCACCATGTTGGCCAGCCTTGACTCTTGGAAAGCAGCCTGGGACCTGCGCGGCCACCTCCAAAGCCTCAGTTTCCCACATCGCCTCCCTGTACTCACTACTTTTGACTCTGGAGGTGTAACTTGGAGGGGGCTCCCAGGTCCCCAAGAGGCTCCCATGAGCAGTTCAAGTCGCCGAAGGGCCCAACTCCGTGGCACTGCAGTGGCCCGGCGCTGCCTGGAGAGGGAGGCAGAGGATCTCAGGGAAGGGGATCGAATTCCCCCTTGCTGCCTGCAGACCCCAGAATTTGGACTTCTGACAGTTGCAAGGTCGGGGGGCGCTTAGGGAAAAGAGCAGCCAGCAGGAAGAGGGGGCGCTAGGCACCCCTCCCCGGGCTCCAGGCAAAACCCCCCTTTCCCCGTGCTCGCCACATCCTGTAACCACCCAGAGAGCTCCCCCACCCCGCCCCGGGGCTCCGGTTCGACCTCGCTGCCGCCCATTCCCCAGTGTCGCAGGGTCCCTACCGCGGGAGGAGCAGAGTGTCGCCTGCACCTCCGCTGCTCGCTCTGCAAACGGCGTGGCTCACCCTGGAGCATCGGCGCCTTCGCGGGAGCGCGCAGCGGCTGCGCCCGGGACACGAGCTCCCTCCAGCACTCACCCTGGGGACGCGTCCGCTGGAAAAGCACCCACAATAGAGGCAGCAGCGCCAGCTTGGACAGCGGCCACGGCCGGAAAGGGGCGCCCCTGCCTCCCCGCATGGCGCCCCCCGCGCGCCCCGAGTCCGGCCTCGCGCTGCCGGGCCCGCGCGACCGCGTTGCTCGGCTCCCAGCTCTGGGTACAGCGCCGGAGGCGGCGACGGGAAGCTGAGCCACCCCTGCAGGCCACCTCCGCACCTTGTGCTCCGGGTCCCCGCCCCTTCCCCGCGACGGAAAGTCCCTGGCTAGAGCTGCTGAGGGGGAGTGGAGAGGCGACCTGAGGCGTCTGGGGGTGGGGGACTCCGAGGGGAGCGTACCACCTACGGCGCGCCCCCTGAAATCTTTCCCACGCCCAACACCCACCCACCCACACACACACACACACACACTCTGCCAAAGGCTTGAAATTTTTATTATTGGAGTTTGGGAAGATTCTAATGTGCCCAGAGCTCTCCTAGGGGGACCACCTGCCACTTTACTGGGGTCCATGGCCTTGGAACTCTGGCAGGGGAGTTGGAGGGAAAGAGGCTGGAAGGCAAGGAAAAGAAACGTGCAAAGGCCAGACTGAGACAGAGGCTTAATTTGAGCTGGCCAGGGGACAACGGCCATAGTTTGGACTGGGCAGGGGACAGGGGTCTCCGTGTGGCCCCTCTAGGTAGGGTAGGGACCCAGTTGTAGCAGTGGAGTGTGTAAGCCAGGCAAACACATGGTTTGGGCTGGGGAGAGGTCAGGGGTCAGGCTCCGGGGTCCCCACTTGGCCAGGTAGGGGCACAGCTTGCTCAGGGGACAGGGTCATGACAGGCTGGTCAAAGAGCAGATGGGGTCGGGGGACTGTGCCTGAGTCCATAGTGCCTGGCCTCTGTGACTTGCAGATGAATGAATGAATGTGTGAGGCTTGAAAGGCAGGTGCCCCACCAGAAACCAGTCTAGTGGTTGACAGGACTGGGGCATTGGTCCTGGCACCCATGGCTACCCAGCCCTCGAACTAGCAGAGGCTGCTGATCTCACTTTTGCTACAGCCCCATTTGCAGCAGCTGCTGGAAAGGCCAGCCAGGACATCTCGGCTGCCCCGAAGAGCCCGGCGGGTTCCTTGCCAGCTGGGTTGCCCCCTGTAAAAGGCCTCAGGGGACTTGGTCAGGGTCAGCCACTCGCTGGACCCCACAGCCTCATCCAGCTTGCCTGCCAGATGGTCTCCATCAGCGTCTGCATCCGGGAAGCTGTCTCCTGCAAAAGAAGCATAGAGTGAGTGCTCAGATTCTGGCTGGGCAGGCAGATTATTCAACCTTACTAAGCTTGACTTTCCTCTCCTGTCATTTATTTACGTAGTATTGTTTTTGGAGACGGAGTCTTATTCTGTTACCCAGGCTGGAGTGCAGTGGCGTGATCTGGGCTCACTGCAACCTCCACCTCCTGGGGTTGAAGTGATTCTCCTGCCTCAGCCTCCTGAGTAGGTGGGATTATAGGCATCTGCCACCAGGCCCAGCTGATTTTTGTATTTTTAGTAGAGACAGGGTTCACCATGTTGGCCAGGCTGGTCTCAAACTCCTGACCTCAAGTTATGCACCTGCCTCAGCCTCCCAAAGTGCGGGGATTACAGGTGTGAGCCACTGCACCCGGCCTCCCTTACTCTTTATTAATTGAGGCCCTGGTCCATTTGGGAGCTGGGCTGGCTGAGCATGAATCCAGCCTCTCCAAACTATAATCATTAGGAAGTGAATTTACTTCTTGGAGCCTCAGTTTTCTTTTCTGCAAAGTGGAAAAAAAATAGTTACTCCAAACTTCTCAAGCTTTATAAGGAGTAAATGAGTTAATATCCATTTTTTAAAAAACTTAAGACAATGAGGCATGACAAGCACTCAAAAATGATTGTTTAGGCCAGGCACAGTGGCTCGCACTTGTAATCCCAGCACTTCAGGGCCCCAGGCAGGAGAATCGCTAGAGTCAAGAGTTCAAGAACAGCCAGGGCAACACAGCACTACCCTGTCTCTACAAATAATAAAAAGTTGGACATGGTGGCACAAGCCTGTAGTCCCAGGTACTCAGGAGGCTGAGGCAGGAGAATTGCCTGAGCCCAAGAGGTCGAGGCTGTGAGGCTGCAGTGAGCTGTGATCACCCCACTGGACTCCAGCCTGGGCAACAGAGCAAGGCTCTGTCTAAGAAGATAATTATAATTTATTGAGCACTTACTGTGTGTCAAACAACATTTTAAGTGCTTTAGCAGGTTAATTTTTTTATTCCTCTCAATGAAACCAGATGAAGTCGATGCAGTTAGTATCACCCCCATTTTCCAGAGGAGACCACGAAGGCAGGACTTAGTAAAGAATTTGCATGGCCAGGTACAGTGGCTCATGCCTGTAATCGCAGCACTTTGGGAGGCTGAGGTGGGTGGATCATCTGAGGTCAGGAGTTCGAAACCAGCCTGACCAAGATGGTGAAACACCATCTCTACTAAAAATACAAAAATTATCAGGGTGTGGTGGCACAAGCCTGTAATCCAAGCTACTTGGGAGGCTGAGGCACGAGAATCGCTTGAACCCAGGAGACGGAGGTTACAGTGAGCCAAGATTGCACCACTGCACTCCAGTCTGGGTGGTAGAGTAAGACTCTGTCTCAAAAAAAAAAAAAAATTGCACACAAACACGTAGCTATTATGTTGTAGAGCTACTATCCGCATCCAAGTGGTGTGTCTGCTAGGTCCACGCTCTTTCCTATCCTCCTTCTCACCGTCATGAATATCTATTGATTTGCCAGGCTCCTGCCCCTCATGAAGCGAGGTCTCCTCTTCTCCCAGCTCTCCCGATACCTCCCAGACTGTGCCTCTGCCCTGTTTACACTCTGCCCTGATCTGCTCTGACTTAGTCATACCACTTAATCCTGCAAGGTTCAGGAACTGTCTCCCCTTCAGAGATACACTCAGAGACTCTGATCTCAGCACTTAGGGAGGCCAAGGTGGAAGGATCTCTTGCGCCCAGGAGTTCGAGACCAGCCTAGGCAACATAGTGAGACCCCCCCGTTTCTTTTTTTTTTTCTTTTTCTTTTATTTTCTTTTTGAGACCGAGTCTTGCTCTGTCACCAGGCTGGAGTGCAGTGGCATGATCTCGGCTCACTGCAACCTCTGCCTCCTGGGTTTAAAGGATTCTCCTGCCTCAGCGTCTTGCGTAGCTGGGACTACAGGTGCCCGCCACCATGCCCAGCTAATTTTTGTATTTTTAGTAGAGACGAGGTTTCACCATGTTGGCCAGGATGGTCTCAATCTTTTCACCTTGTGATCCACCCGTCTCGGCCTCCCAAAGTGCTAGGATTACAGGTATGAGTCACTGTGCCCCACCTTGAGACCCCTGTTTTTACAAAAAAAAAAAAAAAATTCTAAAAACTATCCAGGTGTGGTGTCAGGTGCCTGTGGTCTCCGCTACTCTGGAGGCTGAGGCAGGAGGATCGCTTGAGCCTGAGAGGTCAAGGCTACAGTGAGCAGCGATGGGGCCACTGCATTCCAGCCTGGGCAATAGAGTGAGATCACATCTCAAAAAAAAAGACACTCGGAGATGGGAGGAAAAACCAACTTGTGGGGAGGGTCACCCAGTAGGTGGCACAATCCAGCTATGTGTATACCACAGGCTTCACATGACCTGCCGGAAAGGGTTGGAAAACACTTGAGTGTTGTCTTTGTGAATGACGCTCTCCCCACCCTCACGTCTGGAGCATACGAGCAGCAGCTTTGCTTTGCAACGGGCTTGGCTGGCGCATAGTAGGTGCTCAGAAAAGAGTAGCCCATCCTCCGACTTACAGCCCTCATGCATGGCTTGCAACCTCCCATCCCAGCTCTGCAGCTCTGCTCACTCCTAAGCGCTTGTTTCAAGGCTGGGCAGGTGTCCCTAGCTGGATGTGGCAGGGCGGGGACCCTCCTCCTCCAGCAACCTCCTCTCATCTCTGTCCTTAGCTCCTGGACCCATCCGGGCACCTGTTCCCCGCCTCCATCCTCTTTCCCCCCAGCCTCACCCATAGCTTCACGGGCCAGGATGTCCGATCGCCTCCACCGGGAGCCCCCGCAGGTGAAGATGACTGCTCGGATGAACTCTCGGCCGCAGAGCTTCACTCCGTAAGGCGCTGCCCGGGCCTCAGCCCCCGGCCACAGCTCCCCGGTCAGCACCCACACCGCCAGGAGCAGCAGCAGCCCGTACCTGGCCATGCTGGACAGAGACACCTTGGATTCGAGAGCGGGCCGTGTCTCTGCTGCCTCCTGGCCCCCCATTTATACATCGTGGCTCCCCCCAACTCTGCCTGAAGAAAGCTGAGTGCCTCCCTTATCTTTCCCAGCAGAGGGGAGACAGGCGCGGCCCCCCCCCACCCCGACCTTTCTCATGTCCCCAACGAAGTGATAACCTTTCTCAAGGGACAGGGTGACGTGGCCCAGTTCGTTGTCATCAGCATCGACAGAGAGGCGAGAAGGCTTTGATTCTGCAGAGACCAGAAACACATAATCCCAACGGGCCGGGTAAGAAGACACAAAGAGATGCCTGCAACATTAGAATCCTGGACCTCTTTAAAGGTAATAATAACAACAATAACAGTGACTATACGCACTGTGGGGCCAGGCACACTGCTCTGAGCATTTTATTTATTTATTTATTTATTGTTTTTTGAGACAGAGTCTCGCTCTGTCTCCCAGGCTGGAGTACAGTGACACAATCTCGGCTCACTGCAACCTCCGCCTCCCAGGTTCAAGCGATTCTCCTGTCTCAGCCTCCCCAGTAGCTGGGATAACAGGCGTGCGCCACCGTACCCAGCTAATTTTTTGTATTTTTAGTAGACGTGAGGTTTCACTATGCTGGCCAGGCTGGTCTCGAACTCCTGACCTCTGGATCTGCCCAGCTCCGCCTCCCAAGTACTGGGATTCCAGGTGTGAGCTACCGCACCCAGCCTATTTGTTTTTGAGACAGAGCCTCTCTCTGTCACCCAGGCTAGAGTACAGTACCAATGGCATGATCTCAGCTCACTGCAACCTCTACCTCCCAGGTTCAAGCAATTCTCCTGCCTCAGCCTCCCAATTAGCTGGGATTACAGGAACCTACCACACACCTGGTTAATTTTTGTATTTTTAGTAGAGACGGGGTTTCATCATATTGGCCAGGCTTGTCTCAAACTCCTGATCTCGGGTGATCTGTCGGCCTCGGCCTCCCAAAGTGCTGGGATTACAGATGTGAGCCATCATGCCCAGATGCTCAAAGCATTTTATATCTGTGCAATGTCTTTAATTCTCCCAACAACCCAAGGCAATGGTTCTCAAATGTGAGTGAGCTTCAGAACCTTCAGGTGGGCTTGTTAAAATGGAGAACAGGCTGGGTGCAGTGGCTCACACCTGTCATCCCAGCTTTGGGAGGCCGAGGCAGGTGAATCACCTGAGGTCAGGAGTTCGAGACCAGCCTAGCCAACATGGTGAACCCGCCCCCATCTCTACTAAAAATATAAAAAATTAGCCAGGTGTGTAGCTCACGTTTGCGTCTGTAGTCTCAGCTTTTCGGGAGGCTGAGGCACAAGAACTGCTTGAACTTCGGAGGTGGAGATTGCTGTGAGCTGAGATGGCGCCACTGCACTTCAGCCTGGGTAACAGAGTGAGACTCTGTGTCAAAAACAACCAAAAAACACAGATCTTTGTGTCTCACCTGAAGAGTCCTGGACTCAACAGGTATGGAACATATCTAAGAATCTGCATTTCCGGCCGGGTGCAGAAGCTCATGCCTGTAATCCCAGCTACTCAGGAAGCTGAGGCAGGAGAATCACTTGAACCTGGGAGGCAGAGGTTGCAGTGAGCCGAGATCGTGTCACTGCACTCCAGCCTGGGCCACCTCATCCAGCCCAGAAACCACACTTTTAAGAGCACGGGGTTATGAGATCAGGTCTAAGATGATTCCCATATTTTGAATGAGGAAATGGAGGCGCTGAAAGGGGGCCTGAGGCAGCAGATTCCAACTTTTCTTTTGGTTGGGGGGGGGGGTTTGCGGAAATGGAGTTTTGCTCTTGGTTCCCACGCTGGAGCGCAATGGCATAATCTTGGCTCATGGCAACCTCTGCTTCCCAGGTTCAGGTGATTCTCCTGCCTCAGCCTCCCGAGTAGCTGGGATTACAGGCATGTGCCACCATGCCAGGCTAATTTTGCATTTTAGCAGAGACAGGGTTTCTCCATGTTGGTCAGGCTGGTCTCCAACTCCTGACCTCAGGTGATCCACCTGCCTCATCCTCAGCCTCCCAAAGAACTGGGATTATAAGCGTGAGCCACCGTGCCCGGCTGATCACAAAGTTTTTGACACTAGAAACCAGTTTTGTGGAAGAAAATTTTTCCATGGATGGAGTAGGGACGGGGGATGGTTTTGGGATGATTCAAGCGTATCACATTTATTGTACACTTTGCTTCTATTATCATTATACTGTAATTGTATATTGAAATAACCACACAAATCACCGTAATGTAAAATCAGTGGGAATGACCAGGCACAGTGGCTCACGCCTGTAATCTCAGCACTTTGGACGGCCGAGGTGGGCAGATCGATTGAGGTCAGAAGTTCAAGACCAGACTGGCCAATGTGGTGAAACCCCGTCTCTACTAATAGTACAAAAATTAGCCAGGCATGGTGGCACACGCCTATAATCCCAGTTACTAGGGAGGCTGAGGCGGGAGTATCACTTGAACCAGGAGGCAGAGGTTACAGAGAGCAGAGATCGCACCTCTGCACTCCAGCCTGGCAACAGAGTGAGACTCCATCTCAAAAAAAAAAAAAAGAGCCGGGCGCGGTGGCTCAAGCCTGTAATCCCAGCACTTTGGGAGGCCGAGGCGGGTGGATCACGAGGTCGAGAGATCAAGACCATCCTGGTCAACATGGTGAAACCCCGTCTCTACTGAAAATACAAAAAATCAGCTGGGCGTGGTGGTGTGTGCCTGTAATCCCAGCTGCTCAGGAGGCTGAGGCAGGAGAATTGCCTGAACCCAGGAGGCGGAGGTTGCGGTGAGCCGAGATCGAGCCATGGCACTCCAGCCTGGGTAACCAGAGCGAAACTCTGTCTCAAAAACAAACAAACAAACAAACACACATGGCAGAAACAAGGACTTCGGTAAGGGGCCGGCTTGGCTTCAAACTCCAGCTCTTCCTCTTTCCTGCTGTGTGACCTTGACCAAGTCACTTAACCCTTCTGTGCCTTGGTTTCCTCACTTGCAAAATGGGAAAGATTTAATGAGTGATTCAAATTTTTAGTCTCCGGCATGAAGAAAGTGCTGTTTAAATGTTATTTCTCCTGGGTACATTCCCTTTGGATTAGAATTTTATCTCTTTGTCCTTTTCTGTGTCACAGACTCCTGGCCCCAGTGGGCTGCTGTGGATGTCACGGGTCAAGGGCAACATTCTGGAGGCAGAGATTACCTCTGATTGTACTGCATCTAAAGGGCTGATGAATAATACTGTCTTCCCCTTGAACCTCCTGTAGGGAGATACCCTACTGCCCTTTTCTCCTGCACCCCCAGCTGGGGAAAAACAGACATTGAGGAAACATCTGCTGCCTGCCTAACTCAGCTGACGGGCCCCAAACCAGAAGCCTCTTTTTTTTTTTTTCCTTTTGAAACAGGGTCTCACTCTGTCACTCAGGCTGGAGTGCAATGGCCTGATCTTGACTCACTGCAGCCTCCGTCTCCAGGATTCAAGCTATTCACGTGCCCTCGTCTCACGAGCAGCTAGGATTACAGGCGTGCACTACCATGCCTGGTTCTTTTTTTTTTTTTTTTTTTGAGACAGAGTCTCACTCTGTTGCCAGGCGCTAGGCTGGAGTGCAGTGGCACCATCTCGGCTCACTGCAACCTCTGCCTCCCGGGTTCAAGCAATTCTCCTGCCTCAGCCTCCTGAGTAGCTGGGACTACAGGAGTGTGCCACCACGCCCAGCTAATTTTTGTATTTTTAGCAGAGACGGGGTTTCACCATGTTGGTCAGGATGGTCTCGATCTCTTGACCTTGTGATCTGCCCACCTCGGCCTCCCAAAGTGCTGGGATTACAGGCTTGAGCCACCGTGCCCAGCCCTGCCTGGTTCATTTTTGTATTTTTAGTAGAGATGGGGTTTCACCATGTTGGCCAGGCTGGCCTTGAACTCTTGATCTCAAGTAATCCACCCACCTCGGCTTCCCAAAGTGCTGGCATTACAGGTGTGAATCACTGCACCCAGCCCAGAGGCTCTTTTGTATCTCACATAGAATCAGAGTTTTGGGCCTGACATAGCTGGGTTCAAATCTCTGTTCCTGTGTGTCCTTGGGCACAACTCTATGCCTCTCTGAGTTAGTTGTGAAGATCGGGATGGTATGTTTACCTGCTTCACGAGGCCCTTAGGGACTTTGGTGAAATTCTATCAAGTCCTAAGCATTCTCCTTAGCACTCAAGTCAGTGGCGTGTGTAAAATAGTGATCTGCAGAAATCTGTGTCCACATACTAAACCCCGAGAACTATGAATGTGATCTCACTAGGAAAGAGTCTTTGAAGCTGAACTTGGTGGCTGATGCCTATAATCCTAGCACTTTGGAGACTGAGGCAGGAGGGTTGCTTGAGCCCAGGAATTCAAGACCTGTCTGGAGGCCAGGCACAGTGGCTCATGCCTGTAATCCCAGCAATTTGCCTGCATTCGCCTCTCAAAGTGCTGGGATTATACGTGTGAGCCTTTGTGCTTGGCCAGTGTGTTAAAAACATTTTTTTGCCAGGCAAGGTGGCTCAGGCTTGTACTCCTAGCACTTTGGGAGGCTGAGGCAGCTGGATCACCTGAGGTCAGGAGTTTGAGAGCAGCCTGGCCAACATGGAGAAACCCCATCTCTACTAAAAACACAAACTTAGCCAGGCACAGTGGCACATGCCTGTAATCCAGCCACTCGGGAGGCTGAGGCAGCAGAATCACCTGAACCTGAGAGCCGAGATCACACCATTGCACTCCAGCCTGGACAACAAAAGCAAAACTCCTCAAAAAAAAAAAAAAAAGGCTGGGCGCGGTGGCTCAAGCCTGTAATCCCAGCACTTTGGGAGGCCGAGGCGGGTGGATCACGAGGTCAAGAGATCGAGACCATCCTGGTCAACATGGTGAAACCACGTCTCTACTAAAAATACAAAAATTAGCTGGGTGTGGTGGCGCGTGCCTGTAATCCCAGCTACTCAGGAGGCTGAGACAGGAGAATTGCCTGAACCCAGGAGGCGGGGGTTGCGGTGAGCCGAGATCGTGCCATTGCACTCCAGCCTGGGTAACAAGAGCGAAACTCCGTCTCAAAAAAAAAAAAAAAAGAGTGAAACTCCTCAAAAAAAAAAACAACAAAAACACAATGGCTCATGCCTATAATCCTAGGACTTTGAGAGGCTAATTCAGGCAGATTGTTTGAGCTCAGGAGTTTTAAGACCAACCTGGGCAACATGGTGAAACCTTGTCTCTGCAAAACATACAAAACTTAGCTGGGCGTGGTGGTAGGTACCTGTGGTTTCAGCTACTCTGGGAGGCTGAGGCAGGAGGATCACTTGAGCCCATGAGGTCAAGGATGCAATGAGCTGGGATAGCACTGCTGTACTTCAGCTTGGGTGACAGAATAAGACCCTGTCTAAAAACAAAACTGAGACCTGCCTGGGCCACATACTGAGACCTTGTTTCTAAAAAAAAAAAACCCTTTTTTCTGAGAAGATTTTTTGCTCCTGTTGCCCAGGCTGGAGTGCAATGGTGTGATCTCGGCTCACTGCAACCTCTGCCTCCCAGGTTCAGGCGATTCTCCTGACTCAGCTTCCCAAGTAGCTGGGATTACAGGCATGCGCCACCACACCCGGCAAATTTTGTATTTTTAGTAGAGACGGGGTTTCTCCATATTGGCCAGGTTGGTCTCCAACTCCCGACCTCAGGTGACCCACTCACATTGGCCTTCCAAAGTTCTGGGATTACAGGTATGAGCCACCGCACCCGGCTTCATCCTTGTTATTTTTTATTTTTTCACAGCTGCATAGCATGCTGTGGTGTGAATGCTCTATAGCAGTTAATTTCACCCTCAGAGATGGACATTTTTTCCATCTGTTTGTTCTTAGGCTGTCATCACCATACAGAACCTCGTACAAACATCATTTTACATATATGCAAGTGTTTCTGTGGATAAATTCCCCAAAGTGGGATTTCTGGCTCAAAGACTGGGTGCGTTTGGAATTTTGACGTGTATTGCCAAATGCTCCCCCTCAGGTGTGAGAGCAGTTCACACTCTCTCTAGCAGTGGGTAAGAGTTCTGTTGTCCTACAGTCTTACCAACAGACTGTGTTATCAAACTCTGATTTCTTGCCAACATGACAGGTGAAAAATAGTATCTCAGAGTAGAGAAAATTTGCATTTTCCTGACTGCAAGGGAGGGAGAGCAAAGTTCCATGTGTTTAAGAATCATTAGTAGAATCATTAGTCTCCTCTTTACTCTCTGGTAACCTCCCTTGCCTATTATACTTTTGGATTATTGATTTTTTTTTTCTTTTTTTTTTTTAGAGAGTGTCTCACTCTTGTCTACGGCCATACCACCCTGAATGTGCCCAATCACGTCTGATCTCGGAAGTTAAGCAGAGTCAGGCCTGGTTAGTACTTGGATGGGAGACCGCCTGGGAATACGGGGTGCTGTAAATTTTTTTAAAAAAAGAAAAAAAAAGAATAACAGACCGGGCGCAGTGGCTCACGCCTGTAATCCCAGCACTTTGGGAGGCCAAGGCGGGTGGATCACGAGATCAAGAGATCGAGACCATCCTGGTCAACATGGTGGAACCCCCGTCTCTACTAAAAATACAAAAAATTAGCTGGGCATGGTGGCGCATGCCTGTAATCCCAGCTACTCAGGAGGCTGAGGCAGGAGAATTGCCTGAATCAAGGAGGCAGAGGTTGCAGTGAGCCGAGATCACGCCATTGCACTCCAGCCTGGGTAACCAGAGCGAAACTCCATCTCAAAAAAAAAAAAAAAAAAAAAGAAAAAAAAAAAAAAAGAATAAAAGACCGTGTTTCGCTCTTGTTGCCTAGGTTGGAGTGCAATGGCATGATCTCAGCTCACTGCAACCTCCACTTCCCAGGTTCAAGCGATTCTCCTGCCTCAGCCTCCCAAGTAGCTGGGATTACAGGCATGTGCCACCACACCAGGTAATTTTTGCATTATTAGTGGAGACAAGGTTTCGTCATGTTGGCCAGGCTGGTCTCCTGGCCTCAGGTGATCCACCTGCCTCAGTCTCCCAAAGTGCTGCGATTACAGGCAGGAGCCACCATGCCTGACCCTTTTAAAAATTTTTTTTAATTTTTTTTTTGAGATGGAGTCTCGCTCTGTTGTCCAGGCTGGAGTGCAGTGGCGCAATCTCGGCTCACTGCAACCTCGCAGAGTACTGGGATTACAGGCGTAAGCCATCGTGCCTATCCACAGTTTCTTTATCCATTCGTTCATTGGTGGGTATTTGGATTGGTGCCACATTTTTGCAATGGCAAATTTTGTTGCTATAAACATGTATGTGCAAGTATCTTTTTTGCAGAATGACTTCTTTTCCTCTGGGTAGATACCAGCAGAGGGTTTGCTCGATCAAATCGTAGGTAGTTCTACTTTTAGTTCCTTGAGGAATCTCCACACTTTTCCATAGCAGTTTTATTAGTTTACATTCCCACCAGCTGCGTAGAAGTGTTCCCTGTTAATTGCGTCCACTAGTAGTCATTGGCATCCACTGTCTTTTTGATTACGGCCATTCTTGCAGGAATAAGGTAGTATCGCATGGTGGTTTTGATTTGCATTTCCCTGCTCATTAGTGATGTGGAGCATTTTTCATGTTTGCTGGCCATTCGTATATCTTCTTTTCAGACTTGTCTATTCATGTCCTTAGCCCATTTTTTGATGGGATTGTTTTCTTTTTTTTTCTTTTTTTTTTTTTTTCTTGAGACGGAGTTTCGCTCTTGTTACCCAGGCTGGAGTGCAATGGCGCGATCTTGGCTCACCGCAACCTCCGCCTCCTGGGTTCAGGCAATTCTCCTGCCTCAGCCTCCTGAGTAGCTGGGATTACAGGCACGTGCCACAATGCCCAGCTAATTTTTTGTATTTTTAGTAGAGACAGGGTTTCACCATGTTGACCAGGATGGTCTCGATTTCTTGACCTCGTGATCCACCCGCCTCGGCCTCCCAAAGTGCTGGGATTACAGGCCTGAGCCACCGCGCCTGGCCGGGGATTGTTTTCTTATTGTTGATTTGTTCAAGTTCATTGTAGATTCTGGATATTAGTCTTTGCCAGATGTACAGATTGTGAAGATGTTTTTCCCACTCTGTGGGTTGTCTGTTTACTCTGCTGTTACTTCCACCATACAAAAGCTCTTTTTTTTTTTGAGATGGGAGTTTCGCTCTTGTTGCCCAGGCTGCATTGCCATGGTGCGATCTTGGCTCACTGCTACCTCCGCCTCCCAGATTCAAGTGATCCTCCTGCTTCAGGCTCCCAAGTAGCTGGGATTACAGGCACATGCCACCACGCCTGGCTAATTTTGTATTTTTAGTAGAGACCGGGTTTCACCATGGATTGGCCAGGCTGGTCTCGAAGTCCTGACCTCAGGTGAGCCACCCGCCTCAGTCTCTCAAAGTGCTGGGATTACAGCTGTGAGCCACCGCGCCTGGCTGCAAAAGTTCTTTAGTTTAATTAAGTCTCAGCAATTTATTTTTGTTTTTATTTTTTAAATTTTTATTTTTTTAAAATTTATAAAACACTTCACGAATTTGTGTGTCATCCTTGTGCAGGGGCTATGTTAATCTTCTCTGTATCGTTCCAATTTTAGTATATGTGCTGTCGAAGCGAGCACTATTTTTGTTTTTATTGCATTTGCTTTTGGGATTTCCGACATGAAATTCTTGCCTAAACCAATGTCTAGAAGGGTTTTTCCGATGCTATCTTCCAGAAGTTTTATAGTTTCCGGTCTTAGATTTAAGTCCTTAACCCATCTTGAGTGGATTTTTATATAAGGTAAGGGCTGAGGATCCTGTTTCATTCTCCTACATGTGGCTAGCCAGTTATCCCAGCACCACCTGTTTAAAAGGGTGTTCTTTCCTCACTTTATGTTTTTGTTTGCTTTGTCGAAGATCAGTTGGCTGTAAGTATTTGGGGTTGGCTGGGCGTGATGACTCATGCCTGTAATCCCAGTTCTTTGGGAGGCCGAGGAGGTCGGGAGTTTGAGACCAGCCTGACCAACACGGAGAAACCCCGTCTCTACTAAAAATATAAAAGTAGCCAGGCATGGTGGTGCATGTCTGTAATCCCAGCTGCTCGAGAGGCTGAGGTAGGAGAATCACTTGAATCCAGGAGGAAGAGGTTGCCGTGAGCCAAGATCGTGCCATTGCACTCCAGCCTGTGTAACAAGAGCAAAAATCCATTAAAAAAAAAAAAATGTTGGGATCTGCTGCCTCGGGCCACCTTTCAGTGCCTCCATTTCCTCATTCGTAATATGGGAATCATCTTAGTCCTGATCTCATAACCCTGTGCTCTTAAGAGTCTGGTTTCTTGGCTGGACGAGGTGGCCCAGGCTGGAGTGCAATGGCACAATCTCGGCTCACTGCAACCTCTGCCTCCCGGGTTCAAGTGATTCTCCTGCCTCAGCCTCCCGAGTAACTGGGATTACAGGCACCCACCACTGTGCCCAGCTAAGTTTGGTATTTTCAGTAGAGACGGGGTTTCACCATGTTGGTCAGGCTAATCTCGAACTCATGACCCCAGGTGATCTGCCCACCTCAGCCTCCCAAAGTGCTGGGATTACAGGCTTGAGCCACCATGCCTAGCCTATGTGCCTATTTTTATACCATTACCAGAGCACACCTATTTCAATGTTTGATTTGCAGTTGGTTGAATCCTCCAATGTGTAACCTGTGGATACAGGGAGGACCAACCATATACCGTACAACCCGCACCAGAGAAAAATATAGAACGTTTCAGCCTCCACCCTGCATTTCCAGCCACGAAGTCTTGAACTCCTGACCTCAGGTGATCCGCCCACCTTGGCCTCCCAAAGTGCTAGGATTACGGGCGTGAGCCACTGAGCCCGGCCTCAAGCCACGAAGTCTTATAATGATTATTTATTTATTTATTTAATTTTATTTTTTATTTTTTATTTTTTGAGACAGTGTCTTACTCTGGCGCCAGGCACCAGGCTGGAGTGCAGTGGCACAATCTCGGCTCACCGCAACCTCCGCCTCCTGGGTTCAAGCAATTCTTCCGCCTCAGCCTCCCGAGTAGCTGGGACTACAGGCACACGGCACCACGCCCAGCTAATTTTTGTATTTTTAGTGGAGACAGGGTTTCACCATGTTGGCCAGGATGGTCTCGATCTCTTGACCTCGTGATCTGCGCGCCTCCGCCTCCCAAAGTGCTGGGATTACAGGCTTGAGCCACCGCACCCGGCTATTTATTTATTTATTTTTAAGGAAGAGTTTTGATCTGCTACCCAGGCTAGAGTTCAGTGGCTTGATCTTGGCTCACTGCAACCTCCACCTCCCAGGTTCAAGCCATTCTCCTGCCTCAGCCTCCGGAATAGCTGGGATTATATGTGTGTGTCATCAAGCCCAACGTGCTGGGATTACAGGTGTGAGCTGTTGTGCCCAGCTGAATGTCTTTAATGGAAGACACGGTCTCCGTGCTTGATCCAGCTACTTCGCATTGGAGAAATGGGTAGGAGGTGGAGAAAGAGCTTCTAGATTCCCTCCCAACAATGAAGACCCTGTGTGTGGCTGGTCCTGGGACTCTGCTGTGACTTGTACTGCCAGCTGGGATTCATTCTTGGGCCCTACCTGCCTGTAAGTCTCATTAATTCCTGGAGGTACTTCTCAGGGCTGGGGCTTCGCTGGTATTTCCAGGACGACCGGGGCTACTGCTGGTTCTCTTCTCCCATCCAGGGTCACACCCGGGGCAGTGGAAAGTCCCATGAAAAGAGACGGGTGGGCCGGGCGCGGTGGCTCACGCCTGTAATCCCAGCACTTTGAGAGGCCGAGGCGGGTGGATCACGAGGTCAAGCGATCGAGACCATCCTGGTCAACATGGTGAAACCCTGTCTCTACTAAAAATACAAAAAAATTAGCTGGGCATGGTGGCGCGTGCCTGTAATCCCAGCTACTCAGGAGGCTGAGGCAGGAGAATTGCCTGAACTCAGGAGGCGGAGGTTGCGGTGAGCCGAGATCGCGTCATTGTACTCCAGCCTGGGTAAAGAGCGAAACTCCGTCTCAAAAAAAGGAAAAAGAGAGATGGGTGGTCCGGGTTCTGCCTCCTCCAGCTTCATGATCCTGGGGTGAAGATGTTACAGGAAAGCCGTCCCGATCCAGACTCCAAAGAAAGAAGTCAGGGCGAGTCTGTAAAGTGGAAGCAAATTGATAGGAAAGTAAAGGAACAGCCGGGCATGGTGGCTCACGCCTGCAGTCCCAGCATTTTGGGAGGCCGAGGTGGATGGATCACAAGATTAAGAGGTAGAGACCATCCTGGTCAACATGGGGAAACCCTGTCTCACTGGGCGTGGTGGTGCACGCCTGTAGTCCGGGTTACTCGGGAGGCTGAGACAGGAGAATCTCTTTAACCCAGGAGGCCAAGATCGTTCCACTGCATTCCACCCTGGTGACAGAGCAAGACTCTGTCTCAAAAAAAAAAAAAAAAAAAAAAAGTAATGGAATAAAAGAATGGCTACTCCATAGACAGAGTAGCCTCAAGGGCTCCTGGTTGCCCATGCTTACGGATATTTTTATTTTTGATACAGAGTCTTCTGTGTTGCCCAGGCTCAAGTGCAGTGACGTGATCTCAGCTCACTGCAACCAGTGAGCCTCCCAGGTTCAAGTGATTCTCCTGCCTCAGCCTCCCGAGTAGCTGAGATTACAGGGGCCTGCCACCATGCTTGGCTAATGTTTGTTTTGTTTGTTTGTTTGTTTGTTTTGTTTTTTTATGGAGATGGGGTTTTACTATGTTGGCCAGGATGGTCTCGATCTCTTGACCTCATCATCTGCCTGCGTTGGCCTCCCAAAGTGCTGGATTATAGGCGTGAGCCACCGCACCTGGCCTAATGTTTGTATTTTTAGTAGAGATGGGGTTTCACCATATTGGCCAGGCTGGTCTGGAACTCCTGATCTCAGGCAATCCGCCCACCTTGGCCTCCCAAAGTGCTGGGATTACAAGCGTGAGCCACTGCCCCCGGCCAGGTCTTTTTTTTTTAGAGGCGGAGTCTCGCTCTGTCACCCAGGCTGGAGTACAGTGGCCAGTCTCTGCTCACTGCAACCTCCACCTCCCGGGTTCAATCGATCCTCCTACCTCAACCTCCGGAGTAGCTAGGATTACAGGTGTGCACCACCATGCCCATGCCCAGCTAATTTTTGTAGAGACAGGTGTCTTGGTATGTTGCCAAGAGTGGTCTTGAACTCACTGGCTCAAGCAATCCTCCTAGCTTGGCCTCCCAAAGTGCTGGGATGACAGGTGTGAGCCACCATAAATGAAGTCACCTTTCTTCACTTTTACAGCACAGGGCCTTGCACTGAGGAAATAGAATGTTGCTTGAACTAGGAAATAAACTCAGAGAGGTGGAGTCACTTTCTGAATGCCACACAGCAGGGCTGGCATTAGACTTCAGGGCTCTCTGAGCCTTTCTCGTTTCCCCTTCTTGTTCTAGGCCTTCCTGGGATGAGAGTGCAAAATGTAAGAGAAGGCCAAAGAGCTCAGTCATAAGATAATTGATATTTAAATTAAATTAAAAAGGTAAAACCTAAAAATATAAAAAGACCAAAATATTAAAAAGCAACATTTTTTTAAACTCAAGATCTGACCCTGAGCTTGCATGACGCATCTGACCTTAATCCATGTGTTGGCGGAGCCTGTCTTTCTTTCAAATTGTGATGTTTTGTTCATCATAGATTTATTTTTTCCCATTAATTTGGATGTTTAATACTGAATTAGATCTTGATGACTGAGTTTTTGCGCCCAAGATGCTCACCCTAGTGCGGACCCTTTTTCTATCTCTTCTCCTGCAGCACCGGGACAATCCCTTGGGGAAACTGAGGCAAGGAGGAGCGTTTGTGCGGGAGGATGGTGGCGGGGTCTGTGGGGAGCTCTCCTGGGCAGACCAAGCTCTCTGGGCTGCGGCGGGCGCTGACCTTTGCTTATCTACCGCGTTTGAAGCCGCTAATGAAGTCCCCCGCCTTGCAGAGACCTTTCCCAGGGCGGGCGAACTGCCTGCGGGGCAGAGATAGCGGCCGTCACCCTAGCAGCGGTGACCTTTTCCGGCTGGAGGGAGACGGGAGGCGGGAAAGGGCGCGGCGGCCGCGACGTCTGGCCGGTCCGGGCGGAGGAGGATGTCGTTCCAGCGGGTGGGAGCTGGAATCGAACCCCGCCCCAGCCTCCCGCGTCCACCCAACCCATGCCTGACCACGGGCAGTAAGGGCGTGGTGCGTGTTTGGTGGGGGGGGCCGGGGGGAAGAGCGCCCAGTGACGTCATCGAACCCCAAGCCCGGCCTTCGCCGCTGACGTCACAGAGGGGCTGCGCTGTGTCCCCTCATTCCTTCCCTGACGTCAGCGCGAGAGGCCAGAAACTGGCCCACTGACAGAGAGAGAAGTCTGGAGGGGAGCTTTCCTTTGTCGCCTTTTTAATTTGGTAAGACATATAAAGTATACGTAGAGCGGACTACAACTCCCAATCGGCCTTGCGTGTCGAGCATGCGTACGGCCTCCTGCCCGAGAGCGCAGCAAACCTTTGGTAGATCGACATCCCTTTAGTCGAACCGGGAGGCCAGCTTTCTGAGCGGCAAACCAATCCCGTCCTCACAAGTCCCACCCCTTTAAGTCTTAGCCAGCTGCTTCCCTGCGGGAGTGACGGGCCCCGCTGCCTTTGAGGGGTCAGTTTCTTTTGATGGACATTCATATCGATGAATCAGATCGCCAGGAAGTCGAGAAGGTGTTGAAAAGCGTGCCTCGCGACCAATAGTTTAGCGGCAGGGGTTAGCGCCCTCCAATCGCTTCTCCCGGCGCCGCCAATCACCCGGGGCTCCGCCCCCGAAGCGTGACGTAAGTAGGGTGGGTAGCAACAGTTGCCCCGGTGAGGGAAACGGAGGCGCCATAGCCACGGTAGTCGTGGCGACCAAGCAACCCGGCAACGCGAGTCAACAACAACAACTGCCCGGCCGACCCCCACCCCCACCCCCCCGGCCCGGCCCGGGGACCCCCAGCACGTCCCGTCCCCTTCCCAACATCGACTCCGAGACCTCCGAAAAGCCTTTCCGCAGACAGAAGTAGGGAGAAGCGGAGGTAACCGGGGCGGCCCAGGGGTGGCTGGCCGGGCCGGGGTGGGCGGCAGGGCCGGGGCAGCGGATGTGTCTGTAATCATAGTTCGGGGGGAAGGGGCGGGCGGTCAAAATGGCGGCGCCGACTGTCTGGACCGTGGGGGAGGGGGCCGGGGCCCGGCTGGAACGACACCACCCGCTCCTGTTTCTGCAGCCCGGCCCCCGCGAGGGGCGGGCGCTCGGAGGCCGGCGGCGAGTGGAGGTCGGCCGGCCGGGGCGGGGGGCTTTTATATGTCGGGAGGCGCGAAGGGGCGGGCCTGGGGAGGCTGGGCCAATGGGAGTGAGGGAGGGACGAGGCGGGTCCAAGGTAGGCGGGCGGAGCCAGGAGGGAAGGTGTGGGCGGGGTCGGGTGGCTCTCCCCAACCTCCACCTCCGGACCCGGGTGGGGCAGCCACAACCCGGGCTTCCTTCCAGATCCTTGAGCGACTCCCTTCTTCCTTAAGAGCCTTGCACTTGTCCATTGGACTCAGAGCCTGGACAAGTGCCTGTCCATCTGAGGCCTCAGTTTTCCATCCTTTATAATGGGAGAATCATTGACATGGCCCTTTTTCTGGAGTATAGGGACTCCTCATTCCTTTCAGGAATTTCACCCAGGGCGTAAACCCTTTGAACCTTTTCCTGCTATCTACTATTTCTGAATGTGGTTTGATAAAATGTCAGCTAGTCCTGATTTCAGCACTGCAGCCCACTCCTAAACCTGCCGTCTTCTCTCTGGGAGGAAACAAGAGGGGAAGCAGACTTTATGCTCATGGAGGAGCTAGGAGTTGACTTGGATTTAGCTTGGAGGATTTGGTTTGCAGAAATCAAAGTCCATGGCAGGGAGGAGTGATCATGAGGGACTGGTTTAGAGGAACAGAAACCTGAGCGCTTCTTTCTGGGCTGCTGTTTGAGACCTGATGTTCCCTGGTTTGGAGTTGCGGGGGCTTGTTCTTGGCGATAGGGTGTTTCTGGGTCCTGCCCATCAAGGTCTCCCTTACTGGGAAAGGGGGAGCAAATAGCGCCTGAGGAAGTTTGTTAGATTTTTTTTAAGCTGCTTCTCTTGGCCAGACACATGTTTTTGTGTCAAATGAGTGTCAACCGAGTCACATGTCACTGACAAGGTCCCAGCCTCTGGGGCCACGTGGGCAGCAGCGGTCAGAGGGAAGGGGAAGCTATCCATATTTGTGAAAGGAGAATCTTTGCCACTGCTTTTTAGGGTGATAAGATCCTGCCAGCTCAGGGAAGAATTTTTTTTAAGTAGCCAGCCAGGCCAAGTTTACTTGGCATATTCTCCGTCTTGCTTTTTGAGCTTAGTGTCGCTGTGCAAACTACAGCCATTTCCTTTTAAATCAGTCAATAAATTCCATGGAAAAAGATTATTTCAGGCTTTTCCCCAAGAGTTTGAGATGAGGCTGGGTTGGGGGGCGGGGGACGGGGGCGGGTTCTCACTTCTCCAGGTAGTTTTTCTAGGCCAGGCCCTTTTTAGGAGAGGCAGGGCTCCTTGAAAGTTAGGACAGGTAGAGATTAATTTTTCAGTAAAACAAACAAAAAATCTAGAAATGCCAAGTTGCTAGAAGGATCATCAGCGCACTTTTTTTTTTTTTTTTTTTTTTTTTTTTTGAGATGGAATCATGCTCTGTTACCAGACTGGAGCACAGTGGTGTGATCTGGGCTCACTGAAACCTCCGCCTCCCAGGTTCAAGCGATTCTCCTGCCCCAGCCTCCTGAGGAGCTGGGATTTTGGGCAGCTGCCACCACGCCCAGTTAGTTTTTGTATTTTTAGTATCGATGGGGTTTCGCCATGTTGGCCAAAATGGTCTCCATCTCCTGACCTTGTGATCTGCCCGTCTCGGCTTCCCAAAGTGCTGGGACCCGGCCGGTGCTTCTTAGAAAAGCTAACTGAGCAGGCCAGGCACAGTGGTTCATCCCTGTAATCTCAGCACTTTGGGAGGCTGAGGCAGGCGGATCACCTGAGGTCAGGAGTTGGAGACCAGCCTGGCCAACATGGTGAAACCCCATGGCTACAAAAAATTAGCCGAGCATGGTGATGTGTGCCTATAATCCCAGCTACTTGGGAGGCTTGAGCCTGGGAGGCAAGAGATTGCAGTGAGCTGAGATCGTGCTGTTGTACTCCAGCCTAGGCAACAGAGTGAGACTCTGTCTCAAAGAAAAAAAAAAGAGCAAAGGAGAAAAAAAGCTACCTGAGCAGAAAGTGATGTTACCAATTATCTGGTTTTGCCGCCTGCCTCAGCCTCCCTTACCCACCATTACATTTACAGGTAAAGGGCCTGAGCCCAGAGGAGTCATGTGACTCGAAAGAGAACAATGGGTTGGTTTGCTTGTCCTTGAAACAAGTCAGCTTTTCTAGCTGTGTGCTCTCAGCGAGTAACTTAACTTCTCTGGGCCTCAGTTTCCCCTCCTTTCGTCTAGGGGCAGTAATTCTTGGAAGCCGTTTCAATCTCATGTTTTTGTGCTATGGATCCCAGAAAATAACACCTGTTGAACATCAAATACATAGGAATTGCCGAAACAAACTAAATACAAAGTAATTGCTAACATAGTTACATTGGCCTCAGCTGTTGTGGTGATTGTCGCTTCCTGCTCAGCACTCGGAAATACACTGTTGGCTTTTGTTTTTATCATCTTGAACACAGTGAGAGCCCTCGTGGCCTTAAAGGTTGACTTGCTTCTCACTTTGCTGGGCCGTGTGGGTTGGTAACTGGGATCCAGGAAGCTGGATACCAGGAATCCAGTGTGTAGTGGAAAAGTCACTCCCCTTGCTGCTGAATGGCCTTTCTCCGGCTTTAGGAGAGTCACCAGAAAGAAAACTGGCTTTGCACCCGTGGGTAACTTTGGGTGCTCACTCCTCTGGCACTTTGGGAGGCCGAGGCTGGTGGATTACTTGAGGTCAGGAGTTCAAGATCAGCCTGGCCAACACAGTGAAACCCCATCTCTACTAAAAATACAAAAATTAGCCAGGGACGGTAGCACATGACATAGTCCCAGCTACTTGGGAGGCTGAGGCAGGAGAATCTTTTGAACCCGGGAGGTGGAGGTTGCAGTGAGCCGAGATCGCACCACTGTACTCCAGCAGGAGAGACAGAGCAAGACTTCATCTCAAAAAAAAAAAAAAAAAAAAGAAAAAGAAAAAAGAAAAATACTACTTAGGCTCAGGCCCAGACTCTGTCCCCAGCTTTCCAGGAGGCAGCTGGGTGAGCAGGGATGTGGACATGGTGGGAAAGGTGGGAAGCCGGGAAGGGCATTTCTGGAGCTGAGATTCTCACCCTTCTCCTCTGTCACGTACCCGATCATCTAGGGTAAGGGGATGGCCAGGCTGCGCCTCCCAGAGATGCTGCCTTCATTAGCAGATGCACAGGATGTGGTCTTCCTAGGCCATGGAGACTTTCTTCCGCGTGCTCCCCAGGCCCATTCTGGACCAGAAGGCACTGCCTGCCTCTGTAGCACAAGCCGGCTGCTGGCAGGAGGAAGGTCTCCGCAGTTAATAGGTTGGAACCGGCCTTTGATGCTCACCAGCAGTGTGTTCTTGTGCATCAGGTGCCACTGTGTACCTGTCAGTTTCCTTTCTTTCTTTCTTTCTTTTTTTTTTTTTTGAGACAGAGTCCTGCTCTGTTGCCCAGGCTGGAGTGCAGTGGCATGATCTGAGCTCACTGCAACCTCCACCTCCTGGGTTCAAGCAGTTCTCCTGCCTCAGCCTCCAGAGTAGCTGGAATACAGATGCCCACCACCATGGCTGGATAATTTTTATTTTTTTAGTCAGAGTCTCACTCTTGTCACCCAGGCTGGAGTACAGTGGCAGGATCTTGGCTCACTGCAACGTCCACTTCCCAGGTTCAAGCAATTCTCCTGCCTCAGCCTCCAGAGTAGCTGGGATACAGTTGCCCACCACAGAATGCAGTGGCGTGATCTTGGCTTACTGTAGCCTCTCCCTCCTGGGTTCAAGAGATTCTCCTGCCTCAGCCTCCTGAGTAGCTAGGATTACAGGCATCCACCACCACAGCCAGCTAGTTTTTGTATATTTAGTAGAGACAGAGTTTCACCATGTTGGCCAGGCTGGACTTGAACTTCTGACTTCAGGTGATCTGCCTGCCTCGGCCTCCTAAAATATTAGGATTAAAGGCGCGAGTCCTCGCACCCCGCCTTGCCTGTCAGTTTTCTAAGAGCTGGGACAGAGTGAGGGGCAAGGCCCACTAGGTTTCTGCCCTTGGGGAGCTTACCTTTTCAGTCAGAGGGAAGAGTAACTAGGATGAAGAAAATAAATCCAGCCAGATGCAGTGTCTCATGCCTGTAATCCCAGCACTTTGGAGGCTGAGACAGGGGGATCACTTAAGCCCAGGACTTTGAGACCAGCCTGGGCTACATAGTAGGACCCCATCTCTAAAAAAGATTTAAAAATTAGCCAGGTGTCATGGCACAGGCCCGTGGTCCCATCTACTCGGGAGGTTGAGGCGGGAGGATCACTTGAGCCCAGGAATTCAAGGTTACAGTGAGCTGTGATGGTACCACTGCACTCTAGCCTGGGCAACAGAGTGAGACCCTGTCTCTAAAAAACAAAGAAAGAAAGAAAATAAACCCAACAGGGAAACACAGTGTCAGGAAGCAAATAAAATAGTAGTTTGTGCTTGAGGGTACCTTGAAACCCAGGGAAGTGCCTGTGAACTGAGTCCTGAATAAGGAGGAGAAGCCAGCCATGAAGGTGGCAGTGGGGACAGTGTGACAGGGAGGAGGAAGAGGCTGTGAGGCAGGAGAGGGTCTGCAGCTTGCTTGCTTGCTTTTTTTTTTTTTTTTTTTTTTTTTGCAGAGAGGCTCAGTGCAACCTCTGCCTCCTGGGTTCAAGCGATTCTCCTCAGCCTCCTGAGTAGCTGGGATTACAGGCACACGCCACCACACCCAGCTAAATTGTAAAATTGTTTTTGTAGATTTGGAGACTAGGCTATGGTGGTAAGACTGGTCTCAAACTTCTGGGCTCCAGCAGTCCTCCTCTGGCCTCTCAAAGTGCTGAGATTTTAAGTGTGAGCCACCATGCCTGGCCGGAATATATTTTAAAGAGACAGGGTCTCGTTCTGTCACCCAGACTGGAGTGTGGTGGTGTGATCATAGCTCACTGCAGCCTGGAACTCCTGGGCTCAAGCGATCCTCCCACCCCAGCCTCTTGAGCAGTTGGGACTACAGGTACCTGGCTGATTTTTTTCAATTTTTTATATAGACAAGGCATCGCTTTTTCGCTTAGGCTGGTCTTGAACTCCTGAGTTCAAGTGATTCTCCATTCTTGGCGTCTTAAAGTGCTGGGATTATAGGTGTGAGAACTGCATCCAGTCATTAGGAGATATGTGTGTGTGTGTGTGCGTGCGTGTGTATGTGGACACGCGCACACACGCGCGCACAGTGGCACATTCTCAGCTCACTGCAACCTCGGTCTCCCCAGACTCAAGCAATCCTCCTGCCTAAGCCTCCTGAGTAGCTGGGATTACAGGCACACACCACCATGTCCCGGCTAATTTTTGTATTTTTAATAGAGACAGGATTTCACCATGTTGGCCAGGCTAGCCTCAAACTCCTGACCTCAAATGATCTGCCTGCCTCGGCCTCCCAAAGTGCTGGGATTACAGGCATGTGCCACCACACCCAGCCTCTAGGATATATTTTGGAGGAGTAATTGACAAATTTTATGAATGAATTGGATATAAAGGATGAGAGAAATACGTATCATCCCATTTAATTGTACTATTCTTCTGGAAGTTCATTACTGAAGCCATTCTATAGATGAGGGGCATGAATTTTCTTTCTATGTCCTTGGGAGGGCCTTGTTGAGGACATAAACCCTTTGGTTAGAGAATGTGACATCCAAAACAGAGGTCAGGCCGGGCTGAGGTGGGAGGATCACCTGAGGTCAGGCTTCGAGACTAGCCTGGCCAACATGGCGAAACCCTGTCTGTACTAAAAATACAAAAGCTAGTCAGGCGTGGTGGTGGGTACCTGTAATCCCAGCTACTCAGGAGGCTGAGGCAGGAGAATCACTTGAATCCAGGAGGCGGAGGTTGCAGTGAGTAGAGACTGTGCCTTTGTACTCCAGCCTGGGAGACAAGAGTGAAACTGTCTCAAAAAACACCAAAACACAAAAAACAACACAAGGGTCAACAAGCTATGGCCCGCTGCCTGTTTTTGTTTGTCTGGTAAGCTAAGAATGATTTTTACATAATTAAATGATTGGAAATATCAAAATCAGGATTATATTTCATGATAGGTGAAAATTACATGAAGTTCAAATCTCAGTGACTAGAAATAAAGTTTTATTGGCACAGAGCCTGCTCATTTGTTTACCTATCGTGTGTGGCCACTTTCACATGACAGTGGCAGAGTTGAACAGCTGCTACAGAGACTACCCACAAAACTGAAAACGTTTACTGCTTGGCCCTTTACAGACTTTGCCAAGCCCTCATTTAAAGTAATAGATTTAAACAGTCTCCATAAACACCTGCTGCCTTTGAAGACAGGTGCAGCCACTAGTGATTTCCTTGGCAGATTCGCTGCCAAAGAGCAGTTTATTCAGTAATTACCTTGTTTTGTGTGCCAAGCTCCGTAAATAAAGGGTTGTTATGCTCATATGTATGGGCAATACCTCATGCTATGTATGTAGATGTGATTTATTTCTCTCTAGGGAACAAACCTGTGTAATTGCTTAATGTAGTCTCCTAAAATGATAGAAAATGGTTCTGTGGCCAAATAATTGTAGGAAAAAGATTGGCAATGACAGTGCTGAGAAGGTCTTCGATAGAGAAGTCGGTTTAGTTGTTCCTTGATCTCCTACCTCCTCCTTTTGAGTTCAGGCTTTCAGATATTGGTCATCGCCTCCTCTTCTTGCCCCTGAGTTGGAAGGGATGAGGCCCATGGTTTGTGTCCGTAGAAGGAGAAAGAGTCAGTAAGTGAGGAGCTTTCGAAGCCCTTTCTCTGTGGGAGGGGCCACAAGAGGCCAGCTGTCTTAGTGCTGAGAAAGCCAAGGCCAACGTTTCTTAGGTCAGGACTTTGTGCCTCGGAATCATCTAAGGGACTAGTGAAATAGACTCTGGGGCTATTTCCGACTCGCTGGGCAGTAGAGCCCAGGAATCTGCATGGCGATGCCAGTGAAAGCTTAGGTTGAATTTCCTCTTGGCGTCTCCTCTCAAGAGCTTGAAGATCCTGTCTCCTTCCTCCTCTGCCCCCACCTGGCCTGGATATTTGTTGAATGAATAATAATACCTGCCACTTAGTGTTTATTTGGTGCTGAGCTGATCTCACTGGATCTTTTTTTTTGCTCTGAGACAGAGTCTTGCTTTGTCACCCAGGCTGGAGTGCAGCGGTGTGATCTCGGTTCACTGCACCCTCTGCCTTCTGGGTTCAAGTGATTCTCCTGCCTTAGCTTCCCGAATAGCTGAGACCAGGCCTGAGAACAGGCCACCACACCTGGTTAATGTTTGTGGGTTTTTTTGTTTTTGTTTTTGTTTTTTTTTGAGACGGAGTTTCGCTCTTGTTACCCAGGCTGGAGTGCAATGGCACGATCTTGGCTCACCGCAACCTCCGCCTCCTGGATTCAAGCAATTCTCCTGCCTCAGCCTCCTGAGTAGCTGGGATTACAGGCACGCGCCACCAGGCCCAGCTAATTTTTGCGTTTTTAGTAGAGACGGGGTTCCACCATGTTGACCAGGATGGTCTCGATCTCTTGACCTCGTGATCCACCCGCCTTGGCCTCCCAAAGTGCTGGGATTACAGGCTTGAGCCACCGCACCCGGCCATGTTTGTGTTTTTAGTAGAGATGGGGTTTCTCCATGTTGGCCAGGCTGGTCTTGAACTCCTGACCTCAGGTGATCCACCTGCCTTGGCATCCCAAAGTGCTGGAATTGCAGGTGTGAGCCGCTGCACCCGGCCTGATCTCATTGGATCTTTATAGCAATTGATGAATTGGGTGTTCTCCTTATCCCCAGGTGACAGGGAAACTGAGGCCCAGAAGAAGGTCGGTAATATGCTGATAAGTTAAGAGATAGCGCTAGGGTTCATGTGGGTGAGGGTCTGACACCAGGCAGATGAGGGCTTGTCAGCAACAGTGACTTGAGTACCTGAGCCAGGCCAGAATTGGACCCGATGGTGTGAGGAACCTCCTCCCCTCTAACTGCGGGAGGAAGGAGTTTGGGGAGGGCAGGGGCTGGAGGAAGACGGTCTTGGCCCCATTTGAGGCAGACAGCAGCGTTTCCCTCTTGAGGTGACAGGTTTCCCTGCTGCCACAGTCCCTGGGCCACAGAGCACTAAGGCTGGCCACCTGCTGGCTGGGAAGGCCCCCAAATGGCTTCTCTTCCTTCCTGCCTCCGCGCCACCCACCAGAATGACCTCACCTGTAGGGAGGGTGGCCCCAGGGCCCTGCCAGCTCTGTCCCTGCCAGCCAGGAAGGTCCTGGGGTCCCTCCCCAGCCTGCCCCAAGCACAGAGAGCACACCCGAGAGGCAGGTAAACGCTCCTGTTTTCTTCGTCCTCAGCAGCCCAAAGCTCTGGACACTGGAAGGGAGGCAGGGCCAGGAGGTAGTTTCATCTTTCCTGGAACTTCGTTAAAGGGCCTTGGGCAGTGAAGGGAGCCACAGCCATTTCCTGTGTGCTTATAGTACGCCAGATGTCTGGCCACGCGCTGCCCACGGGATCAGATTGAACTCAGCAGCCCCGCCTGGTAGCGCTGGCTGGCCTCCCATTTCCCAGATGGAGCTGTAGAGGCCTTCCCAAACGTCACTCAGCTAGGAGATAGCCAAGTTCGAATCGTGGTGCATCCGTCCCTGTCCGGGGCTTGTTTCTCACCTGCCTTGCCCCCTTTTGACTCGGATGGCTCTTGAGTTTGGCATCAAAGGGCAGAACCTGGGTCCCGGGGGAGGGAGGTATGGGGAGACGTGAAGGACGGGTATCACGGCGCTGCCCGGCCTCCTCAGGGCTGCTCAGGCCAGCTTTCCCCTTGTGGGTTCTGTTGCCCTATCTGGGGCCTTGGGCAGGGGGCGTAACCTCTGCAGGTGACGCTTGGGTCTCCCTGTGGGAAGAACTGGCAAGATGCTGTGTACTGACTGTAAGAAGCAAAGGAAGGCCGGGCGCCGTGGCTCATGCCTGTAATCTCAGCTCTTTGGGAGGCCAAGGTGGGTGGATCCCTTGAGATCAGGAGTTTGAGACCAGCCCAGCCAACATGGTAAAACCCTGTCTTCACTAAAAACACAAATTTAGCCATGTGTGGTGGCAGGCGGCTGTAATCCCAGCTACTCAGGAGGCTAAGGCAGGAGAATTGCTTGAACCCGAGGGATGGAGGTTGCAGTGAGCTGAGATCACACCACTGCACTCCAGCATTCCACAGTGAAACAACTCCCTCTGAAAAAAAAAAAAGCAAATGAGCGCCCCCGCCTCCCCATGCCTGGCATGCTGAGTAGGGCTGGGGGCTGAAGAATGTATCTTGGGGGCAGAGAGACCCGGGTTCAATCCCTGCCTCACCAGTTACTTGAGGCTTTCAGCAGGCTACCCCTCAGCTTGGCTGAACTTGGCTGTAAAATGGGCATGATGGCACTTCCCTCACACAGCTGCTGGGAGGTGACCTCAGTGGAGGGGTCTGGGAGCTCCTGGTCAACCAGCAGCCGTTGTTTTCCACCTCCTCCTTCCTTTGAGGGTCACCCTGCAGCTGGAGGGCCACCTGGGCACATCATGGCACACAGGTGCTGCTAGTGCAGAAGCAGCTCTGGTCCTGCTGCCAGCCAGGATGTAGCACTGGCCAGCGTCACTGCCGACTACAGGCAGGGCTCTCAGACCGCGGGACCTCCAGGGGGCCAGGCAGGGGGGCTGCAAAAGCACGGAGCTGGAGCCTTTCCTCTTGACCACTCGTGCCTCTGTCCCACCAACCCTCAAATGCTTCAGACCTGGGGATGGGGCTCATGAGTACAAGGGCCCCGAAACCACTGCCCATTCACTGCTGCAACGGGGCTGAGCCAGAAGGAGGCCATGCCCGGCCCAGAGGGACACACCCTTTAGCCACGCCCGCCCTGTTCTTTCATTTTGTTTTGTTTGGCTCTGAGACAGGGTGTTGTACTGTCACTGAGGCTGGAGTGCAGTGGTGCAATCTCAGCTCACTGCAGCCTCTGCCTCCTGGGTTCAAGGGATTCTCCCACCTCAGCCTCCCCGGTGGCTGGGATTACAGGCATGTACAACCATGCCCATTTATTTTTATTTTTATTTTTTTGAGACAGAGTGTTAACCTCAGCCTCCCAAGTAGCTGGGATTACAAGTACATGCCACCATGCTCAGCTGATTTTTTTTTTTTTTTTTTTTTGAGATGGAATTTTGCTCTTGTTGCCCAGGCTGGAGTGCAGTGGCACCATCTTGGCTCACTGCAGCCTCTGCCTCCCAGGTACAAGTGATTCTCCTGCCTCAGCCTCCCGAGTAGCTGGGATTATAGGCGCCTGCCACCACGCCTGGCTAATTTTTGTATTTTTAGTAGAGTTGGGGTTTTGCCGTGGTAGCCAGGCTGGTCTCAAACTCCTGACCTCAGGTGATCCACCCACCTCGGCCTCCCAAAGTGCTGGCATGACAGGCCACTGTGCCTGGCCCTGATTTTTGTATTTTTAGTAGAGATGGGGTCACCATGTTGGTCAGGCTGATCTTGAATGCCTGATTTCAGGTGATCCCACCACCTCAGTCTCCCACAGTGCCAGGATTATAGGCGTGAGCCACCGTGCCTGGCCAAAGCCGGCCCTGTCTAGAAGTCAGCCACAGCTGCTGGGTTCTCAGTGTGGCCTGGGCGGGCTCCCAGCCCCGTCGCCCCTGGCCACGGAAGGGCACTGTCTTGCTGATGAGCTTACATCTGGTGTCAAGACCCATAACTGCCCTCAGGCAGAGGGCCCAGAAAGCCACTGTGGCCCCACACAGCTCACAGGGCCTTTTGGACTCAAACACCTTCCCACTGGGAATGCTGCTCAGCTGAGAATCCCAAGTCCAGATGGCAGGCATGCAGGGAACCGGCACGGGCTCCTCAGAGGCCGCTCTCCCCATGACTCTGCTCTCCGGCAATCAGTTGATGAGTCAGGAGCGCAGAACACCCAGGGGTCAACCGCAGCCCTCCCGCTTCCCTGCTCTGTGGCTGGGGCAAGCGCCTTAGCCTCTCTGAGCCTCTGCTCCCTACCTAGGAGGCAGAACCCAACCCTAGACATGCTTGTTGGAAAGTTGACCATGAACTAGGCCAGGTGCGGTGGCTCGCACCTAGAATCTCAGCACTTTTTGGGAGGCTAAGGCAGAAGGATTGCTTGAGCCCAGGAGTGCAAGACCAGCCTGGGCATGATAGTGAGACTCCTGTCTCTGAAAAAAAAAAAAAATTGTGTGTGTTTGTATGTGTGTATTGACAGAGTCTTGCTATGCGGCCCAGGCTGGAGTGCAGTGGCATAATCTTGGCTCACTGCACTCTCTGCCTCCTGGGTTCAAGAGATTCCCCTTCCTCAGCCTCCTGAGTAGCTGGGATTACAGGCATGCACTACCATGCCCTGCTAAACTTTGTATTTTTAGTAGAGACGGGGTTTCACCATATTGGCCAGACTGGTCTTGAGCTCCTGGCCTCAAGTGATCCTCCCGCCTCTGTCTCCCAAACTTTGGCTTGGGATTTGGCTGGAATTACAGGTGTGAGCCACCGCACCCAGCCTCATCTCACTGGATCTTTATAGCAATTTGGTGAATTGGGTATTTTCTTTATTCCCAGGTGACAGATAGGCAAACTGAGGCCCAGAAGAGATTAGTAATATGTCATGAGTTAAGAGACAGTGATAGGGTTCATGTGGGTGAGGATCTGACACCAGGCAGATGAGGGCTTTTCAGCTACCACGACTTGAGTTTTAAAAGGTGAAGTAGCCGGGCGCGGTGGCTCAAGCCTGTAATCCCAGCACTTTGGGAGGCCGAGGCGGGTGGATCACGAGGTCGAGAGATCGAGACCATCCTGGTCAACATGGTGAAACCCCGTCTCTACTAAAAGTGCAAAAAATTAGCTGGGCATGGTGGCACGTGCCTGTAATCCCAGCTACTCAGGAGGCTGAGGCAGGAGAATTGCCTGAGCCCAGGAGGCGGAGGTTGCGGTGAGCCGAGATCGCGCCATTGCACTCCAGCCTGGGTAACAAGGGCGAAACTCCCTGTCAAAAAAAAAAAAAAAAAAAAAAAGGTGAAGTAAGGCCTGGCGCAGTGGCTCACGCCTGTCATCCCAGCACTTTGGGAGGGCCAGGTGGGCAGATCACCTGAGGTCAGGAATTTGAGACTAGCCTGACCAACAGGGAGAAACCCCTTCTCTAGTAAAAATACAAAATTAGCCGGGCGTGGTGTCGGGTGTCTGTAATCCCAGCTACTAGGGAGGCTGAGGCAGGAGAATCGCTTGAGCCCAGGAATTAGAGGTTGCAGTGAGTGAAGATTGCACCATTGCACTCCGCCTGGGCAACAAGAACAAAACTCCTCAAAAAAAAAAAAAAACAACCATGAGGTAACGAGGGGAAAGTGTCCAGCCCTGGGCCTGGCTTATAGGAGCCTTCAGGAAGTGTCCACTTGGGTTTCTCAGCTAAGGAGATGGAGGGAAGGGAGGGGGCAGCCCCTGGCATCTGAGAGTGACCCAGTGAGAACCGTACCATTTGTCTTGGTGAGGGTACAGAGCTACCACATGGCTCCGAGTTCCCCCGCAGGTTGAGGAAATGGTTGTGGGGGTCCCTGGGTACCAGGGACTGGAAGGTGGGCATCCCAGCTCGGCGTGAGTGTGGGCGCGGATGGGGCTCCAGCCCTGGTCTACAGCTGGTACCCCTGCAGTGACGGGTTGGCTATTTCTGGCCACCAGCCTGGGGATTTAATTAAGTTAGTGATGAACCCAAGCACATCTCCAGGGAGCCCAGAGCTGTCTCTGCTTTCTCTGCCTGTAGATTAATTCCTGTTTTTCCTTCTTTTGTTTTGTTTTGTTTTTTTTCTCTCCCCCTCCCTTTCTTCCCAAGGAATAAAAAAAAAAAAAAGCCTTATTTATTATCATTTTCCCCACCGTTGGCATGGCAACGCAGGCGTATACTGAGCTCCAGGCAGCCCCGCCACCATCCCAGCCGCCACAGGCCCCTCCGCAAGCCCAGCCCCAACCACCACCACCACCACCCCCAGCGGCGCCCCAGCCCCCTCAGCCGCCCACCACTGCCACCACCCCTCAGCCCCAGTATGTCACCGAGCTGCAGAGCCCCCAGCCCCAGGCACAGCCACCGGGCAGCCAGAAGCAGTATGTGACGGAGCTCCCGGCTGTGCCCGCACCCTCGCAGCCGGCCGGCGTGCCCACCCCGTCGCCCGCGCCCCAGCAGTACATCGTGGTCACTGTCTCCGGTAAGTGCCGAGCACTCGTGTGTCCAAAAACTCCTCTCAGAGTTGTTCAGCTAGCCCAGGCCCCTGGGTGTGAAGACACAGGGCTGCCTTGCCCCCCAGGGTTTCTGGGTGGGACATCGGGCATCACTAGGGCAGGGGTGCTCACGCCATGCAAGGAGGCCTCTGGCCTTCCCACCAGAGCAGCTTTTAGAGTTTCTGTTTTGCTTTCGTTTTGCTTTTTGAGACAGGGTCTCACTCTGTTGCCCAGGCGGGAGTGCAGTGGCTCAATCACAGCTCACTGCAGCCTCCACCTTCCAGGCTCAAGCAATCCTCTCACCTCAGCCTCCCAAGTAGCTAAAATCACAAGTGCGCACCCCTATACCTGGATAAGTTTTTAAATTTTTTGTGGTGATGGGGTCTTCCCATGTTGCTCAGGCAGGTCTCAAACTCCTGGCCTCAAATGATCCTCCCACCTCTGTCTCCCAAGTTGTTGGGAGTATAGGCATGCAGCCAGCCCAGCTAATTGTTTTTTTTTTAAGTAGAGTTTTGCTCTTGTTGCCCAGGCTGGAGTGCAATGGCACCATCTCGGCTCACCGCAACCTCCGCCTCCCAGCTGCAAGCAATTCTTCTGCCTCAGCCTCCTGAGTAGCTGGGATGACAGGCATGTACCACCGTGCCCAGCTAATTTTGTATTTTTAATGGAGACGGGTTTCTCCATGTTTGGTCAGGTTAATCTTGAACTCCTAATCTCAGGTGATCCGCACACCTTAGCCTTCCAAAGTGCTGGGATTACAGGCGTGAGGCACCACGCCCAGTGTTTGTATTTTTATTAGAGATCGGGTCTCCCTGTGTTGCCCCTAGGCTGGTTTCGAACTCCTGGGCTCAAGCAATCTTCCTGCCACTGCCTCCCAAAGTTCTGGGAATATAGGCCTGAGCCACCATGCTCAGCCTCTTAGAGCTCTTTTGATTTCTCTTTGCATGTAAGATGTCGCTGGAAGCATGGTTCAGGCAGTGCAATCAAAGTGCGCGCACAGCTGTGGGAGGCTGAGGGCAAGCTCCTGGCCTGGCCTGGCTACACGCCAGTCTTTTGGCCTCCCGCTTCAGTTTCCTCATTTGTGATGGGATCTTCATACTCTTCGCTCTCAGGGGACACACGTGAGGGTCTCATAGCCAGGCTGGCCTCAAGTGGCCACTTCAGGGAGGTCAGCTGGGGGCCTGACCTCCCTTCCTAGAGGAGCCACCCTGTTGTTTTGGGGAGGATCCAGGAACCGGCCCTTTTTTTTTTAATTTTTGCTTTTCTTTCTAACAACATAGGCTAAGGTGGGGCTGGGCGCGGTGGCTCACGCCTTTCATCCTATTACTTTGGGAGGCCAAGGCAGGCGGATCACGAGGTCAGGAGATCAGACCATCCTGGCTAACACGGTGAAAAATACAAAAATTTAGCTGGGCATGGTGGTGGGCACCTGTAGTCCCAGCTACTCAGGAGGCTGAGGCAGGCAAGTCTCATGAACCCAGGAGGTGGAGATTGCAGTGAGCCGAGTTTGCAGCACTTCACTCTAGCCTGGGCGAAAAAGTGAGATTCCATCTCCAAAAAAAAAAAAAAAAGACATAGGCCAAGGCATGCAATACCTGTGTTGAGAGCAGGTCATCTTGGACAGGCCTGTTGCCCTGTGAGCATTTCCCACAGGAAACATAGTGACAATGTTCTGGCTTGTTTGGGGTCTGCCTGAGGTCTGGATTTCTGTCTCGCCTGACTCAGGGCTTTGATGGGAATGGCAGTACAGCCTGGACATCAGGCTAGATTCCTGCGTGTTTTGGTTTAGAGATGTGGTCTTCTGTGCTGTCCGGACTGGCCTGGAATTCTTGGGCTCAAGCGATTCTCCTGCCTCAGCCTCCCGGGTAGCTGGGACTACAGGTGCGTGCCACTGTGCCCAGTTAGTGTGTTTTTAACGTGCTCTGTGGAGGATGGAGGCCTTAGTGGGAGCCTGGATCAAAGTTGGCTCTGGTCTTCTCAGAGTGGAAAAGGGGAAGGGGAGAGACCATCAAGGCATCCTGAGGGGCTGTGGAAAGGGGAGGTCCAGATGGGGTTGGGGATAATCAGTACATAAAGAGTCATCAGGCTGGACGCGGTGGCTCACGCCTGTAATCCCAGCACTTTGGGAGGCCAAGGCGGGTGGATCATGAGGTCAGGAGATCAAGACCATCCTGGCTAACACTGTGAAACCCCATCTCTACTAAAAATACAAAAAATTGCCGGGCGTGGTGGCTCAAGCCTGTAATCCCAGCACTTTGGGAGGCCGAGGCGGGTGGATCACGAGGTCGAGAGATCGAGACCATCCTGGTCAACATGGTGAAACCCCGTCTCTACTAAAAATACAAAAAACTAGCTGGGCGTGGTGGCGCGTGCCTGTAATCCCAGCTACTTAGGAGGCTGAGGCAGGAGAATTGCCTGAGCCCAGGAGGCGGAGGTTGCGGTGAGCCGAGATCACGCCATTGCACTCCAGCCTGGGCAACAAGAGTGAAACTCTGTCTCAAAAAAAAAAAAAAAAAAAAAAAAAAAAATTAGCCAGGCATGGTGGCGCGTGCCTTAGTCCCAGCTACTCGGGAGGCTGAGGCAGGAGAATCACTTGAATCCAGGAGGCGGAGGTTGCAGTGAGCCAAGTGCACCGCTGCATTCCAGCCTGGGCAACAGAGCGAGACTCGGTCTGAAAAAAAGAAAAAATGTAGCAATTGGCTGGGCGCAATGGCTCACACCTATAATCCCAGCACTTTGGGAGGCCTAGGCGGGTGGATCACTTGAGGTCAGGAGTTCGAGACTAGCCTGACCAGCATGGTGAACCCCTGTCTCTACTAAAAGTATAAAAATTAGCTGGGCATGGTGGCAGAACCCTGTAGGAGGCTGAGGCATAAGAATCACTTGAACCAGGGAGGCAGAGGTTGCAGTGAGCTGAGATCGTGCCACTGTACTCCAGCCTGGGTGACAGAGTAAGAATCCATCAAAAAAAAAAAAAAAAAAGAAAAAGAAAAATGTAGCAATTGGCTCCGTCGTGGAACACAGCAGTTGGGGCTGGGGCCCTGGGCAGTGTCCCAGAGGCTTCTTGCAGTGTCTGCATGGGAGGTCCGGGGTCCCCGGGAGAGGTTTGGGGTGGGGACATGCAGCGACTCAGGGCAGTGACTCTTTACTGTGTGGCGGGAGTGAGGGTGTCTGCAAGAGCGCCACACTTAGTGCCTCCCCGTCTGTGTAGACACAGCCCTGCCCTGGTTGAGGTCGGGCTGCAGACATGGGCAGGGTCTTCCGGCCACACACCTTTGGTGGGTTCTCAGTGCTGCTCAGAAATCCTGCAACATTTCCTTAACAGTGAACTTCATGCTCCAGCAAACCTGTTCTCCCTCTGCCCTGCCTTCACCTCCATCACCTCTACCTCATACTATGCCCCTGACCCTGCAGACAATCTTTCTGGGGATAGAGTACCATCAGGCCACCACGAGGACCCCTTCTCCCGCCCAGCTTCTGGGGTCCGTCTGCATACACCACCTCTGCCTTCTCGCTGGATGAATCGGCATTGCCCATGTCGCAGGCCACCCCATCCAGGACACGCTTCTGCCATTGCTCCTTCTAGTTCCTTCTGCATCACTTAATCCCCTCTTGCAGATCTTCCCACCCATTCATCAAGGCGGAACAGCACCCATTTTGTTTTTTTAAATGTATTTATTTTTTGAGACAGGGTCTTGCTCTGTTGCCCAGGCTAGAGTGCAATGGTGCAGTCGTGGCTCACTGTAGCCTCCAACTCCTGGGCTCTGTGATCCACCCACCATAGCCTCCCAAGTAGCTGGGACTATAGTCATGTGCCACCACACCCGGCTAATCTTTTCATTTTTTTTGTAGAGACAGAGTCTTGCTGTGTTGCCCAGGCTGGTCTTGAACTCCTGACCTCAAATAATCCTCCCACTTTGGCCTCCCAAAGTGCCGGAATTATAAGTGTGAGCCACCTCGCCCAGCTAAGCCCCCATTTTATCCAGGATCCTCCAGCTCCTGGACCCCCTGCAGCTGGCCCCCTTTCTCCCAAAGATCCCCTCCTGTGAGCCCACACTGCCCTGGTCTCCACCCGCCCCCCTGCAGCCCGTCTGTGGTCCCCTCTGCTGCCTCCTCCTCATCTCCCTGACTGTCAGCAAAGGACTCAGGCCTGGAAAGCCCTCTTGGCTCCCCTAGCTCCCCCTTCATGATGGCCTCATTCTGTGTCACACCTCTCAATGTCCACATTGAGGTCTCCAGCCTGGGCTGCAACCCTGGACCCCAGGACCCCACATCCAACCACTCTTTACTCATCCACCCAGTATTGAACTCACCTCAGGCCAGCACAGCCAATCTGAATTCTGTATTTTTCCCTCTTCAGATCTTCCTTCAAGACTTCCTCATCCTCCCAGCCCAGGGTCAGTCTTGTTTCTGTCCTGCTGCTCCTTGAGTAAGACCTCTTGGCTCCGCCTCCTAAACTATTCCAGAACTACCCGCCTCTTGCACCTCTATGACCCCAAGCCTGGTCCAGCCTCTGCCCTCACAGTCTGACCCCTCCCAGCAGCCAGACGGAGCTGGCTCACAGCTGTCCATTAGGTACCATCACATCCTAGCTCAACCCTAAGGGCTCCAAGGCAGGTGGTCCCAGGGGCACTCTTTGAGAAACCCTGGCCTAGGCTTTCTCAGCTGTGGGAGAGCAGGCTCCTTCCCCTCCCCTGATGCCTGACAAAAAAGGGCTTTAAAAGCTACACACACACACACACACACACACACACTATATATACATATATATATGTAGGAGTCATGTATACACACATCCATGTATGTAAATTAGCTGGGCGTGGTAGCAGGCGCCTGTAATCCCAGTTACTTGGGAGGCTGAGGCAAGAGATTTGAAAAAATGCTCCATGCACCCTGTGCCCCTTCTAGTAAATACCAAGCCACTTCAACTCTGGCCTGCCAGCCCCCTGGCCTCATGTCCCTGGTCCAGCCCCCTGGCCTTCCTATAGCTCCACACACCCAGCAGGCTCAGTCCTGCCTCCTGATCTTTGCACTCTCAGTGCCCTGCCAGGAACACTCCCCCTCAGGTTTCCCTCAGCTGCCCTTGTCTCCCTTGTCTCCCTCAGGTCTCTGCTCAGCTGCCACCTCCCTGACTCCCTCCCTCTACCCCCACTGCTCACCCTCTGTCGTCTTGTTTACAACCTCCGCCTCCTGGGTTCAAGTGATTATCTCCTGCCTCAGCCCCCCGAGTAGCTGGATTATAGGCGCATGCCATTGTGCCACGCTAACTTTTGTATTTTTTTGGTAGAGATGGCATTTTGCCATGTTGGCCAGGCTGGTCTTGAACTTCTGACCTCAAGTGATCTGCCTGCCGTGGCCTCCCAAAGTGCTAGGATTATAGGCGTGAGCACCGCACCCGGCTGGTCTTCTTAACACTTATCGCCACTTAAAGTTATGATAATGGGATGGTGGTGGTGCCCACCTGCAGGCAGGGCTCTGTCACTGCTCAGTCTTTGTGGAATGACTGGTGAGCACCAGCCTGATCCAGAACAGCCTATAGGAGGAGAACCTAGCAAGCCATCGTGTCCGGTCAGCTTATCCATGGCTGATAGTTTGCAGGAGGCCTTGCATGTAACCAGTGGACGGCTCCCCTTGGCCCCCAGAGTGTCTGACGGGTCCTGATCCACGTCCTGGGTGTGGGTCTTACCTGCTTCAGGGTCCGGGCTCCCTAGATCCAGGGTCTGGAGTGGGCACACAGCTCTAGGCTCCACAACTCCCCAAGTCCTTCCACTCTTGGCCTTGGCTTCTCCTGCTCTTCCTGGCACTTCCCCAGGGATGCCCTGGTGTTGCAGAGTTAAGAGCAAGTCCCAGCACTTTGGGAGGCTGAGGCGGGCAGATCACCTGAGGTCAGGAGTTCAAGACCAGCTTGGCCAACATGGTGAAACCTCATCTCTATTTTATAAAAATATAAAAATTAGCTGGGCATGACGGTGGGCACCTATAATTCCAGCTACTTGGGAGGCTGAGGCAGCAGAATCACTTGCACCCCATAGGTAGAATTTGCAGTCAGCTGAGATTATACCCAAACTCAAGCCTGGGCAATAGATCAAGACTATCTCAAAAAAGAAGCGAAGATCAAGGCAAACTCTTTGGGTCTGACAGAGCCAGGCTGGACCCTAAGTAGCTGTGAGGCATGGGGAGGTGGCCTCTGTCTCCCCTATTTTGGTAGTGTTCCCAGGAGGGCACTCTGTACCCATGAGGGCAGGTTACAGCAACCCTGCTGTCCACAGAACTCTCTGGGGCTTACTTTGGTCAGGCGGTGGCTTAGTTGCCTTTCACAGTGGTCCCAGGGAATTTGATTTCTTTGCTACTCCACATTATGGCAGGTGCCAGCCTGTCCCCAGAAGGGTCACTGGGCAGCGCTTCCTGGATTTGTTCTGAGGAAGAGGAGGTTGGCTTGTGCCCTGCCAGTCATCCCCTCTCCCCACCCCCCACCACAGTAACTCCTCAGCCTTCCTCCCTGACCCTCTGCCAGATTAGGGTGCCTCATCTCAGGGTAGCTGAGGCCACATGAGCACCAGGGAAGCAGGAGTAACTGACACCGGTGAAAGCTGCCACAAGGCACCTGGGACTTCTCCCAAGCCAGGAGCAATCGGAGCTGACCAGGGACCCAGCGAATGGGCAGGGAAGAGGGAGGGAGGGGCCTGGACCCAGACGTGGAGCCCGGGGCTGGACACTAGCCGAGAGCAACACCAGACACAGCTCACCCAGCTTGGTCCCCGCCTGCCCTCCCCAAAGGTGACTTTGGGGGTGGTAGGAAGGAAGCTCAAGTTTCTCTGGTCAGGAATAATACTAGATCCATAAATCCCGTCCTCAGAGGCCACCAGACTCTCCCAGAGCCCAAGGCGGAAGGAGAGTATTGTGGGATCTGGCAGCCACTCCCGGGAAGGTGAAACTGACCCAGCCTGCAGGGAATAGGGCCCGGCCCAAAGGAGGGGCTGAGTTCAGCCCTTCCCCCCTTTCTCAATTGGGGTTCTGGGGGGTCCAAGAAGACTTTGTGTCCAGATGGGGAAGTGGAGGGTATTTGTCAGCATTCCCAAACACAGATGGGGAACTGAGGTTGGAGCCGACAAGGGACACAGGACACTGGGGGCAGCTGAGGCCCCTCCAGGAGCCCCCGACTGACGTCATCCCAGGGAGCCCAGGGGCAGGAGGCAGAGTGTCAGATGGCTCCGTCTATCCTTGGGGAAAGGAGCCAGGCCCCCCGGTGGACGCCAGGGGCCCAACTTCTGCCGGGCTCAGAGCCCAGCCTCTCCGGCCTTCCCTTGGCTCCCCAGGTAGTTCATTGAAGGCTTGAGTAGGTCTGGATGGGAAAGTGCGGGGCCTGGGGAGAAGGGGGTGGCTCACTTGTCAGGCATTCCACTGCTCAGAGACGTTAATGTGTCACATTCAGAGGCAGGAAATCAGCTGCCGTTTCCTGAGACACCGGGGGCCTCCCTGGCCTCCTGCACATGCCCAGAGCACGATCCTGGCAGATAGATGCATACGCTCGCTCGCAGACCCAGTGCCACCCCCCACTTCCCCTCCTGGCTTCCCCTCCCTGAAACACAGCAAGGGCCAGACCCAGGGGTGGAGGGGCCCGGCCCCGGCCGCAGGCAGACAGGGACACCTGCACGGGAAGCCCTCATCCACACGAGTCACTCATGCTCACCTGCTCAGCCTCGTGACGCATCCCCTGGTGCCCTCCTGGGCTGGCAGGCATGGGGTCCCAGCCTTGAGGGCTACCCCAGAGGCAGGAGACATGCCAGGCTGTTTCCCGGAGACAGCCACCTGGTCTCAGCAGCTCCCCAGGCTTCCTTCTGCTGTGGGTCCTGCGCAGGGACCAGCCCCTGAGCCCTGGAGGTGGTGAGGGCCAAACCTCCACTCCCTGCCCACTTTGAGCCTCCTGGATGAGGCACCATCCATCCCTTAGGCTGGGCTTGAGTCCTTGTGCCCCACTATCCAGGTGTGCAGGGCCGGTCATGTGACTTGGGGCTGTCTCGGGTTTCTCCCAGAAGGGCCTTCTCAGTGAGGCCTCCTCCCTTATGGCCCAGGGAAGCCTAAAGCAGATGCCAGGGAAGAGTCCAGCAAAACATAGGGATTGGGGCCTGTGGAACTGGCACAGGGGCAGCTGGTCAGGCAGGCCTGGGATTGACCAAATGCCCCATAGCCCACATGCGGCCAGCCACACGGAGGCCTCCTCCGACGCCTCCTCCTGCATCTGGCAGCCTATGACCCAGCACACACTCGTGTGCTCTGCCCTTGACTTGGCCTTTGCATCTGCCCTGGTCAGGCCCCTCTCCTTCCTGTGCCCTGCCTGCATACCCGAGACCCAGTCTGGATGCCCCAGACCTTGAGAGGACCCAGTAGACCCCCAGCTTACTTTCCTTCCTGTGCCCATGTGCCCAAGTCCACACATGACTGCCCTTCGGGTTCAGCATGGGCAGGACCAGTGACTCCAGGTTCCATGTGTGGGATGAGGTTCAGAGGGGCCGGAGGGGAGCCTGTGTAGTGGCCTGCATGGTGGACGGTGCATTTGACCTTGGACAGTCACTTTCTTGCTTCTGGTCTCTGTTGCCTTGTCTGAAAATGGGTAATAAAAGCTCATACTGTCAGCCAGGTGCAGTGGCTCACGCTTGTAATCCCAGCACTTTGAGAGGCCTAGGTGGGTGGATCACTTGAAGCCAGGAGTTCAAGAGCAGCCTGGCTGACATGGCAAAACCCTGGCTCTACTAAAACCACAAAACTTAGCCCGGCATGGTGGTGTGTGCCTGTAGTCCCAGCTATTCGGGAGACTGAGGCAGGAGAAACGCTTGAACCGGGAGGCAGAGGTTTCAGTGAGCCGAGATTGCACCACTGTACTGTAGCCTGGGCGACAGAGCAAGACCCTGTCTCGAAAAAAAAAAAAAAAAGGGAAAGCTCTTACCGTCAGCCAGACGCAGTGGCTCACACCTATAATCGCAGCACTTTGGGAGATGGAGGCAGGTGGATTGCTTGAGTCTAGGAGTTCAAGACCAGCCTGGGCAATATAGCAGGACTCCCATCTCTACTAAAAATACAAAAATCAGCCAGGCATGGTGGTACGTGCCTGAAGTCCCAGCGGCTCGGGCAGCTGAGGCAGGAGAATTGCTTGAACCCCAGGAGATACACTCCAGCCTGGGTAACAGTGAGAACCTGTCTCAAAAAAAAAAAAGCTCTACAGCCGGGCGCGGTGGCTCAAGCCTGTAATCCCAGCACTTTGGGAGGCTGAGGCGGGTGGATCACGAGGTCAAGAGATCGAGACCATCCTGGTCAATACGGTGAAACCCCGTCTCTACTAAAAATACAAAAAATTAGCTGGGTATGGTGGTGCATGCCTGTAATCCCAGCTACTCAGGAGGCTGAGACAGGAGAATTGCCTGAGCCCAGGAGGCGGAGGTTGCAGTGAGCCGAGATCGCGCCATTGCACTCCAGCCTGGGTAATAAGAGTGAAACTCTGTCTCAAAAAAAAAAAAAAAAAAAAAAAAAGCTCTTACTGTCTCTGGCTGTCCAGGGAGAGCCTAGCACAACACCTGGTGTGCCAGAAGCAACACTAGTGTCTGCAGTGATAACTCCTTGCCCATGGCCCTTCAATCCTGCCGCCAGGGGGCGAGGGGGGTTGGATAAACTCCTCTAAATTTCCAAGAGAGGTGGGCCTGGGACCTTGGCTCCTTGGTGGTGGAGGAAGGACATGTAAATGTTCACCCCCAGCCTCTGGAGCTGCTAGGGGTAGACTGGGCCACATGGAGGGCACAGGATGGATGGTGTCCCAGCTGGGGTGAGGGTCTTCTAGCCAGCGCCTCTTAGGGACACTCCCCTGTACCCCCAGCACGCCTGCTAATCACTCAGCAAGATGTGCATGAAATTTGACCTGTGCCTGTCCGATAGTGTCTCTGGGTACCAACCTCCCTCCTCACCCTGCAGCGCTGCCCCAGCCCCTCGAAGGTCCCGCTCTGCTGGGGAGGGGAGTGTTTATCCCAACAGGGCAGGCAGGCTCTCTGCCTCCACCAGGGGGGATTAGCTCCCCAAGGTTGCGGGTATAAAGCCGCCTGCATGCTCTGCTCTTCTGTAGAGGCAGGCAAGGAGCAAACAGGGCCAGGCAGGCCCCCCCCTGGATGGACGGGGGGCAGGTGGGGTGGGGGGACGAGCAGCATGTTCTATGATTGTCTCTTCTCAGCTGCCTGCCAGCGTGAGTACCCGCCTCCCCAACTCCTAGCCCCTGTGGTCCCACCCCACTGAGGACAGGGGGGCAGGGAGGGAGGACTTGGCTACAGGCTCTCAAGACCTTCCAGGGAGCACTCCTCTCAGCAGCTTCCACTCCCGGGAAGCCTGGGGTCACCCCAGGGAAGGTGGCCCCAGCATCTCGGTTCTTCCAGCATTGCCAGGACCGTGGAGTGGACAGTCAGTTCCCTGCCTGTCCACAAGTCCTGTCTGCTGGGAAGGGTCCAGTCTTCTGGATCTTGAGCGTCATAGCTCTTCAGTCACCCTCTCTGGTCTGGCTTCAGGATGAGGAAAGCTGATGGGGGCTGCTTCCAGGTATTAAGGATCCTGGGTCCTGCGGGGCCCTGCCACGTGGGCCCCTGATGGGTGCAGTCAGTGCCAGCTAGGGGTGAGCAGGATTCCTGGAGGGGCCTGACCTTGCTGGGGGCTGGCTTCAGACTGCATCTTCCTCTCCAGGTGGGCTCAGGCTTAGGCTAGGGGCGGGGACAGCAGGAAGAGCTGACCTGGTGGCCCCTCCCTACAGAAGGTGCCATGCGGGCCAGTGAGACGGTGTCGGAGGCCAGCCCTGGCTCCACTGCCAGCCAGACCGGCGTCCCTACTCAGGTGGTTCAGCAGGTGCAGGGCACCCAGCAGGTAGGATGTGGCCCTCCCAGGGGGCAGGGGAGGGCCGATGAGGGTGGCAGTGCAGACTGCGGCCTTGGGGGCCTGGCCTCCCCTCCCTGCTTCCTGCCGGAGCCATCTGCTCACCTGTTCTTATCAAGATGTGTGCGGCAGCCACCCTCCACTCACCGCTCCAGGCCTCCCGCGGGAAGCAGTGGCTCAGCTCCTCCTGCCTTGTCCCCACAGCGACTGCTGGTCCAGGCGAGCGTGCAGGCCAAGCCAGGCCATGTGTCACCCCTCCAGCTGACCAACATCCAAGTGCCCCAGCAGGTAAGGCCACTGCACCTGGCCCCACCCTGGAAGGCTTCCTCAGGGTGGAGGACCAGCCCCTATCGCAAGCCTGGATCTGTCCTTACCAGGATCGAGGGAAGAGGCCCCATCCAGGGGCTGCCCTACCTCTTGGCTCTGGGCAGTCACCTCCCCAGGGTGAGACTAACAGGTAGGGGCCATCTCAGCAGAGAGAACAGGTGTAGCCGGGAAGGTGGTTTTCGGGTCCAGCCCAGTGTCCCGAAGCAGAGAACCCAAGCCAGGTTTAGAGTCCTGTGTCCACAGCCAGTGCAGGGTGGTCTGTCCCCAAGAAGGCCGCAGATGGGGTACAGCGCTCACCCGTTTCCGACTGGTCAGCACAGAACTGGACAAAGTACTGTCAAGTTTTTTTGGTTTTTTTTTTTGAGACAGTCTCACTCTGTTGCCCAGGCTGGAGTGCAATGGCGTGATGTTGGCTCACTGCAACCTCCACCTCCTGGGTTCAAGTAATTCTCCTGTCTCAGCCTCTCGAGTAGTTGGGATTACAGGCATGCGCCATCATGCCTGGCTAATTTATGTATTATTAGTAAAGACAGGGTTTCACCATGTGGGCCAGGCTGGTCTCAAACTCCTGACCTCAAGCGATCCACCTGCCTCAGGCTCCCAAATTGCTGGGATTACAGGCATGAGCCACCATGCCCAGCCTAGTACTGTTGGGTTTTAAGGATGACAGCACATTCCACGTGGCCTGACGACAACTCCAGCTCTGCCACTTCCTGGCTCTAGGACCTCAGATAAGCGCCTTTGCAGTACTGAGCCTTGGTGACATCCTCTGTGAAGTGGGGGCAGTAGCTGAGCTGCACTGGGGCTGTCAGGGTTCTGTGAGCTGACAGGTATGAAGCACTTACAACATCAGCTGGCACTGCACACATGCTCGGTGCAACCGTGCTGGCTGTCATGAGTGATGCGCCTCCTTCTCCCTGGGTCCAGGCTCTCCCCACACAGCGTCTGGTGGTGCAGAGTGCAGCCCCAGGCAGCAAAGGCGGCCAGGTCTCCCTGACGGTCCACGGCACCCAGCAGGTGCACTCGCCCCCGGAGGTAAGTGGTGGCCCTGTCAGCCACCCTCCCCAGTGGGGTCTCCCCAGGTCAGCAGTGTGCCTCCATAGTATATTTGCCCCCACCCGAGCCCACTTGCTCCTCCAAAATCCTGCATCCTCTCCACTCCCAGTGCAATGCCCTTGTGGACCCCAGGTAGGGTGCCTTGGCTGCCCAGTTCCTGGCCCTGCCAGCTCTGAGCTCAGCGGCCGTAGAGCTCTGCTCTGGAAGAAGGAGGTGACTTCCTGGGTTGAGATGACCCTGGCAGCTCCAGCTGAAGGAACTGCATTCCAGGAAACAAAGCAGGTTCTTCACAGGGGGAGAGTCTCTGGAGCCTCGGACCCCAGGGTAGATTCTGGGGACCAAACACCAAAGAGGGTTTTGAAGACAGGCTGTGGGCGTTGTCAGCATCAGGAGCTCAGGGGCAGATGGCTGGCCCAGCCCACTCACTTCCTCTTCTGGGACTCTGGGCAGGCCTGTGAGCCTTCTTTTGTTTTTTTTTGTTTTTTTTTGTTTTTTTTTAGACAATCTTGCTCTGTTGCTCAGGCTGGAGTACAGTGGCGCACTATCAGCCCACTGCAACCTGCAACTCCGGGGTTCAAGTGATTCTTCTGCCTCAGCCTTCCAAGTAGCTGGGATTGCAGACGTCCACCACCACGCTTGGCTAATTTTTGTATTTTTTGTAGAGACAGGGTTTCGCCATGTTGGCCAGGCTGGTCTTGAACTCCTGACCTCCTCAGGGGATCCGCCTGCCTTGGCCTCCCAAAATGCTGGGATTGCCGGTATGAGCTACGGCACCTGGCCCCTTTGAGCCTTCTGAGCTCCAAGTTTTCTCCGTGTCAAACAGCTGATAGTATAAACCGCCCCTCAGTTTGCTGTGAGAATTACAGCCTGAGGCACAGCAGGGCTCAGGTCCAACATGGGGCTCCATGGTCAGCCTGTCCAGGCCTGGCCCTGTGCCTCACCGCCTGCAGCCATGTCACCCGGGGCTTGTCCCTTCCCCTCTGCGCCTCCATTGGGAAGTGGGGATGCCGTGAGATTCCAGTTAGTATATTTAAAGCACTCAGCCAGTGTCTGGTAGGAGTCAGCCCAGTATCACACCAGAGGCTGCTGTTGTCATTGCTATAACCTTTGAGGATCAGCCGCAGGAGAGCTTCAGGGATTTTGCAGGCACCACCTACCAACAGCCATCCTTGCTGGGGAGGGTGAAACCCCAGTCATTCCAGGAGTTGACTGGGACTATTGCAGGGAGTCCATGTTGGATTCATGGGATGTGGTCAGTTACCAGCCTGAGTGGTTGTAATTGCGACAGGTGGTTGGGACAGGTCCCTGCAGGCTGCTACCCTCCCCAGTCAGCTTTCCTGAGAAGGGTGTGTATGAGGGCCCGGGTGCCCCAGGGAGGATGCAACCTTGCCCCAAAGAGGGTTCAAGCCCACCCCAGCGCACTCCTGTGTCTCCTTCCCTTACAGCAGTCGCCGGTGCAGGCCACCAGCTCTTCCAGCAAGACAGCCGGGGCCCCCACGGGCACAGTGCCACAGCAGCTGCAGGTCCACGGTGTCCAGCAGAGTGTCCCCGTCACTCAAGAGGTGCCAAGCCAAGGCGGGCAACAGTTCGGGCCAGGGGTCCCGGCCAGGCAGCCTCTGCAGCCCCCCACAGCTGTGCCTCTGGCCTATTAGAGCCCAGCCCTGGCCTGCCACCCAGGCCTTTGATAAGCATCTCTGTCTGTCTCCAGACTCGGCATCCTGGGGCTGGAGGACGGGGATGCCGTGGGGAGTCTGAAATTTGAACTTGAGGCATAGTGGGCCAAGGGAACTGCTGGGAGGAACCACCTTGGCCTCTTTGGGCCCATTTGCCTGAAGGAAGCCCCGAAGCCACATCCTGACTCATTCTGGGAAGGGTTTCAGGAGGGGATCCTGCCCTGAAATCCATGCCCAGCCTCTGCAGAGGCAGAGCTCTGAGCCGGTGCAGGTTAAGACGCTGGGTCTGCCTGCCACTGGATATTAACAATGAAGTTGAGGGGTTCCCAGCCCCTTGAAAAAATAGATGAAATCCATAGACCCCCAAGTGTAAACAGAAACCCTGTCCCAGAGGATTTACAGATACTCTCCTGCCTGGCGCTAGAGCCCCCCCAGACCTCCAGATCTGGGTCCAGGCCGCAGCTCCTCCATTCAGCAACCCCCTCTGCCAGCCTCAGTCTCTGGTTCTGCGCCCCTAGGATAATCCCTGCATCCCCGCCACGGCAGAGAACAGGGCAGACAGTTGACATGGGAAGGATGCGGGGACGAAATACAACCAAGGCCATGCCTGCGGGTTCTTGGCACAGCTTCAGGGGCCTGTAGGGAAAGGAGGCAGAGAGCAGAGACCCCTCAGTTAGTCTCAGGTTCAACTCAGCCTGGCAGCCTCACTTTGCCCCTGTAAGTGGGTGCCCATTAGGAATGGACCGGGACGTGCTCGGTGCTGGGCACAGCACCCTCCCTGTTTGGCTGGAGAATGGCAGCCTCTTGCTTGCCCGGCTGCTGTGAGGTTACGGAAGCTCACCTGTGCAGGGGCTGGGCGGGTTGATGGCCATCGTTGCCATGGTCATCTTAACGTTCCCTTTCCCTTTCCAGAGGTCTGTGGTCCAGGCCACTCCACAAGCGCCCAAAGCCGGCCCGGTGCAGCCACTGACCGTGCAGGGCCTTCAGCCAGTCCACGTGGCTCAAGAGGTGTGTGTCCCGCTCCTACCCCCGGGACAAACGGGCTGGTCCCGGGCTGGGGCTGGGGAGTGCAGGCCCCTGAGGCCGCAGGGAGGGAAATGCCTCTGTGAGCTGCAGACCCTGCCTTAGATCCTTTCCCTTTCCCGGCCCCATGGCAGCTCAGGGCCCAGGTTTTGCTAAGAGAGGTCTGGATTCGAATCCCGCTTCATTCTTGCGTGGCCTGGGTCAGTTCTTCCCCTCTCCGAGACCCCGGGCGGCGGGGAATCTTCCCTCGGGTGGCTGCGTGCGCGCTCAGCAACCCGGTGGGTGAAGGCCTGGAGCCCCGCCCGCGGCCGCCCCTGTTGACCCCCCAGTGTCTCTGTTTGTCCTCCAGAGCTCAGGCAGTCAGTTTCCCGCTAGGAAGGCAGAGCAGCGAGATCCCCGGCCCACGCCGCCGCCGGAGCCGCCGCCCCGGCCGCCCGCGTGCAGCGGCGAGGCCCAGCAGCTAGGCAGCCCCGAGCTGCCGCCGCCCTATTACGAGCCGGGCACCGAGCAGTGGGTGGAGCTGGTGGGCGTGCTGCCCCCGCACCTGCTCCTGCCGCAGCAGAAAGTGGTCTTCGAGCCACTGCCCCGGCTCCCGGCCCGAGCCAGCCCCGACCAGAGGGTCAGGATCCAGAGAATCCCCCAGGTGCTAGTGTTCGGCACGGCCGCCACGGCCCTCAAAGTAGGTGGCGGACGCACGGACGGGGGGCAGCGGGCGGGCAGGGGCGGGGGCGCCCAGTCCGGGCCGCCCACCAGGCCCCGTAAGCCCTTAGACCCCACCTCCGCCCGACGGGTCGGTTTGGGGACCAGCCTCTGACTCCCTACCCAAGCCCTGTCTCGTTCCCAGCTCCGCCCCTGCAGACGCGGGTTGGGGGATGGAGGTGGGGGACTCAGGCCCCGCCCCTAAGGCCCTGTCAGTGATTCCAGGTTGTTTTCCACCAACCGGGGGCCCCAGGCTCCGCCCCTTACATCCTGTCCCTGGTTTCCAGGCCCCGCCCCTGAGGCCCTTTCTGTAGTTGCGGGCTTTGGCGCCATCGACAGCCTTGCCCATGTGCCTGGGGTCCAACCTTAACGCCCACTGCAGGACCCTGTCTCGCATCCACTCCACTGCCCGTCATGCCCCATCCTTGCTGGCCCCAGCCAAAGCCGAGAGTCCTGGTTTCTGCTCCTGAAATAGCCTTGCCTGATCCCCAGCCCTGGCGCAGGCAGCAGCCCCTGGGCCTCTGACCCCAGGCCTCCTCCAGGGTGTTTTGTTCAGAGCCCAGAAGCTGCCCTTGAGTCCGGGAGCTGGGCTTCAGGGAGAGCCTGGGTGGGCACCAGCCCTTTAGAGGTGGAACGGGAGGAGCTGGCCCACCCTGACCCTCCATGTGCCCTTCCTCTGCCCCAGGTGCAGCAGCTTCAGCAGGTGCCCGTCCCACACGTGTACTCCAGCCAGGTGCAGTATGTGGAGGGCGGTGACGCCAGCTACACGGCCAGTGCCATGTAAGTGAGGGGAGAGGGGTGGGTGAGGGGAGAGGGTCAGCACAGGACCTTCCCCAGGCTCCCAGGACAGCAGGCCCCAGTCCCAGCCCCCAGCAGGCCAGGTGGCCTGCAAGCCCTTGGGAGACAGACACTCAGGTGGCACTCCCCAGGGGCAGCCACAGCCAGGAAAAGCGGCAAAGCAGAGGGACCCTCGAAGGTTAGGGTTCCTGGCATAGCTTAGGGCTTGGGAGTCATATGAGCCTGGTTTTTAACCAAAAAAAAAAAAAAAAAGGCCGGGCATGGTAACTCAACGTGTGTAATCCTAGCACTCTGGGAGGTCTCAGGGAGTGGATCACTTGAGGTCAGGAGTTCAAGATCAGCCTGGCCACCGTGGTGAAATTCTGTCTCTACTAAAAATACAAAAATTAGATGGGCGTGGTGGCGTGTGCCTGTAATCCCAGCTACTTGGGAGGCTGAGGCAGGAGAATCACTTGAACTCAGGAGGTGGAAGTTGCAGTGAGCTGAGATTGTGCCACTGCACTGCAGCCTGGTGACAGCGAGATTCTGTCTCAAAAAGAAAACAATGATTTGACTTCCAACCCTGTCCCAGAGGGAGTGCTGTGACCCATTTCTTTGTTTCCTTGCAGTGATACTCCAAGAATAGAAACTCTACCCCTCTACCCATTGTTTTTTCTTTTTTTGGCGACAGGGTCTCACTCTGTCACCTAGGCCAGAGTACAGTGGTGCAGTCAGGGCTCACTGCAGCTTATGGGCTCAAGTAATCCTCTGACTTCAGCCTCCCTGGTAGCTGGGACTACAGGTGTGCACCTCCATGCTCAGCTAATTTTTGTATTTTTGTAGCGACTGGGTTTTGCCATGTAGCCCAGGCTCATCTCCTTGAACTCTTGGACTCAGTGATTTTCCCCTCTTAGCCTCCCACAGTGCTGGCATTACAGGCATGAGCCACCGTGCCCAGCCTCTACCCGCTTTCTTTGGTCAGAAATAGAGGCAGGCATTCCATCCATACCTTGTTTCTTTCCTGGCTCTTCTCCCACATGTCCTCGTGGGTCCCGGTCACCCTCTTAGCTGCTGTGTAATAATCCTGTGTGGATGCAGCAGCCACAATACCGTCAGTCCCCACTCAGTGGTGTGTAGGGGACTTCCCCTGCCTGGGGGCAGCACTACCATTCCAGTGTGTGGGCCACGTCAAGCAGGTGCCACGTCCTGGCCCCGCTTCAGCCCCAGCTCTGGCTCCTCGCTGGGGGGTCCTCCCTGCCACCTTCCCTCTGCCATCTCCACAGCAATCACTGCAGTATTATAATTACTGTTGATTTCGTTCCTGGAGGTTTCACTTGGTTTTCTTTGCATTTGCATGATTTCTTCTTTTGCCCCTGCCACTTGTTCTTCTGCAGACAATGCTGGGATTGGTTAGGTCGTGGATTGACTGATTCCTAAGGTCATGAGGCTCTGACTGACCCCTGGGGCATGGTCCAGGCACCTGAATTGTGAGGCTTGGTCCCCACCATCCAGCTGCCTCACAGTTCCATCCATTTATTTCCAGTGCCGCTAATCTTTTCATTGTGTGGTTGACCCAAGCTGGCAAGGGCCAGACAGGGCGTTGGCAAAGAGGAGACCAGTGTCTGAGGGCTCCTGCTAGCATCCCTGGGAGCCCCTCTCTTGTCTCTCCTTTACTTCCATCTGAACTCCTCACTCAGTGACTTAGTGTGTGTGATTGCACTTAGTTCATCGTTGCTATCTGATTTTCCTGCTATGTAAAGTTGTTGGGGGCCACTCCTCCTGTCGACTGTCCACTCCTGTTTCTCCCTCTGAGTGAATTACTGCTGAGTTCCTGACCCTTTGCCAGCCTGCTCCCCACCCTGGCCAGAGCCAGAGCCCCTGGACCTCCCTCCCTGGTTCTGTTCTGGAGGGCATCCAGAGCCACACACATTCATTTATTGAGGCAATCAGCAACCATCAACCGAAGCAACGTTTTTGCAGCACGCGTCGCATGCTGGGTGTGCGGGGGTGAGCAGGCTGCGGCCCCTGCCTTGGAGAAGCGGGGGCACTTGCTCAGGTCATGTGCTCTTGGTGTCACTTTCTGTGGTAGACACAGGGTAGGACGGAGAGATTGAGGGCTGGACCTGGTGTCTGACGAAGACCATGCTTCCATAGCTCCTTCCACTGTCCTCAGCTCCCTCTCCTTGTCTACCCACAACCACTCAGGCCTGCAGAGCTCCGTCCCTTGCCACTTCCAGAGTCTGAGCCAGGTCACCTCTTGACTGACCTCACTGTCTTTCTGGATGTTAAATTTTTTTTTTTTTTTTTTTTTTTTGAGATGGAATTTTGCTCTGTTGCCTCGGCTTGGCACAATTTCTGCTCACTGCAAGCGCTGCCTTCAGTGTTCAAGTGATTCTCCTGCCTCAGCCTCCCAAGTCGCTGGGATTACGGGCATGCGCCACCACACCCAGCTAATTTTTTGTATTTTGTATTTATTTATTTTTTAAAAATAGAGACAGGGTTTCACCTGTTGGCCAGGCTGGTCTTGAACTCCTGACCTCAAGTGATCCACACACCTCAGCCTCCCAAAGTGTTGGGATTACGGGAGTGAGCCACTGCACCTGGCTTAATGCTATGTGTTTAATCACTAATACATTGAAAGAGTTCAAAAATCAAAACTATATCTAAGGACGTTTAATGAGATGGTGAGAGGTGCCCCGCACCTGTCTCCCGTCCACCGAGCCCTCCATGCCCACAGATGACAGACATGCAGACATGCATACGAAACATGACATAGTCTTCCCTGTCTTTCAGTCACACCGTCCCCACCCTTCTCTGCCTTTTATCCGCCCAGTGGTCAGTTCTGGAACTTGTTCTTTTGGAGGACCGAAACCCCTGCCTCCTCTTTCACCCCTGCCTAGGATTCCATCATCTTTTATTTAACAGCCCCTTGTTGAATACCTGGTGGTTTTTATGTTGTGACAATTTGCAGCCTCGAGTCTGTGTCTCCCGGTGACCATTCTGTCCCTGGATAGCTGAATGAGAGAGAATTCACCAGCCTAGATAGGTAGCTTGGCTCAGGGGAAACATATCTGCATTCTTGATGGTCTCCTCCAATCACAGCGTCGCCTTCTCTAGTCCCCTCCAGTCACAGCATCACCTTCTCTAGCCCTGCCCCCTTCCTGATTCACTCACCCCATCACCTTCTGTATGATCTCTAACTTTCCTTTGCACATGGCTTCTTGTCTGTCTCCCTGACTAGACTTCAGCTCCTCCAGGGGTAGGGGCTTTTCATTCTTGTCCATTGCTGTGTCCAAAGTGTGGAAAACAGTGCCTGGCACACAGTAGGCACTCGAAGCACTCACCGATTTTATTTTTATAATGAAGTATGTAGCATTGCAAGTTCCCTACCCCTTCAGTATTTTTTTTTTTAATTTAAAAAGGCAGGGTCATCCAGGTGTGGTGCCTCATGCCTGTAATCCCAGAGCTGTGGGAGACAAGTGGATGGATCACTTGAGGTCAGGAGTTCAAGACCAGCCCCGCCAACATGGTAAAACCCTGACTCTACTTAAAAAAAAAAAAAAAAAAAAAAAAAAATATATATATATATATATATATATATATATATATATATATATACACAAAATTTAGTTGGGTGTGGTGGCATGCACCTGTAGTTCCAACTCTTCCAGAGGCTGAGGCAAGAGGATTGCTTGAACCCTAGAGGTAAAGGTTGCAGTGAGTCAAGATTGGGCTGCTGCACTCCAGCCTGGCTCAAAAAATAAATAAGTAAATAAAAGAAAAAATAAAAAGCCAGGGTCTTGCTGTCACATAGGCTTCAGTGCAGTGGTGGCGTGGTTATAGCTCACTACAGCCTTGAACTCCTGGACTCCAGGGATCTTCCTGCCTCAGCCTCCCAAGTAGCTGGGATTGCAGGTGTGCACCACCACCCCTGGCTAATCTTTATATTTTTTGTAGAGATAGGGTCTTACTATGTAGCTTAGGCTAGTCGTAAACTCCTGGCCTCCAGTGAACCTCCTGCCTCTGCTTCCAAAGACTACAGGCAGGAGCTGCCATGCCCGGTTACGTTCCCTAGTCCTTCTATCCCGATTTCCTAATTTCCAAAGTGGAGAAGGTGACTCCGCTGCCAGAGGACTGGCTGCTTTGGCGATTGTATGAAATATTGCCCATCAGGCACTCAGGATGGTACCCAGTCTATTGTAGGTGAATGCTAGGATCTGGTCCTGGTTGTGGGGGAGCTGCTGCTTCCCCAGTCCCCTCCTGGCACCCGCCTTTCCTGCACAGTCATGCTCCTCGGCCCCCCAGTTCTCCTCCCCCTGACTGTTCTCCGGCTTTGCCTCTTTCCCAGCCGTTCCAGCACCTACCCCTACCCCGAGACGCCGCTGTACACACAGACGGCAAGCACCAGCTACTATGAGGCCGCAGGCACGGCCGCCCAGGTCAGCACCCCCGCCACCTCCCAGGCGGTGGCCGGCAGCGGCTCCATGCCCATGTACGTGTCTGGCAGCCAGGTCGTCGCCAGTTCTGCCAGCACTGGGGCTGGGGCCAGCAACAGCAACGGAGGTGGTGGCAGTAGCGGTGGCAGCGGCGGCAGCGGGGGAGGTGGTGGCGGGGGCGGCAGTGGCAGCACCGGAGGCGGCAGCAGCGGAACAGGCACCTACGTGATCCAAGGCGGCTACATGCTGGGCAGTGCCAGCCAGTCTTACTCCCACACCACCCGTGCCTCGCCAGCCACGGTAAGTGACCCAGCCTGGGCCCCAGAGGAGACAGGTGGTGGTGGATGGTGGGCACTTGAAGCCCAGTCCATGATGGCGGCTGCCAGCCACTATTAGCAGGAGTCTGTGTGCCCGCCGATAAGCACATGTGCAGATGTCCTGGGATTGAATGCTGTGTGGCCTCAGATAAATTACTCAGTCTCTCTGGGCCTCAGCTGATATGCATGAAGTTCTTAGAACAGTACCACAGTTGGCTGGGCACAGTGGCTCACACCTGTAATCCCAGGACTTTGGGAGGCTGAGGTGGTGGATGAGCTGAGGTCAGAAGTTGAAGACCAGCCTGGCCAACATGGTGAAACCCCATCTGTACTAAAAATACAAAAACTAGCCAGTAATGGTGGTGAGTGCCTGTAATCCTAGCTACTCAGGAGGCTGAGGCATGAGAATTGCTTCAGCCTGGGAGGCAGAGGTTGCAGTGAGCCAAGATCATGCCACCGCACTCCAGCCTGGGAGACAGAGCAAGACTCTGGCTCGAAAAGAAAAGAAAAGAAGTGTTGTCTATTCTTTTTATTCTTTTCTTTTCTTTTTGAGCCAGAGTCTTGCTCTGTCACCCAGGCTGGAGTGGTATAATCATAGCTCAATGCAGCCTCAAACTCCCAGGCTCAAGTGATGCTGCCCCCTTACCCTCCCAGGTAGCTGGGACTACAGGCATGCACCACCATGCCTGGCTAGGGTTTTTTTTATTTTTGTGGTTTTTTTTTGAGATGGAGTCTCGCCAGGCTGAGACACAGTGCACGATCTCGGCTCACTGCAACCTCTACCTCCTGTGTTCAAACGATTCTCTTGCTTCAGCCTCCCAAGTAGCTGGGACTACAGGCACGTGCCACCACACCCAGCTAATTTTTGTACTTTTAGTAGAGACGAAGTTTCGTCACGTTGGCCAGGATGACCTCAATCTCTTAACCTTGTGATCCACCCACCTCTGCCTCCCAAAGTGCTGGGATTACAGGCATGAGCCACCATGCCTGGTTTTGATTTAAAAAAATTTTTTTGTGGAGACAGGATCTCACTCTGTTGCCTAGGCTGATCTCAAAATCCTGGCCTTAGGCGATCCTCCCACCTTGGCCTCCCAAAGTGCTGGGATTATTCTGATTAAAATTGATGATAGAGAATAGATAATGCAGGAGAAGCCAGCACTGCCATGTGGAGCTTCCAGAACAGGGTTCTTCCGCCATCTGGAAGGGTGGTACTGGAACTTCCTGTGCCAAGAAGTGGCTTTATGAAGTCCTTGGGGCAGCCCTAAATTCCAGTGCCAACTGGGCCCCTCGACAATTGTGTGACCGTGGGGTGAGTCAGTGCTGGTGGCCCTGGCGGTCCCTCTTGGTCCTGATGTAGCCTGGCTTCTGTCTATTCTAGTGTTTTTTGTTTTTTTTTTCTTTTTTGGAGATGGAGTTTAACTCTTGTCACCCAGGCTGGAGTGTAGTGCTGCAATCTCAGCTCACTGTAACCTCCCCACCTTCCAGGTTCAAGCAATTTTTGTGCCTCAGCCTCCAGATTAGCTGCAATTACAGGTGCCAATCACCACACCCAGCTAAATTTTTCATTTGTTTGTTTGTTTGAGACAGTGTCTCGCTCTGTTGCCCAGGCTGGAGTACAGTGGTGCGGTCTTGGCTCACTGCAACCTCCACCTCCCGGGTTCAAGATGTTCTCCTGCCTCAGCCTCCCAGGGACTGGGACTACAGGCGCCTGCCACATGCCAGTCTAATTTTTTGTATTTTTAGTAGAGATGGGGTTTCACCATGTTGGCCAGACTGGTCTCTAACTTCTGACTTAAGTTGATCCGCCCACCTTAGCCTCCCAAAGTGCTAGGATTACAGGTGGGAGTCATTGCTCCTGGCTTGGAGATTTGCTTTTTTTCACTCTGCATAAATTAATATAATTTTTTTTTTTTTTTTTTTTTTTTTTTGAGACGGAGTTTCGCTCTTGTTACCCAGGCTGGAGTGCAATGGCGCGATCTCGGCTCACTGCAACCTCCGCCTCCTGGGTTCAAGCAATTCTCCTGCCTCAGCCTCCTGACTAGCTGGGATTACAGGCAAGCGCCACCATGCCCAGCTACTTTTTTGTGTTTTTAGTAGAGACGGGGTTTCACCATGTTGACCAGGATGGTCTCGATCTCTCGACCTCGTGATCCACCCGCCTCGGCCTCCCAAAGTGCTGGGATTACAGGCTTGAGCCACTGCGCCCGGCTATAATTTTTTTTTTGAGACAAGATCTGACTGCTACCTAGGTTGACATGCAGTGGCTCCATCATAGCTCACTGCAGCCTTCAACTTCTGAGCTGAAGGGATCCTCCTGCCTCAGCCTCCCAAATAGCTGGGACTGCAGGCGCGCACCACAACACTGGCTAATTTTTTTTTTTTTTTTTAACAGTCTCGCTTTTGTCACAGTCTTGCAGTGGCGAAATCTCGGCTCACTGCAACCTCTGCCTTCCAGTTTCAAGCGATTCTCCTGCCTCAGCCTCCTGAGTAGCTGGGACTACAGGCATGCGCCACTGCACCTGGCTCATTTTTTTGGTGTATATTTAGTAGAGACAGGGTTTCTCCATGGTCACCAGGATGGTTTCGAGCTCCTGACCTCAAGTGATCCACGTGTCTCACCCTTCCAAAGTGCTGGGATTACTGGCATGAGCCACTGTGCCTGGCTGACACTGGCTAATTTTTTAAAAAACTCTTTGGTAGAGACAGGGTCTCCCTATGTTGCCCAGGCTGAGCTCAAGTGATCCTCCCACCTTAGCCTCCCAAAGTGCTGGAACTATAAGGGGCAAGCCGCCGTGCCCGTCCCTTAATGTTTTTAACCAGCTGCACGTGGCAAGTGTATAGGACAGTGCAGTTCTGGAGAGTTCTGTGGGACGTAGTTCCTGGAGAGGAAGGCAGTAGGACGTGCTAACGTGTGGTGGGCGTGGCTGTCAGGATCCCAGCTGGAAGTCGATACCGGGCACTCGGCCACAGCACTCAGAGATGACGGAAGCACCTCTGACCGGCGCTCTCCTGTCTCCCTCCGGCCCCAGGTCCAGTGGCTCTTGGACAACTATGAGACGGCCGAGGGCGTGAGTCTGCCACGGAGCACCCTCTACTGCCACTACCTTCTGCACTGCCAGGAGCAGAAGCTGGAGCCCGTCAACGCCGCCTCCTTCGGCAAGCTCATCCGCTCCGTCTTCATGGGCCTGCGAACCCGCCGTCTGGGCACCAGGTAGGGCCATCCATCTACTCCCGGCAGCCCCTGGGGAATTGGGGGCACACTGAGACCCACCCCCACTCCAGGTCATCTCAGGCACTCCAGCCCAGCCCAGCCCATCCCCACCGCCTCCACAAGGCTCCTTGACACACCTGCTGACTCCCACCCCAGGGCCTTTGCACTGGCGGTGCCTTCCACCTCATGTGCTTCTACCCCATCCTACTCACACGCCCCCTGGCAGTCTCAACTTAAACTGCAGCCTTCCTCTGTCCCTGACCTGTCACCCCCGCCAACCCTGCTTCATTTTTCTCCTTAGCCTTGAGCACCCTCACACTGCCTTTTTTTTTTTTTTGGCGGGGGGAGACAGAGTCTTACTCTGTGGTCCAGGCTGGAGTGCAGTGACTCAATCTTGGCTTACCAAAACCTCTGCCCCCCCCGCCCGGGTTCAAGCAATTCTCTGGAGTAGTTTCAGCATCTTGCGAAGTTTGGGACTTAACAAGCAATGCACAACCATGCCCAGCTAATTTTTTTTTTTTTGAGTTGGAGTCTTGCTCTGTTGCCCAGGCTGGAGTGCAGTGGTTTGATCTTGGTTCACTGTAACCTCCACCTCCTGGGTTCAAGCATTTCTCCTGCCTCAGCCTCCTGAGTAGCTGGGATTATAGGCATGCACCACCATGCCTGGCTAATTTTTATACTTTTAGTAGAGATGGGGTTTCACCATGTTAGCCAGGCTGGTCTCAAACTCCTGACCTCGTGATCCGCCCCCTTCATTGGCCAGGCTGGTCTCAAACTCCTGACCTTGTGATCTGCCCACCTCAGCCTCCCAAAGTGCTGGGATTACAGGCGTGAGCCACTGCACCCGGCTAGCCCAGCTAATTTTCAAAAAATATTTTTAGTAGCCAGGCGAGGTGGCTGATGCCTGTAATCCGAGCACTTCGGGAGGCCAAGATGGACAGATCACAAGGTTAGAAGATCGAGACCATCCTGGCTAACATGGTGAAACCGCGTCTCTACTAAAAATACAAACAATTAGCCGAGTGTGGTGGCAGGCACCTATAATCCCAGTAGGAGGCTGAGACAGGAGAATCGCTTGAACCCAGGAGGCAGAGGTTGCAGTGAAGCTGAGAGCATGCCACTGCACTCCAGCCTGGGTGACAGTGTGAGACTCTGTCTCCAAAAAAAAAAAAAAAAATATTATTTTTAGTAGAGACAGGGTTTCGCTGTGTTGACCAGGCTTGTCTCGAACTCCTGTCCTCAAATGATCCACCTCCTTGGCCTCCGAAAGTGCTGGGGTTACAGCCATGAGTCACCACGCTCAGCCCACACGTGCCATTCACGTGACTTATTTCAAATTGTTCTGGTCCATCTGCAATGCTCGTACGATGATGATGTGGGGTTGAACCTAGTCAGCGCTTAATCAGAGGCTGTGAATCAGTGAATTCCTGTGGGAAGGAACAAGGAGCCATCCCATGAACCTGCCCCTCTCTTCCTCTCCTTTGCAACCCCATGGCTGCCCCCTGTTCATCTCTTGGTTCCTGTTCCCAGGTTCGGCGTCACCCCTTTCAGTCATTGATACCCACTGCCCCTGTGCCTCTTGAGTACAGCACGCCCGGCTCTGCAGGGCAGGGCTCTCTCCATCTGCCCCCTAATAGAGGAGATGGGTGTGCTGTGAGGCACTCCGTACCCTGCCAGCCAGCAGACCCCCAGCCCAGCCCTTACCCTCCACCTTCCTCCCAGGGGCAACTCCAAGTACCACTACTATGGCCTGCGAATCAAGGCCAGCTCACCCCTGCTGCGGCTGATGGAGGACCAGCAGCATATGGCCATGCGGGGCCAGCCCTTCTCGCAGAAACAGAGGTAAGAGGGCAGGGCTGGACCCGGGGCAGGGCAGGCAGGGAAGGACACGCAGGCCATCCCCCAGCTGGCCCGCCTGCCCATTCTCCTCCAGGCTCAAGCCCATCCAGAAGATGGAAGGCATGACCAACGGCGTGGCGGTGGGGCAGCAGCAGAGCACGGGGCTGTCGGACATCAGTGCGCAGGTGCAGCAGTACCAGCAGTTCCTGGGTGAGAGCTCCCGTCCCCGCCTGTGCAGGCGGCTCCCAAAGCCAGGTGGCAGCCGGCAGCCTCTGAGCCAGGGGAGGGCTTGGTGAGAGATGCCTGAGGACCAGCAGGGGTCGCGTGAGACATCACAGTCTCCGTCCACAGTGACAGTTCTGTCTCCAGAATTTTTCTTCAAGGTAGATTCTCATTTCTTTCAATGCAAAGCATTTCTCTGTGGTTCTGAGCTCCCAATCAATCCCCTTTTTGCTACATGAGATTTTATTTGAGATGAAGTCTCACTCTGTCACCCAGGCTGGAGTGAAATGGCCTGATCTTGGCTCACTACAATCTCCGCCTCCCAGGTTCGAGCGATTTCTCCTGCCTCAGCCTCCTGAGTAGCTGGGATTACAGGCACCTGCCACCACCCACAGCTAATTTTTTTATTTTTAGTAGAGATGGGAGTTTTACCATGTTGGTCAGGCTGGTCTCAAATTCCTGACTTCGTGATCCGCCTGTCTCGGCCTCCCAAAGTGCAGGTGTGAGCCACTGCACCCAACCGAGATTTTATTTTTTAATTTTTGTTTTTATTTTTTTGAGACAGATTCTCTCTGTTGCTGAGGCTAGAGTGCAATGGCACCGTCCTGGCTCACTGCAACCTCCGCCTCCTGGGTTCAAGCGATTCTCCTGCCTCAGCCTCCTGAGTAGCTGGGACTATAGACATGGGCCACCATGCTCGGCTAATTTTGGTATTTTTAGTAGAGATGGCGTTTCACCACATTGGCCAGGCTGGTCTTGAACTCCTGCCCTCAAGTGATTCTCCCTGCTTGGCCTCCCAAAGTGCTGGGATTCCAGGCCTGAGCCACTGCACCTGGCCTACATGAGATTTCAGATCCTACCCAGATGGACATGGTTACTTGTTAGAGATGGGACAGGGCAGGTCCTCCTCCTTGTGAGTCCTGTGAGTACCACTCCATTTCCCATCCAGCTGTCCCACAGCCATGGTGTCCATGGGGGCGGGCAAGTGCCATGCTAGGACCACTCACTGGCCAAGAAGGCAGGTGTGTACCCAGTGTTTCTAAAAGTAAGCTTTAAAAAAAAAAAAAAGATGGCCAGGCGCCGTGGCTCACATCTGTAATCCCAGCACTTGGGGAGGCCGAGGCAGGAGGAATTGTTTGAGGTCAAGAGTTTGAGACCAGCCTGGCCAACATGGTGAAACTCTGCCTCTACTAAAAATACCAAAATAAGCCAGGCCTGGGGGTGGGTGCCTGTAATTCCAGCTACTCAGGAGGCTAAGGCAGGAGAACTGCTTGAACCAGAGAGGTGGAGGTTGCAGTGAGCCAAGATTGCACCGCTGCACTCCAGCCTGGGTGACAGAGTGAAACTCTGTCTCAAGAAAATAAAAAAGGCCGGGTACAGTGGCTCGTGCGTGGAATCCCAGAATTTTGGAAGGCCAAGGCGGGAAAAGTTGTTTGTCCAGAAGTCTGAGACCAGACTGGGCAACACAGCAAGATCCCTCCCCTCCCTTTAAAAAAAAAAAAAAAAGACAGTAAAAATCCATGAAAACAAGGCCAAAGGATGCTAAGTAAAGAAGCAAACCCTTGGAGCCCGTAGTCCAGCCACACATCCTCAATCCTGAGCACGTAACAACTAATTTCCTCATCTGCTCGAGGCCTTGATGTCCTACGTGTCCCTTCTGTGCCTGGGTACCTAGGGGAGGGCGGGAAACAATTCTGGCAGCGTCGCGGGGCATCCCCAAGGGTGACTGTCCATGGCTAGTCCCCACTTGGGGGCAGAGTCCTGTGGTCCTGACTGCACCCTGGGGGCCACCCACTCCCTGGCCAGGTGGGTGCAGGGTTGTAGCCGGGACTCAGAGGCCTGTGTCCTGAGGGCTAGTACAAGACTCTCCTGTCCTCTATGCCAGAGGAGCATGGGCTCTCAAGTTCTCCCTGAGCTCAGCCCCTTGCCAGGCACTCTCTCCCTCCCCGCTACCATGCCTTGTCCCTCACAGGCACATGGGGGACCCCAGCCTGGCGGGAAGGTGATGACAACTCACTGGGACCCCAGGGTGGGCCAGCAGGCAGGACGAAGGGCCTCATGGTTTTCCCTGGCCCCCAGATGCCTCTCGGAGCCTCCCTGACTTCACAGAGCTCGACCTTCAGGGCAAGGCGCTGCCCGAGGGTGTCGGACCTGGGGACATCAAAGCCTTCCAGGTCCTGTACCGGGAACACTGTGAGGTAGGGCGGCCAGGTGGGCAGGCGAGTGGCGGGGACGAGGCCACAGGCATGAGAGGGCCACACTGCCCCCCAGCCTCCCTGAGCTCCGCCTCTGCCGCAGGCCATCGTCGATGTCATGGTGAACCTGCAGTTCACCCTGGTGGAGACGCTGTGGAAGACCTTCTGGAGGTACAACCTCAGCCAGCCCAGCGAGGCACCGCCACTGGCCGTGTGAGTACTGCCCAGCGACATGGGAAAGGCAAGGTGGGAGGAGGGCGTGACCCCCAATCGATTTTGACACCCAGGGTTGGGGTGCCTGCTTGTCCCCTGCAGTTTGTGGAGTGCACATGTGACTGTGTAGAATGTGTGTAACTGTCAGACTCAGGGCCGGGGGTGGCATGCCTGAGTGAGCCCAGGCGTCGGGCACGGCACCGTCTCCTACCTGGAGTGGCGGGTGCTGGGATCTGTTTGACCCCTGGATCCCATCCCACCCCTTGGGCCTGTGCCAGCTGGACCCTGGGGATCCCTGGGAGGCAGGGGGTGCTTACCTGACCCTGGGCGGGGGATGGGGGTACCTGTGCGATTCTGACACTGGGGGCAGGGCCACAGACTGCCCCAGTGACCCAGGGTTGGGGTAAGGGGGTACATGTGCCTTCTGACGCTAGGAGCAGAAATACAGAGTGCCCCAGTGATCCTGGGTTGGGAACGAGGGGGTACCTGTTCCCTTCTGACAATGGAGTCAGGACCATAGAGTGCCCCAGTGACCCGGGGTGGGGTGGGTACCCACAGGCATGACGAGGCCGAGAAGCGGCTGCCCAAAGCCATCCTGGTGCTCCTCTCCAAGTTCGAGCCCGTGCTCCAATGGACCAAGCACTGTGACAACGTGCTGTACCAGGGCCTGGTGGAAATTCTCATCCCCGATGTACTGCGGCCCATCCCCAGTGAGTGCTCGGCCTCCTCGGCACCTCCTGGCACCCACATGCCCACCCTGCCCTGACAGCCCCCTCACTGCCTCTGCCCACAGGTGCCTTGACCCAAGCAATCCGGAACTTTGCCAAGAGCCTGGAGAGCTGGCTCACCCACGCCATGGTCAACATCCCCGAGGAGATGCTGCGGGTGAAGGTGAGGGTGTGGAGGGTCCCTTCCTCCTAGCTCTGGGGCTTAGGCCTCATCTCCTCTGCTCCCAACGGCAGTAAGATTTGTTCCCACGCCTGTTTTGGCGATGCTGCCCATCAGGAAAGGGGAAGTCTCCTCCGCCTTGGGAGTGCCCTGGGTGTCGTCTTTATAAACCAGTGTCCTCCAGCACCCGCTTCTGAAATGCGAACTCTTTGCGGTGTTATTGTACCCAACACAGCATCTTTAAAAAATAAAAACCAACTGCACGTGTACAGTAGTTCCCTATTCAGACAAGCTTTGCTAGAAAGTGCCTCAGGTGCGCAGAAAGAGATAAAACTTCAGAAAGCCAACAGCATCTGTAAGGAAATGTAATACTTGCTGTTTTCAATACTGCACATTCGCTGACTACTTAGATGTTAGGAGTTTGGTGGGATGTGCCTGGGCAAAAAACGAAACAAAAAGCCACCCCTGGACACAGCGGAGACGGGCCTGCGGAGACAGCAGACGCCAGAACCAGGAGAAGAACCGGCAAGACTCACGCATTCATGTACTCACCCAACCTCCTTCTCATACACAGCAGTGAAACAGCTGGACAAAACCCCTGTCCTCTCCCAAGCTGAGATTCCAGGGTATGAAAGAAAGCGAGGCGGGGCACAGTGGCTCACGCCGTAATCCCAGCACTTTGGGAGGCCAAGGCAGGCAGATCACTTGAGGTCAGATCACTTGAGACCAGCCTGGCCAACATGGTGAAACCCCGTCTCTACTTAAAATATAAAAATTAGCCAGGCGTAGTGGTGTGTGCCTGTGGTCCCAGCCCCTTGGGAGGCTGAGGCACAAGACTCGCTTGAACCTGGGAGGTGGAGGTTGCAGTGAGTCAAGATTGTGTCTCTGCACTCCAGCCTGGGCCACAGAGGGAGATTTCTGAGACTCAGTCTCAAAAAAAAAGAAAAAAAAAAATGAAACGTCTGTCAAAGCAGTGTTTACCCTTTGTACCGCAGTGCCCTCTGCATTTCCTATTGTGTACTTTCGTTAAAAAAAAAAAAAAAAAAAAAAATTGGGCCCAGTGTCTCACGCCTATAATCCCAGCACTTTGGGAGGTGAGGCGGGTGGATCATGAGGTCAGGAGTTCGAGACATGGTCAACATGGTGAAACCCCATCTCTACTAAAATACAAAAACATGCAAATATGTAGGGCATAATAGTTTTTAAAAAATACAAAAATCAGCTGGGTGTGGTGGCGGGCACCTGTAATCCCAGCTACTCGGGAGGCTGAGGCAGGAGAGATGCTTGAGGTTGCAGTGAGCTGAGATGGCGCCACTGCACTCCAGCCTGGGCAACAGAGCATGACTCCCTCCGTCTAGAAAAAAAAAAAAAAAAAAATTGGCTCTTTCTGGCCGGTGGCTCAGTCCCAACAGTTTGGGAGGCAGAGGCAGGAGGATGACTTGAAGCCAGAAGTTTGAGACCAATCTGGCAACATGGCGAGACCCTGTCTCAATTACTATTTTTTAAAAAAATTTAAAATACGGTCCTGTGCCCTGGTCAGAACACAACAAATTGAATTGGGGAGAGGGGCGGCGCTTGTGAGTGTACACCCAAAGTTTGAAGGTTCCAACCCTTCTATCTCCCAATGGAAGTAGGGAGGCACATCCCTCCTTTTCCAGCAAAAAGGAAACAGGTTTGGAGAGGTTGCAGCGAGGTGGGGCTAGGGCTGGCGAGCTGGGGTTCCTCGGAAGGAGCAAGCCCCCCCATCCCTGCACGCAGGTGGCGGCGGCCGGCGCCTTCGCGCAGACACTACGGCGCTACACGTCCCTCAACCACCTGGCGCAGGCAGCGCGCGCTGTGCTGCAAAACACCGCGCAGATCAATCAGATGCTGAGCGACCTCAACCGCGTGGACTTCGCCAACGTGCAGGTGAGCGCGGGGCGCGGCGGGGCGGGTGAGCAAGGGGCAGCCCGGTGGGGCGTTCCAGGCCCGGGTGATGGCGGCTGAGCCCCGGGCACTTGCCCGTCCGCCCGCTGTGCCCCAGGAACAGGCCTCCTGGGTGTGCCGCTGCGAGGACCGCGTGGTGCAGCGGCTGGAGCAGGACTTCAAGGTGACGCTGCAGCAGCAGAACTCGCTGGAGCAGTGGGCGGCCTGGCTGGACGGTGTGGTGAGCCAGGTGCTCAAGCCCTACCAGGGCAGCGCCGGTTTCCCCAAGGCCGCCAAACTCTTCCTTCTCAAGTGGTCCTTCTACAGGTGCGCTTGTGGTGGGATCGGGCCTGGGCGGCACCAGGGAAGTCCCCGCGTCCCTGGGGGGCTCAGGTATTCTTCTACAAAGACCGAGCCTGCAGGCGGGCTGGTTGGGGCCCTGGACTCTACCATGTTCACCCCAGGGAAGTCTGTGTGGGATCCAGGCTGAGTCGCCGAGCTGGTGCGAGGCCGGGCATATCGTGGTGGGGAGGGGGCAAGGGGTTGGGCGGGATGGGGCCTGACTCGTCTTCTCTCCGTTGCCATCCCCAGCTCCATGGTGATACGGGACCTGACCCTGCGCAGCGCGGCCAGCTTCGGCTCCTTCCACCTCATCCGGCTGCTTTACGATGAGTACATGTACTACCTGATCGAGCACCGTGTAGCTCAGGCCAAGGGCGAAACCCCCATCGCCGTCATGGGCGAGGTGCGCACGGCAGGGAACTGGGGCCCTGCGAGCCGAGTGCTAGGCGGCAGGACCCTCACCCTTTTTCTTCTCTCCTCCCTCTAGTTCGCCAATCTGGCCACCTCCCTGAATCCCCTGGACCCCGACAAAGGTAGGTGAAGCGTGTTCCCACCCAGGGCACGGGGTCGTGGGGGTGACAACGGAGGGATTCGGGTGGAGGAGGAAGCCGCGAGGCCCCGGGGTCGTTGCCACTCCCCCCCTGAGCCGGACTTGGTCCCTGTGCCCCAGACGAGGAGGAGGAAGAGGAGGAGGAGAGCGAGGACGAGCTGCCGCAGGACATCTCGCTGGCGGCCGGTAGCGAGTCTCCCGCGCTGGGCCCAGAGGCCCTGGAGCCTCCGGCTAAGCTGGCGCGGACTGACGCGCGTGGCCTCTTCGTGCAGGCACTGCCATCCAGCTAAGCCCTCGGCCTCCCCATCCTACCTGCCCCCGCCACCCCTCCACACCAGGGTCCCTCACAGCTTCTGTGGCTTCGTGGTCACCGCTCCAGCCTCTGCCAGGGCAGGGAGGGGGCCTCCGAGACAGGGAAGGTCGGGGGCCCCCTACCCCATGGGGCCGGCACAATCAGCGGGCTGGGCGGAGCCGCAGCTGCAAACTCTTGACACAAAAGACGTGCCTTAAGGAACCCGCCGCGTGCCCAGGTGTCCCGCAGGGCATCCAGCTCAGCCCCTTGCTCCCCCGTCCCGCCCCGCAGGTCGCAGTATCTTCCCTCTAGCCCCGTCCTCCCACCACCCCAGGGGGCAGGCAGGCAGGCCCCCTCCCGTGCGAAACTGTTAACTTATTCAGCTCGCTGGCTTTGCACAGCCTGCCCTGGGCCCAGCTCTGAGCCCCGGGCCGGCGCAGGTGGGCGTCACCTGGGGACCCCCCACTGTCAGCAGCAACCCCGGTACCCCCTAGCCCCCGCAACCCCACTGCTTCCCCTTCTTGGTATTAAGTGCAATTAAAGCCGTGGGTGTCGCATCTTCTCCAGCACTGGGCCCTCCCTTGCCCCCAAGCCCGAGAAGGGAGCATTGCTCGGCCTGGCTGGGAGGAGGGCGGCAGGGGGGGCATGGCCTCCAGCTTCCAAAGAGCCACGGAGCCGGGGAATGCCCACACACCACAGCCCCCGCGCCCCGCTATCCGCCGCTGGTTTGTAATGGAACCTTCTCTGTGCTATGTTCCCGGAGACCGTGCTCCTCCGTGCCGTGCACCCCCTGCCCCCATGACTATTGTGCGATTCGTGAGCGCCGCCCGAGCGGAGTTGGTAACTTGTTGGGTTTTTTTCCAACCATCATGGCCTTATCTGTTCCAGTTTTCTTGGTGTTTTCAACCTGTGAGATAGATGTTTATGGCAAGAAAAAGGAAAAAAAAAAAAAGGCAATCTGACCTATTGCATAAAAATCACTATTTTGTGTGCTCCGCGCTACAGCTTTTGGGGCGGCCCTGCCCAGTCCCCGCGCCCACGGGCTCCCCCTCCCGGCGGTGAGTGTCCACGTGTGTGGTAGTCTAGTGTGCCGAGCTGTTTTCTACCTTTTTGTAGTCTTTCTTAAAACAATAAATTCCGCTGTGGTATTTGTCTACTGCTGACTTGCCGGGCTCTGGGGGGCCCTTGGGGCGGGAGCTCCAGGCTGCAGTTACACGGCCTCAATGAGGTTCAGAAATTAAAACATTTATTACATTAAAAACGGAGTGGGGATGGCCAGGAGGTTGCCGGCCCGGGTGGGGAAGCTGGGCAGGGAGGAACGGGTCCATTCGGCCTCCCCGAGGGCAATGTCCACAGCTGTAGCCAAGGAAAGGGGCGAAGGCATGAGGGGCCAGGCCCAGGCCCAGCTCGGGATGAAGGCGGGGCACCCTCTGTTGGCCCCTTCCCAACTTAAATAGGCATAAATAAAGTGTCCAGACCCTCAGGCCACCAGGGGCTGCCCTGCCCAGCCCTATTCCGCAGCCTAACACTAGTGCCGGTCATCAGTCGGTGGGCCAGCCGGCCGGGAAGAGGCCACCCCCGGGGAGGTAGTTGGAGTCAGTGTCCGGGGCGGCCCGGCCCTCACAGCACGATCCACGTGTATCGCTCGCTGTCTGCCAGAACCTTCAGGGAGCACCCTGCAGGGACAGGTGAGGACAAGGCATGGAGCCCCTGCCTGTCCGGCCCTGAGGCTGCACCCTCACCTGACTTGCTTCTGGCCCAGAAGGTTCCAGAAGGCAGGGACCCTGCTGAGTTGCCCTCCATATCTAGTCTGCAGCATGAAGCAGTGACCGGCTCCCAGGCCCTGTACCTTCAGGGCCCCTGGCCTGGGCCACCCTCTCCTTCCCACCCGATTCCAGCCTTCCCACCCATTTCATCAGCGCTCAGGAATCAGTGCTGGTTGAGGGCAAGCGTCCTCGGGGGCCCTGACATGGCGGGTCGCCGAGCCCCACCTTTGTGCAGCGCCTCGTTGGTCATCCTGTTGACATAGCGGCCGCTGCTCTCGGGCACTAGCCACTTCATGACCATGTCCACGCAGCTCTTGCGGTAGGAGCTCCAGACGCTGCCGCTGCGGGGCCAGGGGGTGAGTGGCTCTCATGGCCTGGCCGCCCCGACCCTGCCCCCCCAGCCCTGCCTCACCTGGTCTGCCCTTTGACTTCGGTGAGGTCGCCCACACTGACTGTCTCGAAGATGCCTGTGTTGAGATCCCATGCTACCTTGAGGCTGGTGTGATAGGTCTTTGGTCTGCAGTGGAGAGGGACAGAGGACAAGCACTGGGACGGCCTGACTCCTGAACCAGGCCCCATGCCACCTTGAGGGGTTTTTGTCTTTGGAGAAGCTATAGAGGGGCCCAGCCAGGTTGTGGCACAGGGAGAGCCTTCTCCCGTCCCCACGCCCCCACCCTGAAGTGTCTGCAAGTGGCACACCCGGTGGACAAGGAGGGCAGGGTCCCCGTGCTTACCGGAGCTGGCCCTCCTCAGTGGGGGATGGGAAGGCCAGGAGCAGCAGGCCAATGTTGATAAGGACCTGGTTGGTTTCTGGGCAGACCTGGGGCGGCACGGGGGGCAGACGACAGCAGCTCCTGAGCATGGCCCAGAGTACGGGAGGCCCTAGACCCACCTTGCCCACCCTGGGCCCACCTCTAGAATGACTATGTCGTAGTCGCTGAAAGAGCAGAACTGGTGGCCCCAAGTGGCGTCATGGCGGATGACCTCATTGATGACATATTCGAAGTCCAGTGTGAGCTGCTCCACCGTCAGGTACTGGCCCTGTGGGCGAGGGGACGGGCACAGAGGATAGTGCCAACCGCCCCCCAGCAGTTCCCCAAGGCTGCCCTCGGCCTACCCACCGCCTGCACCCACCTGGACAGCAGTCCGCTCCCGCATGGGCCGCAGGTTTCGGCCATGAAGATCGGTCACCACAAAGGGCAGGGAGATCTTGTCATCCTCGAACTCTGGGGAGGCAGGAAGTGGGGGTGGGGTGGAGGGAGGCCAGGGCCCCCTGGGTTGGCCTTCCCACCCCAGGCCCTGCCGCAGGCCTGATCCCTGCTCACCATCCTCCGGCTCCGTCCCCTCTCCAGACTCTAGCACATAGTACAGCTTGGTGTAATTGACGTAGCCAGGCTCAGGGGCAGGCGCCTCCGAGGCAGAGGGGCTGTCCCGGGGTGCTGTCTCCCCACCCAGGGCTAGGGCCTCAGAGTGCACACGGCAGCGGCTGCCAGATGGTCCTGAGCACGAGGCAGGCCGGGCTTCCTCAGGGGCCCCGCCCTTGGCCTCTTTGGCCCGGCGAAAGATGTCAGCCACAAACTCCTTGGCTTTGGCGATGGCGGGTGAGGGCTCAGGAGACCCAGAAGAACGGGCTGGGGCCGCGTCAGGGCAGAAGCTAGGGAGGGCAGGGGGCACCTCTGGGCTCTGGGGCTCAGGGAGGCTGGCAGGCGCTCGGGGGCAGGTGCTGTGGTCATACAGGATTTGGCAGAAACTCCTGTCACCTGGAAGAAAAGATGGGGTGGAGAAGTGTCAGTAAACCTGTTCAAGTCTGGGGCACTCTCCCAGCCTCGCTCAGTGTCCCGAGAGGTTTTCAGAAACCCACCTTGAGGAAATGCTTCTAGGAGACTTGGCTATGCAGAGATCAGTTTGAAACACCCAGAAGGGGAAAGACTTTTCCACGCATGCACACCATGCACACATGTGTGCAGACATTCATTCAAACCCCCACTTTTATTTTTTTTGAGACGGAGTTTCATTCTTGTTGCCCAGGCTGGAGTGCAGTGTTGTGATCTCATCTCACTGCAACCTCCACCTCCCAGGTTCAAGTGCTTCTCCTGCCTCAGCCTCCCAAGTAGCTAGGACTATACAGGCATGTGCCACCACGCCCCGGCTACTTATATTTTTAGTAGAGACAGCATTTCATCATGTTGGTCAGGCTGGTCTCGAACTCCTGACTTTGTGATCAGTCCACCTCAGCCTCGAAAAGTGTAGGGATTACAGGGCGTGAGTCACCACGCCAGGCATCAAGCCCCTTTGTTTTTATTTTCTGAGACAGAGTTCTGCTCTTTTTGCCCAGGCTGGAGTGTGATGGCACGATCTTGGCTCACCACAACCTCCGCCTCCCAGGTTCAAGAGATTCTCCTGCCTCAGCCTCCCGAGTAGCTGGGATTACAGACATGTGCCACCACCCCCGGCTAATTTTGTATTTTTAGTAGAGTCGGGGTTTCTCCGTGTTGGTCAGGCTGGTCTTGAACTCCCTGACCTCAGGTGATCCGCCCACCTCAGCCTCCCAAAGTGCTGGGATGACAGGCATGAGCCACCGCGCCTGGCCTAAAACATCTTCTGACACATGCTCTGTGGATGCACACACAGGGACCTTCATTGCTGTTCCACAGATACCCTCAACGCCCCCCACCTTCTCACTCCCCAATCCCCAGGGAGGGTTCTTCAGGTGGCCCCCAGCACCCCCTCAGCAGCCCTAGACATACGGACCCAATGGGAGAGACCCAGGCACAGCGCAGCTGGGTCCGTCACAGTCACAATTCTGTTGCCAAGTGGTCCCCAGGGCCCCCTCCCTCCCATTGCTGCCAGCCGATAGCATAATCCAGCCTCTTAACATCTGTCACTGTCAAGGGCCATCTTGTGGTTTTCACTGGCATCTTTCCGACATCAAAGATGTAAAGCAAAGGCCTGCCCATTAACCATGCCCCAAGATATCACGAGTATTTCTCTTTTTCAGAGAAAGGGGCGCTTCCCGTCCAGCACAGCAGCCGCTAGCCACCTGTGGCTACTTCAACTTAGCTACAATGAAATCCATCACAGGCTGGGATCGGTGGCTCACACCTGTAATCCCATGGCTTTGGGAGGTTGAGGTGAGTGGATCCCTTGAGGTCAGGAGTTTGAGACTAGCCTGACCAACACGGTGAAACCCTGTCTCTACTAAAAATACAAAAATTAGCCAGGTGTGATGGCAGGCACCTATAATCCCAGCTATTAGGGAGGCTGAGGCAGGAGAATCTCTTGAGCCTGGGAGGTGGAGGCTGCAGTGAGCAGAGATCGTGCCTCTGTACTCCAGCCTAGATGATAGAGCGAGACTCCATCTCAAAGAAAAACCAAGTAACAAAAACATGAGCCACATTCCAAGTGGCTCCTGGAGGCAGCCATGGTGGACACTGCAGATATGAGACATCTCAGCCACCAGAAAGATCCCTCGGGCAGGGCTGTGGAGGGTGTGGCCACATTTGGACCCTTGCATTCCTGCACCCAGGCTGTGTGACCTGGGGGAGCAGGCTCTACCTCTCTGTGCCTGGGGCCCCTCGTCTGTGTGGTGGGGTAGGAAGAGGCTGGCCTCTCGCACTACCAGGCTGCCATGAGCCCTGAGGGCCTACCTGCCGAGTGGACAGAGACGGCGCAGGCCACCAGGGAGTAGCTGGTGTTGAGCAGCACCACCTGGTCCTTCTTGAGCTGGAAGGCAGGCTGGAAGGTGGGGAAGGGGTAGACCACCTGGTACTTGGTGTGCAGCATGAAGCCGTGCCGCAGGCATTGTGCGTTCGGGTCTCCTACGACAATACACACCACAGCGGCTCACGCTTGGCCCAGAGAAGGGAGGGGGGGAGGGGAGCAGGCCGCCCTCGCCCCCTCGGCCCCCCTCACCTGGGTGGGCCCGGCTGGCATCCTGGCAAGCAGCACAGCGGCCCGGCGGTGGCACGGCCACGGTGCTGACGTAGATGTCACGGTGATTCTCATCGCTCATCATCATCATGTTCATGAGCATCCCGTTAGCCGAGCGGGTGCTGGAGGCCGGCACACCCTCAGTGGCCTGGTCGGCACCTGGTGGCCCCCGCTGCACACCCCCAGCCCCACCCAGCCATGGCTCCCCCAGGACGCGAATCTCACTTGAAGCCGAAGACGATGACCTTAGAGGCATCGCTGGGCCACTCACATACAGTCAGGTACAGGTCGCTGTAGATCTCCTCGTCCTGGAAGAGCCGGACCTGGCGGACCTGCGAGGCACGTTCAGGGTCAGTGCCAGGCCAGGTGGGATGCAGCCGAGGGGAACACTGTCTCACTGGAGGTTGCCCCAGGCACTGGTCCCAAGCCCAGCCCACCCTAAGGCCCATTCGGCTGAGTTCACACATATGCTGAGGTTACAGCACCCAGCTCCTGGGGAGGGGGGGCTTCCAGGAGTCAAGGGTCAAAGCTAAAGCCAGGTGGCTTGGTCCTAATAAAGCTAACTGGCCTGAGCTGAGCTGATACGTTCTATGGTTTTATAGGCTATGTGGAACCAAATGGAATTGCCCTATTTTTGAACCATAAAAATGGTAATTCTTTTTCTTTTTTGAGACAGAGTCACTCCATAGCCTAGGCTGGAGTGCAGTGGTGGGATCTTGGCTCACTGCAACCTCTGCCTCCCAGGTTCTAAGTGATTCTCCGGCCAAAGCCTCCAGAGTTGTTGGGATTACAGGCGCATGCCATCATGCCTGGCTAATTTTATATTTTAAGTAGAGACGGGGTTTCACTATGTCTACCAGGCTGGTCTCGAACTCCTGACCTCAGGTGATCCACCCACCTAAGTCTCCCAAAGTGGTGGGACTACAGGCGTAAGCCACCATGCCTGGCCCTGGTAATTTCATACGGTTGGATCTAACACACAGAATCTTGACAGTGACCCCATGAGTACATGATGATCATTTTATACCCAAGGAATCTGAGGCTCAGCGGGTGCTGTGTCCTGCTGGGCCATGCTATCTCAAGGGCCAGCCTGGTGCTGAAGCCTCCCGTGGGGGAGGGCCTGGCCCTACCAGCTTGAGCTTGCTGTGGACGTTGAACTCCCACCAGTACAGATGGTAGATGTAGAAGGAGAAGTCATCATCCCCACTGCTGCTGGTGTAGGAAAGGACGTAGCGGCCGCATTTGGAGAAGCCCAGGAAGATGTGTCTGTGGGGGTGGAGAGGGCACAGCAGCCAGGTCAGGGCAAGCCCGCAACCCTCACCCAGCTGCCTCCCTGGCCCGGCCCCAGCCTCACCCTGCGTAAAGGAAGTCCTCATCCACAATGTTCTTGAGGGACACACAGACCCGGGGAGGCAGCTTCCGGAAGAGGCGAGGGGAGAGCTGTCCACTGATCTGGGGAAGGGGTGGTCAGGGCACTTCAGGCCCCACCTGCAGCCCCCAGCCCCGCACCCAAGGGAGAAAGGCAGAGCAGCTCTCACCGGATCCAGCCCGGCCCAGCCCACCATAATGGTCAAAAGGAGGCCAAGCTCTGGAAGGTGGGAACAACCAGGGCAGATGGTCAACACTGAAGCCAGGAGGACCTCGCTTGAGCCTCCATCTCCACCAGGGACCCACGCCACACTTCAAGTTCCACACCACTTCAGCCTCAGGTCCCTCCTGCCTGAGCCCAGCATCACCACCTAAAGAAGGCTCCCCAGTCACCCTGCCCCATGCTGGGCCACCTGCTTCCCTCCCTGAAGGCTGTCCCTAAGCTGTGGGTATTCATCCTATTAAAGGAGGCTGGGACAGGGTCCTGACCTGCACCCATCTGTCCCCAACCCGCCAGCCTTCAAACAAGGGGGCTCCTGCTCCCCAGGGCAGCTCTGGCCTCTGCTGGAGGCCAGTCGAGGCAGATAGAAGGGTGAGCCTAAACAGTGACCCAACTCCCCCTTCCCACTTAACTGCCACCTTCCAGTGGAATCCCTCAACCCCAAAACCTCACCATGGAAGGATGTGGGGGGACTGACAGGCACAAGCCAGGCACAGGGATATCAGAGCAGCCTCAGTCTTGCTACCCAGGCTGACTGGGGAAACACAGCTCTGGCTTTAAGAGATTCCAATCTGATGGGATGAGTCCTGTCTGGGAAGCTCCTTGATGGGAGACCAGCCCTGCTCTCAAGCAGGTCTCAGAGGTCTGTCTGATGGAGGAAACAGCCAGGCCAGCCAGGCCCAGGCCGACAGAGGCGGCACAATCCCTGCCCAAGGAGCTTCCAAGCTAAGGGCGGAACCATAGCCAAGCCCAGTGGAGCTCCCAGGCTAAAGGCGGAGACTATCCCAGCCCAGGGAGCTCCCAGTCAAAAGCGGGAGACACAGCTTTGCCCTTAGGAAGCTATCAGCCTCACGAAGGAGGCGCAATCCCTGTCCGCAGAGACACGGCTTTGCCCCAGTTACTCCCCACCTGCAGGAGATTCACATTTCTGCCCTTCAGAGCTCCCAAATTGATGGGGGGAGAGAGACATCGTCTCCCAGCTCTGGGAGTTTCCAGTCTGATGGAGGAGACAGAGCCTGCTTCGGTAACTCCTGCTCTGCGGGGGAAGACTCAGCCCTATCCAGGGAGCTCCCACTTTCAATGGGAGAGGCCCACCCAGGTACAGGAACTCCCAGCTCCTGTTTGGTCGGAGCTCGGGCAGGGAGAGGAACACCAGGCGGAGGAAGCCCAAAGCCAGCGGCAGGGGCTCTGCAAAGGGGGCGGGAAGGTTCCATTGCCGAAGGACCATGAGAGCAGGGCTTTGAAAAATGGATCTAAACCTGGATCGCTCCCCCGCTCCTGATTCTCCCCGCGGCTTCTGGGGTCGCCTTCCTTCGAACCCTCTCCCCGGGGCCCCGCCCCCAACCCCCTCCATCCAAGCCCCTTTGCCGGTCACCCGACACAAACTCCAGCATCCAGGCCCCCGCCCGAGCCCCTTCCATCCAAGTCTTCTCTCCCGGGCCCCGCCCAGGCCCCTCATCCGAGCCCCCTCCCCTGGGGCCCCGCCCCCAACCCCTCACCCCGCGAACGCCCTCCTCCCTCCGCCTCCCTAGTCCGTACTCCCCACCCTCCGGCGCGCTCCCCACTCCGGCTCCACGCCTCACCTTGACCCGCTCCAGCTGCTTGAGGACGTGCTCCCGCCGCCGCCCTGCTGCCCGCTTCCCCCCGGCTCCCCCGGGGCCGCCGCCACCGCTCCCAGCCCCGCTGTTCCGCTCCGATTTCGAGCTGGGCGCCATTTTCACCCCCTCCCTCCACTTCCGGAGCAACCGGCCCCTTCGCCCCACCCCTGCCGCCTTCTCATTGGTCCTTTCTCCGGACAGCGGCCTGCCGGTTGGGTGAAAGCCCGCACTCGCGCTATGCCTGTCCATCAAAGCCGCCTCGACTCTTGATTGGTAGATACAGTAACAGCCCCCGCGGCCCTTTGCCGTATTCCCGCCCTGCCTTAAGGACGCACCACTCAGAGGTCTCGTTTGTTCGTCTAGCCCAGAAAACTTTAATTTGATAGGTGGATATCTCCGTCTGTCTCAACGGCGTCACGCCCCCTGTGGCTAGCGGGTTTCCATGGAGACCACCGGCGGTCCAGGCCCTTGGGCGGGGCGATGGGATCCTGTGGTCCACCAGGACTCGAATCTTCAGCCAGGGTCTGCCCACTCCCGGTCCGGGTGGGCAAAGGCCTGACGACTATGCCTAGGCCGAGGAAAGAGACTTTAAAAAAGGGAAAAAACGATGGGATTCGATGAAAGCTTGTTTCCGATGGGCGGGTTGGTGGGAGCATGGTGGTGGTAATGATAGCGTCAATCGATCATGTATCGCTTTACGTGTGACAGACACGGTTCTGAGCTTAAACAGTTCGATGTGGCAGGGCCCTGTTGTGCCCATTATGCAGATGATGGCGAAAAAAACAATATTTGAATCCCGGATCCGTGCATCATATTCGTGTGCGTTAACTCGTTTATTTTCTTTTTTTAGCCAGATCTCCCTTTGTCACCCAGGCTGGAGTGCAGTGGCACGATCATGGCTCACTGCAGCCTCCACCCCGGGCTCAGGTGATCCTCCCACCTCAGCCTCCCATGTAGCCGGGACCACAGTCACACACCACCGCCCGGCTTTTTTTTTTTTTTTTTTAGATCGAGTCTCACTATTGTCCCCCAGGCTGGAGTACAGTGGCGCGATCTTGGCTCACTGTAACCTCCCCCTCCCGGATTCAAGGGATTCTTCTGCCTCAGCCTCCCAAGTAGCTGGGACTGCAGGGGTACGCCACGACTCTTGGCTAGTTTTTTGTATTTTTAGTATTAGAGTCGGGGTTTCACTATGTTGGCCAGGCGGGACTCAAACTCCTTTTTTTTTTTTTTTTTTTTTTTTTTTGAGACGGAGTTTTGCTCTTGTTACCCAGGCTGGAGTGCAATGGCGTGATCTCGGCTCACCGCAACCTCCGCCTCCTGGGCTCAGGCAATTCTCCTGCCTCAGCCTCCTGAGTAGCTGGGATTACAGGCACGTGCCACCATGCCCAGCTAATTTTTTGTATTTTTAGTAGAGACAGGGTTTCACCATGTTGACCAGGATGGTCTCGATCTCTTGACCTCGTGATCCACCCGCCTTGGCCTCCCAAAGTGCTGGGATTACAGGCTTGAGCCACCGCGCCCGGCCTGGTCTCAAACTCCTAACCTCAGGTCATACACCCACCTCGGCCTCCCAAAGTGCTGGAATTACAGGAATGAGCGACCGTACCCAGCCTAATTTTTTGTGTTTTTTTGTAGAGACGGAGTTTCACCAGGTTGTTCAGGCTGGTCTCCAAATCCTGGGCTCATGTGATCCTCCCACCTCTGCTTCCCAAAGTGTTGGGATGACGGGTGTGAACCCCGACCCGTGGTCAGCTCATTTAATCCTCTGAACAATCTAGAAGATAGGTGCTTTTATTATCTCCATTTAAAAAAAAAAAATTTTTTTAAGAAACGGGTCTCACTATGTTGCCCAGGCTGCTGGCAAACTCCCGACCTCAAGCGATCCCCCCATCAGGGGACCCTCGTGAAATTCAAATGAAGTCTGTCACTCAGTGAATAGCACTGTTCCAAAGTTAGTTAATCTCTTAGATGTGACAAATGTACCATAGCTATGCAACATGTTAATACTAAAGGAAGTTAGGCCGAGACGGGAGGATGGCTTGAGCCCAGGAAATTGGGACCAGCCTGAGTAACATAGGGAAACCCCCTTCTCTACAAAATGTTTTTTTTTTTTTTTAATTAGCAGGGTGTGGTGGCATGAACCTGTGGTCCCAGCTGCATGGGAGGCTGAGGTGGGAGGATCATGTGAGCCTGGGAGTTCCAGGCTACAGTGAGCAGAGATTGAGCCACAGTGTTCCAGCCTGGGCGACAGCGTGAGATCCTGTCTCAAAACAAAACCCAAAACCAGAAAAAATTAGAGGAAATTGGGTGAAGGGAATAAAAGAACTCTGTACCTTCTTTGGAGATCTTCTGAAAATGTGGGATTGTTTCAGGCTGGGCACAGTGGCTCACACCGGTAATCCCAGCAATTTGGGAGGCCAAGGCGGGTGGATCCTGAGGTCAGGAGATCGAGGTCAACTGGCAAACATGAAGAAACCCCGTCCCTACTACAAAAATTAGCCGGGCGTGGTGGCGCGGAGCCTGCAGTTCCAGCTACTCCGGAGGCTGAGGCAGGAGAATCGCTTGAACGCAGCAGGTGGAGGTTGCTGTGAACCTAGATTGCGCCACAGCACTCCAGCCAGGGTGACAACTCCATCTCAAAAAAAGAAAAAAGACCTTTATTTACGATTATGCTTTGTTTTTATTTTATTTGGTTTATTATTTTTTGGTTTTGAGACAGGGTCTCACTCTGTCACCCAGGCTGGAGTACAGAGGCACCAACTCATCTCACTGCAACCTCCGCCTCCTGGGTTCAAGTGATTCTCCTGCCTTAGCTTCCCGAGTAGCTGGGATTACAGGTACCGCCACTATGCCTGGCTAATTTTTGTATTTTTAATAGAGATGGGGTTTCACCGTCCCTATTAAATGAGGCTGGTCTTGAATTTCTGACTTCAGGTCATCTGCCCACCTTGGCCTCCCAAAGTGTTGGGATTACAAGAGTGAGCCACCATGCCCAGCCTAATTTTTAAATTCTTTTTTATAGAGATGGGCTCTTGCTGCGTTGCCCAGGCTGTTCTCGAATTTCTGGCTTCAAGTGATCTTCCCACCTTCACCTCCCAAAGTGCTGAGATCACAGGCATGAGCCACCGTGCGCAGCCAGGCTTGGGATTTCAACATACGGATTTCGGGTGAGTATAGCACTTAAACCACCTCAAGAGCTAAACTCTTGCCACCCTCTGGGTATGTCCTTTCCTCCAGGACAGGCATCCAACAAGAACAAGAGGACATGACAATCCAAGAGCTCATGCCCTCTCTTTTCCTTAATTTTTTTTTTTTTTTTTTTTTTTTTTTTTTTAGATGACTGAGTCTCACTCTGTTGCCCAGGCTGGAGTGCAGTGGCATGATCCTGGCTCACTGCAAACTCCGCCTCCCAGGTTCAAGCCATTCTCCGGCCTCAGCCTTTAGAATAGCTGGGATTACAGGCGTATACCATCATGCCCAGGTAATTTTTATATTTTTAGTAGAGACAGGGTTTTACTCTGTTGGCCAGGCTGGTCTCGAGCTCCTGGCCTCAAGTGATCCACCCGCCTCGGCCTCCCAAAGTGCTGGGATTACAGGCGTGAGCCACCGCGCCCAGCCACATGCCCTCTCTTCTAGATCCCACTCTGGGATCCTGGAACCGTAGACTTCCTTCTCCTCCTCTCCAGGACCCGAAGAATAGCCAAGGAGTTATTGTTGGTAGAGTGGCTGGAGCTTGGATGAGTGGTCTGAGGGTGTCCGCACACGGGTACGTAAGTCCCCTCACACTGCATAGTGTGGACTGGGAGGTACAGAGATGTGAAATTCAGAAGAGTCCTAAATTCTTTTTTTTTTTTTTTTTTTTTGAGACAGAGTTTCGCTCTTGTTACCCAGGCTGGAGTGCAATGGCACGATCTCGGCTCACCGCAACCTCCGCCTCCTGGGTTCAGGCAATTCTCCTGCCTCAGCCTCCTGAGTAGCTGGGATTACAGGCACGCGCCACCATGCCCAGCCAATTTTTTGTATTTTTAGTAGAGACGGGGTTTCACCATGTTGACCAGGATGGTCTCGATCTCTCGACCTCGTGATCCACCCGCCTCGGCCTCCCAAAGTGCTGGGATTACAGGCTTGAGCCACCGCGCCCGGCCCAAGAGTCCTAAATTCTAAATGAGGACCTGTGCTCCAGGACCTAATCGTGCTGTACGTAAGAAGCAGGATGATGGCTAGGTTGGTTTTCTCCTTTCCCATCAGAGGCCTCTGCCACAGACATGCTCCCCCAGATCTTAGGTCAGACCAAGAAGCATCTGAGCTTGACCCCCTCTTTGTATTTATTGGAGGTATTGGAGCAGCCCTGTATCTCTTGCTTCTGGCATTGTTCAATCCAGATGTTTGTTGGGACAGAAAGAATTACCCAGAGCCCCGGAACAGACCGGGTCCCAGTGATCAATACAGGTTCTACTCAGTGAATGTGGATTACAGCAAACTGGAGAATGTCCAGATTACTAAATGAAATGTAAATCGGCTTTAGAATGAATGTCTTCCAGAAGTGATCCGCACAATTCTCCGCTGAACCAGGAAATATTTCTTCTCTAAATGCATGAAATCATGTTGATGTAATCTATTGGTGATTACACTGATTAATAAATAACTGAAACTTGGGGGAAAAAACCATTAGCCTGATGTGCTCACTTGAACCCAGGAGTTGGAGGTTGCTCTGAGCTGAGATCGTGCCACTGCACTCCAGCCTGTGGGAGAGAATGAGATTCTGTCTCAAAAAAAAAAAAAAAAAAAAGGAAAATAAAAAGGATAGAAGATATATATATATATGTATATATATATACACATATATATATATATATACAGTTTCTCCTTAAAGTTTCACCCACTAATGTCAGCAGTCATCAGTGGCTCTTGCCTGCAATTATTATCAAGGTGTTTCAATGGTGATTTTTTTTTTTTTTTTTTTTTTTTGGAGGCAGAGTTTCACTCTATCATTTAGGCTGGAGTTCTGTGGTGTGATCATAGCTCACTGTACCCTCGGCTTCCCAGGCTCAGGAACTTCTCTCACCTTAGCCTCCCAAGTAGCTGGAATTACAAATACACACACTACCACTCCTGCTTTTTCTTTTTTTTTTAGTTTTTCTTTCTTTCTTTCTTTTTTTTTTTTTTTTTTGTAGAGACGGGGCTTGCCCAGGCTGGTCTCTGAAATTCTTGGCCTCAAGCAATCCGCCCACCTTGACTTCCAAGAATGTTGTGATTTGAGCCACTGTGCCCAGCGAATGGTGACTTTTTTTTTTTTTTTTTTTTTTGAGACGGAGTTTCGCTCTTGTTACCCAGGCTGGAGTGCAATGGCGCGATCTTGGCTCACCGCAACCTCCGCCTCCTGGGTTCAGGCAATTCTCCTGCCTCAGCCTCCTGAGTAGCTGGGATTACAGGCAAGTGCCACCATGCCCAGCTAATTTTTTGTATTTTTAGTAGAGACGGGGTTTCACCTCGTTGACCAGGATGGTCTCGATCTCTCGACCTCGTGATCCACCCGCCTCGGCCTCCCAAAGTGCTGGGATTACAGGCTTCAGCCATCGCGCCCGGCCTAAAATTTTTTTTAAAAAGTTAAGCAGGCAGGCAGATCACTTGTCTGGAGTACAAGACCAGGCTGGCCAACACGGTGAAACCCTATCTCTACCTCAAAAAACAAAAAGTAGCCAGGTGTGGTGGTACCTACCTATAGTCCCAGCTACTCAGAAGGCTGAGGCAGGAGAATCGCTTGAACCCAGGAGGTGGAGTTTGCAATGAGCCACGATTGCGCCACTGCATTCCAGACTGGGCAACAGAGCAAGAAGACTGTCTCAATAAAAAAAAAAAAAAAAAAAAAAAAAAAAAAAAAAAAAAAAAAAAGAAAGAGAGAAAGAAAAGGAAAGAAGAAAATGTAGAGAGAGAACGTCACCACGCCGGGTGCGGTGACTCAAGCCTGTAATCCCAGCACTTTGGGAGGCCGAGGCAGGTGGATCACGAGGTCAAGAGATCGAGACCATCCTGGTCAACATGGTGAAACCCCGTCTCTACTAAAAATACAAAAAATTATCTGGGCATGGTGGCGTGTGCCTGTAATCCCAGCTGCTCAGGAGGCTGAGGCAGGAGAATTGCCTGAACCCAGGAGGCGGAGGTTGCGGTGAGCCGAGATCGCGCCATTGCACTCCAGCCTGGGTAACAAGAGCGAAACTCCGTCTCAAAAAAAAAAAAAAAAAAAAAATTTATAGAGAGAGTGAAACCCCATTTCTACAAAAAATACAAAAATTAGCCAGCATGGTGGTGGGTGCCTGTAGTCCCAGCTACTCAGGAGGCTGAGGCAAGAAAATTGCTTGAATCTGGGAGGCAGAGGTTGCCGTGAGCCGAGATCCCATCACTGCACTCCAGCCTGGGTGACAGAGTGAGACTCTGTCTCAAAATAAAACAAACAAAACAAAACAAAAACAGATGTACGAGGATATCCAGTGGCAAACCTCTCTTTACCCCCAGCCACAACTACTCGGGTCTTCCCCCAGAGCTAGCCAATATGTATGTTTCAACATACGGAAATGATCAATATCGTTAGATCATTATGCAATTTTTTTCCCCACAAGGTCATCTCTCCCCATGTTAATCCATATCATGGTTTGAATGGTGGCCCTCAAATAGACAGGTAAACGTCCTGTCTCCCCGACGCTGTGAATGTGAACTGATTTGGAAAACAGGTCTTTGCGGATATAATTCAGTTAAGAACCTTGAGATGAGATTATCCCAGATTAACCGGGTGGACGCTAAATCCAAAGACCAGTGTCTTTATAAAAGACAGGAGAAGAGAAACAGGCTCAGTGATGAAGGCCAAGGTCAGAGTGTTGCGGCCGGAAACCAGGAAATACCATCAGGAATTGCCCGGAACTACGAGAAGCCACGGAAGAGGCCGGGAGGCGCCTCCATTCGAAACCAAGGCTGCCAACACCTTGATTTCAGACTTCTAGAAAGGAAATGTCAATACATTTCATTTTTTGTCTGTCTTTTTTTAGACAGAATCTCATTCTGTCACCCAGGCTGAGGGGCAGTGATCTTGGCTCACTGCAACCTCAGCCTCCTGGGCTCAAGCCATTCTCCTGCCTCAGCCTCCCAAGTAGGTGGGATTACAGGTGCGCACCACCGTGCATGGCTAATTTGTGTGTGTGTATTTTTTTTTTTTTTTTTTGAGACGGAGTTTCGCTCTTGTTACCCAGGCTGGAGTGCAATGGCGCGATCTCGGCTCACCGCAACCTCTGCCTCCTGGGTTCAGGCATTTCTCCTGCCTCAGCCTCCTGAGTAGCTGGGATTACAGGCACGTGCCACCATGCCCAGCTAATGTTTTGTATTTTTAGTAGAGACGGGGTTTCACCATGTTGACCAGGATGGTCTCGATCTCTTGACCTCGTGATCCGCCCGCCTCGGCCTCCCAAAGTGCTGGGATTACAGGCTTGAGCCACCGCGCCCGGCCGTGTGTGTATTTTTTAGTAGACAATGGAGTTTCACCATGTTGGCCAAGCTGGTCTCGAACTCCACTCCATCATGACATTTTGGCCCAAATGTCATTTCCTCAGAGACCTTCCCTCACTCCCTATCAGGTATAATATTTTTCTTCCCTTCCCTGCCTTTTCTTCGTGGCATTTCTCAAATCCTGGTTTATGTATTTACTCATTGTCTATCTCCATCATCAGAACACCAGCTCCACGGAGGCAGAGGTGGGCCACTTTGCTACAGTGACTGCTGTATCCCCGCACATACAACTGTACATACCAGGCACACACTATGCAATATTGGCCAGGGCCTGGTGGCTCACGCCTGTAATCCCAGCACTTTGGGAGGCCGAGGCGGGCAGATCACCTGAGGTCAGGAGTTCGAGACCAGCCTGGCCAATATGGTGAAACCCCGTCTTTACTAAAAATACAAAAATTGGCTGGGTGTGGTGGTGGGGGCGGTGGCGGGGTGGGGGGGGGGCGCCTGTAATCCCAGCTATCATACCAGGTGATTCAAAAACAAGCAGTAGGTCAGATGTAGTGGAACGTGGCTGTAACAGCAGCATTTCGGGAGGTCGAGGAAGGCAGATTGCTTGAGCCCAGGAGTTCAAGACCAGCCTCGGTAAAATAGTGAGACCCTGTGTCTACAACTGAAAAAAAAAAATTAGCCAGGCATAGCGGCATGCATTTGTAGTCCCAGCTACCTGGGAGACTGAAGTGGGAAGATTGCTTGAGACTGGGAGGTCGAGGCTGCAATGAGCCGTGATGAAGCCACTGTACTCCAGCCTGGGTAACAGAGTGAGACCCTGTCTCCAAAAAGCCCCAAAAACAAAAAAGATGAATCAGGGAATGAAAAAGAATAAAAGAGGAATACATAAATAAAATATGTGTCGCATTAAAATAATAGATGCTGGGCACAGCAGCCCACATCTGTAATTTCAGCACTTTGGGAGGCCAAGGTGGGAGGATTTCTTGACCTCCCAGGAGGCTAGTCGGGAGGCTGAGACGAGAGAATCGCTTGAACTCGGGTGGTGGAGGTTGTCATGCGCCGAGATTGCACCAAAATGCTTCTGGAAGATACCACGGAAGACCTGGATTCAGCTGTGCCTGAAGGATACAGGTTTTCTGTTAATGAGACAATAAATGACCTTGTTTGTCTTCGATAGTTCAGCTGGGTTCTCTTTTCTTTGCAATTGAAAGAGGCTTGCCAGCAACTGAAACATCTTGATTCTTTTTTTTTTTTTTTGAAGACAGAGTTTCCCTCTTGTTACCCAGGCTTTAGTGCAATGGCGCGTTCTCGGCTCACCGCAATCTCTGCCTCCCGGGTTCAAGCCTCCCGAGTAGCTGGGACTACAGGCGCATGCCACCACGCCCGGCTAATTTTTGTATTTTTAGTAGAGACGATGTTTCACCATGTTGACCAGGATGGTCTCGACCTCTTGACCTCATGATCCACCCGCCGTGGCCTCCCAAAGTGCTGGGACTACAGGTATGAGCCACTGCGCGCGGCCAACATCTTGATTCTTGCTGCTGCTGCCCTGGGGGCTGGGACTGGTGCAGTAGTTCTGTCTCCCTATGGTTACCCCCTTGCTCTGCTAAAGAGACTGAGGAACCTCCACCCAGTGTCTAAGCTAATGGCCATCCATCCCACGGGGGGACTTGAGATAGGACTCCTGTTCTCTTCTGGCCAAACTAAGACCCACCTCCTGTCTCATCCCATGAGGAGGGACCCTCAGGAGATCACACAGCCCTAGAAAACATGAACAGATGACCACCTCTCTGGGCCCATGTTTCTTCCTCCGTGGAGGAGTGGGTTATACAGACATCATAGTTGGGCATGGTGGCTCATGCCTGTAATTCCAGTGCTTTGGGAGGCCAAGGCTGGAGAATTTCTTGAGGCCAGGAGTTGAAGGGTGCAGTGAGCTATGACGGCGCCATTACACTTCAGCCTGGATGATAAAGTGAGACCTCAACTCAAAAAATAACGCTAACGGCCAGGCGCAGTGTCTCATGCCTGAAATCCTAGCACTTTGTTGGGGCTGAGGTGGGCAGATCACACGAGGTGGGAAGTTTGAGCGCAGCTTGGCAACATGATGAAACCCCGTCTCTACTAAAAACAGAAATATTCGGCAGTCACGGCGGCAGGCACCTGTAATCCCAGCTACTTGGGAGGCTGAGGCAGGAGAATCGATTAAACCCCAGGAGGCAGAGGTTGCAGTGAGCTAAGATCACACCACTGCACTCCAGCCTGGGCGACAGAGCAAGACTCTGTCTCTAAAAATAAAAATAATAATAACAAATACATTTTTAAAAATAGACAACCTTGGCTCACACCTGTAATCCCAGAACTTTGGGAGGCCAAGGCTGGTGAATCACCTGAGGTCAGGAGTTAGAGACCAGCCTGGCCAACATGGTAAAACTGTGTCTCTACTAAAAATAATAATTAAAAAAAAAATAGCCGGGTGTGGTGGCACACGCCTGTAGTCCCAGCTACTTGGGAGGCTGAGACAGGAGAATCTCTTGAATCCTGAAGGTGGAGGTTGCAGTGAGCCAAGATCGCGCCACTGCCCTCCAACCTGGGCAACAGAGTGAGACTCCATCTTAAAAAAAAAAAAAAAAATTGAGCCTGTAATCCCAGCACTTTGGGAGGCCGAGGCGGGCGGATCACGAGGTCAAGAGATCGAGACCATCCTGGTCAATATGGTGAAACCCCGTCTCTACTAAAAATACAAAAAATTAGCTGGATGTGGTGGCTCGTGCCTGTAATCCCAGCTACTCAGGAGGCTGAGGCAGGAGAATTGCCTGAACCCGGGAGGCAGAGGTTGCGGTGAGTCGAGATCGCGCCATTGCACTCCAGCCTGGGTAACAAGAGCGAAACTCCGTCTAAAAAAAAAAAAAAAATTGGACATCCTTTCTCTCCATCATTCTCCTGACATCTTGGCCCCTTCTTCCCACCCACCTGCGATACCTCATGGCCATCTCCCTACTACGGTTCGACCCCATGTCGCAGGTGCTGTCTGGGACCTGCTGTCCTTCCCCACAGGCCTCACCTCCATTCACATTTATGTCACTCGGGCCAGACCCTACTCTAACCAAATTGCTGGGGAAATTAAGGCACCTCAGCGGCAACTCTCAAACAGTGACTCATGGGAGAAAGCCAGAAGATAAATTCCCCAGCTCCCTCGCCCTCAGGTGGGATGACTCTGAGGTCTGTGTTCTGCCTGCTCTCCCAGCGTTCTCCCAGCAGAACTGAGCCCCAGCTGCCCACAGGGAAGCGGGCTTGATTACTGGAGTGATCAACTGTACCGATTTGCCCAGCACGAAGGGGTTTCCTGGGATGTAGGATTTTGAGCCATAAAATAAAAAAGTTCCAGGTAAATTGATTACTCTGTTGTTGATAACTCACTATTTCTTTTGTTTTATATATATATATATATATATATATATATATATATTTTTTTTTTTTTTTTTTTTTTTTTTTTTTTTAAAGATGGAGTTTCACCATGATGGCCAGGCTGGTCTTGAACTCCTGACCTCAGGTGATCCACCCACCTCGGCCTCCCAAAGTGCTAGGATTACAGGCGTGAGCCACCGCACCCAGCAAAATTAAATCTTTTCTTTATTTTTATTTTATTTATTTATTTATTTAGACGGAGTCTCACTCTGTCTCCCAGGCTGGAGTGCAGTGATGCAATCTCAGCTCACTGCAACCTCCATCTCCTGGATTCAAGCAATTCTCAGCCTCTGGAGTAGCTGGGACTACAGGCCCTCACCACCACACCTGGCTAATTTTTGCATTTTTAGTAGAGACGGGGTTTCACCATGTTGGCCAGGCTTGTCTTCAACTCCTGGCCTCAGGTGATCCACCTGCCTCAGTCTCCCAAAGTGCTGGGATCACAGGCGTAAACTACCACGCCCAGCCACCGTTTCTTGCCCTCCCTCCCCTGTATCACTGCCTGCCTTCTCTAGGATAAATGCACTCAATCCTTGTCTCAAGCTCTGTTTCTGGGAGACTCCAGCTCAGGGCCTTGGCCATTCCCATCCCAAGCTGAGCAGAGGATATACTGTTGTTGTTGTTTTTTTTTTTTTTTTGAGACAGATTCTCACTCTGTCACCCAGGCTGCAGTACTGTGGGGCTATCTTGGCTCACTGCAACCTCCACCTCTCGGGTTCAAGCAATTCTCTTGCCTCAGCCTCCCACATAAGTAGGATTACAGGTATGTGCCACCATGCCCAGGACATTTTTGTGTTTTCAGTAGAGACAGAGTTTCACCTAGTTGGCCAGGTTGGTTTCGAACTTCTGACCTTAGGTGATCCACCTGCCTCAGCCTCCCAAAGTGCTGGGATTAAAAGCGTGAGCTACTGCACCCAGCCAACACTATACCTTTATTTTCATTTATTCATTTAGTTTTGAGACAGGGACTCACTCTGTCCTCTAGGCTGGAGTGCCGTAGCGCGCCACCACGCCCGGCTAACTTTTGTATTTTTAGTAGAGACGGGGTTTCACCATGTTGGCCAGGCTGCTCTGAAACTCATGACCTCAGGTGATCCACCCGCCTCAGCCTCCCAAAGTGCTGGGATTATAGACATGAGCCACAGAGCCCAGCCCAGGCTAATTTTTTTTTTTCTATTGCATTTTAGGTTTTGGGGGCACATGTGAAGACCATGCAAGATTGTTGCATAAGTAAACATATGGCAGTGTGGTTTGCTGCCTTCCGTCCCCTCACCTGTATCTGTCATTTCTCCCCATGCTATCTCTTCCCACCTCCCCACCCCCGGTCCCTCCCCCATTTCCCCCCAATGGACCCCAGTAATTTTTTTAAAATTTATTTTTAGAGACAGGGGCTCACTATATTGGTCTCAAATTTCTGGCCTCAAGAGATCCTCCTAGCCAGGGGTGGTGGCTCATGCCCATAATCCCAGCACTTTGAGAGGCCAAGGTGGGCGAATGCCTTGAGGTTAAGAGTTCGAGACCAGCCTGGCCAGCTTGGCAAAACCCTGTCTCTACTAAAAATTCAAAAATTAGCTGGACATGGTGGCACAAGCCTATAATCCCAGCTACTCAGGAGGCTGAAGCAGGAGAATCATTTGAATCCAGGAGATGGAGGTTGCAGTGAGCCAAGATTGCACCACTGTACTCCAGCCTGGGTGACAGAGCGACAGAACGAGAGTCCATCTCAAAAAAAAAAAAAAAAAAAAAAAAAAAAAAAAAAAATTAGCTGGGTATGGTGGCGTGCGCCTGTAATCCCAGCTACTCAGGAGGTTGAGGCAGGAGAATCACTTGAACCCAGGAGGTGGAGGTTGCAACGAGCTGAAATCACACCACTGCACTCCAGCCTGGGCGACAGAGTGAGAGCGAGACTCTGTCTCAAAAAAAAACAAAACAAAACCAACCAAAAAGAGATCCTCCTGTCTCAGCTTCCCAAAGCATTGGGATTACAGGTATGAGCCACAGTGCCAAGCCTGTCAATCCCATTTTATTCATGGGAATGCTGAGGTCTGGGCAGGAAAAGGACCTGTCTGAAGCCACCCTGTTTGTAAGTGGTGGATATGGGAGATTTGACCTTAGGTGGAGGCCAGCTTGTTACCTCCGTCCACAAGTGAGGAAGCCCTGGGGTATGCCAGGCACTGTTCCAAGGGCATGCTTCATATAATCCCTATTATCTCATATAATCCTTACAACACTGTGGGGGAGTGGGGGGTGAGTCAACCATTACCCCATTTGACAGAGAGGGAAACCAAGGCCCTGAGAGGTGGCACTGCCCAGGTTCAAACCCAAGCAGGCTGGCACCAAGCTCACACTCTTAACCACCAGGCTGATGCCTGGATATATGTAATTTCCTTCCAGGCGGCTGTGGCCATTTGCAGAGGGGGGTGTCTGGAGCGAGACCAGCCAGCAGAGGGGAGGTGGGTGCAGGACAGCAGACCTCATCAGGAGCTCCCAGGCTGGCATCTGGGCTGCCAGGCTAAGCTCAGGCCTCCCTGATCCCTCGCTGCTGCCCACCCCTGCGTCTCGGGACTCTCCTGTGCCCCGAAGCTCCCCCCGTCCCTCCATCCCCACCCCTACTCCTGCGGTCGTCCCAAATACCAGACCGGGCGAATCTCAGCTTTTCCCCAAACATTCCTTGCTCTCGTGGCCCGGCCCAGGCTGGCTGAGGTTACGAAAGCAGAGATGGGGTGGTTGTTGGGGGGGATCGAGGGGACGGGCTGGCCTGTCCTCACCACCCCATCCCAGGGCGGGGAAGGGGGTGGGCCAGCTCCTGCAAACCCCCGGGAGAACAGGCCGTTGCGGGGGGTGGCCTGGGTCCCGAGATGGGGGACAGTGGCGGCCACAGCAGAGACTCCAGGAGGTGACCGCCTGGTTTCCATTAGGGAGTCCTGGTCAGCCGCCTGGGCGAGACGGCAGAGTCCTGGCTGGCCATGGTAAGGTGGGGCGCGGGAGGGTCTGAGGGTGGGGCCTGCCTGCCCCACTACCCCTACTCTGCCAACTGGCCACCGCCTCCCCACCAAGACACTCCCTGAGGAGGGGATGCTCCGGTCACCATGGCGACCCTCCCTCCCCCGCAGTGGCCCAGCCTGCTGCTGCTCCTGCTGCTGCCTGGCCCTCTGCCCCTCTCTGGCATGGACGATGCTGCCTTCCCCCACCTGGGGGAGAGCTCGCGGCCCCCGCCCCGGGCCTGTCCCCTGCGCTGCTCCTGCCCCCGAGCTGACACTGTGGACTGCGACGGCCTGGACCTTCGGGTTTTCCCGGACAACATCACCAGGGCCGCGCAGCACCTCTCCCTGCAGGTGGGGCCCAGGGAGGGGCATGGGGGCGCCCAGAGGTGAGGGGAGCTGGAGGGGCGCCCTGGGCTGAGGAGCACGGTGGGGTGGAGGAACCCACGTGCGAGAGGGCGGTGCAGAGCTGGGTGTGAGGGAGCTTTGCCTTGGCAGGTTGGCTCTGGCTGAGCCCGGGGTGAGAGGGGTGGGCGTGGACTGAGGATGGGAAGTGGGCGTGGACTGAGGATGGGGGGTTAGGGTCAACATCTTGGCGGCTCTTGCGTTGTTTGGACTCAGTGTGATGGGGAGTTTGGGGTTGATTGTGGGGGTGTTGCGGCACGTGGGGTTGATGGTGAGGGTGATGGCACTTCAATTGTGTGGGTGTTGGGGCATTTGGGATCGATTGTGGGGGTGATGGCAGATTTGGGGTTGATTGTAGGGGTGCTGGGGCATTTGGGGTCGATTGTGGGGGTATTGGGGCATGTAGGGTCGATTGTGGGGGTGACCGCACATATGAGGTTGCTTGCGGAGGTGTTGGGGCGAGTGGGGTCAATTGTGGGCAGATCAGGGCATTTGGGGTCAATCGTGGGGGTGATGGCACATTTGAGGTCGATTGTGGGGATGACAGGGCATTTGTGGTTGATTGGGGGGTGTTGGGGCATTTGGGGTCGATTGTGGGGGTGATGGCACATTTGGCGTTGATGGTGGGGGTGTTGGAGCCAGTGGGGTCAATTGTGGGGGCTTGGGGGTTGACATCTTGGCAGTTACAAGACAGGATCAGGGTGATGGGGTGTTTCGGACCAACTGTGGGGTGATGATGGCATGGGGCTTGTTTGGGCTGATGGGGAGTTGAAAATCAGTGCTTGGGGTCACTTGGTCATGGGGTCACGGGTGTGAGCACCCCAACTCCCGCCTGCAGAACAACCAGCTCCAGGAGCTCCCCTACAATGAGCTGTCCCGCCTCAGCGGCCTGCGAACCCTCAACCTCCACAACAACCTCATCTCCTCGGAAGGTGATGGGGCAGAGGGGGTGGCCCCTCTGGGGCTGTGGGACCGGCAGACTCAGGTCTCAGCCGCCATCCCCCTCCCCCGCCCCATCTGCGGGCAGCTCTGTGGCAGTTCCCAGAACTGTCCTTTGCTGAGCAGGATGGAAACTCAGGGGCTGGGGTGGGGGTTGGGGGCTGTGGCTTTTGAGTAGGGACGGAGGGAGGGGATCTGAAGGCCTGGGGTGCCTCTGCCAGTTCCTGGCCCAGAGCCGTGGGGCAGCTGGGAGCCCAGATTCCCCCTCCACCCAAGACCAGGCCGGGGGTCCCTTCACTGCCCCCACTCCCCCAGGCCTGCCCGACGAGGCCTTCGAGTCTCTCACCCAGCTGCAGCACATCTACGTGGCCCAGAACAAGGTGAGTCCCCAGCCGCACCGGCCGGCAGAGCCAGCCAGGCGGGCGGGCGCAGCTTCGGTCACACAGCCCAGAGCTGGCAGGGGACTGCTTGCTGGGGCCCGGGCGGGGCCTGGGTGCACCAGGACCAGTGCAGCTATGGGCTGTGTTCCTGCAGCTCTCGGTGGCCCCGCAGTTTCTGCCCCGGTCCCTCCGTGTCGCGGATCTGGCTGCCAACCAAGTGACGGAGATCTTCCCCCTTACCTTTGGGGAGAAGCCGGCACTCAGGTAGCCCCTGGCCCAGCCCAGGCCCCCAGGCCTCAGATATGTCTGGGTCACGCCCGGTTCTAGAAGCAATGAGGCAGTGAAGGGCACAGTGGCTCACACCTGTAATCTCAGCACTTTGGGAGGCTGAGGTGGGTGGATCATCTGGGGTCAGGAGTTCGAGAGCACCTGGCCAACAAGATGAAAACCCATCTCTACTTAAAATACAAAAATTAGCCAGGCATGGTGGCACATGCCTGTAATCCCAGTCACTCAGGATTGGCTGAAGCAGAATTACTTGAATCCAGGAGGTGGAGGTTGCAGTGAGCTGAGATCGTGCCACTGCACTCCAGCCTGGAGACAGAGTGAGATTCTGTCTAAAAACAAAACAACAAAACAAAAACAAAACGCCTTGCCCTGAAGGTCTTAAGGGTGGGCAGATCCCTAGCTTTGGCTTGGGGAGTGGGAAGAGGGCACAGTTCTACCCTGGGAGAGGAGTGAGGGGGGAAGACAGTGCCGTGTGCTGGGTCAGAGCTCTAGATTGAGGCAGGGACACACACACAAACATGCACTCTTACAGAGACTCACATACACACCTGCACACACAACCACATGAACACATGCAAACATACTCATGCACACACACATTTACAATCACATGCACACAGACTCACATACACCTGCAGACACACACTTTCAACCACATGCACACACATGTGCATGCACAACCACATGCACAAGCACACGTGCACACGAATACACACGTACACATGCTCATGATCACACGCACACATGCACCAGCACATGCACGCATACACAGTCGCACACTCACATGCACATGTATGCACAGGCACATCCCCATGCACACCCACACTTACAATCACATGCACACAATCACATGCACACACACACACAATCGCAGGCACACGCATGCACACCCACACTTACAATCACATACACACGCATGTATATACACAATCACATGCATGCACACATATGCACACTTATGCACAGGCACATAGCACACATTTGCATATACATACACACATGCACACCCCCACATCATCACATGCACATATGTGCACACACACTCCACATACACACTTATTACACTCACATGCATAAGACACACATGCACACACCTCTTCATGCAACACACACACCTGCACACCTACACACAATTACATGCACACAGAATTACACTCTCACACAGACTCCACACACGCGCGCACACACACACACACACACACACACACAAGCTGAAGGTGACCCTAAGCGGTGTGTGGTGTGGGTGTGGGGTGGTGGGAGGCGAGGGGCAGGCTGGTGGCCAGAGCCTGGCTCTCCTCAGGTCTGTGTACCTCCACAACAACCAGTTGAGCAACGCTGGTCTGCCCCCTGACGCTTTCCGCGGCTCTGAGGCCATCGCCACCCTCAGCCTCTCCAACAATCGGCTCAGCTACCTGCCGCCCAGCCTGCCACCCTCGCTCGAGCGGCTCCACCTACAGGTAGCCCTGCTCTAGGTCCCACCCTGGGCCACACCCCCTTCACCTCTCCCCAGGGGTCCCCTCCAGTTCCTTGCTTTCCATCCTTCCAATTGCCCCTCAGAATTCCAGTGGTCAGAGTTATCTTTCTTCGAATCACTTTATTGGGAATCACTTTGAGCTCAAGGTGAGCTCCTGTCACTCCCTTACTCAAGAGCCTTCTGTGGCTCCCTGCTGCCCACATCCCAGACTCAAGTCTCAGTCTCTTCTCCCTTCTCTAGAACAATCTCATCTCCAAGGTGCCTCGAGGAGCCCTGAGCCGCCAGACTCAACTCCGTGAGCTCTACCTCCAGCACAACCAGCTGACCGACAGCGGCCTGGATGCCACCACCTTCAGGTGCAGGCTGGTGGGGGCAGCAGGGGCTGAGAATTTACAGTCAGGGGTTCCAACCTTGAGTGCCCCTCCCCTGGATAGCGCCTAGGCTATGGCCTCATCTGGTGAGTGCCTGCTGGGTGCCAGGCTCAGCAGAGCACTGGGCAGGTGTCCCTGTTCCCCACAGCCCAGCAGTGACATCATAACTCTCACATGCATTTCCATCTTGGACCCAGGGCTGTATCCCGGTCACCCCCATAGCTGACCCTCAGGCTGGAATCTGCCTTCAGCACCCCAAGTTTACCTCCCACCCAGCTCTCTCAACCCATCCCTCCCTAGTTGAAATCTCCAACTTAAATCTCTCAGGACTACTCCCCAGCCTCCCCGGTGAGATCTATCAGGCATCGGCTAGGCGTGGTGGCTCACATCTGTAATCCCAGCACTTTGGGAGGCCGAGGCAGGTGAATCACCTGAGGTCAGGCATTCAAGACCATCCTGTCCAACATGGTGAAACCTCATCTCTACTAAAAACACAAAAATTAGCCGGGCGTGGTGGTGCATGCCTGTAATCCCAGCTACTTAGGACGCTGAGGCAGGAGAATTGCTTGAACCCAGGAAGCAGAGGTTGCAGCGAGCTGAGATCAGGCCACTGCACTCCAGCCTGGGCCACAGAGTGAGATTTCATCTCAAAAAAAAAAAAAAAAAAAAAAAAATAGAGATCTATCAGGCATCCCACTCCGAGTGCCCCACGTGACATCGCCCCTCTCTCCTACTAGCAAGCTGCATAGCCTTGAATACCTGGATCTCTCCAATAACCAGCTGACCACAGTGCCCGCCGGCCTGCCCCGGACCCTGGCTATCCTGCACCTGGGCCGCAACCGCATCCGGCAGGTGGAGGCGGCTCGGCTGCACGGGGCGCGTGGTTTGCGCTATTTGTTGCTGCAGCACAATCAGCTGGGGAGCTCAGGGCTGCCTGCCGGGGCTCTGCGGCCGCTGCGGGGCCTGCACACGCTGCACCTCTACGGCAACGGGCTGGACCATGTGCCCCCGGCCCTGCCCCGCCGCTTGCGAGCCCTGGTGCTGCCCCACAACCGCGTGGCCGCGCTAGGTCCCCGCGACCTGGCCGCCACGCCGGGTCTGGCGGAGCTCAACCTGGCGTATAACCGTCTGGCCAGCGCCCGCGTGCACCGCCGGGCCTTCCGCCGGTTGCGCGCCCTGCGCAGCCTCGACCTGGCCGGGAATCAGCTAACCAGGCTACCCATGGGTCTGCCCACCGGCCTGCGCACCCTGCGGCTGCAGCGCAACCAGCTTCGGATGCTGGAGCCCGAGCCTCTGGCCTGCCTGGACCAGCTGCGGGATCTCAACCTGGCGCACAACAGGCTTCGGGTTGGTGACATCGGGCCCGGCACTTGGCATGAGCTCCAGGCCCTCCAGGTCAGGCATGCGCCGGTTGGCCACACAGACTGTCCCCAGGGCCCTTCCCTCCCCCTTCCTGCGCTACCGCGTTCCAAACATTCTAATTAGGGAGTAAAGCAATCAGAACAAGAAAATGGTAACAGTTGGGTTAGAAGGTGATGAGGAGGCTGAGTGAGGTAGCTAATGCCTGTAATCCCAACACTTTGGGAAGCCAAGGCAGGAGAATTGCTTTAGGCTATGGGTTTTGTTGTTGTTGTTATTGTTGTTGTTGTTGTTTTTTTTGAGACGGAGTTTCGCTCTTGTTACCCGGGCTGGAGTGCAATGGCACGATCTCGGCTCACCGCAACCTCTGCCTCCTGGGTTCAGGCAATTCTCCTGCCTCAGCCTCCTGAGTAGCTGGGATTACAGGCACGTGCCACCATGCCCAGCTAATTTTTATTTTTTTAGTAGAGACGGGGTTTCACCATGTTGACCAGGATGGTCTCGATCTCTTGACCTCGTGATCCACCCACCTCGGCCTCCCAAAGTGCTGGGATTACAGGCTTGAGCCACCGCGCCCGGCCAAGCATTGTTGTTGTTTTTTGAGACGGAGTTTTGCTCTTGTTACCCAGGCTGGAGTGCAATGGCGCGATCTCGGCTCACCGCAACCTCCACCTCCTGGGTTCAGGCAATTCTCCTGCCTCAGCCTCCTGAGTAGCTGGGATTACAGGCACATGCCACCACGCCCAGCTAGTTTTTTGTATTTTTAGTAGAGACAGGGTTTCACCATGTTGACCAGGATGGTCTCGATCTCTCGACCTCGTGATCCACCCGCCTCGGCCTCCCAAAGTGCTGGGATTACAGGCTTGAGCCACTGCGCCCGGCCCTAGGCTATGGGTTTGAGACCAGCCTGGGCAACATAGCAAGACCCTATCTCTACCAAAAAACATAGCCAAGCGTGGTGGTGCATGCCTATAGTCCCAGCTATTCAGGAGGCTGAGGCAGGAGGATCACTTGAGCCCAGAGGTTTGAGGCTGCAATGAGCCATGATCGGGCCACTGCCCTACAGACTGGGTAACAGCAAGACCCTGTCTCTTGGGGGAAAAAAACAAGTGATGAGAGGTATGGTGCGATTCAGTGACTGACTCATTGAATCAAGTGGAGACCTGTCTGTGTGTGGCTTCCAGGAAGGGCCTTGGTTTACCTCTGCAGAGGAGAGGACTTTAGCAATCACGGCGGGGGCGGGGGGGGGGGGGGGTTGGTGGCAGAAGGGCCGGGCTGGTATGAAGGGGGCAGGCGACTCTCAAGGAGGGAGGCTGGCTGAGCCGGGTGGCCCAGGCCTGGGCTGCCATGGTGCCGCCTCTGACTCCCTGCCCCAGGTGCTGGACCTGAGCCACAACGAGCTGTCCTTTGTGCCCCCGGACCTACCTGAGGCCCTGGAGGAGCTGCACTTGGAGGGCAACCGAATCGGCCACGTGGGCCCTGAGGCCTTCCTCAGCACGCCTTGCCTGCGTGCCCTCTTCCTCAGGTGCCCCAAGGGTGTCCAGGTGGGCAGAGGTGGGCAGGGGAGGACCCGGGACAGTCATGACCGCCTCTCTGTACAGGGCCAACAGGCTTCACATGACGAGCATCTCGGCTGAGGCCTTCCTGGGGCTCCCGAATCTGCGTGTGGTGGACACGGCAGGGAACCCAGAGCAGGTCCTGATCCGGCTACCTGCCACCACCCTACGTGGGCCACGGGCAGGGGTCCCCTGATCCTGGAGAGGCCCAGCAGAGCAGCCAAGACTCCTGGGGCTCCGCTGGGCCGTGGACTGAGGAGACAGCACCCACGGGGGGCCCTCTGTCTGGCTCTCCTGGGCCTCCAGGGCTGGCCAAGGCACTGAGGCATGCAGCTGGCACACTCCAGGCTTGCAGACCCACACGCTACCCCAAACCCCCAACGCAGAAGGACCCAGCAACAATAAAGCCAAACCCTTCCATACTCAACAGACTCAACACAGACTGGCCCCCTTCTGGGGGGCTCTGTTCATGGACTCCTCCCCATGACCAGTCCAGCTGGGGAAACTGAGGCTCTGGGATGCTAAGTAGGTCTGGACTGGATTTTGAGGTCCTGAGGTACACAGTGGGGTCACCAAACAGCACCCTGTGTGACCCAGCCACGTGCGATTGCACAGATGCCCAAGGCTACCCGCAGAAGAGATATTGGTGACAGATATAGGGACCCTCACATATATCCCCCACACAGCAAGCGTGGGAATCGGATGCACCCTCCAAGGCAGGTGTGTGGTGTGGTACCCTCCTGTAACTCCAGCTACCCAGGAGCCGAGGCAGGAGGGTCACATGACCCCAGGAGGTGGAGGCTACAGTGAGCTGATTGTGCCACTACACTCCAGCCTGGGTGTCAGAGGGAAACCGGGTCTCTAAAAAGAAAGCACCTTTCAGAAGCACACTGCCCCAGCCTGGTTCCCTGACAGGCGCCTCCCCATCCACCTCCAGGGGAACTAGAGGGCGAGTGGGAAGACCTAGCCTGGCCACCGAGGGTCCAAGCAAGAAACACACAGGACAGAGCTGGGCAAAGTGTGGCCCTGGCTATTTTATTCCATGTGCTGGCCCTGGGGTCCCAGCTGGGCCGGCTCAGTGCCCCGGGGAGACAGTGGGGCCTGGCCAGCCCTAGTGGATTCTTTGGGGTTGAGGCTGGGGAGGGACAGGAAGTAAAGTGCTTGCAGGGGCCCTTGGGGCTCGGTCCCAGCCACCCTCCCTGCTCTGGGGCAGGCCAGAGGGCGGACACCCCTGGGCTGTGCAAACAGGACTCTCTGGGGCCCACCCAGGCCTGGGTGAGGGGCACACGCTGGCTGGTGGGCACCCTTCCCGACCCCTGCAGCCCTGGAGGCTCTGGCTGGGCTGGGGGCCCGGAAGAGGGGTGAGTCCAGAGCCGATTGTCCGCTGATTGTCTGCTTGTCTGGTTCGTGGCTGTGTCAGCTCTTCCTGGTGCTGGGGCCTGCTGCCCGCTTTCTGGGGGCCGCCTGCCTCGCGGGCTTCTCACCTGCGGAGCCGCTGCAGCTGGAGGAGAGGCCACTGGAGTCAGGGGGGTGGCCACAGCCACAGTGAGCCCCCAACCACCCCCATCTCCTGAGCAGCTCACCTCGCTCTCCACCAGATTCCGCCTGTAGAGCGCCTCCTTTGCGGCCTCCTGTGGGGGATGGGCATTCAGCAGGTGGTCCCTGCAGGCCGCACCCTGCCTGCCACCCAGCGCCCACCCGGCTCTTGCCCAGCTCACCCTGCTGCCGTCATTGCCCAGGCGCCGGGCGGCCTCCGTGTAGAACTGTAGCTGCCGCTCCAGCTGGGCTACGTATTCTGAGAATGGTGAGGGGGACTCAGGGCGGGCCTCGCTGCCCCCAACCCTCCGGGACTGTGTCCAACCCCGAGCCCCTCCCCCACCAGCTGCCCATCCCCAAGCCCCTCTCCTACCAGGTGCCCACCTCTAAGCCCCTCCCCCACCAGCTGCCCATCCCCAAGCCCCTCTCCTACCAGGTGCCCACCTCTAAGCCCCTCCCCCACCTGATGCCTATCCCCAAGCCCTCTCTCCACAAGGTGCCCATTTCCAAGCCCCTTCCCCACCAGATGCACATCTCAGAACCCCTACCCCGTCGGATGCCCATGCCCCCTTGCTCCAGCTGTGCCTTCTGCCACTGGCTGCGTTGCATGATATCCTGGTACTGCTGGGCCACTTCTGGGGGCACTGGCCGCCGCGCCTGCCTGAGGGCCAGGATCTGAAGGATACAGAGGGGCCTGTGAGGATCCTGGGGCTGCAGACTCCCCAGTCCTGCCCCATGGAGCCCAGGAGGATGGATACCCACCTTCCGCTCTAGACGCTCTTGGTCGAAGGCCAGCACACTAAGGCTATGCAGGGGCCTGGTTGATCTAAGGGGTAGAGGAAGGATAAGGGGCTGCAGAGATTCCCCCTGCCCAACCTGTTAATTCAAAAGATGCACTGGGGATATGGTGGGAGGTAGGCAAGACCCACCCCGGTGTTGCTGATCCCAAAACCTAGTGGGGATGATGGCTGCATACCCAGGAAACTATGACGCCTAATGGTCAGGGAGGACTTCCTGGAGGAGGTAACAGCCAAGTTGAGATCCAAAGAAGGAATCGGAGGTGGGCAGAGGGAGCAAGGGTATGGGTAGGGGTGCTTAGGGGACTGGAACCCACGGAAGTCCAGAGGCCAGTGAAAGCCCAGAGGCCATGAACCACAGGAGGAGTCGGGAGAGAGAAGCCTGGATATAGTAAAAATGGTCAGATCACAAAAAGTCTTAAAGATCAAACCAAGGAGTTTAAACTGGATCCTCTGGGAAAAGGTGTGCTAGGAAAGGTTTTGAAGCAGGGGAGGGACATGGTCCAATTTGTGCCTGGTGGGAAACTGTCTGTGTGGGACTGAGAGGGGAAGGGGGTGTTCCCTCCAGCAAGCTCTGGCCCAGATACCTACCTGTTCCCTGGCTCCCTTGCAGCGGTAGGCACAGGAGGGGCCTTCCCTTTGGGCCCAGCAACCTGCTTCAGAGGAGAGAACCAGTTGTGTGAGTCCAGGGCCTTTGAACCAAGCTTCCCTCCCTGAGGCCGCTGATGGGGGGCAGGGGTCTCACTGTTGGCACAGCTGCTGGCACGGGGTCAATGACCAGCCACCTCTCTGTTGTCGTCTCCAACTGCTGGGCTGTCAGTGGCTCCCGAATCCGGACCATCACCTCCAGTCGCCCCCCTGTGGGCCGGCGACCATCCAGGACCTGGGTGGCGGTAAGGAGAAACTTACCCTGCTTCCTGCTGGAAGCAGGAAGTGACTAGAGGCCCAGGGCCAGGAACAGGAAGAACAAGAATAGTTTCTAAAATATGAGCCCATGGTATGGCGGAGATACCGGCTGATCATAATGGAGTGGGGTGCCGAAAGTATTTAGGACTGGGCAGTAGGGAGGTCTGAGGCTCTGAGGGGGGGGGCTGGGTCAACAGAGGGGCCCATGGGGGGCTCAAGGCAGGCAGTGTGTGAATAATGTTAACGAGTAGCATGGCCATAGTGGAGCGTGCAGATGAACGTCCACCTCTCACCTCAAGGATCTCCCGGACCTCACACGCTGTCTCCAGTGTATCCAGCTTCAGCTGGGCTGTCCCCAGCACCCGGTCATTCTTGAACAGCCCCCTGTGTGTATGTGTGTGTAGTGGGGACAGGAGGGTTGGTTGAGAGGAGCTCCCCTCGCCTGGAGCCCACCCAGCAGCTATGGCTCTCGCTAGCTCACCCCTTGTGAACCACTTCGAACTTGATGCCTTTGGTCTGGATGGCTCTTCGGAAGCCACGGTGGCTGCGGTTGATGCAGAGTTTGAACTGCTCCTTGAATTCTGCAGGGAGAAGGAGGGAGAGGGGGTTGGGTGGGGTCAGGCCATGGTCTTACGTCCCTTCTGCTGCAGCGTAGGGGTGGGGTGCTTCCAGCCAAGGCTCACCAGGGGAGTCTGTGTTCTTGATCACACTGGTCTTGTCTTTCTGAGCTTCTTCCTATGACCAGAGAAGAGGCAGGAAATCTCAGGGGCCCGGGACTTGGCTTTGGCTTACTGAGGGCTGCAGCCCTCCCCTCCTCAGCTCCCCACGTACCACGTTGGGATAGGGGAAGTCAAATCGAACAAAGACATCCAGGTCGCCAGGGGACAGTCCTGTGGGCAAAACAAGGGTCAGAGCTGGGCAGAGAGGGGGTCCCCATGACCCTGACCCCTACCTACAGCCCCTCACCTGGAGGTGTGGGCAAGCTGATGCCCTTCACGATGAAGAGGAGCATGTCGTTGCTGCTGAGGTCAGGGAAGATCCTTTCAGGCAGGCAGGCAGGAAGGCAGGCAGGCAGGCAGGAAAACAGGCACCTCAGTCCCACTGCCCACCTGCCTTCTCTTCCCCCAGTGCGGGCAGGGAACAAACCCTACCCTGGCCTTTGGGGATGTCTCAGCTCCTGGGCTCATTTTAGAATCAGACTAGAGTTCTCTGTTCAGGTCGGCAATGGATCACTTTTGGGCCCTTTCTTCAGTCTGTGTATATTTATTTGGTACCTACTATGTCCTAGGTAGCCTGGGTGACCCTAACTGCTGGGTGACATTCCCTTCACTTAATAGTTCTTGAGTCCTACTAAGCACCAGTCTGTGCCCTAGCTGCTGGGAGATCTTCCCTTCATTTCCCAATATTTCTTGCATTTCTTGAGTACCTACTATGTGCCAGCCAGTAGATCCTTCATAAAAACACACACACACACACATTTTTTTTTTTTTTTTTTTTTTTAAGACAGAGTCTTGCTCTGTCACTCAGGTTAGCATGCAATGGCATGACCTCGGCTAACCGTAAACTCCGCCTCCCAGGTTCAAGAGATTCTCCTGCCTCAGCCTCCAGAGTAGCTGGGATTACAGGTACCCCCCCTCACAGCTGGCTAATTTTTGTATTTTTAGTAGAGATGGGGTTTTACCATATTGGCCAGGCTGGTCTCGAACTCCTGACCTCAAAATACGATGCCCGCCTTGGCCTCCCAGCCTGGCTTCACTTAATATTTTTTGAGTCCTACAAAAGCATCAGTCAGTGCCCTAGTTGCTGGGGGACCTTCTATTCATTTCTCAGTATTTCTTGAGCACCTACTATGTGCCAGCCAGTACCCTAGCTGCTGGGGATCTAGAAGTAAACAAGAAATACCCCAACCCTGTGCTCGATCTAGCTGAGTGGACAGATGAGCATGAGTATATAAATAGAGAAACAATAAAAACCTCAGTAGAGACGGAGGGTGAAGTGTGCTCAGAGGGGACTGACTGGATAGATGGGGGGCTCTCAGAGGGAAGGTGACATCGTAGGTGACTCTAGGTGTCGAGGGAGCTGCCACATGGAGACCTGGGAAGGAAGGTGGGGGCAGAGGAAGGAGCTGATGCAGAGGCTGGGGTAGGAACACACTTGGTTTGTAGGAGGGACCAGAGAGAGTCCCGTGTGGCCAGAGCTGAGTGAAGCGGAGACAGCAGGCAGAGAGGAGGTGACCGGGAGCCAGGCTGTGTGGAGACGGGGGAGGCAGGGTAAGGGGTGTGGGTTATCCCAGGGGCAGTGGGGATCCACTGGAGGGCCAGTGGCTGCACCTAACCTCGTTTAGAAAGTGGAGAAAATGGCCAGGCGGGGTGGCTCACACCTGTAATCCCGGCACTTTGGGAGGCCGAGGGGGGTGGATCATGAGGTCAGGAGATGGAGACCATCCTGGTTAACATGGTGAAACCCTGTCTCTACTAAAAATACAAAAGATTAGCCGGGCGTTGTGGCACATGCTTGTAGTCCCAGCTACTCAGGAGGCTGAGGCAGAACTGCTTGAACCCGAGAGGCGGAGGTTGCAATGAGCCGAGATCGCACCACTGCACTCCAGCCTGGTGCCTGGCGACAGAGCAAGACTCTGTCTCAAACAAACAAACAAACAAAAAAAGTGGAGAAAAGGATCCCTACTCCTGGGAGCACAGGAAGACTTAAGAGTAGCAAGACCGACCCCACCAAAGCCGTAACTCATCTCTGGTCCACCACAGACTCACCCAGGCCCTGGGACAAGATACACTTTTGCACTCTCCAGATCTTTCTCAAATGTGTCCCTGTGACTGCACCTGCATGACCCTTCACTTGTACCTTATGCCTGCCCCAGGGCCTTTGCACATGCTGTAGTCTTACGCCCATCCAACCTTTCCTCCAGGTGTAAATCTTGTGCTGGCTTCCAGGGAGCACACACCACACCCCCCACCTCCAAAGGGCCATCGGGGCCCTGTGGTGGGGTGAAGATCAGGAGCCTTACTTGATGACGCTGAAGGTCCTTTGCTCAAAGCGGGCGGTGGGCGTGGGGAGCCCCCGAGCGAAGGCTTGCTTCAGGATGTCCATGCTCCGCTTACAGTCTTCCGCCAACTTCTCAAACCTGCCGGTGGGAGGGCCTGCTCGTGTCCCTGGCCCTGGGGTGGGTGGCTGGGGGTGCACATGTCTGGCATAGGGCGGGGCACTTACTTGGTGGTTTCAGTGATGTTGCCCAGGTGGGTGAATTGGTTTGAGTGGTTCAGGCACATCTGGGGGAACAGAAAGCAGTGAGGCGAGAGAAGGGAGGAGAGGAAGGAAGGGGAGGGAAGGAGGAGAGGGGAGGGAGGATCACACCCCTGGGGGATGGGCTGGGGGCTTCCCCCTCACCTCATGCTGCTGCCGTATGAGCTTGGTGAGTTCACCATAGCGCCGGGCAGCCTCCTGAGACAGACCCGGGCCGGGCCGCTGGACCAGGGCAAAGTCATCCTTGTTGACGGGGGCGGGAGGCACCTGAGGAGGACGAGGCTGGTTGCAGGGAGAAGGGGGACACGCAGAACCACCTGGGGCTCTGCAGAAATGTCATCCTTCCGTGACAGGGGGAATTCCCCCACCATGGCTCTGTCATCCTTCCCTGGTCTTTTTTACTGAGGTAGAGTCTCACTCTGTCGCCCAGGCTGGAGTGCAGTGGCGTGATCTCGGCTCACGGCAACCTCCGCCTCCCGGGTTCAAGCGATTCTCCTGCCTCAGCCTCCCGAGTAGCTGGAAGTACAGGCGCCCGCTAGCACACCTGGCTAATTTTTGTATTTTTAGTAGAGATGTGGTTTCACGATGTTGGCCAGACTGGTCTTGAAAACTCCTGACCTCAAGTGATCCGCCCGCCTCAGCCTCCCTAACTGCTGGGATTATAGGCATGAAAGACCACATCCGGCCCCTGTTCTTTCTTCTGGATCTTTCCATTGTCCCATTTAGTAAGAGCATCCTTCAGTCACCCCAGAAATCATGTATGGTGCCGGGTGCGGTGGCTCACGTCTATAATCCCAGCACTTTGGGAGGCCGAGGTGGGTGGATTGCTCGAGCTCCAGAGTTCGAGATATCATGTATGGAGCCCCTACTGTGCACCAGGGATGAAGAAGAGAGACCAAAATCCCTGCCCTCCTGGGGCTGACATTCTCTTTGGGGAGATGGGCAATAATCAGAAGAAGTAAGGAAATCATATGAGAGAGTAGAAGGGGACACATGGCACAGGGAGGCACAGAATTGGGAGGAGGAGCAGAGGAATCTAGGCGACAGGGAGGGATGTTAGACAGTCAGTCAGGGTAGGCCTCCTGGAGATGTGATGTCGGAGCAGAGACCTAATGAGGGGAGAAAGTGAGCCACATAGGTGTCTGTGGGAAAAGCATTCAGGCAGAGGGAACTGCATGTGCAAAGGCCCTGAGGTTGCGGAGTGACTGGTGTTTGAGGCTACCAGACAGCAACGGGGAGAGTGATTGAGGGACGGGTGAAAGAGACAAGACAGGCTGGGCACAGAGGCGCATGCCTGTAATCCTAGCACTTTGGGAGGTCAAGGCAGGTGGATTGCCTGAGGTCAGGAGTTCAAGACCAGCCTGGCCAACACAGTGAAACCCCGTCTCTACTAAAAATACAAAAATTAGCCAGGTGTGGTGGCACACATCTGTACTCCGAGCTACTCTGAAGTCTGAGGCAGGAGAATCGCTTGAACCTGGGAGGCAGAGGTTGCAGTGAGCTGAGATTGTGCCATTGCACTCTAGCCTGGGCGACGGAGTGAGATTCTGTCTCAAGACAAAACAAAACAAGAGACCAGGAAAGGGAGGTGATAGGGCAGATGGTGCAGGTCCCTTGGGCTATGATAAGGGGCTGTATTTATTTATGTGTTTCTTGTGGTCTCTCAATTAGATATCCGCTCCGTGACAGTGGGTCTCACTGTGTTTCCCAGTCTGGTTTTGAACTCCTGGCCTCAAATGATCCCCCCACCTAAGCCTCCCAAGTAGCTGGGATTACAGGTGTGAGCCACCGTGTCCAGAGTGTGAATCCTGCCTTTTGTGCTCAAGGCCATGTCTTCAGTGGCCAGCAAAGACTACATGTCCCAGGCTCCTCTGAGGCTAAAAGTAGCCATGTGACTTAGTTTGGGTCAATGGGAGGCCAGCAAAAGTGATGTCACTTCCTTGAACTGAGTGCCCTTTGCTGGGTGCCCAGTTCAAGCTCCACACGTTTCCTATAATGGGTATTACTCTATCACATGAGGAATCCTGGCTGTGTTTCTTTGAGGTGGGGGGTCACCATCTCCACTTCCCCAAGGAGAAAAATGATGCTCAGAGAGAAAGGAATGGTCCCGCCCCAAATGGTGGAATCTCAGTGTCTCCCCAAATCTGATCCCATTCCTTTCCCTAGTAACGGAGCTTCAGCTGGTCACACTGTGCACCAACAAGAGACTACATGTCCCAGGCTCCTCTGCAGCTAAATATGACCATGTGACTTAGTTCTGGGCAAAGGGAGGCAAGCAATAGTCATGTCACTTCCTTTAAAGGGGACTACTATCTCTGCCTCTTTCTCTAGTCCTTCCGACAGGATCCACTTGGATCATGTGGGCCACGAAGACCCCCTAGGGTGCACCAAAGCAGTAAGATGGAAGGAACTCAGGCCCTGGAGGACCTCCCACTGCAGAGCCCAGACTGCCCTGAGTGGTACAGGCAAGAAACGTAATAAATGTCTGTCTCGTTTCAGCCACTGTCTTGGGAGGACCTATTTGTTACAGCAGCTGGAACCTGACTGATACACTTCAGTTTGCATGGCTGCTAAGGGGCAGGAGCCTGACTGGTGGTGGATGCCCAGGCAGTTCCCACAGGCCTGGAGGGTTCACCTTGGTGATGTCCACAGGCAGCCCGTTGCGGGAGGCCTCCAGCATAGGCTCCAGTCCCTTGGCCTGGCGTAGGTGCATCTTGGCGCCCTCCACGTCGTTTTTCTGCTTGGCTCGCAGCGCAGCCTGCAGTAGCTGCTTCTTGCGGCCCTCTAGGAAGGCCAGCTGCTGCTGGGCTGTGGGCATAGGAGCCGCTACAGGTGCTGCTGAAGCCACTGCCAGGCAACAGACAGCTGGGACAGGGAGGGGGTGCCTACCTCTGGTGGATGTGCCTTTGGGGGGTGCTTTGGCTGCTGGGGCTGATCCCGACTGGGGAGCCCTTGAGGCTGGGGCTTTGGGCTGGGCTGTGGGGGCCACAGGGCTGTTCTGCTGTGGAGAAAGGAACAGAGAGGATGTCAGAGACTTCCTGGCACCTGTGATGAGTGCAGTCCCCAAAGCTCAGGGTCTGACGCTGTCAACAGTGGTCACTTAGTGGGATCCCAGGACTTTGCTTTGGGCCACTCCCCTGCCTCACTCAAAGTCCCTGGCCCCAAACACGTTTTTTTTTTTTTTGAGACACAGTCTCGCTCTGTTGCCCAGGCTGGAGTGCAGTGGCGTGATCTTGGCTCCCTGCAACTTTCACCTCCCGGTTCAGACAATTCTCACCAAACAAACACCTGTTTTTTTTTGTTTTTTAAATTGTCTTAGAGACAAGGTCTTGCTCTGTCACCCAGGCTGGAGTACAGTGGCACAACCATGGTTCACTGCAGCCTTGAACTCCTGAGTTCAGGCAATCCTCTCGCCTCAGCCTCCCAAGTAGCAGGGACTACAGGTGAGTGTCACCATGCCTGGCTAATTAAAAAAACAAAAAAATTTGTAGAGACGGGTGTCTTACTATGTGGCCCAGGCTGGTCTCAAACTCCTGGCCTCAAGCGATCCTCCCACCCTGGCTTCCCAAAGTACAGACAGAGACTACAGGTGTGAGCCACTGCGCCCGGCCCCAACCCTCACACCTTCTTAGGCACCTCATCCTCTTCATCCTCTGGGCCTTCATCCTGGTTGGCCAGCTTCATGGCAGTCTCCAAGACGCCCACCAGACTCTGCTGAGTGGGCTTGGTGGCCTCCAGGCCCTGGATGGGGGGAAAGCCTGGGCGGCCGGTTGAGGCCTGGTTATTGTGTGGTCAGGATGGAGACCTACCCACACTATTATGATGGAGATACAGATTCCTTCCCCACCTACAGAGTCTTGGACCTTTATTTTTTTATTTCTTAAAATTGTTTTTTATTTTTAGAGACAGGATCTTGCTCTGTTGCCCAGGCTGGTGTACAATAGTGGGATTACAGGCATGTACCACCACACCAGGCTAGTTTTTAAATTTCATGTAGCCCCGGGGTCTCGCCATGTTGCCCAAGATGGTTTTGAACTCCAGGCCTCAAGTGATGCTACCCACTCAGCATCCCAAAGTGCTGGGATTACAGGTAGGAACGCTGCGTCCAGCCAGTTTGCCAATTTCTATGGTGCAAACACTTCCGTCATGTCCAATGTCAAGCTCCCAATTGATTAACAAGTTTACAAAACCTCTGAATATGTTGCATTCAGCTCCCTGCGCCTGTGCCATGAGAAGTAATAGCATCTGCCCAGGCTCAGAGGCTGGAGGCACAGGAATCGGGGGGCACAGCCTGCCAGGGGCGGGGCCTACCTGGGGGCACGGGCAATTCGGCAACATCCACGGTTCGGCCAGCCTTGTGAGCCCTGATGGCATCTTGGTATTGCTGCGAGGGCCACAGGTGTTAGGGCTTCCCGAGGAAGAGCTCCAGGACTGCCCCCTGCCCCACCTCCCCCCAGTCCCCAGGGCACCTTGACGATGCGCTCGTGCATTCGAGCTTTCCGCTGGTCCCCCTTGCTCTTGGCCTGGGCTGCAGCCACCTGGTACCGCTCCATTCGCTGCTCCAGCGCCTCCAGCAGGGTCCTGGGGGGTGGGGGGATCTCTAGGCCAGACAGGGGAGCGAAGTTAAGAGTCAAGGGACAGGTAGACAGTCTGGCTCCAGCCTGCCCCCCACCCCAGAGGGTCCCCGAACCTACCTGGTGTGGAGGGTGCCATAGCAGGAGTCGGAGGCTGCGACGGTGGTGACGGTGGATCTGGGGGCAGCTGGTCTGGGGACAGAGAGGTCCCGGCCGATGAGGGGATTGCTTGCTGCACCCCCACAAGCTAGTCTGGCCTCAGGGTGGTCTCTGGGCCTGACCAACGGGGTGGCAGCATCAAGGAGAACTTAGTGTATGCCTGAAGCCATCCCAGACAGTGGGCATGGCAGGGTCCTCACCGGGTGGAGGGGGCAGGCAGGAGAGGTCCACGGGCTCACCCCGGCTCACGGCCTCCAAGACAGCATCAAAGCTCTGGGAGAAGGAAGATTAGAAAGGGAGGTGCAGTTGCCGGCTGGGACCCCGTGGGGAGCCGCCCAGCCCTGCCATGTCACCGAGGACTTCCAGCCCCCTCCCTTCCCTTTGCACCATCTTGCTTAATCCTCTTCCAACACTTGCTTAATCCTCTACCGCCCATTTCACAGAGGGGGTAAACTGAGGCTCCAAGACTCATAGCAAACTATCACTAGGGAGCGACCAAGCTAGGATGCAAATTTGGGTCAGCCTGACCCAGCAAACCAGGTGCTTTCACACGGGGCCATGTGGGAAGCATCCTGCCCTGTCCCTCCAGTCCTGTTCGTCCGGCTTCACGCACCTTTGCCACGCGGAAGTGTCTGGCGGCAGCAGCGGTATCTCCCTGCTGCTTGGCATGGAGCGCAGCCAGCTTGTACTCGCGCTGGCGACTCTGCAACTGGGCCAGAGGGCCTGGGCTGCAGGGACCTGGAAGAGGGAACAAGGTACAGGAAGCCTCCAGGGCCTGGGCCAAGTTCACCGTGTAAACCATTTATTATTTATTTATTTAATGTAATTATTTTTCCTTTTTTGACAAGGAGTCTCGTTCTGCTGCCCAGGCTGGAGTGCAGTGGCACGATTTCAGCTCACTGCAACCTTCCACCTCCTGGGTTCAAGTGATTCTCCTGCCTCAGCCTCCTGAGTAGCTGGGATTCCAGGTGCCCGCCACTGTGCCTGGCTAATTTTTGTATTTTTAGTAGAGACGGGGTTTCACCATCTTGGTCGGGCTGGTCTCGAACTCCTTACCTCGTGATCTGCCTGCCTCAGCCTCCCAAAGGGCTGGGATAACAAGCATGAGCCACCGTGCCCGACTCACTTTTTAAATATATCCTGGGACTCACTTTTAGCAGTTGGGAATTTTGAGTCTTCTCTTCTATCCATGCACGTCCCCCACAGAATTTTATGCTAACATGACATAGCTGTGTGTTTGAAAGTCTTTTTTGTCTACCCTATTGTATATTTATACAACCAAAATACATTTATGCAGTCTGTTTGCAAAATTGCGAAACCCAGTATTCAGTGCTTTTTAAACAGTGTTAGTTATAGTTTCAAATAATATGCTCAATATGTTTTCTGGGGAAGTATCTCAAAATTTAAAGTTATGCATGCAATTCTTAGTATACAATAACACAGCACAATCGAGACGCTACCCAGTGCCTACCACATCTGGAAACACCCATAAAATAGCACACAGTATCCTTTTTTCAGACTAACAACTGGACCCATTGCTTTCAACGTAGGCTACTTCCCTGAACATTTGGAGGTTGAAGGGACACAGCTTTGACATTGTATTGGTTTTATTTCCTGTGATCATAAATCTTTCAGTGGTAAAAGCAATGTGTTTTTCCAGGTTGAATTCTTGTTACAATTGTTATTACTAGCATGGAATTGAGCAAAACCTACATCAAACTTATTTTTGTTTTAAATGTTTTTGGAGACGGGGTCTCATTCGGTCACCCAGGCTGGAGTACAGTGGTGCCAACACAGCTCACTGCAGCCTCAGCCTTCCAGGCTCAAGCGATTCTCCCACCTCAGCCTCCCAAGTAGCTGGGACTACAGGCATGCACCACGATGCCTGGCTAATTTTAAATTTTTTGTAGAGATGTGGTTTCCTCCAGAGTGCTGGAATTATAAGTGTGAGCCGCCACACCTGGCTGAGCTTTTTGGTTTTGCTGGTTTGCTTGTTGACGCAGAGTCTCGCTCTGTCGCCCAGGCTGGAGTGCAGTGGAGCAATCTTGGCTCACTGCAACCTCTGCGTCCCTGTTCGAGTGACTCTCCTACCTCAGCAACTTGAGTAGCTGGGACTACCAGCATGCACGACCACACCCAGCTACTTTTTGAATTTTTAGTAGACACGGGGTTTTACCATGTTGGCCAGGACTGTGGTCTTGAACTCCTGGCCTCACGTGATCCACCTGCCTCGACCTCCCAAAGTGCTGGGATTACAGGCGTGAGCCACCACGCTGAGCCCCTGCTGCGCTTTTTGATAGTTTTTGTATACCAAGAGTAAAATTCTGCCAGAAATGTACCTCTTGCTGACATAATTGGAGCTGATATAATTGGACAGACTGAGACTCCATCTCAAAAAAAAACAAAAACAAAAACAAAAAAAACAACTCTCTGGGTATCTGTGTCCTGTTTGGGAGGTATTCATGAACTCCAAGGGCATGAGGACCCCAGGACTGAAGATGTTAAAGATATCTCACAATCAGGGCACAGCCTGCACCCCCTAGAGGGGCCTCTTGCTGCACGGCCCACTCAGATCCCACATCAGCCCAGCCCTGCCCACCACCTACCTGGGGGCATCTGGGGCTGAGCTGAGCCTGGAGATGAGGCTGGGGCAGAGGGAGGAGGTGCCTGCAGGGTAACCCTGGGCTCTGGGGCTGACGCAATTCCAGGAGCCAGCTGGGTGGGTGCCGGGCCTCTGCCTATGGCCACTGGGGGTGGGATGTCCGCTTCGTCAATGGCATTGCCCTTCCGGACGGAGGCCAGCAGGTTTTCCAGTGTCTGAGACAAGGTGTGAGTATCGGTTTAGGAGAAGCCGAGAGCTTGGTATGGGGATTGGGGTGGCAGGGATCCCTGTGCCCTGCCCTCTGCCCACTCACTTTAAGTCCCCGGTCATAGCGCCGCATCTTGGCGCTGTCTCCAGCTTGCCTGGCGCTTTCAATCGCTGTCCGATAGAGTGCCAACCTCTCCTGCAAGGTGGCCTCCAGCCCCAGATGGGGAGCCTCGGGCTTCGGCTGCGGGCGGGGCAGGGGCACAGTCCGGGTGAAGACCCCACTTGGGATGCCCCCATTAGCCCCTTCTGCACTAACAGCCACATGTCAACCCTGAACCAGCCTCCCTGTCTCAGTGAGGCAGAAATCATAGTCCCCATTTCCCAGTGGAGGGAATGGGGTTTCCTATTACTGCCTGATGTCAGTCACGTGGCTGTGAAGGACAAGAGTGAGCTGGGCGCGGTGGCTCATGCCTGTAATCCCAGCACTTTAGGAGGTCAAGGTGGGTGGATCCCTTGAGGTCAGGACCAGCCTGGCCAACATGGCGAAACCCCATCTCTGCCAAAACATACAAAAATTAGCCAGGTGTGGTGGCGCACGGCTGTAGTCCCAGCTACTCCGGAGGCTGAGCTGGGAGGATCGCTTGAACCTGGGAGGCAGAGGTTGCGGTGAGCTGAGATGGCACCACTGCACTCCAGTCTCCGTGACAGAGCAAGACTCCATCTTGTAAAAAAAAAAGGGTAGGCCTTGAGCCCTGGGCTCTCCGTTCGCTTGTGGTTCAAGGGAGTGGGGCCGCCTGAACTGTACCTGGGCCACAGGAGGCGGGGTCTCTGAAGCCTTCTGCTCCTCTCCAAGGACCTCATTTAGCTCCGCCTGCAGGGACACGTGGCCAGGGGCAGGACATGAGGGCCTGCTAGATGGGGGCAACGGGATAAGAGTCCCCACCGTGCCCTCAGTACTCACTAGCAGGTCATCATCAGCCTCTAAGTCATCCTCGTCCGTTCCCTCCTCCTCCTCCTCGTCTGGGTCTCTCATGCAGAGGCTGGCCATCTTCTCAATGGCCTCCATTGGCAGGGGACCTGGCAGCAGGGAGATGCCCCAGATGGACCAGGATCATCCATCAAGAGCCCCCATTTCCCATCCCGGACAAGTTAGGTGATTCCACCTCTCGCTGACCTCCCCATTTCATTTCTTCCTTATTCAGCCTCAGGTCTGGGGCCTGGCTACCTGAATCCAAAACCCAGCTCTGCAGGCCGGGCATTGGTGGCTCAGGCCTGTAATCCCAGAACTTTGGGAGGCCTGGGTGGAAGGATCACTGGAAGACGGGAGTTCGAGACCAGCCTGGCCAACATGGTGAAACCCAGTCTTTACTAAAAATACAAAAATTAGTCAGATGTGGTGGTGTGTAGTCCCAGCTGCTGGAGACGCTGAGGCAGGAGAATCACTCGAACCCAGGAGGCGGAGGTTGTAGTGATCTGAGATCACACCACTGCTGCACTCCAGCCGGGGCAACAGAGTGAGACTCTGTCTCAAAAAAACCCACAAAAGGCCAGGTGTGGTGGCGCACGCCTGTAATCCCAGCTACTCGGACACCTGAGGCAAGAGAATCGCTTGAACCCAGGAGGCAGAGGTTGCAGTGAACCAAGATCGTGCCACTGCACTCCAGCCTGGCAACAGAGCGAGACACTGTCTCAAGACAAAACACAACAAAAAAAAAACACACACACACACAACAAAAAAACAACAAACCCAGCTCTGCAACTTTTTGGCTGTGAGACCTTGGGCAAGTCACTTCACCTCTCTGGGCCTCAGTTTCTCCCTCTGTGACACGGTGATAAAAACAGTTCCTCCTTCATAGGGAAGTTGGAGCACAGAAGGGCAGTGGAGCTCTTAGAACAGCACATTGCTGGTATCTTCTTATTATTTAAGTTGTATCCTACAAAGTTGCCTTGAAGACTACATTAGTGGCTATGGGACTGTTGCTCCTAGGGGAAATTTCAGCTTAGGTTCCTGTGAGCCTCCAGTCATAACCTTTTTTTGGAAATAGGATCTTGCTCTGTCACCCGGGCTGGAGTGTGGTGACCCGATCAGAGCTCACTGCAGCCTCAAACTCTTGGCCTCAAGTGATCTTCCTGCCTAAACCTCCCAAGTAGCAGGGACTACGGGCATGTGCCACCACACCCAGCTCTAGTCACAACATTTTTTTTTCTTTTGTTTTTTGAGGTGGAGTTTCACTCTTGTTGCCCAGGCAAGAGTGCAGTGGTGTGATCTCGGCTCACCGCAACCTCTGACTCCCAGGTTCAAGCGATTCTTCTGCTTCAGCCTCCTGAGTAGCTGGGATTACAGGCATATACCACCACACCCAGCTAATTTTGTATTTTTAGTAGAGATGGGGTTTCTCCATGTTGGTCAGACTGGTCTCAAACTCCTGACCTCAGGTGATCCACCTGCCTCAGCCTCCCAAAGTGCTGGGATTATAGACATGAGCCACTGAGGCTGGCTTGGTTACAACATGTTAATCAACTGATTAATACACAACCTTGCTCTGTATGTTTTTTTTTTTTTTTTTTTTTTTGAGACGGAGTTTCGCTCTTGTTACCCAGGCTGGAGTGCAATGGCGCGATCTCGGCTCACCGCAACCTCCGCCTCCTGGGTTCAGGCAATTCTCCTGCCTCAGCTTCCTGAGTAGCTGGGATTACAGGCACGCGCCACCATGCCCAGCTAATTTTTTGTATTTTTAGTAGAGACGAGGTTTCACTATGTTGACCAGGATGGTCTTGATCTCTTGACCTCGTGATCCACCCGCCTCAGCCTCCCAAAGTGCTGGGATTACAGGCTTGAGCCACCGCGCCCGGCTTGCTCTGTATGTTTCTGTTTGAAGACAACTTACTGAATCTATATTGTTAATTCATTAACTTTGAACTCACAGCCAACAGCACAGTAATTCATGCCTCAATGAAGCTTCTCTCTTGTTTTTTAGAGATGGGATCTTGCTCTGTTGCTCAGGCTGGAGTGCAGTGGCACAATCTCTACTCACCGCAACTTCTGCCTCCTGGATTCAAGTGATTCTCCTGCCTCAGCCTCCAGAGTAGCTGGGATTACAGGCGTTCACCACCAAGCCCGGCTAATTTTTGTATTTTTAGTAAAGACGGGGTTTCGCCATGTTGGCCAGGCTGGTCTCAAACTCCTGGCTTCAAGTGATCCCCCCCACCTTGGCCTCCCAAAGTGCTGGGATTACAGGTGTTCGCCACCAAACCTGGCTAACTTTTGTACTTTTAGTAGAGACAGGGTTTCGCCATGTTAGCCAGGCTGATCTCGAACTCCTGGACTCAAGGCATCTGCCTGCCTTGGCCTCCCAATGTGCTGGGATTACAGGTGTGAGCCACTGCGCGGCTGACATGAACTTATTACATGACAGAGGCCCCAGGTGAAATATGGACTCCAGAAGATTAACTCCTGTAACATAGTGATTATCCCAATTTTACAGATGGTGAAACTGAGGCCAGCGCAACGTGATGTGACTCATCAGATCACATGGCCAGTAAGTGGCATGGAGCTGGGCCCAGAGTTGATCTTGACCCTCTTCCCCAGACTGTGGGCTCCAGGAGAACAGGGGTCCTCTCTGTCATCTTTCCCCTACCTACCCAGTGCCCCCAGTTCTGCGCCCAAGCCACTTGCAGGAGATGAGAAAATGTTCCGAGGGTGTGTTAACCACCTCACCTTTGCCTTTGAGCTTCTCCAGGGCTGGGGGCTGGCCCCCGACCAAGGCCAAGAACTCAGCCTCCAGTTCTTCATCATTAACTCCGTCCTCAGGGATCATCAGGCCATCTGGGGAGAGGTCAACCAGCAGGCCCAGCTAGGGGGACAGCAAGGGTTCAGTTAGACCTTGGGATGGACCCAGCCATGACGGACCCAGAGTCCCTTAGGGAGGAAGGAACCGAGGTCTCCTGGGGAAAGCCGTTTCCCTGTCGAGTGCCAGGAGGCTGGAACAGGCCCAGAACAGGTGTTCCAAGACAGGCCAGGCCCTCTGGCACAGTTCAACCTGGGGCAGAGGGCAAGAGACCCAGCTCCCTGCTCTGAGTCCGTACTTACGATGTGCTGCTGAGCTAAGTTCAGTGGGAAAAACAGGCCCCTGAGTGCACGCAGTGGCTCATGCCTGTAATCCCAGCACTATGGGAGGCCAGGGTAGGAGGATGGCTTGTGTCTGGGAGTTCCAGACCAGCCTGGGCAATGCAGTGAGCCCCCATCTCTACAAAAAATTTTTAAGAAATTAGCTGGGAGTGGTGGTGTGTGCCTGTGGTCCCAGCTACTTGGGAGGCTGAGGCAGGAGGGTCATTTGAGCCTGGGGAGGTCAAGGCTGCAGTGAGCCACGATGGCGCTGCTGCACTAGGCCTGGACAAGAGAGTGAAGCCCTATTGAAAGAAAGGAAAGAAAGAGGGAGGGAGGGAGGGAGGGAGAGAAGCAGAAGTAGGCCCCACACTTTGCCCAAAGCAAAGCTACTCTGTACAGTTGGGCTTTTCTTTCTAGCATCCTCAGCAGAGGGGGCGGTGTGGGAAGGTCAGAGCTTCAAGAGCAATTAGAAGCCCTGATGGCCGGGCACAGTGGCTCCCTCCAGTAATCCCAGCACTTTGGGAAGCTGAGTCAGGTGGGTCACCTGAGGTCAGGAGTTTGAGACCAGCCTGGCCAACATGGTGAAACCCCATCTCTACTAAAGATACAAAAATTAGCTGGGCATGGTGGCGGGTGTCTGCAATCCCAGCTACTCAGGAAGCTGAGGTAGAAGAATTGCTTGAACCTGGGAGGTGGAGGTTGCAGTGAGCTGAGATCGCACTACTGAACTCTAGCCTGGGTGTCAGAGCAAGACTGTCTTCAAAAAAAAAAAATAAATAAGTAAATAAAGAGCAATTAGAAGACCTGATGGAAAGGGCCAGGTGTGGTGGCTCACTCCTGTAATCCCAGTACTTTGGGAGGCTGAGGTGGGCGGGTCACCTGAGGTCAGCAGTTCGAGACCAGCCTGGCCAACATGGTGAAACCCTACTTCTGCTAAAAACACAACAATAAGCCAGTTGTGGCAGGACATGCCTTTAATCCCAGCTACTCGGGAGGCTGAGGCAGGAGAATTGCTTGAACACAGGATGTGGCGGTTGCAGTGAGCCAAGATTGAGCCAACGCACTCCAGCCTGGGCAGCAGAGCAAGACTCTGTCTCAAAAAATAAATAAATAAAAAGAAGGCCTGACGACAATGTATGAGTTGGAAGTAGGGCCTTTTCCTAGCTTGGTTAATGACCAATCATGATGTGATAACACTGTGTTTAACTATATGAAATCGCCTTTCCTGTAGGTAGAAAATGGCCAAATATTGGCAGTTATGTATGGCTCTACCAACTGCTAATAATGATAATAGTAACATTTACTGAATGTTATGTGCCAGCACTTTCCATAAACTATCGCTATGAATCTTTACAATTGTCCTGTAATGTAGGGTCTCTTGGAGGTCTCCTTTATTTATTTATTTATTTATTTATTTTGGGAAGGAGTCTCGCTCTGTCACCCAGGCTGGAATGCAGTGGTGAGATCTCAGCTCACTGCAAACTCCGCCTCCCGAGTTCAAGCGATTCTCCCACCTCAGCCTCCCAAGAAGCTGGGTTTACAGGTGCCCACCACCATGCCCAGTTAATTTTTGTATTTTTAGCAGAGACGGTGTTTTACCACGTTGGTTGGCTAGGCTGGTCTCGAACTCCTGACCTCAGGTGATCTGCCTGCTGTGGCCTCCCAAAGTGCTGGGATTACAGGCGTGAGACACCGCACCCGGCCTCCATTTTTTATTTTTATTTTAGAGAAAGAGTCTTGTTCTGTCACCCAGGCTGGAGTACAGGCAGTGAGATCACAGCTCACTGTGGTCTTCAACTCCTGGGCTCCAGCGATTGTCCCTTCTGAGCCTCCCAAGTACCTAGGACTACAGGCAAATGCCACCATGCACAGCTAAATTTTTTTTATTTTTTGTTGAGATGGGGGGGTCTCACTTTTGCCCAGGCTGGTCTCGAACTCTGGCCTCAAGTGAGTCTTCTGCCTTCGCCTCTGCTACTGAAGTGCTGGGATTACAGAGGTCTCCATTTTACAGATAAGAAAGCTGAGGCTCAGAGCCGTGAAGTCAAGGGTTCAATATGCAGAGGCCAGGAGGGAACTTCAGGTCAGCCAGACTAATAATCTGAACAGCAAGCTATGCCCTGGGCTCCTTCCATTGAAAATGAGAAAAATCAAACTTCCTGGTGCCTGGGGCAGGGGAGTTGGGAAAGGGAGAAGGGGCCCAGCCACAGTGCCATGAGCTTATGGCTGCAGCCCTGGATTTGAGCTTAGCTCTGGCCAAGCTGTTAATCCCTATGACCTTGGGCAGATATCTTCACGTCTCTGAGTCTCAAAAGTCCTCATCTGTATAATGGAATAAAAAGAGTCTTCACAGGGCCCGACTGACGCAAGGCTTTGATGTGCCAAGTCCGAGGACTGCCCCTCCCTGACTGGAGCTGCTGCGGCAACAGGTGGCCCCGAACCCGGGGCGGAGCCCCAGAAGCTGGGGAGCCAAGGCCTGTAGGCCACCCTTGTTGGGGGAGGTGGTGGTTGGAGTCTCGCTTGGGACGGGCGGGGACCGGGGCTCACCTGGGGGGCGGAGATCGGGCTTCCCCGGGGGGTGGGGCTCTTCCCTGAGCGTCTGTATCGGGGGTGGGGAGGGATCCTCAGGTCGGGCCGTGGGGCGCAGACTCACCTGGCGGGCGGCCGCGGCGCCTCTGCCCGGGGGTCCCGGGGGTCCTTTCCTCTTGTGCATCTTCCAGGCTGGATGCCCGGACCACCGGCCCCCAAGCCCGGCCTTGCTCTGCCTCCTTCCCCGGGCCCTGTCGCCGCGCACGTGCCCTTCCTGAGTCCTGCACCCCTCGTCAGCGCCCCGCGGCCGTGGATCCCGAACCCTCGCCTCCCTGCTTGGCCGCCGCACTTCCGCCTCGGGCCTCGGGCGCCGCAGCACCGGAGCGCGGCCACTGGACTCGCCGGGTCCACTGCGCCGAAACTACAACTCCCGGCAGACAGTGCGAGGGCGCGCATGCGCTTGGTGGGGGCGATGCGCAGTGTCGCGGGCTGCGCGATGGCCTTCGTGTTGCGCATGCGCAGGGCGGGGCCTCGCGGAGCGCGGGAAAGAAGCAAGGCGCGCGCAGGTGTGAGCGGCGGCGACCTCTGTTTAGTTCACGGCGTCCCGCAGGCACCGACGGGCTCCGGCTTCACGTGGGCTCTCGGGCTGTGGGTTCCTCACTTTTCGGTGGTCCGCGTAGTGTCAGTGTGGGGCCTGTCACCGGGAGTGGGATCCACAGGGCCCACCCTCGGGATTTTTGATCCTTCAGCTCCCGACTGAGCCTCCGGGTTTCTGTGAGGGCCTGTTTGGCCATTTATTTTTTCCGAAAATGGTAACGCGGATAATTTAAGCCACGTATTGCCAGCGGATCCGGGCAGAGCTCGTTTCTGGTAAGGACAGTGGGTCCTCGACGACTTCTGTGGCCCAGGTCGGTTTGGGCTTGCCTGGCCCCCAAGGCTGGGAGAAACCAGCCTGTGGTAGCTCTTGCCCTCCGAGGACCCAGCTGTTCCCTTTAAAAGTGGCGTGATCAGCCGGGCGCGGTGGCTCAAGCCTGTAATCCCAGCACTTTGGGAGGCTGAGGCGGGTGGATCACGAGGTCGAGAGATCGAGACCATCCTGGTCAACATGGTGAAACCCCGTCTCTACTAAAAATACAAAAAATTAGCTGGGCATGGTGGCGTGTGCCTGTAATCCCAGCTACTCAGGAGGCCGAGGCAGGAGAATTGCCTGAGCCCGGGAGGCGGAGGTTGCGGTGAGCCGAGATCGCGCCATTGCACTCCAGCCTGGGTAACAAGAGTGAAACTCCGTCTCAAAAAAAAAAAAAAAAAAAAAAAGTGGCGTGATCTTGGCTCACTGCAACCTCTGCCTTCTGGGTCCAAGAGGTCTTGGTGCCACAGCCTCCTGAGTGGCTGGGATTATGGATGTGTGCCACGACGCTTGGCTTTTTTTTTTTTTTTTTTTTTACGAAGGGCTTTCACCATGTTGGTCAGGCTGGTCTTGAACTCCCGACCTCAGGTGATCCGCCCGCCTTAGCCTCCAAAGTGCTAGGATTACAGGCGTGAGCCACCACGCCTGGCCTTTTTTTTTTTTGAGACGGTGTCTTGCTCTGTCGCCCCAGACTGGAGTGCAGTGGTGTGATCCCGGCTCACTGCCATCTCCGCTTCCTGGGTTCAAGCGATTCTCCTGCCTCAGCCTCCCGAGTAGCTGGGATTACAGGCATGTGCCTCAATGGCCAGCTTATTGGTGTACTTTTAGTAGAGACGGGGTTTCAGTGTATAGTTCAGGCTGGTCTCGAGTCCCTGACCTCAAGTAATCCGCCCACCTCAGCCTCCCGAAGTGCTGAGATTACAGGCGTGAGCCCCTTTGCCCAGCCTAAATTTTTTTTTTTTTTTTTTTTTTTTGACTCTGTTACCCAGGCTAGAGTGCAATCTCAGCTCACTGCAACCTCCACCTCCCGGGTTTAAGGAATTCTCCTGCCTCAGCCTCCCGAGTAGCTGGGATTACAGGCACACACCACCACACCTGGCTAATTTTTGTATTTTTAGTAGAGACGGGGTTTCATCAAGTTGGCCAGGCTGGTCTTGAACTCCTGGCCTTGTTTTCCACCCACCTCCGCCTCCCAAAGTGCTGGGATTACAGGCACAAGCTACCGCACCCAGCCTAATTTTTGTATTTTTAGTAGACATGGGCTTTCACCATATTGGCTAGGCTGGTCTCAAAAGGCCCCAGAAGCCCCTCGAGTGTTCTTGGGAGGGCTCCCAGATACCCCAGTCTAGAGGGAGGGGCTTCACACAGGCTATTTCATTTCAGGGACCAGAGTCTGGGTCCCGGAGCTTCCCATTAGGAGCTCCCAGGGAGCATATGCCTTTCAGGTCCTGGGCATAAGATCTACAGCGTGGGGATTTGAATTCCTAACCGTTCATGGCCCAAAGTGGCTGTAACTCTGTGTCCCAATGGGGGCCATCTGACCCTGGGTTAGCCAAATGGGCTGAGGTGCAGATGGGGGTAACCTCTGCCCTCAGCCAAGGCCACTGGATATAGACAGAGACAGGGACTGCTTATAATGATGAGAGATTTTGTTTGTTTTCAGATTTTTCAAGGGGAAGAGAAAATGACTAAGAGGAAGCTGGGGAACTCAGGTATGTTGTTTCTTGATTTCTGCTTCTGCTTCTGGGAAGCTGCAGGCTTATTTATTGCACATCTAGCTAACACAACCATCCCAAGCTCCTTACCTTGTGATCTTCCCACCTCAGCCTTCAAAAGTGCTAGGGTTATAGGCACAAGCCATAGCACCGGGCCAATCCTTGTTTTCTTTTAAGGAGAGAAAGTAAATTGAAAAAAAAATTAACCAGGTGTGGTGGCTCATAACCTGTAATCCCAGGACTTTGAGAGGCCAAGGCAGGCGAATCACTTGAAATCAGGAGTTCGAGACCAGTCTGGCCAAGATGGTGAAATCCAGTCTCTACTAAAAATACAAAAATTAGCCAGGCGTGGTGGTATGCACCTGTAATCCCAACAGTTTGGGAGGCCAAGTCACTTGAGTCTAGGAGTTCAAGACCAGCCTGGGCAACATAGTGAGACCCTGTATCTACAAAAAATAAGGAAATTAGCCAGGTGTGGTGGTGGGCACCTGTAGTCCCGGCTGCTTGGGAGGTTGAGGCAGGAAGATCGCTCGAACCAGAAGGTGGATATTGCAGTGAGTCAAGATTGCACCGCAGCACTCCAGCCTGGCTGATAGAGTGAGGTCCTGTCTCAAACAAACGAACAAACAAAAAACAGTGTTTTGTTATGCCGGCAAAAAGAAAAAAAAAGGAAAGAAAGAAAAATAGAAATAACGGAGAGGGTATAAAGGGAAAAGTGAAAGTTTTCTAGAGCTTTTGCAAGCCTCTGGTGGGGTCCACAGCTTAGAGGAGGCCTCCCGGGGCTTCAGGCAGCGGGACAGCCTCCCTGCTGGACCAGTCCCAGAGATGACCCCTGGAATAGTGTTTGATGTACTACAAGGCCACCTGGTATGTGGCTGAGTGTTTTACTCTGGGGCTCAAAACCTGGGTACATCCCAGTTCTGCTCACTGTGTGATGGTGGATGAGTTCCTCTGTGCCTCAGTTTCCCCTTTTATAAATTGGGGACAATAAAGCCACTGCTCTTTCCTTTAGTGCAGTGGTTCTCTAGTAGGCGAGAGGAAGGGATTTTGCCCCCAAGGGACAGTGGAAATGTTTAGGTGCTTTTTTTTAAATTGGAGATGGAGTCTTACTCTGTTGTCCAGGAGTGCAGTGGCACAATCTCAGCTCACTGCAGCCTCCACCTCCTGGGTTCCAGTGATTTTCCAGCCTCAGCCTCCTGAGCAGCTGGGACTACAGATGTGCACCACCATGCCTGGCTAATTTTTGTATTTTTAGTAGGGATAGGGTTTCCCAATGTTGACCAGGCTGGTCTCGAACTCCTGACCTCAGGCGATCCACCCACCTTGGCCTCCCAAAGTACTGGTATTACAGGTGTGAGCCACCACTTTTGGTTTTCATAACAGGAAAAGATACTGACATCTAGTGGGTGGAGGCCAGGGATGCTACTCAGATATCCTACCATACATAGCATGCTCCCAACCACAAAGAATGATCCAGCCCCAAATGTCCCCCAAAGTGGAGGATCCTGCCCTTAGAGCTCACATGTGGATTAGTATCTGTGAAGCACCCAGAACTGACCTAAGGTAGGACACAAATGTGTGCTGCTGTTAACAATTATTCTTCCAGGCTTTTAAAAAAACTTTTGCCGGGCGCGGTGGCTCAAGCCTGTAATCCCAGCACTTTGGGAGGCCGAGGCGGGTGGATCACGAGGTCAAGAGATCGAGACCATCCTGGTCCACATGGTGAAACCCCGTCTCTACTAAAAGTGCAAAAAATTAGCTGGGCATGGTGGCACGTGCCTGTAATCCCAGCTACTCAGGAGGCTGAGGCAGGAGAATTGCCTGAACCCAGGAGGCGGAGGTTACGGTGAGCCGAGATCGCGCCATTGCACTCCAGCCTGGGTAACAAGGGCGAAACTCGGTCTCAAAAAAAAAAAAAAAAAAAAAAAAAAAACCTTTTATTTTGAAGTGATTTGGGACTTACTGAAAAGTTGCAGAAATAATTCAGAGAGTTCTAGCTACCCTTCCCCAAGCTTTCCCTAATGTTAACAGCTAGCACAGCCATAGGACGATGATCAATTGTAGAACAGCACAAGAAACAGGACAGGACTCTAACCTCGGTACACTACTTCTCGGCTTTTCGTTGTTGAGATGAAGTTTTGCTCTTATTGCCCAGGCTGGAGTACGCTGGCACGATCTTGGCTCACTGCAACCTCCACCTCCTAGGTTCGAGCAATTCTCCTGCCTCGGCCTCCCAAGTAGCTGGGATTATGGGTGCCTGCCACCACACTCAGCTAATTTTTGTATTTTTTTTTTTTTTTTTTTTGAGACGGAGTTTCACTCTTGTTACCCAGGCTGGAGTGCAATGGCGCGATCTCAGCTCACCGCAACCTCCGCCTCCTGGGTTCAGGCAATTCTCCTGCCTCAGCCTCCCGAGTAGCTGGGACTACAGGCGTGCGCCACCATGCCCAGCTAATTTTTGTATTTTTAGTAGAGACGGGGTTTCACCATGTTGATGAGAATGGTCTCGATCTCTTGACCTCGTGATCCACCCGCCTCAGCCTCCCAAAGTGCTGGGATTACAGGCGTGAGCCACCGCGCCCGGCCAATTTTGGTATTTTTTTTTAGTAGAGACAGGGTTTTGTCATGTTGGTCAGGCTGGTCTTAAACTTTCGACCTCAGGTGATCTGCCCATCTCAGCATCCCAACATGCTGGAAAACAGAGTCTCACTCTGTCATGTAGGCTGTAGTGCAGGGGCACAACCTCAGCTCACTGCAGCTTCCACCTCCTGGGTTCAAACGATTTTCCTACCTCACTCTCCTGAGTAGCTGGGATTACAGGCATGTGCCACTACGCCTGAATAATTTTTGTATTTTTAGTAGAGACAGGGTTTCACTGTGTTGCTCAGGCTGGTCTCGAACTCCTGGCCTCACGTGATCTGCCCACCTCAGCCTCCCAAAGTGCTGGGATTACAGGCGTGAGCCACCACACCCAGATTTTTTTTTCTTTCCTTTTTTTCAAGACAGAGTCTTGCTCTGTCACCCAGGCTGGAGAGCAGTGATGCAATCATAGCTTACTGCAGCCTCCACCTCCCCAGGCTCAGGTGATCCTCCCACTTCAGCCATTTGAATAGCTGGGACTACAGGTGTGTACCACTACGCCTGGCTAATTTTTGTATTTTTTGGAAGAGACGAGGTCTTGCTATGTTGCCCAGGCTGCAGTTGAACTTCTGGGCTCTAGCAGTCCATCTGCCTTGACCTCCCAAAGTGCTAAGAATTACAGGTGTGTGCCACCGCACCTGGTCAGACTTTTTCTGTATATATACAGATACAGTGTTGGGGTTTTTGTTTTTTTATTTTTATTTATTTTGGAAAGAGAGTCTCACTGTCACCCAGGCTCTAGTGCAGTGGCCCAATCTTGGTTCATTGCAACCTCTGCCTCCTGGGTTCAAGTGATCCTCACGCCTCAGCCTCCTAAGTAGCTGGGATTACAGATGTGTGCCACCATACCTGGCTAATTTTTGTATTTTTAGTGGAAATGGGGTTTCACCATGTTGGCCAGGCTGCTCTTGAACTCCTGACTTCAAGGGGTCTGCCTGCCTTTGCCTCCCAAGGATTACAGGCGTGAGCCACTGTGCCTGGCCCAGATAAAGTTTTTTTTTTTATTAGAAAATACAATTATCTGTAATCCCAGCACTTTGGGAGGCCGAGGCGGGTGGATCACGAGGTCGAGAGATCGAGACCATCCTGGTCAACATGGTGAAACCCCGTCTCTACTAAAAATACAAAAAATTAGCTGGGCATGGTGGCGCGTGCCTGTAATCCCAGCTACTCAGGAGGCTGAGGCAGGAGAATTGCCTGAACCCAGGAGGCGGAGGTTGCGGTGAGCCGAGATCGTGCCATTGCACTCCAGCCTGGGTAACAAGAGCGAAACACCGTCTCAAAAAAAAAAAAAAAAAAAAAAAAATACAATTATTACACATACGGACCTGCAACCTCCATTTTTTACTTTGCAGTGTATCATGACCATGTTTACTTGTCAATATACCTATATAATTTCTTAATTTGAAAAGAAAAACATCAGCCAGGTGTGGTGGCTCATGCCTGTAATCCCAGCACTTTGGAAGAGCGAGGCGGGCGATCACAAGGTCAGGAGATTGAGACCATCCTGGCTAACACGGTGAAACCCTGTCTCTACTAAAAATACAAAAAATTAGCTGGGCATGGTGGCAGGTGCCTGTAGTCCCAACTACTTGGGAGGCTGAGTCACGAGAATTGCTTGAGCCGGGGAGAGCTGAAATCACACTACTGCATTCCAGCCTGGGCGACAGAATGAGATGCTGTCTAAAAAACCAAAAGGAACAAACCAAGTTAGATAAACTCCCAGTATGATATAGTAGAGTTCCATTTGCCTATCATTTTCTAAAGTAACTTAAATTTCTTCTTTATTTTGAAATGACTTTCTAATTTAGTGGCTGATGAATTTAGGGAATGGTGTTCATTTTTTTCCCCCAAGTTGTGGAGAAGAGGAGGAAATGATCAGCAGATTGAACATGTTTCGTGCAGAGATGAGCAACAGGCTGCTTAGAGGCACCAGAATTTCTCTGACCTTGGAGGGGAAAGCTGGGGACAGCCAGGCCCACCCACAGCAGGTCACTTGGGGCCTCTGTTGGCGGTAGACTCCCCAGCTCAGTGGACCTCTGGGCTGGTCCTACACGGCCCTTTCTGTGTGTGCTGGAAGGGTGGAGAGAGAGGAAGAAGATTCTGGCAGGTGGTGAAAGAGGCCTTTTCCCTCTCAGTGTCTTCGGTCTTTGGTGTTGAACACAAAGTTCTGCCTTAATTTTTCTTAAATTAGTCCCATGTGGACAGATCACAGGAAGGAAAGAGAAGACTCTTCAATGCCCTTGGTATTTTTTTCCCTTTTTATTTGGTACAAATGACCATTCAGTCAGCCAAGTGAGCAAGTGTTTGAGAATCTCAAGAAACCAAATAAACAAAGCAGCTATATTTTGTCTTTTCTGGCAGACCACAAGGTAGGAATGTGTTCTTTGTGTGTGTGTGTGTGTGAGAGAGTCTTGCTCTGTCACCCAAGCTGGAGTACTGTGGTGCGATCTCAGCCCCCTGTAATCTCCACCTCTCAGGTTCAAGCAATTCTCCTGCCTCAGCCTCCTAAGTAGCTGGGACTAAGGTGCCTGCCACCACACCTGGCTAATTTTTTCTATTTGTAGTAGAGACAGGGTTTCAGTATGTTGGCCAGGCTAGTCTTGAACTCCTGACCTCAAGTGATTCACCCACCTCCCCCTCCCTAAGTAGTGAGATTACAGGTGTGAGCTACCTCACCCTGATGGTAGGAATGTGTTTCTGTAAGCAACATCCATCCAAGCCTTCCTTGGGGTGCTGCGTCCTTTGAGGTGGGCATCTAAGTGGGTGGGGCAGGGCGAGGAGGAGATCAAAGGATGCAGCAGACTCAGTTCCTGCCCTGGAGATCCTCCTCCAGGAGGATTTTCCTTCGCCCTGGGAGAGCTACGCAAATACACAGCACTGGGATAAAGTTCTAAATGGGCACCCCTGAACTGTAACTGACAGAATTACAAGCAACTGGCCGTGCGCTGTGGCTCACGCCTGCAATCCCAACACTTTAGGAGGCCAAGGCGGGCAGATCACTTGAGATCAGGAGTTCAAAACCAGTGTGGTCAACATGGTGAAAAACTGTCTGTACTGAAAATACAAAAAATTAACTAGGCATCTTGGGTTGCACCCATAGTCCCAGCTACTTGGGAGGCTGAGGCAGGAGGATTGCTTGAACCTGGGAGGCGGAGGTTGCCGTGTGGTAAGATTGTGCCACTGCACTCCAGCCTGGTGGACAGAGCGAGTCCATCTGAAAAAAAAAAAAAAAAAAAAAAGAATTAGAAGCAATTATAGGAAGATTGCTGTGGTTTAGTGGAGGAAACAGCTGAGTGAGGACTGAGACAGACCCTAGCAACTGGCATGGAGGGAAAGGAAGCTCGTTCAGTAGATTTACTTCAAGATGTGTGTGTAGCCGGGCGCGGTGGCTAAAGCCTGTAATCCCAGCACTTTGGGAGGCTGAGGCGGGTGGATCACGAGGTCAAGAGATCGAGACCGTCCTGGTCAACATGGTGAAACCCCGTCTCTACTAAAAATACAAAAAATTAGCTGGGCATGGTGGCACGTGCCTGTAATTCCAGCAACTCAGGAGGCTGAGGCAGGAGAATTGCTTGAACCCAGGAGGCGGAGGTTGCGGTGAGCTGAGATCGCACCATTGCACTCCAGCCTGGGTAACAAGAGCGAAACTCCGTCTCAAAAAAAAAAAAAAAAAAGAAAAAAAAGATGTGTGTGTAGTGCAGAGCTGAGGTTGGAAAGAGTCCACCTGGGGTTTGGGTAGTGTTATTTTTTATTTTTATTTTTTTAGAGACAGGATCTAACTCTGTTCCCAAGGCCTGAGTGCAGTGGCACAATCATGGCTCACTGCAACCTCCTGGGTTCAAGCAGTCCTCCTGCCTCAGTCTCCCAAGTAGCTGGGACTACAGGCACACGCCACCTAGTTTTTTTTTGTATTTTAGTAGAGATGGGGTTTCACCATGTTGGCCAGGATGGTCTCGATCTCCTGACCTCATGATCCACCTACATTGGCCTCCCAAAGTGCTGGGATTACAGACGTGAACCACCGAGCCTGGCCAAAGGCTGATATTTTAATCATGGGCGAAGATAATACTAAATTGCTCAAGGTTACTTCTGAAGGCAGGCGTAACAGCAGCACCCTGCCTTGAGCTTTTATCTTAACACACACAAGTTCTTAGGATGGCATCTGGTGTGGAACTCACTAGAGTCAACGCTTATCATTTGTTCACTGAATACATGACTAGGTTGGGGCCAGGTTTGAGGAAGTCTAGCAAGCCAGCTGCTATTGAAAGTTTCTGTGTAGGGGAATTTTCTTCATTCAAAAAATAGATGCTGGCCAGGCAAGGTGGCTTATGCCTGTGATTCTAGCATTTTGGGAGGCTGAGACAGGAGGATCGCTTGAGCCCCAGAGTTCGAGACCAGCCTGGGCAACATAGTGAGACCCTGTCTCTACAAAACAAACAAACAAAAACTTAGCCAGGCATGGTGGCACACACCTGTTGTCCCAGCTACCTGAGGGGCCTGAGGTGGGAGGAGGGCATGAGCTCAGGAGGGCGAGACTGCAGTGGGCCACAGCTGCATCAGTGCGCTCCAGCCTGGGAAACCACGTGAGATCCTGTCTCAAAGAAGAAAAATTATATATATGTTATATATAATACAGAAATACACATATGAATATGTTTTATACATAAAATGTATTTTCATGTATAAAATATGTAAACAAAATGTATATTCCATATTCTGTATAAAATATATAAACATAAAATATATATTAAATATTCCATATAAAATGAATATATTCTCTATAATATATACAAATATATATTATGTATCCTTTATGTATTCAGTATAAATATATGTATATTTACATATTTGGCTGAGGCTGAATCCTGAGGTGGCATGGCCTGGCTTTAGAGCACAGGGAACAACCTGGCAATATAATGTGATATATAATAGTTATAGTATATATTTAATAAGTATTTAATATAGTGTATCACATATAAATATATAAGCATATAAGTTTTATGATATATGAATATATATTGTAAATATATAATATGAATAATATAATTATGTGTTGTATATGTATTTATATGTTAACACAAATACATATGTATTTTTACATATAATATATAATATATATTAATTATTATTTTTGTTTTTTGAGACTGAGTCTCGCTGTCACCCAGGCTGGAGTGCAGCGCCGCTATCTTGGCTCACTGTAACCTCCGCCTCCCGGGCTCAAGCGATTCTCCTGCCTCAGCCTCCCGAGTAGCTGGGACTACAGGCGCCTGCCACCACACCCCACTGATTTTTGTATTTTTAGTAAAGACAAGGTTTCGTCATGTTGACCGGGCTGGTCTCGAACTCCTGACCTTAGTTGATCCACCCACCTCGGCCTCCCAAAGTGCTGGGATTACAGGCATGAGCCACTGTGTTATATATACAAAGATGTCAGTAAGCATCTTTAGCCTCTCAGATGCTGGAAGAAGACACATCACAATTGCTTGTAGTGATGAGGAAGTTAGTGCAGAAACGCAAGGGGCCAGGAGGTGGCTAAAGCTTCGCCTCTTCAGTGCCCGGTCGCTGCGGGTCCCAGTTTTCCCAGGAGGGCTACTTCGCAGAGGTCTCAGAACGCTGGAGTACTACATAGTTTAGTCTTGTCTGCATTTGGTGGTGTGCATTTATCGACTCATGTGCTAAGTGTTGAACGCCAACGGTGTACAAGTTGCTCTTACAGGAACTTGGGACCCCGCAGAGAGTGAGATGGATTTGGCCTCTTCTTGAGTGCATCCTGGTTGTAGTGGAGGAGACAAGAGGTGACCCAGGACATCAGATACTTGCAGAAAAGCTGAGAAGTGTAGAAGATGGACTCATGAAATCCCTTTCATGAGTCCAGTAGAGCAATCAGGAATGGACCCTCTGCAGGGTTGTTGGGGCTGGGACCCATTATGCGCCTCTTACCACTTTCCCAGAGAGAGAGTTGGCCAGCCATGTTCTTCCATGTGATCTGGAGCCAGATCAGGCCACCTCCTGGTTCAGCCTCAGCCATGGCCAGTCCATAGGCAAAAGCCTTTGAATCTCATGGCCGTATAAGCTCGTAAGTCCCACCTTTGGGGGGGGTTCCAGCCCCTCTCTCGCTCATCAGGTGAGCTTCAGAGCAGGGGTTTCATGCCCTTGGAATGAGTCTGCTTTCTTTCAAGATGGCAGCAGCTTTGCTGTGTTTGGTTGTCAGCCATGGCAGTACACACGCTGTATCCCCCACCCCTTCATCCCCCTCTATCTCTAAACCAGAAGAAGGAATCTGTCCTTCAAAACCCCTAAAGAACCCAAGGCTAGAAGACTCTGATGGGGACCTCCAGAGTTCCACACTGGGCTGTTTGCATCACCCCGAGGTGCTGGAGGGCAAGCTGGGACCTGTTTCCTCTACACAGCAGCACGGGGAGGAACCAGGAAAGGCGGTCTCCAGGTAGGTGGCTCCGAACATTCCAGCAGGTCTCCCCCCTGACAGTCCACATAGCACAGAAGCTGAGCAGACAGCAGTGCTTTGGGAAGGAGACCCACAACACATCTAGTGCTGTGACCCACTCCGTCCTGGAGCTCAGGGCCCTGGGGTCTCACTTCTAGCCTTCCCGCTGGCGAGAAGGGTTGGTGTTTTGGCCAGGCAAGGGTGGCTTACACCTGTAATCCCAGCACTTTGGGAGGCCAAGGCGGGCAGATCACTTGAGGTCAGGACTTTGAAACCAGCCTGGCCAACATGGTAAAACCCTGTCTCTACTAAAAATACAAAAATTAGCCAGGTGTGGTGGCGCACTTGTAATCCCAGATATTCGGGAGCCTGAGGCAGGAGAATCAACTGAACCCAGGAGGCAGAAATTGCAGTGAGCCGAGATCATGCCACTGCACTGCAGCCTGGGCGACAGAGCGAGATTCCATCTGAAAAAAAAAAAAAGAAAAAAAGAAGGGTTGATGTTTTAAATGTGGGTAAAGATAATATTGAAGTTTTCAAGATTACGGAATTCATATTCTGTATCTCATATTCTGTCTGCTCGTCAAATCCATCCACCTCCTACATTCCTCCTCTTCCTCCTTAATCAAGAAGGGAACAAAGGAGTTGTTGGTATGTGAACTAACAACCAATAAAAAAGAAAAACAATTGGGGCTGGGCACGGTGGCTCACACCTGTAATCCCAGCACTTTGGTAGGCTGAGGTGGGTGGATCACGAGGTCAGGAGTTCAAGACCAACCTGACCAAGATGGTGAAACCCCGTCTCTACTAAAAATACAAAAATTAGCTGGGCATGGTGGTGCATGCCTGTAATCCCAGCTACTCTGGAGGCTGAGGCAGGAGAATTGCTTGAACTGGGACCTGGGAGGCAGAGGTTGCAGTGAGCCAAGAAGGTGCCACTGTACTCCAGCCTGGGCTACAGAGTGAGACTCAGTCTCAAAAAAAAGAAGAGAAAAGAAAAGAAAAACAATCAGCGCTGAGTGCAATGGCTCATGCCTGTAATCCCAGCACTTTGGGAGGCTGAGGCGAGAGGATCGCTTGAGCTCAGGAGTTTGAGAGGAGCCTGTGTAACATAGCAAGGATGACCCCATATCCACAAGAAATAAAATAATTAGCCAAAACAAAACGATATGTATGTCCATATTTATTTAATTTTTAAAATTTGAGACAGGGTCTTGTTCTGTCACCCAAGCTGGAGTGCAGTGGTGCCATCTCGGCTCACTGTAACCTCCACCTTGACTCACTGTAACCTCCACCTCGAGTTTAAGCAGTTCTCCTGTCTCAGCCTCCCGAGAGGCTGGGATTACAGGCATGCACCACCACCCCTGACTAATTTTTGTGTTTTTAGTAGAGATGGGATTTCAATGTTGTCCTCAAATTCCTAACTTCAAGTGATCTGCCCACCTTGGCCTCCCAAAGTGCTGGGATCACAGATGTGAGCCAGTGCACCTGGCCCATGTTTATTTTAATGTAACCCTAAATTTCACTAGTTTTTAGAGACCGTATGTTTCTTGCATCCATAATTTTCTCTCCCTAGAATGTGCTGTGTCAGGGCCGGAGTGCCTGTCCAAGTGAGAATATACCGCTTCCCAGCTCAGTAGGCAGTTCCTGGGATTATAAGAGCAGTGTATCCTCCAGGTGGGACTCTGTACCCTCCTTGCCAGTTAAATGTTTTCAGGTCACTGCTTCTCCATCTCTGTCCTACCCTTTTAAAGCAGGCTTTCCAGGGCCTTCCATCTAGCAGACTTAGCAGACTTTTTTTTTTTTTTTTTTTTTTTTTGAAACAGGGTCTTGCTCTGTCACCCAGGCTGGAGTGCAGTGGTATGATCATAGCTCACTGCAGCCTCAGACTTCCCTGGCTCAGATGATACCCCCATCTCAGCCTCCCAGATAGCTGAGACCACAGACACATAGCACTATGTTCAGCTAATTTTTAAATTTTTTGTAGAAATGGGGTCTCACTATGTTGCCCAGCCTGGTCTTAAACTCCTGGGCATCCACCTGCCTCAGCCTCCCACAGTGCTGAGATTAAAGGCATGAACCACCTCACCCAGGCTAGGAGACTGTTAGCACCAGTTTCCTCTTGGATTTGTTTTGTGTTTATCTTAATATGTGAGACACAGCCTAGGAGGACTTCAGATCCCCCTCAGTTTTCTCTTTTCCTACACAGCTCCCACAACGAGGAAACAGGAGCTCCCTGCAGTCTCCTCCATCAACCAGAAAAGGAGCCAGCTGCCCTTCCTCCTTCCCAGGTGAGCCTGTCCTGTGGCCTCGAGGATGTAGAAGCCTCCCTTAAAGTTCCGGCTCTGTGTTTCCCTTCATTGTCAGCAACTGCTCACTCACCGTCTACAGGGGCTGCAGGGAAGGTGCCTGGAGGGCAAGGGCAGAGTGCTCTGCGGCTGTAAGAAAGGAAGGGTTCAGGGTTGCTTTCTTCCTGAGACCTCATTCCTCCCTTATCTTTACTGCCATTTTGTCCTTTTTGTATCCGGTTTACAGAACTCAGTTGAGAGGTTTGTTCCCCAGTTTGCAAAATCCAGGAAGACAGCGCCAAAAACAGGAGGGATGAAGGATGAGGAGCTCGGGAGAGGGCCCTTTAGCCCGGTAAGGCTCTAAAATCAGCCAGGCTGAGCCCAGCACATGTGCAGCCTCCTCGCCCAGCCCTGGCAGCCCCGTTTAACCCTGGAGTTCTTTGGCAAATGCGGAGGCCTGCACCTCTCCACCCGCTGTTTTCAGTACGTTGCGCTATGGATGTGTGTTGAGTATGCAACAATTCTAATGCCTGTCGCAGGTATTCAGGACGCCTGCGTTTGCACCTCCAGGGTCCAGGCCGGAGCCCTCTTCTCCGGGTTTCATGGAAATAGTAAAAATTCGGAAAGTCGTGATGTGCCAATTAACAATATTTTATTTTATTTATTTTTAATTTTTTTTTTGAGACAGAGTCTTGCACTGTTGCCCAGACTATTGTGCAGTGGCGTGATCTCCGCTCACTGCAATCTCCACCTCCTGGGTTCAAGCAACTCTCCTGCCTCGGCCTCCTGAGTAGCTGGGACTATAGGCGTGCGCCACCACACCCAGCTAAATTTTTTTGTATTTTTAGTAGAGACGAGATTTCACCATGTTGGCCAGGATGGTCTCCATCTCCTGACTTGACGATCTACCCGCCTCGGCCTCCCAAAGTGCTGGGATTACAGGCGTGAGCCACCACACTTGGCCTGTTTTATTTATTTATTTTTCTTTTTTGACCCATGTCACAGAAATATTTATTTTTAATTTTAATTTTTATTTTTTGAGACGGAGTCTCACTCTGTCACTCAGGCTGGAGTGCAGTAGTGCAATGTTGGCTCACTGCAGCCTTCATCTCCTGGGTTCAAGCTATTCTCTTCCTGCTCAGCCTCCCGAGTACCTGGGACTACAGGCATGTACCACCACGCCTGGCTAATTTTTGTATTATTAGTAGAGACCCAGTTTTGCTGTGTTGGCCAGTCTGATCTTGAATGCCTGACCTCAAGTGATCCACCTGCCTTGGTCTCCCGAAGTGCTGGGATTAGTGGCGTGAGCCACCGCACCCAGCCTTACCACCAATTTTTTAAACACACAAAATTGTGCAGAGTGAAGTTCCAGCGTTCTCCCTTCTGACTTCCCCCAGTGGTAACAGTGTGCATAGCTACAGTCCATCACCAAAACTAGCAACTGGCCAGGTGCAGTGGCTCGTGCCTGTGATCCCAACATTTTGGGACTTCCCTTGACCGGCCTGAGCAACATGGCAAGACTCCGTCTCTACAATAATTTTTTTTTTTTTTTTTGAGATGGAGTATCACTTATCGCCCAGGCTGGAGTGCAGTGGTGTGATCTCGGCTCACTACCGTCTCCACCTCCCAGGTTCAAGTGATTATCCTGCCTCAGCCTCCCCAGTAGCTGGAACTACAGGTGTGTACCACCATACCTGGCTTATTTTTGTATTTTTAGTAGAAATGGGGTTTCACCCTGTTGGCCAGGCTGATCTTGAACTGACTGCAAGTGATCCACCTGCCTCAGCTTCCCAAAGTGCTGAGATTATAGGCTTGAGTCATTTGGCCCTGTCAGTTTTTGGCATTAAAAGTAATGACAAAACCCACAGTTACTTTTGGGGCAACCTAATAGAAAACTCTTCAGAGAACTAGGTTATCAAAGGCCCTGAGGCCAAGTCTTTTTCTCTCCACAGGAAACACTCCCAGAGTCCAGCGCCCAGCAGGCAGGATGCCAGCCACTAGCGGAGACTCTGGGGCTCCCCCGCGAGAAGGCCACGGAGTCAGGGGACCCAATGCAGGCAGACGGTGCCCACCCTAAGCAGAGCAGCCAGAGCCCCATGAAAGCTGTGTCCAGTAGTGGGGATTCCCAGCCTGAGGACCCTCCAGGCAGGGGGACGGGGTGGTCCACCTCACAGAGGGCCAGCCAGGACCACCTGTTAGAACAAGGGACCGATAATAGCAGGCATGAGACAGAGAGGGCTCCAGGTGATCATGGCCAAAAGAAACACCTGCCAAGCAGTGATTCTGAGGGGAAGGAGCCAGACAGAGCAGCCCCCCAGGAGGGAGGAGCCCAAAGGACAGCAGGGGCTGGCCTGCCTGGAGGGCCCCAGGAGGAGGGAGGTGATGTCCCCTGTGCCCCAGCATCAGTTCCTACCTCGGGCCCTGCTTTGGGACTAGGCCCTACCTCTTGGTGTCTGGAACCCGGGACTGTGGCCCAGGGCTCCCCTAACTCCCAGCAGACCCCCAGCAGGATGGGCAGGGAAAGGGAAGGGACTCATAGCAGCCTGGAATGCTCCTCCCTCAGGATGGGTGTCATCACAGACCTGAGCACAGACCCCACTGAGCTGGAAGAGAAGGCTCTGGAGGTGGCTAGGCCTGACAGGCAGGTCAGCGCCATATCACCTGCCTCTCCCGAGAGGAAGGCTGCTGATGGAGGCCACGGGAGAGCCCTGCCAGGTTGTACCCCACTCACTGGGGAAACCACAGGAGGGAGAGGGGAGGCAGAACAGGACGACAACCCCCCGGATGACGTCCCAGTGGTCCCTGTAGCCTCCCTGGCTCTGGCACCTGGGAGCGGACAGCCCATGTTGGGGGCTGGAGATTCCGGCCATCCAGCCCTGGACGCAGGTCCATGTGTCGGTCAGAAGCAGGAGCCAGGCCCTGCTCAAGAGGCAGCCGAGTCAGGTAGCCAGAACCTTCAACAAGACCTCGAGGGGCTCGGTCTGTCCCCACAAGCCTCTGATCTGCTGGAACACAAAGAAGCAGCAGACGGCCCTCTTCAGGAGCCTGGGACCCAGCAGGGCGGGCCAGACACCACATTGGACCTGGCAGGGCAGCGAGAGCACCTGCCTCATTCTGCAGACCAGGCCACCTGGGCAGACTCTTCAGCCGTGGAACTCGACTTCCTGCCAGACAGCCAGATACAGGATGCCCTGGATGCCTCTGACTTCGAAGCCCCACCTGAGCAGGTGAGAGCTGCCCCGGGTGACAGACATACCTGCCCAGGGCAGGTACCCAACATCCACAGGCCCCCTCCTCACACAGCGCAGAGGTGGAGGCGAGCTGGGGTTCATGGCGTTCCACTTACACAACCACTGACTAGGAGTTGCAGCTCTAGTGGGTGTGGTTTTCCAGAAAGTGCAGACCTGCCTTTTGGTGGTTGTTGACACATCCAGGGTGGTGACAGAAAGCTGCATTCTCAGCCAGGGCCTCCTGCATTGGAGTTCCCAGGAGTGCCAGCCCCTGGCAGCTTCCGCTTCAGTGCTTGACCCTGGCCATGGGGTCTCAGGAGATGTGTTGAGGGCTGTGGACACAGTGGGGCCATGGGGAGAAGCTGGGCCTGGGGAGGGGGCTTCACTCCCAAGCTGCCAAAGAGGCTTTGCCCATCTCCTTAGGGTCCTCTGAGGATCCTGTTATGATTCTTTCCCAAACATACCTAAGTAATTTGGTTTTTCTGCCGGAACTTGTAAGGGCTTTCCCTCCTTCAGGGATCTGCCCCCGAGCAACGCTGCCTGGATGTGGCCTTCTCTGGCTCCAGAGCCAGGGCCAGCCATTGGCGCTTGTTCTCCTGTCTGGGCAGGTGGCAGCCTTGCTTCAGCCCTGCCCCCAGGGGAAGAGTGACCTCCCCAGCCGTTGGCACACCTGAGCCTGGGCTGAGGGCTTCACAGCCACACCCTGGGAGGTAGGTGGTTCTCTGTGCACACACTGGGTGTGGCAGCGAAGACTCTGGAGTTCCTGCACCTGCTAGTGGTGAGGTAGGCAGGAGGGGAGGAGGTCACGCCCCACGACAGCCGCCGTGTCCTGGAACACAGAGCTCAGTTTGCTTTTCAAATGTCAGCTTCTGTTTCTTTGGCTGTCCTTGTGTTCAGATGTTAAAAAAAAAAAAAAAAAAAAAAAAAAAAATTCATGGCCAGGCACAGTGGCTCCCACCTGTAATCCTAGCACTTTGGGAGGCCAAGGCAGGTGGATCACCTGAGGTCAGAAGTTTGAGACCAGCCTGACCAAATATGGAGAAACCCCATCTCGACTAAAAATATAAAAAATTAGCCAGGTGTGGTAGCATATGTCTGTAATCCCAGCTACTTGGGAGGCTGAGGTAGAAGGATCGCTTGAACCCAGGAGGCGGAGGTTGCGGTGAGCCGAGATCACACCATTGCACTCCAGCCTGGGCAACAAGAGCGAAACTTTATCTCAAAAAAAAAAAAAAAAAATTAGCCGGGCTTGGGGGTGCACAGGTGCAGTCCCAGCTACTTGGGAGGTTGAGGAGGGAGAATCACTTGAGCCCAGGAGGTTGAGGTTGCAGTGAGCTGAGTCATGCCACTGTACTGTAGCCTGGGTGACAGAGCGAAACCCTGTCTCAAAAAAAAAAAAAGAAAAAACAAACAACAAAAAAAAATGGGAGTCATAGTGCGGTTCAGTGGTAGAGCCTGAACACGAGCACGTGGGAAAGGCGGGAGTTCAGGTGCTGAGCTCAGCTGAAATTTTATGAGCCTCACACCTGAAAAATGCAGATCCCTAGCTCAAGAGCAGAGCCACCTCCAGTGCCTCCAGTCTGTGGTCTCATGGGCAGTGGCTTCGAGAGAAGGCTGGGGGAATGATTAGGGGGTTTGGGGCCAAGTGTGCCAAGGTGGCATCTAGCAGGTGAAGCCCAAGCCCTCCTAAGCGGGCTGCCAAACTGCGAGTTTGGAAAAAGACCCTGAAATCCAGACTCAGGGGGACCCCGACAGAAAGCCAGGGTGGTCAGACGCGACCAGCATCAGCAGCCTTTCCCCGGCCAGGGGAGGAAGCCCCGTCTGACAGCACTGCCAGGGCCTGGGCGTGTTTGGTATTGACACCGGGCGTTTCCCAGCAAGTCAAGGCGACCCAGGCAAGGAACACATTCCCGTGGGAAGGTTCTGGGCGGCTCCTGGCAGGAAGGCTGAGGCCCATGTCTCCCGGCGTGGGCAGGGGCACCCGGGAACAGCAAAGACGGATCAAAAGGAGCGTCTCAGTGCCTCCTCCTGACCTCACTGTGGTCACACACTGTGCTAGAGGAGGGGACTCGGAGGGACACAGCAGAGACAGCTTTCAAACCTCAGACTGAAAGGTCTTGTCACGGAAGAGTGTGCTGTTACTTTCTCACAGCTCCTCTGCACTCGCTCTCCACCAGTGGAGCCTCTGCAGTCTGCATATGGAGTCATTTAATTTATTTTATTTTTATTTTTCATGATCTGTGGTTTTCTTTTTAATTATCTTAAGTCTTATGATCACACATAATTTTTAAATTTGTGTGTATTTCCTCTACTTTAATCCTTTTAAGTTGACAAAAGCACCATTCCCAATCACAAATACACAGCACTTCTACAGTTTTGTTTCTGAATGGCTGTTTAAAGACAATCCTAAATTACAACTTAGTTTGACTTAGATTGTAAAGAATTCAAGAGTGGCCGGGCACGGTGGCTCAAGCCTGTAATCCCAGCACTTTGGGAGGCTGAGGCGGGTGGATCATAAGGTCAAGAGATCGAAACCATCCTGGTCAACATGGTGAAACCCCGTCTCTACTAAAGATACAAAAAATTAGCTGGGCATGGTGGCACGTGCCTGTAATCCCAGCTACTCAGGAGGCTGAGGCAGGAGAATTGCTTGAACCCAGGAGGCAGAGGTTGCGGTGAGCCGAGATCATGCCATTGCACTTCAGCCTCGGTAACAAGAGTGAAACTCCGTCTCAAAAAAAAAAAAAAAAAAGGAATTCAAGAGTGAAGTTTAATTGGCTACTATTTTTTTAAAAGCATGTGACCTTATAGATCATCTATAAAATGTGTGAAGTATTAAATAATTTTTGATATTACACATAAACCACACTCAAGTGCCTTTCAATAAGTAAAAACCATTTTAAACACGGATTTCTAATTAGATTGGCATAGTTAAGGCCAAAATATAAAGTAGCCATTGCTACCCCTTTATCTTCAACCCTTGCCTTTAAGAGGCAAATGAGGCCGGGCACGGTGGCTCAAGCCTGTAATCCCAGCACTTTGGGAGGCCGAGGCGGGTGGATCACGAGGTCAAGAGATCGAGACCATCCTGGTCAGCATGGTGAAACCCCGTCTCTACTAAAAATACAAAAAATTAGCTGGGCATGGTGGCGTGTGCCTGTAATCCCAGCCACTCAGGAGGCTGAGGCAGGAGAATTGCCTGAACCCAGGAGGTGGAGGTTGTGGTGAGCCGAGATCGCCCCATTGCACTCCAGCCTGGGTAACAAGAGTGAAACTCCGTCTCAAAAAAAAAAAAAAAAAAAAAAAAAAGAGGCAAATGAACAAAAAACACAGGTGAACCTTGCTTGGTTCTGAGACAGTGAAGGAATTCCCCCATATTTAAATATATTCACATAACCAGTTACATAAATCTAAATATAAAACCAATCTCCAGTAAGTTTTAAGATGGCACTCACCATCTTTGTGAAAAGTTTAACATCACTAACGAAGTCTAATCATATCTTTAGAAGGGGTAAACAGTGATAGCATTTACTAAATTGGAATTACTATTAAAATTCAAAAATTGAACATACTTATTTAACCACAAGCCAGTCTTAGTTTTAAATCAGGACTGCCCAAAAAAATATTCTGTCATTCGTTCATGATGTAAATTCTGGCGTATGACATCTATTAAAGTATGGTACACATAAAGTCATGAGACATGTGTATGTACACATAAATAAGGCCGAGTGCCAGACCAAGTGCGGTCCACATAAATCAGGCAGTGGCCAATTATGACTCATTAGTAGCTGTTCTGAGATAAGCTCGAAAGTCTGTCCTTTCTCCCTTCTTTTTTTTTTTTTTTTTTTTTGAGACGGAGTTTCGCTCTTGTTACCCAGGCTGGAGTGCAGTGGCGCGATCTCGGCTCACCACAACCTCCGCCTCCTGGGTTCAAGCAATTCTCCTGCCTCAGCCTCCTGAGTAGCTGGGATGACAGGCACGCGCCACCATGCCCAGCTAATTTTTTGTATTTTAAGTACAGACGGGGTTTCACCATGTTGACCAGGATGGTCTCGATCTCTCGACCTCGTGATCCACCTGCCTCGGCCTCCCAAAGTGCTGGGATTACAGACCTGAGCTACCATGCCCGGCTCTCCCTTCTTAATGCTGACAAAGATCATTTTGGTTCCAGGGATGTACTTCTCGGGATTCTCCAAATACTCTGTCAGTGTATCCTCTCCCCAGGTGATGCCTGTGTTCTTACCAGCGTCAGTGTAAGAGAATCCCGCGGCCCGACCTGTCTTCCACCCAAAGATACCCTGGAGATTAGGCCCAGTCTCATGCTTGCCTCCCTTTTCCACGGTGTGGCCCTGGGAACACTTCTGAACACAAATCTTCTTGCCTTTCTCAACATCACCCGTATTTAATTCTCCTTTTTTGTCTCTGGCGCAACAAAGGTTACCGCTGGGAAGCCAGACATCCCACTCTCTCGGAATCATTTAATTTAATTTAAATTTTAGAGAAAGGGAATTGCTCTGTATCCCAGGCTGGAGTACAGTGGCACGGTCACAGCTCACTGCAGCCTCAGCCTCCCAACGCTCCTGCCTCAGCCTTCCGAGTGGGTGGGATCACAGACATGCGCCACCATGACCAACTAATTTTTTAATGTTTTTGTAGAGACAGGGTCTTGCCATGTGGCCCAGGCTGGTCTGGAACTCTTGGCCTCAAACAGTCCTCCCACCTCAGCCTCCGAAAGTTCTGGGATTACAGGCATGAGCCACCATGCCCAGGGTGGCTCATCGTAGGTCACCACTGTGATGGAGCTTGACAATTTCCCATAGAAATCAGACCACCCTTGGAGGTACCTGGCTTTCCCCTGTATTCACTGGGACTTTTCCCTCGTGTTGTATTTGCGAACTCGTTTCCTAATGGGATGTGCACGGCTCATTCAGCCAAGGTAGAGGACTCCCTTCACTGCGGTTGCCACTCTGTGGCGTTTTCTGTGTACCCGCAGGAGACTGCAGCGATGTCAGGGCCAGAGAACTCACGGCACAGTGGGGCTCCCCACTGCCCACATCAGCCTGTGGGAGTTCCAGGCCCAGGAGCGGACACCAAGGTTGGGTTTGGCATTGCTGTGGCCGTTTTCTTTCTGAGGGGGCAGGGCAGGCGCGGCCCGGGTCTACCGATCGCAGAGTTCCTCCCTGGTCCTTCTCTTCCTCTGCAGGAGCCCCAGCTGCCCCCGGTGTCACCTGCTGTGGCCACGGTGAAGCCAGAGGTGCCAGCATGACTCATGGTTCCTCCATGCAGAGCTTGCCCAACCCAGGCCTGGCTGCTCACACCTTGTGCTCTCTTTCCAGCTCTTTCCTTCGGGGAGCAAGCCAGGCCCTTGCTGGCCTGGCCCCAGCCTACACGCCAGTGAAGACCCTGTTGCAGTGGCCAGGGCCCAGCCGAGGTAGGTGTGGGGTGGGGAAGAAGGGGCTCCAGGACCCTCACCAGTTTTACCACGGAGGCTGACAGATGGAGGTCCCTCAGTTCTCCCTCCCTAGGCCTCGACTTCCTCATTCCAACAGGGGAGCTGACCCCTGTCTTTTAAACGGCACACGTTCCCCGGATTCCCAAAAGCAGGAACAGGCTGCGGTGACCAGTGATGGGCACCCAAACAGCGCCTCCTCAGGAGCCCTGGGATAGGGCCCCGGCTCTGTGGGTTGTTTCTCTCTGGGAGGAGGGGCCAGAGCTTCCTCCTGAGTCTCTGGGAAGGGGAGAGGACCCAGATAGGGCTCCGAATCGAATCGGTGGCTGAGACCGCCTTGGAGCTGTTACTAGCTCTGGCACCAGGCGGGTGTTGGAGTGAGTCTAACCTGCCCTCCCCTCCTCCCCTCCCCCCTTGGCTCCTGCCCCAGGTGATGCACTTCCTCCCTCCCACAGGCTGAGCCGTGCTTCAGCCTGCTGTGTGTGAGGAGGGCACCCTCTCCCTACACCATGCCCAGGGTCCCTGCAGCCTGTCCCGTCCTCCCCTGCCCTCCCAAAGCCTTCCTCAAAGCCAGCACTGGGCAGCCAGCCACCCTTTCTGTTACCTGGTACTTGAACCTGCCTCTTTGCAGAGGCAGTGGCTTATCAGTTATTTATGGCCAAGTTTCTGTTTCTGTCTGGTGGGGGGAGGGGCGTGGGGGTGGAGGAGGGTTTTTTGGGACTCAGCCCTTAGCTGTGTGTGTGGCCCTTACTCTGCCCTTCCCCCTCCCCTTCCCCCCCCCACCCGCCTCCTCCCGCTCCTCTTCCTCTCCCCCACAGCAGAGGGTGGCTCTGTCCCTACCTCCTGCCCTTACTCCCTGGGACTTGCAACTGCTGTGCCACTGGCCGCCTCCCCCATCCACGCACACAACCTGTGAGTGGACCAGAGGCAGTTCATCAGAGCAGGCCGCTGTGGTTTGATTTCACATCCGGGCCAATGCAGCTCCCCTCCGCACTGCCCTGGATGTCTGGAAGCTCCCAGTGGGTCCTGGGGTCTGGTTTGGTGGCTTAAGGCTGAATGACACAGACAAGAGGCTAAGGCCCAGAGCTGCCAGCCAACTTGGGGGAACCAAGGCAGGAGGAGCAGGACGGCAGTTTCCAAAGTGGCAGTCCCAGAGGTGCTGCCAAGCCTAGGTCATGGGCAGGTTTAGGGTGGGTGACTCCCACTTCCCCACCTGCCCCCTGCAGTGCCTGTGCCTGAGTGGCAGCTGTTCTGTGGCTCCTCTGCTCTGCTCTTCCGTGGTTTTTTTTTTTGAGACACCGTCTCACTCCCATCACCAGGTCGGAGTGCAGTGGCACCACCTCGGCTTGCTGCAGCCTCTCCTGGGCTCACTCGTGTGATTTTCCCACCTCAGCCTCTTAAGTAGCTAAGACTACAGGTGGTCTCACACAAAATTAGCCCATTACCATACCCGGCTAATTGTGTATATTTTTTTAGAGATGAGATTTTGCCATGGTGACATTACAGGCATGAGCCACAGTGCCTGGCGGTATATTTTTGATATAGAATCTGCTCTGTTGCCCAGGCTGGTGTGTGGTGGTGCGATCATAGCTTACTATAGCCTCCATCTCCCGGGCTCAAGTGATCCTCCCACTTCATCCTCCTGAGTTGTTGGGATGGCAGGCATGCACCACCATGCCTGGCCAATTTTATATTATTTGTAGAGATGGGGTCTCACTATGTTGCCAAGGCTGGTTTTGAACTCCTGGCCTCAGGCCATCCTCCCGCCCGGGCCTGCCAAACTTTCCATGGATATGAATGCCATCTGGGGCCAGCTTTTCTGGCATTGCCCTGGGTGCTGGTGAGGCAGTGTGGGAAAACAGAGTTTGGTGCTAGTGGGGGATTCAGGATGTGGGGACATGAGAGACAGAGAGCAGATTAGATGATCAGATGGCAGAGTGCTGGGGAGAAAAAGGCAGCAGAGAAGAAGTTAAAATGTAAGGGGTGCTCAGAGGAGCCACCGTCCACCCCCCACCACCGAGGAGGAGGCTTCGGGGAACCGTGTGGAGTGAGAGGTGCTCCAGGAATGGCCAGGACTCCAGGGTGGCCGGAGCAGGGGGGAAGGGAGAAGGGGGGACGAGGAGAGGGCACGGGGCAGGCAGGTGGTGCAGGGCCTGAGGGATGGGCCACCGGGAGGGGAGGGCCTGCCTCTGAGCCAGGTTTCCACATTCAGTGTCTGCTGCAGGCGGGGAGCAAGAGGGCAGGGGGAGGCAGGGGAGAAGGGGCTGGGCCCTGGGCCTGCTGGGTGGTGGAGCCAGCTGAGTTGGCCGTCAGGGCTCTGTCGTGAACAGAGGACAGGCTGGACACCTGGAAAGGCCGGCAGAAGCCCCTCCTGCTGGAGAGCTCTGGTAGTCCGGTGAGGTTCGGCCACTTTTCAACTTCTTCCCTGCTTCGTCCCTGCCTGCCAGGACCTTCCTGGGGATCCAGGCCTCTGAGGCCCCCAAGATGGAGGACGCCACCAACATCGTGCGTGGCCTCATCGTTGAGCTCTCCAACCTGAAGTATGGGGTGGGCTTGGACTCACAGGGCATGGGGGCTGCGGGAGGCCAGTGGGGACCCGGAGGAGCAGGGAGGGACTGAAGGGCAAAGCCCCTGGGCGGGCGGCGAGGGTCAGGCACCCCACTGCTGCTGGGCCCTCGGCGTGTCCCTCTCCCGTCCTTTGCAGAACACGGGCTCTGAAGGGCTGGAACAGGCCCGGCCTGTGCTGCCACAGGCGCTTTCTGGTGGTGTGCACGTGTGAGCTGTGTGCACCTCTGAGTCATCAGTGACCATGTGGCCCCCTCTGTCACTTGGTGACCGCTGAGCCCCACACACGTGCCTGTTTCCCCCAAAGCCGGCTGCTCATGGGCACCCACCGGGACCTGGAAGCCTTCAAGCGCCTCAACTACAGGAAGACAAAGCCAGGAGGCAAAGCGCACTGCCTCACCCTTCAAAGGGACCTGGGGACGTCCCTCGAGGGGACCAACGCTGCAGGGAGTTGTCGGAGGCTTTGAGGTCTTTTTCCTTTGCCACCCAGCCCCCATGCCTTTGGGCCCCCTTGGGTGACCTGGTACTTTTGATCTTCAAGATGCTCCCGGGGGTCCTAACGGACCCCACAAACCCCCTTCAGTTGCCCGGAAGTTGGTCTCTAATGGACCACACAGAGGGGCTCTGAGGTCCTCGCCTGGCCAGGGTCAAGGTCAGCAGCCCCAGTGGCTTCAGGCGGGCCTGAACTCTAGGAAGCCCGCCATGGCTGCCTCCAAGCAGGGCCCATCCTGTTTGGATTTGCAAATGTTAGGCTCCTGAGTCAAGGTTACGGAAGGTTCAGAATTTGTTTCTTTCCTCGAGAAGAGAGCTCCCTTTGTTTTCTTTCTCCCGATTTCCATTTTATTTCTTCTGGGAAGACCCACAATAAATTATTCTGGAATGAGGCCCCATGTGGTGTTTGGGGCTGAGGCTTCAGCTCCTTCACCTTCTGCCCACAAACCTCTCTACCCACTTCGTCCTCCCCCATCCTCTGCGAGTTTTATGCCTCAGCTTTCCTGGGAAAGCAAGTGGGGGTCGAGTTTCCAGGGCCAGGTGACCGTGTGCCGGTGTCTGTGCAGGCCCTTGAGCACTCACACAGGCACCTGTGGAGCAGAAGCCTAAGAGACGCCCGGGGCGATCAGTGGGCCACAGGGTTTGAGTCCAGCGCTCAGGTGGCCCGGCCCCTCCTCACCGGACAAGCTGCCTGCAGGCCCCAGCCAGGAAGGGGGTCATCCCTGGAGGTTGTCACCATGCAAACACAGCTAAAGATGTGCTACCCCTCATCCCACGCAAGCCTCACAACAGCCAGGTGACAATCCTGTAGCAGCCACCGGTGCTGCTGTCATTCCCAGTTCACAGCAAACTATGTCTCTGTGAAACTTGTCACAGAAAGGCTGACTGGACCTTTGCCATCATGAAGCATCCTGACTCCTGCCTTCCAGCTCCCACAGCTCAAACAGGATCTGCTTCCCACCCTGTGACCATACACCCTGGCGACTCAATGCAGGAGGGGAGGAAAGAGCAGGGCGGGTATGAGCCCCTGCCCACCAGGACATGCCTGCCTCGGTGAGCCCAGTCCCCCGGGTCTCCTCCCCAGCGGCTCTGCCCCAGGAAACCCTGGGGGCCACTGGGGTCCTTCTGTTTCCTTTCTCCTACTCTCCTCCCCTCCAAGCCCCAGCTGTCTGCAAAGGCCCAACCCCCTCCCCAGGGCCTCTGGTTCCAGTTCAAGTTGGAAAGCCTCCTGCTCCCCACCCCAAGACCGCAGGAGGCTGTGTGAGCACGGCGCCCAGACCCCAGGGCCGGTTTGTGGACCAAGGGTGGAATACGGACTGCACAGTGGGCGCTCTGGCTTCCTAAGCACTGTCACCTGTCACCCCAGCAGGACAAGATCTGGGGGCGGAGGCGGCAGGCAGGGGCATGGGGATTCCCTCACATTCAACCCCCCATCCCCCTGTCCTGCCTGCCAAGGTGACAGTCCCATTTCTCTCCCGCTCCTGCCCAAACCTACCCAGGCCCCCAACCCTCCAGAACATGGTCCCATTCTCTGCCCCTTAAGTGTCTCTCCCTTGCTCTAAACTGCCCGGCTTGTCACCGGTACATCCATAACATACACATTCACCTTCCTTCATAAGGAAGATGGGGGGCCTCTGTCTAGCTGTCCCTTAATTTCTTCCTCAAATGAAGCCCCCACCTCCAGTACAGGGCTGGGGGTGAGATCGGGGGAGTCCACCCATCTTACATGTCAGTGCAGGGGAAGGCTGGAGGGGAGTTTGGAAAGACCAAATGTCCACAGAAAGGGTCTCGTGATCTCAATCTGGCTTTGAGGTGCCGGAACCCCTGCCCCAGGCTACCCCAAGGTTTCTCTGCACAAAGCAGCCCACCCTGGCACCCCAGGATCCCGGAATTCAGAGAACAACAAGGGGAGACCTGGGTACAGGACTCCTAGCAAGGTTCACACTACACCTTGTCCCAAGACCAGGCCTTGTCCGTCGCTGATCCATTCATAAGCATTTATTGAGTGTTGACTGGCTGCCCAGCGTCCGGAAGATGGCAGCTGTGAGCGGAACAGGCCACGGCAGAAAGGGCGGGGTCCCCCAGGACGGGGCGATTTCAGCTGTTCCTTCGCCAACCCCAGGCAGCCTCTGCGTCCCAGGGATCGAGCCCAAGCTGGGAGAAGGGTCTGGGAGTAGGGACGGTCCTCTTAAGGTGATCTTCCTGGCAATTCGGCGGAGCCCAGGTGCCCTTCCCCGGGTGGAGGCGGCCTCCTAGGTGGACATGGAGGGAGAGCCGGAGGGCGGCGAAGGCTCAGACTTCCCGGCACCTCTGAAACCTGGCGGAGGAGGAGGAGGGAGAGAAATACTTAATCACAGGCGATGACTCAAAGCTCCCCACGTTACCCAAGGACTCGGCCTCCGGGGTTGCCGGGGCTTTGGCGCCACCCAGGGGCTGCTCCGGAGACAGCGACCCCGTTACGTCCCCGGCTCGGTCGGGAGGCCCCGCCGGGACCCAGAGCGGAGACAAAGCGCAGGAGTTCCGGTTCCGCGACCATGCTGCCCTCTCGTGGCCGCCGGGCTCTGGGATGCCCCCAGAAGAAATTAACAGGGAGGCCGGCCGCGGGCAGCCTTTCTGTGCCAATGCGGTGGTGGGGGCTCCCCCGGCCCCGGCCTCCAAGCCCAGGGAAGCAAGTTTTCCTACTACCTAGGGTTTAAAGGGAAAACCGGAAAATCCGGACACCATCTTCCCTATGGCCTTTTAGCCTCCAGCATCTCCCAGTGGGACCGCATCAAACCTCACAGGGAACATCCCGGACGCAGTCTTTCATACTTTTGTTTCTTTTTTCTTTTTTTTTGAGACAAGAGTCTTGCTCTGCCGCCCAGGCTGGAGTGCAATGGCGCGATCTCGGCTCACCGCAACCTCCGCCTCCTGGGTTCAGGCAATTCTCCTGCCTCAGCCTCCTGAGTAGCTGGGATTACAGGCACGTGCCACCACGCCCAGCTAATTTTTGTCTTTTTAGGAGAGACGGGGTTTCACCATGTTGACCAGGATGGTCTCGATCTCTTGACCTCGTGATCCGCCCGCCTCAGCCTTCCAAAGTGCTGGGATTACAGGCGTGAGCCACCGCGCCCGGCCGTTTTGTTTGTTTTTGTTTGTTTTTGAGACAACAGCCTTGCTCTGTCGCCCAGGATGGAGTGCAATGGCGTGATCTCGGCTCACTGCAACCTCCACCTCCCAGTTCAAGCGATTCTCCTGCCTCAGCTTCCCAAGTAGCTGGGTTTACAGGCACGCGCCACCACGGCAGGGCAATTTTTGTATTTTTAGTAGAGACGGGTTTCACCATGTTAGTCAGGCTGGTCTTGAACTCCCGACCTCGTGATCTGCCCGCCTTGGCCTCCCAAAGTGCTGAGATTACAGATGTGAGCCACCGCGCCCGGTCAGTTCTTTTTTCTGTATCTGTAATAACCAACTGGGCGCAGTGGCTCCTGCCTATAATCCCAGCACTTCGGGAGGCCGAGTCGGGCAGATCACTTGAGGTCAAGAGTTCAAGACCAGCCTGGCCAACATGGTGAAAACCTGTTTCTACTAAAAATACCCCAAAAAATCAGCCAGGCATGGTGGTGCATGCCTGTAATTCCAGCTTCTTGGGAGGCTGAGGCAGGAGAGTTGCTCGAGCCCGGGAGGCGGAGGTTGCAGCGAGCTAAGATAGCAGCATTGAACTCTAGCCTGGGCGACGAAATGAAACTCCCTCTCTAAATAAATAAATAAATAGAAAAAAAAATAAAATAAAAAATAAAAAAAAATAAGTAAGTAAAAACAAAATCATAAAAGTCTTCTTTGTGGGCTGGGTACAGTGGCTCACACCTGTAATCCCAGCACTTCGGGAGGCCAAGGTGGGCAGATCACCTGAGGTCAGGAGTTCAAGACCAGCCTGGCCAACATGGTGAAACCCCATCTCTAATAGTACAAAAAATAACCGGGTGGCAGAGGCCTGTAATCCCAGCTACTCAGGAAGCTGAGGCTGAAGAATTGCTTGAACCTGGAAACAGAGGCTGCAGTGAGCAGAGGATCACACCAATGACCTCCAGCCTGGGGTGACAAGAGTGAGACCCATCTAAAAATAGTAATAATAAATAATACAATAAACTGCTGTTCTAAGCTCTCTCTAAGCTCTCCCCCAACCGTTGGAGGTAGGTACGGGGACTAATTTTACTTCACAGAGGGCTCAGCCCCTACCCTGGGACAGGTCCCCCCAACCCCAGCCACCTGTGCAGGCACCCGCTGCTCCTCCTCCTCCTCCTCCTCCTCCTCCTCCTCCTCGGCGGTGGCCTGAGTCCTGTGTCTTCGCCTTGTCAGGCCGGACCAGCTTCTTGCCCGCCGAGTTTCGGGTGGTGTGGCTGTAGACGGAGGTGTAGCCCTGGCCGGTGAGCGGGCAGAAGCGTCGGGTGTGGGCGTGCTCACGCGTGGCGCCACACTGGGGGCACACGTAGTCCCGCAGGATGGGACACAGCACCCTGCCGGCCTCGTCCTTCAGCACATGGGACAGGTAGATGGCCCGGGACTCCCCGTTGTGTTTGCAGAAAGAACACAGGCGTTCGGGAGCTGGCGCGGGCTCCAGCCAGTGCTGCTCCTCCTGGGCTCTTGGTGTTGGCACCGGCTCTGGCACTGGCCCCTCTGGCTCTGGCTGGGGGTTCAGCCTGGTCTCAGGCTCCTCTTTCCCACTCAGAGCCCTAACCAGGCGTGCCAAACCCAGGTAATCTGTCCACAGATCAAAGGTCCCCATAGCTGGGAGACACAGCGACAAGAAACCCTGCCTGGCCCACGCTCCCTCCTTCTGCCCCTCTCTGCTGCCCCTTCCTTCCCCTCTCCGGAGCCTGGGAGTCTGGGCTGGCCGACCCTCCTTTTACTTCCAAGTGGGTGTGAAGAGGGAGGAGCAGGCTGTGGGAGGTTCCCTATTGTCACAGGGGGGCTTGGTGCCCCATTAATGCACCTCCCAAGGGCCTGCATGGCCTCCGGCTGTCCTGGGGGCCAGCAGGACACAGGTGGGGGGATACCCAAAGATGTGCCCCACACCCCATGTACACACCTCCGGGGAATTGGGGGGCTACCATGCCTCCCCTCCTTGTAGGAGTCCTTTGCCCTCCAGCCCCACTGGTGGATGGGGAGGAATGGTTGGAAACCCCACCCCCGAAGACTAGCAGTTACCAGTAACTTAGTAACTTCTTTCTAACTTTTTCTTCCTTCCCCTGGGCGGGGGAACGGCCAGGTGCCTCTGGGCTCTTTGTGTGTGTTATGAGTCCGGGGGAGGTTGCTGATGCTCCAGCTGTCTCCTAAAACACTGTGGAGGTTCCAGGCTCATGGGCTGGTGGGGGCTGGGTAGGGAGGAAGGATCCTGGAGGTCTCCCTCCAAGAGTTTTCACATGGTTTTCTTAGTGGAACCCCCATTTCATGGATGAGCAAACAGGTTTGAAGCCACCTGCCCATCCAGTTATTTATAAAGACAACTACCAGGCCTAGCAGGGTGGCTCATGCTTGTAATCCCAGCACTTTGGGCGGCCGAGACAGGCGGATCACCTGAGGTCAGGAGTTCAAGACCAGCTAAAATGGTGAAACCCTGTCTCTGTTAAAAATACCAAAAAAAAGGCCGGGCGTGGTGGCTCAAGCCTGTAATCCCAGCACTTTGGGAGGCTGAGGCGGGTGGATCACGAGGTCAAGAGATCGAGACCAACCTGGTCAACATGGTGAAACCCCGTCTCTACTAAAAATACAAAAAATTAGCTGGGCATGGTGGTGCGTGCCTGTAATCCCAGCTACTCAGGAGGCTGAGGCAGGAGAATTGCCTGAACCCAGGAGGCGGAGGTTGCGGTGAGCCGAGGTCGCGCCATTGCACTCCAGCCTGGGTAACAGGAGCGAAACTCCGTCTCAAAAAAAAAAAAAAAAAGGGGGGGGGTTGGGGGGGGCCAGGCGCGGTGGCTCATGCCTGTAATCTCAGCACTTTGGGAGGCCGAGGCAGGTGGATCACGAGGTCAAGAGATCGAGACCATCCTGGTCAACATGGTGAAACACTGTCTCTACTAAATATACAAAAAATTAGCTGGGCATGGTGACACACACCTGTAGTCCCAGCTACTCGGGAGGCTGAGGCAGGAGAATCGCTTGAACCCAAGAGGTGGAGGTTGCAGTGAGCAGAGATCGTGCCATTGTACTCCAGCCTGGGCAACAGAGCAAGACTCCATCTCAAAAAAAGAAGAAGAAAAAAGAAACTTTTGTTGGCCAGGCACTGTAACTCGCTTTGAGAGGCTGAGGAAGGATGGCTTGAGACCAGGAGTTGGAGACCAGCCTTAGCAAAATTCAAGACCCTGTTCCTACAAACACATTTTTTCAATAAGCTAGGTGTGATGTGGTGCATGCCTGTGGTCTCAGCTACTGGGGAGGCTGAGGCAGGTGGATCAACGCTTGAGCCCAGTAATTAGAGGCTGCAGTGAGCCGTGATCGTGCCATTGCCCTCCAGCCTGGGTGACAGAGTGAGACTGTCTGGAAAAAGAAAAAAGGCCAGGCACAGTGGCTCACACCTGTAATCCCAGCACTTTGGGAGGCTGAGGCGGTGCAATCACAAGGTCAGGAGTTTGTCTCTAATTTAAAAAACAAAACGACTGAGCACTCCAGGGAGCAGAACTCACCACCCACAATTCAGAAACGGATTTTAGGCCACGGGAAGCAGCTCATGCCTGTAATCGCAGCACTTTGGGAGGTTGAGGTGGGAGGATTACTTGAGTTCGGGAATTCAAGATCATCCTGACCAACATAGTGAAATCTCTTCTCTACTAAAAGTACAAAAATTAGCTCAGTTTGGTGGCAGGTGCCTGTAGTCCCAGCTACTTGGGAGACTGAGGAAGGAGAATCGCTTGAACCCGGGAGGCAGGGGTTGCAGTGAGCTGAGATCACGTCACTGTACTCCAGCCTGGGCGACAGATCGAGACTCCGTCTCAAAAAAAAAAAAAAAAAAAAAAAAAGAAGGGACTTTAGCTGCCCTACCCTAGCCTGTGTACCCGCCACCCAACCCTCTAATAGTCCCAAATCCAGCCAGAGTCCATCCAGATCCCAGACACCGGCTCTCCTCTCCAAAGAGGAGTGGCTGGGGTCTGGGCAAAAAGCAGGCTGAGTTACTCTGGGGGTGGAGGTGGGGTCCTGTCCCCTGTCCCCATTCCCCTTAAGCCATGTCTGGCCCAGCCACAGTGACATTCATCCCCCGGTGGGTCTGGCCTCGCTCCTCACAACCCACCGACAACAATGAATGTTGATTGTGACCTTGGCTGTGGCTTAGGGGAGGGGGTGTGCCCAGGCTGGGTCAGGGGCTCCCCTGGTCCCCCTAGATCTGGAAGGTCAGAGTTACCGGCAGGAGGGTGGCAATTCCAGGTCTCAGGGTCCACTCAACGGTCGATGGTTTGCTTGAGCTGCCCAAACTCACCGACAGGTTGAATGTTCCCCCAAACCCTTGGCAAATTCTCCTGGACCTGGAGTGGTGGGGGCGGGGGAGAGGGGCGTAGGTGGCAGGGAACCATAGACCGTGAAGGGGAAGAGGAGGAGGGAGGAAGGGACCCCTTGATGCTCATGAAATTAACAAACCCTTTTCAGGTGCCAATCTGGGAAAACACAAGGCAAATATAAATGATAGTACATAAAATGTAGCCTTTGCTGAGGGGATGGAGCTGTAGCCCCGGGAGTGCTGGCTTCAAGCCGGTTCCCTAAGTAATTCACAAAGCGGTCCTGGAGGTGCAGATGACTCCCCATTTGTCAACTGGGGAGACTGAGGCCAAAGGGCACTACTAGTCCCAGGTGGAGGCGGCATTCCAAGTGGCCCCGGGAAGTCTGGCAACCAAGGATCCTGGCCCCGGGGTCACTGATGCAACGTGGAGATAAACAAGCCATTTTAATACAATGTAATACGTTCTGGGAGCTTCATTGTGTTCCCGGCACGATCGTTTAGGAACCACAACAGCCGGGATTGGGGGCGCCTGGGGGGAGTGGTCAGGTCTCTCCGATTTGCAAGGGCAGTTCCCAATCAACAAGGGAGAGGCGGGAGGATCAGAGAGGGCGCTGCTCCCGCCGCCTGCGCCGCAGCACAGCATCTGAACTCGGACACTTCCGGAGCGAGTGGGCGGACCACAGCCACGTGGGAGCTGCCCCTCGGGCCTCAAAACCCGCTGAGGCGCCTCTCCCCATTTCCTCATTCTTCAAATGGCCCCCACTCCGTTACTCCGGTGATCGCGCAGAGTTTGGCGACCACACCCGCCCCCCGCCCTAGGTGGCCCCTGGCCTGTAGCTATGCACCCCCATCCTCCAGCCAAGCAGTGACCAGGGATGGGGGAGCATGCCTTCGCCCCGCCCCCCGTCCCCCCATCTGCGGACGGCCTAGGAAGGAGCATTCAGAGTTCCTGGGCTCCGCCGGGCACTGCGGCGCACGCCTGTAATTCCAGTATTTGGGAGGCCGAGGCGGGAGGATGGTTTGAGCCCAGGAGACGGAGACCAGCCTGGGCAGCAAAGTGAGATCACCGTCCCTACAAAAAAAAAAAAACATTAGCTGAGTGTGGTGCAGTGAGCCTGTCGTCACGGCTACTCAGGAGGCTGAGACGGGAGGATCGCTTGAGCCCCAGGAGTTCGAGGCTGCAGTGAGCCGTGATGGCGCCCCTGCACTCCAGCCTGGGTGACCCGTAGCCCCTGACATGTCACCAAGGGGTGTACTGAGGCCCAAAATAAACTGCTGGCATAACCCCAAGGCGAATGAGGGGCCCCAGGTGTTCCGACCTGAGTGAACCCACCACCACCACCCCGGACCCGGCCCAGCCCCACCAGGCCTTGCCCCCCCAGAGCCCCACCCACAGTCTGGAGCCAGCCAAGGCCCCGCCCCAGGCCCTGCCCCTTAGAGCCCTTTGACCTGTTCCCCAGGGCACGCTCCCTCTAAACCCCGCCCATATAGACTCCCACGGAGCCCAGCCCCAAGCCCCTAAGCCGGTCCTCAAAAAGCCCAGCTCCCTTGGGGCGCGCCCCCACTTCCCCCGCACCCGCCTCAGAGCCCGCCCCCTTAGGGCACTCGACAAAAGCCTGCTCCCTAGACGCCCGGGGACTGCCTCCGGTCCCCAAAAGGCCAGCCCCCCACTAAGGTCCGCCCCGACCGGGCACGCCTCCAAGCCTAACTTCGTAGGGCCCCTCAGAGCCTGATCCCGGCCAACTCGCCCTCTCGAAGCCCCCCGACCCCCCACCTCCTAGAGCCCGCTCTCTCACCCACCCCGGGTCCGGGTCACGTGCCCACCCCTCTATCTGGAGCTGGAGTGGGGCGCTCTCTCGCTGAGACCTCAGCTCACTGCAACCTCCGCCTCCCGGGTTCAAGCGCTTCTCCTGCCTCAGCCTCCAGAGCAGCTGGGACTTCAGGCGCGTGCCACCATGCCCAGCTAAGGTTTGTATTTTTAGTAGAGACGGGGTTTCACCATTTGGCCAGGATGTTCTCGATCTCTTGACCTCGTGATCCATCTGCCTCGGCCTCCCAAAGTGCTGGGATTATGGGCCTGAGACACTGAATCCAGCCCGCTCTCTCTATCTGCCACCTCCACCCCGGGTGTCCAGGCCCTTCCGAGGGAAGTGTCCTGTCCCCTGCCTGGCCTGGATCATCATTCTAAGGAGAAGAATGCCTGGGACCTGGGCAGGAGAGTGAGTTCGGGGCACAGGTGTTAACAGGAACGTTGCTGGTGGTGACGCTAATTCATCACCCCGTGAATAGGATATCCATTTGGTGGACCGGGAAGGTGGGGCTCTGACGGTCCAGAACGCTCAAGGTTCCTCAAAAGCCTGGTTCCTGCCTGTAGTCCCAGCTAGCTGGGAGGCAGGAGGCTGGCTGGAGCCCAGGAGTTGAGACGAGCCTGGAAAACACAGGGACACCCCATCTCTCGTCTCTTTTTCTTTTCTTTTTTTTTTTTTTTTTTTGAGATGGAGTTTCGCTCTTGTTACCCAGGCTGGAGTGCAATGGCGTGATCTCGGCTCACCGCAACCTCCGCCTCCTGGGTTCAGGCAATTCTCCTGCCTCAGCCTCCTGAGTAGCTGGGATTACAGGCACGCACCACCATGCCCAGCTAATTTTTTGTATTTTTAGTAGAGACGGGGTTTCACCATGTTGGCCAGGATGGTCTCGATCTCTTGACCTCGTGATCCGCCCGCCTCGGCCTCCCAAAGTGCTGGGATTACAGGCTTGAGCCACCGCGCCCGGCCTCTTTTTCTTTTCTTTTCTTTTTTTTTTTCCCTTTTTTTTTTGAGACAGAGTTTCGCTCTCGTTACCCAGGCTGGAGTGCAATGGCGCGATCTCGGCTCACCGCAACCTCCGCCTCCTGGGTTCAGGCAATTCTCCTGCCTCAGCCTCCTGACTAGCTGGGATTACAGGCACGCGCCACCATGCCCAGCTAATGTTTTGTATTTTTAGTAGAGACGGGGTTTCACCATGTTGACCAGGATGGTCTCGATCTCTTGACCTCGTGATCCACCCGCCTCGGCCTCCCTAAGTGCTGGCGTTACAGGTGTGAGCCACCGCGCCCGGCCTTTTTTCCCTTTTTTTGAGATGGAATCTTGCTCTGTCGCCCTGGGTGGAGTTCAGTGGTGTGATCTCTGCTCACTGCAGCCTCCACCTCCCAGGTTCAAACAATTCTCCTGCCTCAGTCTCCCAAGTAGTTGGGACTACAGGCGCCCGACACCAAGGCTAATTTTTGTATTTTTAGTAGTGACGGGTTTCACCATGTTGGCCAGGCTGGTCTCCAACTCCTGGGCCTCCCAAAGTGCTGGGATCACAGGTATGAGCTGGCTCCCGTCTCTTTTAAAAGGAAAACTCTTTATTCTCTCTCTCTCTCCTTTTTTTTTGAAACGGAGTCTCGCTCTGTTGCCAGGCTGGAGTGCCATGGCATGATCTCGGCTCACTGCAACCTCCGCCTCCCAGGTTCAAGAAATTCCCCTGCCTCAGCCTCCTCAGTAGCTGGGACTAAGTGTGCCCGCCACCACGCCCGGCTAATTTTTGTATTTTTAGTAGAGACGGGGTTTCACCGTGTTGGCCAGGCTGATCTCAAACACCTGCGCCTCCAAAGTGCTGGGATTACAGGTGTGAGCCACCAAGCCCAGCCTGGAATCTTTCTTCTTGATGACTGTGAACAGCTGTGATGTTGGGGGCGGGGTCATCAGGCAGGAGACGTTCTGGCTGTGTTGGAGGGGCGTCTCCACACACCTCCTGCGGGTCCTCTGCGCTTCCCACTTCTCCCTCTGAGGGCTTTGGCCTTGAACCAAGGAGGTTGTTCCCGGTAAGTATCTCCCTAAGACAAGGGACAGGACCATGGTGGAGGAGGGGTCTAGTCTTGACGGCCAGGAAACCGGGGCGGGGACAGGGAGAAGAGCCAAGGGGAGGGTGGCAGGAGGCTGGCAGCCCCAACCTGAGGTCCGTCTCCCTTCTTTGCGTGTGGGTAGGGTCCATTTGTCTCTCTCTCTCTCTCTCTCTCTCTCTCTCTCTCTCTGGGACAGAGTCTTGCTCTGTCACCCTTGGCTCACTGCAACCTCCACATCCCTGGTTCAAGCGATTCTCCTGCCTTAACCTCCCGAGTAGCTGGAACTACAGACTCGAGCCACCACGACCAGCTAAGTTTTTTGTTTGTTTGTTTGTTTGTTTGTTTGTTTTGAGACAGAGTCTCGCTCTATTGCCAGGTGCCAGGCTGTAGTGCAGTGGCGGCATCTCAGCTCACTGCAACCTCCACCTCACAGGTTCAAGCAATTCTCCTGCCTTAACCTCCCGAGTAGCTGGGACTACAGGTGCGTGCCACCACGCCCAGCTAATTTTTTTTTTTTTTTTTTTTTTTTTTAGTAGAGATGGGGTTTCTCCATGCCAGGATGGTCTCAATTGCTTGACCTCGTGATCCGCCCGCCTCGGCCTCCCAAAGTGCTGGGATTACAGCGTGAACCACAACGCCCCACCACACGTATCTCTTGGTTGTCCCAGGGTTGTCTGAGTCAGACTGTGCCCCTCATGCGCCTGTTCCTGAGACCCCCTCACTTGACCCCAGTGCAGCTGGGAGGGTCTTTCTGGGCATGGGAGCTGGGGATAAGTGGGGTGTGGGGGATGTCCCTCTAGAAGCCACATTATTATCCAGGTACGGAGGCTCACACCTGTAATCCCAGGACTTTGGAGGCCGAGGCGGGCAGATCACTTGAGGTCAGGAGTTCCAGATCAGCCTGTCCAACATGGTGAAACCCCATCTCTACTAAAAATACAAAAATTAGCCAGGTGTGGCAGCCCACACCTGTAATCCCAGCTACTCAGGAGGCTGAGGTGGGAGAATCCGTTGAACCCAGGAGGTGGAGGCTGCAGTGAGCAGAGATCGCACCATTGCACTCCAGCCTGGGTGACAGAGCGAGATTCCATCTCAAAAAAAAAAAAAAAAAAAAAAAAAAAAAAAAAAAGGCCGGGTGCGGTGGCTTAAGCCTGTAATCCCAGCACTTTGGGAGGCCGAGGCGGGTGGATCACGAGGTCGAGAGATCGAGACCATCCTGGTCAACATGGTGAAACCCCGTCTCTACTAAAAATACAAAAAACTAGCTGGGCATGGTGGCGTGTGCCTGTAATCCCAGCTACTCAGGAGGCTGAGGCAGGAGAATTGCCTGAACCCAGGAGGTGGAGGTTGCGGTGAGCCGAGATCGCGCCATTGCACTCCAGCCTGGGTAACAAGAGCGAAACTCTGTCTCAGAAAAAAAAAAAAAAAAAAAAAAAGCCGCGTTATCCTAGGGCCGTGTCCCCAGCCAGGGAGGTACAGAGCAGCTGGCGCAGGTCGGGGGTCAGAGTCGGAGGTGAGAGGTCCTAGCAGAGGCAGATGAGCAAGTGATGGACAGACGGACGGACGGACGGACGGATGGAGGCAGCTCTGTCAAGTCGAAGAACAAGGCTGGGCGAGGGGGCTCATGCCGGTCATCCCACCGCTTTGGGAGGCTGAAGTCAGAGGATTGCTTGAGCCCAGGAGTTCAAGCCTGCCTGAGCAACATGGCAACACCAGCCTGAGCAACATGGCAAAACCCTGTCTCAACTGAAAATACAAAAACTTAGCCTGGTGTGTGGTGCCCAGCTGTAGTCCCAGCTATTTGGGAGGCCGAGGTGGGAGGATCACGGAAGCCAGGGAAGTCGAGGTTACAGTGAGGGAGACGCGGTCACGCCGCTGCACTCCAGTCCAGGCTGCAGGAGTGAGACCCTGTCTTGTCTTCTTTTTTTTTTTTTTTTCCTGAGATAGAGTCTTACTCTGTAGCCCAGGCTGGAGTGCAATGGCATGGTCTCGGCTCACTTCAACCTCCACCTCCTGGGTTCAGGCAATTCTCCTGCCTCAGCCTTCCGAGTAGCTGGGATTACAGGCATGCACCACCACGCCCGGCTAATTTTTTGTACTTTTAGTAGAGACGGGGCTTTACCATGTTGGCCATGCTGATCTTGAACTTCTGATCTCAGGTGATCGGCCCGCCTCGGCCTCCCAAACTGCTGGGATTACAGGCGTGAGCCACCGCGCCCAGCCAAGAGCCTGTCTTTAAAAAAAAAAAAAAAAGTTGAAGAACAAGACGGTGTGGCTAGGTCAGAGTCTCCGAGCTCGAAGAGGCGTCTGGTGGCCCGTGTGTCCTGCCGGTGAGTCCTAGAGTCTTGACTTTGAAGTCCCTCAGGGTGGGAGGTGACAAGTTGTCTCTTCTTGCTCTGGACCCTGAGCCTTGGTGCATGGGGGATGGGGGTGTCTCTATGTATGTTCACACATGAGTTTCTGTATATGCGCTCCTGTGTATGTGTGTGTGTATCCCCGTGTGTGTACTTGGGCCTGGAAGGGGAACACAGGGAAGAGGCAGTCAGGACCTGGCGGACAAATAGCCCATTGTGGGGGTTCCGGCGACACCAAGAGCCTCATGGGGTTCTCCACAGGGTCACGGCGATGGCCCAGGCTGTCTAGACTGGCAGGCAGGGGTGCCTCATTTCAGTGATACCTGCGTGGGCTCTCAGGTTCCCACTCCCCTCCGTAGTCTCCCTGACTTCCTTTACGGCTGCGGGAGTCTTTCCTGCCGGGGGTCCTCAGACAAGGGGCTCCTCTGTCCCACCCAGCTCGTGGGCAGTGGGTGGGCTAGGAGCCCAGCTTCCTTCCCAGGCCTGCCAGATGTGAGGCCAGGACTGCAGGAGGCCAGGACGTTCTGGCTTCTCCAGGCTTGCAACTGGGGGCTGTGGAGGGGGCAAGCTGAAGGGAAATTCAGGCCAGGAGCAGTGGCTCACGCCCATAGTTCCAGCACTTTAGGAGGCCAAGGCAGGAGGCTCACTTGAGCCCAGGAGTTCAAGACCAGCCTGGGCAACACAGCAAGACCCCATCTCTACAAAACATAAATTTAAGAACATTTTCTTAAATGAGGGAAATTCTAGCCAGGCATGGTGGCACGCGCCTGGAGTCCCAGCTACCTGGGAGGCTGAGGCAGGAGAATCACTTGAACCCAGGAGGTGGAGGTTGCAGTGAGCCAAGATCATGCCACTACACTCCAGCCTGGGTGACAGATTGAGACTCCCATCTCAAAAATAAAATAAAATAAAATAAAATAAGGGAAATTGAGGCTGGGTACAGTGGCCGTCGCCTGCAATTCCAGCACTTTGGGAGGCCAAGGAGCGGACAGATCACAAGGTCAGGAGTTTGAGACCAGCCTGACCAATAAGGTGAAACCCCATCTCTACTAAAAATACAAAAATTAGCTGGGTGTGGTGGCGGGTGCCTCTAATCCCTTCTACTCAGGAGGCTGAGACAGGAGAATCACTTGAACCCTGGAGGCGGAGGTTGCAGTGAGTGTAGAGATCGCGCAGAGATCTCTGAGGTGCAGAGATTGTGCCACTGCACTCCAGCCTGAGCAACATCTCAAAAAAAAAAAAAGAAAAGAAAAGAAAATTCAGGCATTTCTACTGAGGCTTATAATGTGGGGTGACCCTGGGTCTGGGTCTGGGTGGGATCTGTCTGCAAGAACACTCGCAGGGTGTTTCTGTGGGTCTATAAATAGGGGGCATCAGGTCCAAGCTACTTTGCTATTTTGGGGGGTTCTGTGGGTGTAAGTCCAGGTGGGAGTATGCCATAATGGGTGGCTGTCTCTCCACCAGTGTGTGTGTGTGTGTGTGTGTGTGTGTGTGTGTGTGTGTGTGTGTGTGGTGAGAGAGAGAGAAAGAGAGAGAGAGAGAGTTCCTGTGGGTTTCTGTTTGTGTGTGGATGTCAGCATTCCTGTGGGTGTATATCAGGCTAATTGTGCTTAATTCCAGGTCGACGTGTGAGCCAGTGTGTGAGGGTGTCTGGTGTCTGCTGGTGTCACTATGAGTGACTGGAGTCTGTGTATCATCCAGTGACGGTGTTCCCCCATCCCATTCCCCACTAAAATGTCAGGTGTGGGAGGGCAGGGATTGTGCTTTTTTTTTTTTTTTGAGACGGAGTTTCACTCTTGTTACCCAGGCTGGAGTGCAATGGCGCGATCTCGGCTCACTGCAACCTCCGCCTCCTGGGTTCAGGCAATTCTCCTGTCTCAGCCTCCTGAGTAGCTGGGATTACAGGCACGCGCCACCATGCCCAGCTGATTTTTTCTATTTTTAGTAGAGACAGGGTTTCACCATGTTGACCAGGATGGTCTCGATCTCTTGACCTTGTGATCCACCCGTCTCAGCCTCCCAAAGTGCTGGGATTACAGGCTTGAGCCACCATGCCTGGCCTTTTTTTTTTTTTTTTTTAAAGAGACTAGGTCTTGCTGTCACCCAGGCTGGAGTGCAGCTGTGCCATCATAGCTCACTGCGGCCTCCAACCCCTGGGCTCCAGCGATCCTCCCGCCTCAGCCTCCGTAGTACCTGGGACTATAGGCGCATGCCACCACACCCAGCTAAATTTTTTTAAGACGGAGCCTCCCTCTGTTGCCCAGGTCAGAGTGCAGTGGCATAATCTTGGCTCACTGCAACCTCCGCCTCCCGGGTTTAAGCGATTCTCCTGCCTCAGACTCCCAAGAAGTAGGGATTACAGGCTCCCACCACCACACCTGGCTAATTTTTATATTTCTAGTAGAGACAGGGTTTCGCCATCTTGGCCAGGCTGGTCTTGAGCTGAACTCATGATCTACCTGCCTTGGCCTCCAAAAGTGCTGGGATTACAGGTGTGAGTCACGTGCCTGGCCTAATTTTTTTTTTTTTTTTTTTTTGAGATGGAATTTTGCTCTTATTGCCTAGGCTGGAGTGCAATGGCGCAATCTTTGCTCACTGAAACCTCTGCCTCCCGGGTTCAAGCAATTCTCCTGGCTCAGCCTCCCTAGTAACTGGGATTACAGGCGCACGCCACCACGCCTGGCTAATTTCGTATTTTTAGTAGAGACAGGGTTTCACTGTGTTGGTCGGGCTGGTCTCAAACTCCTGAGCTCAGGCGATCCACTCACCTCGGCCTCCCAAAGTGCCAGCTAATTTTTTTAAAAAACTCCTGGTCTTAAGCCGTCCTGCCATCTCAGCCTCCCAAAGTGCTGAGATTAGAGGCATGAACCACTGTACCTGTTCAGATTTCCCTCTTGTCCACAGCTGCATCCCCAGTGCCTCAACAGTGCCTGGTACATAATAGATGCTCAATACATGAGTATTGGGCCGGGCACGGTGGCTCACGCCTGTAATCCCAGCACTTTGGGAGGCTGAGGCAGGTGGATCACAAGGTCAGGAGATCAAGACTAGCCTGGTCGGCCGGGCGCGGTGGCTCAAGCCTGTAATCCCAGCACTTTGGGAGGCCGAGGCGGGTGGATCACGAGGTCGAGAGATCGAGACTATCCTGGTCAACATGGTGAAACCCCGTCTCTACTAAAGGTGCAAAAAATTAGCTGGGCATGGTGGCGTGTGCCTGTAATCCCAGCTACTTAGGAGGCTGAGGCAGGAGAATTGCCTGAATCCAGGAGGCGGAGGTTGCGGTGAGCCGAGATCGCGCCATTGCACTCCAGCCTGGGTAACAAGAGCGAAACTCCGTCTCAAAAAAAAAAAAAAAAAAAAAAAAAAAAAAGACTAGCCTGGCCAAGGTGGTGAAACCCCGTCTTTACTAAAAACACAAAAATTAGCTGGGTGTGGTGGCGGGCACCTGTAATCCCAGCTACTCGGGAGGCTGAGACAGGAGAATCGCTTGAACCTGGGAGGTGGAGGTTGCAGTGAGCTGAGATCATGCCACTGCACTCCAGCCTGGGCGATAGAGTGAGACTCCATCTCAGATGAATGAATGAATGAATGAATGAGTATTGGGTTTGTGGGCATCCAGATGACTGGGCATTTCTATTTTTGCCTGCCCTTGTGTCGTTTCCCTGTGGGTCTGTGCGTGCCATTGTGTGTGCATGTGTTATTGTGTCTGTCAGCATTATTGTAGATATGCAGGCGTCTGAGTTCCTAATCAAGTCTCAGGGGAGGTGACTATGGGCATATGACCACTGGGGTCATGCTCATGTATCTTTGTGGGTGACAGTGTCATTGTGGGTGAACCCGGATCGATTTTACTGTGGACAACTGTGTGTCCATGTGTGCAGCTGTGTTCTTAGGCAGGGGTGGGGTGTGTGTGTGTGTGTGTGTGTGTGTGTGTCAAGCTTACTGAGATCCGCTACTCAGGAGGCTAAGGTGGAAGGATCGCTTGAGCCGGAGAGTTTGAGGCGGCAGTGGGCTACAATCGTGCCATTGAACTCCAGCCTGTGTGACAGAGTCAGACCCTGTCCCAAAAAACAAACAAATGGCCAGGTGTGGTGGCTCATGCCTGTAATCCCAGAACTTTGGGAAGCTGAGGCGGGCAGATCACAAGGTCAGAAGTTCAAGACCAGCCTGACCAACATGGTGAAACCCCATCTCTACTAAAAAAATACAAAAATTAGCTGGGCGTGGTGGCATGCCCCTGTAGTCCCAGCTACCTGGGAGGCTGAGGCAGGAGAATTGCTTGAACCCGGGAGGCGGAGGTTGCAGTGAGCTGAGATTGTGCCACTGCACTCCAGCCTGGGTGACAGAGCGAGGCTCAGTCTCAAAAAAACAAACAACAAAATTGGACCAGGCATGGTGGCTCAGGCCTATAATTCCAGCGCTCTGTGAGGCCAAGGTGGGTGGATAGCTAGAGCTCATGAGTTCGAGACCAGCCTGGGCAACCGGCAAAACCCCATCTCTACAGAAAATACAAGCATTACCCAGGTGTGGCGGTGCTTACCTTTTGTCCCAGCTCCTTGGGAGGTTGAGGTGGGAGGACTGCTTGAGCCCAGGAGGTGGAGGCTGCAGTGAGCCTAGATTCTGCCACCACACTCCAGCCTAGGCAGCAGAGTGAGACCCTGTCTCAAAAAAATAAAATAAAAAAAAGATTACTGGCCAGACGTGGTGGCTTACACCTATAATCCCAGCACTTTGGGAGGCCCAGACCGATGGATCACCTGAGCTCAGGAGTTTGAAACCAGTCTGGCCAAGATGGGGAAACCCTGTCTCTACTAAAAAAAACAAAAATTAGTTGGGTGTGGTGGCGTGCGTCCATAGTCCCAGCTACTCAGGAGGCTGAGGCCAGAGAATCACTTGAACCTGGGAGGCGGAAGTTGCGGTGAGCTGAGATTGTGCCACGGCACTCCAACCTGGGCAGCAGAGAGAGACTCCATCTCAAAATAATAATAATAAATTTTAAAATAAAAATAAGGCCGGGTGGGGTGGCTCATGCCTGTAATCCCAGCACTTTGGGAGGCCAAGGCGGGCGGATCACCTGAGGTCAGGCGCTCAAGACCCGCCTGACTAACATGGAGAAACCCTGTCTCTACTAAAAATTCAAAAATTAGCCTGGTGTGGTGGCGTATGCCTGTAATCCCAGCTACTTGGGAGGCTGAGGCAGGAGAATTGCTTGAACCCGGGAGGTGGAGGTTGCAGTGAGCCGAGATCGTGCCATTGCACTCCAGCCTGGGCAACAAGAGTGAAACTCTGTCTCAAATAGTAAATAAATAAATAACATAAAAAATATGACTGTGACCTGCTGTCTACAGGCCTTGTACTGTGTGTGTGTGTGTTTGTGTGTGTGTGTGGTGGGGGAGGGATGACTGTGAGTGACTTGGAGTGTGCAGGTGTGAACTTGCTTGGGAGGACATGTCTGTGTGTGTGTGTGTGTGTGTGTGTGTGTGTGTGTGAGTCCCAGGTATTGTGGACGATGGAGTCTCTGTGTGCCTGACTGGGGGCCTTTAGGGATCTGCATTTGTTACTCCTCCCCTGAGAGACATTCCATGGGTGAACAGCCACGTCTGTGTGTCGGTGGGACGGACAAGGCTGTGTCTGTGTTCCGGCAGCTGCCTTCCTCGGTGGCTGAATTTCTCTGTGGCTGCCTTTCAATGAACACTATCCCTGGATGTCCGAGCCCTTGTGGGTGACGTGTCTACACACGTGGCAGTGTTATTGTGGGGACTGTGTGTGTGTGAGCATCACTTCTGGCTGTGTATTAATGGGGGTACTGTATATATGTCTGTGCATAGCTGTGATTTTGGGGGTCTCCGTCAGGGCCTTGGGGATATTTCCTTGTGGCTGTGTTTATGCATCCGTGGGCAGTCCTGGGGTGTGGAATGGGTAGGGAAGGAGATGGGGGGAGGGAAAGTGAAGTGTGGGGCGGTGGGGGGGACGTCTCAGTCCCTATCAGCCAATGAGGTGTCTTCTCAACCCCCCCCACCCAGCCTGCCCTCCAGGGCAGGTCGTGTGAAAGGCTCCCTGTCGCTTTAAAAGGGCTCCCCGGCAGTGGGATTCGGGGCCATTTTCCTTTTTATGGCTAGTTTTGGAGGGCAGGTTCATGTTCGCAAACCTTGGCTCCAGTCAATACCCTGCAGCTGCTGCCGGCAGTGACAGGCCGGGGGGCGGCCCGCGCAGGGCGCCAGGGCTTCCGGAGGCGGCGCGGCTGCAGCACCCCCGGCCCGCGGCCAGGCCCGAGCGGGGGGGGCGGGGGCCCGCCGGGATCGGTCTCCGCAGGCCCGAGCGCCCATGAACTTGGCCGGAGCCGCCTTTATGAACGCACGCGCGCGCGCCGGGCCGGTCCCTCTCCTGGCATTCGATCTCCGAGCGCCCCACCCGCCCCGCGCCCTCAAGAACAAAGCTCGCCGCCGCCCCGGCCCGTGGCCTCCTCGCGCGCGGTCCCCACGCCCCCCATCGCGCGTCCCCGCCCCGCGGGGGCATCTCCGCCCGCCCTCCCGCTGGCGGCCCCGGCTCGGGGACTCGGAGGCCTGTCCCCTTTGCAGAGTCCGACTCTCGCGTCGCCCCCTCTCCGGGAAGGCGAGACGCAGAGATGCCGCCGGGGCTTCCCCGCCCCCCTTCTCAGCCCCAACAACAATGGAGGGCCGGGCCGCAGAGGCCGGGGCGTCCGCCCCCGGGCCGCGAGCAGGTGCGCGAGGGGGCTGCGGCCACGTCCCGCCCCGCCCCGCCGCGCCCCCTCCCCGCGGGCGGCCTCTGCCCCGCCCGTGCCTCCTGTGCCCCCCGGACCGCCCGGCGCCCAAGCTCACCTCGATTGGGGCCGCCGCCGCATTTCCCCCTCTTCTTTCCAAAACCTGCCCGGAAAAGCCCCCCACGCCCGAGGCGCCTGCACTGGAAACTGCATTTCGGCGGCTCCGGGGCCCGGGCGGGGGCTCCCCCGGCCGTGGGCGGGGGGCCGGGGGGGAGGGGGCAGCGGGGCTCCGGCGCCGGCTCGAACCCGTGGCCGCCGCCTCCCGCCCGCCCGCCTGTCTGTCTCGGTGACGTGCCCGCGCTCCCCGCCGCCGCCGTCCCCTCCCTCCTCCCCGCGCCGCGCCGGGCGGTGGGTCCAGCCGCGGCAGTGCGCGCCCCGAGGCCTCCAGTCAGGCGCACCGGGATGCCCGCGGGGGATGCCCGTGGGTCTCCAAGACGCAGCTCCCGAGGCCCGCGCGGGGGAATCGGGGACACAGGGGCGCGGGCGGGCACACGCAGGGACCCAGACGCACGCAGACCTCAAAGGCGCCGGGGGAGCACACGCGCACAAAGGCACGCGGGCCACAGACACAGGGAACGGTGTGCAGGGGGCTGCGAGACACACACCCGAGGGAGTGGGTGGCGGGTGGCGTGCCGGGCCGCACGGGGGTGGTCATAAAACCCAGCTACACACAGAGGGACACCCGGGGGCACCAGACACGTGTAAGACACACAGACACACCACATCCAGGACGGGAGGGAAGGTCCTTAGAACTGAAATATACAGAAACACAGACGAACCCAGGGGCGCACACAGCTCACACAAGACACGGACACGCAGGAGATCAGACACACTGGGGTATCCACAGACCCGAGATACACCCTCCCAACATACACACACAGTACCCCAGGTACACAGCCACGGGAACACCGTGACACAAAATACCCTAACACATGGATATATACGTAGAACCAGAACACACCCATAGAGACACACACAGACCCACAAAGTTCACAAACACACACATACGTACGAACAGCCACTGGGGTCAGATAGACCAGGTGCAGAGGCACAGAGAGAGAGAACCAACAGCCACGTGCACATGAGCCCCAGCGGGTCCCCAGAGCCACAGGGGTCCACATGGACACATAGGCAATTCGGGGGTGGTGGGGACGGACGTGTACCTGGGACCATGAGACACGAGCATATATACAAGCCAGGTGCACAGATCACATTCCAGCTGTACAAAGGATGGGGCTCCCCGCATCTCTCACAGATCCTCGCACAGACTACCCCCTCATACTCCCCCCGACACACACCCTCAGGTACCAGAGCACACACACAGCAGGAATGATCGTACCCTGGCTGAGCCTCCACACACTGCCCCTGCCCGCAGTAGCCACCACCGCGGCTGGCAGAGGAAGGTCACATCAGGGCAAACCATGGCGCCAGGCAGCCTCCCATTGGCCCAGGCTGAGCTGACAGATTTCTCATTCTGTTTATTTATCCCCCACCCCAGTCTGAGAGGGGGATGGAGAAACCTCTGACTGCCCCCCTTCCCAGCCCAGGCCTTAACCCTTATGGGGCCATGGCCCTTCCCCACCTGACCGCACCCCTCACTTCCTTCCAGCCCCCTCCACCACGGTCCTGCCTCAGTTTCTCCTTGACAGGTTCACCTTCTCACATCGTCCAACTTCCTTCCGGTCTCCGCCCAGAAAGTCTGGTCCCAGGTCCAGGGGAGTGGGTGTCTCCAGGACCACTTCCTCCATCCTCAGCCCCACCAAAGGTTAGCGGGATCCAGCCCCAACCTATACCTAACCTCTCCCACTGGAAGTAATTCCCAGAGTGGGGATGGGGAGACATGTGCCAGGGAGAGAACAGGAGTTAATTGCAACCTAGCAATCATACTTCCATGGGGAGGTGTCAGCTCTGTTGATGCCCTTCCTGTGCCGCCCTCCCCATGCCAGCCAGCCCTTCTTACAGAAAAGGGGCAAGAGGGACCAGGCACGGTAGTTCAAGCCTGTAATCCCAGCACTTTGTGAGGCTGAGGCAGGCGGATCACTTGAGACCAGAAGTTCAAGACCAGGCTGGGCAACACAGGGAGACACAGTCTCTGCAAAAAGAAAATTAAAAAAAAACAAAAATCAAAAATTAGCAAGGTGTGGAGGTGCACGCCTATAGTCCTAGCTACTTGGGAGGCTGAAGCAAGAGGATGCTTGAGCCCAGAAGTTCAAGGCTATAATGAGCTATGATCATGCCACTGCATTCCAGCCTGTGCAACAGAGACCTCTTCTCTTAAAAAAAGAAAAAAAAAGGGCATTGGGAAAGGAGTTGCTTTCTTAAAAAAAGAGGCAGAGGGTGTTGAGGGACTTCCTCTGGAATACCCAACGTTCACTCATTTATTCATTCACTCATTCATCCATCCATAGACATGTATAAGCCTCATCTCCCGCCCAGACCAGGGCAATCCCTTGAGGCAGGGACTTTTTTTTTTTTTTCTTTTTTTGAGATGGAGTTTTGCTCTAGTTACCCAGGCTGGAGTGCAATGGCAAAATCGGCTCACTACAACCTCCACCTCCCAGTTCAAACGATTCTCCTGCCTCAGCCTCCCAAGTAGCTGGGATTATAGGCACACACCACCATGACCAGCCAATTTTTGTATTTTTAGTAGAGATGGGGTTTCTCCATGTTGGTCAGGCTGGTCTTGAACTCTCGACCTCAGGTGATCCACCTGCCTCAGCCTCCCAAAGTGCTGGGATTACAGGTGTGCCACCGCGCCCAGCCAACTATTTTCTTTATCTAGAGAGGTGGGGGCTCAAGGTAGAGTTCTCCCCAGCTGCATTTTAGAACCCTCTTCTTGGTCTTCCCAGCAAGCCAATGAAGTTGAATACGGTCCTTTCTACAGACGGGCAACCGAGACCCAGATGGGGGCTGCCCTTGCCCAAGGTGGCACCACCTGTAAGAAACAGACCTGGGTTCGGGTGCAGTGGCTCACGCCTGTAATCCCAGCACTTTGGGAGGCTGAGGCGGGCGGATCACAAGGTCAGGAGTTCGAGACCAGCCTAACCAACATGGTGAAACCCCCGTCCTACTAAAAATACAAAAATTAGCCAGGGGTGGTGGCACGCGCCTGTAATCCCAGCTACTCAGGAGGCTGGGGCTGGAGAATAGCCTGAACCCGGGAAGCAGAGGTTGCGGTGAGTCGAGATCGCGCCACTGCACTCCAGCCTGGGCGACGGAGCGAGACTCCGGCTCGAAAAAAAAAAAAAGAGTCGGAGCTGGAATTCTTTCTGTGCGAGGCCTTCCCCCCCATCTCTTCTCCAGGACCCGCTGCCAGCTGTCCTACCCGCTGAATTTCCTGCAGGCACCCGCAGGGGGCGGCAGAGTCCAGCGCCCTCCAGCTGTGGGGGCCGGCGGGGCTGATCCCAGCTCCCAGCGCCGTCCCCTCGCCGCCACCTCCCACTCCCCGATAGCAGAGCACGCCGCCTGCACACCCCAGGCCGGAGCCTCCACTGCCCAAGTGCAGAGGCCCCAGAAGAAAGGCCCTCCTTCAATAAAGCCCCGCAGAACTGCCATCCCCACCACCGTCCCCTCTCTCCATGCGCCTCTACCTCTGCCTCTCCTCCTCACTGCCAGCCTTTGCGGGGCGGGCAGCCTCTGCATTCCTGAGCTGGGTCAGACCAGGAGAGAGGATTCTTGGATCCCGGCCCAGTGGCCAGTCCGCCCTGCGCTTCTCATCCCCCAGACTCTGAAGATCCCCGGAGCCCAGCACAGGATGGGAGGGTGGCGGGGGAAGCCCCAGCGCCCCAGACGCCTTAGGGCGTGGGAACTGCCCTCCCCCTACACATCCCCGGTCCCCAGTTCCTGGGGCCTCTTGCCAGTGCTGACTCATAGGGGGAGCCCAGTGCTGCGACCCAGCAGCAGCTCTTCCTGAACCTCTCCCTGGGAGATGTCACCTCCTGTCCCCTTGCGGGTCTCCGTGGGGACCCAGGGTGGGTGGAGAGCCAGGCAACCCTTCTCCCAGAACTCCAGCCCCCGAAGTCTCCCAAGGCTGTGGTCATTGTATACTGGGTGGACCTGTCAGGCCTCGGGGGTCTTGGGTGGTGCCCCTGTGTACCTAGATGTGGGTGTAGCTTGCACGCTCAGGCATCAACAGAGAGAAAGCCCTGAGGAGGCAAAGCCTACGCGGTGTGGGTGCTTTGCACCCCACCAGAGTGTGGGCAGGGACGCTCTGGGACCAGAACAAAGCCCTGGGCTCGGAGCTCATTCCCTCAACCGCAAACCGGCTTCTCCCGCCATCTTCCTGGTCTCCGGAAATGGCAGCTCCATCCTCCCAGCTGCTCAGACAAAAACCTTTATTAACAGATGCAATCCATTAACAGTTTTGGTTACTGTCTTTTTTTTTTTTTTTTTTTTTTTTTTAAACAGTCTGGCTCTATTGCCCAGGCTGGAGTACAGTGGCACAATCTCTGCTCACAATCTCTGTAGCCTCCTCCTCCAGGATTCAAGCCATCCTTTCATTTCAGCCTCCCAAATAGCTGGGGCTACAGGCACTCGCCACCATGCCTGGCTAATTTTTTGTATTTTTAGTAGAGATGGGTCTTGCTGTGTTGCCCAGGCCAGTCTCAAGCTCCTAGACTCAAGCAAACCACCAGCCTCAGCCAGTCAAAGTGCTGGGATTACAGGCATGCGCCACTGTGCCCGGCCTGGTTACTGTCCCTTCTGATGCATCCAAAATCCTGCCTCCTCCAGGGCCCCCCCGCCCCCGGTCTGGCCCCCATCATCTTTCCCCAGAATTACTCCAATTGCCACCTCTCTGCATGCCTTGCAGCCCCTCATAGTCCTCATCCCACAGCAGCAGAAGGGTTGGGGGTGGATTCTCTCTCTCTCTCTCTCTCTCTCTCTCTCTCCTTTCAAGATGGTGTCCTGCTCTATCACCCAGGCCGGAGTGCAGTGGCACCATCTCAGCTCACTGCAACCTCTCCTTCCCAGGTTCAGGCAATTCTCCTGCCTCATCCTCCCAGGTAGCTGGGATTACAGGTACCTGCCATTAGGCCCAGCTAATGTTTTTTGTATTTGTAGTAGAGACAAGGTTTCACCATGTTACCCAGGCTGGTCTTGAACTCCTGAGCTCAGGCAATCTGCCCACCTCAGCCTCCCAAAGTCCTGGGATTATAGACGTGAGCCACCGTGCCCGGCCCACTCCCCTATTTCAAGTTGCACCCATCTTGTTATGTCCTCTGTTTATTTCCCACAGCCCTGTCACCTTTCAACGCGCTACACGCTTCACTACACATCTTGTTTCTTGTCTCAGATGTCAGCTCTGCCAGTGCAACAGGCGTTATCTTTTATTTTTGGAGAGAGGGCGGGCGGGGTGGGGGGGTGGTCTCACTATGTGGCCCAGGCTGGTCTCGAACTCCTGGGCTCAGGCAATCCTCCTGCCTTACTCTCAAAGTGCTGGGATGACAGGTGTGAGCCACTGTGCCTAGCCTAAAACCTTTATCTTCATCACTGCTGAGAACTTAAAGGGCCCGCTGGGTGTGGTGGCTCATGCCTGTAACCCCAGCACTTTGGGAGGCCAAGGCAGGCGGATCACGAGGTCAGGAAATCAAGACCATCCTGGTTAATTTGATGAAACTTCGTCTCTACCGAAAATACAAAAAATTAGCCTGTCGTGGGGGCATGCACCTGTGGTCCCAGCTACTCCTACTCAGGAGGCTGAGACAGGAGAATTGCTTGAACCTGGGAGGCAGAAGTTGCTGTGCACTGACATCACGCCACTGCACTCCAGCCTAGGCAATGTGAGTGAAACGTCATCTCAAAAAAAAAAAGAAAAAGAAGAAAGGGCCTTAGTCAATATCTAGTGAATTAATGCATTGATAATCACTATGTTCCTGGCATGTGTAAGGGGGGAAAGATGATGGGAAGCGGGGTGGGGGTCGTGGGGAGGGGACGAAACAGACTTGGAGCTCGGTGGCCACCGTCCGGCAGGGGGGCTGGTCATGTAGCTAGCCTATTACAATGCAGCGTTTTTAGTGCTGAGAGCCAATGCCCAGCCCGGAGGATGAAAGTGCAATCTGGGAAGGCTTTTGAGGAGGTGATGTCTTGGAGGGCCTTGATCAGTAAGGAGTTTGGATTTAAGTATGATGAGAAGGCTTAGGGTTGTTTCTTTGATTTGTTTTTTAGAAATGGGGTCTTGCTTGTTGCCCAGGCTGGAAGTCAGTAGCACAGTCCTAGCCCATTGAGGCCACGACCTGGGCTTAAGCAATTCTCCCACCACAGCCTCCCAACTGGCTGGGACTACCAGCGCACACCACCACACCTGGCTAATTAAAAAAATTTTTTTTTGTAGAGACAGCATCTCACTATGCCGCTAAGCCTGCTCTCAACTACTGGGCTCAAATGATTTACCCTCCTCAGCCTCCCAAAGTCTTGGAATTACAAGCATGAGCCACTGTGCCCAGCCAAGAAGTTTTTAAAAATTAAATTTATTTATTTTGAGATGGAGTCTCACTCTGTCACGCAAGCTGGAGTGCAGTGGGGCAGTCTCGGCTCACCACAATCTTTGCCCTCCAGGTTCAAGTGATTCTCCTATTTCAGCCTCCCCAGTAGCTGGGATTACAGGCGCCCACCGCCAAGCCCAGCTAATTTTTCTGTTTTTAGTAGAAACAGGTTTCACCATGGTGGCCAGCTTGTCTCAAACTCTTGACCTCAAGTGATTCGCTCACCTTGGTCTCCCAAAGTGCTGGGATTACAGGTGTAAGCCACCACGGCCGGCCTCTACAAAAAATTTAAAAATTGGCCAGGTGCAGTGGCTCACGCCTGTAATCCCAACACTTTGGGAGGGTGAGGCGGGCAGCTCACCTGAGGTTGGGAGTTCAAGACCAGCCTGACGAACATAGAGAAACCCCGTCTCTTCTAAAAATACAAAATTGGCCGGGCGCGGTGGCTCAAGCCTGTAATCCCAGCACTTTGGGAGGCCGAGCCGGGTGGATCACGAGGTCGAGAGATCAAGACCATCCTGGTCAACATGGTGAAACCCCGTCTCTACTAAAAATACAAAAAACTAGCTGGGCATGGTGGTGCGTGCCTGTAATCCCAGCTACTCAGGAGGCTGAGGCAGGAGAATTGCCTGAACCCAGGAGGCGGAGGTTGCGGTGAGCCGAGATCGCGCCATTGCACTCCAGCCTGGGTAACAAGAGCGAAACTCCGTCTCAAAAAAAAAAAAAAAAAAAAAAAAAAAAAAAAAAAAAAAAAATTAGCCAGCATGGTGGCACATGCCTGTAATCCTGGCTACTCTGGAGGCTGAGGCAGGAGAATCGCTTCAACCCATGAGGCAGAGGTTGCCATGAGGCAAGATCGCGCCATTGCACTCCAGCCTGGGCAACAACAGTGAAACTCCGTCTCAAAAATAAAAAATTAAAAATTAAAAATGAGCTGGGCGTGGTGGTGCACACTTGTGGTCCCAGCTACTCGGAGGCAGCAGTGAGAGGATTGGCTGAGCTCTAGAGGTTGAGGCTGCAGTGAGCCATGATCACACCACTGCGCTCCACCCTGTCTAAAAAAAAAGCTGTTTTTTTTTTCAATAAAGACAGGATGCAATAGGGCTGCGATTAGGGATAGGTGACTGACGTGGGTCACACAGGGCAGCACTCAGGCCTGTCTGGACTGCACGTTCCAGTTACGTTATTACCGGTCACATGTGGCTACTGAGCACCTGAAATGCAGCTATTATTGAAAGTAATGGCAGCCGGGTGTGGTGGCTCACGCCTGTAATCTCAGCACTTTGGGAGGCCAAGGCAGATGGATCACCTGAGATCAGGAGTTCGAGACCAGCCTGGCCAACATGGTGAAACCCCGTCTCTACTAAAAATACAAAGATTAGCTGGGTGTGGTGGCACGCGCCTGTAATCCCAGCTATCAGGGAGGCTGCAGCAGGAGAATCGCTTAAACCCGGGAGGCAGAGTTTGCGGTGAGCGGAGATGCGGAGATCCTGCCACTGCACTTCAGCCTGGGAGAGAGAGAGAGAGAGAGAGAGAGAGAGACTCCATCTCAAAAATGAATAAATAAATATAAATAAAAATTAAATTAATTTCACCTGTTCTTTTAAAGAAATGTGGCTGCTACAAAAGTTTTTGTTACAGGTGTGGCTTGCATTTGGCTCATGGTTTATTTCTTCAGACCCCGCCTTTATTGCCTTCCCTCCCATTTACTTGCCAGGCAGCTGTCTGATCACACTGGGACCCTCGACCTCCATGTCATGCCTGGCACCTTTGCCTGCTTCCTCCTTGGCCTTGGGAGATCCTCCTGACATGCCTTCCCTTTCTCTTTTTTCTTTCTTTTTTTTTTTTGAGACTGATTCTCACTCTGTCGCCCAGGCTGGAGTGCAGTGGTGTGATATTGCCTCACTGCAACCTCCGCCTCCCAGGTTCAAGCAATTCTCCTGCCTCAGCCTCCTGAGTCGTTGGGGCTACAGGCATGTGACACCATGCATGGCTAATTTTTGTATTGTTAGTGGAGATGGGGTTTCACCATATTGATCAGAATGGTCTCGAACTCCTGACCTTGCGATCCGCCCACCTCAGCCTCCTACCCATCCACTTACGCTGGGATTACAGGCGTCAGCCACCACACCCGGCCATCCCTTTCCTTTCTCAGTCTTGTGAGACAGCATCGGCTTCTGAAATGCTTTACTCCCTGGACATAGCTTTGGTCACTCCATTTTGTTTATTTTCATTTTTATTTTATTTATTTATTTATTTATTTTGAGATGGACTCTCACTCTGTAGCCCGGGCTGGAGTGCAGTGGTGCTGTCTTGGCTCACTGCAACCTCCGCCGCTCGGGTTCTAGCAATTCTTCTGCCTCAGCCTTCTGAGTAGCTGCGACTACAGGCACCTGCCGCTACACCCGGCTAATTTCTTGTATTTTAGTCAAGACCGGGTTTCACCATGTTGCCCAGGCTGGTCTCGAACTCCTGAGCTCAGGCAATCCACCCGCCTCAGCCTCCCAGAGTGCTAGGATTACAGGTGTGAGCCACCGTTCCCAGCCAATTTTTGTAATTTTTGTAGAGACAGGGTCTCACTATGTTGTGCAGGATAGTCTCAAACTCTTGAGGTCAAGTTATCCTCCCACCCCAGCCTCCCAAAGGGCTGGGATTATAGGCACAGGCCACTGCACCCAGTTCATACCACGTATTATTGTGCAATAAAAAGGAATAAGGTTGGGGAGAAATGCCAGATCTAGGTGAAGGGGAGGAAGGCAGCAAATCACGCTGCCATGTGTGTACCTATGCAACCATCTTGCATGTTCTTCACATGTACCCCAAAACCTAAAATGCAATAATCAAAAAAAAGGAATAAGGTACTCACACTTGGCATAACATGGATGAACCCTGAGAAATGAAAGAAGCTAGTCACATGTCACATCGTATGACAGCATTGATACACAGAGACAAAAAGTAGATCAGGGTCGCCAGAGGTTAAGGATGTTGGGGATGCAATGGAAAATGATTTCTGGCCAGGTGCGGTGGCTCATGCCTGTAATCCCAGTACTTTGGGAGGCCGAGGTGGGTGGATCACCAGGTCAGGAGTTCGAGACCAGCTTGGCCAACATGATGAAACCCCGTCTCTCCTAAAGATACTAAAACTTAGCCGGGTGTGGTGACAGGCACCTGTAATCCCAGCTCCTGGGGAGGCTGAGGCAGAAGAAGTGCTTGAACCTGGGAAGCGGAGGTTGCAGTGAGCCAAGATCGTGCCGTTGCACCCCAGTCTGGGCGACAGGGTGAGACTCTGTCTCAAAAAAAGTGATTTCTAATGGGCTTGAGATTTCTTTTTGGGGTGATGGGAATGTTCTAAAATTGGGTAGGGCGTGGTCACTCACGCTTGTAATCCCAGCACTTTGAAGGCTGATGTCGGAGGATTGCTTGAGCCCAGGAGTTTGAGAACAGCCTGGGCAACATAGCAATACCCTGTCTTTACAAAAAAATCGCTGGGTGCGGTTTTGCGTGCCTGTAGTCCCAGTTACTCAGGAGGCTGAGGCTGGAGGATCTCCTGAGCCCAGGAGTTCTGGGCTGTAGTGTGCTATGCTGATCGGGTATCTGCACTGAGTTCGGCATCAATATGGTGACCTCCCGGGAGCGGGGGACCACCAGGTTGCCTAAAGAGGGGTGAACCGGCCCAGGTCGGAAACGGAGCAGGTCAAAACTCCCGTGCTGATCAGTAGTGGGATTGTGCCTGTGAGTAGCCACTGCACTCCAGCCTGGGCAACATAGCGAGACCCCGTCTCTTAAAAAAAATACAAAAAATCAGCTGGGCGTGGTGGCAGGCACCTGTAGTCCCAGCTACTTGGGCGGCTGAGGTGGGAGGATGGAGTAAGCCCTGGAGGCAGAGGTTGCAGTGAGCCGAGACGGCGGCACGGCACTTTAGCCTGGGCTACACAGTGAGATCCTGTCTCAAAAAAGAAAAAGAAAAAGGTTAGGCGCAGTGGCTCATGCCTGTAATCCCGGCACTTTGGGAGGCAGATGCAGATGGATTGCATCTCCAAACAGGAGTTTGGAGACTAGGCTGGGCAATTCCGTGAAACCCCGTCTCTATTTAAATAAAAAAAATAGCTGGCGTGGCAGCGGGCACCTGTAATCCTGTAATCCCAGCTACTCAGGACTCTGAGGTTGGAGAATCGCTTGAACCCGGGAGGCGGAGGTTGCAGTGAGCCGGGACTGTGCCACTGCACTCCAGCCTGGGTGACAGAGGGAGGCTCCATCTCAAAAAAAAAAAAAAAAAAAAAAAAAAAAAGGAAAGGAAAGGAATGTACTAAAGTTGATTGTCGTGACGGTTGCGCCAGTCTCTGAACATTCTAAACGCATGTGACTGTATGTAGTAGTCCCCCTTATCTGCAATTTCCAGTCCCTCGGTTTCACTTATCCTCGGTCAACTTCTGTCTGACAATATTAAATGGAAAATTCCAGATGCTGGGTGTGGTGGCTCAAGCCTGTAATCCCTGCACTTTGGGAGGCGGAGGTGGGCGGATCACCTAAGGTCAGGAGTTCGAGACCAGCCTGGCGAACATGGTGAAACCCTGTCTCTACTAAAAATACAAAAATTAGGCAGGTGTCGTGGTGGGCGCCTGTAATCCCAGCTACTGGGGAGGGTGAGGCAGGAGAATGGCTTGAACCCAGGAGTTGGAGGCTGCAGTGAGCTGAAATTGTGCCACTGAACCCAGCCTGGGTGACAAGAGTCCCAGCCTCCAGGAAGGAAGGAAGGAAAGAAAGGAAGAGAGAGAGAGAGAGAGAGAGACAGACAGACAGACAGACAGACATAGACAGACAGAGACAGAGAGAGAGAGAGAGAAAATAAATTCCAGAAATAAAACAAGTCATCCCTTTACATTCCAGGCTGTTCTGTGTAGTGTGATGAAATCTCCCACAGTCCCGGGATGTGAATCACCCCTTTGCGCAGCTTCTGTGTACTTAGTTCCTTTGTAGCCGATTCGTTCAACAAATGGAAAAAGCTAAGTGGTCCACCGAGGTGGCTCAGGCCTGTAATCCCAGCACTTTGGGAAGCCAGTGCAGGAGGATCGCCTGAGGCCAGGTGTTCAAGACCAGCCTGGGCAACATAGCAAGACCCTGTCTCTACCAAAAAAAAAAAAAAAAGTATAGCCGGGCGCGGTGGCTCAAGCCTGTAATCCCAGCACTTTGGGAGGCCGAGGCGGGTGGATCACGAGGTCAAGAGATCGAGACCATCCTGGTCAACATGGTGAAACCCCGTCTCTACTAAAAATACAAAAAATTAGCTGGGCATGGTGGCACGTGCCTGTAATCCCAGCTACTCAGGAGGCTGAGGCAGGAGAATTGCCTGAACCCAGGAGGCGGAGGTTGCGGTGAGCCGAGATCGCGCCATTGCACTCCAGCCTGGGTAACAAGAGCGAAACTCCATCTCAAAAAAAAAAAAAAAAAAAAAAAAGTATAAATGAGCTGGGTGTGGTTGGACATGCCTGTAGTCCTAGCTACTTGGGAGGCTGAGGACCACGTCAGGCCAGGAGTTGGAGACCATTCCAGGCAACACAACAAGACACTCACACCCTCATCCCTACAAGATAAATGAATTAGCCAGGTGTGGTGGTGCCTGCCCCTCTAGTTCCAACTACTTTGGAGATTGAGGTGAAAGGATCCTTTGAGACCAGGACTTTGAGATAGCAGTGGGGAGACCCTGTCTTAAATTTTTTTTATTGTGCCGGGTGCGGTGGCTCACGCCTGTAATCCCAACACTTTGGGAGGCTGAGGCAGGTGGATCACAAGGTCAGGAGTTCAAGAGCATCCTGGCCAAGATGGTGAAACCCTGGCTCTACTAAAAATACAAAAATTAGCTGGGCATGGTGGCACGTGCCTGTAATCCCAACTACTCGGGAGGCTGAGGTGGGAGAATCGCTTGAACCCAGGAGGCAGAGGTTGCAGTGAGCCGAGATCACACCATTGCACTCCAGCCTGGGTAACAAGAGCGAAACTCCGTCTCAAAAAAAAAAAAAAAAAAAATTATCCTAAAGCTGGGTGTGGAGATGCTTTCCTGTATTCCCAGCTACTTGGGAGGATCCCATAAACCCAGGAGTCTCAGGCTAGCCAGGGCAACATGAAGACATCCTTGTCACTAAAAAAATAAACAAACAGGGCAGGGCCCAGCGTTCATGCCTGTAATCCCAGCACTTTAGGAGGCTATGGTGGGTGGATCACTTGAGGGCAGGAATTCGAGTCAGGAATTCCAGACCCGCCTGGGCAGCACGGCATAACTCTGTCTCTACAAAAACATACAAAAATTAGCTGGCTGTGGTGGTGTGTGCCTGTAGTCCCAGCTACTTGGGAGGCTGAGGTGGGAGGATCACTCAAGTCTGGGAGGTCGAGGCTGCAGTGAGCTGCGATTGTGCCACTGCACTCCAGCCTGGGTGACTGAGTGAGACTCCGTCTCAAAAAATAAATACATAAAAATTAAAATACGCCGGGTGCGGTGGCTCAAGCCTGTAATCCCAGCACTTTGGGAGGCCGAGGCGGGTGGATCACGAGGTCGAGAGATCGAGACCATCCTGGTCAATATGGTGAAACCCCGTCTCTACTAAAAATACAAAACATTAGCTGGGCATGGTGGCACGTGTCTGTAATCCCAGCTACTCAGGAGGCTGAGGCAGGAGAATTGCCTGAACCCAGGAGGCGGAGGTTGCGGTGAGCCGAGATCGCGCCATTGCACTCCAGCCTGGGCAACAAGAGCGAAACTCCGTCTCAAAAAAAAAAAAAAATACATAAATAAAAATTAATTTTGATTCTTCCCCTCGTGGAGTGCCTCCCCAGAGTCTTCCGCAAGTGTAAGAAGGATAGAAAGGGCCGGGCGAGGTGGCTCATGCCTGTAATCCCAGCACTTTGAGAGGCTGAGGCAGGCAGATCACTGAGGTCGGCAGTTCGAGACCAGCCTGGCCAACATGGTGAAACCCTGTCTCTACTAAAAATACAAAAATTAGCCGGGCATGGTGGTGCTTGCCTGTAGTCCCAGCTACTCGGGAGGCTGAGGCAGGAGAATCGCTTGAACCCGGGAGGCGGAGTTTGCAGTGAGCCAAGATCCCACCACTGCACTCCAGCCTGGTGACAGAACAAAAAACGGGAGAATATCTCGGGGCAGGCAAGGAGGGGCGGCCTGGGCAGCAGGCGTGGCAAAGCCCACCAGGTGTGCCCTCAAGCACCCTCTTTCCCTGACAGAGGCCCAGGGCTTGGAAGAACCACGTCTCTTCCAGGGGGTTCTTTGCAGCCTGACTCCAAGCGTCCTGGCCTGCCCACCCCACCAGACAGCCTGACTCAGTTTGCCCGCTGTGTGCGTAGGCGCTGTGCGTGTGACCCTCTGCCATCGGAGTGACTCAGGCAGCCTAGAAGCCCCCTTCCCTGGGGATGCCCAGCTTCCTTTGGTGGCTTTTCACAGACATGGCAGAAACTGGCTGGCGTCTCCCAGACTCAGGCTGGGCTCCCAGGGGCAGCCCAGCAGGGCCTCGGCCCCAAGAGAGGGCCTAGGGGGTGGGGGTGGGGGGTGGGGAACTCTTCTCAAAGGGCCTTTGTGGGAGCGGCTGTTGGGGGGGGCTGCTGGGGGACCCCGCCCTGTGTGACTCAAGCCTCATTGCTGGGCGGTGACTCACCCCCAGGCCCCCCTTCCACCCGCCCGCCCTACAGCAGGTGCTGAGAGCCAGCTTCGGGATAGGGGCCTCTGCAGACACGTTCACGACACCCTCCCCTGGGCCTGTGACCTGCCACCCACTTTCTAGGGGTGCCAGTCTTGCCTTGCCCTCCTTGCCCTCCTGAGCTTGGACCACAGAGGAAACCTTCTACACCCCGTCCCTCCATGGGGCAGCAGACATGATGCTGAAATGTGCCATTGCATTGTCTCACTATGAATCCATGGGATCCTCAAACCACCCAAGGGGCAGGGTGTTCTTTCTACTGCCCTGTAGCAGATGGGGAAATTGATTTTCCGTGAGGTTGCAGAGTTTCTTTAACACAGGAGATTCATACGCAGAATCCGGATGTCACAAACTTGTTGCCCCATAGTGTCACTGCATGATCATCTCAGCTGCCTCAAACGTCAGTGGTGGGTTACTGCACCCTCCAGTGTCACTTCCATTTTACCGAAGGGTAAACTGAGGCAAGGAGCTTTGAAGTCACAGGTCAAGAACCAAGAGTAAGAGGCAGGGCTGGGATTCGAAGTGAGTCTGGGAGCCCGGGGCCCGCTCGGCCACTTCCCCACGGGCCTCCGGCGCCCGCTTGGGGGCTGGGGCTCCCCCGCCGTCGGGCCCCTCCGGACGCCGAGGCCAGCCGAGATCGGGCCGCCGGCCAGGCTGCTGGGCGCCGCGCCCGCCCGCATCACGCCGCTGTGAGTCACCGCGCGCCGGCCCCGGCCCCGCCCCCCGCGCCAACAAACAGGGCGTTGCCCGGCAACCGCCACCGCCCTCCATCCGCCACCGCCCTCCATCAGCAACCCGGGTTCGAGCCTCAGGCCAGGGTGCCAGCTAAGAGGGGTTCTGGGACTTCGTGGGTTTCCCCAGATTAGGGGTTCAGATCAGTCTTGTAGTACTGGTGGGCACAGTGGCGAAGGTGAAGGAGACTCTGTGATCCCATGAGGATGGCTCTCTCCAATCCAGACCCACCTGGAGCTCTCCAGAAGTGGGTGCTCAGGTCAGGGGATGGTGTCCGGGCTGGAGTTGCAGCCGAAAGGTCGAGGTCATTTTCCTAGAGGGATCTGGGGAGCTGGCCTGGCAGGGGACTGTCGGGAGAGCTATGATGAGGGCTTTTCTGCATCCTTCCCCCCACCCCGCAAAGTAGCTAACACATAATAAGCACATTCTATGTTCTAAGCCCTGTTCTATGCATGTGCGGACCTATGTGTATTAACTCATTTCATGTTCACCATGAGGCTGGGTGCCCTGGTTCAGGCCTGTAATCCCAACACTGTGGGAGACTGAAGCCGGCAGATCACTTGATGTCAGGAGTTCGAGACCAGCTTGGGCAACATGGTGAAACCCCATCTCTGCTAAAAATACAAAAATTAGCCGGGCGTGGTGGCCGGTGCCTGTAATCCCAGCTACTTGGGAGGCTGTGGCGGAAGAATCGCTTGAATCGGGGAGGCGGCGGTTTCAGTGAGCCGAGATCGTGCCACTGCACTCCAGCCTAGGTGACGAGAGCGAAACTCCATCTCAAAAAAATAAAATGAAACTGAAAAAATAATGTTCACCATAACCCTCTGACATTTCACTGACATTATCATTTTACAGATAGGGAAACTGAGTCACAGAAGGGCAATGTCCTTTGCCAGAGGAGGCACAGCCAAGCTGGCATCCAGGCTCCCAAACCTGTCTCAGGCGGGTGCATGCCTGGCCTTGGCGGGGTCATGTCTGTGGGAGTCCTTAGGCGTCGTGGGGATAGCTGCCAAGATGACATTGAAGTGTGGGTTGGCTATACAAGTGGGTGGGGGGGTGCCTGGTGGGTTCCCTGGGGGCTATCAACACAGGAAGCTGAAGGCTGTGCCCTCCAGAGGCTGTGCCAGTGTGCCCCTAGACTTCCCATGTCATCTGAGTGCAAGGAGAGAGTTCCCCAGAGCCAGCATCAGATCGCCTGCACTCTGGTCTCCCTGGTACCTCACAGTATTCACCACTGAGCTGCCCACAAGACCCCTAAGGAGACTGTCTGAGGGGCCTCCCAGAGCCCCAGATCGTGTAGGGCGAGGAGAAGAGTAGATACTAGCATTTTGAACAGGGAGGTGACCAGCTGCCTGGGAATTGATCAACTTTAAGTCCTGTAAGAAATGCCCACGTGGGCGGGACATGGTGGCTCACGCCTGTAATCCCAGCACTTTGGGAGGCCAAGGTGGGCAGATCATGAGGTCAGGAGATTAAGACCATCCTGGCCAACATAGTGAAATCCCGTCTCTACTAAAAATGCAAAAATTAGCCGGCCACGGTGGTGCACGCCTGTAGTCCCAGCTACTCAGTAGGCTGAGGCGGGAGAATTGATTGAACCCAGGAGGTGGAGGTTGTAGTGAGCTGAGATCGTGTCACACTGGCCTGGGGACAAAGGAACACTCTGTTTAAAAAGAAAGAAAGAAAGACAAACTGGGCACAGTGGCTCACACCAGTAATCCCAGCACTTTGGGAAGCCAAGACAGGCGGCTTGCCTGAGGTCAGGAGTTCGAGATCAGCCTGGCCAACGTGGTGAAACCTGGTCTCTACTAAAAATGCAAAAATTAGCTGGGCGTGGTAGTGGGCACCTGTAATCCCAGCTACTTGGGAAGCTGAGGTAGGAGAACTGCTTGAACCTGAGAGGTGGAGGTTGCAGTGAGCCGAGACGGTGCCACTGCACTCCAGCCGGGTGACAGAGCAAGATTCTGTCTCAAAAAAAAAAAAAAAAAAAAGAAAGAAAGAAATGTCCCTTTGACTCAAATGGCCGAGTCAGTCACTCAACTGGTTGAATAGGGGAGATGGCTGAGTTACAGGATTCCTGGACAGTCTAAAGCCAAGAAGGTGAGGAGGGTTTCTTGGAGAAGGTGATCCTCTGGGACCTGAAGGATGCTCAGGAGGTGGTGGGTAACCAGCAGGACCTCCCTGGGGAGAGGTTGGGACACGGAGGAACTTTTCAAATGGAAGGTAGAGGGGACATAGGATTGGATTTAACGGGCCGTCTCTGGAGAATGGCTAGAAGGCATGAGGAAAGTTGCAGAGGACCAGGGAGGTGGCTGTTGGAATATATTTAGGCCAGAGATGATGGTGACTTAAGGATACAGTTGGCAGATTTCACAAATAAAAAATACAGGACATCAGTTACATTTGAATTTCAGATACAGAACAAGTAATTTTTTTTAGTATAAAACTTTTTTTTTAGTATAGCGATGTCCCCAAAATTGCACGGGACATACTTATACTAAAAAAAGAGATCCGTTGTGTATCTGAAAAATCAAGCTTCACTGGGTGTCCTGTGTTTTATCTGGGAACTCAACTTGGTGGAAGGGGCGGGTCTCAGGGCCCCTGGGGAGGGGGGCAATCATCACAGCTAATACACAGGGACTAAATACACTTTGTTTTTCTTTTTTAAATATGGTTTCCTTTTACTTACTCATATTTTCATAGAGATGGGGGTCTCACCATGTGGCCCAGGCTGGTCTCAAACTCCTGGATTCAAGCGATCCTTCTGCCTCGGCCTCCCACCCAAGTTTTAGGATTACAGGAGTGAGTCAACACTCCTAGGTAACAAATGCACTTTGAAGTGAATACTTCTATCATGCCCATTTTACAGCTAGGTAAACTGAGGCCTGGAGCAGTTACTGCTTTTGGTATGTGTGTGTGTTGGTAACTTGTCTATACGGTTAGGTTAGGAAGTGGATGACCCCGATTGGAACGCGAGCATGTTGGTGGCAGTCCCCCAACACTCAGAGCTTGAACCCCTTCTTACAGGGGACCGTGGTGGAGGTGTGTGTGTGGGGGGAATGCTTGGACACTATGGTCCCCTGGGTTGCTGGTGACCCAGGTAAGGGCCCTTCTCACGGGATGAGCTTCCCCAGATCCCCAGCGCAGCCTGCGCGCTGTGGCACCCCTGCCTGCGCCCCTCCTTCCAGGACTCCCAGGCACTGGGAGCACGGGCGGGCGGCGGCCTCAGGGGGCTTCCTCTCCCGGGCTGAGGCTGAGGCTCGGCCTCGCCCTCCTCCAGGCTGGAAGGACCCGACGTCTGCGCCGCGGGCAGGGGGAAGGGGCGGGTTATTTTTACCTCCCTCCAGGCAGCCGGGGCGACAGGAAGTGAGCGCGCGGCCCGCCAGATGTGGGGAGCCAGGCAGCTGGGAACAGCCACAGCTGGACTGGCGGCCGGCCGGGAGCGGGGTGCCGGGGGGAGGGCGTGCGGAGGGTGGATCCCCGCCGCCCCAGCCTTCCCTCCAAAGCCCCCCTCGCCCCCATCCCCCGCTCATCTGGGTCGTGGCCTCGCTGTCCCCCATCTGGGCGCCAGTGCCGTGGCTGGCTCGAGGGCCCTCAGGTCCTGGGCGGGGAGCGGGACCCTGCTGCTCGCCCCAGGGACCCCCCCAGATCCCAGCAGAGTCGGGGGTGGGAGGGGGGAGACGGCCCCTCGCCGGCCCCGCCTGCCACCGCCATTGTTTACCCGTCGGCTGCCTCCTAGGAAACTTAACCCGCCCGCGGTAATTTTATTTGGGAACTTCGGCCAGTTCCCATAGCAACCCCCAGTGACGTCAGAGGGGCTGGGGCCCGAAATCCCCGGGAAAGGGGGGGATCTGATGAAGGGGGGAGACCCCCAGAAGGGCTCCTCCTTAACCCTGCGCGTGCCAGGCCCCAGCCACGCAGGGACAGCCAGATGTGACACTTCTCGGACGCCCCCCCATTTTGGCCTGGGGCCAGGTCAGGGTGGCCGGCCAGGCCTTGATGTCATCGGGAACTGGGTGGGTGGTGAGTCATTCCTGAGGTGGGGGCTGGGCCAGGCCTGGGGGCTATTCCTGTCTGACCTGCCCCACCAGTGCCCTTGAGCAATACTGGGACCCTTCCCTGGGGATTTCGGGTACCTGGCTGGGGGTCCCCACCGATCCTTGGGACCTGTCCCTCTGAACCATTACGTAGGCAGACAGAGTCTTTCCTGGTGCTCCAGACACCAGGCGGTTGGGTTTGTCACAGTGAGCTGGGGCCACCGTGTAATGTCCTCTCCGGATGTGGGGAGTGGCTGGTGCCCTGGTGAGGGGGCAGGGATGTGGCGGATCCGGGCTCAGTCCATAACACAGCTGGTCGCCAGGACGACAGGAGGCAGGGGCGCTGACTGGCAAGGGGGATCACTGCTGCCAGCCGGGGGGCTGGGCTGGGAGGAGCCATGCTAACCGCAGTGACGTGGGACTTCCTCGGCCCGACCTGTTTGATGTCTCTGTGTGCGGCGTTGCCATGGGGCCCGCAGGCAGCCCTGCATGTGAGTCGGGGTGACCTGTGGGCCGGCGGGGCCTGTCAGGGTCCCTAGATCCCAGTGTACCTGGTGTATCCGTGTGCAATCAACGGCTTATACTCTATACTGTTTCTACCTGGAGCCAGCACATTACACGTGTCACCTCAGAGCCTGGTGACAACTTTAAATTGTACATTTTCAGTCCCATTTTTTCAGCTGACAAAACTGAGACTTAGGGAAGTGTAATCACCTGGTCCCAAAGACATCCAGCTAGAAAGCTGGGGTGCAGGGTCGGGCATGGTGGCTCATGCCTGTCATCCGAGCACTCTGGGAACCCAGGAGGTAGAGGTTGCAGGAAGCCGAGATTGGGTCACTGCACTCCAGCCAAGATCGTGCCACTTGAGGTCACATAGATCGCCTGAGGTCAAGAGTTCGAGACCAGCCTGGCCAACATCGTGAAACCCTGTCTCTAGTAAAAATACAAAAATTAGCCAGGCATGGTGGCGCACACCTGTAATCCCAGCTACTTGGGAGGCTGAGGCAGGAGAATCACTTGAACCTGGGAGGCGCTCCAGCCTGGGCGACACAGTGAGACTCCTTCTCAAAACAACAACAACAACAACACCACTTTGTTTTTCTTCCATTCCACCTTCTCTCTGCCTCCATGAAACTGGTCGGCTTTGCTGGTTCTCAAATGTCCAGGCACAATATCCTACCTCAAAGCCTGTGCACTGGCCGCTCTCTCTGTCTGGAACTCTTTCCCTCCTGATGTCTGCGTGGCTTCTCCCTCAGTGCCCTAAAAGTCTTTGTTCAAATGTCACCTCCTCCTCAGGAGGCCTTTCCTCACTTCATCTCTCACCTCTCTTGCCTTTTTCTAGATTACCCCTAGACTTACCACCAAACATTATATATATATATATATAAAGGAAGGCAGTGGTGCGATCTCAGCTGGAGTGCAGTGGGGTGATCTCGGCTCACTGCAACCTCTGCCTCCCGGGTTCAAGTGATTCTTCTGCCTCAGCCTCCCAAGTAGCTGGGATTACAGGTGTCTGCCACCACGTCCAGATAATTTTTGTATTTTTAGTAGAGATGGGGCTTCACCATGTTAGCCAGGCGGGTCTCGAACTCCTGACCTCAGCTGATCCACCTGCCTCGGCCTCTCACAGTGCTGGGATGACAGGTGTGAGCCACTGCCACCATGCCCGGCCACATTATACATCTTTATACCTATCTATCTGCTTACTGGGTTTGTTTCTCCCATAGATACTGGTCTCAAAAGTACAGGGATTTTTTTTTTTTTTTTCTGTTTTGTTCTCTTCCATGTTCCCAAATGCCCGGAACAGATCCTTACCTACATACAGCAGGTACTCAATGTTTGTATAATGAACAAAAGGGCACATATGTGTGTGTTCGCACGCACGCGCATGCCATGCCGTTTGACCACTTGACCTGGTCTCCCTTTCGCCCTGTCCCTTCACCACTCCCTCACCTGCTGTCCCCTGGTTAAGCCAGTAGGCTGGGGATTAGGGCCTGTGGAAGTCAACGCCAAAGGACCCAGAGGGAGGGGTGGGGGCTCTGGGAGGACCCTCCAAGAGGGATATTAGTGAGCTGGGGTGTGGTCCGAGCCACGTGCAACAGAAGAGCGAAAATTAGATCAGAAGGAATCTGAGGAAGAGGTATCCCCAGAGGCCAGCGTGGAAGAGGTGTTCTCCCTGAATGTGAATTGGACTGATGACTGGAAAGGCAATGCCTGGGTGGAAGACCTTGTTCTGGGGTGAAGGGAATTCTGGAGGGGCAATGTGGATGGGGGTGTGGAAGAGATCCAAGTTCCATTTGTCATTATAATTTGGTCACTTTGTACTTTTGCAATGACAAGTGTGTCTGTGTCTGTGTGTCCCCCACAGGGAGACCCCCCCCACCCCAGGCCTGCCCTGGAAATAGCATTCTTGTGTGTAGCTCAGAAGGTCATGTGGTAAGCTGCTCCCACCTTCTGTGCCCCGCCCTGAGTTGGGGAATTCTCTGCCACCCCAAAACTTCCCCCAGGGCCCCACTGGGCGGCTCTGCCCCCTCCTGCCCCAACCTGTCAGATCCTGCATCCTGGGCCAGCCTGCCCCTCCAGCCCCACAGGGAAGAAAAGACCCCGGGGCCCCCAGGGCTGGGCCCCACAGGACGGTAGCTGGGTGTGGCTCCCAGCTCCCTCTCCCCAGTCCCACCAGGTACCGAGGTGAGAGCCAGATGAGATGAACTGATGAAACGGGGGACCCTGGAGGAATTCTGGGATGCAAGGCGACACAGAGGCATCCAACCAGTCCCCCCAGTCCCTCGGAGGGCCTGCTGCTGGACACTCCCACGCCCCCACCCCCAGAGTTACTCGAAAGAGGAGGCTGCCTTCTTACCACCCAGGCCGTGGATGAAGAATTGGGTCCCCAGCCCCAAGGATGCCACTTCAAAAATATTGGGGGCTGAGTGGGAAAAATCGTCCCCTAAAGCAATGCCCACCCGGGTCTGGGAAGGGTCCTGCGGGTTCCAGACCCCCACTGCGACGTGATGGTGGTCCTGGGTGGTGGGTAGGGGTCCATCGGTCTTTGTTGAGGCCTGGAGAGGGCAGATGGCAACAGGACATGCCCAAGGAGGCTGGCTTGGTCGCCGAGGGCACCCCGCCCCTCTATTCTGGAGTTTTGTTCCAGGTTCCCGGCCCCCCACCTGGGCACCCGGCCAGGCCCCGAGGCAGGGCCTGCTCCTGAGGAACAATGCAGCCGTGTTCCTCCAGCGGCGGATGGAGCGGGAAAGACTGGCACACCGGGAAAGAGGGAGGGATCCAGGGAGGGCCTTGCTCTCAGGGAGCTCGGGAGTTTCCCAGAGGTCCCAGTGGGTGGGGGAGGGTGCCGGGAAGCCTAGGGGGAGGGGACTCGGACGTAGGGACCGCATGGCCTGGAACCAGAAAGTCTTTTCGATGGCAGCAGGAGAGGGTTAGGTGGGATAAGAGGAGGAACTTTCTAAGGCTGGAGAAGGTGCGGTGGCACTGGAGGAAGTGGGGGTTCCTGTGTGGTGGCATCCCAGGACGATACCCAGACCCAGGCCCCTCCTCCCCGGGAGGGGTCTGCAGTGGCCGGTATGTTCTGGGTCTGGGACCGAGCCCCGCCCCGCCACAAACCGCCCCTTATTAATCTCTATTCCCAGGGGCTCACGGCCTCCTGAGTTGCCTCTTCCTACTCAGGCCCTAGGCCAGCAGGGGTTCCAGAGGTGGGATGGGGGGTTAGACCCTTTGCTCCCACCCTATCCCTGCAGACAGAGCTTTGGGCTGAAAACCCGGGACCGGGACCCACGTTCAGGGTCCAGATGGGGAAGTCGGGCTGGGTTTGGGGCCCAGGCTGGTTCCGGGACAAGGAGGGAGAAAGTTGGCCCTGAGTTGGCGACGGGACCGAGTTGGGGGACAGGACAGAGAAAGTGGGGGCGGGCCGGCTCCGGGGGCACATGACGGCGACGCCCGCCCCGCCCCGCGCCCGCCCCCTGCCCGGCCCGGGGAGTGGGGGGAGGAGACGGGAAGGTTTTAAAAGCGATCCGGCCCCGCGGCGGGCCGGCCAGTGAGTGGGGTGGAGCGCGGCGGCGGCCGCCCTCGGCCGGTCTCGGGCCCGCAGTCCGCCGGCCTGAGCGTGGCCGGCCCGGCCCGGGGCGGCGGCCGGAGCCCGGAGTGCGCGCCCGGCTCCCCCCCGCGGGTAAGTGGAAGGCGGGAGGGACGCGGGAGGGAGGCCGGGGGCGACCGGCGACAGCGGCGCCGGCAACTTTTCCGCGCCGGGCTCGTGGGCGGAGTGGGGGTGCGCCCGGCGGGTCCCCGGGAGCGTTGCGAGAAGGGGAGGGCGCCGCCCCGCTCGCCCTGCGCGCCCCGCCGCCCGGGGTGAGTCCGGGAGCGGGGACGGCGCGTCTGACGGCGGCGGCGGCGGCGTCCCGGGGCGCCCCCTACGGAGCGGGGGAAGGGCGGCCCGGCCTCTGCTCCCTTCCCAGGGCCCACCCATCCCGACCCCCCAGGAGACGAGTGGGAATGCTGTGGAGAGGGCGGGTCCGCACGCGACTCGGGCGGGTCGAGGTGGGCAGAGAGTTGGCAGGGTGGGAGGGCTCGTGCCCGGCTCGGGATGGAGCTTGGGTTGAGGGGTATGGATCTGCGTGTGCCTGCCCAGGCCCACCCCCGACCTGCCCTTTGGACGGGAGGAATGGGTTGGGGGGGGGTCTCAGAGTTCTTTGAATGGAGGCGGGGGCGGGTGGATGCTGGTTCAAGTTCCTGACGTGTCGCCTAGTGGGTAGGGGGAAGGCCTCCGGTGGGGACTTGGGGAAACGTCTCCTGTCCTTTCTCCTCATCCAGGAGAAAAACGCTCATTCAAGGTTGCATAGGAAGGGAAGCCAGGGTGGGGATCAGCCCTGTGCATCTCGGGGTCCATGCCTTTAGGCTGCAGGCGGACGTTAAAAGGGCCCAGACTGAACCCCAACCCCTCTGTCTTAGCCCCACACTGTTCTCTGATTTCAGCGCTGGATTTGACAGCCCCAAAGCCCTCAGCCCTAACTGACCTTCCTGCGCAGCCCAGCCCAGCCCGGCCCAGCCCAGCGGCTTCTTGAGTGTTTCGGCTGTGCGACTGGCTCCCTGTCATCTGCCCCTTTCCCGGCTCTCCCAGCTAGCAGCCCATGACTCCTGGTCTTTGAGGGTGAGCCTGGGGGCTGTGGGACCTCTGACATAAGGGGTGTCCTCTGGTAGTCCTGCCCTAGCCAGAGGGTTGTGCCCAACAGGTGCCCAGGCTTAGAGGCGAGGTGATGTTGGACACACCCTGTCCGCTCGCCCACACGCCCTGCCCGGGCCAGCCTGGGTACATGTGTTCACATGCCGATGTCCTGGGCAGGCACAGGCCCTGCGGCTGGTGCTAGCTTTGTCCTCTGATCCGTGAGGCACCCGTAGTCCTCTGCCCTTGCAGCGTGTCCTCTGGGAGCTCCTTCAAGACCCCAACAGGCAGGCCTTGCCCATGGACCTAGAGGGGGCCCTAAAATAGGTGCCGGCCTGGCCTGGGGCTGGCACGCGGAGCACATGCGTGACAGGGCGTGTCCAGGGGGTCGGGCCTGTCTGTGCAGGCCCAGCCTCTGAGCCTCCGCCGACCCTTGCTCACTGGAGAAAGAAGGCAGAGGTAGATGCTTTAGAAGAGACCCCCGTGTCGTGCCCACCCTCTAACAATGCAAGTGGACGCCAGATGTTCCATGCAGGCCGCAGCTGTCCGGCAGGCCTCCACCATCTGCAATCCCAGTGTAATTGACCTGGTGGGTACATTACAGTGACCCACTCGCCCTGGTCTAGGTGGTGCTTTGACAACGCTTAGGGCATTTTTCAGAGTTTGTCCTTCACCTTGGGAGGCTGGGTGGGGGATTCTGTCCTTCGTGAATAATGGCGCCAGGAACCTTGGGCGATCTTGAGAAAACTCCTTCCTGTCCCTCTGTTTTCCGCGTTGGATGTGTTTTAGGCCACAATCAGGCCTGGCTTTTTTTTTGTTTTGTTTTGTTTTGTTTTGTTCCTGAGACTTATTCTGTGACCTTAAGCCCCGATCTGTATCTGTGAGCCTCAGTTATTCTGTCTGTAAATGGGAAGCATTGGGAAATGGGACGGCGACTACTCCCTCTCCCCGGCCACCGCTTCCCCTCCTGGTGTCCTGGGTGGACACAGAGGTGTGTCTGGGGAAGGTGTGTCCTTCAGGGCCAGACGCCTGGGAAGGATGTGAGCGGAGGGCAGTGGGCGTGGGTGAGAATCCTTGGGCAGAGAAGGGCGCCGCCATGCTGGGCATGGCTGAGTCACGCTCCAGCGATGTCTTGCCCCAGGGTGCTGGAGCTGGCGCCACCCTGGGTGTGGTCACTGAGCTGCGGCCCTGGGCAGAGCAGGGCTGGGTGGTCTAGGATGTGGGCCCTTGGTGGCGAGGGTCCTGGGGAGCTGACTTAGAAGACACACCAAGCCCTGGGTCCTCCCATCTGGCCTCGATTCTGGGGTTGCCCTCCAGGACCGGGGTGGCCCATACTCTGAGAACGCCTTGGGGAGCCCAGGGACCCTGAGCCTTGGGCCTGGGAATTGGCCTGTTGAGGGAGGTGGATAGGGCCGAGAAGCCAGTGGCTGCTTTCGAGACCAGTGAACCCCCAAAGCCAGGCCCTCGCTGCAAAACGCACCTCTGTAGGGAGAAGGCAGGGGTGGACATGACGATGGGGGTGTCCCTCTACTGAGGGTTCCCAGCATGAAGGTGAGGGGCCCCTGGGAATTCTGTGATTGGCCTGGGAAAGATTAAAGTCTAAAGAGGGGTTAGAATGTGGACTGGCCGGACGCGATGGGGGCTGGGATGTCATTTTCATGGTTCCCCTATTTATAACAAGTGATTCAGCCCTCACTTACTCACCCCTTCCTGAGCCTCCCCCCACCCCAGCCCTGGGTGGTCAGTGGGGCCCACCCATTTGTCAGTGCCCTGACTTCCCCCACCCGGTGCCACCCTCTGAGGGCGGCCCATTGGGGTGGTTGTTACTGCCGCTGCGCTGGGATTGGGGCAGAGGGGCGGGAGGCTGGTGGTCAGGCGGCGCTTGGCCGGGCAGCCCAGGTTGGCGGCTGGCTAAGGGCCCAGCCCACGGAGCTTCTGCTGAGAGTCTGGGCCCATTAAGCAAAATGTTAGTGACAGGCTGGGAGGGCGGGTGGCTCGGCGGCAGGGCGGGGCCTGCAGCCCTTGGTATTTTCCGATCCCAGCTGCTCTGTGAGGGTGGAAAGTATTTGGGGACCAGGCTTGGGGGCGGAGGTGGTGGTGGCGCCCCCGGCGGAAGCTGCCCCTGATTCATTCTTGGAGCATGGGGTGGAGGGTAGCGGTACACATACATACCGCGTGTCCGGTTCTCGCACACGCCGTCTGGAGGGGTATTCGGGCATGCACACATGCTTTGGCTGGCCGGGGTGTCCTGGTGCAGCCCGGGGCCTGCTTTGCTCCCCGGCCCAGGGACCCGCCCTCTCCTTCATGCCTTCAGCTGCCAGGAGTTTGGTCTCCCCCTGGACACCATGTCCCAGGAGCCTGAGACGTGTACCACGATTGGTAAAGGGGACCCCCCGGCTCCCGGGCACCTGCATGGCAGCGCCCCTTCCACTCAAGACCCAGACCTTTTGTGCCTGCGGGGATGGGGAGTGGCCTTGGCCCCAGCCATGGGCTCTGTGCAGGGGAAACCCCACAGGAAACGAGCCTGGCCAAATGGCCGCCCTTCCCGTTCTCGTCCCTGGGACACGAATGTGCTGTCTCACTTCCGGAGGCGGCCCGGGAGGCTGGCCGCCCTGCGGGGCCTTGCCTGCTCCCAGTTGGCGCCTCCAGACCCTAAGGGGACAGGGCTGGGCTGGGGCCTGCTGGGAAAGAGTGGCTGGTATGTGTGTGTGCGTGTACGGGGAGGGGACAAAGCAGGAGGTCCCTTGCCACCTGTCTCCCAGGGGTGAGCGCCACCAGATGGGGCGGACACTGGGGTCCTCCTGGTGTGAGATGCCCATGTTTCCGTTGTCCTTTGCTGGGCAGAGATAGCAGCAGCTCTGTCGTGATCGTGTTTCTCCTTCATGGGGTCCTCACCATGACTTATGAAGTCCAGACTTATTATCCCTGTTTTGCAGATGGGGAAACTGAGGCCCAGAGAGGTTAAGTGACTTGCTCAGAGTAACCCAGCTCAGAAGCTGCAGAGCTGGGGCTTTCAAATCTGGGCGGACTTGGGCTCCAAAACTGGAGTCTGCTAGCCAGGTGTTGGGCTCTTATCAAAAGAGCCTCGATTTACTGAAGACTTAGGGCCAGCTTCATGGTTTTTGTGTTTTTTGGGTTTTTTTGAGACAGAGTCTGGCTCTGTTGCCCAGGCTGGAGTGCAGTGGCGTCATCTCCGCTCACTGCAACCTCCAACTCCCTGGTTCAAGCTCTTCTGCCTCAGCCTCCCGAGTAGCTGGGATTACAGACGCCTGTCACCACGACCAGCTAATTTTTGTATTTTTTAGTAGAGACGGGGTTTCACCATGTTGGCCAGGATGGTCTCCATCTCTTGACCTCGTGATCCACCCGCCTCGGCCTCCCAAAGTGCTGGGATTATAGGTGTGAACCACCGCGCCCGGCCAAAGCTTCATGGGTTTCTGACTTGGGCAGTGAGGGACCTGGAGCTTAGTTTAATGTTGTACTGCCAGGGTCATTTTTTTTTTTTTTTTTTTTTTTTTGAGACGGAGTTTCACTCTTGTTACCCAGGCTGGAGTGCAATGGCGCGATCTCGGCTCACCGTAACCTCCGCCTCCTGGGTTCAGGCAATTCTCCTGCCTCAGCCTCCTGAGTAGCCGGGATTACAGGCACGCGCCACCATGCCCAGCTATTTTTTTTTTTGTATTTTTAGTAGAGACGGGGTTTCACCATGTTGACCAGGATGGTCTCGATCTCTTGACCTCGTGATCCACCCGCCTCGGCCTCCCAAAGTGCTGGGATTACAGGCTTGAGCCACCGCACCCGGCCTCATTTTTTTTTAATCAATTTTTTTATCTTGCTGTGTTGCCTGGGCTGGTCTCGAACTCCTAGCCTCAAGCTATCCTCCTGCCTTCGCCTCCTGAAGTGCCAGGATTATAGGGACGAGCTACCTTGCTCAGCCTGAATTCTTTTCTTTTTAAGCTTGTTTTTGTTTATTTTAGAGATAGGGTCTCACCCTGTCACTTAGGCTGGAGTGCAGTGGCATGATCATAGATCACAGCAGCGTCAAACTCCTGGGTTCAAGCAATCCTCCCACTTCAGCTGCCTGAGTAGCTGGGGCCACAGGTGTGTACCACCACTCCTGGCTGATTTTTTTAATGAATTTTTTGTGGGCCAGGCACAGTGGCTCACGCCTGTAATCCCAGCACTTTGGGAGGCTGAGGCAGGCAGATTGCTTGAGCCCAGGAGTTGGAGACCAGTCTGGGCAACATGGCAAAACCCTGTCAACAAAAAGAATAAAAATTAGCCAGGCATGGTGGCACATGCCTGTAGTCCTAGCCACCCTGGAGGCTGAGGTGGGAGGATCACTTGAACCTGGGAGGCTGAGGCTGCAGTGAATTGTGATTGCACCCCTGCACACTAGCTGTGGTGACAGAGTGAGACCCTGTCTCAAAAAAGAAAAAGAAAAAAAAAAAAGAATTTTTTGTAGCGATGAGTACATTTCCCCGGCTAGTCTTGAACTCCTGGCCTCAGGTGACTCTCCTGCCTCCCAAAGTGCTGGGATTACAGGCGTGAGCCACCATGCTTGGGCTGAAATTCTTAGTTTTCGAACTAGAGGACCATGTGTTCATTTTGCACCGGGTTCTAAAAATTCTGTAGCCTGCCCTTGTGCCGGACGCTTACCGAGTGACACACACACTGAGTGACATCTCACTGGGCTATGCTAGAGAGGCTCTTGGTTCCATTTTACAGATGGAAAACAGGCTTAGAGGGGTCTTCAGGAAACCGTGGAGCAGGGATTTGTACTTCAGGTTGTTTTGGTGGAGAGGCCTGTATCTTCGAGCTTGGATCCTGTGCTCTGGAGGTGCAGGGGGTGCGTGCCTAGGGGGAGAGGGGGGTGCTTTGCTGCCGGCATCCGCCCTCGTGGGTGTGGGCTAAGCCCTGGCCACTAAGGAGACGGGGCCATGGCGGGGGGAGGCCCTGGTGGTTTCCTCCAGCCCTCCAGGCTTCTAGGAAGTGGCGCCAGCTGGGGTGAGATCACTTCCTCACCCGCCTGCCTGCCCCCCCACCCGGCTTCCTCTCCCCATGGCCCCGTTTGGCCTGCCCAGGGCTCAGTGAGGGGGCAGCTTGGTCCTGTAAGTTGCTGGAGCGTCCTTGTAATGCAAGGCCCTCTAGGTATCTCTGCCTCTCCATCGCTGGAGCTGGAACGGAGGGCAGGGCCGGGCTCTACCTTGCCGTTCATATGCGGTTGCTCCTGCGTATGAGAAAAGGGCTTCCCTGTGATGGAAAGGAACCGTCTGGGGACCTAGATGAGGGGTGTCCCCAAATCTCATCACCTCCTTTGCTCTCTCCCCTCCAGGTGCCAGCCTCTGGCCCCGCCCAGTGCCCCCTCACCCCTGTGCCATGGCCGGCTGGGGTTCCTGGGGATGGGATTTGCTGCCTATCACAAATCACATTGCCAGGGATTTCCAACCGACCCTGAGCTCTGCCACCGAGGATGCCGCCCGGGGACGGGGTGGCAGAGAGCCCCGAAGCCTGTGCCTGGCCTGAGGAGCAGGGCTTAGCTGCTTGTGAGCAGGGTTCACTCCAAGTCATGTTCACAGTGGCTAAGTTCCGCCCCCCAGGCCCTCACCTCCTCCGGCCCTGCCGCCTGTCCCCCGCTGCCGCCCGTCTGTCTGCTGTCCTGCTGCCCGGCCTCCCTGGGCTCTGCCTCCCGTGCCTACTGAGCTGAAACACAGTTGGTTTGTGCACACTGGCTCAGTTCAGCAGGAACAGGGGTCAAGCCCGCTCGGAGCCCGCAGCCCCTGCCTTCCCTGGGTGGGCTGATGAGTGGAGCGGAGATGAGGGCTCAGAGTCAGACCTGTGTCTGGAGGAGGGGCATCGGGACGGATGGGGTGGGTGGGGCTGGCTGGGCCCAAACGTCTGCTACGTGTCCTGTTCCCCAATTCTGCAACTGGGGACCCCTTCATGGCCACAGCTCAAGCTGTGTAGACAGGTGGGTGAGTTTAGGTGGCCCTTCAATAAAAAGGGAAGCCAGCTGTGTCCCTTCTGGGCCTGGAGGCTCAGCTCCTCCTCTCCCAAGCCTGGCAGGGGCGCTGGGCCGGCCCGCATCTTCCCAGCAGCCAGTTACTCAAGAGGAAGCTGCCTTGGGCTCCAGACCGTTAGATGCCACCTCCTGGCTTCCGGAATTAGACTAGGCTGACCTGACGTGGCCCCTTCTCCCTGGGCCCTGTAGCTTTCTAACGGCCCGGAGGAGCAGTGACTCCCGCCCCACACGTGGGGCACAGAACAGGGTCCATGTGGAGCCAGAAGGGACATAAGCAGGTCTGCTTAGTTCTGGGGCGCAGGGAACTAAGCTGGGAATAGCTGATCCTTCCCACCTTGGCGGGGGTCGGGTCTCAGGGCAGGGAAGAGTTTAGGACTCTGCTTTTTTTGGGGGGGAGACAAAATCTTGCTCTGTCACCAGGCTGGAGTGCAGTGGTGCGATCTTGGCTCACTGCAACTTCTGCTTCCCAGGTTCAAACGATTCTCTTGCCTCAGCCTCCTGAGTAGCTGAAGACGACAGGCGCCCGCCACCACGCCTGGCTAATTAATTAATGAATTAATTTATTTATTTTTGAGATGGAGTCTCGCTCTGTTGCCCAGGCTAGAGTGCAATGGCACGTCTCAGCTCATTGCAACCTCCACCTCTCCGGTTCAAGCAGTTCTCCTCCCTCAGCCTCCCGAGTAGCTGGGATTACAGGCGCCTGCTACCACGCCCGGCTAATTTTTTATTTTTAGTAGCGATAGGGTTAAGCCATGTTGGCCAGGCTGTTCTCCAACTCCTGACCTCAGGTGATCCACCCGCCTCTCAGAGTGCTGGGATTACAGGTGTGAGCCACTGCACCCAGCCAATTTTTAAAAATGTTTTGTAGAGAGGGGGTTTCACCATGTCACTCAGTTTGGTCTTGAACTCCTGACCTCAAGCAATTTGCTTGTCTTGGCCTCCCAAAGTGCTGGGATTACAGGTGTGAACCACCATGCCAGGCTTTTTTTTTTTTTTTTTTTTTTATAATGACAGACTCTCACTCTGTCACCTAGGCTGGAATGCAGGATCGCAGTGGTATGATCACGGCCCACTGCAACCTTGAATGCCTGGGCATGAGTGTTCCTCCCGCCTTAGCCTCCCCAGTAGCTGGGACTACAGGTATGCGCCACCACACCTGGCTAATTTTGTTTAATTTTAATTTTTGTTAGAGATGGGGAGGGGGGGTCTCACTATGTTGCCCAGGCTGGTCTTGAACTCCTGGCCTCAAGCCATCCTCCCACCTCAACCTCCCAATGCACTGGAATTACAGGTGTGAGCCAGGGTGCCTGGCCTCTCTCTACTATCTTGAAATCAGATGGGAGGAGGCTCTTTTCTGGATGAGATTAAGCAGGGACAATGAAGTCCCCAGGTCATCGGGACTTGGCCGTTGCCCCTTTCCCTGCCCTGGGTAGGCGTGGACAGAAGCTTGGGATGCGAGGGAGAGGAGATAATTGTGCTGTGTGTTATGTCTGTTGTTCGAGTAAATAAAAGTTGCCTTGACTTCATTCCTGAAGGTCTGGTCTGTGATTCACCCCTGCCTCCCATCGCTGGAGTTTCAGCTTTTGATTGGCCTGAATTTACTGTGCTGGCACTCTGGGTGCCTGCCTGCCCATCCCTGCCCCACCGGCTCTGAGGACAGCAGCAGGGTGCCCTGTGCTTGGAAGCGTGAACCTTGGGGGTGTCCTGGATTGTGGGGTCACGGTGAGGGAAACCCTAGACTGGAGAGGTTTCCACATCGCTGATCAAGGGAGGATGGAAGCGGATCTCAAGTGGTGGGTGAGCTGAGCCTGAGGGTTGACACGTGGCAATAACCAGGACCTGAGGGTCTTGAGCTAGTGACATTTAGGGGCACCTTGGACCTACGGAATTACTCAGACCTGTGGGGGAGATTTGGGGTGCCTGGTATCAATGCTGGAGGGGAACTTGAGTTTGAAGGATGTGACATAAAGGAACCCCAGGTCCTAAGGGACATTTGGATGTGGCGGGGACCTGCGTGACGTCCCAGGTCCACGACACCTCAGTGACACCTGAGGGGCACAATAAAGGGTCCCCCAGGTCCGAAGGCGACATTTGGAGGCACAGGGACCACAAGGGGGTACACTCCGGGCTCTCCACCCACCTCCACTGTCCCAGACCTCCAGGCGGCGCCACGGGGTGCGGGCTAGTCCTGGGTCCGCCCGCACATACCTGCGGGAATGAGCGCGGAGGGGCAGGAGGTGGGGCCGTCTCCGATTGGTCTCCTCGTGCAGAGGGGCGGTACCAAAAGCCAATCGCTGTGCCCAGCGTCGCCAAAGTCCCGCCCCCAGGTGAGCCCACCGCCCTCTAGCGGCGGGTCCAGCACTCGGAGGAGAAGCCTCTGCTCTCTCCTGCCCCGGCCTTGACAGTGACCCAGACACAGTCCGTCGATTCGTCCAAAAGGCAGGAAGGCCCCGAGGAAACGGCCTCTCGGGGAGCCAGGGACGTTTAGACAACCACGGGCTTTCTTGCCGTCCCCTGGATTCCTCACTCTATTTGAAGACTGGGAGGCCTCATCAGTAGCGCAGACACGCCCTGGCCACGCCCCTTGGAAAGCGTCACCACCCCAACCACGCCCACTCTGCTGTTCTTCTTTGGCTAGAGCCCCGCCCACCTAGGTAGAGTCTAAACTCGAGGTTCCCGCTTTTGATCGGGGTGTCTTCCCCATCCAGCTGCACCCAACATCTGCCACTGCCTCCCATGCTCAGCAATTTCAGGACCCGCAATGTTGCTGTCTGGAAACAGGACGCCCCCAATCCCCCATCGTGGCCCTTCCCAGGGTTCAAGGGCCCTGCAGCCAGGGGTGGACAGGGGTCAGTTGTGCCATCCAGGTCCTGAATCAAACTTCCTCGCTGTGTGTCCTTTCTTTCCACTTTGCAACCTCAGTTTTCTCATCTTTAAAATGGAAAAAATCCTACGGACTCACAGGGCTGCTGGGATAATTAGATGACAGCAGTACCGCATTCGGCTCTGTGTTCCCTCATAGTGAGCTGTCCATCCCTGTTTTGAAATATTTCCATAAGGCCAGGCATGGTGGCTCATGCCTGTCATCCCAGCACTTTGGGAGGAGGAGGCAGGCGGATCACCTGAGGTCAGGAGTTCAAGACCAGCCTGGCCAACATGGCAAAACCCCACCTCTACTGAAAATACAAAAATTAGCAGGGTATGGTGGCACACTCTGTAATCCCAGCTACTTGGGAAGCTGAGGCAGGAGAATCGCTTGAACCGGGAGGTGGAGATTGCAGTGATCTGAGATCATGTCACTGCACTCCAGCCTGGGCAACAGAGCGACACCAAAAAAAAAAAAAAAAAAAAAAATTTACATAATTACCATGTAATGAAGCCAGCAGTTCCTCCCATCCCACCCTTTGCTTCAGAAATGAGGCCAGATATATATATATATATATATATATATATATATATATATTTTTTTTTTTTTTTTTTTTTTTTTCCTCGGAGGAAACAGGGTTGAGGGTGTGAGTGGCTCTGGAGATGCACCACAGTCTCAAAGTAAAGTTAAAAAGCTGTGTTCAATCTTTTTTTTTTTTTTTTTTTTGAGACAGGGTCTCACTCCTTCACCAGGCGCCAGGCTGGAGTGCAGTGGCGCAACCTCACCTCACCGCAATCTCTGCCTCCCAAGTTCAAGCAATTCTCTGCCTCAGCCTCCCGAGTAGCTGGGACTACAGGGGCGTGCCACCACACCCAGCTAATTTTTTTGTATTTTTAGTAGAGATGGGGTTTCACCATGTTGGCCAGGATGGTCTCAATCGCTTGACCTCGTGATCCGGCCGCCTCGGCCTCCCAAAGTGCTGGGATTACAGGCATGAGCCACTGTGCCCGACTTCAATCTTTTTTTTTTTTTTTTTAAAACACAAAAGAAAACACACAAAAGGATAAAAGGATATATACGGTTCAATAAATAGAAAAAAAGTTACAAAATGACATGATCTTTTGTCCTCAACATACAAGAAGGGAGATGTGGGGGTGACTGGGGGTGTGATGGTCTCCCTTCTCCTCCCTGGGTCAAGGTGGTGGAAAAGAAGGATCGCCAGAGAGAGAGGGGGCGAGGACTGAGAGAGGCGCAGAGACAAAGGCAGGTAAATGCAGAGAACAATGCAGACAGAGTAAGATAAAGGGGCAAAGCAGACAGACAGGAGGAGAAAGGGGGAAAGACAGTCAGAAAAATGCCAAGAGGGAGGTCTCTTTCTTTTCCAGATCCAGGGTGGGGTCTCTGGCTCTCTCAGTCTGTGTTCCCTGACCCCGGGTTGGGAGGGGCAGTGTGAGCCTCGCTCAGTTCCTGAGTTGTACGTCCCGTGACTAGCAGGTGAGAGGAGAGGGCAACTATGACTTCTCCAATCCTGAGCCCACCCTGGGACCCTGGTGCCCAAGAAAATGGGGAGGTGAGGTATGAGACTGAGGCCCGAGGCCTCTTCAAATTCTTCAGTGGGGGTGAGGCATTGGTTCTGGCTGGGCAGCCACTTTGAAGGTGGCACAAGGTGGGGGGGTCCTGAGCAGTAGTGGGTGGGGGAAGACCCCTGGCCACCCAGGGCGGGGTCGGGGGAGGATGTGCTACATTGACTCAGGGCCGATTTCTGGGAAGTCCTGCCTCCCAGCCTCCCTCCCAGAGCCCAAGCCAGTCCTGGGTAAGGGGAATTTGCCTATTGCTTTTGGGGTGTACAAAGTGGGGTCATACCAGCAGCCCAAGCACACACCCTTTCCAGGCTTCTGGGTGGCGGTATGGCTTCTGCTTCTCGAGCCTTGCACACTTCCTCGCACACTCCCAGGCACACACGTGGCAGGACACCGCTTCCCCTGCCCCCCATCTCCAGCCGGGCTCCTTCCCTGACTTCAGAATACTGAAACGCCACGTGGGCCTAATTGGAGAGGAGGGGTGGGAGACGCAGGGGCGAGAGGACTCCCGATCCCCACGCATCCCACTGCCCCTCAACCGAAACGCTCCCGCACCAAAAGCATGAGTTTCTTCTTGCCCTTGTAGGTCTGTTTAAGGTTCTCCAAGAATTGGGCGAACTGGAGGTGCCCGTCGGGAGCTAGCAGGAAGGTCTCCCGAGCCTTGCCCAGGAATTCGATGAAGTCTCCGTAGTGCCGCGGGCTGATGTGCGTGAGACGGGAGTGGCTGGTGGTGATGTAGGCGGTGACTGCCGCGTCCAGGAGCTGGCAGAGAGGCGCCCGGTCGGCACCCAGTGGCTTGGCGGCCCGGCGGGCCCCTAACGGGCCCAGGCCGGGCGCCGAGAGAGTCCAGCGGCGCAGAATATCGGACAGCATTGGGGCACAGTGGATGCTGCGGATGATGAGGGGGACGATGGCGGAGAGCTCGTGCCGGCCCAGGGAGTGGCTGAGCGAGCAGGCCCAAAGCACGTCGTTGACGGCAGGGTGGCTGTCCTGGTTGAAGGCGATGCTGAGCTGCGCCAGGGCCAGCGTCGCCAGCTTGTAGGCCCGCAGCGGCAGCCCGCGGTGCTCCATGTAGCGCGCCACGGTGAAGAGGTGAGCGTGTCCCAGGCCGCCGGCCGCCGCGTCCAGCACGATCTGGTAGGCAGCCTCGAAGGCCGAGTGGTTCTTCTCGCACAGGGTCAGGGCAGGCAAGGCGCAGTTCTGAGGGTCCTTCATGGCGCACTGCAAGGCCAGGGTGCGGGCGCAGGCCCAGAGCTCCTCCCTCCGGGGCGTGTCCAGCTGCAGTCGTAGCAGAGTGGCTTGTGTGGTCCCCGTCACGGCCACGATGGTGGCCGCCTCCACCGGTGTGAATAAGGAATACCAGTTCTGCATGATATTTATCAGAGCTTGTGGGCCTGGTGGGAGGTGAGGGGGGAAACCCGTTAGGAGGAGGGGCAGAGATGTGTACGTGTATGCGTGGGTTGACCATGACACTGCCACCTCCACACCCTGCTGACCAGAAACTTCCCTTCCATATCATTAGGGCGCAGCTGGACCACGTGCTAAAAGGCTAAGCTTTGGAGCCTCTTTCTGCACATCCCCCCACCCGCCCCCACCAGCCCTCTGCAGACACAGTAGCCTGGCCAGCTTCTAGGCCTTTGTCCAGCTCCATCGGCTGGTCGGACATTCCCTCCCAGCCAAGCCCTGAGCACAGGCCGGAATCAGGGAAGAGCCTCTGCTTCTCTTTCCTTTTTTGTGTTTTGAGATGGAGTCTTGCTGTCACCCAGGATGGAGTGCAGTAGCGAGTTCTCAGCTCACTGCAACCTCCATCTCCAGGGTTCCAGTGATTCTCCTGCCTCAGCCTCCCAAGTAGCTGGAGTTACAAGAACACACTACCACACCTGGCTCCTTTTTTGTATTTTTAGTAGAGAGGGGGTTTTGCCATGTCGGCCAGGCTGGTCTCAAACTCTTGACCTCAAGCGATCCGCCCATCTCGGCCTCCCAAAGTGCTAGGATTACAGGCATGAGCCACTGCAGCCAGCCCTCTTTTTATTTAAAAAATTTTTAGAGACCTTGTCTCACCCCACCACTCAGGCTGGAGTACAGTGGCACAATCACATTTCACTGTAGCCTCAATCTCCTGGGCTCAAGTGATCTTCCCACTTCAGCCTCCCTGGTAGCTTGGACTATGGGTATATGACCATGATTGGCTTGCTTCTCTCTCTCTCTCTCTCTTTTTTTCCAGAGGAGGTTTTGCTCTGACGTCCAGGCTGGAGTGCAGTGGCAAAATCATGGTTCATTGCAGCGTTGACCTCCTGGGCTCAAGCGATCCTCCCAAGCAACTGGAACTATAGTAACGTGCCACCACGCCCAGCTAATTTTTAATTTTTTTGTAGAGATGGGGGGGTCTCACTATGTTACCCAGGCTGCTCTTGAACTCCTGGGCTCAAGTGATCCTCCCGCCTTGGCCTCCCAAAGTGCTGGGATTACAGGCGTGAGCCACCGTGCCTGGCCGCTTCTCTCTTGTCTGCCTGATTCTCTCAGTGCCCTCTGCAGAACCAGAATAGGGGCTCTCACCGATCTCTGTGGCACAGCTGACCAGCCAGCGCACCATCTCCCTCCGTCGCCAGGTCATTACATTCAGAGTCATCCGCATCACCTGCAGGGTAGGGGTGGGGAGAAGGGGGTTAGCTGGAGTCTTGGGCTGGCCTATGGAGGGGTGTCGGGAGATGGAGGAGCCCAGAAACACTTGGAGGTTAAAGCTTTCCAGTGAACCTGCATACGTGATCTCTACTCTCTGGGCCTCAGTTTCCTTACTTAGAAAATGGAGATAAAATAGTATCTGTCTCATAGGATTGTTGTTCTGGTTTTGATTTTGTTTGTTTGTTTGCTTTTTTATTTTTATTTTTTACTTTTTTATTTTTATTTTTTTAAGACAGGGTTTCACCATGTTGGTCAGGCTGGTCTTGAACTCCCAACCTCAGGTGATCCACCTGCCTTGGCCTCCAAAGTGCTTGGATTACAGGCGTGAGCCACCACGCTTGGTGTTTGTTTGCTTTTTGAGATGTGGAGTCTTGCTCTGTCACCCAGATTGGCATGCAGTGGCACATCTGAGATGTAGATCTCAGTTTACTACAACCTCCGCCTCTTGGGTTCAAGTAGTTCTCCTGCCTCAGCCTCCCGAGTAGCTGGGATTACAGGTGCCCGCCACTACACTCAGCGCCTTTTTGTATTTTTAGTAGAGATGAGGTTTCACCATGTTGGTCAGGCTGGTTTCAAACTCTTGACCTCAGCTGATCTGCCTGCCTCAGCCTCCCAAAGTGCTGGGATTACAGGTGTAAGCCACTGTGCCCAGCCTGACTGTTCTGAGAATTAAACAAAATTGCGTAGATGAAGTTTTCTGCAAGGTGCTTGTTGCTTGAAAATGCTCTCAGGTAATGTCGGCTGTTAATATCACTGTCGTTGTTGCTGTTCTAAAGTGAGGCCCCAGGGATCCTATCCCAGATCCTATCTCGTAGATCTTACACTGGAACAAACCAACCTGGCTGACATGATTAAACCCCCGTCTCTACTAAAAAGACAAAAATCAGCCAGGCATGGTGACCTCTGCCTGTCATCCCAGCTACTCCGGAGACTGAGGCAGAAGAATCGCTTGAACCTGGGAAGCAAAGGTTACAGTGAGCCAAGATCAGGCACACTCAGCCCGTGCTCCCGGAGGCACAGCTCACACTCAGGCCTGGCGCCGAGCTGGTGGCCCTCACCTGCAGGCCCAGCTCCAGCGCGATACCCAGCAGCGTGGTGTCCGGGGGGGTGCTGACCGGGGTGGCTGTCTTGCAGGCGTCCTGTGCCAGCTTGAAGAGTAGGGCGGGAGAATGAATGTTCTGTTGGATAGAGCCCAGTACCGCGTGCAGCCACTTGGGGTCTCCTGGGAGAAGGGAGGGACAGAGGACACCGTCAGATACCCTCCAGCACCAGCCTCTGACCACCACCGACCTGTTCACACAGGCCCTTCCACCCAGGGACATGTCTGAATGTGGAGGGATGTGCACCGGGCGATTCAGACCTCAGTGCCCCCTGTCCCTGCCAGTTATCTCCTCTGTGCCCCTTTCCTGTTACAAGGGGCTGGGTGCAGTGGCTCATGCCTGTAATCCCAGCACTTTGGGAGGCCGAGGTGGGCAGATCGCAAGGTCAGGAGTTCCAGACCAGCCTGGCCAACATAGCAAAACCCTGCCTCTACTAAAAATACAAAAATTAGCTGGCTGTGATGGCAGGTGCCTGTAATCCCAGCTACTTGGGAGGCCGAGGCACGAGAATCGCTTGAACCAGGGAGGCGGAGGTTGCAGTGAGCTGAGATTATAGCACTGCACTCCAGCCTGGGAAACAGAGCAATATCTGTCTCAAAAAAACAAAGAAACGAACAAAAAACCACCTAGGGATCCTGTGGACCTCTCCTCCTCATCTCAAGGGCATAGGCTGCACACCCAGAATGCCAGGGTTCAAATCCTTGTCCTGGGTGACCCTAAGCAAGTCACTTTACATCTCTGTGCCCTGGCTGCCCCATCTGTAAAATGGGTAACACTCAGGCAATGGAATCCACCTCACAGGGTGGTTGGCCCATACTTGGCAAGGCCTTAACATGGCAAGGAGCTGCTCAAATGTTAGCCTCTATCATTATTATTAAAGTTTTGTTCTTGCTGCCCAGGCTGCAGTACAATGGTTTGGTCTTGGCTCACTACAACTGCTGCCTCCCGGATTCAAGCAATTCTCCTGCCTCAGCCTCCCAAGTAGCTGGGATTACAGATACCCACTACCACACCTGGCTAATTTTTGTATTTTTAGTAGAGACAGGGTTTCACCATGTTGGCCAGGCTGGTTTCGAACTCCTGACCTCAAGTGATCTGCCCACCTCGACCTCCAAAAGTGCTGGGATTACAGGCATGCACCACTGTCCTTGGCTAATTTTTGCATTTTTAGTAGAGATAGGGTTTCACCATGTTGGCCAGGCTGGTCTTGAGCTCCCGACCTTGCGATCTGCCCACCTTGGCCTTTCAAAGTGCTAGGATTATAGGCATGAGCCACCGTGCCCAGCCACCACATCATTCTCATCTCCCACTAGAATGTAATTCCACAGGGCAGGGGATCAGGGCCAGTTTTGTCCCCTGCCACATCCCGCACACCTGAGACAGTGCCTGGTACATATAGGAGGTACTCAAGGAATTCGGGTGGAATGTCATGAAAGGATAAGAGGAGGTAGGAAAGTTAAGAGTGAAGGAAGGAGATGACGGAGGAGGAAGACAAAGGGACTGGGACGGCTGCCAGCCTCACCCTTGGCGGCTGTCAACATGGTGGAAGCCAGTTCACACTGGCGGGTCTCCAGGTGGCCAAGGATGAACCAGCGGGGGAAACGGTTGCTCATGATGGAGTCCAGTGGGTTGGGGGGAGGTTCGCCAGCAGGAAATGCTGTCTCCAGTACGGGCAGCCTGGGTAAGGGGAGAGTGAACCATGGTGAGACGGGGCTGCTGTCCTCATTCTCTTTAGGAGACAGAAGCCTCCTGCCCCAGCCTCCCCACTTCAGCCAGCAGAGCCCTGAGAGCCCGTTATGGAAGATGTGTGTGCAAGATGTTCACTGCAGTGTTGTTTATTAATTGATAACATTACTTATTTTAGAGACAGGGTCTCATTCTGTCACCCAGCTGGTACTACAGGCATGTGCCACCATAACTTTCTCTCTCTCTTTCTCTTTTTTTTTTTTTTGGACGGAAGTCTCATTCTGTAACCCAGGCTGAAGTGCAGTGCTCGGCTCACTGCAACCTCTGCCTCCCGTGTTCAAGCAATTCTCCTGCCTCAGTCTCCTGAATAGTCAGGATTACAGATGCCTGTGCCACCATGCCTGGCTAATTCTTGCATTTTTAGTAGAGATGGGGTTTTACCGTGTTGGTCAGGCTGGTCTCGAACTCCTGACTTTGTGATCTGCCCACCTCAGCCTCCCAAAGTGCTGAGATTACAGGCAGGAGCCACTGCACCCAGCCTTTTTTTTTTTTAAAAAGATGGGGTCTTGCTATGTTGCCCAGACTGGTCTCAAACTCCTGGCCTCAAGTGATTCTCCTGTCTCAGCCTTCTTATAAGCTATACTGTTAAGTGGCTCACCATGTATGCAGTTTTTTGTTTAGAAAGTTATTCAAGGCTAGGCATGGTAGCTCATGCCTATAATTTTAGAACTGTAGGAGGTTGAGGCAGGCAGATCACTTGAGCCCAGGAGTTTGAGACCAGCATGGGCAACACAGCAAAACCCTGTCTCTCCAAAAAATACAAAAATTAGTTGGGCGTGGTAGCGGGCTCCTCTAGTCCAAGCTACTCAGAAGGCTGAGGTAGGAGGGTCACCTGAGTCTGGGAGGTTAAGGCTATGCTGAGCTGTGACAGTCACAGCCTGGGCGACAGAGTGAGATCCTGTCTCAACAAAACAAAGAAAAAAAGGAACACTAAAGTTATTCAAAGTTGCCAGATGATGGGATTAACGGCATGAAATAGGACTCAAGGCCAGCCTCATTCCAAATATTAACCTAAATTTCCTTGCTGTTCCTTTAGATGGAAAATGAGAGTAAACACACTTACTTTGCTACGTTGTTTTGAAGATTATATGAGTCATTGAGTCACAGACTTGGACAAGAGGTCACTAATGTTTTGGGTTTTGCAGCTTTTTTCGTCTGCATTTCTTTTCTTTCTTCTTCTTCTTTTTTTTTTTTTTTAGAGAGAGTCTTGCTCTGTCGCCCAGGCTAGAGTGCAGTGGCGCAATCTCGGCTCACTGCAACCTCCAGCTCCCCAGCTCAAGCGATTCTCATGCCTCAGCTTCCTGAGAAGTTGGGATTACAGGCATGTGCCACTGTGCCTGGCTAATTTTTGTATTTTTAGTAGAGATGGGGTTTCATCATGCTGGCTAGGCTGATCTTGAGCTCCTGACCTCGTGATCCATCTGCCTCAGCCTCCCAAAGTGCTGGAATTACAGACGTGAGCCACCACGTCTAGCCACTGATCTGTATTTCAATGACTTAATTCTGTCACTGCCCTGCCAAAGAAGCCACAGACAATTCACAGATGAATGGATATGGCTGTGAGCCAATGAAACCATTTCTGGACACTGAAATGTGAATTGCATATATTTTTCATGTGTTACAAAATATTCTTTTGATTTTTTTTCAACCATTTATAAATGTAAAAACCATTCTTATCTCATGGGCTGTATAAAAACAGGTGGTAGGCCAAATTAGGCCTCATGAGCTGCATTCTGCTGAGAAAAAAAGCCTTGCATAGAAAAGTCTGTTGTCTAAATCTTGGCTCTTAACGTGTTGTTCTTTCCAAATATTCTGGAAAAACACTCCAAACTCTCTCTCTCTTTCTCTCTCTCTCTCTCTCTCTCTCTGTGTGTGTGTGTGTGTGTGTGTGTGTGTTTTGAGACAGCGTTTTGCTCTTATTGCCCAGGCTGGAGTGCAGTGATGCGATCTTGGCTCACTACAACCTCCACCTCATGGGTTCAAGTGATTCTCCTGCCTCAGCCTCCCAAGTAGCTAGGCTGACAGGCGTGCACTGTGTGCACCGCCACGCCCAGCTGATTTTTGTATTATTATTATTTTTTACTAGAGATGGGGTTTCAGCATGTTGGCCAAGACAGTCTCGATTTCTTGACCTCGTGATCCATCCACCTCTGCCTTCCACACTGCTGGGATTACAGGTGTGAGTGACCACGCCTGGCCCGTGTATGTGTTTTAAAGAGATGGGTCAAGGTGGAATGGTCGCTTGAGGCCAGGAATTTGAGACCAACCTGGGTTTTGCACGTTCTTTCGTAGAGATTCCATCTTTGGTAGAGATCCCATCTCTACCAAAAACAATTTTAAACTAGCCAGGCATGGTGATGAGTGCCTGTAGTCCCAGCTACTTGGGAGGCCGACGTGGGAGGATGCTTTGATCCCAGCTATATGAGGCTGTGAAGAGCTATGATCCTGCTGTTACACTCCAGCCTGGGCAGTGGAGTGAGACTCTATCTCTAAAAAAAACAAAAAAAGAGAAAGATGGGGTCTTGCTCTGTTGTTCAGGCTGGAGTGCAGTGGCAATTCATAGGTGGGATCATAGATCACCACAGCCTTCAATTCCTGGGCTCAAGCAATCCTCCTTTCTCAGCCTCCCAAGTAGCTGGTACCACAGGTGTGTACCACCAGGCTGGCTCCCAAACTGTTTATGGGTTACCTCTGAAGGATGGTTTCAGAGGGTGTGGAATAGGTTTCACCTTGTTGGCCATGGCTTATTATTCGAGTTGGTCGCTTTTCTTTGAGACAGAGTTGTGCTCTTATCACCCAGGCTGGAGGGCAATGGCCAGATATTGGCTCCCTACAACCTCCTCCCGGGTTCAAGCAATTCTCCTGCCTCAGCCTCCTGAGTAGCTGGGATTACAGGCATGCACCATCACACCTGGCTGATTTTTGTATTTTTAGTAGAGATGGGTTTTCACTACATCGGCCAGGCTGATCTTGAACTCCTGACCTCAGGTAATCCTGCCAACTTGGCCTCCCAAAGTGCAGGGATTACAGGCGTGAGCCACCATGCCCAACCAAGTTGGCCTTTAAATATTCTCCTTCTGTGATCTGCTGGTGTACATGAGAAATGAAAGCAATGTTATTCATTGCTGCCCCCACTTTTTTTTTTTTTTTTTTGGAAATGGTGTAAATGTCTATCAGCTTCCAACCGATTCACTTACTGTGTGATATGACAAAGCCTGCAAGATGCAAAGCTCAGTGAAAAAAAGGTGCAAGGAACACATACAGGATGTAGTACTGGTATAAAAGGAGGATCAGTGTTCAATTTCCAGATTATGGGTTTGCAGAAACCTCAGTTCTTGCAGGATAAATACAAAAGTGGTAACATTACTTGCCTCTGGAGAGATCTGGGTAGGCTGAGATAAACCTGACTAGAAAAGATCTCAGCTTTGTGTACCTTTTCATGTATCATGTGAATATTCTCTTTTTATTTTATTTTTATTTATTTATTTATTTACAGACAGGGTTTCACCATATTGGTCAGGCTGGTCTCGAACTTCTGACCTCAGGTAATCCGCCTGCCTCAGCCTCCCAAAGTGCTGGATTACAGGTATGAGCCACCATGCCCGGCTTCATGTGAATATTCTCAAACTCAAAATAATATTACACATTTAGCCAGGTGCAGTGGCTCACACTTGTAATTCCAGAGCTTTGGAAAGCCAAGGTGGGCAGATCACTTGAGCTCATGAGTTCAAGACCTGCCTGAGCAACATGGCAAAACCCAATTTTTACAAAAAATATAAAAACTAGGCTGGGCGTGGTGGCTGATGCCTGTAATCCCAGCACTCTGGGAGGCTGAGGCAGGCGAATTACCTGAGGTTGAGAGTTCAAGACCAGCCTGACCAATATGGAGAAACCCCATCTCTACTAAAAATACAAAATTAGCTGGGCGTCGTGGCACATGCCCGTAATCTCAGCTACTCGGGAAGAGGAGAACTGCATGAACCTATGAAGCAGAGGTTGCGGTGAGCTGAGATTGTGCTGTTGCACTCCAGCCTGGGCAACAAGAGCAAAATTTGGTCTCAAAAAACAAAAACAAAAACAAAAATTAGCCAAGTGTGGTTGTGGATGCCTGGAGTCCTAGATACTTGGGAGCCTGAGAAGGGAGGATTGCTTGAGTCTGGGAGGCAGAGGCTGCAGTGAGCACCCCTGCACTCTGGTCTGGGTGACAGAACCAGACCCTGTCGCAAAAAAAAAAAAAAAGCACACATTTATACTTAATAATAGAAAGCACAGCTGTGTGAGGTGGCTCACAACTGTAATCCTAGCACTTTGGGAGGCCGAGGCGGGTGGATCACCTGAGGTCAGGAGTTTGAAACCAGCCTGACCAACATGGTTAAACCCCATCTCTACTAAAAATACAAACATTAGCCAGTCATGGTGGCGCGTGCCTGTAATCCCAGCTGCTCGGGAGGCTGAGGCAGGAGAATTGCTTGTACCCAGGAGGCGAAGGCTGCAGTGAGCCGAGATCGCACCAGTGCACTCCAGCCAGGGCGACAGAGTAAAAGTCTGTCTCAAAAAAAAAAAAAAAAAAAAAAACAAAACCATAAAAAATAATGAAAAGCACATAGCATCATCAAATGCCAGGGTGAGGGAGGCTAAACTAGGCTGTGAGTTCAGGCTGGAAGGGTGGGGCTCTGAGCTCCCCTCCCATGCCCGCCCCTTGTCCCCCAGGCCCCCCCACCCTGGCCGCCTATCCTCACCTCATGGCTCTCAGCGCCAGGCGATAGGCCAGGTCGGGGTCATGAGGCAGCAGTGCGGTAAATAGGTAGCGAGCACAGGTGTGCATGGGCACGCTCTCCCGGAACAGCACCTCCCCGAAGCCACTGAAGGGACCCCCTGCAGGAACAAGCCTGAGCTCAGCCCCCAAGTCGGGGCTCACCTCTGGCCCTCCCCATGTCTCCCTAGACCCAAGGCTTTAAGCAGAAGGTGGGCTGGCCCCTGGGTAGAAGGGCTGTGGCTACATAGATCCCAAGGGGAAGGGGTTCAGGGCTGAGACTGAGACAAGCACTGGGTAATCCAAAGAACAGAGGAGGCCAGGTAATGGCCTCAGGATGGCTCAGTAATCCCAGCACTTTGGGAGGCTGAGGTGGGCATGTCACTTGAGTTCAGGAGTTCAAGAACAGCCTGGCCAGCGTGGGGAAACCGTGTCTCTATCAAAAATACAAAAATTAGCTGGGTGTGGTGGCTCACGCCTATAATTCCAGCACTTTGGGAGGCCGAGGCGGGTGGAACACCTAAGGTCGGGAGTTCGAGAGCAGCCTGTCTAATATGGAGAAAGCCTGTCTTTACTAAAAATACAAAAAATTAGCCAGGAGTGGTGGCATATGCTCTGTAGTCCCAGCTACTCCTGAGGCTGGGGCAGGAGAATTGCTGGAACCTGGGAGGCAGAGTTTGTGGTGAGCCGAGATCATGCCATTGCACTCTAGCCTGGGCAACAAGAGCAATACTCTGTCTCAAAAAATAAAAATAGGCTGGGCATGGTGGCTCACGCCTGTCATCCTAGCACTTTGGGAGGCCAAGGTGTGTGGATCACCTGAGGTCAGGAGTTCGAAACCACCCTGACCAACAAGGTGAAACCCCTATCTCAAACAAAATTTTTTTAAAAAATAAATAAAAGTACAAACATTAGCTGGGCACGGTGACTCACACCTGTAATCCCAGCACTTAGGGAGGCTGAGGCAGACGGATCACCTGAGGTTAGGAGTTCGAGACCAGCCTGGCCAATATGGTGAAACCCGGTCTCTACTAAAAATACAAAAAGTTAGCTGGGTGTGGTGGTGCATGCCTGTAGTCCCAGTTTCTCCGGAGGCTGAGGCAGGAGAATCCCTTGAACCTGGGAGGCAGGAGTTGCAGTGAGCGAAGGTCCAGTCACTGCACTCCTGCCTGGGCGACAGAGCAAAAACTCTGTCAAAAAAAAAAAAAAGAGAAAAAAAAAAAAGAATAGAAAACAAGAGACTCCAGGCACACTCCCAGGTGTGGAGCAAGACTCAAATGCGAGGTGAGGCCAGAGGATGCAATGTGGGGATGGTGGGTGGAGGCTGCACCTGCCTTGGGGAGCGGAACCAATGGCCAAAACCAAGTCCAATTATCAAAGAGAGCCTGGAAGGGGCAGGACCAAGCGGCTCCCTGCAGCGCTAAGGGGGCGGAGCCTGATAACACACAGGCCAATAGAGCCAGGGCATGGGCGGGGCCAATGAGGCGCAGGACCAGCCAGGGGCGGTGCATAAGTTGCGGATGAAGGTGGGACGCCCTGGCTTTATCATCAGCCACTTGGCTCATTGGCTCTCGGGAGGTAAGGGGGCGTGGCCTCACCACACGCAGCAGTTACTGGGGGGCAGCAGGCACTAGGGAGCGGTAACAATAGCTGGAGCTCTCCTTTTTTGGGGCCTTTTTCTTTTTTTCTTTTTTTGTGGAGAACGGGGTCTCGCTATATTGCCCAGGCAGGTCTCGAACTTCTGGGCTCAAGCTATCCTCTCGCCTCTGCCTCCCTAAGAGCTGGGATTACAGCAGTGGGCCATCGCGCCCGGCGATCTCTCCTTTTAGGAACTGCCGAGGTACGAGTGGACCGTCTGGACCAGGAGGTGGGGCTAGGGGCGGGGACGGGGCGGGGCCTCCCATCCTGCAGCAACCAGGCCGCTGCAGGGGCAGGGGCAGGACCCTACCTTTCAGGAGCAGCCAGGCCTAGGGGCGGGCCTCACCTTCCAGCAGCAGCCCCGCCTGCTTGCGCAGCACTTGCACCAGCCGCTCATCCAACTGCACCTCCTCCAGCAGGGCCAGCAGCTGCTCCTCGTTGCGAACCACCTTGTCCTGGGCGTACAGCCCCTCTGGCAGGGCCCGCTGCTGCCCCAGCCCCAGCAGTACCACCTCCAGCGCCACCACCAAGTAGGACTCTCCAGGGCTCCCGGGCACAGGCACGTGCTGGTAGGCCACCTTCCGCTTCTCGGGGCTTGTGTCTGGGGGAGACGGGGCCGGGGCTGCTGGAAACGGATCCCCTTCCCTAAGACTCCTGGAGCCCTTGGCCCCGAGCATGGAGACTTGGGCGCAGGGTGGGCTTCAGAGGGAGTCTGGAAGCTCCCAGCACTCACGGAGTTGGGGGGGAGGGGGGCACCTTCTAGCAGCAGCTAGGCCTGTGGTGGCCTCGCTTTCGGGAGAAGCTAAGCCCATGGGCTCGTGGCACTGGCCAGGGGAGGTAGCCGAGGGTCGAGGCACGGCCAAGGGTGAGAGTCTGGGGGCTACTTAATAGGGGTACTGGGCCAGGGAGCGCGGCCCATGAGGCGGGGATTGTCTCACCTCCTGCAAGAGTCCCCCATGTACCTGAGTAAAGGGTAAGGGTCTCCTCCTCCATGCGACAGGCCTCCAGGAGTGCCCTGCAGAGGCAGCCAATGGGGTCCAGGGGGTGCCCCACCCATCCTTCCGTGTTGGTGATGCAGGTGGAGCCTTTCTGGAGCAGCTCTGCAGGTGGAAAGAGGGGGCTCAATGCCCACACACCTGCCCAAGCCTCTGGCAGGGAGGGGGATGCCTCTTGTTGACCTACCTGCCACCCAGCCTAGCCCCGTAATGCCCACCACCTGCCCACCCAATGGTCACCTTCATCTTTTTTTTTTTTTTTTTTTTTGAGGTGGGGTCTGGCTCTACTGCCCAGGCTGGAGTGCAGTGGGTCAGTCGTAGCTCACTGTAGCCTCAAGTGATCCGCTTGCTTCATCATCCCAAAGGGATTACAGGTGTGAGCCACCATGCCTGGCCACTGGATGCTTCTAAAACACCCAATCAAAGTGCCCTTCGCTCCTCATTGCCCTTAATCCCTCTCCACCGCTTGGAAGATGAAGCTCCAATAGTCTTTAGGGCCCCCAAGGACCCGTATGAAGTTTTTCCCTAACCAGTGACCTGTTCCATCTGAAGGCGTCTTTCCTCCCTCCATCCCTCCCTCCCTCCTTCCTTCCTCTCTCTCCCTCCACCTCTCTCTCTCCCTCCCTCACTCCCTCCCCCACCTCTCTTTCTTTCCTCTTCTCTCTCCCCGACACTTTTTTTTTTTTTTTTTTTTTTTGAGACAGAGTTTCCCTCTTGTTACCCAGGCTGGAGTGCAATGGCGCGATCTCGGCTCACCGCAACCTCCGCCTCCTGGGTTCAGGCAATTCTCCTGCCTCAGCCTCCTGAGTGGGTGGGATTACAGGCACACGCCACCATGCCCAGCTAGTTTTTTGCACTTTTAGTAGAGACAGGGTTTCACCATGTTGACCAGGACGGTCTCGATCTCTCGACCTCGTGATACACCCGCCTCAGCCTCCCAAAGTGCTGGGATTACAGGCTTGAGCCACCGCGCCCGGCCTTTTTTTTTTTTTTTTTTTTTTTTTAATTTTTTGAGACAGAGTCTAGCTCTGTCACCCAGGCTGGAGTGCAGCGGCACAATCTCAATTCACTACAACCTCTGCCTCCCGAATTCAAGCAATTCTCATGCCTCAGCCTCCCTGGTAGCTGGGAATACAGGTGCACACCACCATGCCTGGCTAATTTTAAAAATATTTTCAGTAGGCCGGGCACCGTGGCTTACAACTGTAATTGCAGCACTTTGGGAGGCTGAGGCAGGGGGATCACAAGGTCAGGAGTTCGAGACCAGCCTGGCCAACATAGTGAAACCCCATCTCTACTAAAAATACAAAAATTAGCTGGCATGGTGGCACTCGCTTGTAGTTCCAGCTGAGGGTGAGGCTTCAACCTGGGAGGTGGATGTTGCAGTGAGCTGAGTCCACGCCATTGCACTCCAGGCTGGCTGACAGAGTGAGACTCTGTCTTACAAAAAAAAATGTTTTTTCAGTAGAGACCAGGTTTCACCCTGTTGGCCAGGCTGGTCTCGAACTCCTGACCTCACATGATCTGCCTGCTTTAGCCTCCCAAAATGCTGGGTCTAGCCTTGGTCTCTCAAAGTGCTGGGACTATAGGTGTGAGCCACCATGCCTGTCTCTATTTTTCAGTTATTTATTTATTTATTTTTTTGAGACAGACTGTCGCTCTGTCACCCATGCTAGAGTGCAGTAGTGCAATCTCGGCTCACTGCAACCTCTGCTTCCAGGGTTCAAGCGATTCTCCTGCCTCAGCTTCCTGAGTAGCTGGGATTATAGGTACGTGCCACCACGCTCGGCTAATTTTTGTATTTTAGTAGAGATGGGGTTTCACTATGTTGGTCAAGCTGGTCTCAAACTTCTGACCTCATGATCCACCTGCCTCGGGCTCCCAAAGGGCTGGGATTATAGGCATGAGCCACCACATCTGGCCTAATTAACTATTTTTTAAGAGATGAGGTCTTGTTCTGTCACCCAGGTTAGGGTGCAGTGGCACAATTATAGCTCACTGCAGCCTTGAACTCCTGGGCTCAAGTGATCCTCCTGCCTCAGCCTCCAGAGTAGCTGGGACTACAGGTGTGAGCCACCACACCCAGCTAATTTTTTTAAAAAAATTTTTGTAAAGACAGTGTCTAACTATGTTGCCCAGGCTGATGTTGAACTGGTGCCTCAAGCGATCCTCCCACCTCGGCCTCCCAGTGAGCTGGGATCACAGGTGCGAGTCCCCGTGCATGGTTGAGGCGGACCGTATTCGTGCTCACCTTTTTTCTGCTGCTTGTAGCTCTCTAGCTGATGCCGCTGCTGCAATCGGAGCGTGTTGACGATGGCGCTTGCCAGCCGCAGGGCCTGGCGGGGGTATCCATGGGCACGCAGGGTGTCCACACGGGCGCAGGCGGTGGGGAAAGGTTCTCCCAGCCAGAGTGGGCGGCCCTGGGGGTCGAAAGTCGGTTTGTCCCCACCCACACTGCCTGTGAGGCTGGAGCTGTAGGAGTCACTGGCCAGGATCCTCTGCAGGTGGGCGTCATTCCAGTGCAGCTCTCCAGCCAGCAAGGCGCGGCCAAACACCGTGTAGCGGGGACTGGTGGCTGCCACCGCTTCCTCTTCCTCCGAGCCTGTAGAGAGGCACCCAACATGGCCCAGTGGCGGGGAGGGGGGTCCCTAGAGCCGTCGAGCCATGGCCAGCTTGCCCCACCACGTGCCAACTTGGGGTCAGGCCTGGGCAAAGCTCTGGGCATACTTCATCTCCCAGTCCTTGAAAGATACCTTCAAAGAACTTCAAAGATGGCTGCATGGGCTGGGCATGGTGGCTCACGCCTGTAATCCCAGCACTTTGGGAGGCCAAGGTGGGAGGATCACATGAAGCCAGGAGTTCGAGACCAGCCTGGCCAACATGGTGACACCCCATCTACTAAAATTAACCCCGGAGTGGTGGTGCAGGTCTGTAGTCCCAGCTGCTCAGGAGGCTGAGGCATGAGAATCTCCTGAACCCGGGAGGTGGCGGTTGCAGTGAGCCAAGATCGCGTCGCTGCACTCCAGCTTGGGTGACAGAGCAAGACTGTCTCAAACCAACCAACCAACAAAAAGGACGTGCGTATGTGTTGGGGCTATGACAGCCCCATCGTATGGATGCAAAGCAGTGAGGCTGAGCAACTGCCTGCCTGCTCGGCTTTCTCTTCCTACTTGCTATTTTTCTTTTCTTTTTTTTTTTGAGACAGGGTGTCGCTCTGTCGCCCAGTCTGGAGTGCAGTGGTGCGAACTCTGCTCACTGCAACCTCTGCCTCCCAGGCTCAAGTGATTCTCCCGCCTCAGCCTCTTGTCTGGGACTCCAGGCGCGTGCCACTGCACGTGGCTAATTTTTGTGTTTTTTGTAGAGACGAGGTCTCACCATGTTGCTCTGGCTGGTCTTGCACTCCTGGCCTTAAGCAATCTGCCCCTCTTTGCCTCCCAAAGTGCTGGGATTACAGGCGTGATTACACGCCCGGCCTGTGCTTGCTATTTTTCTTTCCCTCCCTCCTCAACCTCTCTCTCTCTTCCCTCCTGTCTTCTCTGCCTCTCTTCCTCTCTCCATCCATCTCTGCCTCTCTTCACTTGTCTCTCCCTCCTCCGCATCTCACTTTCCCCTTCTGTTTGATTCCTCCTGTCTTTTCTCCTCTCTCACCCTCTTTGCTCCCAAAGCTAGTAAGAGGCCAAGCCAGGAGACCAGCCCAGGACCACAGGTGCTTTAAGTATTTTACTTCACTTGCCCACTTGGGCTGCCATTGCTCCTGCCCTCAGCACTCACTCTCTTTGGGCTGGACAAGTTGAGATTAGTCCTGGGAGAACAGCCAAGGACTGGCGTCCACATTGCTCTGCCCCATTCCCTCTCTCTCCTGGGAAGAGCACCATGATGGGAAGTGGGGCCATAGTTAGTGGTGATAGTTTTGGGGGTACATGGTAAAGACCCTTCTCTCCTACCTGGGCTGGGGGCCACGGTGGGCTGCAGGCTGGAGCCGTCGAAGGAGTAGTTGCCCTCTTCCAGTGGACACACGTCGAGCTTGTCCCACCTGCTGAGCAGCTGGAGCCAGCCCGCCCTTTCCTCTGGTTTGCAGTGGGGGCTCAGGACGACGCAAACCCACAGGGCCCCTGAGGAGGCAGGGGCAGCCTCAGTATTCCTGTCAACAGTGGCAGCAGCAGCAGCACACACTTCCACAGCACCCACTCTGTGCCAGGTGATGATCTGCTAACCCTTTACCTTGGCCCTCAGAAGTTGCAACGCATAGCTTTTGCACCTTACAGGCAAGCAAACTAGGGCACAGAAACGTAACACGACTCTGCTGGGATTAGAGGGCCAGGCGCGGTGGCTCATACCTGTAATCCCAGCACTTATGGAGGCTGAGGCAGGCGGATTACGTGAGGTCAGGAGTTTCAGACCAGCCTGGCCAATGCGGTGAAACCCTGTCTCTATTAAAAATATGAAAAAAAAGGGCCGGGCGCAGTGGCTCAAGCCTGTAATCCCAGCACTTTGGGAGGCCGAGGCGGGTGGATCACGAGGTCAAGAGATAGAGACCATCCTGGTCAACATGGTGAAACCCCGTCTCTACTAAAAATAAAAAAAATTAGCTGGGCATGGTGGTGCGTGCCTGTAATCCCAGCTACTCAGGAGGCTGAGGCAGGAGAATTGCCTGAACCCAGGAGGTTGCGGTGAGCCAAGATCGCGCCATTGCACTCCAGCCTGGGTAACAAGAGCGAAACTCCGTCTCAAAAAAAAAAAAAAAAAAAAAAGCCTGGCCAACATGGTAAAACCCCTCTTTAATAAAAACAAACAAACAAACAAACAAAACCCAAAAATTAGCTGGGCATGGTGGCAGGCACCTGAGATGGGGTTTCTCCATATTGGTCAGGCTGGTCTCAAACTCCTGACCTCAGGCGATCTGCCCACCTCGGCCTCTCAGAGTGCTGGGATTACAGGTGTGAGCCACTGCGCCCGGCCTGTTTTTCCATTTTTAAATAATTGGGAAATAAAACCAAAAGAAAGAGTATTTTGCAACTTGTAGAAATAATGTAAAATTCAAATAAATACATAAGTATCCACAAATAAGCAGAGTTTAAAAGAATTTTGAGACAGGGTCTCACTATGTTGTCCAAGCTGGACTCGAACTCCTGGGCTCAAGTGATCCTCCTGCCTCAGCCTTCCAAGTAGTTGGTCGTACATGTGCCCGGCACGGTGCCAAACACCTTTTTTTGTTGTTTGTTGAGACAGGGTCTTGCTCTGTTTCCTGGGCTGGAGTGTAGTGGCGATCATGGCTCACTGCAGCCTCGACCTCCGGGGCCCAAGTGATCCCCCTACCTTAGCCCCCAAAGTGCTGGGATTACAATTGTGAGCCTCTGCGCCTGGCCTCCCAGGTATTAAATAAAGTTTTATTGGAATGCTACTGTGCCCATTTGGTATATATGTCTGTGGCTGCTTTTTCTATTATAATGGACAGAGTTAGGTCATCATGACAGAGACCAAATGGCCTGCAGGGCTGAATAACATTAACTCTGTGGCTGTTATAGAAAACATGTGTCTTGGTGCAGTGGCTCATGTCTGTCATCTCAGCACTTTTGGTGGCCAAGGCCAGAGGTTCACTTGAGCTCAAGAATTTGAGGGTACAGTGAGCCATGATTGTGCCACTGCACTTCAGCCTGGGCACACAGTGAGATCACGGCTCTAAAAAAAAGAAAAAAAAAAGAAAGAAAACATGTGGGTGGGGCCAGGCGTGGTGGCTCACACCTGTAATCCCAGCACCTTTGAAGACTGAGGCAGGCAGATCACCTGAGGTCGGGAGTTCAAGACCAGCCTGATCAACTTGGAGAAACCCTGTCTCTACTAAAAATACAAAATTAGCTGGGCATGGTGGTGCATGCCTACAATCCCAGCTACTTGGGAGGCTGAGGCAGGAGGATAGCTTGAACCCAGGAGGTGGAGGTTGTGGTGAGCTGAGATTGTGCCATTGCACTCTAGCCTGGGCAACAAGGGCATAACACCATCTCAAAAAACAAAACAAAACAAAACAAAAAGAAAAGAGAAAAAAACAAAACGTGGGCTGGGCGTGGTGACTCATACATGTCACCCTAGCACTTTGGGAGGCCGGAGCGAGAGGATTGCTTGGGCCCAAGAGTTCAAGACCAGCCTTGGCAATATAGTGAGCCCCTATGTCTTGAAAAACTTAAAAATTAGCGGGATGTGGTGGTGGGTGCCTGTAGTCTGAGCTACTTGGGAGGTTGCAGTATAGGATCACTTAGAGCCCAAGAGGCAGAGATTGCAGGGAGCCGAGATCGTGCCACTGCATTCCAGCCTGGGCAACAGAGTGAGACGCTGTCTCAAAAAAGAAAAAGAAAACGTGTGTACATGTGACTCAGCTCGTGGGCCAATGACATTTGATTGCCTGTGCTTCCTGTCAGATGTGTTTCCTGTGAACTGGATTTCTGTGTGTCTCATTCTCTGTGGGACCACCAGTGCCCAGTACCATGGCTGGCACATTAGAGGCGCTCATAAATGTTTGCCAAATGAATGGAGGGAGGATTCAGGGGACAGACCCTAATCTCGGAGTGAGCCAGCCCCCATGGGAGCTGAAGTCCCGGTGTCCACCACGCACCGGGGTTCAGGCCTCACCCAGCTCGTCCCAGAGCTGCCTGCACTTGTCCGTCATGCCAGTGCCCTGTTGCCGCCACAGGGCCAGGCGTGGGTCCTGCAGGAATTGCTCGGTCATGAGGATCAGCATGCGCGCCCCGTTGGAGTCCCGCATTCGCAGCATCTCCCGCACCTGCGCCGGGGACAGGGTGGTGAGGAAGGGGTGGGGTGCCCGCGGGGCCTTCTGCACCCCACGTCCCCCACTGGCCCGCACAGGCCCGCACAGCACCTTGCTGAACATAGAGCGCAGCTGCTGGCTGGCCCCGTAGTAGCCGCCGTTGGACAGCAGCTGCTTCACCTGCTCCTGGATCTGCTCCTCGTCCAGGTGCCAGCAGTTGGCGTCTTCGATTCCTGCGCCTGCGGTGGGGTCTGGGGCGCCTGCACGGAGGAAAGGAAGCTGAGGCTGGGGCTGAGGTTGGGCTGGGGAGAGATAGCGTCCATTCTTTTTTTTTATCCCCCAAGAGTTTGGCTTTTCTTGCCCAGGCCGGAGTGCAGTGGCGCCATCTTCGTTCACTGCAACCTCCACCTCCCGGGTTCAAGCGATTCTCCTGCCTCAGCTTCCCCAGTAGCTGGGATTACAGGCACACGCCACCACACCCGGCCAATTTTTTTTTTTTTTTTTTTTTTTTTAAGACAGAGTCTTGCTCTGTTACCAAGCCGGAGTGTAGTGGCGCGATCTCGGCTCACTGCAACCTCCGCCGCCTGGGTTCACACAATTCCCCTGCCTCAGCTTCCCGAGTAGCTGGGATTATAGGCGCTTGCCACCATGCCTGGCTAATTTTTTTGTATTTTAGTAGAGACGGGGTTTCACCATGTTGGCCAGGAGGGTCTTGATTTCCTGACCTTGTGATCCACCCGCCTCAGCCTCCCAAAGTGCTGGGATTACAGGTGTGAGCCACTGCACCTGGCCCACACCCAGCTACCTTTTTTGTATTTTTAGTAAAGACAGGGTTTCACTGTGTGGGTCAGGCTGGTCTCGAACTCCTGACCTCCGGTGATCCGCGCATTTTGGCTTCCCAAAGTGCTGGGATTACAGGTGTGAGCCACTGCGCCTGGCCCACCCATCTATTCTTCCAGGTCACCCAACCCATTCCAAAGTTCCATCCGTCCCACCTAAACACCACCGACCCATCTGCTTGTCCATCCCACCTGGCCATCTGTTTATCTATTTATCCATCCATCCCTCCCTCCATCTGTCCATCCATCTTGTCCTAAACATGACTAGCTCATTCATCCCTCTGCTCATTCATCCACTTGGTCATCTGATACGGTTTAGCTCTATGTCTCCACCCAAATCTCACATTGAATTACGATCCCCAGTGTTGGAAGTGGGGTCTGGAGGGAGGTGATTGGATCATCGGGATGGTTTCTAATGGTTTAGCACCATCCCCTTAGTGCTGCCTCATGATAGAGTTCTCATGAAATCTGGTTGTTTGAAAGGGCATAGCATCTCCCCCTTTGCCCTCTCTCTCCTGCCAGCCATGCGATGTATTAGCTTCTCTTTGGCCTTCTGCCATGACTAAGTTTCCTGAGGCCTCCCCAGATGCAGATGCCTGTGTAGCCCCAGAACCGTGAGCCAACTAAACCTGTTTTCTTTATAATTACCCAGTTTCAGGTATGTCTTTATGGCAGGTGAGAACAGACTAATACAACATCCATCCAATCCATTCATCTATCTCACCTGAAACACAACGTAACCACACACCCATCTATTCATTCACCCACCCACCCACCCATCTACTCACCCATCCATCCACCCATCCAACCATCCATCCAACCATCCGTCCACCCACCCATCTACCCAGCCATCCAACCATCCATCCACCCACCCATCCAACCATCCATCCACCCATCCAACCACCCATCCACCCATCCATCCAACCATCCATGCATCTTTCCATGCATCCATCCATCCATCCATGCATTCACCCATGCATCCATCCATTGCATTCATCCATGCATCTATGCATCCATCCATGCATCTATGCATCCACCCATGCATCTATGCATCCATCCATCTATCCATGCATGCATCCATCCATCCATTGCATTCATCCATGCATCTATGCATCCATCCATGCATCTATGCATCCATCCATCCATGCATGCATCCATCCATACATCCATGCATCTATCCATCCATGTATCCATCCATCCATGCATCTATGCATCCATCAGTGCATCCATCCATCCATGCATCTATCCATCCATCCATCCATCCATCCATCCATCCATCCATCCACTGCATCCATCCATGCATCCATCCATCAGTGTATCCATCCATTCATTGCATCCATCCATGCATCCATCAGTGCATCCATCCATCCATGCATCCATCCATTGCATCCATCCATGCATCTATGCATCCATCAGTGCATCCATCCATCCATGCATCTATCCATCCATGTATCCATCCATCCATCCATCCATGCATCCATCCATCAGTGTATCTATCCATCCATCCATCCATCCATCCATCCATTGCATCCATCCATGCATCCATCCATCAGTGTATCCATCCATCCATCCATTGCATCCATCCATGCATCCATCAGTGCATCCATCCATCCATGCATCTATCCATCCATCCATCCATCCGTCTTGCCCAAAACACCACCAGCTCATTCATCAATTTATTCGTTCATCCATTTACTTATCCATCCAATCCTTTCATCTATTTGAAACACTACACATCTGTCCATCTACCCATCCACCATCCATTTACCCATCCGACTTAAAACAACACCCACCCATCTGTTTACTCATCCATCTGTCTCACCTGAAGCACCACCCACTCATCCACCCCACTCAAGTCATGCCAGTCTCTCTCTACCTGCCCATGTCCTCCATATCAGTTCATCCACACACTCATACCCCTTACAGAACCACCTGCCCCATTAGTCCATCATCCATCCTACTCATAATTCCCACCCCTACCCATGTATGTACTCACCTTATTGATCCACGTGTCCACTCACTCCTTTTATCTTTCCGGTCCACGGGAACTAGCCACTCACGATACCCACCTCCCATTCATCCATCGACTGACACAAAGTACACTCTCCACCCACCCAACAACTAACCCTAACTCTCTATTCTTCCATCAAACCAACCATTCATCCTCAAACCATCCGTTCATATGTACCTCTCAAAACACCCATCATGCCATCCATCCATCCATCCATCCATCCATCCACCCACCCTACACAAACTGCCAACTCGGCCCACCCACCATGCTGATCCTCACATATGAACCTTCCATTCGTCCATCAACTCACTCCCAATCCATGTACCCACGGGCCCTTTCATTAACCTTATCTGTCCACCACTCAGTCCACTTTAACCTCACTAGTCAAAGTCCTCCCCAGCCAGCCACCCATCCTCACCTCCAGTCACCATCACCACCAATTCCGTCTTTCCCTTTTTTTTTTTTTTTTGAGTCAGGGTTATCAGTCTGTCATCAGGTTGGAGTGGAGTGTGGCGCAATCATAGCTCACTGCATCCTTTATCTCCCAGGCTCGTGATCCTCCTATCTCAGCTTCCCAAATAACTACATACAGGCATGTGCCACTACGCCCAGCTACTTCTGTTTGTTTATTTTTTGTAGAGAGGAGGTCTCACTATGTTGCCCAGGCTGGTCTTGAACTGCTGGTTTCAAGTGATCCTCCCTCAGCCTCCCAAAATGCTGGAAATAAAGGCCTGAGTCACGAAACCCAGCTTCTAATTCCTATTCACCTAATGGCATACTTAATACCCCATCCAGGCCAGGCTCGGTGGCTCACGCCTGTAATCCCAGCACTTTGGGAGGCTGAGGCAGGTGAATCACGTGAGGTCAGGAGTTCAAGACCAGCCTGGCCATCATGGTGAAACCCTGTCTCTACAAAAATACAAAAACTAGCCAGCATGATGGCATGTGTCTGTCATCCCAGCTACTTGGGGGGCTGAGACAAGAGAATTTCTTGAACCCAGGAGGCAAAGGTTGCAGTGAGCTGAGATCTCTCCACTGCACTCCAGCTTGCGTGACAGAGGAAGACTGTTAAAAATAAAACAAAATAATCTCACCCACCCCATTCATTTTCCCACACCATCAGTTGCCCCCAGTGCCTGATTGTGAACACTTTTTTTTTTTCTTTTTTTTCGGAGACAGGGTCTTACTCTGTCTCCCAGGCTGGAGTGCAGTGGTGCAATCTCGATTCACTGCAACCTCTACCTCCTGGGTTCAAGCGACTCTCCCACCTCAGCCTCCTGAGTAGCTGGAACTACAGGCGCCCCCCGCCATGCTGGGCTAATTTTTGTATTTTAGTAGAGACAGGGTTTTGCCATGTTGGCTGGGCTGGTCTCGAACTCCTGACCTCAACTGATCTGCCCACCTCGGCCTCCCAAAGTGCTGGGATTACAGGTGTGAGTCACTGTGCCCGGCCAACCACGAACACTTTCTATGCCCACCCAGCATCACCCTCCATCATCCACGTCTGCCTCCACCCACTACTCATCTTCCCCCATCCTAGATAGACAATGCAAGCCGCTCAGAGCCCCCCAAACCCTCCCAATCCTCACCACCCCTCCTGTGTATCCCCTCACCCATAACACCTCTGACACCCACAAATGTCCCACGTTACCTTCACGCCCTCCTCCTTCCACACCCAGGCTGCTCCAGATGGACCCCCCCAGCCCTGGGGCCGGACCTCCCACTTGCCCTCTAATGCAGGCTCTCCCCTCCCGCCCTCGCCCTCTGCCGGCAGGCTGATTCGCGCCTACTCATCTGTCCTGTGGCCACATGATATCTGGGATCTGCCATTCGCTAGGTGGTGACTTCAGATGACACAGGCTATGGCTCGTTTTTCTGCCATTCCGCCCCCACCCAATTTCCCCTCATTCAGTGACCCATGCAGGACACTCAGCAAGTGGCGTGGCTATGTGCTGGGGCGTCCTCTCCCCACTGGACCCCCGGGGTGGAGTGCCCTTACCATGCACCAAATTGATCTCCGAGCCCAGCAGGAGGATCTCATCCGCCAAGCGCTGGGCGGTGGGCAGCACCTCAGTGTGGTGAGCGCTGATGAGGTACTGCACGAACTTCTGCAGCTGGTCCCGGTTCATCTGGGAGAGCGTTTCTGAGATGGGCAGCCGTAGCTCCACCTGGCGGGCGTGCCGGATGCGGTGCAGGGACAGGGCCACCACGTGCGCGCAGTAGAAGAGGTCGCGGTTGTCACAGCCGCAGCTCACAGAGGTGATCTTGCAGCGATCGAAGCTGATGGAGACGTGGTAGAGGCGTTCGGGCTCTCCAGGCCCCCCCGGCTCGCGGATGTTTCCGCTCAGGTGGAATCCTAAGATCAAAGCCAAACTGTCCTGTCTGTGTCATCCCGAGACAGGCAGTGTCTGTGGTGCACAGCAAGACCCATTTGCAAAGCCCAGTTGAGCAACCTAGTGTAAGTCACTTCACTCCCTCTGCGTTTTTTTTTTTTTTTTTGAGACAAAGTCTCCTTCTGTTGCCTAGGCAGGAGTGCAGCAGTGCGACCTTGGCTCACTGCAACCTCTGCCTCTCAGGTTCAAGAGATTCTTCCGCTTCAGCCTCCTGAGTAACTGGAATTACAAGCGCCGCCAGCACACCAGCTAATTTTTGTATTTTTAGAAGAGACGGCCGGGCATGGTGGCTCATGCCTGTATTCCTGTTACTTTGGGTGGCCGAGGCGGGTCGATCACCTGAGGTCAGGAGTTCGAAAGCAGCCTGACCAACATGGAGAAACCCCATCTCTACTAAAAATAGAAAAATTAGGCTGGGCGCAGTGGCTCACACCTGTAATCCCAGCACTTTGGGAGGCTGAGGTGGGAGGATCGTGAGGTCAGGAGTTTGAGACCAGCCTGGCCAACATGGTGAAACCCCGTCTCTACTAAAAATACAAAAAAAAAAATTAGCCAGGTGTGGTGGCGGGCACCTGTTGTCCCAGCTACTCTGGAGGTCGAGGCAGGAGAATCACTTGAACCCGGGAGACAGAGGTTGCAGTGAGCTGAGACTGTGCCACTGCACTCCAGCCTGGGCGACAGAGTGAGACTCTGTCTCAAAAAAAAAAAAAAATGCTTAGCATGCTGTTGATATAAAGTTAAGTCCTAAGTAAACACTTGCTCTTTTTTTTCTGAGATGGAGTCTTTCTCTGTCACCCAGGCTGGAATGCAGTGGCACCATCTTGGCTCACTGCAACTTCTACTTCCCAGGTTCAAGCAATTCTCCTGCCTCAGCCTCCCGAGTAGCTGGGATTACGGGTGTGTGCCACCATGCCTGGCTAATTTTTCTATTTTTAGTAGAAACAGAATTTCACCATGTTGGCCAGGCTGGACTTGAACTCCTGACCTTGTGATCTGCCCACCTTGGCCTCCCAAAGTGCTGGAATTACAGGCGGGAGCCACCTACGCCCCGCCCAACACTTGCTCCTATTTTCATTATGAATAATAGTATCATAGCCATGACACCAACGGTGGTTTTCTGAGTCGTTGGGTTACTGTGAATATGGCCAGGACTTCAGGAACTCCTCGATTTCCCGAGAAGATGGCAAAGGCCTGTGCCGCTCAGGGGCAAGTGGCTGAGGAAGTGAGCCAGGGGCCAGGTCTCTCATTCACTCCCTCATGTCCCTCCCTGGCCCCTGGGCAGCACGGGTGCCAGGCTTATCTGACTGGTTGGGCAGCTGGGGCCCAGAAGGGGTCATTGCAGGGAGACGGCTTCCTCATACCAGCTGGAGGTTGCCGGGAGCCTGCGGTCAGCCAGGCCACGTCCCAGCAGAGGGGATCTCAGGTGCCACAGAGCCCACGGAGGGTTATCCTGACCCAGCCCCTGCCCTTGCCTCCAACTGGGAGAAGTGGCCTGCTGCTGCTGGAGCTCTGGAATCCCAGGCCTCACTTATTTTCTGGCTCAGCCTCTACTGGTCCCCTTCTGGGTCCGGTTGCCTGAGGTCTAAGGCCTTTCCACTGCTCTCATTACATCTCCCCCAGTCTCTGCAGCCCTTGCGTTTTCTTAGCCTGAGGTCTGAGATCAGCCCTCACAGCTGATCCTATGTGGCTTGTCATGATGGGTCATGCCTGTAATCTCAGTGCTTTGGGAGGCGGAGGCAGGAGGATCGCTTGAGCCCAGGAGTTCGAGACCAGCCTGGCCAACATGGTGAAACCCCGTGTCTCTACTAAAAATACAAAAAACTAGCCAGGCATGGTGGCAGGCACCTGTAGTCCCAGCTACTTGGGAGGCTGAGGCAGGAGAAACACTTGAACCTAGGAGGTGGAGGCTGCAGTGAGCTGAGATTGTGTTACTGCACTCCAGCCTGGGTGACACAGCAAGACTGTCTCAAAACAAAACAAAACAAAACAAAACAAAAAAACTTGTATAATCCTACCTGGGTCTCTAAGCCTGAGGTCTGGAACCTCCCATCCCCTGGCCCAGGCATCCCTCCAACTCCCCCTTTTCCAGGCCTGGTCTGGTCCTCCCCGGCCTCCTCGGAAGGAGTGGGGGACAAAGACTCACCCACTTGCAACACACGGTCCACGGCCCCGCTCTGGAGCAGGTGCAGCCCCCGGGTAAAGGGCACCCGGGCGTCGTGCTCGCCCTCTGGGGGCGGGTAACCCAGGGACGAGTACATACATATTTCCCGTTCACTTCGTGGAAACGACCAAAACACGATACGCTTCTGGACTGGCTCGGGCACCCGGGAGAACCGCTCCTCCACCTGCAGGAAGGGCCAGTGCGTTAGGAGCCTGGGGTTGATGTAATCCCAGTGCTTTGGGAAGCTGAGGCGGGAGAATCGCTTGAGATCAGGAGCTTGAGAACAGCCTGAGCAACATAGAGAGGCTCCTATCTCTGCAAAAACACTGGCAGGGCACGGTGGCTCACCTGTCTCTACACACACACACACGAAAATTTAAATTAGCCAGGTGACTGGCCACAGTGGCTCACACCTATAATCCCAGTACTTTGGGAAGCTGAGGTGGGCAGATCAGGATGTCAGGAGTTTGAGATCAGCCTGACCAACATGGTGAAACCCATCTCTATGAAAAATACAAAAATTAGCCGGGCATGGTGGTGCACGCCTGTAATCCCAGCTACTCAGGAGGCTGAGGCAGGAGAATTGCTTGAATCTGGGAGGCAGACGTTGCAGTGAGGCAAGATCGCATCACTGCACTCCAACCTGGGTGACAGAGTGAGATTCCATCTCAAAAAAAAAAAAAAAAAAAAAAAAAGAAAATTGCCAGGTATGGTGGTGCAAGCCTGGAATCCCAGCTACTCAGGAGGCTGAGGCGGGAGGATAGCTTAAGCAGAGGAGTTGGAGGCCGAAGTGAGTTGTGATCATGCCACTGCGCTCTAGCCTGGGAGACTGGGCAAGACCCTGCCTCAAAAAAAAAAAAAAAAAAAAAAAAAAAAGGCCGGGCGCGGTGGCTCATGCCTGTAATCCCAGCACTTTGGGAGAACGAGGCGGACGGATCACCTGAGGTCAGGAGATGGAGACCATGCTGGCCAACATGGTGAAACCCCATCTCTAAAAAGATAAAAGAAAAGAAAGCCACACTATGCTGAACGCTTATGCATGTGATCTCCACATTCTCACAGCCACCCGGTGTGAGCTTGTCCAACCCACGCCCCACAGCCCTGGCCCAGGATCGCTCTGAATGCAGCCCAGTGCAAATTTGTAAACTTTCTTATAAGATACGGCCAGGCGCGGTGGCTCATACCTGTAATCCCAGCACTTTGGGAGGCCAAGGCAGGTGGATCACTTGAGGTCAGGAGTTTGAAACCAGCCTGGCCAACATGGTGAAACCCCGTCTCTACTAAAAATACAAAAATTAGCCAGGCATGGCAGCCCACACCTGTAATCCCAGCTACTCAGGAGGCTGAGGCGGGAGAATCACTTGAACCCAGGTGGAGGCTGCAGTGAGCCAAGATTGTGCTACTGCACTCCAGCCTGGGCAACAGACTGAGACTCTGTCTCAAAAAAAAAAAAAAAAAAAGTATAACATTTTCTTGGCGGGGCTTGGTGGCTCATGCCTATAATCCCAGCACTTTGGGAGGCTGAGGCGGGTAGATCACGAGGTCACGAATTTCAGACCAGCCTGGTCAACATAGTGAAACCCCATCTCTATTAAAAATACAAAAAATTAGCCAGGCATGGTAGCATGTGCCTGTAATCCCAGCTACTTGGGAGGCTGAGGCAGGAGAATCGCTTGAACCCAGGAGGCAGACTCCAGCCTGGTCAACAGAGCAAGACTCCTCAAGAACAAAAAAAAAAATTTTTAAAGCTCATCAGCTATTGTTAGTGTTAGTGTATTTTATTCGTGGCCCAAGACAGTGCTTCTTCCAATGTGGCCCAGGGAAGCTTAAAGCTTGGGCACCCCTGATGGTGAATTGATACTAAATCATGATCCTGTTTTGAGAATCTGAGAGAATCTGAGACTCATCAGAGGTGAGATGAATTCAGTTGTTCAGGATCCCAGAGCTGTGAGCTGTTTCAACTCCTAAAACAGACTTTGCCGTTCCTCAGTTTCCCTTCCATGCCCCATCCCTGGGAAGGAGCCCCAGGAGGCGGAGGGGGGGGTGTCCTGGCCACCCCTGTGGGCTCTGGGCAATTCGATGAGCTGGTCGAGCCTGCCTTCCAATCTGGACTTGCTATTTCCTGGCTGGGTGACCTTGGGCAAGTTTCTCAACTTCTCTGTGCCCCAGTTTCCTCAAAGTGGGAACGAGAACAACTCCCAAAGGGCTGCAGAGGATTCCACGAGCTTCTGTGGGTCAAGAGCTCTAAGGGCTCGGCTTGGCCAGGGCAGGTTTGTGGGAGGCTTAGAGATGGTTTTCAGATTATTCTGTGTGCCTCACACGCAATGGAGGGGCAGGGGCCCTCAGCCTCCACGCCCACCTGGGTTTCTAGGGGAAGTGGGAGAGCCAATGACCAGCCCAGGCCTCGGGGACAGTTGACAGATGACTAAGGAGGGATTTTCCGGTCCATGAATCAGAGCCTGCCCATCCACACTTGGCCCAAACCCATCGTCCCGGCCGACTTCCTAACTCCAGAGAGGCCAGGCAGGAAAGAACAGCCCCTAGAGCTGGACAGAGGATAGAGCCCGTGTGAGCTCCCTGTTCAGGTCTGGGCCATGTATCCAGCTCCTTGGGGCCCACACTGAAGCTGAAAAAGGGGACTTAAAGGGTCCTCGCTCTGGGACATCCTGGCAGTGCCCCCAGAAGCCACAGAAGAGAGGTTCTAGGGGCACCTGTCCAGGGACCACCACCCAGGCCCTGCCCCTGCTGTCGACCTCTGGAAGGGATAGGATAGGAGAGGGTGGGGGATGAGGAGGGCCCCTGGGACTTGAGTAATCCATGCTTCAAGCCAGGAGAAGCTGGGCAGTCCCAAGAGAGAGAGAAAGAAGATGAGAGGAGAGAGGGGAGAGGAGAGAGAGAGAGAGAGAGAGAGAGAGAGAGAGAGAGAGAGAGAGAGAGAGAGAGATCTGGAGTAGAGAGGGGTCCCTAAGGAACAGGTGAGATCTGGAGGCTTGAGGGCAGGAATGAATGGGGAAAAATGGGGTGTCCTGAGCTGGAATCTATAGAGATGGGGGAGTTATTTATTTGGGGTATAGGGTAGGGATCTAGAGGACAGGAATGGGGCGTGTGAGTCTCTAGGGGCTACGATGGAGGGAAACAGGGTATCCGCAAGCGAGGGCTGAAGAGAGGACTGAAGACTTAACGGGGTGCCCTGACTGGGGAATAAAGATGCGATCGGAAAAGAGGGGTGCCGTTGGGGGATTAGGTGGGAAAAGAGGGGTGCACGCGGTTGTAGGCGGACCATGGGGGCCGGATCTCAGACACCTGAGGTTGGCAGGAGAAGAAGGAAGTGTCCTGATTTGAGATCTGAGGCGCCGAGGGGCAGAGAAGGGATGGGGGTGGGTCACCGGGCTTGAAGGACAGAAATAGGAGGATAAGGGGGTGTTCGGGGCAGGACTGAGGATCCTGGGGTTGGGATCTCAGGGGGTGTCCCTGATGGGGGCAGCTCTGGACTCTGGGGATTGGGGAGGAGAAGACAGGTGGGGAAGGTGCTGGGGGTGCGTCCCTGCCCCCGCCCCCTTCCCCCGCGGTCACCTGCTCGAAGGCCCAGCTCTCGGCTACCCGCTTGGCGCTGAGGTCCAGCAGTGCCTCGGGCCGTCCCCGGCCACGCGCGGCCCCGGCCCCGGCATCGCGCTCCTCGGGTCCCGCAGGGCAGCCCCGGCTCCGCTTGGCCGCGGGGGGCTCCATCCGGCCGGGCCGGGGCCAGGGCCAGGGCGGGGCCTCTTGGGGGGGTCAGTCCAGTGCCCGCTCCGCGTCGCCGGCTCCCGCGCCCCCTGCCCGCCTTCCCGTCCGTCCTCCGCGCTCGGCCGCCCTGGGACCCCTGCCGCACCCACCCCCGACCCGCACCGGGCCGGCCGGGTGATGCGGCCCCTTTAAGACTCTTCACAACAATGAAGCTGCCTCGGCCTCCGCTTTAGCTCCGCCGTCGTCCCGCCCCCGCCGCCCGTCCCCATTGGCCCCCCCTCGGCCTCCGCGGTCTTCCCTCGCCATTGGTTGCGCCTCCAGACCCGTCTCCCAGCCTTGCTGCTCACTCGATGATTGTGATGCCAGTCTTTTCGTGTTTACCCAACCAGAGCCCGCTGCGAGGGGCGCTGTCAATCACGGGGCGCCAGAGGCCAATCAGAGCGGGAGGACCCCTGCGACCCAGGCCTTATGCGGAGTTTCGGGGCGGGCCCGGGGTTCATTCACAACATTCCTCCCCCGCCTCCCTCGGGCTGGACAGCACGCCCGGGGCTGCTCGGGCTGCGCCCACACACGGCTTTGTTTACTGAGGGTCGCTTCCGGGCGCCGCGAGGGGACAGTCAACACACCCCGGCCGGTGAGCGAGACGGAGCAGCGGGATCCCTTGGCAGCGGCTCAGCCCCTTGTCCCTCCGAGCTGTGTGACCCGAGAAACTCACTCAACCTCTCTGGTCACCGGGTCAAGTTTTGGTGCTGTGGCGGCGGAGGGGTCGCAGGCTCATTGTGGGGAGCTCCTGAGGGCCGCGGACCCCCTCTCCAGAAACAGCTCGGTTAGGGGATTCATAGGTCATCCCTTGAGCCTCAAAAGCAGCACCCCGCCCGCCCCTCCTTTCCACGCCCTAGATTCCACGTTGGGTCCTATGAAATTGCTGATTTTCTACCATTTTTGGCCTGTTAACATGGCAATTCCATGAGGTTCAGCCTAACACTTACCAAACCCCGGGACCTCTGAGCATTTTTTTCTGACTCAGCTTGTCCAGGCCACCATCTCTGCCCTGGAAGCCGGCCATGGTTTCCATCACGCGTTCCTGTCCCGGCTCCCTGCCAATGTCCTCAGAAAACCTTGCATTTTCCCTTCCTCATACTTCACTCCGTTACCATTTATTTATCTGTTTCGGCGGTTTTTTTTTTTTTTTTCCCCCGAGCCTCACCCTGTCACCCAGGCTGGAATGCAGTGGTGCTGTCTCTGCTCACCGCAACCTCCGCCTCCCGGTTTCAAGTGATTCTCCTGCTTCAGCCTCCTGAGTAGCTGGAATTACAGGCGCCCGCCACCACACCCGGCTAATTTTTGTATTTTTGGTAGAGATGGAGTTTCCTCATGTTGGCCAGGCTGGTCTTGAACTCCTGACCTCGAGTGATCCCCCCTTGGTGGTGGTTTAATTTCGGTCTCTCCCTCTCCACTATGAGCCTCAGGAAGCAGGAGCTTGTCTCATTTATGCTTTGCTGTACAGACAGCACTTCCATTAGCACTGGGCATACAGTAGGCGCTCAAGCTAGAAATTGTTGAATACACCAACCAACTCATGCTTTGCCTTCATTCAGTTAAATGATCCACACAGCAGAAAAAAACCATTGATATCTGCCCATCCATATGGAATCCGTAGCTTTTCCTGGAGAAAATTTTCAGCCTCACAGCTCTTCAGCTCTCTGGCCAGTCTTCAGCCACACCCCATACCCCTTCCCCTGCCCGATTCATTAAACTCCCCTGCAGACCTGCACTGTCCAGGATGGTCACCAATGGCCACAAGTGGCCTCTGAGCCCTTGAAATGGGACTGGCTCGAATTAGGTTGTGCTGGAGTGGTAAAATACAGAGTGGATTTCGGAGACATAGCAGGAAGGAAACAAGGCAAAATATTTCATTAGGAACGTTTTGGCCGAGCGTGGTGGCTCACGCCTGGAATCCCAGCACTTTGGGATGGTGAGTTGGGAGGATCACTTGAGCCCAGGAGTTTGAGACCAAGCCTGAGCAAATGGCAAAAACCCATTTCTCTTAAAAAATAAGAAAATTGGCTTGGTGTGGTGGCTCATGCCTGTAATCCCAGCACTTTGGGAGGCTGAGGCGGGTGGATCACCTGAGGTCAGGAGTTCCAGACCAGCCTGGCCAACGTGGCGAAATTCCATCTCTACTAAAAATACAAAAATTAGCCAGGCATGGTGCTGAATGCCTGTAATCCCAGCTACCCCGGAGACTGAGGCAGGAGAATTACTGGAACCCAGGGGGCAGAGGCTGCAGTGAGCCCAAATTGAGCCACTATACTCCAGCCTGGGCAGTCTCACAAAGTGAGACACCTTCTCAAAAAATACAATGAAAGCGAAATAGCTGGGTGTGGTGGCGCATGCCTGTAATCTCAGTACTTTGGGAGGCAAGGAGGACAGATCACAAGGTCAGGAGTTTGAGACCAGCCCGAACAACATGAGGAAACCTTGTTTCTACTAAAAACACAACAATTGGCTGGGCGTGGTGGTGTGCGCCTCTGATCAGGGCTGTTCAGGAGGCTGAGGCAGGAGAATTGCTTGAACCCGGGAGGCAGAGATTGCAGTGAGCTGAGATTGTGCCACTGCACTCCAGCAGACTCCATCTCAAAAACAAACAAATAAATAAATAAAGTAAAACAAAATTCCATATGTGTCAGGACACAGTGGCTGGTGCCTGTAACCCCAGCACTTTGGGAGGCTGAGGTGGGCGCAGTGCTTGAGCTCAGGAGTTCGTGACCAGGCTGGGCAGCACGGTGAGATGCTGTCTCAAAAATAAATAAATAAAACTATATATGTGACTCAAGTTGTATTTCTTTCTTTCTTTCTTTCTTTTTTCTTTTTTTTGAGACAGAGTCTCAGTCTGTCACTCAGGCTGGAGTGCAGTGGCATGATTTTTTTTTTTTTAAAGAGAAAAAGAATAATAAGAAAAAGAATAAAGAAGAGGAAGAAAGAGAAAGAGGAAGAGGGAGAGAGGATGGGGGTATTGCTTTGTTGCCCGGGCTAGAATGCAGTCTGAATATGGGTATGCCTATAATTGTCCTTAATAATGGAGACATGAAAGAAAATGAGGGAAGAGAGTAACAAACAAGGAGCCAACCAACATTTCGTTTAAACTTCTAAGTTGATAGGATGTGGTACTGATAAGAGTGTATCTTTTGTGTAAAGTGGAGAGTTCTATAAATGTTAATTACGTTTACTTGTTCCAGATCTGAGTTCAAGTCCTGGATATCATTGTTAATTTTCTGTCGCATTGATCTGTCTAATATTAATGTTGAAGTCTCCCACTGTTATTGTGTGGGAGTCTAAGTCTCTTTATAAGTCTTGTATGTCTGGGTATTCCTGTATTGGGTGCGTATATATTTAGGACCTTTAACTCTTCTTGTTGTTGCATTGATTCTTTTATCATTATATAATGTCCTTCTTTGCTTCTTTTGATCTTTGTTGCTTTAAATACTATTTTATCAGAGGCAAAAATTGTAACTTCTGCTTTTTATTTATTTATTTTTGCTCTCTGGTTGGTTGGTAAGTCTCTCTCCATCCCTTGTTTTGAGTCTTTGTGTATCCTTGAATGTGAGATGGGTCTGGATGCAGCATACCGATGGGTTTTAGTTTTTTGTCCAAATTGCCTGTCTGTCTTTGAATTGGGGAATTTAGTCAATTTAAATTTAGAATTAATAATGATATATGTGAGTTTAATACTACCATTTAATATTAGCTGGCTATTTTGCCCCTTAGTTGATGTAAATTCTTCATTATATTGATGTTCTTTACTTTTTGGTATTTTTTAGAAAGGCTGATACTGTTTGTTCCTTTCTATGTGTAGTGGTTCTTTCAGAAGCTCTTGTAAAGCAGGCCTGGTGGTGATGAATTCTCTGAGTGCTTGCTTGTTCACAAAAAACTTTATTTTTCCTTCACTTATGAAGCTTAGTTTGGCTGGATGTGAAATTCTTGGTTGAAAATTCTTTTCTTTAAGGATGTTGAATATTGGTCCCCACTCTCTTCTGGCTTGTAGGGTTTCTGCTGAGAGATCTGCTGTAAGTCTGATAGGCTTCCCTTTGTGGGTAACCTGACCTTTCTCTCTGGCTGCCCTTAGTATTTCCTCCTTCATTTCAACCCTGGTGAATCTGACGATTATGTGCCTTGGAGTTGCTCTTCTTGAGGAATATCTTTGTGGTGTTCTCTGTATTACCTGGAGTTGAATATTATCCTGCCTTACTAAGTTGGGAAAATTTTCCTGAATAATATCCTGAAGCATATTTTCCAGCTTGGATTCATTCTCTTCATCACATTCAGGTACACCTATCAAGCGTAGATTAGGTCTTTTCACATAGTCCCATATTTCTTGGAGGCTTTGCTCGTTCCTTTTTATCTTTTTTTCTCTAATCTTGTCTTCTAGTTTTATTTCATTGAGTTGGTCTTCGACCTCTGATATCCTTTCTTCTGCTTGATCAATTCGGCTGTTAAAACTTGTGCATACTTCACGTAGTTCTCGTATTGTGTTTTTCAGTTCCATCAATTCACTTATTTTCCTCTCTAAATTTTGTATTCTTGTTGACATTTCGTCAAACCTTTTTTCAAAGTTCTTAGTTTCTTTAGATTGTGTTAGAACAAGTTCTTTTAATTCACAGAAGTTTCTTATTATCCACGTTTTGAAGCCTGCTTCTGTAATTGGAACACACTCGTTCTCCATCAAGCCTTGTTTCGTTGCTGATGAGGAACTGTGATCCCCCGCTGAGGGAGAGGCGTTCTGATCTTGGGTATTCTCTGATCTTGGGTATTTTTGACTGTTTTCTTCCCTTCGTTGTAGATTTATCCATCTGTGGTCTTTATAATTACCGTCTTTGTAGTTGGGTTTCTGAGTGGACATCCAACTTATTGATAACTTATTAACTTATTGCTCAGCGCCGAAATCTGAGCAACCCACTGCGCCGACCAAATCAGCGGCGTTAAGATTGATGGTGCTTTTCTGAGTCTGCACCAAGAACCGACGCTCCGAGGCGCCGGCAAAACCGCCTCGCCGGTCACAAGAGTCGCGCTGGCGACCCGTGGGGCTCCTCCGCTGGGAATCTCCTGGTGCGTGAGCAACAAGAATTCATGTGAAGGTGTGGCGTCCTCTCCTTCTTTGCGTTTTCACTGGGAGCTACAATCCCGAGCTGCTAGTGATCAGCCATCTTGGATCTCTCCCGCAGTGGCATGATCTTGGCTCACTGCACCCTCCACCTCTGGAGTTCAAGAGGTTCTCTTGCGTCAGCCTCCTGAGTAGCTGGGATTACAGGCAGGTGCCACCATGCCCAGCTAATTTTGTATTTTTAGTAGAGACGGGGTTTCTCTATGTTGGCCAGGCTGATCTTGAATTCCTGACCGCAAGTGATCCACCTGCCTGGCCTCCCAAAGTCTTGGGATTTCAGGCGTGAGCCACCATGCCTGGTTACGTTTTTCGATTATTATTATTATTATTTTTTGAGACGGAATTTTGCTCCTGCTGCCCAGGCTAGAGTGCAGTGGCACAATCTTGGCACACCACAACCTCCGCCTCCCAGGTTCAAGCGATTCTCCTGCCTCAGCCTCCCGAGTAGCTGGGGTTACAGGTGTGCACCACCACACCCACTAATTTTGTATTTTTAGTAGAGATGGGGTTTCTCCATGTTGGCCAGGCTGCTCTCGAACTCCCGACCTCAGGTGATCTGCCTGCCTCAGCCTCCTTAAGTGCTAGGATTACAGGTGTGAGCCACTGCACCCGGCCAATTTTTTTTTGAATTTTAGTAGAGAAGAAATCTTGCTATGTTGCCCAGGCTGGTCTTGAATTCCTGAGCTCAAGCAATCCTCCTGGCTTGGCCTCCCAAATTGCTGGGATTAGAAGCCTGAGCCACCACACCTGGCTTGAGTTGTATTTCTATTAGACACTGCCCGTCTTAAGAAACCACAGCCTGCCATAGTGCCAGCAAAGAAACATCCGTAATAAGAATATACTGACTGCTCATGCAATGCTGTAGCTGTGGAGATTCACGCTGGAATGTGAGCCATTGAACAGTGTTGCGAAGTGGGGATCGTCACCTCTGTTTTTGGAGAGGCTGAGCCGCTGGCCTGAGGTCACTCAGCAGTAGGAGCTGGACTAGTGAGGGACATGGACTTGTGGGGGCTTTGGAGCCCTAGACTTACTGGGGCATCTCCTTGCAAAGGATTTGGGGCAATGATAGATCTATGGGGAAGGAGTAACTGGGGTCAGAGGAGACACAGGGAGGAGTTGAAGCAAAGGACGGCCGTGTGCAGTGGCTCACACCTGTAATCCCAACACTTGGGGAAGGTGAAGTGGGAGGATCACTTGAGTCCAGGAGTTCAAGACCAGCCTGGGCAACATAGTGAGACCACCCCCGCCACCAAGACTCTGTCTCAAAAAAAAAAAAAAAAAAATTGGCCTGGCGTGGTGGTTCATGCCTGTAATCCCAGCACTTTGGGATGCCAAGGCGGGTGGATTGCCTGAGGTCGGGAGTTCAAGACTAGCCTGACCAACATGGAGAAACCCTGTCTCTACTAAAAATACAAAATTAGCTGGGTATGGTGGCGCCTGCCTGTAATCCCAGCTACTTGGGAGGCTGAGGCAGGAGAATCGCTTGAACTCAGGAGGTGGAGGTTGCGGTGAACTGAGATTGTGCCATTGCACTCCAGCCTGGGCAACAAGAATGAAACTCTGTCTCAAAAAAAAAAAAAAAAAAAAAAAAAAGTACCACGTATACCGTGTGGTGGCACACACCTGTAGTCCCAGCTACTCAGGAAGCTTCAGCGGGAGGATTGCTTGAGCCCAGGAGGTTGAGGCTGCCGTGAACCATGATTGCACCACTGCACTCCAGTCTAGGTGACAGAGCCAGACCCTGTCTGAAGAAAAAGCAAAACATAACAAAACAAAAACGAAAAGCACATCTTTCTGGTGCTCTCCTTGCAAACAGGACCTAAGGACTGGCTTTTCCCAGCAGCCCTCTTCAGCATCTGATATGTGGGCATGTCAACTAAGTTTAGCCTTGAAAGGGCTCCAATATTGTCCTGCGATGCTGAGGTCACTCTAGGCCAGTGGGTAGACTTTAAGAGGAACAGGGAATGCGGTATCACAGGGTGAGAATGTCTTTTTTTCTTTTTTCTTTTTTTTTTGAGATGGAGTCTTTCCCTCCAGGCTGGAGTGCAATGATGCAATCTCTATTCATTGCAACCTCTGCCTCTTGGGTTCAAATGATTCTTCCGCCTCAGCCTCCAAAATAGCTGGGATTACAGGCCTCCGCCATTATGTACAGCTATTTTTTTTTTTTTTGAGACGAAATTTTGCTCTTGTTACCCAGGCTGGAGTGCAATGGCACGATCTCGGCTCACCGCAACCTCCGCCTCCTGGGTTCAGGCAATTCTCCTGCCTCAGCCTCCTGAGTAGCTGGGATTACAGGCACACGCCACCATGCCCAGCTGATTTTTTGTATTTTTAGTAGAGACGGGGTTTCATCATGTTGACCAGGATGGCCTCGATCTCTTGACCTCGTGATCCACCCGCCTTGGCCTCCCAAAGTGCTGGGATTACAGGCTTGAGCCACCGCGCTCGGCACCCCCGCCTTTTTTTTTTTTTTTTTTTTTTTTTTTTTTAAGTAGAGATGGAGTTTCACCATGTTGGCCGGGCTGGTCTTGAACTCCTGACCTCATGATCTGCCCACCTCACCTCCCAAAGTGCTGGGATTATAGGCATGAGCCACCACGCTTGGCTGAGAATGTCTTATTTCATTCTCTAACAATAGATACTAATATATGTGTGTGTATATATATATATGTGTATATATATATAATTTTTTTTTTTTTTTGAGATGGAATTTTGCTCTGTCACCCAGGCTGGAGTGCAGTGGAGCTATTTCGGCTTACTGCAGCCTCCGCCTCCCAAGTTCAAGCTATTCTCCTGCTTCAGCCTCCTGAGTCGCTGGGACCACAGGCCCACACCTGGCTAATTTGTGTATTTTTTGTAGAGACAGGATTTCACCATGTTGGACAGGCTGGCCTCGAACTTCTGACATAAGTGATCTACCCACCACCGCCTCTCAAAGTCCTGGGATTACAGGTGTGAGCCACTGCACCCGGCCTCGAATATTTAACATCAGTCCCATCTCTCAGGTAAGATAAGAGGACTGGGCATGGGACAGTCATGTGGCTTGCTCAAGGTCCACACCTGGAAAGGGGAGGGTCTGCACAGAATTTGGAAAACAGGAATATTCTGCTCACGTCCTCTGATTTTACAAGTGAGGGAAATGAGGCCCAGAGAGGGTTGGGAAACTGCCCAAGGCCACACAGTGGTCCTGGGACAATGTGGAAGGTTGGGACTGTCCTCAGTAGTAAGTCCCCCGGTTATGACCTGCCTCTACTTCCTAGCAATTTTTAGGGAAGGAGAGCTGGGTATGGTGGTGTGTGCCTGTATTCCGTCTACTTGGATTGGTTTTTTTTTTTGGTTTGGTTTTGAGACAGGGTCTCGCTCTGTTGCCCGGGTTGATGTGCAGTGGTATGGTCACGACTTGCTGCAGCTTCAACCTCCCAGGCTTGAGCGGTCCACCTGCCTCAGCTTTGTGAGTAGCTGAGACTACAGGCGTGCAGCACTATGCCTGAGACGGAGCCTTGCTCTGTCTCCCAGGCTGGAGGGCAGTGGCATGATCTTGGCTCACGGCAACCTCCGCATCCTGGGTTCAAGTGATTCTCCTACCCCCGCCTCCTGAGTAGCTGGGATTACAGTTGCCTGCCACTGCGCCCACCTAGTTTTTGTATTTTTAGTAGAGACGGGGTTTCACCATGTTGATCAACCTGGTCTTGAACTCCCAACCTCAGGTGATCTGCCCACCTCGGTCTCCCAAATTGCTAGGATTACATGTGTGAGCCACTGCAACTGGCCTGCCTGGCTAAGTTTTTAAAACCATTTTTTAAGAGAGATGGTGTCTCACTATGTTGGCCAGTCTGATCTTGAGAACCTGGGCTCAAGCCCTTCCACCTTGGCCTCCCAAAGTGCTGGGATTATAGGTGTGAGCTGTTGTGCCCCACCAGTCCCATCTATTTGAAAAGCAGAGGAGGTAGGATCACTTAAGCCTGGGAGTTCAAGACCAGCCTGAACAACATAGCAAGACTCGGTCTCAAAGAAAAAAAAAAAAAGATAAAAAGGAGTTTGATGGGGGTAGTTCCAAGCACTTGCGTCCTTCCTCCTCAGTAAAGCCAGTAAGCTTGGGCTTTAGGGAAATGGAAGCCACATTGATTCCACCCGCCTGCCCAGCATGAGCTCACTGTCTAGGCATGTGCAGCTCCTGACCCCAAACCACGTGTGCTTGCAACCCGTGGGAGATAGGGTTACCCTGGGGACTCAGTTGAGGGTGGGGACGAGGGCCCCCAGCTCTGTGGCTGTCTCCACCCCAGCTTTCTGAGGGTCCCTCCCTTCTGCCAGCCCCCTGCAGCACCCCAAGCCCCCGCTGATGCAGGCGGGAAACCAGCTGGGTAGGCTTCGCTTCCTTCCTGGCCGCAGGGACGCAGCGCCTCCAGCATGCCCAGCTGGCAAGATTTCCTTCTTGCATTTCTTTTCTTCTTTTTTGAAAGAGGATTTCACAGGCAAAGTGTCAGGGCTCTGCCAGGGGAAGTGGGCATGTTGGGTCGAGGTGGGGAAAGGTGGAGGCAGGAGAGAAAGGGTTAGGCAAGAATAATCACGTCTTGAAAAGCCACAGTGCAGGTGTGATGGCTCACTCCTGTAAATCCAGCACTTTGGGAGGCTGAGGCAGGCAGATCATGAGGTCAAGAGTTGGAGACCAGCCTGGCCAACATGGTGAAACCCCATCTCTACTAAAAATACAAAAAAAAATTAGCTGGGTGTGGTGGCAGGCACCTGTAATCCCAGCTACCTGGGAGGCTGAGGCAGGAGAATTGCTTGAACCCGGGAGGTGGAGGTTGCAGTGAGCTAAGACTGTGCCACTGCACTCCAGCCTAGGCAACAGAGTGAGACTCTGTCTCAAAAACAAAAACAAAAAAAAAAAAAAAAAAGGAAAAGTCACATTTAATGACTCCTGGTCCCTGGGAGAGGGGAACTGGGGAGGGACAGAGGACATGGGATAGCAGGATTTGGGTTGCCAGCACCCTGCACCCAGCACACAAGTGTAGCTCCTAGTCACATCCATATGTCCCTCATCCCTAGGCTCCTGAATTCACACTGAGGGGGAGTGAGTGAGGATCCCAATTTAACAAACAGAGAAACTGAGGCTGAGAAAGGTTTTTTTTTTTTTTTTTTTTTTTTTTTTAAGATAATCTCACTCTTTGTAAAGAGCATGATCTCAGCTCTTTACAACCTCCCGCTCCTGGGTTCCGGCAATTCCCCTATCTCAGCCTCCCAAGTAGCTGGGATTACAGGCGCGTACCACCACGCTCTGCTAACTTTTGTATTTTTAGTAGAGACGGGGTGTCACCATGTTGGCCAGGCTGATGTTGAACTCTTTTTTTTTTTTTTTTTTTGAGACGGAGTTTCGCGCTTGTTACCCAGGCTGGAGTGCAATGGCGCGATCTCAGCTCACCGCAACCTCCGCCTCCTGGGTTCAGGCAATTCTCCTGCCTCAGCCTCCTGAGTAGCTGGGATTACAGGCACGTGCCACCATGCCCAGCTAATGTTTTGTATTTTTAGTAGAGACGGGGTTTCACCATGTTGACCAGAATGGTCTCGATCTCTCGACCTCGTGATCCACCCGCCTCGGCCTCCCAAAGTGCTGGGATTACAGGCTTGAGCCACCGTGCCCAGCCGATGTTGAACTCTTGACCGCCTGATCAAGTGATCTGCCCGCCCCAGCTTCCCAAAGTGCTGGGATTACAGGCGTGAGCCACCACCCCAGGCTGAGGCTCAGAAAGGTGAAAACTCAAGATGTGGGTTCTTCTGGAGTCTCGGGCTCCTGGCTCCAGCGCTAATGAGGGCTTCAGGGAGTACAGGAGGGAAAAGTCACTCAGGAAAGTGACGGAGAGAATGAAGCTGTTTGGGGAGCCGGAGGGGAGAGGACATTCCAGACCCCATACCTGTAGTGCTGGAAAGCCCTTCCTTGCCCCTGGGGTCCTCCTTAAAGGGGCTGGCGTCAGGGGCACAAAAGGAGTCAATTTGCAGGATTCCTGGGCTGGTACAGAGGCTGCCAGCCTGTGGGTGGGTGAGCTCTGGTTAGAGGCGCCTCCTAGTGTCCAACTCTGGCACTAGATGGCACCGAGAGCCCACCCCGTCCTGGCCCTCGCCTTTCTGATTCCAGATAGAAAAGCTGGAAGCTAATTTTCCAAAGACGGCAAAATCACCACTCCCCTAACACATAAAGATGAATGGATGCTAAAATATTTATTTCTTCCTGTTTACCAGGTCGGATTTTTTTTTTTTTTTAAGACAGTCTTGCTCTGCTGCCCAGCATGGAGTGCAGTGGCACAATCTTGGTCAGTGCAACTTTCATCTCCTGGGTTCAAGTGATTCTTCTGCCTCAGCCTCCAAGTAGCTGGGACTACAGGCATGCGCCACCATGCCAGGCTAATTTTTGTATTTTTAATCCAGACCAGGGTTTCACCATGTTGGCCAGGCTGGTCTCAAACGTCTGACCTCAGGTGATCTGCCTGCCTTGGCCTCCCAAAGTGCTTGGATTACAGGCACGAACCACCGTGCCTATCTTGTTTTTTTTCTTGATTTCACTGATGTGCGAAACAGGCAGATGTTAAGCTCAAGAGAGACTGAAAAATACACTTTTTTTTTTTTCAGATGGGGCCTCGTTGCACTGCCCACGCTGGAGTGCAGTGGTGCGATCTTGCTGACTGCAGCCTCAACCTCCCACACTCAAGCGATCCTTCAAGTTCAGTCTCCGGAGTAGCTGGGACTCTGGGCATGCCCCACCACATCCAGCTAATTTTTAAAAATGTTTTGCAGAGATAGGGTCTTGCTATGTTGCCCAGGCTGGTCTAGAACTAGCCTCAAGCAATTTACCCACCTCTGCCTCCCAAAGTGCTGGGATTAGGCTGGGCACAGTAGCTCACACCTGTAATCCCAGCACTTTGGGAGGTTGAGATCGGGGGATCACTTGAGGTCAGGAGTTCGAGACCAGCCTGGGCAACATGGTGAAACCCCGTCTCCACTCAAAATGCAAGCTGACTTTTGTATTTTTAGTAGAGACAGGATTTTGCCATATTGGCCATGCTAATCTTGAACTCCTGGCCTCAAGTGATTCACTGGCCTTGGCCCCCCAAAGTGCTTGGATTACAAGCGTGAGCTACCACACCCGGCCTAATTCAGTATTTTAAAAAATGTACAGTTCAGTGTAATGACAGTCTTGTGCAGTCATTTCTGTGATTAGGCAGGCGTGCTGACAGGCACCTATAGTCCCAGCTACATGGGAGGCTGAGACAGGAGAATCACCTGAACCCAGGAGGTGGAGGCTGCAGTGAGCCAAGATCATGCCATTGCACTCCAGTCTGGGTGACAGAGGATGACCCTGTCTTAACAAAACGAACACAACAAAACCGGCTGGGCGCGGTGGCTCACGCCTGTAATCCCAGTACTTAGGGAGTCCGAGGTGGGTGAATGATGAAGTCAGGAGTTCAAGACCAGCCTGGCCAACATGGCAAAACCTCCGTCTCTACTAAAAATACAAAAATTGGGGCCGGGCGCGGTGGCTCAAGCCTGTAATCCCAGCACTTTGGGAGGCCGAGGCGGGTGGATCACAAGGTCGAGAGATCGAGACCAACCTGGTCGACATGGTGAAACCCCGTCTCTACTAAAAATACAAAAAATTAGCTGGGCATGGTGGCACGTGCCTGTAATCCCAGCTACTCAGGAGGCTGAGGCAGGAGAATTGCCTGAACCCGGGAGGCGGAGGTTGCGGTGAGCCGAGATCGTGCCATTGCACTCCAGCCTGGGTAACAAGAGCGAAACTCCGTCTCAAAAAAAAAAAAAAAAAAAAAAAAAAAAAAAATTAGCTGGATGTGGTGGTGTGCGCCTGTAATCCCAGCTACTCGGGAGGCCAAGGGAGAGAAGTGCTTCAACCCAGGAGGCGGAGGTTGCTGTGAGCCGAGATGGCACCACTGCACTACTCCAGCCTGGGTGACAGCAAGACTCTTTCTCAAACAAAACAACAACAAAAAACCTCACACAAACCACACATGAAGTGCTAGGATTGCAGGTGTGAGCCGGGGTGCCCGACCTTGAAAAAACACTTTGCAAATCAGGGTATTTGAGCGAAGGTGTGAATGAAGGCAGGTGGGGTTTTTTGCCTGGGAGTAACGGTTGTCCACTGAAAGTGAACCTCTCCGCTGGATGGGATATGACGCTGGCATGTCTGTAGATAAGACCTATGTTGTATTGTTAGCAGCTCTCACAACTTACAGAGTTGTGAAGTAGTTCAAAGACAGAGAGATGAATCAGGTGTTCAGGAAGGGTGTGTTGTTTATAGCTAAGGCACTGAATGAACCGCTGAATACTCACAGCTCATTCATGAAACACAAGGTTTTCCTTGTAGAAAGAAGGAACCATTCTTTCATTCAATGAACACCTGCTCATCGAGTGCCTATTAAGACACGGCCCTGAACAGACCCTTGAGAAGCAAAGCAGAAACAGAGAAGCCTGGGTGCAGTGGCTCACGCCTGTAATCCCAGCACTTTGGGAGGCTGAGGCGGGTGAATCACCTGAGGTCAGGAGTTCGAGACCAGCCTGGCCAACATGGCGAAGGCTATTGTCTACTAAAAATACAAATATTAGCTGGGCGTCATTGTGATCGCCTGTAATCCCAGCTACTGGGGAGGCTAAGGCAGGAGAATTGCTTGAACCCAGGAGGCAGAGGTTGCAGCAAGTCAAGACTACACTCCAGCTTGGGCAAGAGTGAAACTCTGTTTTTTTTTTTTTTTTTTTTTTTTAAAAAAAAAAAAAGCCTGGGCAAGGTGGCTCAGGCCTGTAATCCCAACCCTTTGAGAGGCTGAGGCGGGCGAATCAATCACAAGGTCAGTTCAAGACCAGCTTGGCCAACATGGTGAAACCCCATCTCTACTAAAAATATAAAAATTAACTGGGCATCGTGGTGCGTGCCTGTAATCTCAGCTATTTGGGAGGCTGTGGCAGGAGAATTGCTTAAACTGGGACAGGGATGCCGAGATGGCACCACTGCGCTTCAGCCTGGGTAACAGAGTGAGACTTCAAAAACACCCCAAAACTGTAAAACAAAACCAAGGGCAGAAGTCAGTTACTGCCTCAGATGGGCAGATGGCCAGAGAAGCTGGGGAATGGCCATGAAGGGAAGAGCTACCCTTATCCCTCAGTCTGGGGTCTGGGTCTCATTCATTCTCCAGCCCCTCCCTGCTCCCTGGAAACCGTGAGGGTGGGACCTTCCCGGCAGCTTGGGAAACGCCAGACGACTCAATCTTTCCATCCGACGCGGCTTCCACTGCCCCAGTTCCTGATTTTTCAAGATGCTAAGGACTTTGTGAAATTTCTCTTGAAATGTTTGGGTGGGGGTGGGGGTGGTGGTAAAATCCACAATTTTATTTTATTATTATCTTTTGAGATGGAGTCTTACTTTGTTACTCCCAGGCTGGAGTGTGGTGGCACCATCTTGGGTCACTGCAATCCCTACCTCCTGGGTTCAAGTGGTTCTCCTGCCTTAGGCTCCTGAGTAGCTGGGGTTACAAGCGCCCATGACCACACCCGGCTGATTTTTAGTGGAGATGGGGTTTTGCCATATTAGCCATGCTGGTCTTGAACTCCTTGCCTCAAGTGAGCCATGGGCCTTGGCCCCCCAAAGTGCTGGGATTACACGTATGAGCCACCATGCCTGGCCTAATTCACCATTTTAATATGTACAATTCAGTATAATCACAATGTTGTCCAATCAGTTCTAACATTTTCATCCCCCACTGCCCCCTGTAAAGAAACCCCGTTCCTATGAGCGGTCACTCCCCATTCCCCTCCCTCAGCCCCTGGCAATCACTCATCTGCTCTCTCCCCTCATGGATTTGCCTCTGTTTGGGACATTTCACGTGAGTGGGATGATTCAAGATGTAGCCTTCTGTGTGGCGTCGTTCACAGTCTATTATTTTTTATTTTGTAGTTTCAGTCCCATTTTTGGACCAGTGCTTCATTCCTTTTTTTTTTTTTTTTTTTTGGAGACGGAGTCTGGCTCTGTAGCCCAGGCTGGAGTGCAATGGCACCATCTTGGCTCAGTGCAACCTCTGCCTTTCGGGTTCAAGTGATTGTCTTGCCTCAGCCTCCCAAGTAGCTGACACTACAGGCGCACGCCACCATGCCCAGCTAATTTTTCTATTTTTAGTAGATAATGGGGTTTCACCGTCTTGTCCAAGCTAGTCTCGAACTCTTGACCTCATGATCCGCCCACCTCGGCCTCCCAAAGTGCTGGGATTACAGGTGTGAGCCAAAGAGACGGGCCTGCTTCATTCCTTTTTCTGGGTGTGTCACCCAGGCCAGAGTGCAATGTTGAGATCATAGCTCCCTGCAGCCTTGAGTGACCAGGCTGAAGTGATCCTCCTGTCTCAGCCTCCTAAGCAGCTGAGGTGACAGGTGCGTGCCACTGCACTGGGCCTTCCTCCTTGAGCGTGAATGTTCTACTGAAGGATAGACCCCAGTTACCCCTTCGTCCGTGAATGGACATATGGCTGTGCCCGCCTTCTAGCTATCGTGAGCAGTGCTGCTATTTACATGGATATGCAAATCTACGAATGAACGCCTGTCTTCCATTCTTCCATATACCTAGGAGTGGAATTGCTGGGCCAGATGGTAACTCCCCAGTGAACGTACTGAAGAACCACTGAACCACTTTCCCCTCCTTTAAAACAAAAATAGCCCATGATCCCAGCACTTTGGGAGGCAGAGGTGGGTGGATCCCTGAAGTCAGGAGTTTGAGACCAGTCTGGCCAATATGGTGAAACCAAAATGACCTGGGCGTGGTGCCACGTGCTTATAATCCCAGCTACTCGGGAGGCTGAGGTGGGAGGATCGCTTGAGCTCGGGAGGCAGAGGTTGCAGTGAGTCAAGATCGTGCCACTGCACTCCAGCCTGGGCTACAGAGCAAGACTATCTTTAAAAAAAAATTGGCAGTCTTTTTTTTTTTTTTTTTTTGAGACAGAGTTTTGCTCTTGTTACCCAGGCTGGAGTGCAATGGCGCGATCTCGGCTCACCGCAACCTCCGCCTCCTGGGCTCAGGCAATTCTCCTGCCTCAGCCTCCTGAGTAGCTGGGATTACAGGCACGTGCCACCATGCCCAGCTAATTTTTTTGTATTTTTAGTAGAGACGGGGTTTCACCATGTTGACCAGGATGGTCTCGATCTCTCAACCTCGTGATCCACCCGCCTCGGCCTCCCAAAGTGCTGGGATTACAGGCTTGAGCCACCACGCCCGGCCATTTTTTTTTTTTTTTTTTTTTTTGAGACGGAGTTTTGCTCGTTACCCAGGCTGGAGTGCAATGGCGCGATCTCGGCTCACCACAACCTCCGCCTCCTGGGTTCAGGCAATTCTCCTGCCTCAGCCTCCTAGGTAGCTGGGATTACAGGCATGTGCCACCATGCCCAGCTAATTTTTTGTATTTTTTTTTTTTTAGTAGAGACGGGGTTTCACCATGTTGACCAGGTTGATCTTGATCTCTTGACCTCGTGATCCACCCGCCTCGGCCTCCCAAAGTGCTGGGATTACAGGCTTGAGTCACCGTGCCCGGCCTAAAAATTGGCAGTCTTGACTGTTACTGTGTAGAACCCAGAAAACACATGGGATGGGGTTTGGGGGCAGCTGCTGGTGACCCAGCACCTCTATCTCCTTGGTAGGTGAGGTAGCCACGAGAGGATGGGCCTCTAGGGAACCAGTCACCCCACCCTGTCTCAGGGTAGAAGCCGACTGTGTACAGGTACCACTCCCCAAAGACAGCAATTCACTATCACCCTGACTGCAGCCTGTCTGTGCCCTGTGCTGTGACCTTGACCTGGGTCCAGTGAACGAAGAAAAGGAGTCATCAGGCCAGAGATCCCAGAATATTCCACAGGCACTGTCTGGCCTAGCCGACCCAAACAATTTGGAGGTGGGGGAACCCCAGGATGGACAGAAGTGAATTCTGGTCTTGTGACAGTGACAGGTAGCAGAGGGCCAGCTGAGATCATGGATCTGGACTCTGGCAGCTACAGGCTCAATGCCACTCTGGAATGTTATGCAGGACCTGAATGGGGCACCCTGCTAGATGACATGTATAAAGCACTGGAACTGGTGGCTCACACCTGTAATCCCAGCACTCTGGGAGGCTGAGGCAGGAGGATCACAGGAGGCCAGGAGTTTGAGACCACCTGGGGTAACATAGCAAGACCCCTATCTCTACAAAAAGTAATAAATAGCTGGGCATGGTGGTGCATGCCTGTAGTTCCAACTACTCGGGAGGCTGAGGTGGGAGGATGCCTTGAGCCTGGGAGATGGAGGCTGCAGTGAGCTATGATCGTGCCTCTGCACTCTAGTCTGGATGACAGTGTAGCCTGGCTCATAGCCAGCGCTGCCTAAACGTTGGCTGTCGAGTCCCTTGCAGTTGGCACTCTTTATCCAGGTCGTACCACGTGGTTTCCAAATGCATTCCGGTTTAATCGGCACCTTGGTGCCATGAAGTGGCATCTGACCTAGTCATGTCCAGCTTGATGCTGGTTGTGTCCCCGGGGCTGAGGACTGACCAGGAGGAGTGAGAGAGACACCAGGGGTTAAATGAGAAGACTCTTTCCCGGGTCTCAGGCTCATGGCTAGAGGCGCAGAAAGAGCCCAGCTGTCCCCTGGGCATAAGGCTGCTAAAGGTGGTGGGGTGGGGTGGGGTGGGGCGGGCCAGGCCATGTGGTTCATGGAGACTTGTGGGCTCACTGTCCTGCTCACCGGAACACAGGACTGCAAGAGACATGACAAAGCCAGGTTTATTACTCTGGGTTAAACCTGTGGAGGCAGGACCTGGGAAGGGCATGGGGACAGTTCTCAGTACACTAAGATCTGCTGATCACCTGCCCATGGGCCAGGGTCCTCTTCCTGAGACTGCAGCTTGTGGGATCACTGCAATGTCCCATCGTGGAGGTGGGTAGGGTGTTGGCCTGTGCTGGGCCAGCGTCCTCAGGAAGGCGCCTTGCTGGAGGAGGTGGTGGCAGCTGCCCTGTTCTTCTTGGCCGGGGCCTTCAGCAGTGCCAGCTTCTTAGGCAGGCTGCTGCTGGCTTTCATCATCACATCATGTTCGATCTTCTTCCGGATCCCGACTTCTAGGTTCTGAGGGACAAGCACAGGGCAGTCAGACTGTGACCTGGGGTGGAGAGAGGGCCTGACTGGTCAACCTCTTCCAGTCCAGAGCTCACAGCGGGCTAGATCAGCACTGTCCCCTCAAACCGCACCTGAATGTGAGTCTGGCCGGTGTGGGGTCCTGCACTCTCCAGGCCTCCACACCCACACAAAATCCATACCTCCACACCTTAGCTTTTAAACCTCTGCTCATGCCCCTTTTACAGATGGGGAAACAGGCTGATGGAGCCAGGAGGCACTGAATGCCCAGGTCCCTACGTCACATGGTACCCAGCGTGCCACAGCCTCTGGTCCCAGTCTCTCAGTGGGCAGCCTCCTCTGCCCCAGGTCATCTCTGCTTTGCAGACGGCAAGCTGAGGATCCGACGGGTGGGCAAGGAAGCTGGCAAGGAAGGCACAGGTGTGGGGCAAAACTAGCAGTGTGAGTCCCAAACTAGTGTCTCCGCTGCCTTCTCCAGACTGCCCCTGCTCTGCCGCTATGAGTTCCAATGGGTTGGGTGAGGTGGCTCAAGCCTGTCATCCCAGCACTTTGGGAGGCTGAGGCAGGAGGATCACTTGAGGCCAGGAGTTCAAGACCAGCCCTGGCAGCAGAGTGAAACCCGTCTCTACCAGAAACTAAAATTAGCCGGGTACTGGCACTCACCTGCAATCCTACCTACTCAGGAGACTGAGACGGAAGGATTGCTTGAATCCAGGAGGCGGAGGCTGCAGTGAGCTATAAGGGGGCCACTGCACTCCAGCTTGGGCAACAGTTAGACCCTGACTTAAAAAAAAAAAAAAGTATAACCAACGCACCTGACACTTCTTTGAGACCTCTGCCGTTCTCAGAGGCTTACAAAGCTGCGCTTTCAATTCCCTTCCCATATCACCTCGCTCCCTTCCTGAGTTCTATTAAAGATCAAGAACAGCTGACGTTATCTGAACACGTTTTGCGCCGCAGGTCCTGCTTCTACGAGGCTCTGCTAAAACGGTAAGTGGTGTTCCTGTACCCCTTGCACAAGAAAAGGGAGGCTCACAGAGCTGGGAGTCCTCCAGGCCTCATCCCTTGCCCTTTGCCGATCCCTGTGCTCCTTCCCTGAAGGCCCCTTCCCTCGCCGGCTTCCAGACTTCCTTGAACTCGTCCCTAGCACGTCCCCCAGCCTCTATCCGTCGCCAGCCTCCACCTATTGCCTCTCTCTGCGCCCCGGGCTCCATCCCTCGCTCCTAGCTGGTCCCCGGGATCCATCCTCTCCCCTCGCCGACCCCCGGGGTCCACCCCTCGCCGCTAGCCATCCTCCAGGCTCCACCCCTCGCCACTCGCCGCCCTCCGGGCTCCATCTCTCGCCCCGGCACACCTTCTTAAGCTTCTGCTGCTGCACGACGCGCGCCTTCTTGGGAGCGATAACACGACCTGGGGAAAGATGCGCTCGCGTGAGGTCGGGAAGCCCCGGGTCCACCTCACTCCCAAGTTCCCGGGCCACTCCTTACCGCCTTTCCTCGGGCCCCGATTCTTCTCAGAGGCCGCCGCTGCCGTCTTGCTCTTTGCTGGCTTGTGCGCCTGGAATTTGCGTTGTCCCTGCGCCATGTTCCGGCATGCAGCGGAAGGGGCGGGGCTGTGAGCGGTCGTAGCCGGAAGGCACGGGGCACTATGGGATACAGCGGGGCGGAAGAACGCAAGACCTCACAGGATGCGATGTGGCACAGATTTAAAGAGACAGGACCCCACAGGGGTAAAGGATCACAGCCGGAGTTTTGCAGATATTGTGAACAAAAGGTGACCATGATAAGCTAACGTTTATTGAGTGCTTATGTGTTGTAGAAAACTTACGTTTTATGCTCTTTACACATAAAAACTCAGACTAGGTTTAGGGGTGCAGCATTTACCTCTAGTGCAGAATTTAAGAAAGTCCGATAACTTCTGTAATCATAAACAATATTTCCAAGACTTAAAAAATATTTTCATATCCAAAACAATCAAATTGTCAAACTGCATCCTGCAGACCGGCAGCGTAATTCTATAAAGTTTCAGTGGAGCCAGGGTGTTGTGGTCAGTAAGCTGAAGGCACGAGTGCAGTGTTCTAACCTCTTTAAAATTTGGTTTTGGCCGGGCACGGTGGCTCACGCCTGTAATCCCAGCACTTGGGAGGCTGAGGTGGCGGATCACTTGATATCTGGAGTTCGGGACCGGTCTGGCTATATGGTGAAACCCTATCTCTACTAAAAATACAAAAGAGTTGGCCGGGTGCGGTGGCTCACGCCTGTAAGCACTTTGGGAGGCTGAGGCGGTCGCATCACCTGAGGTCAGGAGTTTGAGACCAGCCTAACATCGTGAAACCCTGTCTGTACTAGAAATAGAAAAATTAGCCTGGCATAGTGGCGGGCGTCTGTAATCCCAGCCATTTGGGAGGCTGAAGCAGGAGGATCGCTTAAACTTGGGAGGCGAAGGTTGCAGTGAGCCGAAATCATGTCACTGCACTCCAGCCTGGGCGACACAGGGAGACCCTGTTTCCAAAAAAAAAAAAAAAATAATAAAATTTATTTTGTTCTTCATGGATTTTTTTATTTTTAAAGATAGGGTCTCACTCTGTCGTCCAAGCTGAATGAAGTGCAGTAGTGAAATATAGGACACTGTATCATCCTTGAACTCTTGTGCTCAAGCCATCCTCCCACCTCAGCCTGGGTAGCTGGGGCTAGAGGTGTGACCCACCATGCTCAGATAATTTTTTTTTTTTTTTTTTTTTTGAGATGGAGTCTCGCTCAGTCACCCAGGCTGGAGTACAGTGGCACCACCTCGGCTCACCACAACCTCCGCCTTCGAGGTCAAGCGATTCTCCTGCCTCAGCTGAGTAGCTGGGGTTACAGGCATCCGCCACCACACGTGGCTAATTTTATATTTTTTTACTAGAGATGGGGTTTCTCCATGTTGGTCAGGCTGGTCTCAAACTCCCGACCTCAGGTGATCCGCCCGGCTCAGCCTCCCAAAGTGCTGGGATGACAGCCTGGCTGGTGGCTGAGCTTTTTTACTGTCCTCTTAAAATCCTGCCCTGGTGGTGTCACCTAGCTCCAGCCCTGACCTTAAGAGGGAGGTACAGGTGTTAGCCACACTTTATAAATGAGGACACCAAGGCACAGAGAGGTGAAGTGAGTTGTCTAAGATCACACAGTGGAAAAAGTGGCAGAGTTAGGATTTGAACCTGGGTGGCCTTCCTCTAGATGCTGGGATGTAGATGGAAGGTCCTGTCTGATCTCTCTGCCCTAGGAACAAGTGTGGTCAGGGGCGGGTAGGTCAGCTTTTGGGCAGCCATTCAAGAAATTTATTAAAACTCCTAGAGAGGCAGGCTAGGGAGGACTGAGTTGGTTACATCTGGTGTCCATCTGGGTCCCATCCCTGGAAGAGATGGTGGTGGTTAGGGCTGCCCGGAGGTCCTCAGGGGCAAAGACCCCCAGTTCTGTGATGATGCCGCCAGTGATGAGGTCGTGGGGGGTGACATCGAAGGCAGGATTCCAAACTCCAATCCCTGCAGAGGGGAGAGAGGAGGAGAGGAGGCAGGAATTCGCTTCTGTGAAAGTTCTTAGGTTACGGTCATCTGTTTCTACCACAGTGGTTCTTGGAAGTGGGGACTCCTGGAGCACCTAGAGTCTCACCCCTAACGTACATGCAGGCAGGGACACTGTACCCAATACTGACTGTAGACTCCCAACTGCTCCTAGGTCCTATGCACATCTAGCCCACTTATTATTGATTGATTCATTGATTTATTTGAGATGGGGTCTCGCTCTGTCGCCCAGGCTGGAGTGCAGTGGTGTGATCTCGGCTCACTGTAATCCCTGCCTTCCCGGTTCAAGCAATTCTCCTGCCTCAGCCTCTCAAGCAGCTGGGATTAACAGGTGTGCACCATGACACCTGGCTAATTTTTGTATTCTTAGTAGAGACAGGGTTTCACCATGTTGGCCAGGGTGGTCTCGAACTCTTGACCTTGTGATCCACCCACCTCAGCCTCCCAAAGTGCTGGGATTACAGGAGTGAGCCACCGCGCCCAGCAGGGTGTCCCCTTTCTGAGGGGGCAGCTTACCGGGTGCCGCAATCCGGACCCCGTTAACATCGGTCAGCTCCTGGCTTGGACGCTCTTCAATGATGATCTCCCTGCCAGTCTCCAGACGGAGGTCGCAGGAAGAGCTGGGAGCAGCCACGTAGAAGGGAATGCCGTGGTGCTTGGCGACAATGGCCAGCTGGTAGGTGCCCACCTTGTTGGCTGTGTCGCCATTGGCAACCACGCGGTCAGCTCCCACGATCACGGCTGGGGAGGTGGCGCGTGAGAAGTTGGGGGTCATTACCTGGCCCCACGCCCCAGAGCCCCACCCCCAGGGCTTACCCCCCAACAGGGCTAACGGGCTGCTTACCTGACACACCCCTATGGGCCATGGCGGCAGCTGCCATGCTGTCGGCAATGAGGGTGGCGGGGATCTGCTCATAGACCAGCTCGAAGGCCGTCAGTCGGGCTCCCTGGTTGTAGGGCCGCGTCTCGGTGCAGAAGGCGTGCTCCAGGCGGCCCAGGCTGTGCAGTGATCGGATCACACCTGCAGGGGACCCACCCATCAGGAAAAGGCCCCCGGAAGGGGCAAACAGACGGGGTGGTCCATCAGTTAGGGGTGCAGGCTCCGAAGGTGGGCATGGATGGACAAAGGCTTACGGAGCACAGTCCCACCCCGAGGCCCTCGCAGGGTCAGTTCCCTCTGCCTGCTACGCTCTTCCCAATGCTCACATAGTTCCTTGTTTCACATCTGTTTAAAGGACACCTTCTTGGTGAAGCCTTCCCTGATCTTTCAGTTTTGCGCAATAACCCCCACACTTCCAGTCTCCTGATCTGTCCTTTGCATTGATCACCTTCTAATGCCTCATGTGTACAGCCAGCCCCCCTTTTCTGTGGGTTCTCCACCCAGGGACTCAACCACGTGGGTTGAAATCTTTGACCAGAATCACTGGCACTCGGGAAGCAGAGGCTGCAGTGAGCCGAGATGGTGCCGTGGCATTCCAGCCTGGATGACAGAGCAAGACTCTGTCTCCAGAATAAATAAATAAATAGCCATCCTCCCATCTCAGCCTCCTGAATAGCTGGGACCCCAGGTGCATACCACTACACCCAGCTAGTTTTAGTATTTTTTGTAGAGACAGGGTTTTGCCATGGTACCCAGGCTGGTTTCAAACCTCTGAGCTCAAGCGATCCGCCAACCTTGGCCTCCCAAAGTGCTGGGATTACAGGCTTAAAAACAGAGACGGGGCCGGGCGCGGTGGCTCACGCCTGTAATCCCAGCACTTTGGGAGGCCGAGGTGGGTGGATCACGAGGTCAAGAGATCGAGACCATCCTGGTCAACATGGTGAAACCCCGTCTCTACTAAAAATACAAAAATGAGCTGGGCGTGGTGGCGCGTGCCTGTAATCCCAGCTACTCGGGAGGCTGAGGCAGGAGAATTGCCTGAACTCAGGAGGCGGAGGCTGTGGTAAGCCGAGATCGTGCCATTGCACTCCAGCCTGGGTAACAAGAGCGAAACTCCGTCTCAAAAAAAAAGAAAATAGAGATGGGGTCTTGCTATGCTGCCAAGGCTGGTCTAGAAGTTGTGAGTGCCAGCAGTCCTCCGACCCAGCATCTTGATTACAGTCCTGCGCTGCACTGCACCCAGCCAGTAACTAGAATTTAGTTCGTATTTACATTGTACTCGCTATTATATGCAATCTAGAGATGATTTACAATATGGGGGTGGCTCACATCTGTAATCCCAGCACTTTGGGAGGCATGAGAATCTCTTGAACCCGGGAGGCGGAGGTTGTAGTGAGTTGAGATCGCGCCACTGTACTCTAGCTTGGGCGACAGAGCAAGACTCTTTTTTTTTTTTTTGAGACGGAGTTTCGCTCTTGTTACCCAGGCTGGAGTGCAATGGCGCGATCTCGGCTCACCGCAACCTCCGCCTCCTGGGCTCAGGCAATTCTCCTGCCTCAGCCTCCTGAGTAGCTGGGATTACAGACACGTGCCACCATGCCCAGCTAATTTTATATTTTTAGTAGAGACGGGCTTTCACCATGTTGACCAGGATGGTCTCGATCTCTTGACCTCGTGATCCACCCGCCTTGGCCTCCCAAAGTGCTGGGATTACAGGCTTGAGCCACCGCACCTGGCCACAGAGCAAGACTCTTAAAAAAAACTGTGTGTACATATATATGTGTGTGTGTGTGTGTGTGTGTGTGGATGTGCACAGGTCGTGCAAATGTGACGGCATTTTGTGTATCATAGACTTGAGCATCCGTGGATCTCCGTATCTGTGGGAGGTCCTGGAACAAGTCCTCCACGGACACTGAAGAAGGACTGTATTTATCTTGCCTGCTGACTGTTCCTTCTACTTTCCTGGGACCCCTGAGAGCAGAGGTTTCGTCTGTTTTGTTCACTGCTGCGTCCCCAGCAAATGGAAGTGTGCGGACCACCGCGGGTGCTTACTAAATGCTGGCGGAGTGAAAGAGTCAAAGGCAGAGGTCTTGTCATCAAGGCCTCAGTTCTCAGGGATGAAGGTGGGACTCAGGCATGTAGGCAACGTTCCTGGGGAATTTAGGGTCAAGTGGGATCTGCCGCCTTGACCCCTGAGAGCCCATTCACCGTCTCCTGGTCGCAGCTACGTGATCTTTCTCTGGTCACTCCCTTCTCCCCAGTCCCTCTTGGAGGCCACATCCTGGCCTGGCTCTAGGCATATGGCTCAGACAGGGCCCACTGAATGGCTGAGCTGGGATGGGCAGGTGGTCTTAGTGCCTAGTGGACCCCCTGAGATACAAGGAGACTTTTCTAGTACAGGAGGCTCTTGTCCTCACGATTTGAGACCTAACAGCCCCCCTGCCAGCCCATGGAGCCTGGAGATGAAGGAGGGCAGAGCCAAAGAACAGAGATAGCTAGATTCTGATGCTACTGGCTGAACCCCTTGATCTAGCCATATCTGAAGCCAAGAGTATAACTTTTTCTGTACACTAATACCTTCACATTTTTTTTTGGTGGGTGAAGTGGTTTGGGTTTGAGCTTCTTTCTCTTGTATCCAAAAAAGGTCCCAGAAGGCCCTTCCCTACTGCCTGAGCAGGCCCACTCACCTAGGGCTGTGCCATAGCCAGCAGTGGCCAGAGCACCGGTGTTACAGTGGGTCAGCACAGCCACCTTGCCACCGTTGGGGGCCGCCCGGTCCAAGAGGTGGCGGGCTCCGAGGTCCCCGATGCTCTGGTTGTCTCTGAGGTCTTTGTCCAGCATGTCCTCGGCGCAGCGGATCACTCTGGGAGGGACAAGGGACGTTTTTAGCACCAGCCACCAGGCCCTGGGACCCAGGCGACCCCCTCCTCTCGGCCCAGTGCTGCTGTCCTGGAGCCCTTCTGCTCAAAGCCTCTCATTGCTGTGGGGCCTGGACCCTTCCGCCATGGCCACCAAAGCGCCACTCTATTCATTCACGCAAACACACGTTTACTGAGTACTTCCAGTGTGACCCAGCAGTAAACAGGACAGAAATCTCTACCCCTGTGGAGCTGATGCTGGGGTGATAAATAGATCATAAAATGAAGAAGATGGGGGAATCAGGCGAGGGCGAGCAGCGGGTGAGCTGGATCATACACGCTGGTGGAGGAGGGCGACAGTGCTATGGATGCCTGGCCTGCACCAATGGCACGTGCAAAGGCCGTAAGGCAGGGTCGAGCTTGGTGGGATACAGTGACATTGCTAGGAGGGGCCGGAGCAAAAGGGAAGTGGGGGGAAAAAAGAGGGCAGGAAGGGGAGCAGGACAGCAAACAAAATTCCTCAAAAGCAAAAATAGGCCCACGCCTGTGATCCCAGCACTTTGGGAGGCCTAGGCAGGCGGATCACGGGGTCAGGAGTTCGAGACCAGCCTGGTCAACATAGTGAAACCCCGTCTCTACTACAATACAAAAATTAGCCAGGCCTGGTGGCGCGGGCCTGTAATCCCAGCTACTCAGGAGGCTGAGGCAGGAGAATTGCCTGAACCCGGGAGGCGGAGGTTCCAGTGAGCTGAGATCGCGCCACTGCACTCCAGCCTGGGCGACAGAGCAGGACTCCATCTCAAAACAAAAAAAAGAAAAAAAAGCAAAAGAGAACAAAGCGACACGAAAAAGGGCCTCCAAGGATGGACAAGGAGCCGGGTGTATTCATGGGAGGCAGGATTAAGGAGTTGGGTTTTGGGGCCAGGCTGCCCAGGCTAGACTCCTGGCCCATCTGTGGGGCCCTGGATAAGGGGCTTAAGGTCGCCGCCGTGCCTCAGTCTCTCCATCTGTATAATGGGTCAGTATACTTAAAAAGAGTCAATATAATTCCTGTTCAGAGCAGTGCCTGGTACCAGATCCCGGTACCTCTCCCGGACTGCCTCCTCTGTAGCGCCCTCCCGCTCGGCCTCCCGAGCTGCAGCATCAGCCAGGTCGCGGGCGGCGCGGGCCATGTTGACAGCGGTAGGCCGGGCGGTGACGAGGAAGCTCAGCTTGTCGCGCACGAAGGCCACCAGCGCGGCGAGTCCCGGTCCCCCGGCGCCCGTCTGCAGCTCCACGGCGAGGCTGAGGCAGCCCACTAGGGCGATGGCTGGGGCGCCCCTCACCTGTGGGGGAGGGATCGGGGCGTCGGAGGCTACAGGTGCTGGCGCACCCTCACCTCCAGCCCCGCCGCCCCGCCGCCCCGCCGCCCCGCCGCCCCGCCGCCCCGTTGCACCTTCATGGCACGGATGGCCTCCCAGGCTTGGCGCACCGAGCCCACCGCCTCGTAGTGGGTTTGCTGGGGCAGCAGCAGCTGGTCCAGGATCTGCAGGGAGCCCCGCGAGTAGCGGATCGCCTCCAGGGTCATGGTGCAGCGGCCAGACCCAGCGCAACTCCCGGGGCACTGGAGTCCGTGTGCACGTGAGGAGCGGGGCGGGCCGTGGGCGGAGCCTCCCCCGGAAGAGGCGCACGCGCATGCGCATCCAACCTGACCCCCCCCCCCCCACCCCACGGGTTCCCAGGACGCGCAGTCCAAGTGGCCGAACCCGCTCCAGGTCTCCTGCCAAGCCCGGATGCAGTGAGCCGCTGCCTCGGAACCACAAAAGTGGCACTATTTATGGGGCGCCCACTGGATACCAGGCCCTGTGTTTAGCAGCCTGCTATCTAGAGTCAGGGGTGTGTTCCCGGTGGCAAGGTAACATCAAGTGTTCACGTGATAGAATTTGTTAAATGATCTTCCTTCTCCAAGCTTCAGAAGGAGGTAGTGGGGGGTCGTGCACCCCTTGAAGGATGCATGGCTGTTTCTGGGCCACTCTGCTCAGTTTCATTCAAAAGTTAGCATGCAGGCTGGGCGCTGTGGCTCACGCCTGGAATCCCAGCACTTTGGGAGGCCGAGGTGGGTGGATCACTTGAGGTCAGGTGTTCGAGACTAGCCTAGCCAACATGGTGAACCCCTGTCTCTACTAAAAATACAAAAAATTGGCCGGGCATGCTGGCACGTGCCTGGGAGTCCCAGCTACTCGGGAGGCTGAGGCAGAAGAATCACTTGAACCCAGGAGGTGGAGGTTGCAGTGAGCCCAGATCACACAACTGCACTCCAGCCTGGGCGACACAGCGAGACTCAGTCTCAAAAACAAAACCCTAAAAGTAACATGCACGGAAGGCTTTTCCATGGGCTGGGGATAATAAACATCTCACGCCCGTGTGCTCCAGCCCCTGCTGCATCTGGCACAGATCTTGGGTACCCCGTGTGCCTCCGTCCTGGCCTTGCGTGTGTGGTTTCTGCTGCCTGGCCCCCTTTTCACTCTTCACACTTGGCCCATGCTGCCTCCTCCAGGAAGGCTGCCCTGATTCCTGGCCAACCTGAACCACCACCTTGAGACTCTCGTCACTCTGGGTGGGGACCACATCCGTGGTCATAGCTATGACCCTATGCCAGCATTTGCTGATGAGAGGCCTGCCAAGGTTCGTCAAGTGGAGGGGCTGGGGGGCAGCCACAGGGCCGGTCTAATAACCCAAGACAGGGAAAAAGAAACAGGGCTTTAATGTACGAAGTCCGACAAGGCACAAACATCCTCACCAGGACCAAATAAATAACTCCACGGTTGCAGGAAGGCGAGGTCTGGGGAGGGGCGGCGTCTGAGCTCCCCCCAGGGCTGGGGGCCAAGCAGAGGGCCTACGGCCTGTGAGGGGCCTCCTGGGTGTGTCCCGGCCTCTGGAGCAGGTCCAGTCCCCAGGATGGGGATGGCTCAGTCACTCTCGGAGTCGGAGTAGTCCGCCACGAGGGAGGAGCCGAGGCTGCAGGGGTGCGGCGTGTCCGGGGCGTCAGCTGTTTCTTGGGAGGAGCCGGCTGGGGACAGGGGCTTGTCCTGATGGCTCCCTTCCTGCCCCTTCGGCCCGCTGCACTTCGGGGTCGCAGCTGTTTCCCGAGGACAGTCTCCGGGGGACACGGGCTTGTCCTGGGCAGTCTCCTGTGGTACCCGCGGTTCTCCGCACTTGGGGGTGTTGGCCGCATGCTGTGGGCTCTCCGGGACGTCCCGAGACCGCCGCCGCACGATGCCCAGGTCCCCCACGGTGATGGGGGAGGTGGCGAGCGCAGTTCTGCGGCTCTGCGCCAGCTTCTTCAGGACGCCGCTGACCTTGCTGCTGGAGCCGGATCCGGGGGTGGAGGGGAACCAGGAGCGGCTGATGATCTCGGTCCGCTTGAGCTTCTGCTTGTCCTCGTAGGCTGGAGGAAAAGAGAGGGCATTTCAGGGGCGGCAGGGGAGGAGGTCCAGACCTGCCCTCTGCTAGACCAGTGTCCACTCATGGCTGAGGAACCCCCATCTCCAGGCAGCTGTGAGCCTCCCTGCCCACTCTCCCCCCGCTCCCCACGCACAGTCCAGGGTGTGGAACTTGAGCAGCGCCGCCAGCCTGCGGTCGTCCTCCGTCTCCGGGACCAGCGGGATGCTCAGGCCCGCCTTGGTCTGCAGGGCCTGGTCTCTCTCCTCCTCCTCCTGGATGGCTTTTTTCTTTTCCTGTGTCGGGGCCACGAACACCGGAGACAGCAGGTGTGTCAGAGCCGGCTCCTCTGCGGGCTAGCGGGCACTGCTCCAGCTCTCTGCGTCTCCGTTTACTTTTTTTTTTTTTTTTTTTTTTTTTGAGACGGGAGTATTGCTCTGTTGCCCAAGCTGGAGTGCAGCAGCGTGATCTGAGTTCACTGCAACCTCCGCCTCCCCGGTTCAAATGATTCTCCTGCCTCAGCCTCCCGAGTAGCTGGGATTACAGGTGTGCACCACCACATTTGGCTAATTTCTGTATTTTTAGTACAGACCGGGTTTCACCATGTTGGTCAGGCTGGTCTGGAACTCCTGACCTTGTGATCCACCCGCCTCGGCCTCCCAAAGTGCTGGGATTACAGGCGTGAGCCACCGCGCCCCGCCTTCAATTTACTTTTCTTTTTTGAGACAGGGTCTCATTCTGCTGCCCAGGCTGCAGTGCAGTGGCACAATCATGGCTCACTGCAGCTCCAGCTCCTGGGCTCAACTGATTCTCCCATCTCAGCCTCCTGGGCATCTAGTACTACAGGCGTGCACCACCACGCCCAGCTATTTAAAAAATTTATTTTTGTAGAGGCTGGGCGTGGTGGCTCACACTTGTAATCCCCGCACTTTGGGAGGCCGAGGCGGGTGGATCCCTTGAGGCTAGGAGTTTGAGACCAGCCTGGCCATCATGGCAAAACCCTGTCTCTATTAAAAATACGAAAATTATCTGGGCATGGAAGCATGCGCCTGTGGTCCCAGCTAATCAGGAGGCCGAGGCAGGAAAATCGATTCAACCCGGGAGATGGAGGTTGTAGTGGGCCGAGATGTGCCACTGCACTTAAGCCTGGGCGAAAGAGGGAGACTGTCTCAAAAAAGAAAAAAAATGTTTTTTGGCCGGGCGTGGTGGCTCACACCTGTAATCCTAGCACTTTGGGAGGCTGAGGCGGGCGGATCACGAGGTCAAGAGATCCAGACCATCCTGGCCAAAATGGTGAAACCCCGTCTCTACTAAAAATACAAGAATTAGCTGGGTGTGGTGGCACATGCCTGTAGCCCCAGCCACTTGGGAGGCTGAGGCAGGAGAACTGCCTGAACCGGGGAGGTGGAAGTTGCAGTGAGCCGAGGTCTTGCCACTGCATTCCAGCCTGGCGCCTGGCAATGGAGCAAGGCTCTGTCTCAAATAAATAAATAAATAAAATAAAAAAAATGTTTTTTGGCCGGGCGCGGTGGCTCAAGCCTGTAATCCCAGCACTTTGGGAGGCCGAGGTGGGTGGATCACGAGGTCAAGAGATCGAGACCGGCCGGGCGCGGTGGCTCAAGCCTGTAATCCCAGCACTTTGGGAGGCCGAGGCGGGTGGATCACAAGGTCAAGAGATCGAGACCATCCTGGTCAACATGGTGAAACCCCGTCTCTACTAAAAATACAAAAAAAATAGCTGGGCATGGTGGCACGTGCCTGTAATCCCAGCTACTCAGGAGGCTGAGGCAGGAGAATTGCCTGAACCCAGGAGGCGGAGGTTGCGGTGAGCCGAGATCGCGCCATTGCACTCCAGCCTGGGTAACAAGAGCGACACTCCGTCTCAAAAAACAAAACAAAACAAAACAAAACAAAACAAAACAAAACAAAAAAAAAGAGATCGAGACCATCCTGGTCAACATGGTGAAACCCCGTCTCTACTAAAAATACAAAAAATTAGCTGGGCATGGTGGTGCGTGCCTGTAATCCCAGTCACTCAGGAGGCTGAGGCAGGAGAATTGCCTGAACCCAGGAGGCAGAGGTTGTGGTGAGCCGAGATCGTGCCATTGCACTCCAGCCTGGGTAACAAGAGTGAAACTCCGTCTCAAAAAAAGAAAAAATAAATAGAAAATGTTTTTTTGTAGGGATGAGGTCTCACCATGTTGCCCAAACAGTCCTCCCATCTGAGCCTCCCAAAGCACTGGGATTACAGGTGTGCGCCACCATGTGCGGCCTCATTCCACAGATACTTCTGGGACGCCCACCTTGTGCTAGGCTTTGTTCTAGACACTGGGGACACAGCAGCAGGCAGAGAATAACCCTTGTCCGGGTGGAGCTGACTGTCTCATGGTGAGACAGTGATAAGGAGAAAAAAAAAACAACGCAGGACGGTCGGGTAGGGGGTGGGCTGGGAGGCTCCGTTTAAATGTGGTGGTCAGGTCAGATGCACCGACTCACACCTGTAATCCCCACACTTAGGGAGGCCGAGGCAGGTGGATCGTATGAGGCCAGGAGACTAGCCTGGCCAACACAGTGAAAACCTGTCTCTACTAAAAAATACTCTGGAGGATGAGGCAGGAGGATCACTTGAACCAGGAAGCAGAGGTTGCAGTGAGCCAAGATTGCGCCAATGCACTCCAACCTGGGTGACAGAGTGAGACACCCACTGTCTCAAAAATAAAAAAGAAGTTAAATTTCTATTTTTTATTTTTAAATTTTGAGATGCTGGGGTTGGGGGGGGGTGTCTCACTATGTTGCTCAGGCTGGTCTTGAACTCCCGGTGTCAGGTGATCCTCCCAATGTGCTGGATTGTAAGCGTGAGCCACTATGCCCAGCCACATTTCTACTATTTATAAATTGCCCAGTCTGTGTTTTTTTTTTTTATTATAGCAGCTGAAATGGATTAAGACAGGGCATGATCACCATGTAGCAGATGGGGAAACTGAGGCTCAGAAGGTACAGTGGTCTGCTCATAGCTAGGATGCAGTGGGGAGGGCCGGCCTGGGCCTGAGCCCCCCGTGTGTCCCCTCGCCGACCTGGGCTGGAGCCTGCTCACCCGGAACTGTCTTCGCAGCATGCTGTTCAGGGCGAAGTCGTCCTTCCAGGCGCTCTGCGCCTCCTGGATGTGGCTCAGTGTGGGCAGCGCCTTCTTGAGCGTGCTCCGGTCGGCCTCGCCGTGCTCCAGCCGGAACATGGCGTCCGTCTCCAGCTTCTGCTTCTTCTCATGCTCTGCAACGACCAGAGCTTGGCTGGGCCTGGGGGCCCCGGCGCAGACTCAGGGCCGGGGCCCCCAGGCAGGTAAGTGGGTGGCGCTCACCTGTGGTCAGCACCTGCTCGTTGTCCGCCATGTCCCAGCGCTCCTCCTTGCGCTGGGCGCCACTCACGATCACGTAGTCGCAGTTGGCTGGGTCTGTCTGCATCTCGATGTAGTTGACACAGAGGTGGCATTTCATCCGGAACCTGGGAGGGAGCGGTGGGCAGAAGGCAGGAGGCTGCGACTGTGCCCCAGGACAGCCCTGTCACCTCTGCCTGCTTCCTTCCACCCAATGGACAAGATTCATTTGACAAGAATTCACTGAGCACCCACTATGTGCTGTGTATAGCCATGGGCAAAAGGGGCACATCTGGTCACCCAGAATGGACCCTCTATCAGTGGAGCTGCAGTTGACTTATTCATTTGTTCATTCATCTGTTTGTTCATTCATTCATTCCCTCATCCGTTTTATTTTTTGTTTTTGAGATGGAGGTTCACTCTTGTCGCCCAGGAGTGCAACAGTGCATTCTCAGCTCACTGAAACCTCTGCCTCTCAGGTTCAAGCGATTTTCCTGCCTCAGCCTCCCGAGTAGCTGGGATTCCAGGCACTGCCACCATGCCCAGCTAATTTTTTTGTAGTTTTAGTAGAGACGGGGTTTTGCTATGTTGACCAGGCTGGTCTCGAACTCCTGACCTCAGGTGATCCACCTGCCTTGGCCTCCCAAAGTGCTGGGATTACAGGCATGAGCCACCGCATCCGTTTTTTAAGTTCATTCAATCATTAGTTGATTTGTTCATTCATTAATGCATTCATTTGTTGGTTCACCGATTCATTTGTTAAATTAACTCATACATTCATTTGCTCATCCATCCATTTGTTCATTCATTCATCATTTGTCATCCATTCATTTGTCCATGAGTTCATTTCTTCCACAAACCCTCCCAAGACAGGCTTCTCTGTGGCAGGCTCAGTGCCAGCTGCTGGGGACATTGCTGAGTAGTGGAGAAACCCACCTGCTTGTGGACAGGCTGACGTCCCAGCAGGGGCCACCTTGACAGCAAGGGCACAAGCAACTGGTGTTGAGTCTCACTTCAGAAAAGGTATCTCTGAGCTGACCACGATCGCTCATGCCTGTAACCCCAGCACTTTGGGAGGCTGAGGCAGAGGGAATCACCTGAGGTCAGGAGTTCAAGACCAGCCTGGCCAACATGGTGAAACCCCATCTCTACTAATACAAAATATTAGCCATACGTGGTGGCACATGTTTGTAATCCCAGCTGCTTGGGAGGCTGAGGCAGGAGAATCGCTTGAATCTGGAAGGTGGAGGTTGCAGTGAGCCAAGATCACGCCACTGTACCCCAGCCTGGGCGACAAGAGCGAAAACTCAAAAAAAAAAAAAAAAAAAAAAAAAAAGGTTCACACATCTAACTACACACACACAAAAAAGCCAGAAAAGGTGTCTCTGAGGGGTGGTGTTTGAGCAGAAACCCCAGGTGAGGGAGGAGCCTTGGAGCTACCTGGGGAAGAGCATTCCAGGTGGAAGCACAGAAGTGGGTATGTCCATAGGGTGTGTGAGGGACATCGAGGCGGCCAATTAATGAGGGGACGGTGGGAGGAGGTTAGGGCGGAGAAGGACAGGCAGAGTGTGCAGGGTCTTGTGAGCCGGGGAGAGGACTTGGACGTTTACTGAGGAAGGTGGGAGCCAAGGCGGGTTGGAGCCGGGGGCATGCCCTGATTGAGAAACTAGGGCGGTTTCCAGGAGAGTCCTGCAGGGAATGGCTTCCCTCCCACCCGGGCTCTTTGTAACCCCCTCGCCCTGTGGCCACCCGACCTGCTCCCAAGATGCCACCAAGCTGCCCTTACCTGTAGATGGGGGTTGTGTAGTAATTGCCCACCTTCTTCTTTTCTGCGTTGTAGCGAACACCTGGAAGGGGGTTGGGTGGGGGTGGTTATTTCATTGCCGTCTGAATTTTGCAGATGGACAAACAGAGGCACAGAGGCTCACTGTCACTTGCTGAGGGTTCCCCAACTAGGAGGAGTCAGAGATGGGACTGGAAGCCCGAGCCTGGCTTCCATGGCCAGCCAGTCACTCCTCCCTCATTCCTGATCAGGACCCTCCCACCCCCACCCCGGCGGCGCCCAGCAGCAGTTTAGGGGTCTGATGTTTGTGGGAATGAATGGATGGGGCGGGCGGAGGCTCACCCATGCCGATGTGGTTCTTACAGCCGTCACACCAGATGTTATAGGGCATCTCAAATCTGCAACGACAGACAAGATCTTACTTGCACTGTCCGCCTGGACACTCCCGGGGTCTCCACACCTGCGACTCCGGTTGCGGTTGTGATTCGAGGGGTGGGGAGTTATACTGCCCCCACCTCATGGGAGTTGCTGCAGTCACATTACACAGGAAATGGATACGAACAGAAAGAATCACAGCCCCTGTGACTGAGTGGGAACCTCCCACCCTGCTCTACAGCAGACTGGCCAGGTCCAGGGACAGCCACCCTTGGGTGCTGCTGCGAGGTTGCTTTTTTTTTTTTTTTTTTGAGACGGAGTTTCGCTCTTGTTACCCAGGCTGGAGTGCAATGGCGCGATCTCGGCTCACCGCAACCTCCGCCTCCTGGGCTCAGGCAATTCTCCTGCCTCAGCCTCCTGAGTAGCTGGGATTACAGGCACGCACCACCATGCCCAGCTGATTTTTTGTATTTTTAGTAGAGACGGGGTTTCACCATGTTGACCAGGATGGTCTCGATCTCTCGACCTCATGATCCACCCGCCTCGGCCTCCCAAAGTGCTGGGATTACAGGCTTGAGCCACCGCGCCCGGCTTTTTTTTTTCTTTTTTTGAGACAGAGTCTTTCTCTGTCACTCAGGCTGGAGTGTAACGGCGTGATCTCGGCTCACCGCAACCTCTGCCTCCAGGGTTCAAGCGATTCTCCTGCCTCAGCCTCCCAAGTAGCTGGGATTATAGGTGTGTGCCACCACACCTGGCTAATATTTCTAGTTTTAGTAGAGACAAGGTTTCTCTGTGTTGACCAGGCTGTTCTCCAACTCAGCCTCAAGTTATCCACCAGCCTCGGCCTCCCAGAGTGCTGAATTACAGGCATGAGCCGTTGTGCTTGGCTGGTGCTGTTTTAACACCTCACACGTCAGCGAAACCAACTTCTGAACAAAGGAGGAAGCAGTTTTCAGGGCGCTGTCCCCAGGCAGTTGTGTCTGATTAGAGTTTAGAAAAGTTGCTGTGTTATCACTGTATTTCTTTATCACAGTTGTATGACATGGGATCCTAGTTTTCCATTTAACAGCAGTGAGATAGCTTTCCCTTTATTTATTTACTCTTAATTTTTTTTTTGGCTAGGGTCTCACTCTGTTGACCAGGTTGGAGTGCAGTGGCACGATCACGGCTCACCGCAGCCTCGACCTTCTGGGCTGAAGTGATCCTCTCCTGTGTTAGCCTCCCAAGGTGCTGGGATTACAGGTATGATTATTGGCTTTTTTGTTCCTTTTTGAAGACTGAATCTCACTCCGTTGCCCAGGCTGAAGTGCAGTGGCATGATCTCAGCTCACTGCAACCTCTGCCTCCCAGGTTCAAGCCATTCTCATTCCTCAGCCTTGCCAGTAGCTGGGATTACAGGTGCAAGCCACCACGCCTGGCTGACTTTGGTATATTTAGTAGAGATGGCGTTTCACCTTGTTGGCTAGGCTGGTCTCAAACTCCTGACCTCAGGTGACCCACCCACCCGCCTTGGCCTTCCAAAGGGCTGGGATTACAGGAGTGAGCCACTGCGCTCAGCCACGATCACCATCTTTTTTGAGTCCTGTGGGATCAAGTCCAGGCTGGCCTGCTACAGGAGGGGATACAACACAGAGCAGAGCCCAGCTGCACAGGTCAAGGCCCTGCAAGGCCAGCCAGTCCCTAGCCAGCCAGCTCTGAAACATATGAGAGCCCAGCCCAGATCAGCCCAGCCTAGCCCAGCCCTTCCAGCCCTAGCAGAGGTATTTTGCTGAGCTGCAGACACGTGAGCAACAACAAATGCTTGTTTTGTTACTTTGCAGTAACTGACTCATACAGTGACTTTCCACATTACGGAATGAAGATCCTGTAGCACTGGGCCAATGGGCACTGAATTCTCCTTGAGACTGAAGGAAGGGGGCAGGATGGTGGTGTCCTCAGGTGATGCCGGGCCTTACCGGATGATGAGGATGCCCTGTGACAGCTTCCGAGCCCGCTCCCGAAGCGGGTGGCTGTTGTGGTACCGGTTGAGAGAGCCATGCTGTGTGGAGAGGATGAGGGAGTGGATTAGTGCTGCCGAGCTGGGGGGCTCATGCTTTTCTGCCTCCCCCACTGCTTTGAGAAAAGTGCCTCACAGGTAGGAGAGGCCTCGTTCTTACCTCCTGCACAATGGTGTTCACAGCAATACGGGAGGCACCCAAGTCTTACTGGAACACATGTGCTTGGAACCAGGAATGTGAGTTTCAATAGTCCCCCTATTTATTTCTTTAGAGATGGAGTCTTGCTTGTTACCCAGGCTGGAGTGCAGTGGTGCGATCTCGGCTCACTGCAACCTCCACCTCCCAGGTTGAAGCGATTCTCCTGCCTCAGCCTCCTGAGTAGCTGGGACTACAGGTGCTTGCCACCATGCCCGGCTCATTTTTGTACTTTTTTTTTTTTTTTTTTTGAGATGGAGTTTCGCTCTTGTTACCCAGGCTGGAGTGCAATGGCGCGATCTCGGCTCACCGCAACCTCCGCCTCCTGGGTTCAGGCAATTCTCCTGCCTCAGCCTCCTGAGTAGCTGGGATTACAGGCATGCGCCACCATGCCCAGCTAATTTTTTGTATTTTTAGTAGAGACGGGGTTTCACCATGTTGACCAGGATGGTCTCGATCTCTCGACCTTGTGATCCACCCGCCTCGGCCTCCCAAAGTGCTGGTATTACAAGCTTGAGCCACCGTGCCTGGCTTCATTTTTGTACTTTTAGTAGAGACAAGGTTTCACCACGTTGGCCAGGAGAGTCCCGATCTTCTAACCTCGTGATCTGCCTGCCTTGGCTTCCCAAGGTGCTGGGATTACAGACATGAGCCACTGTGCCCAGCCCCATTCCCATTTATGAACTGAAAGAGCCAGGGGACCCTGGGAGAGTGACCTCATGTTTTGCTTCCTGAGCCTCAGTTTCCCCTGTCAACGATGTATAATGGTCATGATTACTTCCAGGTTTATGGGGAGGATGAGGTAAGGTGACAAGACTGGCAAACATTCCCTGGGGACTTCATGTGTATCACCTCATTTTTTTTTTTTTTTTTTTTGTGTGGCAGAGTATGGCTCTGTAGCCCAAGCTGGGGTGCAGTGGCGTGATCATGGCTCACTGCAGTCTCCACCTCCTGGCCTCAAGCAATCCTCCCACCTCAGCCTCTCGAGTAGCTAGGATTTATCCCTCATTGATTCTGTGAGGTCAGCTCCTTTTATTTTCCCCTTCTGACATATGCAGACACTTTGGCATAGAGAGGCCAAAGCCCTATACTCAGAACTAGGCAGTGGGACACTCGGGCCCTGACTGAGCACCTACTGTGTGGGGACGCAGCCATGAACAGCTCTGTCCTCATGGAGAGAATGTTCTAGTGGGGAGGATGGACAAGACACAAATAAATGAACAATAAGTGAGGGAGTTCTAAGGGCTGTGAGGTTATATAAAGTGCTCTGCCATGCCACAGAGAACGAGACAGTGGTCAGGGAGGACCTCTGTGAGGAAAGCCCTTAAGGAACTGAGGGTATGGTGAAATGGAGGAAAAGATTTCCAGGCAGAGGGGACAACCAGGACGCCAGAGGTGCTGGAGCTGGGGAAGCCAGGGGATCTGACCCTTCATCCATGCGCTCTGCCTTATCCTGGGCCTCCGCTGTAAACACACTGTGCTCCTTGCTGGACATGGAGTGACAGGTCCCTGAGGAGAGCCCCAGTTACCCTCCAGAAGTGAAGACAGCCCGACCCTCATGTAACGAGCAGAGGACAAAAACACCTTGAGGGCCGCCCAGCCTTCCACAGCAGCGGCTCCAACCCCAAGAGGGGCTGACGTGGGTCTTTCTGCCGCTGTGGAGCCGGAGGAGGGAGCCTGCCCTTACCTTTTCAGGGTTGAAGTCCGGAGGATAGTACTTGTTGACTCCTTTCCTTTCACCCTGCAAAGCGGAACAGAGACATGATTGAGAGAGAGGCTGATTTCGTTTGGCTGTGTCCCCGCCCAAATCTCACTAAAAAAAAATTTTTTTTTGATTATTTATTTATTTTATTGAGATACAGTCTTCCTTTGTTGCCCAGGCTGAGTGCAGTGGCACGATCTGGGCTCATTGTGATCTCAGCTCACTGCAACCTCTGCCTCCTGGGTTCAAGCAATTCTCCTGCCTCAGCTTCCCGAGTAGCTGGGATTACAGGTGCCTGCCACCATGCCTGGCTAATTTTCTATTTTTAGTAGAGATGGGGTTTCACCATGTTGGCCAGGCTGGTCTTGAACTCCTGACCTCAGGTGGTCCACCTGCCTCGGACTCTCAAAGTGCTGGGACTACAGGCGTGAACCACCCACCATGCCTGGTTTAATATTTGTATTTTTTGTAGAGACAGGGTTTTTGCCATGTTGGCCAGGCTGGTCTCAAAACACCTCATCTCAAACGATCCAACTGCCTTGGCCTCCCCAACTGCTGGGATTACAGGCACGAGCCACTGCGCCTGGCCTCCTAATGGTTTATTTTATGTTATATGAATTTTACCTTTTAAAAAATGAAGGAAAGAAAGAGAAAGAAGGGGCTGGGGAAGGGAAAATTTAGGTTGAGCGTGGTGGATCACTTGAGGACAGGAGTTTGAGACCAGCCTCGCTAACATGGTGAAACCCTGTCTCTACTAAAAATACAAAAATTAGTGGGACGTGCTTGCTCGAACCCAGGAGGTGGAGGTTGCAGTGAGCCAAGATCATGCCACTGCACTCTAGCCTGGGTGACAAAGTGAGACTTTCTCAGAAAAAAAAAAAAAAAAAAAAACCACCACCAAAGGAAACATTTAAAAAGTACCCCTGGCCGGGCGCGGTGGCTCACACCTGTAATCCCAGCACTTTGGGAGGCCGAGGCGGGTGGATCACGAGGTCGAGAGATCGAGACCATCCTGGTCAACATGGTGAAACCCCGTCTCTACTAAAAATACAAAAAATTAGCTGGGCGTGGCGGCGCGTGCCTGTAATCCCAGCTACTCGGGAGGCTGAGGCAGGAGAATTGCCTGAACCCAGGAGGCGGAGGTTGCGGTGAGCCGAGATCGCGCCATTGCACTCCAGCCTGGGTAACAAGAGCGAAACTCTGTCTCAAAAAAAAAAAAAAAAAAAAAAAAGTACCCCTGGGTGATGTTAGTGCACAGCAACATTTCAGACCCGCTGCACCAAAAGAGGGTGACCCCGACATAGAAAGCATCATCTGAGAGCTGTGGAAGGGGAGGAGGGGCTGCTTCCAGGGTCCAGCACAGACTAGGGGAGGAGCCCAGGGCACACGAGGCTGTCTACTCACCATCTTTGCAGCTGCCTACTGGTCCTCACCCTCAGGGCGGACGATCGGAAATTGGCCTTGTGAGCACACTGCCCTGTCCTGGTCCCCTGAGGAGCCTAACAGAGGGGCCACTGGCTTCCCTGCGAAGATGTCGTGGGCTGTGCAGTAGAGCCGGCTCACACAAGACTCCCACCAGGTGTAGGAGGCATCCAAAAAGCGGCGTGTCTGTTCAGAAAGAGAAGAGTCCTGCTCACTCAACAGCCAGTGTACATGTCACATCTGACACTTTCATCTCTCTGTCACCCCGACCGGTCCAGTACCTGTCATCACTCACGTGGGCCAGCGCTGTCTTCTTGTCTCCTGCCCTGGCCCTGATGCTTGCTCACCCTACAGCGGCCCAGGGGATCTTTTAAAATATGGACAGCCAGGCACAGTGGCTCACGCCTGTAATCCCAGCACTTTGGGAGGCCAAGGCGGGCGGATCATGAGGTCAAGAGATTGAGACCATCCTGGCCAAAATGGTGAAACCCCATCTCTACTAAAAATACAAAATTAGCTGGGCATGGTGGCGGGCGCCTGTAGTCTCAGCTACTTAGGAGGCTGAGGCAGGAGAATCGCTTGAACCCAGGAGGCAGAGGTTGAAGTGAACCAAGATGGTGCCACTGCACCCCAGCCTGGGCTACAAAGTGAGACTCCATCTCAAAACACACACACAGAGACACACACACTCATCTGACCACTCAATCCATAGTCACTAGTTTCCTGGATTAAAAAAAAATTTTTTTTTTTTGAGAGGGAGTCTCACTGTGTTGTAGGATGGAGTGCAGTGGCATGAGCTCAGCTAACTGCAATCTTCGCCTCCTAGGTCCAGTTGATTCTCCTGGTTCAGTCTCCTGAGTAGCTGGGATTACGGGTGCCAGCCACCATGCCCAGCTAACTTTTGTATTTGTAGTAGAGATGATGTTTCGCCATGTTGCTCAGGCTGGTCTCGAACTCCTGACCTCATGATCCGCCTGCCTCAGCCTCCCAAAGTGCTGGGATTACGGGCGTGAACCACCGCACCTGGCCTGCTTCCTGGAGTTCTGATCACATCCCCTGTGTCTGTTCATGTCTCCCTGGCCAGGTTACACTGTGCCATATCCCCAACACCTAGGACAGTGCCAGGCCCAGTCAATGGGGTGAGTGACTGAGAGAACTGAGAGCCCCTCTATAAGGGTCACAGTCAGTGCAAGTGACACAGGTAACAAATGTGGGGGCTCCTCAAGCTAGGGGTGGTGAGACGCCCTCCCATGTTTTTGAAGGGAGCCTTTTAGGTCAAACAGAAGGAAGTTCAAGTTTACACTAAAGAGAGCTGCTGTGAGGCAGTGATGTGTATTCTAGAACAAAGACTGGCAAAGTTTCTTTGTCAAGAGGAGACAGTAAATATTTCTGGCTTTTTTTTTTTTTTGAGACGGAGTTTCGCTCTTGTTACCCAGGCTGGAGTGCAATGGCGCGATCTCGGCTCACCGCAGCCTCCGCCTTCCTGGGTTCAGGCAATTCTCCTGCCTCAGCCTCCTGAGTAGCTGGGATTACAGGCACGTGCCACCACGCCCAGCTAATTTTTTTGTATTTTTAGTAGAGACGGGGTTTCACCACGTTGACCAGGATGGTCTCGATCTCTTGACGTCGTGATCCACCCACCTCGGCCTCCCAAAGTGCTGGGATTACAGGCTTGAGCCACCGCGCCCGGCCTAATATTTCTGGCTTTTTAGGCCAGATTATCTCTGCTCCAACAACTCAACTCTGCCCTCAGAGCTAGAAAGCAGCCCCAAACAACATATAAATGAATGTATGCAGCTGCATGCCAATATAAATTTTATTGACAGACACAGAAATTTGAACCTCACATACTCGTCACCTGTCACAAAGCATTATTCTTTTGATTTTTTTCCCCAACCATTAGAAAATGTAAAACCATTCTTAGGGGCTGGGCACAGTGGCTCACGCCTGTAATCCCAGCACTTTGGGAAGCGGAGGTGGGTAGATCAGTAGAGGTTGGGAGTTCAAGACTAGCCTGGCTAACACGATGAAACCCCATCTGTACTAAAAATACAAAACTTGGCTGGGCATGGTAGCACACACCTGTAATCCCAGTTACTCAGGTGGCTGAGGCAGGAGAATTGCTTGAACCTGGGAGGCAGAAATTGCAGTGGGCCGAGATCATGCCACTGTACTCCAGCCTACGCAAACGACAGAGCAAGACTCCGTCTCAAAAAAAAAAAAAAAAAAAAAAAAGAAAATAAGCAAATGAATGAGGTTCTGATGGGGTGGGGGCTATGTGATGAGGTGGGGAGGCAGTGGCGCCAAGTCCTGGATATAAACTGTTCTGTTCTCATCTTAAGTCTTGGATACTCCAAATGTAAAGTATGCCCCTTAGCTTAGGTTATTCCAAGGTCTGTTCGAACCTAAAAATACTTTTGCCAACAAAATAGGTACGGGCCCCTTGAGGCGTTAGGGGTCACGGCGCCCTGGGCTTGAATCCCAGCTCCACTCAGCTGGGTGACCTTGGACAGTGTCTGCACTTCCCTGGGCTTGTATTTCGTCACTGGTAAAGGGCGAATGATGATGACAAGACTGACTTTCTGGGGCTGCTGTGAATCAAATAACACACGGGAAGAGCCTGCAAAGAGCAAATATGCCGTTCACAGGAGCGTGAGGGTGTGCGTGTCTTAAGATGGTTTTACTGCCCCAGTAAATGACAGACGGGGCTATGCGGTGGCGGGGCGGGGGTGCGGAGTGGGGGGCGTGTAGATAATCTCTGGTCCTTCGTGCGAAAGTAATCACCGACCCTGTGTGTCCTGGGCTTACAGCTCGGGCCCGGAGTACCACCGTGCTGCTGCCCATCTGCTTGACTTGGGGCAAACTGTTTTCTCGAAGCCTCGCTCTCCTTATGTGTAAAATGATTGGTCAAGGCATTCAGAGCAGCGCTTGACACCGAGTTAAACGTTGGCAGTTTAGTTAATTTCTCTTGCTCGCGGTTTTACAAGCAGCATTAAAAAAAAATATGGTGAGATAGGGACTTATTGGTTCCATTTTCCCGATGCGGAAACCAAGGGGCCCTTCAGGCATCATATGGATGCGGGCTAGGATGGGGCCGGGGCCCGGGCACTTGGGTCGGGGGTCTCAGCTGGGTCCTCGGGGACTTGGTTGCGGCTGGGACCTGGGCCGGCTCCGGGCATCCAACTCGGGTCCTCAGCTCCGCGTCCCCCGACGCGGACGGGCGAGCCAGGCGGCTCCGAGGCCAGGGTGAGGCGGCGGCCGGACCCCGGCCTTCCCCGATCCTCCGCACTTACCTGCCCTCTTCCCGACGTCACGCCCCGACCGAGCCCGGAAGTGAGCGCTGGGAGCTCAGAGAAACTGGGCGCCCTCTCCGCACCACCCAGACGCCGGCGCGAGGCGGGGCGAGACGACAGCGCCGCGCTGATTGGCTGAACGCCGACAGGCCGCGCGCTCTGTGACGCCGGAGTGGGCCAATCCGGGCATTCCCCGCCCAGCCGCGCGTACGTGAAGATGTCGTATCCTCTGTCCCGCACAGTACGTGAGACCGAATCCGAGGCCCACCTCCTGGCACCGCCCTCCCGGGAGTGCCGTCCGGCGCGCGGCAGTGGGTCAGCTAGGGTGAGCAAACTATAGCCCGCGGCCAGAAGCGCACTAGGCCGTGTTTTTGGACGGCTAGTGAGCCAAGAAGTGTTTTTCCAGTTTATTTTTTATTTTTGAGACAGGGTCTCTCTCGGTCGCCCAGGCTGGAGTGCAGTGGCGCAGTCATAGCTCACTGCAGCCTCGAACTCTTGGGTTCAAGCGATCCTCCCACCTCAGTCTCCCAAATAGCTGGGACTACAAGCGCGCGCCACCGTACCCGACTGATTTTTAAAATCATTTGCTGCCGGGCGCGGTGGCTCACGCCTGTAATCCCAGCTCCTTGGGAGGCCGAGGCAGGCAGATCATGAGGTCAGGAGTTCAGGACCAGCCTGGCCAGCATGGTAGAACCCTGTCTTCACCAAAAAAATACGAAAATTAGCCAGGCGTGGTGGCGGGCGTTTGTAATCCTAGCTACTCGGGAGTCTGAGGCCGGAGAATCGCTTGAACCCGGAAGGTGGAGGTTGCAGTGAGCCGAGATTGTGCCACTGCACTCCAGCCTGGGCCACAAGAGCAAGACTCCATCTCAAACAAACAAACAAAAAATTATTTGCACAGGCAAGGTTTAACTGTGTGGCCACAGCTAGTCTCGAACTCCTGGACTCAAGCAATCAGCTGGCTCCCAAAGTGCTGGGATTATACGCATGGACCACCGCTCTGTTTTTGCATTTTAAAATGGTTAGGTGGGGGAAAAGATACTTTGTGACTCGTGAAAATTAAAAAATCCAATTTCAGCGTCCATAAATAAAGTTTTATTGGAATACAGTGATATGTACTTTGATGTGCTGATCTGCTGATTCCTTCAAAATAAGGGCACTTGGGGGGAACAGCAAATGCAGGGAAAGAGGGGTTTTCTCTGAACTGAATTTATCTTATCTGCCTAAAGACAGAAAGAAAGATGAATCCTTTCTCACGGTCTTATTAACTAGGGAAGAGTGAAACCACTCCCAATCATCCATTTTTCTGAGGGCTGCTCTGAGACAACTTTTTTTTTGGAGACAGAATTTTACTTGTGTTGCCCAGGCTGGAGTGCAATGGGAGCGATCTCAGCTCACCACAACATCCACCTCCCGGGTTCAAGCAATTCTGCCTCACCGCAGCCTCCACCTCCCGGGTTCAAGCGATTCTCCTGCTTCAGCCTCCTTAGTAGCTGGGATTACAGGCTAATTTTGTATTTTTAGTAGAGACGGGGTTTCTCCATGTTGGTCAGGCTGGTCTCAAACTTCCAACCTCAGGTGATCTACCAGCCTTGGCCTCCCAAAGTGCTGGGATTACAGGCGTGAGCCACCGTGCCTGGCCAGAGACAATTTTTATTACCTGCAAGACTTTTTAGTTGCTTAACAAGACAGACTTTCTTCATCATACAATTTGTCCCCTCACGCTCCCATAACTTGTGTTGCCACCACCCTCCCAGAAGCCCCAGATCCCTATTCTTTTCTCTAATCCTCTTTTTCCTTTTTTTCTTTTTTGAGAGGGAATCTCCCTGTGTTGCTCAGGCTGGAGTGCAATGGCGTGATCTTGATCTCAGCTCACTGCAACCTCCACCTCTGAGGTTCAAGTGATTCTCCTGCCTCAGCTCTGGAGCAGCTGGGATTACAGGCGCCCGCCACCATGCCCGGCTAGTTTTTGTAGATGGGGTTTCATTATATTGGCCAGGCTGGTCTTGAACTCCTAACCTCAAGTGATCCGCCTGCTTCGGCCTCCCGAAGTGCTGGGATTACAGGCTTGAGGCACTGTGCCCAGCCACTCTGATCCTTTTAGGAGTAGAGTATTTTATGGGACTCTCCTGCATAGGTACATAATTAAATATAGCTTTTGTTATGTTTACATGTCAGTTTAATTCATAGCCCAGCCAAAGATCCTATAAAGGTGAAGAGAAGCCATTTTTCACCTACCTACAATAGCTGGGCCCATGCATTTATCTGTTTCATTTACCTACTGTCTATGGTTGCAACAGGGCTGAATTGAATGGTTGCAGCAGAGTAAGAGAAAGCCCAAAGTCTGAAATATTTACCGTCTGGCCTTTTTCAGAAGTGGGTGGATAACTTCTCTTAGAGCTTCCAAAGTAGCCTGGCTCTGCCTTCTGCACAGGTGAATGGCTTTTGAATTTACTTTTCTTTCTTTTTTTTGCGATGGAGTCTCACGCTGTTGCCCAGGCTGGAGTGCAGTGGCATGGTCTCGGCCCTCTGCACCCTCCGCCTCCTGCATTCAAGCAATTCTCCTGCCTCAGCCTCCCAAATAGCTGGGATGACAGACACCCAGCACCACACCTGGCTAATTTTTTTTTTTTTTTAAAGATGGGGTTTCAGCATGTTGGTCAGGCTGGTCTTGAAGTCCCAACCTCAGGTGATCCACCTGCCTTGGCCTCCACAGTGCTTGGATTACAGGCGTGAGCCACCACGCCCGGCCAATTTCTTTTTTTCCTCAGGACAGACTCTCACTGTGTCACCAGGCTGGAGTGTAGTGGCGTGATCTCAGCTCACTGCAACCTCTGCCTCCCGGGCTCAAGTGATTCTTCTGTCTCAGCCTCCTGAGTAGCTGGGACTACAGGTGCACGCACCACCATGCCCAGCTAATTTTTGTATTTTTAATAGAAACAGGGTTTCACCATGTTGGCCAGGATGGTCTTGATCTCTTGACCTCGTGAACTGCCTGCCTTAGGCTCCCAAAGTGTTGGGATTACAGGCATGAGTCACCGCGTCCGGCCTATATTTTTAGTAGAGATGGAGTTTCACCATGTTGGCCAGCTGGTCTCAAACTCCTGACCTCAGGTGATCTGCCCGCCTTGGCCTCCCAAAGTGCTGGGATTACAAGCGTGAGCCACCGTGCCCGTACTGAATTTACTTTTATGCCCTGTAGAGCCTAACAGAATCTGTTTGTTCATTCAACAGGTGTTCATTAGGCACCTGCTATATAGGTCTGGGGGATTCAGAGAAGAAAGAACACCTTCTCTCAGCAATGAAGGAGACACTTAAATTGGCAATTTCTCAAAAGTAGAGTCAGAAGTGATCATGATATTGCTACTGTTACTGCTGCTGTATTATTCAGTACCAGGCTCCATCTCTGTTCCAAAGCCAGGTTCTACTGACAAGTGAATTCTCATGGAATCATGGTGCTGCGTATGGAGTGCTCCCTATTCACCAGGCACCACTGAGCAATGCTCGGTAATCACTTACATGCATAGCCCCAGAGAATGCCCCTAGAACGCTGATACTTTTCATCATTTCTGTTTTACAGATGATGAGACAGGCCCAGAGAGGTTAAGTAACTGGCTCAAGGTCACACAGTTAGTGAGGGGTGGAGGAGCTGACCTATGACTGCTCATGTTACACCTTGTTCCCTTATCCTCTGAGCTATATACTGTTTTGGGTTGTATGCCTTCAACTTAAAGACCATGAGACCTCAGAGAAATCTCTAACAAGTACAAGGGTACGGTGTTTGGGAGTGAGCTGCAGTGAGACCCTGAGACAGAGCAGGGATCCCCTTTTTTTAGGGGACCCCAAGCATGGAAATAAAGGAAATTCCTGAGTTCCTTCAATGGAAATTCCAGGCACCTAGCTAACCCTGAGAAGTAAATAAGTAACTTGTTCAACAACAGAGTTGTAATGACCTAAAACAAAAGCTAAGGAAGTTAGGGTCTCAGAGATGTTTGGTATTTTTATAGAAATGAAAGATACCATCTTAACACATGTCCCTGAATTGTCTTTCAGGGGCTCGGAACCCCACTGAATAAAGCCAGTGGCACACAAAACCCAGATAAGGGGGAAGTGAAGACTAAACTGTAGCTATCCCGTTTTTGTTCCACGTTTCCTCCTGAGGGGCTCGGAGAAACTTCCCCTAACTAGCTGACATTTTTCCACTGACCCCAAATTTTTAAACAAAGCTTCTCTTCCTTAACCCATTGCAAATCAGAGAATGTTTAAATCTTTTTCTTTTCTTTTTTTTCTTTTTTCCGAGACTGAGTCTTGCTCTGTCGCCCAGGCTGGAGTGCAATGGTGCGATCTCGGCTCACTGCAACCTCCAACTCCTAGGTTCAAGCAATTCTCTTGCCTCAGCCTCCTGAGTAGCTAAGATCACAGGCATGCACCACCACACCTAGCTGATTTTTGTATTTTTAGTAGAGATGGGGTTTCCTCATGTTGGCCAGGCTGGCCTTGAACTCCTGACCTCAGGTGATCCTCCTGCCTCAGACTCTCAAAGTGATAGGATTACAGGCATGAGCCACAACACCCAGCCTAGAAGATGTTTAAATCTATCTACAACCTGTAAGCCCCCACTTTAAGATATTCTGCCTTTTTTTTTTTTTTTTTTTGAGACAGAGTTTTGCTCTTGTCGCCCATGCTGGAGTGCAGTGACATGATCTCGGCTCACTGCAACCTCTGCCTCCCGGGTTCAAGCAGTTCTTCTGCCTCAGCCTCCCCCGTAGCTGGGATTACAGGCACCCACCGCCACACCCAGCTACTTTTTGTATTTTTAGTAGAGATGGGGTTTCACCATGCTGGCCAGGCTGGGCTAGAACTCCTGACCTCAGGTGATCTGCCTGCCTCAGCCTCCCAAAAGTGCTGGGATTACAGGTGTGAGCCACTGCACCCAGCGAACATCCACCTGCTTTTCTATATACACCACAGTGGCTGGACTGGGATAATGGGTCAGAAGATTCTATGAATACATGGGAAGAACAGGAACTTGAAGAATTGGGATCTTGCTCCTAGAAAATGGTCTGATCAGTATAATCCAAACCGAAGACACTAGAACAAAAGCTGAAGAGTGCAGGGAAGTGGCCAGGCATGGTGGCTCCTGCCTGTAATCCCAGTATTTTTGGGAAGTTGCAGTGGGAGGATTGCTTGAGCCCAGGAGTTCAAGACCAGTGTGTGCAACACCGCGAGGTGCTCGCTCTCTTCTTTTTTTTTCTACAAAGACCACAGGTAGATAGTGAGATGCTCTCTCTACAATAAAAAAGTTAAAAAACTAGGCTGGGTGTTGTGTCATGTGCTTGTAGTCACATACCCTGTGGAGACTGAGGCAGGAGGATCCCTTGAGCCCTGGAGTTTGAGGCTGCAGTGAGCTATGATTGTGTCACTGCACTCCAGCATGAGTGACAGAGCGAGACATACACACTCTCTCTCTTTTTCTTTTTTCTTTTTTTTTTTTTTTGAGATGGAGTGTTGCTGTGTTCCTCAGGCTGGATGGAGTGCAGTGGGATGATCTCAGCTCACTGCAACCTCCGCCTCCTGGGTTCAAGCAATTCTTCTGCCTCAGCCTCTCAAGTTGCTGGGATTACAGGTGCACGCCACCATGCCCAGCTAATTTTTGTATTTTTAGTAGAGACGGGATTTCGCCGTGTTTCCCAGGCTGGTCTGACGTCAGGTGATCTGCCTTCCTCGACCTCCCAAAGTGTTGGGACTACAGGCGTGAGCCACTGTGCCCAGCTGAGACCCTGTCTCTTAAAAAAAAAAAAAGGAGCAAAGACTGCCTATTTTGTTGATCACTGCATTCCCAACATTTAGAGCTATGCAATAGCACTCAGTAAATACACTGAATGAATCAATCAATAAATGAAATGAGGGAGTACTTGGAGTATTTAGGTAAGTACGAAATAAAATTAGGCCAGGCATGGTGGCTTACACCTGTAATCCCAGCACTTTGGGAGACTGAGGCAGGTGGATCACTTGAGGTCAGGAGTTCAAGACCAGCCTGGTCAACATGGTGAAACCTGGTCTCTACTAAAAATACAGAAATTAGCCAGGCATGGTGGCAAACACTTGTCATCCACCTAGTTGGGAGGTTGAGGCAGGAGAGTTCCTTGAACCCGGGAAATGGAGGCTGCAGTGAGCCGAGATTGTGCCACTGCACTCCAGCCTGGGTGACAGAGTGAGACTCTGTCTCAAGAAAAGGGAAAAAAAGGCCGGGCGTGGTGGCTCAAGCCTGTAATCCCAGCACTTTGGGAGGCCGAGGCCAATGGATCATGAGGTTAAGAGATTGAGACCATCCTGGTCAACATGGTAAAACCCTGTCTTTACTAAAAATACAAAAAATTGCCGGGTGCGGTGGCTCAAGCCTGTAATCCCAGCACTTTGGGAGGCCGAGGCGGGTGGATCACGAGGTCAAGAGATTGAGACCATCCCGGTCAACATGGTGAAACCCCGTCTCTACTAAAAATACAAAAAATTAGCTGGGCATGGTGGCGCGTGCCTGTAATCCCAGCTACTCAGGAGGCTGAGGCAGGAGAATTGCCTGAACCCAGGAGGCGGAGGTTGCGGTGAGCCGAGATCGTGCCATTGCACTCCAGCCTGGGTAACAAGAGCGAAACTCCGTCTCAAAAAAAAAAAAAAAGCAAAGTAAGTGGCTGCTGTAGAGAATTAATTAAAGGGAGAGGCTGTGGCTTTTTGTATGCATATTAGCCAGGTCAGAAGAACCGATGATATTGGGATGTCCTATAGTTTACTTGGCTATTCCAGACTTGAGATATTCCAAAATATGCACCACATCATGAAGCAAGAGGCCAGTTTTTTTTTCTTTTTTGAGATGGAGTCTCACTCTGTCACCCAGGCTGGTGTGCATCAGCGCAATCTCGGCTCACTGCAATCTCCGCCTCCAGGGATCAAGTGATTCTCCTGCTTCAGCCTCCCGAGTAGCTGGGATTACAGGTGCCTGCCACTCTGCCTGGCTTTTTTTTTTTTTTTTTTTTTTTTTTTGTATTTTTAGTAGAGATGGGGGTTTCACCATCTTGGCCAGGCTGGGCTTGAACTCCTGATCTTGTGAGCCACCCGCCTCAGCCTCCCAAAGTGCCAGGATTACAGGCATGAGCCACCTCATCTAGCCTGAGGCCAGTTTTAAATCTGATTTTTCTGCAGGGAAACCCCAGGGTGTTTTGTGCTTAAACACAATAATTTCCCACAAAGGAGCCCTACCATTGCTCCACTGCTGTGTTAAATACCACCATAATTTACTCGTTAGAATCAGGAATAATCATGAGTTTGTCTGAGTGGTAACAACAGCTTGGAAGAGCCGACTGAAAGGTGTTTAGGGAACTGGGCTGGGGAGCTGGGAAAAAAAAACAAAACGGGCATTGGGAGGAGTGGCTGGGCGGCTTAGATAATTTCTGGTTGGGGAGGGGAGGGAGCATCCTACAGAATCTGGGCATTTAAAAAAAAAAAAGAAGAATCCGGGTGTTTATTTTATTTTATTTTTTTTTGAGACAGTCTCACTCTGTTGCTACGTTGGATGCAGTGGTGTGATCTCGGCTCACTGCAACCTCCTCCTTCTGGGTTCAAGCAATTCTCCTGCCTCAGTCTCCTGAGTAGCTGGTATTACAGGCATGCCATACCCAGATAATTTTTTGTGTTTTTAGTAGAGATGGGGTTTCAGCATGTTGGCCAGGATGGTCTCGATCTCTTGACCTCGTGATCTGCCCACCTTGGCCTCCTGAAGTGCTGGGATTACAGGTGTGAGCCACCGCGCCCACTGAATCTGGACGTTTCGAAGTCCTTAGAGATCACCTCAACATCCTCATTTGACAGCGGGGAAAACAAGTCCAGGGAAAAGTTAAGTGCTAATGTCACAGAGCTTGTAATGGCAGAACTGGGGACAGACTCGTCTCCTGATTGTTTGAGGCAGAGTTTCGTTGTGTCATCCGGGAGGCTCTGTTACCCAGGCTGGGTGCAATGGCACGATCTCGGCTCACTGCAACCTCCACCTCATGGGTTCAAGTGATTCTCCTGCCTCAGCCTCCCGAGTAGCTGGGATTACAGGCGCCCGCCACCACACCTGGCTAATTTTTTGGATTTTCAGTAGAGACGGGGTTTCACCATATTGGTCAGGCTGGTCTTGAACTCCTGACTTCGGGTGATCCGCCCGCCTCGGCCTCCCAAAGGACTGGGATTACAGGCGTGAGCTGCCGCGCCCCACTGAGGCCTCCTGATTCTCTGCCAGGGCTAGTTCCACTCATCAGTGGAACTGTAACCAACAGTTGAACTGCCGATTACAATCATCCATTGTGTTTCATATAATCTAGCTGGGTCAACCAGTTTCCAGAAAATGTGGCTATTTTAACAATCTCAGCTGGGTGCAGAGGCTTATGCCTGTTATCCCAGCACTTTGGGAGGCCGAGGTGGGAGGATTACTTGAGCCCCAGGGAGTTTGAGACCAGCCTGGGCAACAAAGCACAGCCTCAGCTATACAAAGAGAACCAAAACTAAAACCAGAACCAATTAGCTGTGCGTGGTGGGGCACACCTGTAATCCCAGTACTCGTGAGGCTGAGGTGAGAGGACCCTCTGAGCCCAGGAGGTTGAGGCTGCAGTGAGCTATGATTGCAGCACTGCACTCCAGGCTGGGTGATAGAAACTTGTCTTGGGGGAAAAAAAAAAAAAAAGACAGAGTGCAGTGGTTCACACCTGTAATCCCAGCACTTTGGGAGGCCAAGGCCGGTGGATCGCGAGGTCAGGAGATCGAGACCATCCTGGCTAACAGGGTAAAACCCTGTCTGTACTAAAAACACAATTAGCTGGGCGTTGTGGCATGGTCCTGTAATCCCAGGTAGTTGGAAGGCTGAGGCAGGAGAATTGCTTGAATCTGGGAGGTGGAGGTTGCAGTGAGTCGATATTGCGCCATCGCACTCCAGCCTGGGTGACAGAGTGAGACTCTGCCTCGAAATAAAAAGAATTTCTACAGTGAGAAAATTAATATAGTGTTTACTTTCTGGTAGAGGACGATGGTTAAAGAATTCAAGACCAGGCGTGATGGCTCACACCTGGAATCTCAACAATTTGGAAGGTTGGGGTGAGAGGATCTCTTGAGGCCAAGAATTTGCGACTAGCCTGGGCAACATAGTGAGATCCCATCTGTACAAAAAATACAAAAATAAGCCAAATGAGGTTGATGCATGCCTATCATCCCAGCTCTGAGGAAGGCTGAGGTGGGAGGATTCCTTGAGCTCAGGAATTGGAGGCTACAGTGAGTCATGATTGCACCACTGTACTCCAGCCCAGGGGACAGAGTGACATCCTGCCTCTCAAAATCAAATCAAATCAAGAATTCAAATCTGTTTAGTGAAAACAAACAGATTTATCTCTTTTAATTCTTGGATTATGGCCAGTGTTTCTCAACAGGAACCATCTTGAAACCTCCAGGGGCAACGTCTGGAGACATTTTTGGTTGTGACAACTTGGACTGGGAGGGAGTGTTCCTGGTGTCTGATGAGTAGGGTTGGATATGCTGCTCGATTTCTGACAGTGCACGTGACAGCCTTTGCACTACAAAGAATGATCTGGCCCTGAATGCCAGTAGTGCCAAGTTTAAGAAATCCAGAAATCGGCCGGGTGTGCTGGCTTATGCCTGTAATCTCAGCACTTTGGGAGGCCGAGGCAGGCAGACCACCTGAGGTCAGAGGTTCGAGACCACCCTGACCAACATGGAGAAATCCCGTCTCTACCAAAAATACAAAATTACCCGGGCGTGGTGGCACATGCCTGTAATCCCAGCTACTTGGGAGGCTGAGGCAGGAGAATCACTTGAACCCAGGAGGTGGAGGTTGCAGTGAGCCGAGATTGCACCATTGCACTTCTGGGCAACAAAAGCAAAACTCCATCTCAAATGAATTAAGAAAAAAAAAAAAAAAAAAAAAAAGAAACCCAGAAATCAAAATAGGAGCTCAGTTTGAACAGGAAGTTAATGGGCCCTTTGACTACGATGGAGATGCCAAGTTGACTTAAGAATTTTCCAGCAAAGGAATTGTTTCAAAGGTATGCATTTTTTTAAGGCCAGGCACAGTGGCTCATGGCTGTAATCCTAGCACTTTGGGAGAAGGAGGCAGGTGGATTACTTGAGATCAGGAGTTCAATACCAGTCTGGCCAACATGGTGAAACCCCACCTCTACTAAAATATGAAATTTAGCTGTGTGTGATGGTTCCCACCTCTGGATTCCCCAGTGAGGGTTACCCCACGGCAGGCCCCTTCCCCTTCATGTCCTGCCAGGCAAGCCCCTTGGGGAGAGTCATAACTTTTCTGGACCTCAATTTCTTTCCCTGTAAAATAAGGACCAAAATAATACCTCCTCGGGCTGTTGTGGGGGACCGACCCTTTGCCCCACTGCTGCCACCCTGAAGTCGTACCCAGCGCTCACCACAGAGCCTACCCTCTTCTGAGTTCTCTGAATCCTCAAAGCCGCCTCTGAGATAGAGGTTGTGAACCCGTTTCCTACAAATGGGGAAACCGAGGCTGGGAGACCAGAGAACTGGACCATGATTCGAACCTTTGAGGGAGGGAGCTACCCTGCAAGGTGATGGCCTTCTCCAGAGCCCTCCCAAGAGCGCTCAGTACCAAGTGGGCACCCCGACAAGTTTTCTTATCCGACCTGGACCCCCCGGATCCTAATTCGTCGTTCAGCAAGGCTCTCGGAGCTGGGGTTCAGCCTGCGGCATGTGTGGGAGGGGCCCAAGGAATGCCGGGGCCTACCAGAAGCTGGAAGAGGCAAGAGAGGATCCTCCGACCCTGCCGGCACCCTGATTTCTGACTTCTGGCTACCAGAACAGTAAGAGAATACGTTTCTGTTGTGTTGAGCCACCCAGTTTGTGACGCTGTTATAGCAGTTCTCAGCAATGAAAACCTTGGTAGAACAAGAAATAGCAAGAAGCTACCTCCCAAATGACCCAACAGAAAGATGCTCTTGACTGAGTGAGGTGGCTCATGCCTGTATTCCCAGCACTTTGGGAGGCCGAGAAGGGTGAATCATTTGGGCTCAGGAGTTCAAGACCAGCCTGGGCAACATGGAAAAATTCTGTCTCTACTAAAAATACAAAAATTAGCTGGGGCCAGGTGCAGTGGCTCATGCCTCTGATCCCAGCAGTGTGGGAGGCCAAGGTGGGCGGATCACCTGAGTTCAGGAGTTTGAGACCAGCCTGGCCAATATGGTGAAACTCTGTCTTTACTAAAAATATAAAAATTAGGCTGGGCGCGGTGGCTCACGCCTATAATCCCAGCACTTTGGGAGGCCGAGACAGGTGGATCACGAGGTCAAGAGATCGAGACCATCCTGGTCAACATGGTGAAACCCCGTCTCTACTAAAAATACAAAAACTAGCTGGACATGGTGGCGCACGCCTGTAATCCCAGCTACTCGGAAGGCTGAGGCAGGAGAATTGCCTGAACCCAGGAGGCGGAGGTTGCGGTGAGCCGAGATCGCGCCATTGCACTCCAACCTGGGTAACAAGAGTGAAACTTCGTCTCAAAAAAATAAAAAAATAATAATAATAATAAATAAATAAATAAAATTAGCTGGGTGTGGTGGCACATGCCTGTAATCCCAGCTACTCGGAGGCTGAGGCAGGAGAATCGCTTGAAACTGGGAGGTGGAGGTTGCAATGAGCTGAGATTGTACCACTGCACTCCAGTGTGGGCAACAGAGTGAGACTGTCTCAAAAAAAAAAAAAAAAAAGAAAGAAAGAAAGAAAAGAGAAGCTTTCATGCCCTTTAGTACCACTTACCTCAAAGTAGTTACCTGAGAAAAATTCAAGCTTGAGGAGACAGAGCGTAGCTCTGCTGCCAGACTGGAGTACAGTGGTGCAATCTCGGCTCACTGTGTCTTCTGTCTCCTGGGTTCAAGCGATTCTCTTGCCTCAGTATCCCGAGTAGCTGGGATTACAGGCACGTGCCACCATGCCCAGCTATTTTATTTGTATTTTTAGTACAGACAGGGTTTCACCATGTTGACCAGGATGGTCTTGAACTCCTGACCTTGTGATCCACCTGCCTCAGCCTCTCAAAGTGTTGGGATTACAGGTGTGAGCCACTGCACCCGGCCGCTTGGATGTTCTTTAAACTGCTACCTTTTTGGGTCTTTGTTATCATGGCTCACTGCGGCCTCAACCTCCTGGGCTCAAACGAGCCTCCTGCCTCAGTTTCCCAATTAGCTGGGACCACAGGCATGCACCACCATGCCTGCCTGTTAAAAGAAAAATCTTTTTCATAGAGACAGGCATCTTGCCATATTGCCTAGGCTTGTCTTGAACTCCTGGTTTCATGCAACCCTCCTGCCTAGGCCTCCCAAAGTTCTGAGATTACAGGTGTGAGCCACCATGCCAAGCCAGCTTTATTATTATTTTTGAGACAGAGTCTCACTCTGTCACCCAGGCTGGAGTGCAGTGGTGGGATCTTGGCTCACTGCAACCTCTGCCTCCTGGGTTCAAGCAATTCTCTGCCTCAGCCTCCCGAACAGCTGTGATTACAGGCGCCTGCTACCATGCCCAGCTAAGATTTTTTGCATTTTTTTTTAGTAGAGACGGGGTTTCACCATGTTGGCCAGGCTGGTCTTGAACTCTTTTTTTTTTTTTTTTTGAGATGGAGTTTCGCTCTTGTTACCCAGGCTGGAGTGCAATGGCGCGATCTCGGCTCACCGCAACCTCCGCCTCCTGGGCTCAGGCAATTCTGCCTCAGCCTCCTGAGTAGCTGGGATTACAGGCATGCGCCACCATGCCCAGCTAATTTTTTTGTATTTTTAGTAGAGACGGGGTTTCACTATGTTGACCAGGATGGTCTCGATCTCTTGACCTTGTGATCCACCCGCCTCGGCCTCCCAAAGCGCTGGGATTACAGGCTTGAGCCACCGCGCCCGGCCCGGTCTTGAACTCTTGACCTCGTGATCCATCTGCCTCAGCCTTCCAAAGTGCTGGGATTACAGGTGTGAGCCACCGCACCTGGCCTATTATTATTACTATTACTATTATTATTTTTGAGACAGAGTTTTGCTCTTGTCGCCCAGGCTGGAGTGCAATGACACAATCTCAGCTCACTACAACCTCTGCCTCCTGTGTTCAAGTGATTCTCCTGCCTCAGCCTCCTGAGTAGCTGGGATGACAGGCTTGCGCCACCATGCCTGGCTAATTTTGTATTTTTAGTAGAGACAGTGTTTCATTATATTGGCCAGGCTGGTCTCGAACTCTTGACCTCAGAGTTGATTTACCCACCTCGGCCTCTGAAAGTGCTGGGATTACGGGCATGAGCCACTGTGCCTGGCCTATTTTTTTTTTATACTCTGCTAATAGAGTTTGTGACATAGAATACGAATGTTTCTTTCTCCGGGCAGCTCCTCCTTCATTTTCCTTTTTCCTTTTTGGCTCTCTCCATCTGTTCTGGGAATGTTAACTTTCTCTTGTCTTGGAGTATCCCTCGCTGAGTACTCTATCTTTCGGACTGTCTGCTTTTGAGTACTGCTTTCGAGAGAGGATAGTAGAAGTTGTAAGAGATGTATGTGACAAATTTGGCATCCTGTAAACCCAAGAGGATTACCAGTGTTTTAGAAAGCAGCATGAATCAACCTCAATTATTTGTAAGTAAAATTAGAGTCGTTTCAAGCTGTCACTTCTTTCTGTCCCACACACGTTATTCAAATAAGTTGCTGGAAGAATGTTGTTTGGGTTTACAACAGGGAATTATGGGGACACAAATCTGGGTCTAAATCAGTGAAATGGAAAATGGGAAATTGCTTAACTCTTAGAGGCGGCATAGTGTAGTGATCGAGGGGTAGACTGTGGCAGTGAGCTGTCTGGTTGGAGCCTTATATCTGCCATTTTTTGGCTGTGTGGCCTTGGGAAAGCTCCTTAACTTCTCTGGTCCTGATAATGGTTGAGATCTGTGTCCCCTGCAAATCTCATGTCAGACTGTAGTCCCTAGTGCTGGAGGTGGGGGCTGGTGGGAGACGATCTGGTCCCAGGGGTGGAGTTCTCATGGTTTAGTACCATCCCCCTTGGTGCTAGATAGTGTGTGCGTTACCGTGGATCTGGTCGTGTGGAAGTGTGTAACACCTCCTGCCTCACTCTCTCCTCTCCTGCTCTGGCCGTATAAGACATGTCTGCTTCCCCACTTTCACCGTCGGCTATGACCAAGTTTCCTGAGGTCTCCCAGGAAGCCAAGCAGATGCCAGCATCATGCTTCCTGTACAGCCTGTGGAACCACAGCTGTACTGTGGGTAAAAGAGCGAATTAAACCTCTTGTCTTTGTAAATTACCTAGTCACAGATATTATTCTTATTATTATTTTGAGACAGAGTCTGGCTGTGTCACCCAGGCTGGAGTGCAGTAGCATGATCTTGGCTCACTGCAACCTCTGCTTCCTGGTTCAAGAGATTCTCCTGCCTCAGCCTCCCAAGTAACTGGGATTACAGGTGCCTGCCACCATGCCCAGCTAATTTGTGTTTTATTGTATTTGGGCTCTGGGGTACACGTGCACGTACTGCATCCTGCAGGATTGTTGCATAAGTACATACATGCCATGGGGGTTTGCTGTCTCCATCCCCCTCACTGTTGCCTACATCAGGCATTTCTCCCAGTGTTATCCCTCCCCCTCCTCCCCAACCCCCACTATCCCCCCACCCCTCCCCTCCATGCCCCCCAACCTAGCCCTGTGAGTGTTGTTCCCTTCCCTGTGCCCAAGTGTTCTCATTGTTCATTACCTGCCTATGAGTGAAAACAGGCGGTGTTTGGTTTTCTGTTCTTGTGTCAGTTTGCTGAGAATGATGGTTTCTAGGTTCATCCGTGTCCCTACGAAGGACGTGAACTCATCTTTTTTATGGCTGCATAGTATTCCATGGTGTACATGTGCCACATTTTTTTTTGGTCCAGCCTATCATTGATGGGCATTTGGGTTGGTTCCAGGTCTTTGCTATCAGAAACAGCACCACAATGAACATACGTGTGCATGTGTCTTTATGATAGAACGATTTATAATCCTTTGGGTATATACCCAGTAATGGGATTGCTGGGTCAAATGGAATTTCTATTTTTAGATCCTTAAGGAATCACCACACTGTCTTCCACAATGGTTGAACTCATTTACACTCCCACCAACAGTGTAAAAGTGTTCCTATTTCTCCACATTCTCTCCAGCATCTGTTGTCTCCAGATTTTTTAATGATCGCCATTCTAACTGGCATGAGGTGGCATCTCAATGTGGTTTTGATTGGCATTTCTCTAATGACCAGTGATGATGAGCATTGTTTCATATGTTTGTTGGCCACATATTTGTCTTCTTTTGAAAAGTGTCTGTTTGGCCAGGTGTGGTGGCTCACGCCTGTAATCCAAGCACTTTGGAGGCCAAGGCAGGCGGATCACCTGAGGTCGGGAGTTCAAGACCAGCCTGACCAATATGGTGAAACCCCATCTTTAAAAAAAAAAAAAAAGAAAAGTGTCTGTTCATATCCTTTGCCCACTGTTGAATGGGCTTGTTTTTTTTCTTGTAAATCTGCTTTAGTTCTTTGTAGATTCTGGATATTAGCCCTTTGTCTGATGGGTATACTGTGAAAATTTTTTCCCATTCTGTTGGTTGCCAGTTTACTCTAATGATTGTTTCTTTTGCTGTGCAGAAGCTCTTATGTTTAATTAGATCCCATTTGTCTATTTTGGCTTTTGTTGCCATTGCTTTTGATGTTTTAGTCATGAAGTCCTTGCCTATGCCTATGTCCTGAATGGTTTTGCCCAGGTTTTCTTCTAGGGTTTTTATGGTGTTAGTTCTTATATTTAAATCTTTAATCCATCTGGAGTTAATTTTTGTATAAGGAGTAAGGTTTCAGCTTCCTGCACATGACTAGCCAGTTTTCCTAACACCATTTATTAAACAGGGAATCCTTTCTCCATTGCTTGTTTTTGTCTGGTTTGTCAAAGATCAGATGGTTATAGGTGTGTGGTGTTGCTTCTGAGGCCTCTGTTCCATTGGTCTATATCTCTGTTTTGGTACCAGTACCATGCTGTTTTGATGACTGTAGCCTTATAGTATAGTTTGAAGTCAGGTAGCATGATGCCTCCAGCTTTGTTCTTTTTGCTAAGGGTTATCTTGGCTACACGGGTTCTCTTTTGGTTCCATATGAAGTTTAAAGTGTTTTTTTTCCAGTTCTGTGAAGAAGGTCTATGGTAGCTTGATGGGGATAGCGTTGAATCTATAAATTATTTTGGGAAATATGGCCATTTTTACAATATTGATTTTTCCTAACCATGAGCATGGAATGTTTTTCCATCTGTTTGTATCCTCTCTTATTTCCTTGAGCTGTGGTTTGTAGTTCTCCTTGAAGAGGTCCTTTACCTCCTTTGTTAGTTGTACTCCTAGGTATTTTATTCTCTTTGTAGCAATTGTGAATGGAAGTTTGCTCATGATCTGACTCTCTGTCTGTTATTGGTGCATAGGAATGCTTGTGATTCCTGCACATTGATTTTGTATCCTGAGACTTTGCTAAGTTGCCTATCAGCTTAAGGAGGTTTTCGGCTGAGATGATAGGGTCTTCTAAATATACGATCATGTCATCTGCAAATCAGGACAATTTGACTTCCTCCTTTCCTAACTGAATGTCCTTTATTTCTTTTTCTTGCCTAATTACTCTGGCTAGAACTTCCAATACTATATTGAATAGGAGTGGTGAGAGAGGGCATCCTTGTCCAGTGCCAGTTTTTAAAGAGAATGCTTCTAGTTTTTGCCCATCCAGTATGATATTGGTTGTGGGTTTGTCGTAAATAGCTTTTATTGTTTTGAGATATGTTCCATCGACACCTAGCTTATTGAGAGTTTTTAGCATAAAGGGCTGTTGAATTTTGTCAAAGGCCTTCTCTGCGTCTATTGAGGTAATCATGTGTCTTTTGTCTTTGGTTCTGTTTATGTGATGGATTATGTTTATAGATTTGCATATGTTGAACCAGCCTTGCATCCCTGGGATGAAGCCTACTTGATGGTGATGGATAAGCTTTTTGATGTGCTGTTGGATTTGGTTTGCCAGTATTTTATTGGAGACTTTTGCATATGTTGAACCAGCCTTGCATCCCTGGGATGAAGCCTACTTGATGGTGATGGATAAGCTTTCTGATGTGCTGTTGGATTCGGTTTGCAAGTATTTTATTGGAGATTTTTGCATCAATGTTCATAATGGATATTGGCCTGAAGTTTTCTTTTTTAGTTGTGTCTCCACCAGATTTTGGTATCAGGATGATTTTGGTCTCATAGAATTAGGGAGGATTCTCTCTTTTAGTACTGTTTGGAATGGTTTCAACAGGAATGGTACCAGCTCCTCTTTGTATGTCTGGTAGAATTCAGCTGTGAACCCATCTGGACCTGGATATTTTTTGGTGGGTAGATTATTAATTGCTGCCTCAACTTCAGACCTTGTTATTGGTCTATTCAGGGTTTCAACTTCTTCTTGGCTTAGTCTTGGGAGTGTGCAAGTGTCCAGGAATTTATCCATTTCTTCCAGATTTACTGGTTCATGTGCATAGAGGTGTTTGTAGTCATCTCTGATGGGAGTTTGTATTTCCTAGGAATCGGTGGTGAACTCCCCTTTATTGTTTTTTATTGCATCTATTCAATTCTTCTCTTTTCTTTTTTTTTCAATTTTAAAAATTGCATTTTAGGTTTTGGGGTACATGTGAAGAACATGCAAGATTGTTGCGTAGGTACACATATCACAGTGTGATGTGCTGCCTTCCTCCCCATCACCTATATCTGGCATTTCTCCCCATGCTATCTCTCCCTAACTCCCCACCCCCCACTGTCCCTCCCCTATTTCCCCCCATAGACCCCAGTGTGTGATGCACCCCTCCCTGTGTCCATGTGTTCTCATTGTTCAACACCCACCTATGAGTGAGAACATGCGATGTTTGATTTTCTGTTCTTGTGTCAGTTTGCTGAGAATGATGGTTTCCAGGTTCAGCCATGTCCCTACAAAGGACACAAACTCATCGTTTTTGATGGCTGCATAGTATTCCATGGTGTATATGTGCCACATTTTCCCTGCCCAGTCTTTCATCGATGGACATTTGGGTTGGTTCCAGGTCTTTGCTATTGTAAACAGTGCTGCAATGAACACTCGTGTGCATGTATCCTTATAGTAGAACGATTTATAATCCTTTGGATATATAGCCAGTAATGGGATTGCTGGGTCAAATGGAATTTCTATTTTCAGGTCCTTGAGGAATTGCCACACTGTCTTCCACAATGGTTGATCTAATTTACACTCCCACAAACATTGTAAAAGTGTTCCTATTTCTCCACATCTCCAGCGTCTGTTGTCTCCAGATTTTTTTTTTTTTTTTTGAGATGGAGTTTTGCTCTTGTTACCCAGGCTGGAGTGCAATGGCATGATCTTGGCTCACTGCAACCTCCGCCTCCTGGGTTCAGGCAATTCTCCTGCCTCAGCCTCCTGCGTAGCTGGGATTACAGGCACGCACCACCATGCCCAGCTAATTTTTTGTATTTTTAGTAGAGACGGGGTTTCACCATGTTGACCAGGATGGTCTCAATCTCTTGACCTTGTGATCCACCTGCCTCAGCCTCCCAAAGTGCTGGGATTACAGGCGTGAGCCACCACGCCCGGCCCATCTCCAGATTTTTTAATGATCGCCATTCTAACTGGCATGAGATGGTATCTCACTGTGGTTTTGATTGGCATTTCTCTAATGACCAGTGATGATGAGCATTTTTTCATATGTTTGTTGGCCTCATGTTTGTCTTCTTTTTTTTTTTTTTTGAGACGGGGTTTCGCTCTTGTTACCCAGGCTGGAGTGCAATGGCGTGATCTCGGCTCACCGCAACCTCTGCCTCCTGGGTTCAGGCAATTCTCCTGCCTCAGCCTCCTGAGTAGCTGGGATTACAGGCACGTGCCACCATGCCCAGCTAATTTTTTGTATTTTTAGTAGAGACGGGGTTTCACCATGTTGACCAGGATGGTCTCGATCTCTTGACCTCGTGATCCACCCGCCTCGGCCTCCCAAAGTGCTGGGATTACAGGCTTGAGCCACCGCACCCGGCCCCGTGTGTCTTCTTTTTAAAGTGTCTGTTCATGTCCTTCACCCACTTTTGAATTGGCTTGTTTGTTTTTTTCTTGTAAATCTGTTTTAGTTCTTTATAGATGCTGGATATCAGCTTGTTGCCAGATGGGTAGATTGCAAATTTTTTCCCCCCATTCTTTTGGTTGCTGATTCACTGTAATGACTGTTTGTTTTGTTGTACAGAAGCTGTGGAGTTTGATTAGGTCCCGTTTGTCTATTTTGGCTTTTGTTGCCAATGCTTTTGGTGTTTTGGTCATGAAGTCCTTGCCTACGCCTATGTCCTGAATGGTTTTGCCTAGGTTTTCTTCTGGGGTTTTTATGGTGTTGGGTCTTCTTTTCTTTTTTATTAGTCTAGCTAGGGGTCTGTCTGTTTTGTTGATCTTTTCAAAAAATCAGCTCCTGGATTTATTGATTTTTTGAAGGGCTTTTTGTGTCTCTGTCTCCTTCAGTTCTGCCCCCCACTTAGCTATTTCTTGTCTTCTGCTTGCTTTTGAGTTTTTTTGATCTTGCTCCTCTAGCTCTTTCAATTTTGATGATAGGGTGTCAATTTTACATCTTTCCTTCTTTCTCATCTGGGCATTTATTGCTATAACTTTCCCTCTAGACACTGCTTTAAATGTGTCCTGTAGGATCTGGTATGTTGTATCTTCAAAGAACATTTTTATTTCTGCCTTCATTTCATTGTTTATCCATTGGTCATTCAGGAGCAAGTCGTTGAGTTTCCATGTGATTGTGTGGTTTTGAGTGCTTTTCTTAATCCTGAGTTCTAATTTGATTGCACTGTGGTCTGAGAGAGTGTTTGTTATGATTTCCATTCTTTTGCATTTGCTGAGGAGTGATTTACCTGCAATTATGAGGTCAGTTTTGGAGTAAGTGCAATGTGGTGCTGAGAAGAATGTGCATTCTGTGGATCTGGGGTGGAGTGTCCTGTAAATGCCTATTAGGTCCGCTTGGTCCAAATCTGCATTCAAGTCCTGGATATCCTTGTTGACTTTCTATCTCGTTGATCTGTCCTATATTGTCAGTGGAGTGTTAAAGTCTCCCACTATTATTGTGCAGGAGTCTAAGGCTCTTTGTAGGTCTTTAAGAACTTGCCTTATGTATCTGGGTGCTCCTGCATTGGTGCATAAATATTTTGGATAGTTAGCTCTTGTTGCATTGATCCTTTTACCATTATGTAATGTCCTTCTTTGTCTCTTTTGATCTTTGTTGGTTAAAAGTCTGTTTTATCAGAGACTAGGATTGCAACCCCTGCTTTTTTTTTTGCCCTCTGTTTGCTTGGTAAATCTTCCTCCATCCCTTTATTTTGAGTCTGTGTGAGTCTTTGCATGTGAGATGGGTCTCCTAAATACAGCACACCAATGGGTATTGAGTTTTTATCCGGTTTGCCAGTCTGTGTCTTTTGATTGGGGCGTTTAGGCCATTTACATTCAACGTCAATATTGTTATGTTTGAATTTGATCCTGCCATTTTGTTACTGGCTGGTTGTTTTGACCGTTAGTTGACATGGCTCCTTCAGTGCATCATTATTCTTTACTATTTGGTAGTTTTGCTGTGGCTGGTGCTGGTTGTTCCTTTCCCTGTTTAGTACTTCAGTAGCTCCTATAAGGCAGGTGTGGTAGTGATGAAATCTCCCAGCAATTGCCTGTTCGTATAAGATGTTATTTCTCCTTCACTTATGAAGCTGAGTTTGGCCAGATATGAAATCTGGGTTGAAAGTTCTTTTCTTTAAGGATATTGAATATTGGCCTCCACTCCCTTCCAGCTTGCAGGATTTCTGCTGAAAGATCTGCTGTGAGTCTGATGGTCTTTCCTTTGTGGGTGACTCGACCTTTCTCTCTGGCTGCCCTTAGGATTTTTTCCTTCATTTCAACCCTGCTGAATCTGACAACTATGTGCCTTGGGGTTGCTCTTCTTAAGGAATACCTTTGTGGTGTTCTCTGAATTTCCTGGATTTGAATGTTGGCCTGCCTTGTTAGGTTGGGAAAGTGCTCTTGGATAGTATCTTGAAGATTGTTTTCCACCTTGGATTCATTCTCCCCGTCACATTCAGGTACGCCAATCAAGCATAGATTCGTTTTCTTTTCACACAATCCCATAGTTCTTGGAGGCTTTCTTCATTTCTTTTCACTTTTTTCTCTAATCTTGCCTTCTCATTTTATTTCATTGATTTGATCTTCTATCTCTGATATCCTTTCTTCTGCTTGATCTATTTGGCTGTTGAAACTTGTGTATGCCTCACGAAGTTCTCGTGCTGTGTTTTTCAGCTCCATCATCAAGTCGTTTATGTTCTTCTCTAAGTTGGTTATTCTAGTTAGCATTTTTTTTTTTTTTTTTTTTTTTGAGACGGAGTTTCGCTCTTGTTACCCAGGCTGGAGTGCGATGGCGCGATCTCGGCTCACCGCAACCTCCGCCTCCTGGGTTCAGGCAATTCTCCTGCCTCAGCCTCCTGAGTAGCTGGGATTACAGGCATGTGCCACCATGCCCAGCTACTTTTTTGTATTTTTAGTAGAGACATGGTTTCACCATATTGACCAGGATGGTCTCGATCTCTTGACCTAGTGATCCACCCGCCTTGGCCTCCCAAAGTGCTGGGATTACAGGCTTGAGCCACCGCACCCGGCTCTAGTTAGCATTTTATGTAACCTTTTTACAAGGTGCTTAGTTTCTTTGCATTGGGTTAGAACATGGTCTTTTAACTCAGAGAAGTTTGTTCCTACCCACCTTCTGAAGCCGGCTTCCGTCAATTCGTCAGATTCATTCTGTCTTTTTTTTGTTCCCTGGATGGTGAGGAGTTGTGATCCTTGGGAGGAGAAGAGGTGTTCTGTTCTTTGATGGTTTCATTCTTTTTGCGCTGGTTTTTCCCCATCTTTGTGGATTTACCTCCCTTGAATCTTTGAAGTTGGTGATTTCAGGAGGAGTCTCTGAGTGGACGTTTTTTGCTATTGCGGTTGGAGCCGTATCTGTTTTGGCCTGTAGAGGGCGCCGCTGGGCTCTCTAGGATTCAGGCAGGTTGCTGGGTGGGTGGGCCTTCCCTGGAGTTTGTTTGCAGGTGCCATGGGCCCCGCCTTCCCAATGGGGTCTCTCCCAGAGCTCCATCTTCCTGGTTGGGGTCAAGCCGGTGTGTTTGCTGTCAAGCTCTCTAGCAAGGGCTTCAGTCTGAGCTCTGTGGAGGTGCGGCCTGCCAGGCCTTAGGGTCTGTTTCCCTGCTTTGGACTCTGCCTCCCTCTGTGGGACACCCCGTCCTGCTGGCGTTAGTCCACACTCCCTCCCAGGTCCCTGCGACAATGTGTCCCGCCTGGCAGTAGCGGCTGTTCAGATTTCCACTCACTACCCCCGGCGCTCCGCCGTCTGGCAGGGCTCTCGTGGACCGTGGGTTGCAGGAGGAATGAGGTAAGCACAGGATCCGAAACGGAGCCCCAAGAGGGTGAAGTCCCCCGACCCTCCGAGCCGGCTGCACCTTTTAGGTGGGGACGTGTGCCCCCACCTTGATCTGCCCCCCTGGGCGGCTCTCACCCTGCCGCTCCTTCCCTGGGCCTCAATTCAGGGCCATATGAGTCCCACAGAAAAGAACCCGGCACCTCGTTTGGAATCGTGAAGTCCTCTAGCCCTCCGAGTGTCACTCGCTGGGAGGTGCATTTAGATGCTGGCTGTTCTCGTCCATCTTGGCGCCTCCCTCCCTGAATTTTTGTATTTTTAGTAGAGCTGGGGTTTCACCGTCTTAGCCTGGCTGGTCTTGAACTCCTGACTTCGTGATCCATCTGCCTCCGTCTCCCAAAGTGCTGGGATGACAGGCATGAGCCACCGCCCCCAGCCAGGTATGTCTTTATAGCAATACGAGAATGGACTAATGCAGGGCCTCGTCTCATCTGTGACATGGGATTGTCTTAGTTCTCGGCTCACCGCAACCTCCGCCTCCGGGTTCAAGCAAGTCTCATGCCTCAGCCTCCTGAGTAGCTGGGACTCTGTTTTTTGAGACAGAGTCCTGCTCTGTCACCCAGGCTGGAGTGCAATGACGTGATCTCTCTCAGCTCACTGCAGCCTCCCCTTCCCAGCTTCCAGCCATTCTCCTGCCGTAGCCTCCCGAGTAGCTGAGACTACAGGTGTGTCCCATCACGCCTGGCTAATTTTTTGTATTTTTAGTAGAGATGGAGTTTCACTGTGTTAGCCAGGATGGTCTCAATCTCTTCACCTCAGGTGATCTGCCTGCCTCACCCGCCTCAGCCGCCCAAAGTGCTGGGATTACAGGCATGAGCCACCACATCTGACCAAAGAATTCTTTCTCTAATTGTGGCAAAATATACACAATGTAAAATGTACCATCTTTTTTTTTTTTTTTTTTTTTGAGACGGAGTTTTGCTCTTGTTGCTCAGGCTGGAGTGCAGTGGCGCGATCTCAGCTCTCCGCAACCTCTGCCTCCTGGGTTCAAGCAACTCTCCTGCTTCAGCCTCCCAAGTAGCTGGGATTACAGGCATGTGCCACCATGCTCAGTTTCTGTTATCTTTAGCAGAGAAGGAGTTTCTTCATGTTGGTCAGGCTGGTCTCCAACTCCTGAGCTCAGGTGATCTGCCCGCCTCGGCCTCCCAAAGTGCTGGAATTACAGGCATGAGCCACGGCACCCGGTCAAAATGTACCGTCTTAATCTTTTTTTTGATTTTTTGGAGATGGAGTCTCGCTATTGGGAGATGAGGTTGCCCACAGTGGTCTCAAACTCCCGGCCTCCAAAAGCCTTGGCCTACTAAAGCACTGGGATTGCCGGCATGAACCATCGCCCCCAGCCCATCTTGATGGTTTTTAAGTGCTCAGTTCGGTGACATTAAGTACATTTCACCTTGTTGTGCATCCGTCACCGCTATCCTTCTCCTAGATGTTTTCATCTTTCCAAACTGCAACCCTGTACCCACTGAGCAATAATTTCCCATTCCCTTCTTTCTCACAGTCCCTGGCAAGCACTATTCTCCATTTTTGTCACTGTGAATTTGACTACTTTGCCTATGTGGTTCTGCATTTCTGGCAGGAATGCCACAGAAATGATGCGTCCTTTTAAGTATAGCCTACAAGGGGATATGTGATACGATGTGCTGATGTTAACTGTGATCAGTTACACCCTGGGGTCTTTCGTCTTTTGTTTTTTTTTTTGAGATAGAGTCTCGCTCTGTCACCCAGGCTGGAGTGCAGTGGTACATTCGGCTCACTGCAGCCTCCAACTCCCTGGTTCAAGTGATTATCCTGCCTTAGTCTCCCGAGTAGCTGGGATTACAGGCATGCACCATCACGCCCAGCTAATTTTTGTATTTTTAGTAGAGACGAGGTTTCATCTTGTTGGCCAGGATGGTCTTGATCTCCTGATCTTGTGATCCGCCCAACTCAGCCTCCCAAAGTGCTGGGATTACAGGCATGAGCCACCATGCCCAGCCTTTTTTTTTTTTTTTTTTTGAGGTAGGGTCTCACTATGTCACCCAGGCTGGAATGCAATGGCCCAATCTTGGCTCACTGCGACCTCCGCCTCCCAGGTTCAAGTGATTCTCCTGCCTCAGCCTCCTGAGTAGTTGGGATTACAGGCACACGCCACCATGCCCAGCTAATTTTTGTATTTTTAGTAGAGACGGGGTTTCACCATGTTGGCCAGGATGGTCTCCATCTCCTGACCTCAGGTGATCTGTCCGCCTCGTTCTCCCAAAGTGCTGGGATTACTGGCATGAGCCATCATGCCCAGCTGATATATATTTTATAAATAATAGAACTAAGGAAAGTATAATAACGGAAGTTCAGGAACTCAGGTATACCTTCCAGCTTCCTGAGGACCATGACGTTCCACTTCTGCCTATAGCATGGTCTATTCTCCATACTGCCGCCAGGGGGAGACTTTGTTTTTCCTTCTTAGAGAAAGTTTTCAAATTTGTCTATCAAGTATTTTTCTTTTTGAAATTGAGCCAGGCAGGGTGACTCTTTCCTTTAATTTCAGCACTTTGGGAGCCAAGGCTAGGTAGGACCACTTGAGACTAGGAGCTTGAGGCCAGCCTGGAAAACACAGTAAGACCTCATCTCTACAAAAAATACGTAACTGTAGCTGGGAGTGGAGGTAGGTGCCTGTAATCCTGGCTGCTCAGGAGGCTCAGGTGGGAGCATGACTTGTGGCCAGGAGATCGAGGCTGTAGTGAGCCGAGATCGTGCCACTGCACTCCAGACTGGGTGACAGAGAGAGACCCTATTTCAATAAACAAACAAAGTTGAACTGAAATTCACAACACATAAAATTAAGTTTAAGACTGGGTGCGTTGGCTCATGCCTGTAATCTCAGCACTTTGGGGTGTCGAGGTGGGCAGATCACCTGAGGTCAGGAGTTCGAGACCAGCCTGGCCAAAATGGGGAAATCCCGTCTGTACTACAAATACAAAAAATCAGCCAGGTGTGATGGTGGGTACCTGTAATTCCAGCTACTTGGGAGGCTGAGGCAGGAGAATCTCTTGAACCCAGGAGGCAGAGGTTTCAGTGAGCTGAGATCATGCCACTGCACTTCTGCTTGGGTGACAAGAGCAAAACTCTGTCTCAAAAAAAAAAAAAAAAAGGCTGAGGCAGGAGAATTGCCTGAACCCAGGAGGCGGAGGTTGTGGTGAGCCGAGATCGCGCCATTGCACTCCAGCCTGGGTAACAAGAGCGAAACTCTGTCTCAAAAAAAAAAAAAAAAAGCATGAGTTTAAAAGGAGCAGTTTAATGGCAGTATATTTGCACTGTTATGCAATCGCCACAACATTAAAAAAAATAAAGCCAACAACACAAAATTAGACAAAGTCTCCCTATGGTGCACAGGCTGATCTCGAATTCCTGGGCTCCAGTGGTCCTCCTGAAACTACATAGAGGTGGTTAGCCACCTGTGATCACTTGGGAGGCTTTTTGAGGCCAGGAGTTTGAAACCAAATAGAAAATGTTCTGAAAGTAAACAGAGGTGGTTAGCCACCTGTGATCCCAAGTGATCACCTGGGAGTCTCAAGCTCCCAAGTGATCACAGGTGGCTAACCACCTCTGTTTAGTTTTAGAACATTTTAATCACCCCGAAAGGAAACCTGTTGTCAGCAAGCTTGTGTTGAAGGCAGTAGCCAGAACCCCTATAGTGGGGGGGCCTGGGGAGGTGTTCTTCGTGTGGTGTTGGGGGTCATCGTTTGCTCTGCCCTCCTATTATTCTATCTTGCGTTCCCCCCTTCCCATTTAGGTCTGAGCTGGGTAAACAACTCACTCATCGATTTGTTCATGGATGATCATTTATTTTGTGCCAGGCGTTGGAGCAGATGGCAAGGTTACCCGGATGGAATCACTTGCCCTTGAACTCAAGGTAGTTTCACTTGACAGGAGAGACAGATGAAATAGCATGTGGTACAGGCCAGGCATGGTGGCCCACGCCTAGAATCCCAGTGCTTTGGGAGCCTGAAGTTGGAAGATTGCTGAAAGCCAGAAATTTGAGACCAGCCTGGGCAATATAGCAAGACCCCTGTCTCTACCAAAAAAAAAAAAAAAAAAAAAAAATTAGCTGGGTCTGGTGGTTCGTGCCTGTAGTCCCAGCCACTAGGGGGGGCTGAGGTAGGAGGATCCCTTGAGCCCAGGAGATTGGGGCTGCAGTGAGCTATGATCATGCCCCTGCACTCCAGCCTAGGCAACAGAACAAGCTCTGTTGCAAAAAGAAAAATGTGATATATATTAGAGGCCAGCAAAGTATTACCTGAGGGCCAAATTTGGCCTCCTGTGTTTTCTTGTAAATGAAGTTTTATTGGCACAGAACTGTCAGAGGTGTCTGAACCAAGCAACTCCACGTTGAATAGGCGCTGGGTAAAATAAAGCTGACGCCTGCTGGGCTGCATTCCCAGGAGGTTAAGGCATTCTCCGTCACAGGGTGAGATAGGAGGTTGGCACAAATACAGCTCATAACGACCTTGATGATAAAACAAGTTGCGGTAAAGAAACTGGCTAAGGGTTTGATGAAGTCCGCGAAGGCCGGGCTTGTGAGGCACCTGCAGTGAGGGTTCTGGATCCCGCCGGCGAGATGAGGAACCTGGGGCCACGGAGGCGAAACGATGAGATATCCAAGTCACGCAGTGAATTAAGTAGCAGAGCTGGGATTAGAACGCAGGATTCCTGCCTCTGAGGATTGTTAAAAGGAATCTTCGGAAGGAAACCCCTAGTGACTTTTTTTTTTTTTTTTTTTGAGACGGAGTTTCGCTCTTGTTACCCAGGCTGGAGTGCAATGGCGCGATCTCGGCTCACCGCAACCTCCGCCTCCTGGGCTCAGGCAATTCTCCGGCCTCAGCCTCCTGAGTAGCTGGGATTACAGGCACGCACCACCACGCCCAGCTAGTTTTTTGTATTTTTAGTAGAGACGGGGTTTCACCATGTTGACCAGGATGGTCTCGATCTCTTGACCTCGTGATCCACCCGCCTCGGCCTCCCAAAGTGCTGGGATTACAGGCTTGAGCCACCATGCCCGGCCCCCTAGTGACTTCTTAAGGCCAATAGTCTGACGACCAGTTGTGGTGAAATTGAATTCTGGACGGGATGATCAGGCGGTTCTGGTTTGCATGGATGGCTACATGGGTACAGCCTTGGAGCAGACAGAAGAAGTGGGCAACTGGAGAATAAGTATGGGGACGCATTTTTCCGAGGAAACAATGTGTTGTACATCAGTACACAGAAGAGAAGGATGTGAAAACACCAAGAGAGCAACACTTTTCATAGTTGGATGTGTGTGTGTGTGTGTGTATATATATATATTTTTTTGGGACAGAGTCTCGCAGTGTCACCCAGGCTGTAGTGCAGTGGCATGATCTTGGTTCACTGCAACCTCCGCCTCCTGGGTTCAAGCAATTCTCCTGCCTCAGCCTCCCGAGTAGCCAGGACTACAGGCATGCGCTACCATGCCCAGCTAATTTTTTCTGTATTTTTAGTAGAGACGGGGTTTCACCATGTTGGCCAGGATGGTCTGAATCTCCTGCCTCAGCCTCCCAAAGTGCTGGGATTACAGGTGTGAGCCACCTTGCCCAGCCAGATTTAGCTTTTTATGAATTTTTTAATAAGTTTTGCTGCTTTTGTGATGTAATTTGTCATTTTTATAATAATTGGTGATTTTTCGCTTACATGTGAGTGAGATAAATGTTTACAGTTGTAGATTTAATTGTGAAGTGTTCCTTCACATTTAAGTTTCAGTCATTTTATTTTACCTCTCGTCAGTGTAAAGAATGCTAAAAGAATAATAATAAAAAAAAGACAGAGTATATCTCTTCCTACAAGATCATTTAAAAAAAAAAAAAGAAGCCATCTAAAACCCAATGACACGAATATGGCGACGGCAGTGACCTCTGGTCGTCCTCACTGCTACACTCCCACCAGTGCCATGACAGTTTACAAATGCCATGGCAACGTCAGGAAGTGACCCTCTATGGCCTAAGAAAAGGAGGCATGAATAATCCACTTATTGTTCAGCATATCATCAAGAAATAACCATAAAAATGGGCAAGCAGCCACCTTCCTTCATTCCTTCACTTTCCTAGTAAACTTGCTTTCACTTTTTATGGACTCGCCCTGAATTCTTTCTTGCATGACATCCAAGAACCATCTCTGTGGGGTCTGGACCCCGACCCCGTCCCTGGAACAGAGCCACACTCATTTCTTTCTGTGTCGTCTATGACTGTTTTCACGCTGCCATGGTAGAGTTGAGTTGCTGGGGCAGAGACACTCTGGCCTGCAAAACTAAAAATATTTACTACCTGGCCCTTTAAGGAAAATGGTTTGCTAAATCCTTGGGGTGAATTTAAAGTGTGGAAAGAAAGCCTTGGAGACGGAAAGTGTTAATAGCTGGGGTTGGGGATGGTTGCAAGGGTGGAAAAGGGTTGCTGGGGCTAAAACTTAGGTAAATGAATGCTGACAGCTTAGCATATGGCTTGATGAGTTTTTTTGCATGTTGTGGGAAGAAAAAAAGTTCCTCTTCTTGTTAAAGAATAAATCCTTGGTTTTTTTTTGAGATGGAGTTTTGCTCTTGTTGCCCAGGCTGGAGTGCCGTGGCGCCGTCTCGGCTCACTGCAGCCTCTGCTTCCCGGGTGCAAGCAACTCTCCTGCCTCAGCCTCCTGAGTAGCTGGGATTACAGGCGTCCTGGTAGCCTCGCCATCTTCTCCAATGCCTGACACAAAATAAATGATCATCCCTGAACAAATCAATAAGTGATTTGATTAAATGTTTACCCAGGTCAGTCCTTAAAAAAAAATAATTGCAATAATATATATGGGTGGGATACAAGGTGATGCACTCTAAATAGTTTCTTTTTTTTTTTTTTTTTTTTGATTGTATTTGGGCTCTGGGGTACACGTGCACATCCTGCATCCTGCAGGATTGTTGCCTAAGTACATACATGCCCTGGGGGTTTGCTGTCTCCATCCCGCCCCACTCCGTTGCCTACATCAGGCATTTCTCCCGGTGTTATCCCTCCCGCTCCTCCCTGCCCCCCCCAGCTGTCCCCCTCTCCCCTCCCCTCCACCCCCCCCACCTAGCCCTGTGAGTGTTGTTCCCTTCCCTGTGCCCAAGTGTTCTCATTGTTCAGCACCTGCCTATGAGTGAGAACATGCGGTGTTTAATTTTCTGTTCTTGTGTCAGTTTGCTGAGAATGATGGTTTCTGGGTTCATCCATGTCTCTACAAAGGACACGAGCTCATCTTTTTATGGCTGCATAGTATTCCATGGTGTACATGTGCCACATTCTCCCTGTCCAGTGTATCATCGATGGGCATTTGGGTTGGTTCCAGGTCTTTGCTATCAGAAACAGCACCACAATGAACATACATGTGCATGTGCCTTTATGATAGAACGATTTATAATCCTTTGGGCATATACCCAGTAATGGGATTGCTGGGTCAAATGGAATTTCTATTTCTAGATCCTTGAGGAATCGCTACACTGTCTTCCACAATGGTTGAACTAATTTACACTCCCACCAACAGTGTAAAAGTCTTCCTATTTCTCCACATCCTCTCCAGCATCTGTTGTCTCCAGATTTTTTAATGATTGCCATTCTAACTGGCGTGAGATGGTATCTCAATGTAGTTTTGATATGCATTTCTCTAATGACCAGTGATGATAAGCATTGTTTCATATGTTTGTTTGCCTCATGTATGTCTTCTTTTGTAAAGTGTCTGTTCATATCCTTCACCCACTTTTGAATGGGCTTGTTCGTTTTTTTTTCTTGTAAATCTGTTTTAGTTCTTTGTAGATTCTGGATATCAGCCCCTTGTCAGATGGGTAGACCGCAAAAATTTTTTTCCATTCTTTTGGTTGCTGATTCACTCTAATGACTGTTTCTTTTGCTGTGCAGAAGCTGTGGAGTTTGATTAAGTCCCATTTGTCTATTTTGTAGTGCCAGTTTTTAAAGAGAATGCTTCTAATTTTTGCCCATCCAGTATGATATCGGTTGTGGGTTTGTCGTAAATAGCTTTTATTGTTTTGAGATACGTTCCATTGATATCTAGTTTATTGAGAGTTTTTAGCATAAAGGCCGTTGAATTTTGTTGAAGGCCTTCTCTGCATCTATTGAGATAATCGTGGTTTTTGTCTTTGGTTCTGTTTATGTGGTGAATTACGTTTATAGATTTATGTAGGATGAACCAACCTTGCATCCTCGGTATGAAGCCTACCTGATCATGGTAGGCTTTTTGATGTGCTCTTGGATTCGGTTTGCCAGTATTTTATTGGAGATTTTTGCATCGATGTTCATCATGGATATTGGCCCGCAGTTTTCATTTTTAGTTGTGTCTCTGCCAGATTTTGGTATCAGGATGATGTTGGTCTCATAGAGAGAGTTAGGGAGGATTCCCTCTTTTAGGACTGTTTGGAATAGTTTCAACAGGAATGGTACCAGCTCCTCTTTGTGTGTCTGGTAGAATTCAGCTGTGAACCCATCTGGACCTGGACATTTTTTAGTGGGTAGATTATTAATTGCTGCCTCAACTTCAGACCTTGTTACTGGTCTATTCAGGGTTTCAACTTCTTCTTGGCTTAGTCTTGGGAGTGTGCAAGTGTCTAGGAATTTATCCATTTCTTCCAGATTTACTGGTTCATGTGCATAAAGGTGTTTGTAGTCATCTCTGATGAGAGTTTGTATTTCTGAGGAATCAGTGGTGATCTCCCTTCTATCGTTTTATATTGCATCTAGTCGATTCTTCTCTCTTTTTTATTAGTCTGGCTAGTGGTCTATTTTGTTGATCTTTTCAAAAAACCAGCTCCTGATTTATTGATTTTTTGAAGGGTTTTTTTTGTGTTTCTATGTCCTTCAGTTCTTCTCTGATCTTAGTTATTTCTTGTCTTCTGCTTGCTTTTGAGTTTTTTTGATCTTGCTCCTCTAGCTCTTTCAATTTTGATGATAGGGTGTTGGTTTTAGATCTTTCCTTGTTTCTCATGTGGGCATTTATTGCTATACATTTCCCTCTAGACACTGCTTTAAATGTGTCCCGTAGGATCTGGTATGTTGTGTCTTCATTCTTGTTGGTTTCAAAGAACATTTTTATTTCTGCCTTCATTTCATTGTTTATCCATTGGTCATTCAGGAGCAAGTTGTTGAGTTTCCATGTGATTGTGTGGTTTTGAGTGCTTTTCTTAATCCTGAGTTCTAATTTGATTGTGCTGTGGTCTGAGAGAGTGTTTGTTATGATTTCCATTCTTTTGCATTTGATGTGGAGTGATTTACTTCCAATTATGTGGTCAATTTTGGAGTAAGTGCAATGTGGTGCTGAGAAGAATGTGCATTCTGGGGATTTGGGGTGGAGTGTCCTGTAAATGTCTATTAGGTCTGCGTGGTCCAAATCTGCATTCAAGTTCTGTCTCATTGATCTGTCCTATATTGTCAGTGGAGTGTTAAAGTCTCCCACTATTATTATGAGGGAGTCTAAGTCTCTTTGTAGGTCTTTAAGAACTTGCTTTATGTATCTGGGTGCTCCTGCATTGGTGCATAAATATTTAGGATAGTTAGCTCTTGTTGCATTGATCTTTTTACCATATGTAATGTCCTTCTTTGTCTCTTTTGATCTTTGTTGGTTAAAAGTCTGTTTTATCAGAGACTAGGATTGCAACCCCTGCTTTTTTTTTTGCCCTCCATTTGCTTGGTAAATCTTCCTCCATCCCTTTATTTTGAGTCTGTGTGAGTCTTTGCATGTGAGATGGGTCTCCTGAATACAGCACACCAATGGGTCTTGAGTTTTTATCCGGTTTGCCAGTCTATGTCTTTTGATTGGGGCGTTTAGGCCATTTACATTCAATGTTAATATTGTTATGTTTGAATTTGATCCGCCATTTTGTTACTGGCTGGTTGTTTTGACCGTTAGTTGACATGGCTCCTTCAGTGCAACATTATTCTTTACTATTTGGTAGTTTTGCTGTGGCTGATGCTGGTTGTTCCTTTCCCTGTTTAATACTTCAGTAGCTCCTATAAGGCAGGTGTGGTAGTGATGAAATCTCTCAGCAATTGCTTGTCCATAAAAGATGTTATTTCTCCTTCACTTATGAAGCTTAGTTTGGGTGGATATGAAATCTGGGTTGAAAGTTCTTTTCTTTAAGGATATTGAATATTGGCCCCCACTGCCTTCCAGCTTGCAGGGTTTCTGACCAGAGTTCCACTGTGAGTCTGATGGTCTCTCCTTTGTGGGTGACTTGACCTTTCTCTCTGGCTGCCCTTAGGATTTTTTCCTTCATTTCACCCTGGTTAATCTGACAGTCACCAGAGTTGAAATGAAGGAAAAAAATCCTATGTGCCTTGGGGTTGCTCTTCTTGAGGAATATCTTTGTGGTGTTCTCTGAATTTCCTGGATTTGAATGTTGGCCTGCCTTTTAGGTTGGGAAAGTGCTCTTGGATAATATCCTGAAGAGTGTTTTCCACCTTGGATTCATTCTCCCCATCCTGTTCAGGTACGCCGATCAAGCGTAGATTAGGTTTTTTCACACAATCCCATAGTTCTTGGAGGCTTTGTTCATTTCTTTTCACTCTTTTTTCTCTAATCTTGCCTTCTCATTTTATTTCATTGATTTGATCTTCTATCTCTGATATCCTTTCTTCTGCTTGATCTATTTGGTTGTTAAAACTTGTGTATGCCTCACGAAGTTCTCGTGCTGTGTTTTTCAGCTCCATCATCAAGTCGTTTATGTTCTTCTCTAAGTTGGTTATTCTAGTTAGCATTTTATGTAACCTTTTTACAAGGTGCTTAGTTTCTTTGCATTGGGTTAGAACATGGTCTTTTAACTCAGAGAAGTTTGTTCTTATCCACCTTCTGAAGCCGGCTTCTGTCAATTCGTCAGATTCATTCTGTCTTTTTTTTGTTCCCTGGATGGTGAGGAGTTGTGATCCTTGGGAGGAGAAGAGGATGTTCTTTGATGGTTTCATTCTTTTTGCGCTGGTTTTTCCCCATCTTTGTGGATTTACCTCCCTTGAATCTTTGAAGTTGGTGATTTCAGGAGGAGGCTCTGAGTGGACGTTTCTTCTGTTGAGTTTGGAGCTGTATCTTTTGTGGCCTGTAGAGGGCGATGCTGGGCTCTCTCCGGTTCAGTTAGGTTTCTGGGTGGGTGGGCCTTCCCTGGAGTCTGTCTGCAGGTGCGATTGGCCTCACCTTCCCAATGGCATCTCTCCTTTCCCAGCTGGATCTTCCTGGTTGGGGTCAACCTGGGATATTTCCTGCCAAGCTCTCTAGAGAGGGCTTCAGTTCGAGCTCTGTGGAGGTTGGGCCTGCCAGGCCTTCTGCTCTGTTTCCCTGCTTTCAACTCTGCCTCCCTCTGTGGGAAGGTCTGTCCCTCTGGTGTTTGCCCAAATTCCCTCTCCGGTCCCTACAACAACTTGCTGTGCCCAGTGGTAGCCGCTGCTCAGATTTGCATCCGCTACCCGCAGCGCCCCACCGTCTGGCAGGGCTCTCGTGGACTGTGGCTTGCAGGAGGGATGAGGTAAGCACAGGATCTGAAACGGAGCCCCAAGGGGGTGAAGTCCCCCGGCCCTCTGAGCCGGCTGCATGTGTCAGGTGGGGACGTGCACCCCCACCCCCCCATCTTGATTTGCCCCCCTGGGCAGCTCCTTCCCTGGGCCTAAATTCAGTGCCGTATCAGTCCCACAGAAAAGAATCCGGCACCTTGTTTGGAATTGTGATGTCCTCTCTGTTTTTTGAGACGGAGTTTCAGTCTTGTTGCCCAGGCCGGAGTGCAGTGGCGCGATCTCGGCTCACCCAAACCTCCGCTTCCTGGGTTCAAGCCATTCTCCTGCCTATAGCCATGTGCCACCATGCCTGGCTAACTTTGTATTTTTAGTAGAGACAGGGTTTTGCCAGTTGGTCAGGCTGGTCTCAAACTCCCGACCTCAGGTGATCTGCCCACCTCCGCCTCCTAAAGTGCTGGGATTACAGGTGCGAGCCACCAAGCCCGACCTCAAGGTAGTTTCATTTGACAGAGGAGGAGACAAAAACGTTGTCAGCTGTGTTGTACAGGCTGATCTCAAACTCCTGGGCTCAAGTGATCTTCCTACTTTGGCTTCCCAAAGATGAGAGGCAAGGTAATCCTTGCCTGCTAGGGTTATAGGCAGGACCCATGGTGCCCAGCCACATTCAATGTTTGATAGCAGAGTAGAATGACTATTCTTAAAAAAATATATTGTATTTAGGTGATGAATACCCTAAATACCTTGATTTAATCACCATGCATTATATACACATAAAAAGATTCTCATGTACACCATAATTTGCACAAATAAAGTATTCCTTCTCAGCTAGATGTGGTGGTTCATGCCTGTAATCCCAGCACTTTGGGAGGCTGGGGTGGGTGGATCACTTGAGCCCAGGAGTTCGAGACCAGCCTGGCCAAGATGGTGAAACTCTGTCACTACTAAAAACACAAAAATTAGCTGGTGTCCTGGCAAGTGCTTGTAATCCCAGCTACTTGGGAGGGTGAGGCATGAGAATTGCTTGAACCTGGGAGGTAGAGGTTGTGGTGAGCTGAGCTGGTGCCACTGCACTCCAGCCTGCATGACAGTGAGAGACTTAGGTGATGGACACACTGAATATCCTGATTAAATCACTATGCATTATATGCATGTAAACTATTTCTCATATACGCCATAACTTGCACAAATAAAAAAAGTATTCCTGGCCAGGGGTGGTGGCTCACACCTATAATCCTAACACTTTGGGAGGCTGGGGTTGGCGGATCACCTGAGGTCAGGAGTTCGAGACCAGCCTGACCAACATGGAGAAATCTCGCCTCTACTAAAAAGTACAAAAAAAATTAGCTGGGCATGGTGGTGCATGCCTGTAATCCCAGCTACTCAGGGGGGCTGAGGCCGGAGAATTCGCTTGAACCTGGGAGGTGGAGGTTGCGGTGAGCCGAGATTGCGCCATTGCACTGCAGCTGCCCAGGCAACAAGAGTGAGACTTCAAATCAAAAAAACAAACAAACAAAAAAATAAAAGAAAAAAGTATTCCTCCTAACTGAAACTTGTAATCTTAGACAAAAGCCTCTGCACCCCCCCAGGGCTCCCTGTTTAGCTCCTGGTAACCTTTGCTCTTCTCTCTGCATCTTTGAGTTCAGCTTTTTGAGATCTCATATGGGAGGGAGATCATGTGGAATTGGTCTTTGGCTTTTGCTCTTAGCATAACTTCCTCCAGCATTTCGATGGTATGCTGATGCTGGCCTCGGTGCCTGGATGCAGGCTTTTTGTCTGACAAGCTTCTCCCCAGCAGCGCTTAGAGCTGCTCTCCCAAGCTGAGGCATGATGCTAATGGGAGGGCACAAGAGCTCTGTCATTGCATCTAGGTTTCAGGCTGGTCTTGAACTCCCGACCTCAGGTGATCCGCCTGCCTCAGCCTCCTGAAGAGCTGGGATTACAGGTATGGGCCATGGCACCCGGCTGCCTTCTGCTTCTTTTTTTTTTGAGATGGAGTCTTGCTCTGTTGCCCAGTCTGGAGTGCAGTGACGGGATCTCGGCTCACTGCAACCTCCACCTCCCACTTTCAAGCAATTCTCTTGCCTCAGCCTCCCGAGTAGCTGGGACTTCAGGTGTGCACCACCATGTCTGGCTAATTAGTCTTACTTTTTGTAGAGATGAGGTCTTGCTATGCTGCCCAGGCTGGCCTTGAACTCCTGGCCTCAAGTGATCCTCCCTCCTTGGTCTTACAAAGTGTCGGGATTATAGGCGTGAGCCACCACACTCGATCCCACCTGGGTTTTTTTGGAGGATAAATTGTACTGTATGTTTAGTCTTTGCCTTAGAATGGGTGCAGGTGGGACTGGTGGCTCTCTAGGATGACCTCATGTAGGGGTGGTTTCCCGTGGGTCTTCATGTCCTTAGCAACCTTGTCTCTCTTTTTTTTCTTTTTTCTTTTTGAGACGGAGTTTCACTCTCGTCCAGGCTGCAGTGCAGTGGCATGATCTCAGCTCACTGTACCCTCCACCTCCCAGATTCAAGCAATTCTCCGGAGTAGCTAGGATTGCGGGCATGCACCACCATACCTGGCTAATTTTTGTATTTTTGGTAGAGACGGGATTTCACCATGTTGGCCAGGCTGGTCTCGAACTCCTGACCTCAGGTGATCCACCCATCTCGGCCTCCCAAAGTGCTGGGATTACAGGTGTGAGCCACTGCGCCTGGCCGCAAGTGTTGTCTTCAATTTTGTCTTAGTTCTGCTTTTCTGATAGTTTATTTGGAAAAATGGTTTCAGGAAGCAGTAACAGGGATGTTGGGAGAGGCAGACGGGTTTGGAGAAAAAGCCAACAAAGGGTGTGCTGTTGAGCTACACCTGCAGGGAAATGATGCAGAAGAACTCAGAATGGTTCCCCTAAGGCAGGCGTCCCCAAACTAAGGCCAGCGGGCTGCATGCGGCCCCCTGAGGCCATTTATCCGCCCCCCCCCCCCCCCGCGGCACTTCAGGAAGGGGCACCTCTTTCATTGGTGGTCAGTGAGAGGAGCACAGTATGTGGCGGCCCTCCAACGGTCTGAGGGACAGTGAACTGGCCTCGTGTGTAAAAAGTTTGGGGACGCCTGCCCTAAGGGATGAGGGTGGGCAGTGGGACATTCATTTATTGACTCATTCCGCACCGGTTGAGAGTTACCTCCTAGGGGCTTTATCTTTTCCTAACTCCTGGCAGCATCTGCATGTAGATAGCCTTCTATAGCTGCAGAAAAGCTCCAAGGCAGAGAAATGAGTTACTGTGGCCGACACTTGAGGTGGGAGGCAGTCCGGGTGCATGGAACTTGTGCCGCTTCTACAGACAGGGGTTTTCACCTGTTGTGTTCACTGCTCCATTCCCATTGCCTTAGACAAAATCTGAGCATGTAACACAATCAATGGTTAAGAAATGCTTGGTGGAGCCTAACTGCTAATGCTTTAGCTCAGGTCTTCGTGACTCATCTGGATTGTCGAAGAGACAGAACTGAACTGGACACCAGTTAAAAGTGGTAAAGAGGGCCGGGCGTGGTGGCTCACGCCTGTAATCCCAGCACTTTGGGAGGCCGAGGCGGGCGGATCACGAGGTCAAGAGATCGAGACCATCCTGGTCAACATGGTGAAACCCCGTCTCTACTAAAAATACAAAAACTTAGCTGGGCATGGTGGCACGTGCCTGTAATCCCAGCTACTCAGGAGGCTGAGGCAGGAGAATTGCCTGAACCCAGGAGGCGGAGGTTGCGGTGAGCCGAGATCGTGCCATTGCACTCCAGCCTGGGTAACAAGAGCGAAACTCTGTCTTAAAAAAAAAGGTGGTAAAGACAGTTTTTTTTTTTTTTTTTTTTTTTTTTTTTTTTTTTTTTTTAAGATGGAGTCTCACTCTGTTGTCCAGGCTGGATGCGATCTCAGCTCACTGCAACATCTGCCTTCTGGGTTCAAGCGATTCTCTTGCCTCAGCCTCCTGAGTAGCTGGGATTACAGGTGCACGCAACCATGCCCCGCTAATTTTTTTTTTTTTAAGTAGAGATGAGATTTCACTATGTTGGTCAGGCTGATCTTCAACTCCTGAACTTGTGATCTGCCCTCCTTGGCCTCCCAAAGTGCTGGGATTACAGGTGTGAGCCATAGCGCCCAGGGAGTAGAGACAGTTTTATTCAGTACTGTTGCAATAGGGGAAAAGAGACTTCAGCAGAAAAAGGAGCTCAGTTTCCAAAACAGCAAAGACAGATTGGCATTTACAGTTGATGAGCAGAGCGAGGGGTTTAGTGGATGCAAAATGACAATGAGGGTCTCACGATGTTGGCCAGGCTGGTCTCGAACTTCTGACCTCAGGTGATCTGCCTTAAAAAAGAAAAAAAAAACAAAAAAACAAAAATGACTATGAGGAAACACCAAGCACAGGCGGATACTTTTAAAATAGAGACAGGGTTGCACTATGTTGCCCAGGCTGGTCTTGAACTCCTGGCCTCCAGCAATCTTCCTGCTTCTCCCTCCCAAAGTGCTGGGAATACAGGCATGAGCCACTGCACTCAGCAGATAGGGGGATTCTTGCCAAACCAATAGCTGTAGACAATGTTTGTGTCTCCTTCAAATTCGTGTGTGTGTGTGTGTGTGTGTTTGAGATGCAGCCTAGCTCTGTCACCCAGGCTGGAGTGCAGTGGCACAATTCTCTACTCACTGCAACCTCTGCCTCCGGGGTTTAAGTGATTCTCCTGCCTCAGCCTCCCAAGTAGCTGGAATTACAGGCCCATGTCACCAGACCTGGATAATTTTTGTATGTTTAGTAGAGATGGTTTTGCCCTGTTGGCCAGGCTGGTCTCAAACACCTGACCTCAGATGGTCTCCCTGTCTCGGTCTCCCAAAGGGCTGAGATTACAGGCGTGAACTACTGTGCCTGGCCCAAATTCATGTGTTGAAACCTGATCCCCAATATCATGGTGTTTGGAGGCAGGGCCTTTGGGAGATGATAAGGTTATGAGACTGGAGCCCTCATGAATGGGATTGGTGCCTCTATGAGAGAGACCCCAGAGCGGTCCCTCAACCCTTCTACCATGCGAGGACACAGTGAAAAGGTGGCCACGTATGAGCCAAAGCAGATTCTTGGCAGGCACAGAATGCGCTGGCGCCCTGCTCTTGGACTTTCCAGCCTCTAGAACTGTGGGAAATGAATTTCTGTTGCTTTTAAGCCACTCTGTCTGTGTTACTTTATTAGAGCAGCCCACGTGGATTAAGATACTAACTTCAAAGCATTCTTGCTGAAGGCCAGCCAGGATGATAAAATATTAAGGGCTGGGGTATAACTGAGCAGGATTCTTTGCCAAGACTGGCAGAAGCAGGCTGAGGACAGGACCCAAGAATGATGCCTAGTTGAAAAGAGGGATCAGGCCAGGTGCTGCGGCTCACACCTGTAATCCCAGCACTTTGGGAGGTGGAGGTGGGCGGATCACGAGGTCAGGAGATCAAGACCATCCTGGCTAACACAGTGAAACACTGTCTCCACTAAAAATACAAAAAATTAGCCAGGCATGGTGGCGTGTGCCTGTAGTCCCAGCTGCTCAGGAGGCTGAGGCAGGAGAATTGCTTGAACCTGGGAGGTGGATGTTGCAGTGAGCTGAGATTGCACCACTGCACTCTAGCCTGGGCAACACAGCAAGACTCTGTCTAAAAAAAAAAGGGGTCAGGCACGGTGGCTCATGCCTGTAATCCCAGTACGTGGGGAGGCTACTTTGAGTCTTGCTTGAGCCCAGGAGTTCAATACCAGCCTGGGCAACATAGAAAGACCCCATAACTAAAAAAATAAAATAAAATAAAAAATAAAAAATTGGGTGGGCATGGTAGTGCATGCCTGTGGTCCCAGCTACTCAAGAGGCTGAGCCAAGAGGTTCGCTTTAGCCCTCGTGGTTGAGGTTACAGTGAGCCATGATCACTGCTGCACTCTAGCCTGGGTGACAGAATGAGACCCTGTCTCAAAACACAAACAAACAAAACAAAACCAAAAAAAAAAAAAAAAGAAAACGAAAGAGAGTATTAATGCTTTTATGGCCTTTTTTTTTTTTTTCCCGAGATAGATTCTTGCTCAGTTGCCCAGGTTGGAGTGCAGTGGCATAACCTTGGCTCACTGCAACCTCCACCTCCCATGTTCAAGCAATTCTCAGCCTCCTGAGCAGCTGGGACTATAGGCACCCACCACCAAGCCCAACTAATTTTTGCATTTTTAGTAGAAATGGGGTTTCGCCAGGCTGGTCTCAAACTCCTGACCTTGTGATCCGCCCGCTTCAGACTCCCAAAGTGCTGGGATTACAGGCATGAGCCACTGAGCCCAGCTTTTTTTTTTTTTTTTTTTTTTTTGAGACAAGGTCTCACTCTGTTGCCCAGGCTGGAGTGTAGTGGTGTAATCTCACCTCACTGCAACCTCCGCATCCTGGGTTCAAGCGTTTCTCCTGCCTCAGCCTCCTGAGTATCTGGGACTACAGGTATGCACCACCACACACAGCTAATTTGAGTAGAGATGAGGCTTCACCATGTTGGCCAGGCTGGTCTCAAACTCCTGACCTCAAGGGATCTGCCTGCCTCAGCCCTTCAAAGTGCTGGGATTACAGGCGGGAGCCACAGCGCCAGCCCTTTCATGGCCTCTTAACTGGAGTTTTTGCATCCTATCTCCCTTGTCCTCCTCCACATACTACAGCTGGATCTTTTGGAGGTGCAAATCTAATCAGATCATCTCCCTGTTTAGCCAGCTTTGAATCGGATCTGAACTACATCTTCATTCTCTTTTTTTTTTTTTTTTTTTTTGCTATAACTCATGCTCACTGCATGGACCAGCCACACTGAACTCTGGGCTATGTCGTGCATGCCTGTGAGCCTCTGCATAATGTTTTTTTTTTGAGACGGAGTCTCGCTCTGTCTCCAGGCTGGAGTGCAGTGGCAAGATCTCTGCTCAGTGCAATCTCCGTCTCCCAGGTTCAAGCGATTCTCCTGCCTCAGCCTCCTGAGTAGTTAGGATTACAGGCATGTGCCGCCACATCCAGCTGATTTTTGTATTTTTTAGTAGAGACGGGTTTCACTATGTTGGCCAGGATGGTCTCGATCTCCAGACCTCATGATCCACTGTCTTGGCCTCCTGAAGTGCTGGGATTACCGGCGTGAGCCACCGTGCCCTACCTGCACAACCTTTTCAACAGCCTTCACTTTCCCTTAGCTGTCAGCTCAAGCATCACTTCTTTCTGGAAGTTTTTTCCAATCCTCAGAGTTAGGTCCACCTGCTTCTGTGAATTAACAGCATTTATCCCAATGTCGTGATTTTTAGGCTTCTCCTCCAGGGGCAACATAGCACGATGCTGAGAGCCCAGCTCTGGAGTCAATCTGGCTTTGAATTCCGACTTTGCTCCTTACCGGCTATATGTTGGCCAGGCTGATTTCGAACTCCTGACTTTGTGATCCACCCACCTCAGCCTGCCAAGGTGCTGGGATTACAGGTGTGAGCCACCATGCCTGTCTTTTTCCATTTTTCCTACAGGCATGTAAAGCTATGCCTTTCCCTCCTAGTACAGCTTTAGCTGCATCTCAAAACATTTTTTCATGTCTGTTCATTAGCATTCGGTTCACAATATTTTCTAAAGTCCACTGTGATTTTTTTTTCTGTGACCTAGGAGTTATTCAGAGATGTGTGGTTAAATTTCCAAACAATTGTAAATTTCTAGTTATCCTTTTCGTTGTCGATTTCTAGTTTAATTCCACTGTGCTCATACTTTGTAGGATTTCAGTTCTTCAAAATTTGTTGAGACTTGCTTGACAGCCCAGCATATGGGCTATTGCGGGGGCTCTTCCAAAAGTAGCAATCATTTATTTTTGCCCACATGTCTGAGGACTTGGCTGATGTGGGTGGGGACCAGCTGGACAGCTTTGATGCATGCTTTGGCCTCTTTCTGCAGGTTGAGTTTAGGTCAATTCTGCATGTATTCATTCTTTTTCTTTTTTGACCCACAGTCTCACTGTGCTGCCCAGGCTGGAGTGCAGTGATGTGATCTTGGCTGACTGCAACCTCCACCTCCTGAATTCAAGTGGTTCTGCTGCCTCAGCCTTCTGAGTAGCTGGGATTACAGGCACTTGCCACCATGCCCGACTAATTTTTTTTTTTGTTTTTGGTAGAGATGGGGTTTTGACATGTTGGCCAGGCTGATCTGACACTCCTGACCTCAGGCGATCCGCCTGCCCCGGCCTCCTGAAGTGCTGGGATTACAGGCGTGAGCCACCTCGCCCAGCTGGCGGGTATTCATTCTGAGGCCTTGGCCAAAGGAATAGTGACAGAGATAAGAAGGCAAGTCAAAACATGGGAGGCTTCTTGAGGGATGCTTGGAACTGGTTACCTGTTGAGCAAAGCTGGTCCCACACCCCCAAGTCAAGAAGCAAGGGTTCTGCCTTTGGTGAGAATAATAGCAAAGTCTCATGGCACACAGAGTGTGGATGTACAGAGGGTTGGAAAAACCGGAACAATAATTCAACTAGCTCCTGTAACCCCAGCTACTTAGGAGGCTGAGGTGGGAGGATCTCCTGAGCCCAGGAGTTTGAGGCAGCCATGAGTGATGATTGCACCGTTGCACTCCAGACTGGGCAACACAGCAAGACCCTGTCTCAAAAAAAATTCAATCAAGCGTATCATCACTACTTCTCAGTTTCCCTCACTGGACTCCAAGCTCCCAATGGCAGAAACTGGAAGAAGCTACTGTGTTTTCCAGAGTTTGGAACATAAGCACTCCGTGAATGCATACCGCGTGCATCAGCTGATCACCGGAAGCCAGAGTGTTTTGGCGCTCTGACAGACTGGGGTTAGGTGATGCTGCTTCTCAGACGCGGGGAAAGGGTCCTGATGCTGCAGCGGAGTGCTGACCCAGATTTGGAAGGAGATGAAAGGACTGTGTTTTCATGCCTCCTTTCTGCCCTCCGCTTTCAGCTTCTCAGAGTCTCCACTCAACATTTAATCACTCTGGCATTCGTCTGACATGCTGTGAAAGGGTGTTTTGAACAGCTCTATTTCGGGACTTTGGCAACGTCACCTCCCCACCCATCAACTCCTTCTCCTCAATCTGTTCCCACGAGGGCAGAGAAGTGTTACTTGTCCTGTTTGTTGACTGGGGTGGGGAGGGGGGTGGGGTGGTGGCGATGGTGCTAATTTGTCTTGCAGATGCCTCTGCCTGGACATCCTTGTTTTCCTTCCGTTTTTTTTTTTTTTTTTCTCACCAGCTTTAAAATATTCTATCAACCCACATTCCAAGATTCACATCTATCCCAAGGTTCCCTGGCTCCTAAATGGCTTATGCAAATGTTGAAGGAGTCTCTTACTTTCTGAGGAGGAAAACCGGCTCTTGAATCCGAACTCCACGACGTTGTTGAAAAGACACTTGCAGGTAGAGTTGGAAATGGGGAGGAGCGCCCTGGTTAATACATAAGCGGCCACCAAGTGGTTTCTGAGATTGGAATCTTCCTCCGTTTCCTTCGTTAGACTCTCACGAGGAGGATATGTTGATACCCAGAGTCCATGCTTGAAATAATCAAAACACTGGCGATAGGCTAGGTGGCTTCCTTTATCTTTTCTTTTTTTTGAGGCGGTGTCTTGCTCTGTCTCCCAGGCTGGAGGGCAGTGGCACAATCTCGGCTCACTGCAGCCTGTGCCTTTCCGGTTCAAGCAATTCTCCTGCCTCAGCCTCCCAAGTAGCTGGGATTACAGGCATGCATTACCATGCCTGGCTCATTTTTTGTATTTTGTAGAGATAGAGTTTTACCATGTTGGTCAGCTGGTTTTTAACTTCTGGTCTTCAGTGATCTGTCCACCTCGGCTTCCCAAAGTGCTGGGATTACAGGTGTGAGCCACCAGACCCAGCTTTTTTTTTTTTTTTTTTTGGCGACAGGCTCTCGCTGTCACCCAGGCTGGAATGCAGTGGTGTGATCTCGGCTCACCGCAACCTCCGCCTCCTGGGTTCGAGTAATTCTTCTGCCTCAGCCTCTTGAGTAGCTGGGATTACAGGAGCCCAAAACCATGCCCGGCAAGTTTTTTTTTTTTTCAGTAGAGACGGGGTTTCACGGGTGTTGGTCAGGCTGGTCTCAAACTCCTGACCTCAGGTGATCCGCTTGCCTCTGCCTCCCAAAGTAATGGGATTACAGGCATGAGCCACCATGCCCAGCTGTGACTTTTTTTTTCAGTATTTTAACTTGAAGATGTTCAAACCTATAGAAAAATTACAGTACAATGAACACCCAGAAACCCTTCACCTAGACCCCTTAGTTGTTGATGTTTTCCACAGAGGTTCCTCTGTTTTCATCTGTCTTTCTCTACAGACATATACACAGCTACATATATATATATATATATATATATATATATATATATATATATACATACATATACATTATTATTGTTATTATTTTCCTGAATCTTTTGAGAGTTGCAGACATGCTGATCCTTCACGCTCAGATACTTTAGTGTGCATCTCTTAAGAATCAGAACATTCTGCACCCGGGCGCGGTGGCTCACGCCTGTAATCCCAGCACTTTGGGAGGCCGAGTTGTGTGGATCGTGAGGTCAGGAGATCGAGACCATCCTGGCTAACATGGTGAAACCCTGTCTCTACTAAAATAGAAAAAACTAGCTGGGCATGGTGGCCGGTGCCTGTAGTCCCAGCTACTCGGGAGTCTGGGGCAAGGGAATCCCTTGAAACCTGGGAGGCAGAGGTTGCAGTGAGCCAAGATTGTACCACTGTACTCCGGCCTGGTGACAGAATGAGACTCTGTCTCAAAAAAAAAAAAAAAAAAAAAAAAGTCTTCTATTACTTTTAGAGGTGGGGGTCTTGCTCTGTTGCCTGGGCTGCAGTGCAAGGTACAATCATTGCTCCTTGCAGCCTCAAGCCCCCGGGGCTTGATGATGATCCTCTCACCTCAGTCTCCCAAGTAGCTGGGACCACAGGTGTGCGCCATCATGCCCAGCTAATTTTTAAATTTTTTTACAGAATTGTGGTCTCCCTATGTTGCCCAGGGTGGTCTTGAACTCCTGAGCTCAAGCGATCCTCTTGCCTCAGTCTCCCAAGGTGCCAGGATTACTGGTATGAGCCACTGCATCTGGCTTGTTTTTGTTATTTGCAATCACCACTTTTGACATTTTACATTTTAGGATGATACCTGCATTTTTATTTTATTTTTAAAAATTCTATTATTATTATTATTATTATTATTTTATGAGATGGAGTTTTGCTCTTGTCACCTAGGCTGGAGTGCAATGGCGCGATCTTGGCTCACTGCAACCTCTGCCTCCTGGGTTCAAATGATTCTCCTGCCTCAGCCTCCTGAGTAGCTGGGATTACAGGCATGTGCCACCATGGCCAGCTAATTTTTGTAATTTTAGTAGAGACGGGGGTTTCACTATTTTGGCCAGGGTGGTCTCGAACTCCTGACCTCAGGTGATCTGCCTGCCTCGGCCTCCCAAAGTGCAGGGATTACAGGCGTGAGCCACTGCGCCTGATGGATAGCTGCATTTTTATGCATCACAAATTTCTTGCAATGGTTTGTTTGGGCAAAGGCAATCATGCGCAGCAGAGAAAATCAGGCTGTTAAAAAAGTCCAATGTTGCTAAATTTAATATATGTAAACCTCCAGGACTGTGCCTGAGCTGTTATGATAATTATTTTTCTTTTGCAAAAGTTTTTTTTTTAAACTTCTTATCCTGCTCCAGGCATTTAGGCGTTCACACGAGACGTCTGTGTGCCAACCTTTCATGTTCTAATTTGATGAATGTGACTTTTCAAACTGAGGACACAACAGTGGAGAGGAGAGGAAAAACTGGAAGTAAATTTGGATATAATCAGTTGTGGGCGCAGAGAACCGTTTCCGTGCTAAGGACAGACCAAACATAAGCAAACAGGCCATTTGTTAATTTCAGTGAGTTTGTTGGCAGAAAGAGGCAGGAGGGTGATGCCAAAAGCTTTTCCAAGTTTAAATTCAGGACAGCAGGTTCCCCAGGAGTGGGGAAGTTTTAGAATCCTTGCTCCCATTCTCACTGGAACTTTTCTGTGATCTTCAGGGGTTGCCACATGGAGGGGATTAATTCCAAATTCCCTCTCTGCTTCTCTTCCCTGAATTATCATCCAGACTGAAATTTGAATTAGTGTTTTGTTTGTTTGTTTTTTAAAATTATTTATTTATTTGTTTTTGAGATGGAGTCTAACTCTGTCACCAGGCTGGAGGGCAGTGGCGGGATCTTGGCTCACTCCAACCTCCGCCTCCCTGGTTCAAGTGATTCTCATGCCTCAGCCACCTGAGTAGCTGAGATTACAGGCACCTACCTCCACGCCCTGCTAATGTTTGTATTTTTAGGAGAGATGGTGTTTCACCATGTTGGCCAGGCTGGTCTCAAACTTCTGACCTCAGGTGATCTGTCTGCCTCAGCCTCCCAAAGTGCTGGGATTACAAGCATGAGCCACTGTGCCCTTCATTTTTTAATTTAATTTAATTTTTGAGATGGAGACTTGCTCTGTTGCCCAGGCTGGAGTGCAGTGGTATGATCATAGCTCACTGCAGCCTTGAACTCCTGGACTCAAGGGATCCTCCTGCCTCAGCCTCTTGAGTAGCTGGGACTACAGGCATGCACTGCCACACTGACTAATGGAAAACATTCGTTTTTGTAGAGATGGGTGTCTCACTGTGTTGCCCAGGCTGGCCTTGAACTCCTGGCCTCAAGTGATCATCTCTCCTCGGCCTCCCAAAGTGCTGGGATTATTGGCATGAGCCACCATGCCTGCCTCCAGCTTTTTTTTTTTTTGATAAGGGGATAGATTGAAGAGACCTTTCCATCCAGGCTTTGAAATGGGGAAACTGAGGCTCACATGGGCAAAGTGACTTATGTACATCACTGCTTGGAGAGGTTCTTAGTTATATCCTCTTTAAAAAGAAGCTTGATATTCATCACATAATAAATAAATTTTCCATGGGGCATGGTGGCTCACTCCTGTAATCCCAGCATTTTGGGAGGCTGAGGTGAGTGGATCACCTGATCCCAGGAGTTCAAGACCAGCCTGGGCAACATGATGAAACCCTCTCTCTACACAAATACAAAAAAAATTAGCTGGGGGTGGTGGTGCATGCCTGTAGTCCCAGCTACTCAGGACGCTGAGGTGGGAGGATTGCTTGACTCTAGGAGGTCAGGGATGCGGTGAGCTGTGATTGCACCATTGCACTCCAGCCTGGGCAACAGAGTGAGAGACCCTGTCTCAAAAAAATTTTTTTTTTCTCAAACAAATGGGATCAGCAAAGTGCTGCCTACCTATCTTTGGAAGTTCTTTGCTAAGTTCTGTGAGTTCCTCTCAGAAAGCGAATTATGCAAATTGTAGCTGGGGATAATGATGTGTAATGTTTGCAAGATTCCCTGAAAATTCATCCTTTTTCCAAAAATGATGCTTGCTAGACAGCGTAAGGCTATATTCAGTAGCAATAACAAACAAATCAGAAACTTCAGTGGCTTTATACGGCACAAGCTCGTTTCTTGTTCCTGCAAGGCTGGTTAGCAGGGCTCGCCTCCAAGTGGTGATGCAGAGATCCAGTCTTCCCCCATTTTGCAGCAGCACCGTCTCTCACATGGCCTCCAAAGCCACCTCAGCGGGGAAAGAGGACAGAGGAATGTATCAGCTCTTAACTGCCTCATCCCAGTGGTGATAACCCATTGGCTGGAATGAGTCACATGGGTCTGTCTCATCTGCAAGGGGTTCTGGGAAATGTAAGGGAACATACAGTGAGCACCAACACATGGTTTATTATTTCGATTGGAAAGTAGAGAGACACCTGCCTTTTAGGACCTTGAATATGGAAATATAATTATGTTTGGGTATCACCAGGATAACAAAAGGGTCAGAACATGTTTTCTTTTCTTTTTTTTCCTTTGAGATGGGTCTCACTTTGTCACCCAGGCTGGAATGCAGTGGCACAATCATGGCTCACGGCAGCCTTGAACTCCTGGGCTCAAGCAATTCTCCTGTCTCAGTCTCCAGAGGAATTGGGATTACAGACGAGCACCACCACCCCTGGCTAATAAATGTGTGTGTGTGTGTACAGACGGGGTTTCGTCATGTTGCTCAGGCTGGTCTGGAACTCCTGGGTTCAAGTGATCCTCCTGCCTTGCCCTCCTAAAGTGTTGGTATTACAGGCATGAGCTACCACACCCAGCCATAGAACATATTTCCGTTTAGACACAGCCATCTGGACATGGTATTGATCTTCAGCATACATAGCTGGCAAATTCTATGTCTTTCAGAAGACCAGGTAAACCACATTTGTTTGAGGGTGACATCTTGCTCAGAGATTTAAACCTCTGGCTTTCAGCAGGGGGTGAATACAATGAGGGTAAGTCCGTCGGGATAGGCTACATTTCCATTCATTTCAGTTATTTATTGCTGAGGAACAAACTGTCCCCAAACTCAGAGGCTGAGAACAATGATGATGATGATGTATCGTGACTCTATGGTTGGCTGAGCTCAGCTGGGCAGTTCTTCTGTTCCATGTGGTGTAGGCTAAAGTCCCTCATTGGAAGGTGAGAGAGCTGGGGTATTTATTCACCAACTTTTGTCAGTTACTACTTGAGAGCTGCTCTCAGGGGCATTCATTCTGTGGCTACGTGTGGCAAAGCAGGACTCAATGGCAAACAGAAGGGCCCAGCTTTGGCACTTGGGAAGCAGTGTATTTTGCAGACTTTGAAGAGGTTAAGGGCAAGGGGGCATGGCTAGAATTCCTGTGTAATTAGTGAAAGCCAGATGGAAAATGCAGCATGGTTATTGTGGCAGAGACTGCTAATTCCACTCTCAGCATTCACCCTCCCTCCCTCCCCTCCCCTCCACTCCCTCCCTCTCCTTCTCTCTCCCTCCCTCCCCCTCTCCCTTCTTTCCTTCCCTCCCTCCCTTCCTCCTTCCCTCCCTCCCTTCCTTCCTTTTTTTCTTTTTTGAGACAGGGCCTCACTCTTTTGCTCAGGCTGGAGTGCAGTGGTGCAATCTTGCCTCACTGCAGCCTCCACCTCCCCGGCTCCAGTGACCCTCCCACCTGAGCCTCCCAAGTAGCTGGGACCATGGGCATGCACCACTGTGCCCTGCTGGTTTTTGTTTATTTTTTGTGGAGAAAGGATCTTAGTATTTTTCCCAAGCTGATCTCAAACTGCTGGCTCAAGCGATCATCCTGTCTCAGCCTCCCAAAGTGTTGGGATTACAGGTGTGAGCCACTGTGTCCGACTCTATTCTTCTTCTTTTTCTGCCCTTTTTCTTTTTGAGATGGAGTCTTACTCCATCACCCAGGCTGGAGTGCAATGGCATGATCTCGGCTCACTGCAACGCCGCCTCCTGGGTTCAAGCAGTTCTCCTGCCTCAGCCTCCCGAGTGGCTGGGATGATAGGCACCTGCCATGCTAATTTTTGTGTTTTTTTGATAGAGATGAAGTTTTACCGTATTTGTCAGGCTAGTCTTGAACTCCTGCCTCAAGTGATCTGCCTGCCTCAGCCTCCCAAAGTGCTGGGATTACAGGCATGAGCCACTATGCCTGGCCTAGTCTTCTTTTTGACAGAACCCTTGCCTTCATATTTATTGGGGTTAACAGTGTGCTCAGCTAGAAAACTACGTTTCCTAACTTAATGCAGATAGCAGTGGCTCAATGTGCTGTAAGTGGAAGTTATTGAATGAGGCTTTTAGTTAAGTTTTAATGATGATGGCTCAGTTGAGAAGTGTGCCCTTTAGCCCTACCCACTTTCCTCTTAATATTGCCTGGAATATGGATATGATGACTGGTGCCCTTGCAGCCATTTTGTGGTCATGAGGCAATCTTGAGCATGGAAGCCAAGGATGACAGAGCAGAAAGTTAGAAGGTCTTTAGGTCCTTGATAGTTGTGGAGCTGCCTTGCCAGCTGTAAACTGCCTGTGGTGCACCTACATGGGAGAAAAATATACCTCTGCCCTGTTGAAGCCACTTTGTTTTTCTCTTCTATGCAGCAGAATTGAATTCTAACCGATACATATATTCACATTCTGAAAGGGAAGAAAATAACTATTACTAAAATACTTCATCTTCCCTCCTTTTCTCTCCTCCCCCTCCTTTTCTTTTCCTCCTCCAATTTCTTCTTTGCTAAAATGTGCTTAAAGGGTCTAGATATTCTGGCCAGGTGCGGTGGCTCACGCCTGTAATCCCAGCACTTTGGGAGGCTGACGCAGCTGGATCACTTGAGGCCAGGAGTTTGAGACCAGCCTGGGCAACATAGTGAAACCCTGTCTCTGTTAAAAATACAAAAAATTATGCACATGCTTGTAATCTTTGGGATTGGGAAGCTATTTGGGAGGCTGAGGCAGGAGAATTGCTTGAACCCGGGAGGCAGACGTGGCAGCGAGCTGAGATCAAGCCTGTGCACTCCATCCTGGGCAACAAGAGTGAAACTCTTTAAAAAAAAAAAAAGAAATAGAAAAAGGGTCTGGGTACTCCTTGCTGGGTTGTGGCTAGGATCAAGTGAGACAGTGCTCTTGGGGCACATGGAGTAATGCCTGGCGCCTAGAAAGGACCCAGAAATTAGCAGTGCTTACTATTCTTAAGTAGAGTAAGTCAGAAATTACATTTCCTGGTAATGGAATACTTTTCAGTGCTCAGCGCTCCGCGGTTTTGATTAATCCGTGGCTCGGCGCGACTCTCCCAGGGGAAATAATGAACCATATTGCTTTTCAAAAATCCCTGGCATTTGGCTATTTATTCTTGTTATGTGAAACCCCTAGACGGTCTGCTTGTTTAATTGCCCTGATTGGAGCTGTAAGAAATTGCGTGGAACATCTGTAAGCCAGGTTTTTATGACACAGGATTTTGACGAACAGAGGAGAATGTTGTGATCCCAATTTTGACCGGTGCAAGCCTCTTACAGTTTGTTCCCATGTTCATTAAAAAAAAAAAAAACCAACAACACTTTAGTCTTTAAAAGCGTTTTCCTTGCTTTCTGAGACAAGTTGACATTCTGAACTCTGCCAGTTCACTTGCAGGGCACAGATTTTTGTTTTGGTCCTTTTATTCTCAGTGCTGAGAACAGATACTGACACTGAATGAATAAATGAATGAATGAATGAAGTTTTGCATTTCACTCATTCCTCTGCCTCTTCCATCATAGCACAATTTTCACCATTGATTAAGTCAGAAATCAGACCTTGGGCATTACTGGGCCACTCCATAGGCTCTGTGAGGTTCGACCTGCCCTCCGACACCACTTCTTTGCAGCGCAGCCTAGCTGGGCCCAACTCTGGGATTCTCAGGCTAAAAATCTTAACAGCTCCCAGGATCCTGGCTATTTTTAGGATAGGGGGAAGGATGAAGGATACATGTGACTGAGGGTCACCGCCAGGAACATCTCCTTCCACCATCCAGAGATGCTCACATCTGGGAAAGACTCAAATCCCGGAAGCAGACGATCACACCCGTGTGATATGGTTTCCCTCAGTTCTGGATTTTGAATGCCGGGCAGCTCACATGCCCTGCTGGAGACGAAGGAGTGTAGCAGAGTCACATCAGAGAAGTCATGAAGGTTCTGTGCAGACTCTGAACTTTGATTACCAACTGCTGAGCAGTAGTTATTTAATAGCTACTGTCCCTTGGTGTCCAAGGAGGATTCATTCTGGGACCCCTGCAGATACCAAAATCTGTGGATGCGCAAGTCCCTGATATCAAGCAGCATAGTATTTGCATATAACCTATGCATATCTGTCTGTATTTTGAGACAGAGTTTTACTCCTGTCACCCAGGCTGGAGTGCAATGGTGTGATTCCGGCTCACTGCAACCTCCGCCTCCCAGGTTCAAGTGATCCTCCTGCCTCAGCCTCCCAAGTAGCTGGGATTGCAGGTGCCCACCACCGCACCTGGCTAATTTTTATATTTTTAGTAGATTGCTCAAACGATCCTCCTGCCTCAATGTCTCAAAGTGCTGGGATTACAGGTGTGAATCACTGTGCTCGGCCCCCAGGAGCTTTCTTTAAAGCTGCCAAAGACTGCATAGCAGGCTGAAAGTATCAGAGAAAGAGCAGCCACGTTCTTTGTCCCCTCAAAAGCAGCCCTAATGAGTGAAGGGTGGGAGCTGGTGGGTCAACACCCCAACTTCCTCTCCCCTCAAGTGGGATGACTCTCGGGTGTGTGTGTTCCACTCAGTTCCCAGCATTTTCCAGCAGGACTGAAGCCCTGTTACCCACAGAGGTAACTTGCTCATCATGCACCTTTATTGGGCTGTCCTCTCTTCTCTGTGTCATGTCCCTAATTCCCTACTGGTATCTCCTGGGGTCTCTCTTTTTTCTTTTTTTTGAGGCGGAATCTCGCTCTGTTGCCTAGGCCGCACTGGAGTGCAGTGGCATAATCTTGCCTCACTGTAACCTCCACCTCCTGGGTTCAAGCAATTCTCCGTCTCAGCCTCCTGAGTAGCTGGGATTTCAGGCTTGCCACCATGCCTGGCTAATTCTTGTATTTTTATTAGAGACGAGATTTCACCATCTTGGCCAGGCTGGTCTTGAACTTCTGACCCTGTGATCCACCTGCCTCAGCCTCCCAAAATGCTGGGATTACAGGTGTGACCCATTGCGCCCGGCCAGCCCTGGGGTCTCTCTTAAACAACCTACTTGCCCGTGAGCCCTTGGGTCATCGTCTACTTCTAGGGGAACCTAAATGAAGATAATTGCATTCCATGGCAGAAGCCCACAGACCCATGAATTTAGATGCCAATATTAGCACCTAGAGGTTCCTTGGAATTCTAGTCACCTGGGGACACTATTCCTCCAAGATAAGAGCCCGGTAGGGCAGAGGTCCCCCGGTCTGAAAGCCAGCTCTGTTCGGTTTCCTTCCTTAATATTGTGGGAAAAAAGCCTTCACTGGAGCTCAGCACATCCTTTCTCCTGGTCACTTGGGTGTCATTGCCAAACATCCAAGCGCATTCACGCTGGATAAAAAGTTAATGGGAAGTTCATCCTTGGCGTATCTGTGTTAGATCAGCCTTCCTCCTTGGAGGCCAGCTAGAGAGTTCAGAGCCAAGGTCATATGGCAGACAGCTCTGGCTACATGCCATCTCTGCCATTGTCCTACAGACATTCTCAAATGACACTGGGACACTCACCCAGGAGCCGAAGCAATGAGCTTTGGGTTGGCCAAGGGTGCTTGCCCTGGGAGGCTAGTGTTGGAAACAGTCCTTGTGTTAAGACAACTCTCAGTTGGACAATTCCCCACAAAAGGGAAGACTGAGTGCTGATGGGAACGTGTGGCATAGCCAGAAATATAGCCAATGTCAGCTACCGAAGGGGAGGGAGGGCTTTGTCACCTTCATGATTTCTTTGTTGCATTTACAGATTTTTCCAGTGCAAAGAAAAAGTATCCTGCTATAGCAAATGCTATTAGTGTCCCTGCTTCTACCCCTTTGGACTATTGCAGGCTATTCCTTTTTATTTTTATTTATTTTGTTATTTATTTATTTATTTATTTTTGAGATGGAGTTTTGTTCTTGTTACCCAGGCTGGAGTGCAATGGCGCAATCTCGGCTCACCGCAACCTCCGCCTCCTGGGTTCAGGCAATTCTCCTGCCTCAGCCTCCTGAGTAGCTGGGATTACAGGCACGTGCCACCATGCCCAGCTAATTTTTTGTATTTTTAGTAGAGACGGGGTTTCACCATGTTGACCAGGATAGGATGGTCTCGATCTCTTGACCTCGTGATCCACCCGCCTCGGCCTCCCAAAGTGCTGGGATTACAGGCTTGAGCCACCACGCCCGGCCTGTTATAATTGTTTTTAGACATAGAGTGTCACTTTGTTGCCCAGACTGCAGTGCAGTGGCACAACCGTAGCTCACTGCAGCCTTGAATTCCTGGGCTCAAGCAATTCTCCCGCCTCAGCCTCCCAAGTAGCTGGGACTACAGGTGTGTGCCACCACACCTGGCTAATCATTCTTATTTTTTGCAGAGACAGATTATCATGATGTTGCCAAGGCTGGTCTCAAACTCTTGGCCTCAAGTGATCCTCCCGCCCTGGCCTCCCCAAATGCTGAGATTATGGGTGTGAGCCACTGTGCCTGGGGCAGGCATCTCTTTCACACTGACAGGTTGCTGCATCTCTCTGACTGTATGATTTTCCTAGGGCCGCTTTAACAAATAACCACAAACACTGGCTTTAAGTAATCGAAAGCTATTGGCTGGGTGCAGTGGCTCATGCCTGCAATCCCAGCACTTTGGGAGGCTGAGGCGGGTGGATCATGAGGTCAGGAGTTCAAGACCAGCCTGTTCAAGAGTTGAAACCCCATCTCTACTAAAAATACAAAAAATTAGTTGGGTGTGGTGGCGCATGCCTATAGTCCCAGCTACTCAGGAGGCTGAGGCAGGAGAATGCTTGAACCCAGGAGGCGGAGGTTGCAGTAAGCAGAGATCACACCACTGCACGCCAGCTTGGGCAACAGAGCAGGACTCCATCTCAAAAAAAAAAAAAAAAGGAAAAAAAAAGCTATGATGTTGTAGCAAAACAAAATGGACTAAGACAATAAATATGCTAGTGCCTTGATCTTGGACTTTCAGTCCCCAGAAGTGGAAGAAAACAGTTTTATTTTTTATAAGCCACCTAGTCTGTGGTTCTGGTGCTTTCTTTTTGTGTGTGTGAGATGGAGTTTCGCTCTTGTTTCCCAGGCTGGAGTGCAGTGGCATGATCTTGGCTCACTGCCACCTCTGCCACCTGGGTTTGAGCAATTCTCCTGCCTCAGCCTCCCGAGTAGCTGGGATTATAGGCACGCACCACCACACCCAGCTAATTTTGTATTTTAGTAGAGACAAGGTTTCTCCATGTTGGTCAGTCTGGTCTTGAACTCCTGACCTCAGGTGATCTACCTGTCTTGGGCTCCCAAAGTGCTGGGATTTCACATGTGAGCCACCGGGACTGGTCCTTTGTTTTTATTTTTTTTTTTTGAGACAAAGTTTTGCTCTTGTTGCCCAGGCTGGAGTGCAGTGGCATGATCTCTGCGCACTGCCACCTCAGCCTCCTGGGTTTGAGCAATTCTCTTGCCTCAGCCTCCTGAGCAGCTGGAATTACAGGTGCCCGCCACCACACCCAGCTGTTTTTGTATTTTTCGTAGAGACAAGCTTTCACCATGTTGGTCAGGCTGGTCTCGAACTGCTGACTTCAGGTGATCTGTCTGCCTTGGCCTCCCAAAGTGCTGGGATTACAGACGTGAGCCACCGCGCCCGGCTAGACAGTGAGCAAGACAAAAGCACTGTAAAATGAACGCCTTCAGAGTGGCCCTCAAACAACGTGCGCTACCTCTCCACTCCTGAGTGGGACAATTCTGAGGGAATCAGCTGCATGGTCTCTCAGAGAGCGTTGGAGGGACTGAGCCGGATTGCTTAGCGTGGGAATGTGCCTTGTTGCTTAGCATGGGATTGTGCCTGGTGGCTCTGCGTGGGATTGTGTCTCGTTGCTTAGTGTGGGAATGTGCCTTGTTGCTCACCACGGGATTGTGTCTCGTTGCTTAGCGTGGGATTGTGGCTTGTTGCTTAGCATGGGATTGTGCCTGGTGGCTCTGTGTGGGATTGTGTCTCGTTGCTTAGTGTGGGAATGTGCCTTGTTGCTCAGCATGGGATTGTGTCTCGTTGCTTAGCGTGGGGATGTGCTTGTATCAGACTCTGAGAGGGCCTCCAATCGTCCCTGCCTCCTGGTATTCATTTTCCATTCAATCCATTTCTTTGCAGCGTGGGTGTACTTCCAATCCACAGACTATGGCAAAGGTGATGGGAATGTTATGTCATGATTATGTCATAAGTTCTATGATTATGTCATAAAATTGTCACTTCTGTCTCACTTGCAGACTCTTGCTGCTTTTGAAGAAACAAGCCACCATGGTGGGGAGGGTCCCATGACAAGGAACTGAGTTCTGCCTCCAGTCAAGAGCCAGTAAGGGCCCTCACTCTAACAGCCTGCAAAGAACTGAATCCTGCCAGCAGCTATGTGATCTTAGAAGTAGTCTTCCCCAATTAAGCTTTGAGTTGAGACCACAGCCCTGGCTAAAACCTTTGCAGCCTATGAGAGACCCAAGAGCTGAGGACCCACCTAAGATGTTCCCAGATTCCTGACCCTCAGAAACTATTAGATAATAAATACGGGTTATTTAATGTCATTTAAGTTTTGAGGGTAATTTGTGATGCAGCAGTAGCTAGCTAATACATTATCACACCTTTTATTGGCTTCCTTTCCCTGTCTTGCTTTCTTTTTTTTTTTTTGAGACAGAGTTTCGCCCTTGTTACCCAGGCTGGAGTGCAATGGCGCGATCTCGGCTCACCGCAACCTCCGTCTCCTGGGTTCAGGCAATTCTCCCGCCTCAGCCTCCTGAGTAGCTGGGATTACAGGCACGTGCCACCACGCCCAGCTGATTTTTTGCACTTTTAGTAGAGACGGGGTTTCACCATGTTGACCAGGATGGTCTCGATCTCTCGACCTCGTGATCCACCCGCCTCGGCCTCCCAAAGTGCTGGGATTACAGGCTTGAGCCACCGCGCCCGGCCCCTGTCTTGCTTTCTAACTCTTTCATCCTCCTACCTAAGATCACCTCCCCCGTGAACTATACGGAAATACTTATCTCCACATCTGGTCTTGAGGGGACCCCAACTAAGTCATCTGCCATTAGGATTATGGGCCAGCTTTTATTTGTATGAAAATCAGTGTAAGTTGGAAAACATCAAAGAACATACAGTGTTACAGCCTCTGCTTGGTGGTTGATAATGGCTGGATTTGCACTCAGCATCCATCCCAGCCTCTTGCCCGTGTATTTTCTTGCAACGCAGCGGCGGAACGTCTAAACATGGCATTTTAAAGAATCCCTTGCAGCTAGGGTGCTGGATATGAATTCATCTGCACCAACTGGAGGCACTCTAGATTCAGAAGGTAGGAGTGAGCTGGAGCCTAGCTCTTTTCTGCCTCAGCTCTTCGTGCTGTGAGAATGGTTGGCGAGACCTTCGGTTTAAAATTTGATTTTTCTAGCAGAATTCGTATCCGGTCTCTAGCTTTGTGAATTTGAAGAGACGTCTGCAGTTGTAGCATCAGCTTTCTCTCCCTCTCTCTCTTTCCTCTCTTCCTTCCTTCTTCCTTTCTTCCTTCCTTTCGTCCCTCCCACCTGCCTTCCTCTCTCCCTCTCTCCTTCCCTCTCTCCCTACTTTTCTTTCTTTCCTTTTTTCTTCATTCTTTCTTTTTCTTCTTTCTTTCTTTGCCTGCCCGCTTTCCTCGCTTCCTTCCTTCCTTTCTCCCTCTCTCCTTCCTTTCTTCCTTCCTTCATCTGACTCTGTCACCCAGTCTGGAGTGCTGTGGTGTGATCTCAGCTCACTGCAGCCTCTGCCTCCTGGGTTCGAGCAATTCTCCTGTCTCCGTCTCCTGAGACAGGTGTGCATCACCATGTCTGGCTAATTCTTTCTATTTTCAGTAGAGACGGGGTTTCACCATGTTGGCCAGGCTGGTCTCAAACTCCTTGAGCTCAAGTGATCCTCCAGCCTTGGCCTCCCAATGTGCTGGGATTACAGGCGTGGGCCGCCGTACCTGGCCAGCATCAGCTTCCTGATACCTGAATCGCAGCCCTGGAGTTGTGGGTTTGAACTGAACCTTTTGGGCAGTGGCCCCTCTATTTCCTCCTGCATTAATTAATTAAGGCAACAACTGCTGCTGTAACAGATAAACCCCATAACTCCAGTGTGTTTTAAGACAATAGAGGTTATTTATCAGAAATTGACAAAAAGAGACCATAGAGCAGGCGTCCCCAAACTACGGCCCGCGGGCCACATGCGGCCCCCTGAGGCCATTTATCCGGCCCCCCGCCGCACTTCAGGAAGGGGCACCTCTTTCATTGGTGGTCAGTGAGAGGAGCACAGTGTGTGGCGGCCTTCCAACGGTCTGAGGGACAGTGAACTGGCCCCCTGTGTAAAAAGTTTGGGGACGCCTGCCCGAGAGGGAAGATTTTTGCTCATGTGAAGTTCTATGGGGGTGTCTGACCATGGGTTTCCTGTGTGAGTGAGTTCGGGACCTCCAAGAAGCAGAGGTCAAGATGAGCTCAGCCATGTGAGAGATTCACGAGGGGCAGTGCTGGTGTCGGGGAGGTGGGGACGCAGCCGGTGAGGCTGGGAGAGCAGTTGACAGTGCGCAGACGGCAGACAGTGTACGACAGAGGGAAGAAGGGACGGCGGGGTGGAAGCGTCTTAGACTGCAGGATGCTGCGGAGACTTTGGCCAGGCCCTTGAAGTTGCATGTCCCAGAAGAGTTCTGGGTCTCCTGGGACCTGGCTTGCCACAGTGTCCCTGCTCTGCTCATGCCCGGGTGAGGAGCAGCCCCTGGGAAGCATGGCCTCGGTTCCTGTGAGGTGCTGGACTTCAGAGCTCAGCCTCTAGGGTGCTTGTTCAATCACACTTCCTGCAGAGCGCAGAGGTGCATTTGCAGGATCAACAGCCCATGACTTCAGAAATCCAAAGGCTTTTCATCTTGTGGCTCCCCCATAGCCAAGGCCTTGGAATTTTGCTTTCAGTGGATGAAGACACAGAATTAGAGCTATGGAGCATCTATGGGAGGTTTTTTTTTTTTTTTTTTTTTTGGTCACCCAGGCTGGAGTGCTATGGTGCGATCTCAGCTCACTGCAATCTCCACCTCCCAGATTCAAGCGATTCTCCTGCCTCAGCCTCCTGAGTAGCTCGGATTACAGGTGCCCGCCGCCCGCCACTACACCTGGCTCCTTTTTGTATTTTCAGTAGAGATGGGGTTTCACCATGTTGGTCAGGCTGGTCTTGAACTCCTGACCTCAGGTGATCCACCTGCCTCAGCCTCCCAAAGTGTTGGGATTACAGGCGTGAGTCACCGTGCCTGGCATCTGTGGGAGGTTTTGCGCACCACGCCCAGAAGTGACGCACCTAGCTCCCACTGACATTCCATTGACCGTTCCTAACTGCGAGGGAGGATGGGAAATAGAGCCGGGCTCCAGTAGAGCGCATCTGAGATTCGGAAATGGGTTCTGGGCCGGGCGCGGTGGCTCACGCCTGTCATCCCAGAACCTTGGGAGGCTGAGGCAGGAGAGTCACCTGAGGTTGGGAGTTCGAGACCAGCCTGACCAACATAGAGAAACGCCATCTCTACTAAAAATACAAAATTAGCTGGACTTGGTGTTGCGTGCCTGTAATCCCAGCTACTCGGGAGGCTGAGGCAGGAGAATCCTTTGAAGCTGGGAGGCAGAGGTTGCGGTGAGCCGAGATCGCACCATTGCACTCCAGCCCGGGTAACAAGAGTGAGACTCCAAATCAAAAAAAAAAAAAGTATTCCTCCTGTCTAACTGAAACTTGTACTCTTTAGATAAAAATCTCTCCACCCCCAACCGCTCCTGTCCAGCTCCTGGTAACCACCATTTTTCTCCCTGCATCTTTGAGTTCAACTTTTTTAGATCTCACATAGGAGTGAGAGTCTTTTTTTTTAGATCCCATTTAGGAGAGAGGAGTCTTTTTTTTTTTTTTTTTTTTTTTTTTTTGAGACAGATTCTTGCTCTGTCGCCTAGGCTGGAGTGCAGTGGCATGATCTCAGCTAACCGCAACCTCTGCTTTCCAGGTTCAAGCGATTCTCCTGCCTCGGCCTCTGGAGTAGCTGGACTATCGGCGTGCGTCACCATGGCCTGGCTAATCTTTGTATTTTTAGTAGAGACGGCAACCATGTTGCCTAGGCTGGTTTTGAACTCCTGACCCCGTGATCCACCCGCCTTGGCCTCCCAAAGTGTTGGGATTACAGGTGTGAGCCACTGAGCCTGGCCAGAACCATCTTCTGCTAATGACTGACAGAAGCCGTCGATCCATCCCCAGCTTGCTTGTCCTTCCAGCGGGGTAACTGTCAGGTGGCTTTCTGCCTCCCGTCTTCTGGGGGATTAAGCCCTTACTGCCCACAGCAGTAACTCACTTTCGCTGTGTCCTTTGCTGGCTGCTCTCTCTTTCTGGTCTTTCTTACTTATTCTCTGCTGACGCTTCCTGGGCTATTTCCTAAATCGCCTACTTATCCTCAAATCCTCAGCTCATGCTTGGCTCCTGGGGGAATTCAAATTAAGACATTCTCAAAGTAGATAAGTAGATTGAGAATCTTGAGTCTGTGCAACTGGAACGTGATTGTGTGTGTGTGTGTGTGTGTGTGTGTGTGTGTGTGTGTGGTGTGTGCTCGTGTATAGAAAGCATAATTTAAGTCAGGTGCAGTGGCTTATCCCAGCACTTTTAGAGGCCAATGTGGGAGAATTGCTTGAGGTCAGAAGTCCAAGACCAGCCTGGGCAACATAGCAAGACCCTATTTCTAAAAAATTAAAAATAGATTAGCCCAGTGAGGTAGTGTGTGCTTATAGTCCCAGCTCCTCTGGAGGCTGAGGTGGAAGGATCACCTGAGCCCAGGAGTTTGAGGTTACAGTGAGCTATGATCGTGTCACTGCACTCCAGCCTGGGCAACAGAGCGAGACCTCATCTCTAAAAAACAGTAATAATTTTTTAAAAGCGGGCCCGGTGGCTTAAGGTTGGGTGTGGTGGCTCACGCCTGTAATCCCAGCACTTTGGGAGGCTGAGGTGGGTGGATCACCTGAGGTCAGGAATTCGAGATCAACCTGGCCAACATGGTGAAACCCCATCTCTACTAAAAACACAAAAAATTAGCTGGGTGTGGTGGCAGCTGCCTGTACACCTGTAATCCCACTTACTCGGGAGGCTGAGATCGCGCCACTGCACTCCAGCCTGGGCAACAAGGGAAACTCCGTCTCAAAAAAAAAAAAAAAGAAGAAATTAAAAAAAAAAGAGAGAAAGAAAAAGAAAGTACAAGTTTAAAAGGTATAAACCTTACAAAGAATTGAAATTGCCACAACAAATTTTGTCTTAGGAGGATCGCTCGAGCCCAGGTCAGGGTTGCAGGGAGCCATGTTTGCACCACCGCACTCCAGTGTGGCGGACAGAGTGAGATCTTGTCTCAAAAAAAAAAAAAAAAAAAAAAAAAAGATTTTGTTTTGCAGTCTCCTCCAGCACACGGAATAGGACCCCAGGAGAGCTGTGCATCTCAGAAATGGTTGGGTTGTTTATGATTTGAAGTGGGGGAAAGCAAACCAAGGAGATGCTTTTGCCAGCAACCCAGAACTGATCACAATGCTTTTAATATTTTGAAACGGGTCGTGGAGGAGTTGACGTCCCCTCACCTCCCTTCAGGGTGCAGCTGGATGGAACCGCAGACGTTTCTGAGCACAAAGAACAGCCATACACCCGTGATGCACCTGCTGACACCCTCAAAGGAGAATCTCCATCTTTTGACCCCATTTTGGAAACTAGCAGGCTGTCAATATCTGTTAAAGGGCTGAACGGTTTCCTTGCCAGACCCGACTTTAACTGGTGGAAAACTGTCTGTCTTCCAGCTCAGGAGCACCTGGGATGCTTGGCACCCCACCTGGCTTGGCTGCTTTGGGGGATGGTGGAGTGCCACCTGCCCTTCTGAGTCACAGCCTCTCTGTGGGCACATGCCATTGTCAGAGATGCCAGCTCGCTGAGTTCGCGGACGGGTGTCTCATTGCAGCTGCACCAACCACTGACTTGAGCCTTGAGTCACTGCCTGCTCAAGGGCCAAGAAAGAGGAGCAGAAAATGGATTCTTTCCTATTTCACAGAAGTTGGCTGGCTTTCAAGGCAAGTGTGCTTTTAAGACAAATGCTTGATTGGGCTTTGGGCACAAGTTTCTCCATTTTTTTGCTTACTCTTGGAGCAATGTGACAAGGACACCAGCCAGGGCTTGGCAGTGTCCTGGGACCCACTGGATGAGGAGAAATCAGAGCCCCGCAGTCGCTATTAGGGACTCTGTGAAACATCTGGGATTTCTTTTAGCCAAACTGCCAGGCTGTGAGAGGAGACTGGAGATAATTCCGTGGACATTTTTAACTCTAGCATAAGACATCTGTAGGCTGCAGTGGGGTGAGAGAAATCTGCAGACATATGACTAAAGTTTGCATCCCCCATTACGACAGAAATTGATAAGCTGTTTTTCGATACAGCATCAGGGTAGCTGGCAGTGTGGGCAGCCGCGCCCAGACCTCAGCCCACCTGGATGCACCCATCTTCCATTTCTTTTTTTTTGTTTTTTGTTTTTTGTTTTTTTTTGAGACAGTTTCGCTTGTTACCCAGGCTGGAATGCAATGGCGCGATCTCGGCTCACCGCAACCTCCGCCTCCCAGGTTCAGGCAATTCTCCTGCCTCAGCCTCCTGAGTAGCTGGGATGACAGGTATATGCCACCACACTTGGCAAATTTTGTATTTTTGGTAGAGACGGGGTTTCTCCATGTTGGTCAGGATGGTCTTGAACTCCCAACCTCAGGTGATCCGCCCACCTCCCAAAGTGCTGAGATTACAGGTGTGAACCACTGTGCCTGGCCTTTTTTTTTTCGTTTTTAAAATTTTTAGTGAAGACAGGGTTTCACCAAATTGACCAGGCTGGTCTTGAACTCCTGACCTCGTGATCTGCCCACCGCGGCCTCCCAAAGTGCTGGGGTTACATTACAGGTGACGTGCACCTGTGGTCCCAGCGACTCCAGAGGCTGAGGAAGGAGCATCGCTCAAACCCAGGAGGCGGAGGTTACAGTGAGCTGAGATCGCTGAGATGGCACCAGTGCACTCCAGCGTGGGTGATAGAGCGAGACTCCATCTCAAAAACAACAACAAAAAAACAAAACCACAAAAAAGAGGCAGCAGGCCAAGGTGTGGTGGCTGGCACATGTAATCCTGGTGCTTTGGAAGGCTGAGGTAGAAGGATTGCTTGAGCCCAGGAGATTGAGACCAGTCTGGGCAACATAGTGAGACCACCCCTACAAAAAATACGTGGAAAAATAATGAGCCAGGTGAGGTCGTGTACATCTGTAGTCATAGCTACCGGAGAGGCTGAGGTGGGAGAATTCCTTGCGCCCAGGAATTCAAGGCTGCAGTGAGCTATGATTCTGCCACTGCACTCTAGCGTGGGCAATAGAGCAAGACCCTGTCTCTTAAAAAAAGAGAGAGTCTGGGTTCGGTGGCTCACACCTTAATCCCAGCACTTTGGGAGGCTGAGGCGGTGGATCACTTGAGCTCAGGAGTTTGAGACCAGGCTGGCCAACATGGTGAAACCCCATCTCCACTAAAAATACCAAAATTAGCCAGGTGTGGTGGTGCACGCTTGTAATCACAGCTACTTGGGAGGCTGAGGCAGGAGAATTGCTTGAATTTGGGAGTCGGACGTTGCAGTGAGCTGAGATCACGTCATTGCACTCCAGCCTGGGTGACTCTGTCTCAAAACAAACAAACAAAAAACAGAGAGAGAGAGAGAGAGAGAGAGAGAGAGAGAGAGAGAGAGACCATAGAGTTCTGTTTGTCTTTCTTCATGCATGAGAGAAAGGCCGTGTGGGGACACACGAGAAGGTAGCTGTCTGTAACCCGAGGGGAGAGCCCACTCCAGACACTGGCTTTGCTGGCACCTTGAACTGGGATTCTCAGCCTCCAAAACTGTTAAGATACGTTTCTCTTAAGTCACGAAGTCTGCGGCATTTTGTTGCAGCAGCCCAAGCTGGTGAACACAGGGTCCAAAAGCCCCTCTTCTTTGTCTCTAGGTGGGACCAGCTTTGGGGTGTAATTTGTGCCTCAGGGGCCCCTGGCTGGAACAGTCTGGGTGTGAGGCTTTATCTGCCTTCATATCTTTGTTTTCCTGTCCTTCTTTCCCCATCCCTCATAGCACTCCTTTTTTTTTTTTGAGACCACATATCTCACTCCGTCGCCAGGCTGGAGTGCAGTGGTGTGATCTCGGCTCACTGCAACCTCCGCCTCCTGGGTTCAAACGATTCTCCTGCCTCAGCCTCCCAAGTAGCTGGGATGACAGGTGCCTGCCACCACCCCTGGCTAATTTTGTGTTTTGAATAGAGATAGGGTTTCTCCATGTTGGTCAGTGTGGTCTCAAACTCCCAACCTCAGGTGATCCGACCGCCTCGGCCTCCCGAAGTGCTGGGAGTACAGGCATGAGCCGCTGCACCTGGCACGCTTCTTAATAAATTATTTGCACCTGTATCCTTGTTTCAGGGACTGCTTTTAAGAGAATCTGACCTAAGAAAATCAGTGATGTAGAACTTTACCGAAGAACTTTGCCACATTTCACTAGTGAGCTGAGGGCAAAGGAACTGTCAGGACGTGCATTCAGCTTGCAGAGCTCTGGTAGCTCCTACTAACGGCTGTTCTCACTCTCCTCGGGTCTTAGTTAGGCTAAGGAATGCCAGCTGCTGCAATAGGTAAGTCCTGAAATCTAGTAGCTTAAAACGACAAAGGCTTATTTCTCATTCATGCGAGGTAGGTTGGTCAGCCCTCTTCTTCCATCTAGAACATATGGTTTCTGTTGAAAAACACACGTTTTGCAGGAAGCGACCTTCCAAACAGGCTTTGTGTGAGCAACATGGCTGTTGATTCACCTGAGTGCAGGTGGGCTAAGGCGGAGAAGGGCATTAGCAGAGGGCAGTGGGATAGGAGTTGGTTTTCTAGGCTTGGGTAGTTGTTTTGGGAGCGGGTGTTGCAGAGTAAGTTCAGTTACAATGGCAGGGTTGGGTGAGAGGCATTTACCTTATAAGACCAGTTGAGATGACAGGGTTGGGTGAGGGGCGTGTCCGGGGAAGCTTCGCTGGGCCATCAGGGACAATGGAGAACGCAGGCAGAGGGCGGGCGACTTCAGCTGAGGCAAGCAGGACTCGAGACGTTCAGGCTCCGGGCTTGCATATGGAGCCCTGACATTCCTGTCTTCGTATATACAGAGAGAAAGAATTAGAGAAGAGGGGGTGATAACAGGTTTTAGGGGGTGGGGGCCAAGTTTCTCAAGGCTTCTTCGAGCGGGATTGGGGGTGGCGTAGAACCCTAAACATGGGAAAGAATTGAGGCTGCTGGGAGATTTTGGGGAAAGGGATGAGATCGTGGGGTTGCTGGAAGGAGCGTTTGTCATGTTGACTGACTGGCTATTGCTTGCATACGATTTTGTAGGAAGTGAGAGATGAACTGGAAAAACAGGGTTTAAATAAGAGGAAGGGAAAGATAGTTGTAGAGGAGGTAACTGTGCGGAGGGAGAGCTTTTGTTTTCATAGTGGATGAGGAAGCCTGTGGTATTTATAAGCAACTACTTACTTTTATTAACAAGTTTGCGTTTGAGCAGAGAACGGGAGCCAGATGCAGATGAAATATCAGCTGTCATTGCCCGGAGGAAAAGCGTCAGCCAGCAACTTAAACAAAAGCAGGGCACGTGAACGTAAATGAACACAGGGAATCTGGGCACAGTTAGAAAATACTAGAAACAGACTGTTGTTTTTCATAGTAGCTCATTTGTAGTAGATCCGAATAGAAAGAGGCTTTTTGAGCTGTGGTTTAAGTAGCAGGGGCGACTGCGGAAGGGTGGAGAAGGCGAGGGGCTGAAAGCAGGTGTGAGCGGTGTGAAGAGGTGACTTTGGAGGTGGTGCGAGCTGGAGGGTGAGCGGGCACGGCCTGTGATTCTGAGGGATTTTAGGGTGGCAGCTGCTGCTGCACGTTGTCTTGAGGGCCAGCCCAGGACTGTTAGGTCAAGTTGTTCAGATAAAAAGGCTACAGGCTGTGGCCCTGGCTTCTGTGTGAGAATCCCGAGCGCACAGCCCTGGATTTCAGCAGTATATAATGAAAAAGCGTCGAGACAGGTTGGGGAGAGCTAGAGAGGGAGCAGTTTTTAGAGCTGTTTTTAAGGAGCGAAAGGAGGAGTGAGGAAAGGTTTTAGGGTTCATAGGGCTGGATAAGTTTTCTTTAGTGAGTTTAGACAATGGCTTCATTAGAATAGCCAAACCTGGTATCCAGAGGCGAAGTAGCAGCCACACCCTGGAAGGAGAGAAGCTGTTGTTTGGTGGGTGGGGCTGGGGTTTGCGAAATAAACTGGGTACGGTTGGCAGAGAGAGGGCACCTATGCTGGCCAAAGATTATAACAGATGGGGAAGAGACTTGGGCTTTGGAAGGGTAAACACGGTACTCCTTTGAGTATAGATGCTGAAGAAGCAGGAGGGTGAATTAAAAGGCCATGTTGCAATAGAGGGGTGATAACAGCTTTACTTTTAAAGCCTGTTGTGGGACAGGGTACTGGGACTGGGCAGGGTCAGGATGGTTAGGTTTTTTTTTTTTTTTTTTGAGACGGAGTTTCGCTCTTGTTGTCCAGGCTGGAGTGCAATGGCGCGATCTCGGCTCACTGCAACCTCCGCCTCCTGGGCTCAGGCAATTCTCCTGCCTCAGCCTCCTGAGTAGCTGGGATTACAGGCACGCACCACCACGCCCGGCTAGTTTTTTGTATTTTTAGTAGAGACGGGGTTTCACTATGTTGACCAGGATGGTCTCGATCTCTCGACCTCGTGATCCACCCGCCTCGGCCTCCCAAAGTGCTGGGATTACAGGCTGAGCCACCGCGCCCGGCCCAGGGTGGTTAGGCTTTAAGGGGATGATGAGGGGTGAGTGACTTGTAGGAACAGATGGGAAGGCGGTGTTTGACACCCTACGGTTAAGGTTGGCGACACACGGGGAGCTACTGAGGGAGGTGCAGGTTCGCAGAGGAGGACAGCAGTGAGCTGTGGCTGTGGCCCAGGAATAGCGAAGGAGGCAATTTTGCGAGGATATCTCGGTTTAAACAGGGGAACTGGACGAGTGGGGACGATTAGGAAAGAACGTGGAAAGGAGTGCGGGCCTGATTGACACCAGGCTTGGGGAGTTCTGAGCGGCCCGGAGGCCTTGCCGTCAGTCCCCACAGCAGTTAGGGAGGCCAAGGAGACAGGTCCTTGAAAAGAAGGCAGCGTGGAGTGGGTGCCTTATGTCGATTAAGAAGGGGATGGACCTACCCGCACCGTAAGAGTTACCCGAAGTCTGGCGTCCGTGATGGTCCAGGGGCTTCCGAGATGCCCCGGCAGCGTGAGTCTTCAGCCGCCAAGCCGAGGATTGGAGCTTCAGGAGCGCTGGGGGCAGCCAGGTGAGTCGGACGGTCAGCTTTCCGTGGGGGCCGCGCACAGACGGGGCAGGGCTTAGGAGGAATCCCGGGCTGCGGGCGTTTCTTGGCTCAGTGGCCGGGTTCGAGCGGCTGGACGCTGCCGTCTGGGCGCTTTGAAGCCTTTGTGAGCCGCGGTGGGGCTGGGGTTTGTCTTACGGAAGAGGCAAGTATCTGTAGTTCTGAGATGTGCCGCCGGGCAGATTTTTCCCTGTTATTGAACACCTTGAGGGTGAGGCTGCTTAATTCCTGTTGTGGGGTTTCAGGGCCAGATTTTAATTTCTGTGCCTTTTTGTAATGTTGGGTTTGATTGGGTGATAACATGCATATTAAGCGTTTTTTAGGGGTGAGAATAAGGATGACATTTAAGTTCCTCCAGGTGAGATTGTAGGACTGGGTTAAGTACTGGGGGATTGGATGAAAAGGAGCCTAACCGGTGGCGAATCTGGAAAGGTTGGATAACGGGAAAGGAACGTGCGCCCTAACTGTGCCTTTGGCTCCAGCCGCCTCTGGAAGGGGGGATTGTTGGGAGGGGCAGAGGAGGTAGCGGCGGGACTAAACTGTAAGCCAGGCCGCATATGAGGTGGGGAGGGGGCAGGAGGGGCGTAAGGAGGTGGGTTGTGGGCAGAGGCAGAGGAGGCGGCTCTGGGGGGTGGGGTTAGGTCCTGGGTCAGGTCCTGGGTCACAGACGGGGAGGAGAAAGGTCGGAAGGGTTGGACAAGGAGGGTTCTGGCTTACTGGCAGAGGAAGGAGGGGCAGACGGAAGGGAAGAGAAGGAGTAGAGATTAGGGAGGGATTGGTGTGTAAAAAAAGGCCTGGATGTCAGGAATTTCAGACCATTTGCCGGTGTTGCAACAAAAATTTTATAAAATAGAGAGGTTGAAGGTGCCATGTTTTGGCCGGTTGGAGCCGTTGTTTAAGTTGTATTGTGGCCGTGCAGCGTTCCAGAAGATGAGACGTTTGGGTTTTAGGTCAGACAGTTGAAGAGGCTTGAGGTTCTCTAGAACACAGGCCAGCGGAGAGGAGGGAGGCCTATGGTTCTGGAAAGGCAGCGAAGACCAGAATAGGCCATCCAGTCGCTCTATAGGCATCCCTAGCTGAGCCTGGGTTGAACCTCCTCATTAGTGTGTGGCCAAAGAGAGCGTCCTCCACGTTGACCTGCCACCAATATCAGCCATGAGCCTGGTGGGCGAGTGACTGGGGTGAACGTCTCCACGACAGTCAAATCCCGGGGAAATGGTCCCCGGATCCGTGACCTACGTAGGATTTTCTGGTCCTGATCCTTCATGGCAGAACTTGGTTTACCTGATTTTCCTTATCTTTGAGGTGGAAAGGGGGCCAAACTGAAAGAGGGAGGCAGCGGAAAGGAAAATACAAAAGGACGGGGAAGCAAAGCAGAGAGACTGCGTACCAAAATAGTCGGTGGTGTGCATCTGGGGGCTGGCCCGACGATCCCAGGTCGGTAGGTAGGTCTCTCCTTGGCGCGGGCACAGGAACAGGGACGGGGGTTTGGTCTCTCATAGGAGTTCTCCTGTCCCGGATTTTGGCACCAAATGTTGAAAAATGCACCGTTTGAATGAAGAGACCTTCCAAACAGGCTTTGTGTGAGCAACATGGCTGTTTACCTACCTGGGTGCAGGTGGGCTGAGGCCGAAAAGGGCATTAGCAAAGGGCAGTGGGATAGGAGTTGGTTTTATAGGTTTGGGTAGTTTTTTGGGGGCTGGGGGGGCGGTTTCAGAGTAAGTTGTTACAATGGCAGGGTTGGGTGAGAGGTATTTACATTATCATAAGAACAGTTGAGATGGCAGGGTTGGGTGAGGGGCTTGTCCCGGGAAGCTCTGCTGGGCCATCAGGGACAATGGCAAATACAGGCAGGGGCTGGGAGACATCAGCTGAGGCAAGCAGGACTTGAGACTTCCAGGCTCCAGGCTTGCATAGACCTGTTTCCAAGGTTATTGGGCGGGAGTAAGAGGCAGATAGGAAGAATGCCAGTTTTGCACTCCTTCAGTCTGGAAATGTCATGCATCATTTGTGCTTACAGCTCATTCGCCAAAACTAATCACATGGTGCTAATCAAATCGCAAGGGTTACTGGGAAATGTAGGCAGCACACGGGATATTGAGGAGCTGCAGTTTTTCTTACAGTGTAGTTGCACCTTGTACAGGGTGTAGGTTAGAAAGGCAGGACAGAGGCCAAAATTGCATGTGGCCCAACTACCTTTGAAAGCAACATTAATGTAAAGAGTTGTAGGACCGGGCGCGGTGGCTCATGCCTGTAATCCCAGCACTTTGGGACACAGGCAGATAACGAGGTCAGGAGTTCGAAACCAGCCTGACCAACGTGATGAAACTCTGTCTCTACTAAAAGTACAAAAATTAGTGAGGCATGGTGGTGTGGGCCTGTAATCCCAGCTACTCAGGAAGCTGAGGCAGGAGAATCACTTGAATCCGGGAGGCAGAGGTTGTAGTGAGCCGAGATCTCACCACTGTACTCCAGCCTGGGCAACAAACAAACAAAAAAAGAGTTGCAGTGGCTCATGCCTGTAATTCCAACACTTTGGAATACCAAGGTGGGAGAATTGCTTGAGTCTGAGAGTTCAGGGCCAGCCTAGGCAACACAGTGAGACCCTGTATCTACCAAAAAAAAAAAAAAAAAAAAAAAAAAATTAGCCAGGTATAGTAGTATCTGTTTGTAGTCCCAGCTGCTCAGAAGGCTGATGTAGAGGATTGCTTGAGCCTGGGAGGTTGAGGCTGCAGTGAGCTATGATTGTACTACTCCACTCCAGCCTGGGTGACAGTGAGAACATTTAAGAAAAAACAGGCTGGGCATGGTGGCTCACACTCGTAGTCCCAGCACTTTGTGAGCCTGAGGTGGGCAGATTACTTGAGCTTAGGAGTTTGAGACCAGCCTGGGCAACATGGTGAAACCCTGTGTCTACTAAAAATACAAAAAATCAGTCAGATGTGGTGGTGTGTACCTGTAATTTCAGCTACTCAGGAGGCTGAGGCAGGAGAATTGCTTGAACCCGGGAGGTGGATCTTGTAGTGAGCAGACTGTGATGCTGCACTCCAGCCTGGGCAACAGAGCAAGACTCCATCTCAAAATAAACAAATAAATAAGAAAAAGTGACCAATATACAATAAGGTACTTAACACCCTTGCTGAGTAGAAAAATACAAATGAACTATATCTCCATCAGAATGGCTAATATTAAAAGGACTGACCCAGCCAGGCCCATTGGCTTATCCCTGTAATCCCAGCACTTTGGGAGGCCAAGGTGGGAGGATCACCTGAGGTCAGGAGTTCGAGACCAGCTTGGGCAACATGGTGAAACCTTGTCTCTACTAAAATCACAAAAATTAGCCAGGCGTGATGGCGCGCACTGTAATCCCAGCTACTCAGGGGGCTGAGGCATGAGAATTGCTTGAACTTGGGAGGCAGAGGTTGTAGTGAGCAGAGATTGCCCCATTACACTCCAGCCTGGGTGACGAGAGTGAAACTCTGTCTCAAAAATAAAAATAAATAATAAAAGGACTGACAAATACTAAGTGTGGGTGAAGATGAGGAGTGACGGGAAGGAATGCTCACACATTACGGTTAGGAGTGAAAATTAGTATGGCCACTTTGGAAAGCTGAAAGGATCCCCGAAAACTAAATATACATTTGTCTTACGATCTAGCAATTCTACATCTCGGTATATGTCACTAGAGATAGGTGGTTATATGCACCAAAACGCATGTGGAAGAATGTTTACAGCAGGCTTATTTAGCCAAAACTTGAGACGCAAATAGTAGTAGGATAATAAGTCTTTTTTGAGATGGAGTCTTGCTCTGTCACCCAGGCTGGAGTGCAGTGGCATGAACATGACTCACTGCAGCCTCAACCTCCTGGGCTTAAGAAATCCTCCTGCCTCTAGGCTGGGCTGATGGCTCATGCCTGTAATCCCAGCACTTTGGGAGACCGAGGCAGGCGGATCACAAGGTCAGGAGATTGAGACCATCCTGGCCAACATGGTGAAACCCTGTCTTTACTAAAAATACAAAAATTAGCTGGGTGTGGTGGTGCGCACCTGTAGTCCCAGCTACTTAGGAGGCTGAGGCAGGAGAATCCACCCGGGAGTTGTTTGAACTGAGGAGGCAGAGGTTGTAGTGAGCCAAAATCGTGTCCCTGCATTCCAGCCTGGGTGACAGAGTGAGACTCTGTCTCAAAAACAAAAACAAAAACAAAAACAAACAAAAACAACAAAAGAAAGAGGTGGTTATATGTACCAAAACACGTGTAGAAGAATATCACAGCAGGCTTATTTAGCCAAAACTTGAAACTCAAATGTTTATCAATAGCAGGATAATAATCTTTTTTGGAGAGAGCAGGGTCTCACTCTGTTCTCCAGGCTGGAATGCAGTGGCAAGAACATGGCTCACTGCCACCTTGACCTCCTGGGCTCAAGCAATTCTCCTGCCTCAGCTTCCCGAGTAGCTGGTACCACAGGCATGTGTCACCACAGCTGGCTTTTAGGTAGCATTTTCATATGAGATTTTCTTTCTTTTGCTGGTGTTGGTTCTGAGTGCAAGTGATAAATGACGTTCTTTCAGGTGAACATTGAGTAGCATGTGAATACTGACTCACTTGCCATGTGGCTACTGGATGCTTAGGCAATGCTTCTTCAGCTGTTACTATAATAATGTCATGCAACAAACCAGCCAAAACGCAGAGGCTTGCTAACTCAAAATAAGCCTTTATTCTTATGCTCGTGGTCTGCAGGTCCAGTTTGGTTTAGCTGAGACATTCATGACTCGGATAAATGACTCCGGTTCAAGCTGTTGGATTGGTTGGGTTCCCTTGGTGCCAAGTCCAAGGCTGGGTTTACTCTGCTCCATATTTGATAATTATCAGGATAAGGGTAAACATCTCCCGGGTGGATCACAGTGTCAGGAGTTCAAGACCAGCCTGACCAACATTGTGAAATCCCGGCTCTACTAAAAATCCAAAAATTAGCTGGGTGTGGTGGTGTGCACCTATAGTTACTAGGGATGCTGAGGCGGGAGAATCCCTTGAACTGGGGAGGCGGGGATTGCAGTCAGTTGAGATTGCACCACTGCACTCCAGCCTGGGCAACAGAGCAAGACTCCATCTCAAAAAAAAAAAAAAAAAAAAAAGAAAAGAAAAAGGGTAAGCAACTCCCTGGAGCATGCTCTTTACCTGGCAGAATACTTGAGTCAAAGAGCTCAGCTAAGTCCTGTGGGCACATTTACATCTGCTGACATCCCATAGGCCAGAGGAAGTCACCTGACCAAGCCCATCAATGTGGTGGGGAAATATACTACCCACAGTGGGAGGGCTCTGCACAGTCACATGGCCAGTGCACACGCACTGCCTTTCTAAAAATGCAATCCGGGGCCGGGCGCGGTGGCTCAAGCCTGTAATCCCAGCACTTTGGGAGGCCGAGGCGGGTGGATCACAAGGTCGAGAGATCGAGACCAACCTGGTCAACATGGTGAAACCCTGTCTCTACTAAAAATACAAAAAATTAGCTGGGCATGGTGGCGCGTGCCTATAATCCCAGCTACTCAGGAGGCTGAGGCAGGAGAATTGCCTGAGCCCAGGAGGCGGAGGTTGCAGTGAGCCGAGATCACGCCATTGCACTCCAGCCTGGGTAACAAGAGCGAAACTCCGTCTCAAAAAAAAAAAAAAAAAAAAAAAAAAAAAAAAAAAAAAAATGCAATCCGGCCGGGCGCGGTGGCTCAAGCCTGTAATCCCAGCTCTTTGGGAGGCCGAGGCGGGTGGAGCACTTGAGGTCAGCGAGTTCAAGAGGAGCCTGGGCAACCTGGTGAAACCTCCATCTCTGCTTGTTAGATATAGTGAATCCCAAGTTTCTCCTCAAAGACTCAGTATGTCGGTATATTCAGCTCTCTTATTCTTTAATTCTCGATTTTAAAGTTTAACTTCCTTGTGGTTCCAGTAAACAACCTCCACCAACCGGTTCTGATCAGGAGTTCACATCTGTTCCCCCAGCCCCGGGCTCTGTCCTGACACATCCCGGTCACCGGCTCCAGTCACCTGCTTTGACCTAGGTCACCCCTGGCTACCTGCTCTGACCCGCCTGTAACCATCCTTATCACCAAAACACCCACCCTGCCACTCCCCCTCAAACCCCTGCTCTCTTTAAAATAGCCAATCGGGATTAGTCTAGCTTGTGAGGTCTAACCCTAGCCCCCCGACCCCCGTCAGACATAAGTACCCCTTTTCCTCCCTTGTCCAAATGTGCTGTCACCATTGGTCCATCTGTGAGCTGCACCCTTCTATAGAAGTAAACTGCCTTGCTGAGTAAATTTATATTTGAGTGCTGCTTCTTTTGTGGCATCAGAAATTCTACTTACACTAAAAATACAAAAATTAGCTGGGTATGGTGGCGTGTGCCTGTAATCCCAGCTACCGGGGAGGCTCAGGCAGGAGAGTCACTTGAACTCAGGAGGCGGAGGTTGCAGTGAGTCACTGCAGTGAGCCAAGACTGTGCCATTGCATTCCGGCCTGGGGGACAAAGTGAGACTCTGTCTCAAAAATAAATAAATTAAAAAATGCAATCCTATCTACCATAGCTCCTATGCAATCTGATCTACCGTAGCTCCCGTGCCATCCCATCTACCGTAGCTCCCATGCCATCCCATCTACCGTAGCTCCCGTGCCATCCCATCTACCGTAGCTCCCGTGCCATCCCATCTACCGTAGCTCCCGTGCCATCCCATCTACCGTAGCTCCCGTGCCATCCCATCTACCGTAGCTCCCGTGCCATCCCATCTACCGTAGCTCCCGTGCCATCCCATCTACCGTAGCTCCCGTGCCATCCCATCTACCGTAGCTCCCGTGCCATCCCATCTACCGTAGCTCCCGTGCCATCCCATCTACCGTAGCTCCCGTGCCATCCCATCTACCGTAGCTCCCGTGCCATCCCATCTACCGTAGCTCCCGTGCCATCCCATCTACCGTAGCTCCCGTGCCATCCCATCTACCGTAGCTCCCGTGCCATCCCATCTACCGTAGCTCCCGTGCCATCCCATCTACCGTAGCTCCCGTGCCATCCCATCTACCGTAGCTCCCGTGCCATCCCATCTACCGTAGCTCCCGTGCCATCCCATCTACCGTAGCTCCCGTGCCATCCCATCTACCGTAGCTCCCGTGCCATCCCATCTACCGTAGCTGCCGTGCCATCCCATCTACCGTAGCTCCCGTGCCATCCCATCTACCGTAGCTCCCGTGCTGGTTATGGAGAGACGTAGGTCCTGTAGGTGGCAGAACCGACAGATGGAGAGAGTGTGGATCCTGATGCTATCTTTGGCAGCCCTGGATCTAGCCATGTTTGAAGCCAGATTTATCCTTGGACATCCCAGAGTCACCAATAAGCTCCCCTGGCACTTGGCACCTTACCTTTCTTTAAAAAAAAATTTTTTTTTTTTCTCCATAAGACGGGGTTTCACCATGTTGGTCAGGCTGGTCTTGAACTCCCGACCTCAGGTGATCCACCCGTCTTGGCCTCCAAAGTGCTTGGATTACAGGCGTGAGCCTCCACACCTGGCCAGCACCTTATCTTTCTTTTCTTTTCTTTTCTTTTTGAGACAGGGTCCTATTCTGTAGCCCAGGTTGGAGTGCAGCGGCTTGATCATAGCTCACTGTAACTTTGAACTCCCGGACTCCAGCAATCCCCTTGCCTTGAATAGCTAGGATTACAGGCACGTGCCACCATGCCAGGCTAATTATTTTAATTTTTTTGAGACAGTCTCACTCTGTCACCCAGGCTGGCATGCAGTGGGACAGTCTTGGTTCACTGCAGTCTCTGCTTCTCAGGTTCAAGCAGTTCTTCTGTGTCAGCTTCTGGAGTAGCTGAAACTACAGGTGCACACCTCTATACTGGCTAATTTTTGTATTTTTCGTACAGACAGGGTTTCCCCACGTTGGCCAGGCTGGTCTCGAATTCCTGGCCTCAAGCGATCTGCCTGCCATGGCCTCCCAAGTGCTGGGATTACAGGCATGGGCCACTGCGTCCAGCCTTAATGTTTTTTCTTTTTCTTTTTTCCAGAGACGGGGTCTTCCTGTGTTGCCTAAGCTTGTCTCAAACTCCTGGCCTCAAGTGATCTTCCTGCCTTGGCCTCCCAAAGTGCTGGGATTATAGGCATGAGCCACTGCAACCAGCCCTTGGCTTGCTGTTAGAATGTGATGGTTTTTGAGGCTGAAGTTGGGTTTGCAACAAGGATATACTTCCCAAGTGTTCTGGGTACTGCAACCGTTTTTTGCCATTGATGATAATATCCCTTCAGGCTGAGGGTGTGTCTGTCTCATTGTAGTCGATATTTGCTGTTGAAACAGCACAGAACGACAAGTCATCTTTCCCAAGCAGCCTCACTGAATGTTATTTTGGGTTACAGAGCTAGAGCAAGAGACAGAGGGTGAGACAGCTGTCACACGATCTCCAGAAAGCGGCATCATATTTCACAATTTCATGGTAACTGCTCCTTGGAAGTGTGACACCTGCCTAGGAGAGGTCCAAAGCTTGAAAGAGAATTTGCCTATTAAGGAAAATGAATATATGAATCCGACTAATTTCCGGGAGAAGGGAACAGTACAGAAAGGGAAAAAAATGTTTAGAAAGCTATTGGTTGCCATTTAGATATCTGAGACTAGAAGCTGGGAGTCTGGAGAGTTTCTTTTCTTTCTTTTTTTTTTTTTGAGATGGAGTCTCACACTGTTGCCCAGGCTGGAGTGCAAGGGCATGATCTTGGCTCACTGCAACCTCCGCCTCCTGGGTTCAAGCGATTCTCCTGTCTCAGTCTTCCGACTAGCTGGGATTACAGGCATGCCCGGCAATTTGTGTGTGTGTGTGCGTGCGTGTGTGTGTGTTTGTGTTTTTGAGGTGGAGTCTTGAAGTGCAGTGGCGTGATCTTGTCTCACCACAACCTCCACCTCCCAGGTTCAAGCGATTCTCCTGCCTCAGCCTCCCGAGTAGCTGGGACTACAGGCGTGTGCTACCGCGCCTGGCTAATTTTAATTTAAAAAATATTTTTAGTAGAGATGGGGTTTCACCATGTTAGCCACGATGGTCTCCATCTCCTGACCTCATGAACTGCCCGCGTCAGCCTCCCAAAGTGTTGGGATTACAGGTACGAGCCACCACCTCGCCAGGTCCTTTTTGTTATAGCGATTTTTTTTTTTTTTTTTTTTTTAAATAGAGTCCCACTCTGTCCCCCAGGCTGCAGTGCAGTGGCATAATCTCAGCTCACTGCAACCTCCGCCTCCTGGGTTCAAGCAATTCTCCTTCCTTAGCCTCTCAAGTAGCTGGGATTACAAGCACCCACCACCATGCTTGGCTAATTTTTGTATTTTTAGTGGAGACAGGGTTTCACAATGTTGGCCAGGCTGGTCTCGAACACCTGATCCCAGGTGCTGGGATTACAGGTGTGAGCCACCACGCCCAGCCTTGTTATAGCTCTTAACCTTTGCCCTAACAGTAGACTAGTTCATTTAATCTTCACAACAACCCAGTGAGCTGGTTACTGTTATTGTTCTCATTTCACAAATAAGGCAACCGAGACTTCATTTTTAAAAATAGATACAGATTTAGTCTCTACTAAAAATACAAAAATTAGCTGAGTGTGGTGGTGGGCGCCTGTAGTCCTAGCTACTTGGGAGGCTGAGGCAGGAGAATTGCTTGAACTCGGGAGGCGGAGGTTGCAGTGAGCTGATATGGTGCCACTGTACTCCAGCCTGGGCTACAGAGTGAGACTCTGTCTCAAAAACAAAACAGAAAACCAAAAAGGACCCCCAGATACAGTGGCTTGTGGAGGACAGATGATTACCTCTCTTTCACACAGTAGTTGGCCATGAGCAGTCCAGGTTGGCAGGGAGGGGGTCCTGCTGCTTCTCATCTCGTTGCTAGGTCATTACTTCGGGCATTGTCCTCATCTGATAGATGGACGCTGGGTCTCAGGCGCATCTGTGTTCCAGTTCTTGGGGAAGCAACTCATCACTTTGGCTCACATTTCATTGGCAATAAGGAAGAAGGCAGGCAGGACTCATCTCTGGACATGTGACAGGGTCTGCATGGTTCTGAGACAGTAGAAAGCAAATGGCTTCCTAGCTCATCTCATCTCATCTCATCTCATCTCTGGACCAGATTAAAGGCACCACAAGCACTTCTTCACTGCCCATCACCATAAGACACCCCCGCCAGCACCATGAGAGTTTACTATTGCCATGGCAACACCCAAACTACTGCCCCTTGCCATGGCAACACCCAAAGTTACTGCCCGTTTTCTAGCTATTTCTGAGTAATCTGGTTCTTACCTAGCATGTATTAAAAGTGGGTATAAAGTACAGGTGCGGTGGCTCACACCTGTAATCCCAGCACTATGGGAGACCAAGATGGGTGGATCACAAGGTCAAGGGATCGAGACCATCCTGGTCAATGTGGTGAAATTCACACTAAAAACTCTACTAAAATTACAAAAAATTTAGCTGAACATGGTGGCATGAGCCTATAGTCCCAACTGCTCAGGAGGCTGAGGCAGTAGAATCACTTGCATCTGGGAGGTGGAGATTGCAGTGAGCTGAGATCGTGCCACTGCACTCCAGCCTGGCGACAGAGTAAGACTCTGGTCTCATTAAAAAAAAAAAAAAATGTGGATATAAGTATGATCACAAATCACTGCTACTCTTGGCACAATGCCTATGAGGAGCAGGAGTAGTCAGAGCTGTAACACTGTGGTCACCTCAGTAAAGCTGCTTTCTCCAACTAGGGGCTCACCTTTCAGTTCCTTTCTGAGCGAAGCCAAGAACCTGCCCAGCAAGACCCTATTCATCTAGCGACACCCAGCCCCGAGAGAGGCTGAAGACGTAGTTTCCAACTGGGCATCCCTGAAATCGTCTTATAAACTTTATAAAATTAATCAGGGAGAAAGGAAGGGGGAGAAGTGAAAATAAGCCAAGCTTGTAGCACAGTCAGCACTAATCTTTAAGTCAGCTTGCTCTCTGGCCTGCTTCCTTATAACTATTCGCTTCCTACTGCCTCAGAATCATGTAGACCCTGTCACAAGATTATAGTTTCCCTTAACTGCTCTCCAGATGTCATCTTAAGGATTGTGAGGCATTAAGTTTTCCATTTGAGATGTTCTTTAAGACTCTGCATGTCGGTGAAACTACTGATGTCAGCTGGTCTGAAGGACCCCACAAAGAGCTAACTCACCAAATAATGCAGTTTCCGTATCTTGATGATTTCATCCTCCTTACCCCAATTAATCAGACTCCAATTTTCCAATCCTTGCCCTCCATGATCCTCTTAAAACCCCAGCTCAGAACTCCTCAGGGAGATGGATTTAGGGGTTCCTTCTCTCTCCTCACTCACCCACCCTGTGATCATTAAACTCTTTCTCTGCTGCAACGCTGCTGTCTTGGTGGACTGGTATGTCATTGAACAGCAGGGATACAAAGCCGGTGGTCCTGTAACATGCCCACTCTACAGATCTCCACTGCTCCTGCATCAGGTACTTGCTCACTGGGGCTGGCTCTGTGAATTTCAGCTTCTATGATGCATCATTTTTACTGTGCTATTTCTCAGCCCAAAGGCACCTTCAACCTCTAATCCTGTCATACAGCCTGTGGACAAGTGTGATACATTACTGCATCTGCTATTTGGCTAAAGTGATTATCCAGTTCTTTCTAATTACCTGGTCAGGAGGGGAATGGATATTACCGAAGTCAAGACTGGGATTTAGCAGCAGTGGTGTATTTAGGCACTTCTCCATGTGTGGAAGGCTGATTAGCTCCATTTGCTAAGTACCTAGCAGCTGCTATTAGTCTTTAATGATCTTAATTCCCAAAGTAGCTTGGTGGCAAAAAAAAAAAATCTTAGATTTTTCCTGCCATGATTCCCAGGAGACAGATGTCTGCTCTCAGCATCTGTATATTAGCGAAACGAAAGAAATATTCTTAACTCCCAAAGATTTCTAGCCAAGGGGGTTAGTAATAGAGACCATATTTGGCAGAGAGATTAAATCCTGAGATTGAAATTGCTCTGACTTCATCCTAAGGGCAAATGGATTATGTTCTCAAAGCATTGACTTTTAGAGATAAACTAGAGAGAACGTTTTTTTCTCTATTCAGTAAACAGTTTGCCTTCCTTGCACGAAACTGATTGCACTAAACTGGAAATCAGTTGCTTTGCTAGCTTTATTTTTTACAGATGTAGAAATGTTCTTTGCAGTCCCTCAAATAATTGCCTTATAGGTGAATGCAAAGTCATTTTTTTAAAGAGATGAAGTCTTGCTCTGTTACCCAGGCTGGAGTGCAGTGACATGATCATAACTCATTATAGCTTCAAACTCCTGCGCTAAAGTGATCCTCGTGCCTCAGACTACTGAGTAGCTAGGACTAACAGGTGCAAGCCACCATGCCCAGCTAATTTTTAAGATTATTTTTAGAGGCGGGGGGTCTAGCTGTGTTGCTCAGGATGGTTTTAAACTCCTGGCCTCAAGTGACCCTCCCACCGCAGCCTCCTGAGCAGCTGGGATTACAGGGGCAACACACTGCATTGACCCAAGTCAATGAAATGAATTTTCTTAAGACTCTGACTTAAGAGTTTAAACACTCTACCTGTACCACTCACTAGACATGCATCACATTATTTAGTCTTTCTATGTCTTTTTCTCATTTATAAAATGGGATTAATAAGAGTATCTACCTCAGAGAGTTGAGGATTAAAGGGATTGATACAAATGCTTAGATTAATGCCTGGTACATTGTATGTAAATTGTAGTTGTTATAACTATTTATTTATTTCTTTTTTGAGATGGAATCTTGCTCTTGTTGCCCAGGCTGGAGTGCAGTGGCACGACCTTGGTTCACTGCAACCTCCACCCCCTGGGTTCAAGTGATTCTTCCGCCTCAGCCTCCTGAGTAGCTGGGATTACAGGTGCCTGACACCATACCTGGCTAATTTTTGTATTTTTAGTAGAGACGGTGTTTCACCATATTGACCAGGCTGATCTCGAACTCCTGACCTCGTGATCTGTCTGCTTTGGTCTCCCAGAGTGCTGGGATTACAGGCGTGAGCCGCTGTGCCCAGCCTGTCATTCCTATTTATTAAAAACATTGTGAGTGAACTGTAGCACGTTCTTTTTGATCCCCTGTCCCCTCATGGCAGGCATTGTCATCTGTCCCAGAAATCCGTCTCCCCTTCCTACTTTTGGGAATCGAACTGCCTTGAGTATTGGCAGGGCACGTAGTTGCCCAGTTAGAGATTCCATTTCCCAACTTCTCTTGCAGCTATATAAGGCCGTGTGACCAAGGTCCCAGCAATAGAGTATGAGCGACAGAACGACGGAACTTCTGCGTTGCTTCCTTAAAAGGAGGTGCCTGCTCGCTACTTTTTGTCTTTTCCCCTTTCATTGAGGTGAGCCAGGTTGGCATATGGATGAAGCCATATCCTGGAGATAGTGGGTCAGTGAGATAGAAAGAACTGGGTTTCTGGGTGACTCTGTGCAGCGGAGCCCCTGCGTTTGTCAGACCAAGACCATCTGCCTCCTTCTGGATTCTTAGGTGAGAGAGAATTTCACTTGTTTCTTATTTGAGCCATTGTTTTCTTGAGTATCTTTGTTCAGTACTTTTTTTTTTTTTGAGATGGTCTGGCTCTGCCACCCAGGCTGGAGTGCAGTGGTGCAGCCACAGCACATCGCAGTGTCCACCTCTTGGGCTCAAGTGATCCTCCCACCTCGGCCTTCTGAGTAGCTGGAACTAGAATGCACCACCGCACCCAGCCTCTTTAATATCTTCGTGTCTTAGTTTCAGAATCTCATGTCTATGCTAATACATTCACTTACTATCTGGGCATTAGAGTGTATCTGAGAGAAATGAATTCAGTGCTTAACCTGAGCCAAAGTTTGTAAGCAAAATTTGGGATGTGTCGGTCAGTCAGTCGACCCTAGAAGCAAAAAAGTCGGTCCCAATTAGACTGAATACAAACGGGGCCACATTAATGCCTGAATTTCAGTAACTCATTATTTTCCACATGGAAGACCTCAACATCTGCTCTCTGCAAGCTTCCCACACTGGAAGCAGAGATGGTAGCAAGGAGACAGCCATTGGGACTTTATTTATTTATGAGACAGGACCTCACTGTGCTGCCCAGGCTGCAGTGCAGTGGCGCAATCTCGGCTCACCACAATCTCCACCTCCCAGGTTGAAGCAATTCTTCTGCCTCAGCCTCCCCAGTAGTTGGGATTACAGGTGCCTGCCACCACACCCGGTTAATTTTTTTTTTTTTTTTTTTTGAGATGAGACGGAGTCTTACTCTGTCGCCAGGCTGGAGGGCAGTGGCACAATCTCGGCTCACTGCAACCTCTGCCTCCCCGGTTCAAGCAATTCCCCTGCCTCAGCTTCCTGAGTAGCTGAGACTATTAGGCATGCACCACCACGCCTGGCTGATTTTTTTGTATTTTAGTAGAAACAGGGTTTCATTACGTTGGCCAGGATGGTCTCAATCTCCTGACCTCGTGATCCACCCGCCTCGGCCTCCCAAAGTCATTTTTGTGTTTTTAGTAGAGACGGGCTTTCGCCATGTCGGCCAGGCGGGTTGCAGGATTCTGAGGGGAATATTTCATTTGTGCCCAGGAAAAACTTTGCTCATAGCAGATTTGCTGCTGTTAAAGTCCCAGTGGCAAGGCCGGGCGTGGTGGCTCATACGCGTAATCCCAGCACTTTGGGAGGGCCGAGGTGGGTGGATCACTTGAGGTCAGGAGTTGGGGATCAGCCTGGCCAACATGGCGAAACCCTGTCTCTACTAAAAATACAAAAATTAACTGGGGGTGGTAGTGGACGCCTGTAATCTCAGCTTCTGGGGAGGCTGAGGCCGGAGAATCGCTTGAACCTGTGAGGTGGAGATTGTGGTGAGCCAAGATCGCGCCACTGCACTGCAGCCTGGGCAACACAGTGAGATCCTATCTCTAAATAAATAAATAAATAAATAAAGTCCCAATGGCTGTCGCCTTACTACCATCTCTGCTTTCAGTGCTTTCCATGAGTGACCTGGCTTTTAGGATGCTGGGGCCCAGTGGTCGTCACTGGTGACCTTCCTCATCCCTCATGGTACCAGAGCTGTCAAAGGTCTTGAGGGGAGAATGGCTTTTGCTCTGACTATATCAAGGTATCATTCCAATGCCTTCCGTCTTCCACTACTACTGATGGAAAGTTGGCTAGGTTGAAATGGCCACTTCAGGCCAGGTGCGGTGGCTCTTGCCTGTAATCCCAGCGCTTTGGGAGGCCGAGGCAGGTGGATCATGAGGTGAGGAGTTCAAGGTCAGCCTGGCCAGCGTGGCGAAACCCCGTCTCTACTAAAAATACAAAAAATTAGCCGGGTGCGGTGGCTGACACCTGTAATCCCAGCTACTTGAGAAGTGGAGGCAGGAGAATTGCTTGAACCTGGGAGGTGGAGGTTGCAGTGAGCCATGAAGGTGCCGCTGCATTCCAGCCTGGGCAACAGAGCGAGACTCCAGCTCAAAAAAAAAAAAAAAAAAAAGAAAAAAGAAATGGCCATTTCTCTGTAGATGATGTCCACTTTCTTCCGGGCTGCTGTTAAGATCGTTTCTCTGTCTTTGGTGTTTTGTTTCACCAAGGTGGGCCTAGGTACATATTTCTTTTGATTTATTCTGCTTGGGATATATTGTGTGTCTTCAATCTGTAGACTTCGGTTTTAGAAAATTTGCAGGTCTTATCTCTTTAAATCTTGCCTCGCCTCCATTTTTTCTATTGGATCCTTTGGGATGTTTGATTAGGTGCATCTTGAATGTAATATATATTTTTTGAGAGTCTCATTCCATCACCCGGGCTGGAGTGCAGTGGCCTGCTGTAGGTGCACTGCAAACTCTGCCTCCTGGCTTCAAGCGATTCTCCTGCTTCAGCCTCTTCAATAGCTGGGATTATGGGCGTGCACCACCATGCCCGGCTAATCTTTGTATTTTTACTGGCTTCATGTGATCCTCTCACTTCAGCCTGCCTCCCAGAGTGCTGGGATTACAGGTGTGAGCCACCGTGGCCGCTGAATTTAATAATCTTATCCTTCATCTCTCTTACTGTTTCATATTTTATTTTTAGTTTTTATTTATTTATTTTTTGAGACGGGGTCTCATGCTGTCACCCAGGCTGGAGTGCAGTGGTGCCATCATGGTCCATTGCAGCCTTGACCTCCTGGGCTCAAGCAATCCTCCTGCCTCAGCCTCCACAGTGCTGAGATGACAGGCGTGGGCCACTGTGCCCGGCCTGTTTCATATTTTATATCTCCTGTCTCTTTGTGTTACATTCAAGGTTACTTTTTCAGCTACGTCTTTGAGTTCATTCATCTCCTCTTGGGTTGTGTTTAAGCTGATTTTTGTTAGTTGAGTTTTTATTTCAGCAATTATATTTTTCATTTTTATAACTTATATTGAAAATCATCTTTCTGCTGTTTATAAGAAGCTCACGGGCAAGGATGTTAATTTTGAATTCCCAGAGTTTCAGTTGTAAACAAAAGTGAATAAATAAAATATATATTCGCAGTAAAAAAAAAAATTGCATTTCTGAGAAACCCCTGCCTGGGGCCATTGTAAGGCAGGAATGACATGACGGTGTATCTCACCCTTCTGGCTCCCACATCCTAGGTACCATCCAAGCCCCAGGGAACTAAGATGCAGCACCCAGGGCACCAAGGAAAAGGGTAGAAGCGCTCTGAGTTGACCTGAGATGAATTTTCATCACCCTTGAAGAATAAGGACTTGAACTAGTGGTCACTTTTAGTTCTAGAAAGATAAGGTGGCCAGGTGCAGTGGCTCATGCCTGTAATCCCAGCACTTTGGGAGACCAAGGTGGGTGGATCACGAGGTCAGGAGTTCGAGACCAGCCTGGCCAACATGGTGAAACCCCATCTCTACTAAAAATACAAAAAATGAGCGGAGCATGGTGATGGACACCTATAATCCCACTCAGGAGACTGAGGCAGGAGAGTCACTTAAACCTGGGAGGCGGAGGTTGCAGGGAGCCGAGATCACACCACTCCACTCCCACGTGGTGACAGAGCTAGACTCCGTCTCCAGAAAAAAAAAAAAACAACAAAAAAAAAACCCAGAAAAAAAACCCTAAAAAACAAAACAACAATAACAAAAAAGGAAAATTAGTTTACATCTCTTAAGTCTTTAAATTGGGAACTGAAATTCATACCTGCAACATTGTCGATGATCCATTGGAAGAAGTTCAAACTCCTTGACCAGGGTTTGACAAATTACAGCTCATGGGCCAAATTTGGCTGGCTGCCAGTTTTTGTTATTAATAATTTTCTGGAATACTGCCATGCCCATTCGCAGATGTGTTGCCTCTGGCTATTTCTGTACCGCAGCATCAGGGTTGAGTTATTACGACAGAGACTGTAGAGCCTGCAAAGGCGAAATGATTTATTATGTGTTCCTTTTTAGCAGAAATTTACCAACCTTGGTCCTAGATCAAGTTTTCAAGACCATCCACAATTGAAGACCAGTTTTAAAAACATACACTCCGCTACTCTGCCACAGAGACTTTCTAATGTACTAAAACCAGTATATGCAAAGTTCTCTAAGTTAACAGCTCTAAATTCCTCCCCCCCAGCCCAATTAGGGGGGGATTGACACTTCACCCCATTCCCATTTTCCAGCAGAAAAACAAGCGGGGATAAAAATGGAACATCATCCTAAAAGCTTTCTAAAAGTTGGGGAATTGTGGGTACATCTGCTTAAGCCATAAGAGTACAGATGATTTCTATTTCCGCTCAATGCATACATGACTTAAAGTCTATTTATTGAACAATTATAGGCCAAAAATACCGCAGATGCAAATGAGTATTATTAAACACTGTAGAATTTGCCAAACAACCCACAACAAATTAAATTGCTAATAACAAGCTAAACAGCGATTTATCATTAGCTAAGCAAAAAGAACAGCGGTTGAAAACCGTGGCCAATTCAAGATAACACAAAGACAAAATGTTCCTCCAGGAAATTATGGAAATTTATACTATCGGCGTACACTTGTGAGCGATGCTGTGAGGTGGTGTTTGTCAGCCAGGCTTCTAGGTGGAATACCAGAATAGAGTGCTCGATAAATTACAGTAACTTGCTATTCTTAATTTACGAACAGTATGTTTAAGTAAGCCTTAATGACTCGCTTAGTGTAGGTGGACTGGGTATCAGCTGCCTTTGCCCGTATGGCATCCATTCCTCCTGTTTCTTCTGATTTTCCCTGGGGGAGCCATGGTCCCATTTGCATCCATGTGGTTGGAAAGGGGCTAGCTTTCGAATGCGGCGCGTAGGGCCAGGCACGACGGCTCAAGCCTGTAATCCCAGCACTTTGGGAGGCCAAGGCGGGCAGATCACCTGAGATCGGGAGTTTGAGACCAGCCTGGGAAACTTGGTGAAACCCTGTCTCCACTAAAAATACAAAAATTAGCCAGGCATGGTGGGCACGTACCTGTGATCCCAGCTATTCAGGAGGCTGAGGCAGGAGAATCTCTTGAACCCAGGAGGTGGAGGTTACAGTGAGCTGAGATCTCGCCATTGTACTCCAGCCTGGGTGACAGAGCAAGACTCTGTCTCAAGAGAAAAAAAAAAAAAAGATGGGAGGCACATGACCCAGACTGGACAATCTCATCCTCCTCCGCTCATAATTCAATCATAAGCACATATCTCAAGACAAGCCAATGAGACACCCTCTCAGGACTTTTATTAGAATTGCTAACTTTGGAGGATGGAACTGACAGCTGATGAAGCTGATAAAAAGGAGACCAGGGACTGGGCAGAATGTTAATCGCAGCACTTTGGGAAGCCAAGGTAGGAGGATCACTTGAGGCCAGGAGTTCCAGACCAGCCTGGGCAACATAGTGAGACATAGTGTCTCTACAAAAAATAAAAAATTGGCCGGGTGCAGTGGCTCATGCCTATAATCCCAGCACTTTGAGAGGCCAAGGCAGTCCTGATCATTTGAGGTCAGGAATTTGAGACCAGCCTGACCAACATGGTGAAACCGTGTCTCTACTAAAAATATAAAAAAGTTAGCCAGGCATGGTGGCGCATGCCCGTAGTCCCAGCTACTCCAGTGGATGAGGCAGGACAATCACTTGAACCCAGGAGGCAGAGGCTGCAGTGAGCCGAGATTGCACCACTGCTCTCCAGCCTGGATGACACAGTGAGACTCCCTCTAAAAAAAAAAAAAAAATAGGCTGGGTGTGATGGCTCATGACTGCAATTCCAGCACTTTGGGAGGCTGAGGTGGGTTGAAGACCAGCCTGGTCAACATGGTGAAACTCCATTTCTACTAAAAATATTCAAAAATTGGCTGGACGTGGTGGTGTATGCCTGTAATCCCAGCTACTCAGGAGGCTGAGGCTGGAGAATCACTTGAACCCAGGAGGTGGAGGTTGCAGTGAGCCAAGATTGCACCACTGCACTCCAGCCTGGGTGATGGAGCAAGCCTCTGTCTCAAAAAAAAAAAAAAATAGCGGAGCCATTTGGGACATGCAAGATCAACCAGAAGATAGCGAAAGTGTGTGTGGGGTGACTGGAGACCAAAGCCCTCACTGGTGTTCAGGGCATTACCCAAGAACATTTTCCCCAGGGAGTTTTTCGTTTTTGTTTTTTGATGGAATCTCACTCTGTCATCCAGGCTGGAGTGCAATGGCGCAATCTCAGCTCACTGTAACCTCCGCCTCCCAAGTTCAAGCGATTATGCTGCCTCAGCCTCCCAAGTAGCTGGGATTACAGGCGCCTGCCCACTACGCCCAGCTAATTTTTGTATTTTTAGTAGACATGGGGTTTCACCACGTTGGCCAGGCTGATCTCAAACTCCTGACAAAATAAGCCGTGATTACACCACTGCACTTCAGCCTGGGTGACACAGCAAGACCCTGTCTCGAAACAAACAAATAAATAAAATGGATGCTGAGGCAACAGAAAATTAAAAGAATTCGATACACATGGCAAGTCAGTATGTGTGTTCGACTTACGTATTCATTTATTCTATAAATATGTATTGATTCTTGGTGTCTGCAGTGCCAGAGACAAAGCAATGAATGAAGTCCGCCTCCTTTCTACCTCCTGGGGTTCACCTTGGAGGAGCATAAATGATGCATCATTGCAAATGGTGGTAGCTTCTCTGAGGCAGAGTCTTGGGTTTTCACTAGGGAGCAGAATGAGGGTGGGGAGCCCTGGTTTATTTTATTTATTTATTAATTATTATAATTTTGAGGCAGAGTTTTGCTCTTGTTGCCCAGGCTGGAGTACAGTGGCACAATCTCGGCTCACTGCAACTTCTGCCTGCTGGGTTAAAGCGATTCTCCTGCCTCAGCCTCCCGAGTAGCTGGGATTACAGGTATTCACCACCCTGCCGGGTTTAATTTTGTATTTTTAGTAGAGATGGAGTTTCACCATGTTGGTCAGGCTGGTCTCAAACTCTTGACCTTGTGATCTGCCTGCCTCAGCCTCCCAAAGTGGTGGGATTACAGGCATGGGCCACCGTGCCCGGCTTTATTATTATTTTTTGAGAAGTCTTGCTCTGTCGCTTAGGCTGGAGTGCAGTGACACCATCTCGGCTCAGTGCAACCTCCGCCTCCCAGGTTCAAGCGATTCTCCTGCCTCAGCCTCCCAAGTAGCTGGGATTACAAGCACCTGCTACCATATCCGAGTACTTTTTTGTATTTTTAATAGAGACAGGGTTTTGCCATGCTGGCCAGGCTGGTCTGGAACTCCTGATCTCAGGTGGTCTACCCACCTCCGCCTGCCAAAGCGCTGGAATTACAGGCATGAGGCACTGGGCCTAGCCAGGAATCCTGGTTTACAAGGAAGGGGTAGGAAATGCCTCTCCTCAAAGAAGCTTTTTTTTTTTTTTTTAAAATCCCAAGCTTCCTAGTCAATTCCAGGAAATCCACATGATTTCCTTCTTGTCAATCAAATATCTGGCATCGCCAATGTCCAGATACCTTATCAACTCAGGAAATCCTCACATACACCCTCCTTTCCCCATGAGTGAGAAATATGGTTTCTATGGCAGTGAGGTTAAAGTTTTCTCCAACTTTATTTCACTTCATTTGGTGTTTGGTTCCTTAGGACAAGAAAAAAAAATAAAAAAGACACCATATACTGATTTCTGTACAACTCATAGCGATTATGAATAACGTCCCTCTGGGAGAATATTTTATCTTTCCTTTCTGTCACTCCACAATACTTGCTAAATAGTCATGCCCAGAAGCAATATGGTGCAAAGCCTCAAATGAAGGCTCAATGTTTTGTGCTGCCTGGTGTAACCAGGAGGGCTTCAGATGGCTGATCCCAAAGTCCCTTCCCTAGTCTGCTCTCCTGGAGAAGATTCCACCCCTGCCCCAAAGCCAAATAACCCTCTTTGTTAAGTGAACCAGGCATAGTTCCTGTTTATCTCTGAGTAGTGGGCTTCAGTTCCCTGCCATCTGATTTATCAAGACAGAGGAACTGAAATAGAGAAAAATGCCCACAGAGCTGTCTGTGCGAGAGACCAGAGTTTCATTATTACTAAAATCAGTTTCCCAAGCATTCGAAGAAAAGAGTTTTTTTTCCTTTCTTTTTTTCTGAGATGGCGTCTTGCTCTGTCACCCAGGCTGGAGTGCAGTGGCATGATCTCGGCTCACCGCAACCTCTGCCTCCCGGGTTCAGGCTATTCTACTGCCTCAGCCTCCCGAGTAGCTGGAATTACAGGTGCATGTCACCACGCCTGGCTAAGGTTTGTATTTTTAGTAGAGACGGGGTTTCACCATGTTGGTCAGGATAGTCTCGATCTCCTGACCTTGTGATCTGCCCGCTGCAGTTTCTGAAAGTGCTAGGATTACAGGTGTGAGCCACCGTGCCCGGCCTAACACAATGAATATATTTTTTTTGTATTTTCCAAAAAAAAAAAAAAAAAGAAATGGAGAAGAGCAGCAGTGCTTCACATGTTCACAGATTTCTTTAGTGCCTGGTCTGACGGAAGACAGCTTTATTCTCATAGCTGCTGCGCACTCCGTTGTGATACGTTGTTTTGGTTGAAGACTCGAGAACATCTACAGACACGTAGTTGATGAAGGGAGGAAACGATTTCAACATTTTGGAAAATTCAGGAATTACTCTGTGATCCTACACCAAAACTCAAAAACTGGAAGTTTCTTCATTTCTTTCTCTCTTTCTCTCTTTCCTTTCTTTTCTTGCCTTCCTGCCTTCCTTCTCTCTTTCTCTCCTTCTCTCTCTCTCTTTCTTTCCTTTTTTGGAGAAAGAGTCTCATTCTGTTGCCCAGGCTGGAGTGCAGTGGTGCGATCTCGGCTCACTGCAACCTCCACCTCCAGGTTCAATCGATTCTCCTGCCTTAGACTCCCGAGTAGCTGGGACTACAGGCACGCACCACCACACCCGGCTAATTTTGCATTTTTAGTAGAGATGGGGTTGCACCATGTTGGTCAGGCTGGTCTTGAACTCCTGACCTCAGGTGATCTGCCTGCCTCAGGCTCCTTAAGTGCTGGGATTACAGGCATGAGCCACCATGCCCGGCCAACACATTTTAAACAAGGCTTGCTTTCTGTCTCCCTCCCCAGCCTTTCCCTCTCTCTTTCCCTCTTTCTTCCTTTTGAGTCTCACTCTGTTGCCAGGCACGAGTGCAGTGGTACCATCCCGGCTTACTGCAAACTCTGCTTCCCAGGTTCAAGCAGTTCTCAGCCTCAGCCTCCTGAGTAGCTGGGATTACAGTCGTCCACCATCACACCCCGCTAATTTTGTTGTTGTGTTTTTAGTAGAGATGGGGTTTCGCCATCTTGGCCAGGCTAGTCTTGAACTCCTGACCATGTGATCCACACACCTCGGCCTCCCAAAGTGATGGGATTACAGGCGTGAGCCACCGCACCGGGCCACTGCATTTTAAACAAGGTTTTCTCCACATCCAATCTTGATTAGTTATGATCTGAGAACAGTCAGTACTGAACACCGAGAGGACACGGGAAGGGAATTCAATGACGTTGTCCTTCCCCGGGCTCTCATGCTAATGTGGATGTGGGTCGGTTACCCTCTGGGGTAGACTGCAACCTTGACCTGTATGAGTCAGGGCAAAGAGATGACATTGACTCCGGCCATGGAGATGTGGGGTACACACAGTGGCATCGTCATGCCCTGCCCAGATCCCCTCTGATCCCTTTACCAGTTCTGCGTATTTTGCCGCTCACGTCCTCCAGCCTGTGTGCCCATCACAGGGCTGCCTTTGGACGCGGGGACCTCCTCGCCCGCGTGGAGCCTGGGGAACGCCTGTGGGTGACACCTTCCCTTCGGGCCCCCATAGCCAGTGGCTAACTCCTTTTGTCTCCAGGTGGGAGTGGCAGCTTTGAATGACGTCAGTTTAGCGAAGCTGGAAGAACATTTCCCCTACGCTCTTCCTTGTGAAGTTTGTGTTGGAGCTGGAAGATGGATGTAAAGCGGGGACCCTAGGTGTTTTCTTTCTTTTTCTTTATTTCTTTTTCTTTTTCTTTCTTTCTTTCTTTCTTTCTTTCTTTCTTTCTTTCTTTCTTTCTTTCTTTCTTTCTTTCTTTCTTTCTTTCTTTCTTTCTTTTCTTTCTTTCTTTCCTTTCTCTCTCTCTCTTTTCTTTCTTTCTTTCTTTCTTTTTTTTTTTTGAGACAGAGTCTTGCTCTGTTGCCCAGGCTGGAGTACAATGGCACAATCTCAGCTCACTGCAACCTCCACCTCCCGGGTTCGAGTGATTCTCCTGCCTCTGCCTCCCAAGTAGCTAGGATTACAGGTGTGCACCATGACGCCCGGTTAATTTTGAGTTTTTAATAGAGATGGGGGTTTCACCATGTTGGCCAGGTTGGTTTCTTTTTCTTTTTCTTTTATTTCTTTAAGTCGGAGTCTGACTCTGTCACCCAGGGTGGAGTGCAGTGGCATGATCTCAGCTCACTGCAACCTCTGCCTCCCGAGTTCAAGCAATTCTTCAGCCTCAGCCTCCCAAGTAGCTGGGACTACAGGTGCCCACAACCACACCCGGCTAATTTTTGTATTTTTAGAGATGGGGTTTCACCGTATTAGCCAGGCTGGTCTTGAACTCCTAACCTTGTGATCTGCCCGCCTCAGCCTCCCAAAGTGCTGGGAGTACAGGCGCGAGCCACTGTATCTATCTCCCTGTGGGTGTCGGCACGGCGGCAGCACACACACACAGCACCCGCAGAGCTGCTGGCTCTTCTCCAGCTCTTGCCAGATCTCTCCCACCTTCCCTGGGAACTGGGCCAAGTGAACACACAGCTCCAAGGTGAAGGATGACAGCTTCACCTGCAGGTCACTCATGACATTGAGGTTGCAGGTGGTGTGAGACGGACACAGGTCCCTTGTGGGTTCTGCCCCTCCCTGCCCTTGTGTACAGCTAGCGTTCTCTCCTGACGGATGGGCTGGCTGACCTGCAGTGATTGCAGACCCAGTACCAGACAAAGGGCCACAGTCCGCCCTACTAACTCTCACTAATGAGCAAGGTCACATCCCGTAATAAAGTCCCTGTTCCAGATCACTCAGGGTGGTTCTGCTTCTCCGATTGAGAGACACAATGGGACCATCTCCAGCTGGGATTTAAGCTCTGGAGCTCTCTGCGGGGAAGGGGTAAGCTGGGGACTTCCCCTCGGTGTCTTGGCTTCTTCCCTTTCTGTGCTCTGCTTTCCTTATTTCCTTCCTGGTTTCTCCTGGAGCAAACCCTCTGAGTAAACCCTTTGCATGAGGATGCTTATTTCAGACTCTACGCTGGGAGAACCTGACCTAAGACAAGGAAGTCTGCTGGAGGGCTCTTGAAGGTGTAGATTTATTCCTTGTGAAAAGGCAAGAGCAGGCTGGATGCAGTGGCTCAGGCCTGTCATCCCAGCACCTCGGGATGCCAAGGCATGTGATTGCTTGAGCCCAGGAGTTCGAGACCAGCCTGGGCAACATGCTGAAACCCTCATTTCTACAAAAGAAAAAAGAAAAAAGAAAAAAAAAATTAGCCAGCCTTGGTGGTGAGCACTTGCAATCCCAGCTACTTGGGAGCCTGAGGTGAGAGAATCACCTGAGCCATGGATGTCGAGGCTGCAGTGAATTGAGATCATGCCACTGCGCTCCAGCCTGGGTGACAGAGTGAGACCCTGTCTAAAAAAAAAAAAAAAAAAAAAAGGTAAATAATAAAAAATTGGCTGGGCGCAGTGGCTCACACTTGTAATCTCAGCACTTTGGGAGGCTGAGGCAGGCTGATCACAAGGTCAGGAGTTCGAGACCAACCTGGCCAACATGGTGAAACCCCGTCTCTACTATAAACACAAAAATTAGCCAGGTGTGGCAATGCACACCTGTAATCCCAGCTACTTGGGAGGCTGAGGCAGGAGAATTTTGTGAACCCGGGAGGCAGATGTTGCAGTGAACTGAGATTGCACCACTGCACTCCAGCCCGGGCGACAATGCGAGACTCTGTCTCAAAAACAAATAAATAAACAAGAATTTTAAAAGGCATGAGCAGTACAAAGTGCAGCTCTGGAACTGTCCTAACCCCTCTTCTACTTCCTGCCTTTAAATCGAGATATCTGCAACTGTAACAGTCATCTTTTTAAATATTTTATTTTCAATTAACATAATTGTACATGATATAGTGTACAATGCTTACATCAGGGATAATGAGTATATTGATCATTTCAAATAGTTATTATTTCTTTGTGCTGGGAATGTTCACCATTCTCCTTCTAGCTATTGGGAACTACATATTATTGTTAGCTATAGTCACCATACAGTGGTATAGGTCACTAGAACTTACTCGTCCTACCTAGCTATAGCTGCCACCTTTGAGACTATGAGGTGATTAAATTTAAGGAGAAAAAATCCAACATAGTGAGGATGGTGGGTGAAAGGAGGAGAGAAGAATGAGTTTTTATTTTATTTATTTATTTATTTATTTATTTATTTATTTTGAGACAGTCTGGCTCTGTTGCCTAGGCTGGAATGCAGTGGCATGATCTTGGCTCACTGCAACCTCTGTTTTTGGGTTCAAGTGGTTCTCCTGCCTTAGCTTCCTGAGTAGCTGGGATTACAGGCACCCGCCAGCACACTTGGCTAATTTTTGTATTTTTAGTGGAGACAAAGTTTCACCATGCTGGCAAGGCTGGTCTCGAACCCTTGCCTCAAGCAATCCGCTTGCCTCAGGCTCCTAAAGTGCTGGGATTACAGTCACGCCACTGACCCCTGCCTGAGAATGGCTTTTTAAAAAAATGACTATCTTCTACCTACTTATTTTTTGCTTTGTGAGAAAACTAAAGTCCTATTTACTTAAGCCAGTCTTAGGTTATTGGTGACCTACAGATGACAACATTCCTGATTAACCTACTTTCCAGGCTATTTTTCTTTTCTTCTTGCCTTTTGCTTGGGACTCAGTCTATTTCCAGGGAACAGAGTTCTTCCTTAACTTCCCAGTAGAACATATGACCCAGTTTAGGCCAATCGGCATTCCCCATCTACCTGGCTATCGTCATTGGCTCAGAGGTGATCATGTGATATGGACTGGGCCAATCAGAGTGAATCTCAGGATGGAGGCAGTCTATATCCGGCTCTGGTCGTGAACAAGGGCATGAAGTTCCAGGAGCTGCCCCTGGCAGCCATCTTCTGAGTGGACACATCAAACCTCTGTTGAAAGCCCACCCTTTTTATTTACTATATTTTTCATGTGAACTGATAATTTAACGTTTAATTCAGTTTGGAATTTTATTCACAACTAGAAGCATCCTCAGTGATGCAGTGGAAACTAATTCTTAAATGAACTAGCTTAAAGTAATTTTTAATTGACATAAGCCTCAGTTTTCTCATGTATAAAATGCATTAGAGGCAAGAGGTCTCTGGTGGCCTCCTAGTATTATCCAGGAGATTAAATGAAATAAAGTGTTTTTGAATATTTGGAAAACTGTGAAGTCAACAGAAGGTATTTGTGAAAGTTCATGTAAGGAATAGAGAAGTTCTTTAAAGTTTTCATCTTGGGCCTTAAAGAATAACAAATGCTTAGCCTGAAGTCCCTATCCATTATTGGCCCCTATATTCTAGCCCAGCTAGCTGCTTTGACTTGTTCAGGCATGCCCCAGACAGGCCTAGGCAAGTCCCAGCCCATAGTTCAGGCCATTCCTTATTTGGAACAGCTTCCTTGACCATCTTGTGAGCAACTTCCTCTTTTCTTTTTTTTGAGACGGTGTTTTGATCTTGTTGCCTAGGCTGGAATGCAATGGTGTGCTCTCAGCTCACTGCAACCTCCACCTCCCGGGTTCAAGTGATTCGCCTGCCTCAGCCGCCCAAGTAGCTGGGATTACAGGCATCTGCCACCACGCTCGGCTAATTTTGTATTTTTAGTCGAGATGGGGTTTCTCCAGGTTGGTCAGGCTGGTCTTGAGCTCCCAACCTCAGGTGATCTGCCCACCTTGACCTCCCAAAGTCCTGGTATTGCAGGCAGGAGCCACCATGCTCGGCCTAACTTCCTCTTTTTTTGTTCTCTCTCCCTTTGCCTATTTAGGAAAGTTTTAAATTATTAGCCAATCGGGTAAAGTATAGAATGTGAGGTTCTGTTCCGGCCAGTGGAGGATGGACGCAGCAGTAGGGTGGACTCACCAGGTTATAAATACTCCTGTCTCTTTTGTACCGTGCACTCTCCTGGCAAGACTGCTGGTGAGCAGTGCCCTTTCTGCAGAAAGTAAAAGGAAGCCTTGCTGAGAAACCTTTTGTCTGAATGCTGATTCTTCCCTGTGACATCGGAAGATAAGCACTTATTTCCAATAGTTAATTTAAGCCAAAAGGCTGTCAGACAAGGGTAAGGAATGGATACAGTAAGGCAGGGAAAAAGGGAACACAGCACCCTGTTTTCCCATAGAGGGAGATAAACAGCAGCATGAGCGTGCGTATTGGAGTATGCTTGCCTGACTCACAAGTCCAAAAATAAGTCATAAGACGCTATATGGAGAGAGCAACTATAAATACAGCAATATTAGCTGTGAGTGACGAGCCCAATTAGAGGACGTAGAGATGATTTAGAAGGTCTCCATGCAGTGCATCTTGAAGAGCTGTAAAAATACTTGGTGTTTACAGCTTAAGAGATGAAAATTAAGAGGAGCTAGTTAATGATCTGAATATGTATCCACCTTGCAGGAGGAATGGTCAGTGCCTGGTCTTCCCCACCTCATCCTTGGTCTGCACACTCTGGCCTACCTTCCAGTGGCCAGCAGCTGCATTCATTTGTTTGAGAACTGTCTCTGGTCTTCGGGGTGCACATTATGAGCTACACAGTTGGGCCAGAAATGCTAGGGATTTAATGTCCTCCATGAGTGGCTGTCAATCAGTGACTGGTAGGAGGATAAATATCGCAGCTCCCTCACTCCTCAGCTGGGCAATTCTGACATAGATATTCTATGCTGCCTCCTAGAGATCCCCAGAAAACTGAGCTTCAGTTGCTCACGGTGGTAATTTGCTTAATGCTTGTTCTTTTCCTTCCCTGTGTCACTTTCTCTTCCCACACTGGGTCTCCTGGAACTGACTCGAAATAAACAGCTTTCACTGGAGTCATGTCTCAAGGTCAGCTTTGGAGGGAGCCTAAAGTATGGCAGACTTTGCTTCCTTCATGTATATATGTTTGCCCAGGCTGGAGTGCAATGGCGTGCTCTCAGCTCACTGTAACCTCCACTTCCCGGGTTCAAGCGATTCTCCTGCCTCAGCCTCCCAAGTAGCTTTTATACAGCCTTTTGCTTTTCAAGGAAACCTCACATTCAATGGAATATTATTCAGCAATTAAAAAGACTAAAATACCGATAGGTGGAAATCAAGTGCATTATTCTGAGTGAAAGAAGCCAGACTCGAGTGCCTATGTAGTATACACGTTCCTTTATGTGACCTTCTAGGGAAGGCAAAAAAGACTATAGGGACAGAAAGTTGACGATTGCTATGGGCTAAAGCTGCAGGAAGGGATTAATTACAAAGGATCAAAAGAGAACTGTTTGTGGGTGATGGAGCTGTACTATATCTTGATTTTTGTAGAGGTTACATGACTGTGTATGTTTGTCCAAACCTATAGGACTGTATACTAATAAAGGGTGGATTTCACTGTATATGAAGTATATCTCAATAAAAAGTTCTTTAAAGCGCATTCACCATCATTATCTTTGGTTGTCATAACAACCCTGCAGCAATCAGGCATTATTCTTCATTTATGCAGCCAACTGTAATTCCACTTCTTTCTCTCCATTCACTCCAAACCTACTGTTGTTTGCCTTTCAACCCACCACTCCTAGCAAAGTGTTCTTGCCAAGGCCACTAATGACCTGTTAGTTGCTCAAGCCAATGGCCACCTTTCAGCCCTTACTTCCTTGACCTTTATACGTTACTTGGTGGTGTTGATGCTTCTGCCTTAGAGCTGCTTTGGCCCAGGCTGGTGCAGCCCACTCTGTCCAGTCCTCCTTCAGCTGTCCTCAGTTGCTCCTCTACCCTGTGTCTCTCCCAATTTATCCACCTTTTCCTCCACTTGTATTCCCCGCCCCCCCACTCTCTGGGGGATCTCAACCATCCGTCTGGCATCAAAAATCACTTTATATTAAGTCTGTTTTGCATTACATTAACAGGATATCACAAACTGGGTAGTTTATAAAGAAAATAAATGTGGTCAGGCACAGTGGCTCATTCCTGTAATCCCAGCAGTTTGGGAGGCTGAGACAGGTGAATCGCTTGAGGCCAGGAGTTCGAGCCCAGCCTGGCCAACATGGCAAAACCCCATCTCTACTAAAAATACAAAAGATAAAAAATAAATAGCTGGACATGTTGGCACATGCTTGTCATCCCAGTAGCTTGGGAGGCTGAGATGCGAGAATCACTTGAACTCAGGAGGTGAAGGCTGCAGGGAGCTTAGATCGTGCCATTGTACTCCGGCCCGGGCAACACAGCAAGACTCTCTCAAAGGAAAAAAAAGGAAAAAGAAAAGTAAAGTATTTCTTACAGTTCTAGAGGCTGGGAAGGCAAAGACTGAAGAATCGACATCTGGTGAGGGCCTTCTTGCTGTGTCATAGCACGGCAGAGACATCCTGCAGTGAGGGGCAGGGGCATGCATATCAGCTCAAGTCTCTCTTCCTTTTCTTATAAAGCTCATCCTGGGGGCTCCACCCTGATGATCTCATCTGATCCTGAATACCTTCCCAAAGCCCTGTTTTGAATTAACATATAACTTTGGGGGTTGAGTTTCAAATATATAAAATCTGGGGACACATTCAAGCCATAACATACACTCATAACTTCCGAGAGTGTTTTATGTTTTTTCCTCTCATTATCTAGTTACTTGAATTTCCAGTTTATTTTGTGTGATCCAGGCTAGAGTCAAGAGGCATGATCATCTCTCACTGCAGCCCTGAATTACTGGGTTCAAGAGCTCCCAAGCAGCTGGGACTGCAGGTGTATTCCACCATGACTGACTAATTTTTAATTTATTTTTGTAGAGATGGGGTCTTGCTATGTTGCTCACGCTGGTCTTGAACCCCTGGCCTCAAGAGATCCTTTGCCTTGGCCTCTCAAAACACCAGGATTATAGGCGTGAGCCACCACATGTGGCTTTGGATGACGAGTTTATTACTCAACCATTGATTTTTCAGCCTCCCAAAATGCCATTAAGCAGACAAACTTTTTCTAAAGTTTCTGGGACAAAACTGGTAGCTCAGGGCTACTATTACAAGATCTAGTAGAATGGTATAGATATTTCATCTTGTGATGTCTGTTGGACATTGTTCCGTGGTTTCAAACTCTTACGGAACCATAAATAATGTTCAAGAATAATTAGAGAAGAAAAGTCATGGCTTTCCCACGTATGTAAAGTGGACACGTGTTAAAGATTTTATCTTCCCCATGAATGAGGGAACCAATGTTACAACTCATTTAAAGGAGCATTCAAATAAAATACACAGTTATGGATCAGAAACACTGAAATGATTGTGCAAATTGAGCTCTTCCATAGTGGTGGAGAGAGGTAGGTTGAACTTCTGGTGGACCTCACAGCTGTTTCATGTCTACAAAAAAGGATTATTTTGCCTTACTATCAGTTATCAAGAACTTGCAGAATTGTAAAATAGGTCAAAGGCAAGGAAAGGCTAGAATCAGGTAACTCAGAAGAGCGCTCTTTACCCTATGGGATTCCAAGCTTTTTCTGTAAAGGGCCAGGTAGTAAATACCTTAGGCTTTGCTAGATCTACGTGGCCATCCTGCCATTGTAGCGTGAACAAAGCTGTAGAAAATATAAACAAGGCTGGGCGCGGTGGCTCACGCCTGTAATCCCAGCATTTTGGGAGGCTGAGGCAGGAGGATCACAGGCCAGGAATACGAGATCAGCCTGGCCGACATGGCGAAACCCTGTCTTGACTAAAAATACAAAAATTCACCAGGCGTGGTGGCGTGCATCTGTAATCCCAGCTACTTGGGAGGCTGAGGCAGGAGAATCACTTGAACCTGGGAGGTGAAAGTTGCAGTGAGCCGAGATTGCGCCACTGCATTCCAGCTTGGATGACAGAGCAAGACTTCTTAAAAAAAAAAAAAAAAAAAAAAAAAAAAAAGGCTGGGTGCGGTGGCTCACGCCTGTAATCCTAGCACTTTGGGAGGCTGAAGTGGGTGGATCACCTGAGGTCAGTAGTTCAAGACCAGCCTGGCCATCATGGTGAAACCCCATCTTTTTTAAAAAAAGAAAAGAAAATATAAACAAATAGGAGTGGCTAGATTTGGTCTCTGGACTGTGGTTTGCCAGTCCTTGCTCTAGACAGTGTCTAATTTTCCAATGAAGCAAAATTTTTTCCTGTGTTCAGGTGTGGTGGCTCATGCCTCTAATCCTAGCACTTTGGGAGGCCAAGGCAGGAGGATCATTTAGGCCCAGGAGTATAAGACCTGCCTGAGTTACATAGTAAGACCCCATCTCTACAAAAAGTAAATAAAAAATTAGCCAGGCATGGTGGCACACTCCGGTAGTCCCAGCTGCTAGAGAGGCTGAGATAGGAGGATTGCATGAGCTTGGGAGGTCGAGGCTGCAGTGAACTGTGATTGTGCCACTGCACTCCAGCCCAGGTGACAGAGGGAGACTCTGTCTCAAAAAAAAAAAAGTATAACAAAAAATTTCCCTTGCAATAAGACAGTGCCACATGGCTAGAAGTTTTAAAAAATATACTAAGAAGATGACTGACATTAAAACATGACTTTGTTATTCATGAATTATACAGCAATCAGCTTGATTCATTCATGGTGAATTATACCTTTCTTCTAATGTACTGGATTTAGGAGTTTGTTGGAAATCTCATGGAAAGGTAAAGCTCTGGTCAGCTTTACGTGTGTGTGTGTGTGTGTGTGTGTGTGTTTAAAATTTATTTTATTAATTTATTTTTTTGAGACGGAGTTTCACTCTTGTTGCCCAGGCCGGAGTGCAATGGCGTGATCTTGGCTCACCACAACCTCTGCCTCCCGGATTCAAGCGATTCTCCTGCCTCAGCCTCCCAGGTAGCTGGGATTACAGGCACGCGCCACCGTGACTGGCTAATTTTGTATTTTTAGTAGAGACGGGGTTTCTCCATGTTGGTCAGGCTGGTCTTGAACTCCCGATCTCGGGTGATCTGCCCGCCCTGGCCTCCCAAAGTGCTGGGATGACAGACATGAGTCCGGCTTGGTCAGCTTTACTTTGAAAGTTCTTAGGCTGTTGGATTAAAGCAAAGGGTCAGCAAACTACAGCGGACAGGCCAAATCCACATGGCGCACAAAGCTTAAGTTATTTATTTTCTGGTCCTTTATATAAAAAGTTTGTTGCCCTCTGAATTTAGGGTTGAGAAGCAAGGACTCTTTGATTCTACCCCTCACTAACTGTCGGCTTTCAGGCCCCTTATTTAACTTCTTTGTGCCTCAGTTTTCTGATTTGCAAAGTGGATATGTTAGTGGTACTTAGCTGGGCGTGGTGGCGGGTGCCTGTAATCCCAGCTACTTGGGAGGCTGAGGCAGAGAATTGCTCGAACCCAGGAGGCAGAGGTTGCAGTGAGCCAAGATTGCACCACCGCACACCAGCCTGGGTGACAAAGTGAGACTCCATCTCAAAAAAAAAAAAAAAAAAAAAAAAAAAAAAATCCAGTTGTTGTGGTGAGCCAGTCCCGGTTTTTCACTTTGCCACAGCAAAGAATCTGAGAGCAAGTCAAAAGTCAAAGTAAGCAGGAGGCCAGGCATGGTGGCTCATGCCCGTAACGCCAGCACTGGGAGGCTGAGGTGGGTCGATCGCTTTAGTTCAGGAATTTGAGAACAGCCTGGGTGACATAGCAAGATCCTTGTTTCTACAGAAAAACAAAAACAAAAACAAAAACAAAAATTAGTTAGGAGTGGTGGTGTGTGCCTGTGGTCTCAGCTACTCGGGAAGCTGAGGGGAGAGCAGCACCCGAGCCTGGAGAGGTCTGCGCTGCAGTGAGCCAAGATCGTGCCATCGCACTGCAGCCTGGGAGACAGAGTGAGACCCCATCTTGGAAAAAAAAGAGAAAGTTTATTGCAGCAGCAAAGTACACTCTGACAGCTGAGTAGAGTGGGCTGCTCAAAAGTGAGACAGCAGTGACTGACAGTGGGGAACCTGGGGCCCGATATGATTATTCATGAAAGAGCGGGAAGAGGCGTTGCTGGTTTTTATTTATTTATTTATTTTTTAGATGGAGCCCGGCTCTGTCGCCCAGGCTGGAGTGCAGTGGCGTGATCTTTGCTCACTGCACCCTCCACCTCCCAGGTTCAAGCGATTCTCTTGCCTCAGCCTCCTAAGCAGCTGGGATTACAGGCATGTGCCACCATGCCCAGCTAAGTTTTGTATTTTTAGTAGAGACGGGGGTTTCACCATATTGACCAGGCTGATCTCGAACTCCTGACTCGTGATCCATCTGCCTCAGCCTTCCAAAGTGCTGGGATTACAGGCATGAGACTCCGCGCCCGGTCTGGGGTGTTGCTGTTAAGTGTGTTTTGGGAGGTCCCCCAGATATGCATGTACTATTGTCATACATGCTAGTGTGTATATTGAATGTCTCATTAGCATCTTAAATCTCTACCCAGGGATGATTTTTTAAAATTATTATTATAATGAGCATAGGTCAGTCCCAAGGATACTAATTATGGGTTTCTGAGCTTGTGCGAACTTGGGAACTTTCCCTTCTGCTTTTCTTTTTCTTTCTTTTTTTTTTTGAGACGGAGTTTCACTCTTGTTACCCAGGCTGGAGTGCAATGGCGCAATCTCAGCTCACTGCAACCTCCGCCTCCTGGGTTCAGGCAATTCTCCTGCCTCAGCCTCCTGAGTAGCTGGGATTATAGGCACGTGCCACCATGCCCAGCTAATTTTTTGTATTTTTAGTAGAGACAGGGTTTCACCATGTTGACCAGGATGGTCTCGATCTCTCGACCTCGTGATCCACCCGCCTCGGCCTCCCAAAGTGCTGGGATTACAGGCTTGAGCCACCGCGCCCGGCTTCTTTTCTTTTTTTTGAGGATGAGTCTTGCTCTGTCACCCAGGCTGGAGTGCAATGGCACGATCTCAGCTCACTATAACCTCCGCCTCCTGGGCTCAAGCAATTCTTTCACCTCAGCCTCCCGAGTAGCTGGGATTACAGGCACCCGCCACCATGGCCAGCTAATTTTTGTGTTTTTAGTAGAGACAGGGATTTCACCATGTTGGCCAGGCTGGTCTTGAACTCTTGACCTCAAGTGATCTGCCTGCCTTGGCCTTCCAGAGTACTAGGATTACAGACATGAGCCACCGCCCCCGGCCCCTTCTGCTTTTCTCTCTCCTTGCTGAGGGATGCTCTAACCACGAGCCCAGGATGAGTTTTGTGCGCTGTCGGGTGTTTGCCCTATTTATTTAGCAAGTGTGTTTCCCTTTAAGGGAGGCTATGATCACCTATCTAACCTACCTCACGGTGGCTTTCACCCCTCTTTGGGAAGTATTCTCCATCCAAAGGACGGGTTCTGGAAGCTCTGGTGGCACGATACCGTCACTCCCCCCTCCTCCCACCCTCCTCCCAGCAGAATTGATCAGACTGAGGAGGGCATCTCACCCAAACCATCTATTTCAGAGCCTTTCCTTTCTTTTGGAATTGACACTAAAAGTTTCTTTGATTTATCCCAGATGGGTTTCTTGATTGAAGGCACGACGGGAGGGATTGTCTTTATTTCATTCCCGACATACTGAGTGCCCAGTGCTGTTCAAAAAAATAATAATGAACACATATTGCGTGCTTAGCTGTGCCAGGCACTAGGCACTTACCTCATTTCCTTCTGCCAGCTCTATAATCCAAGTCCCATGATTATCCTCATTTTACAGATAAGAAAATTGGGACTCAGATTAAAGACCTTGCTCAGGGCCAGGTGTGGTGACACGCTCCTATAGTCCCAGCTGCTCTGGAGGCTGAGGTGGGAGGATCATTTGAGACCAGCTGCATGTAAGCTCTGACCATGCCACCAAACTCCAGCCTCAGCAACAGTTGGAATTTTATTTTTTCTTTTTGAGATAGAGTATCATTCTGTCACCCAGGCTGGAGTGCAGTGGCGCAATCTCAGCTCACTGCAACTTCTGACTCCTGGGTTCAAGCGATTCTCCTGCCTCAGTCTCATGGGTAGTTGGGATTACAGGCACCCTGCCACGACGCTTGTCTAATTTTTTGTATTTTTAGTAGAGACAGGGTTTTGCTATGTTGGCCAGGCTGGTCTTGAACTCCTGACCTTAGGTGATCTACCTGTTTCAGCCTCCCAAACTGCTGGGATTAGAGGCGTGAGCCACTGTGCCTGGCCAGAAAATTTTAAACATTACTCAGGCATAGTGGTGCATGTCTGTATTCATAGCTACGTGCGTGGCTGACATTGTGGGAATAGGTGAACCCAGGAGTTCGTGGCTGCAGTGAGCTGTGATCGTGCCACTGCACTCCAGGCTGGGCAGCAGAGCAAGACCTTGTATCTAAAATTAATAATAATAGTAATAATAAATAAAGACCTTATACAAGAGCACAAAGTCAGAAAGCAGCAGAACCGAGACTTGAACCCAGGTCTGCCTCTCACATGGTTAACCACAGTGCTAAACATTCTGCCATCACATGGTAGGAGCTCAGTGAATATTTGAGGATGAATAAAAGGATGAATGCAGAGTGAGAGGATTAAAGAGCGATACATAGACACGAAGCAGCTACTGCATTCAAATGGTTTTATGATGACTGGTTTTATGATGAGAGGTCAAGGCGGGTGGATCACGAGGTCAAGAGATCGAGACCATCCTGGCCAACAAGGTGAAACCCCGTCTCTACTAAAAATACAAAAATTAGCTGGGCGTGGTGGCAGGTACCTGTTTCACCTTGTTGGCCAGGATGGTCCTGATGCTTGACCTTGTAGTATCGGAGGTATGGCCCAGACTTTCGTGCTCATCAGCCTCAGCAGCATTTTGTATAGATTGCCTTTAGATAGTTTCAGCTACATACTTCCAAAAAAGTCCAAATAAATATAAGCATGCATGTTGATTTTAAAATAATCTTAGGCAGTGCATAGTGGCTCACACCTGTAATCCTAGCACTTTGGGAGGCCAAGGCGGATCACTTGAGCTCCGGAGTTCAAGACCAGCCTAGGCCACAAAGTGAGACCTTGTCTCTAATTAAACAACCAAAAAAGTAAACTAATTTTATTTTAAATAAAATTAAATGTAAAATAAAATGAGTTATTTTATTGCTAATGTAAAATAATAAAACTAATAGTTTTATTTATTTTATTGCTAATGTAAAATAATAAAACTAATAGTTTTATTCATTTTATTTTTCATTACTTTTAATAAAATTAATAATATGAATATTTAATCCCAGCACATTGGGAGGCCAAGGTAGGAGGATTGCTTGAGGCCAAGAGCTCAGAACTAGCCTGGGCTGCATAGGGAGACCTTGTCTCTACCAAAGAGAAAATAAAAATAAAAAGAATATGAAGATTAGTAACATTAAATATTTAACAAGTACATATTAGATTTAATATTAATACTACATTACTGATTAATATATAATCACATATATTAAAGTATTACTATTTAATATTAAAATGATAATATTGAAAGATTCATATAATTTTGGCTTCTTGCAATTTTTAAACAATGTGTATACCCACAGCAGAGTAAATTCTTGTTTTTTTTTTTTGTGTGTGTGTGTGTGACAGAGTCTTGCTTTGTTACCAGGCACCAGGCTGGAGTGTAGTGGTGCCATCTCGGCTCACTGCAACCTCCGCCTCCCGGGTTCAAGCAATTCTCCTGCCTCAGCCTCCCAAGTAGCTAGGACTACAGGCACGAGCTACCGCACCCAGCTAATTTTTGTATATTTAGTAGAGGCGGGGTTTCACCACGTTGGCCAGGATGGTCTTGATCTCTTGACCTTGTGATCGGCCCTTCTCGGCCTCCCAAAGTGCTGGGATTACAGACATGAGACACCACACCTGGCCATTCTTGGGTTTTTTGGAGGCAGGGTCTTGCCCTATCACCCAGGCTGGAGTGCAGTGGTGTAATCACAGCTCACTGCAGCCTCAACCTTCCAGGCGCAAATGATCCTCCCACCTATCTCAGCCTACTAAGTAGCTGTGACTACAGGCATGCGCCACCATACCTGGCTAATTTTTGAATTTTTTTTTTTTTTTTGAGATAGAGTCTCGCTCTGCCGCTCAGGCTGGAGAGCAGTGGCACAATCTCAGCTCACTGCAACCTCTGCCTCTCAGGTTCAAGCTATTCTCCTGCCTCAGTCTCCCGGCTAATTTTTGTATTTTTAGTAGAGGCGGGGTTTCGCCCTGTTGTCGAGGCTGTTCTCGAACTCCTGACTGCAAGTGATCCACCTGTCTCAACCTCCCTAAGTGCTGAGATTACAGGCGTGAGCGGCCACACCTGGCCAAAATGGGGTTTTGCCATCTTTCCCAGGCTGGTCTTGAACTGCTGGGCTCAAGCAATCTGCCCGTCTTGGCCTCCCAAAGTGTTGGGATTACAGGCATGAGCCACTGCACCCGGTCCAATAGTAAATTAATGTCTGTTTCCCATGTCCTAGAGCACACTGGATATGACCTGTATGTGTATGTTTTCAATGTCCAGAAAAGAGACAAGCTCCCCTGTGTTCACCTTGGACTAGTGGAGCCTTCCTGGTACCCTGTCCCTAGGTGTGGTCCTACCAGGATCTCTACTTTTTTTTCTTGACATGGAGTCTCGCTCTGCCACCAGAGCTGGAGTGCAATGGCGCGATCTTGGCTCACTGCGACTTCCACCTCTTTGTGTTGGGAACATTCACCAACCTCCTCCTAGCTTTTGGAAACTATATATTATTGTTAGCTGTAGTCACCCCACAGTGGTATAGGTCACTAGAACTTACTTCTCCTATCTAGCCGGAGCTGCCACCTTCGAGAATATGAGGGGATTAAACTTGAGGAGAAAATCCAACATAGTGAGGATGGCGGATGAAAGAAGGGGAGAAAAATGGCTTTTTATTTCATTTATTTATTTTTTTGAGACAGTCTGGCTCTGTCACCCAGGCTGGAGTGCAGTGGCATGATCTTGGCTCACTGCAACCTCCGCCTCCTGGGATCGAGTGATTCTCCTGCTTCAGACCTCCTTCTGGTCCCAGTAGCTGGGACCAGAGGCGCGTGCCACCACGCCTGGCTAATTTTTGTAGTTTTAGTAGAGATGGGGTTTCAGCTTGTTGGTCAGGATGGTCTCGATCTCTTGACCTCATGATCCACCTGCCTCGGCCTCCCGGAGTGCTGGGATTACAGAGTGCTCCTCCCAGAGCACTGTGCCTGGCCCAGGATCCCTAGTTTATACAGAGAGCATCAATTCTTACTCATCATCTTGCAAAGACCTGAGGTCTCATCTCCCACCTTGAGGTATGCCCAGTCTGCCCCCCATCCACCCCTCACTCCCACACCCTAAAAACGTCTGCAGTGCCATCTTGCATGCCCACTTCCTGACTCTCAGCGGTATCTTCATCTGTGACCCCAGGCACTCCCTTCATGTCCTTAAAGCTTACGCATGCATGTGTACGCATAGGACATCATTAGACATTAGGGAAATGCAAATTAAAACCCCAGGCAGATGTCAACACACATCCACTAGAATAGTTAGAAGCAAAAAGACGGCAATCTGAGTGCCGGCCAGGATGTGCAGTGACGCACACACTGTTGGTAGATGACAGTCTGGTAGCTTTTTTTTTTTTATTTTTTGAGATGGAGTCTCGCTCAGTCGCCAGGCTGGAGTGCAGCGGCGCGATCTCGGCTCACTGCACCCTCCGCCTCCTGGGTTCAATTGCTTCTCCTGCCTCAGCCTCCCGAGTAGCTGGGACCACAGTGCCCACCACCACGCCCAGCTAATTTTTGTGTTGTTGGTAGAGATGGGGTTTCACCATGTTGGCCAAGATGGTCTTGATTTCTTGACCTCGTGATCTGCCCGCCTCAGCCTCCCAAAGTGCTGGGATTACAGGTGTGAGCCACCGCGCCCGGCCTGCTTCTTATGGGGTTAAACAATCACCAGGTGACTCAACAATTCTGCTCTTTGGTATTTACCCAGGATCCCCACAAAAGCTTTTTGTTTGTTTGTTTTTGAGACAGAGTCTCACTCTGTCACCCAGGCTGGAGTGCAACGGCACAGTCTCGGCTCACGGCAACCTCCGCCTCCCGGATTCAAGCCATTCTCCTGCCTCAGCCTCCCGAGCAGCTGGGACTACAGGCGTGCATCATCACACCGGGCTCGTTTTTGTATTATTATTATTATTTTTTAACAAAGAACGGATGGGCAAGGGCCCTAGCTAGTTCCCTCAAGCCCTTTTAGAAGGCACAAATCCCATTCAGAGGAGCAGAGTCCTCCCGACCTAATGACCTCCTAAAGGCCCCACTTCTTAACACTATCACAGTGGGTCTTAGGGGCCAACGTTTCAATTTGGGTGCAAACATAGATTCGAACTGTAGCAGTCCCTAATCCAGTATGACTGCTATTCTCGTAGAAGGAGGAGAATTTTGAACATAGGCAGTGGACACACACGGGAAGGAAGGAAGGAAGAGAGAGACAAAGAGAAAGGAAGGAAGGAAAAGAGGGAGTGGAGAGAGTGTGTGTCAAGTATAAAAGTTTTTCTTTAAAGTTTTCTTTTTTGTTAAAAAATAAGTGTGCTAATAACTTTGTTAAACCCTGGTAGCTGTTAAACACGCCATGCTTGCAGGCACGTGGTACATTCTATGTTCTTGTGCTTTAACCAAAATATCTCTGCTAAACATGCTCCCAGGCATGTCCCAGCTCTCCATTGCTTTTACCTGTTTTAGACAAGTTTAAGTTGTTAGCCGATCGGGTTTTCGTTTAAATTGTAAGGTCTAACTCCAGCCAACGGAAATGAAACAGAGCAGTAAGAACAACCCCAAAAGCGTAAGGAATAAATTTGTGTGTTTTCCTTTGTTCATTGTGGCACAATGGCTAATAAAAGTAGCCTTCCTGCAGTCCAGGGAGTAAAAATGGCATTGCTAAAAAATCCTTTGTCTCAGTGCTAATTTTTCTTTGCAGCACCGAGCATCTATTTCCAACAGAGAGACAGAGAGGAAGAAAGGAAAGAGTGAAGGAATGAAGGAAGGAAGAAAGGAAGGAAGGAGAGACAGAGAAAGTGGAAGGAAGGAGAGGAAGAGAGACCGTGGAGCCAGGAAGTGATAAAGTTGGGTTCTGAGCACAGAAGGATTCTGTTTCGGAGCCTGTGTGTCTTCCTGCAGTTTAGGCGATTGGTTCACGCAGGCGAGGAGAGCACACGCTTTATCTCACATATTATTTCTTGGCTTCCTGATGGAATTGTCCCTCCCTCACTGCTAATGGATAACTGGACTTTGCCCAGGATGGGCAAGCAGGGATTTTCTCGCCTGGGCCAACGGCAAAGGCATGGATGGTGCCGATGGGGGACGGTGCCAGATTTCCCAGTAGCGCTCTGGGTGCGGGGCGTCAGCTGCTGGGCTCAGAGGGAGACCTCTGCCCCGGCGGAGGGCATTATCCACGTGGCCAGCTGCCTGCTCTTCCAGCCAAGAGAAATATGATCAGAACATAAAACAGTATCGTAACAGCACTCCACTCACAATTGAGCTGGCCCCAAACCAGATTATCACTAGGAACCTAAGTGCATAAAAAAGCGTAGTCCTTGAGGCTGACTGGGGGCTTCCCTGGAGAATCCATTTTCCTTTTTGTATCTGTTTCCTTTGGTAGCCAGAGAAGACAAAAAAGAAGAATCAGATCAGCCAAGCGGGCTGCTGAGAACCAATGCAGGGAGCGCTGCAGATGCTTTGTCAGCTGAGAACTGGTCAAAGGAAAATGGTAAAGTCCATCGTTCCCTCCAGCTCTAGTCTTTGCCACCTTCTACGAGGCTGACCCCAAAAGACAACATCACCGGGCTCTGTTGCCCACTGGCTTTTGGTTGGCTCAGCCAATGGGAGGTGCTCGCAGAAGGAAAGTGGGAGAAGGGGCTGGGTGCGATGGCTCGCGCCTGTAATCCCAGCAGTTTGGGAGGCTGAGGAGGGACCGTTGGTTGAGGCTGGGAGTATGTGACCAGCCTGGGAAGCACAGGAGGACCCCATCTCTACAAAGGAAGGATAAGAAAAGAAAGAAAAGAGGAAGAAAGAAAGAAAAAAGAGAAAGAAAAAGGAAGAAAGAAAGGAAAAAAGAAAGAAAAAGAAAGAGAGAAAGGGCTAGGGACAGTGGCTCATGCCTGTAATCCCAGCACTTTGGGAGGCTGAGGCATGCAGATCACCTGAGGTCAGAAGTTCAAGATGAGCCTGGCCAACATGGTGAAACCCCGACTCTACTAAAAATACAAAAATTAGCCAGGTATGGCGGTGCGTGCCTGTAATCCCAGCTACTCAGGAGGCTGAAGCAGGAGAATTGCCTGAACTTGGGAGGTGGAGGTTGCAGTAAGCCCAGGTCACGCCACTGCACTCCAGCCTGAGCGACAGAGTGAGACTCCATCTCAAAAGAACAAAAAAAGAAAGAGAAAGGAAAGAAGGAAGAAAGAAAGAAAGAAAAGAAAGAAAAAAAAGAAAAGCAAGAAAAGAATTAGCTGAGTGTGGTGGCACATACTTGTAGTCCCACTTACTTGGAGGGCTGAGGCAGGAGGATTGCTTGAGCCCGGGAGGTCAAGGCTGCAGGGAGCTATGATCCCATTGCTGCACTCCAGCCTGAGGGACAGAGCAGAGAAAAAAAAAGTGGGAGTTTAAAAGATGGTTGACTCAGGATGGTCTCATTTGCACAAGAGGAAAAGCAGGGTGAGGTTGAGGGAATTTGTTTTATTTTATGTCATGTGTTTTTTGAGACAAAGTCTCACTCTGTCGCCTAGACTGGAGTGCAGTGGCACGATCTGGGCTCACTGCAACCTCCACCTCCTGGGTTCAAGTGATTCTCCTGCATCAGCTTCCCGAGTAGCTGGGATTACAGGCACATGTCACCACACCTGGCTAATTTTTGTATTTTTTTTTTTAAATTGTATTTTTAATAGAGACAGGGTTTCACCATGTTGGTCAGGCTGGTCTTGAACTCCTGACCTCAGGTGATCTGCCCACTCGGCCTCCCAAAGTGCTGGGATTAGAGGCATGAGCTACTGTGCTCGGCCTCTTCTTCTGCTTTTTCGTTCAATTCTAGCCCTCAGTGGATTGGAAGATGCCCCCTGCATTAAGGAGGCTGACTCTTCTTTCCCCATATCTACAGATTCCAATGCAGATCTCTTCTGAAAACACAGACACATCCAGAAATCATGTGTAACTAGCTATCTGGGCATCTCCTAGCTCAGTCAAGTCCACCTCAAATTAATCATCACAGCTGCATTATACATGACCCAAAACTCAGTGGCTTAAAGCAATAGTCATTTATTCCCATGCATCTGTGCACCGTCTGGGTTTGGCTGATCTGGCCGGGGCTTGGCTGGGTGACTCTGCTTTATGTGTCCCCCCTCTTCCTCCTGGGATGGTTGTTTCCGTGGTGAGAGCAGAGGTGCAAGAGGGCAGGCAGAGCCACGTGTGGCTTCTGAATCCTGGGTTGGAACTCACCCCTTGCCATTTCTGCCCACATACCATTGACTGAAGCAAGCCACATAGCCAAGTCCAAGGCCCAGCAGTGAAGTACCCACCACCCATGACGAGACCGTTGCCAAGACAGGCACACAGGAAACAGTGACTCACTGGGGCCGATTGTTCAATCTATTCATGGTCACCAACTCCGGCAGTAAACACAAGAGTTTAAAAGATGGTTGACTCAGGATGGTCTCATTTGCGCAAGAGGAAAAGCAGGACTTTTTGACATTTTCAGAGGACTTCTAAGGAAACCAGGATGACTATTTATGTTGATCATCACAAAGTGACTCATACAAGTCATGTGATTTAAAAACAGGAAAATTCAACGCTAATTGCCTAGACTCACGACTCTGCATCACCAGAACAGCTTATATGACATAGCATTTTTGAGTTTCCAAGGCACTTTAACAACCATGTCTTATGTTTTACTAGAAACAGTCTTTCTCCTATTATTATCCTAGTTTTGAATAGGTGGCAATGAAGGCTTAAGGGACTTGCCCAAGATAACACAGCCTGCCAATGTCAGGGCCTGGAATTTACAAAAACACTTTACAGGTAGCAGATGCTAAGTGCTTTGCATATCCTAGAGGTCAGCAAGCCATGGGCCAGGCACCAAATCCAGCCTATAACCGGTTTTTATAAATAAAGTTTTATTGGCAGAAAGCCACGCTCATTCATTTACATATGGTCAGGGCTGCTTCTGCAGGGGCAGAGTCGACTTGCTGCCATAGAGTCCGTGTGACCTGAAAGCCTACAGTATTTATTTATTTATTTATCTATTTATCTGAGACGGAGCCTCCCTCTTGTTACCCAGCCTGGAGTGCCAGGGTGCGATCTCAGCTCACTACAACCCCTGCCCCCCGGGTTCAAGCAATTCTCCTGCCTCAGCCTCCTGAATAGCTGGGATTACAGGCACACACCACCATGCCTAACTAATTTTTGTATTTTTAGTAGAGACAGGGTTTCACCATGTTGGTCAGGCTGGTCTCGAACTCTTGACCTCAGGTAATCCTCCCACCTCAGCCTCCCAAAGTGTTGGGATTACAGGTGTGAACCAAAGGACCTGGCCAAACCTAGGATATTTATTATCTGACTTTTTACCAAAAAAGAAAAAAAAAAAAAAAGGAATGCTGTCTCTTGGCATGCATGATCTCATGTTTTAATGGAATACATTTTAAAATCAACAAGTAAAAATTGTATATATATATTTATGGATATTTTGATATAGATACGTTGTAGAATGGCTACATCAAGCTATTTAACATACGCGTTAGCTTATATAATCCCTATTGTGCTCACATGGTTTAAAATTCCCTGAATATAAAAAGGTAAGCAGAGAAAACTCCCCTCCACCTCCACAGAGAGCCCCTATGACTGGTTTTCATGTGTTTTTCAGAGACAGCTTTTGTGTTCGTCTTTTTTCTGTTGCTTACGACAGAATACCTGAGTCTGGGCTGGGCATGGTGGTTGACGCCTGTAATCTCAGCACTTTGGGAGGAGGCCAAGGCTGGAGGATTGCTTGAGCCTAGGAGTTTGAGACCAGCCTGGGCAACATGGTGAAACCCTATCGACAGAAAACATTTAAAAAATTAGTCGGGTTGGGTGGTGCGTGCCTGTAATCCCACCTACTTGGGGAGCTGAAGTGGGAGGATCACTTGAGCCAGAGATGTGGAAGCTGCAGTGAGCTATGATTGCACCACTGAACTCCAGCCTGGGCAACAGAGCAAGACGCTGTCTCAAAAAAAAAAAAAAAAAAAAAAAAAAGTCTGTCTCAAAAAAAAAAAAAAAGTATTCCCAAAACTGGGTAATTTATAAAGAAAAGGAATTAATTTCTTCCAGTTATGCAGGCTGAGGAGTTCAAGGTCAAGAGGCCAAATCTGGGGCGGGCCTCCATGCTAGTCGGGATTCTGCAGAGTCCCAAGTCAGTGCAGGGGATGCCATGGTGAGGAGCTGAGTGTGCAAGCTCAGTCTCCCCTCCCTTCCCCTCCCCTCCCGCTCCTCTTGTGAGACAAGGTCTTGCTCTGTTGTCCAGGTTGGAGTGCAGTGGCATGATCATAGCTCACTGCAGCCTCACCTTCCAGGCTCAGGTGATTCTCCCACCTCAACCTCTCAAGTAGCTGGGACCTCAGGTGTGCATCACTACATCCAGCTAATTTTTGCATTTTTTTGTAGAGACAGGGTTTTGCCATGTTGCCAAGGCTGGTCTCTAACTCTTAGGCTCAAGCGATTCTCTCGCCGCAGCCTCACCAAGTGCTGGGATTGCAGCTGGGAGCCACCCTCGCACCTGGCCAATTAGCAATTCTCTGCTGCTCAGGTGTATCTTTTCTCTTCTTTTTTGGTGATTTTTTTTTTTTTTTAAATACAGGTGAAATTTATGTAACATAAACTTAACTGTTTTAAAATACAATTCCAGCCAGGTGCGGTGGCTCATGCTTATAATCCCAGCACTACAGGAGGCCAAGGTGGGTGGATCACTTGAGGTCAGGAGTTCGAGACCAGCCTGGCCAACATGGTGGAATCTAGTCTCTAATAAAAATACAAAAATTAGCCGGGTGTGGTGGTGGGCTCCTGTAATCCCAGCTTCTGGGGAGGCTGAGGCAGGAGAATCGCTTGAACCCAGAAGGCGGAGGTTACAGTGAGCTGAGATTGCCCCACTGCACTCCAGCCTGGGCGATGACAGAGCAAGACTCTGTCTCGAATAAAATTTTAAAAAATGCTATTTCAGGCCGGGCACGGTGGCTCAAGCCTGTAATCCCAGCACTTTGGGAGGCCGAGGCGGGTGGATCACGAGGTCAAGAGATCAAGACCATCCTGGTCAACATGGTGAAACGCCGTCTCTACTAAAAATACAAAAAATTAGCTGGGCATGGTGGCGCGTGCCTGTAATCCCAGCTACTCAGGAGGCTGAGGCAGGAGAATTGCCTGAACCCAGGAGGCGGAGGTTGCGGTGAGCCGAGATCGCGCCATTGCACTCCAGCCTGGGTAACAAGAGCGAAAGTCCATCTCAAAAAAATAAAAAAATAAAAAACAAAAGAAAAAATGCTATTTCATAATACATTAACAATGTTGTGCAACCATCACCTCTATCTAGTTCCAGAATTTTTTTTTTTTTTTTTTTGAGATGGAGTTTCACTCTTGTTGCCCAGGCTGGATTGCAGTGGTGCAATCCCAGTTCACCATAACCTCCACTTCCTGGGTTCAAGTGATTCTCCTGCCTCAGCCCCCTGAGTACTGGGATTACAGGCATGTGCCACCATCACACCTGGCTAATTTTGTATTTTTTGTTAGAGACAGGGTTTCACCACCATGTTGGTCAGGCTGGTCTCAAACTCCTGACCTCGTGATTCACCCTCCTTGGCCTCCCAAAGTGCTTGAATTATAAACGTGAGCCACCATGCCTGGCAAGTTCCAGAACATTTTCATGACCGAGAAAGGAAACCCCATTCCTGTCAGCAGTCCCTCTCCCCCGTCCCTGATAATCACTAACCTGTTTTCCATCTCTATGGATCTGCCTATTCTGGACATTGTGTATACACACCATGGGTCTTTCGTGTCTGGCTTCTTTCATTCAACATCATGTTTTTCAGGTTCATCCACTTTGCAGCATGGATCAGTGCTTCATTCCTTTTCATGGCTGAATAATATTCCATTGCATAGCTATACCATATTTATTTATCCCATGCTGTTTCCTGGAGTTTCTAAAAAAAGCAAATATCATATCACTTTATCCATAAATACTTCCATATGCATCCGTAACAGATAAATACTTTTTTTGTTGTTTGAGATGAAGTCTTGCTCTTTTGCCCAGGCTCAAGTACGGTGGCACTATCTTGGCTCACTGCAACCTCCACTTCCTGGGTTGAAGCAATTCTCCTGTCAGCCTCCCAAGTAGCTGGGATTACAGGTGTTGCCATCACGCCGGGCTAATTTTTGTATTTTTAGTAAAGACGGTGTTTCACCATGTTGGCCAGGTTGGTCTTGAACTCCTGACCTTGTGATCCATCTACCTCAGCCTCCCAAAGTGGTGGGATTACAGGCCTGAGCCACTGCGCCTGGCTTACAGATCAACTCTTTTAAAGAACAATATAACCAAATACCACCAACAGTTCTTACACAACTCACACGAATTCCTTAAAATCCCCTAGCACCCAGCCAAGTCTGATTTTCCCCACCTGTCTAAATGCTACTTTTTTCTTAATGAGGTAGATCCTCCCATTGTGGCTCAGCCGTGGGGAAAAATTTGAGACTCTCTGTGCGCTTGAGGCTTCATATAGGAAAAATACAACCCCCACCTTTAACAGGAGGCCCCTTTGAAAAGATTGCAAACAAACTTAGCAACTTGCAATCGCAATCGATGGCTGTTTGTCAGGAAAGGACTCAACTTTCCCTTTCCCCGCCTGTCTTTTCTAATCATACAACCCCTCTGCCTGAGGGAGGAGATCAGGGTACCGGGAAGTTGTTCCAGAATGAACCCAACAGACTCAGAGAGGAGGTTCGCAGCTGTTCTCTAATTATCATTTTTCTAAGAGCATAAATAATTTAGGTTGCAATGGGGCGGCGTGGAGATGGTTAAATTATAACACGATTCCATATCCCTGCTGCCTGCTGCCTGTTCTACACGCCCCCTCCCCGGACCCCCCGACAGGAACCAGTGGAAGAGAGAGAATTCTCTTCTTACCACCGTTCCTCTGCTCTTTAAGGGAAGCCCAAATGGTTGGGGGGGGGGGGAAAGTCTTCTTTCTGAGACGACAGCTCTGCCCTGTGCTGGGAGGTCACGGTGCGGCGTTAAGGGGTGCAGAGAAGAGAGCAAGAGATTGTAAGTTACTTTTCCCCCTGAGGAGCAGTGGGCTGGCTCGCCCTCAGCTTCTGCCTGGATTGATCTCCCCGGGCTGGGTCCCCGTGTAGCAGTTTGCTGAAGATGGTCAGGAGCTAAGGATCGGCCCTCCTTTCCCTCCTCCCAGCATCAGGGAAACCTCCTCCTCCTCCTCCTCCTCTTTTTTTTTTTTTTTTTCTCCTCCTTGGCAGCTGGTACAGCATCCCCGTTCACTGTCTGCTTTTGTGGGGAGCCCTCTGCTCAGAAAACTGCTCTTCTTGGCACCCATGTTTCTCCCTCCTCTCTGTGGGCCACCCTTCTTTCCACTGGGTGGGCCATGGAGGCATGGACTTCAGAGGGCTTGGACCCCTGGGTGCTGACGAGGTGGGACCCTCGGGACCCCTGGAGGACTCGGAGCGCTGACCACTAGCCATGTCCCCCGAGCCGCAGCGCTGATGCCATACAGGTGAGTGGGACGCGGGCGGGGTGGGGACGCTGCAGGCGGAGTCCTGCAGGGAGTTTCATCTTTTTTCCCTGCTGCAAATTCCCTCCGTCTGCAAAGGTAGAAATACAAAGATCTTCCCCGGCTCCCTCTGTGAAGAGCTTTTCCTCATGGGTGGGCAGTTTATTTCCAGATTTCATGTGCTTCTGTCTTCAGAACAGTTTCTCTTGCTGGGAGGAAGGGGGTGGGGGTGGGGGGCAGAATCTTCATTTCCAGCGTATTCCCGTTTCTTTCTTAAAAACCCATTTTCATTCAATTGCCCTTGGCAACCCCCCTCCCGGCAACCAACGTCTTTGCCATCTGCCCAGAGCATGTGACATTTTCCCAAGAATGAGCATTTCTGTCCTAAGTCAGATTCCACTTTTTTTATATCCCCCCCACCCCGCCCCATTCCAGTCCACATTTTAAGTCTCGTGCTGCTTTGAACAAGTGACAACATTGAGAATCGGGCAGTACCCCCTCACTGCCCCGCCCCCCACAATTGCCCATGGCTTTGGGGACCCCGAGCAAAGTTCCTGACGCCCGCATGGCTGGGTCTTGTTTGCTGTGCTCAGCGCGGCGTGAAGGTGTTGGGAAAAGAGAGAGAAATGGCAGGTGGAGTTGAGGCTGTTGAGACAATTACGTTGTCTTAGGAAACCGCGTCTTCCTTTTAGTATTTGATACTCTTGCCCCACTGGAAGGAAAAGCAGAGAAAGAGCCGGACACCCCCTCTGAGCCATGCCCCTCGCCCCTCCCCCTTTCTCTCGAATTTTGGACCGAGTTGTCTCTCTGGGTGGCTTTTGTTTCTCAAGAAGTGAGAAAAACTGGCAGGAGAATTCCTCTTCTTCCCTCTCCTTCCTTTGAAGCTAACAGCTTCCTACAACAGACGCTGCTGGGAACTGTGGGGCATGGGGATCACGTTGACTGCTCCAGACTCTTTTCTTAGAGGCTCCTGAGGGATTGACCCAGGAGAAGGAGCCAATTTATAATGTCAGCAGGAGGTCAGAGCACCTTCCCCGAGGCGGAACTAATAAGAGGGAAGCTTCTATCTCTTCCCCTTCTCCTCAAAGCCCAGGCAAAGTGCTGTGAAGGAATCTTCTGCTGCTGTTGCTGCTGCTGGTTTTTTTTTTTTTTTTTTTTTTTTTTTTTTTTTTTTTTTTTTTTTTGAGAAGGAGTCTTGCTCTGTCACCCAGGCTGGAGTGCAGTGGCGCGATCTCGGTTCACTGCAACCTCCACCTCCTGAGTTCAAGCAGTTCTGTGCCTCAGCCTCCCCAGTAGCTGAGATTACAGGTGCCCGCCACCATGCCTGGCTAATTTTTGTAGTTTTAGTAGAGACGGGGTTTCACCATCTTGGCCAGGCTGGTCTTGAACTCCTGACCTCGTGATCCACCCGCCTCGGCCTCCCAAAGTGCTGGGATTACAGGCGTGGGCCACCGCGCCCGGCCTATGGAGGAATCTTTTCAAGGTATCCCCAACTCAGGGGTCCTGTTCTGTTCGGAGACAATGGCTTCAGGGCGGCCCTGATACATCCCACACCTGCTCTCTCCCTGAAAAAGTCTTAGGACACTTGCAGGCGCCTACAGGTGACACCAACCTAGTCCCTCCTCACCCCAATCCCAGGCTGCAGGAAGGGCTCCTAACTCCAGAAGTCTAAGTGCTGAGTTTATCCCTGTGTGGATAGCCTGTTTTCCTTCAAGACACAGAGATCACAGGAGACATCTTAAGATGTCACTCTGTGCGAATGAGACTTTCCCTCCACGTAAGGTGGGTTCAGTTCAATCCAGCCTCCCCCAAAAGAAAATGGAAGATCATCACGGAGTTCGAGGGGGAAGGTGGATTTGACATTGAACAAAATTACTGGGCAAATGACCTGTAAAACTCGTGGACATCAAAAGCTCTGGCAGAGGATTTCATTTATTTTTTATTTTTATTTTTATTTTTTGAGACGGAGTTTCGCTCTCGTTACCCAGGCTGGAGTGCAATGGCGCGATCTCGGCTCACCGCAACCTCTGTCTCCTGGGTTCAAGCAATTCTCCTGCCTCAGCCTCCCGAGTAGCTGGGACTACAGACATGTGCCACCATGCCCAGCTAATTTGTGTATTTTTAGTAGAGACGGGATTTCACCATGTTGACCAGGATGGTCTCGATCTCTTGACCTCGTGATCCACCCGCCTCGGCCTCCCAAGTGCTGGGATTACAGGCTTGAGCCACCGCGCCTGGCTAGAGGGTTTCATTTATGATCATTATTATTTAAAATGTTGGCGTATAGAACCAGAGGCCCCTCTTGGTCCAGGGTGAATAAAGGAGCTTCTATTCCAGGATCTTTCAACCCTAGCTCTTTCCACAGTGACAGGCAGACAAGAGCTCTGGGCAAGCGTTTGCTGGCCCCCTTGGGCAAGGCCAAGTTTGTTCAGTGGAGGAGGGAAGAGGGAAGATCTAACCCCCGGTGGGGGAGATCCTCCCGGCAAAGTGCAGGTCTCGGCCAGTCTCAGGCTCCGCTCAGCCCCGCTGAGTTAGAGTCTGCATTTGAACTTGAGGCTGGGTGAGTCATGAGCCGGTCAGCGTCCGAGAAGCCCCAGAGGCTGCACACTCATTGGCGTGTGACCCAGGGGAGCCAGTCAGTCCCTCAGTGCCTTGGTGCTCCGGGCTGACAGCAAGGATCAGGATGGCGCCTGTGTCTCAGCACTGCTGGGAGGCCCAGCCAGGTGATACCCAGTGCCAGGCACCTAGTACGTGCCCACTAAATACTTTCACATTACTCTCCAGAGCGTGTGTTTGATTTCTTTTTCTTATTTATTTGTTTATTTTTGAGATGGAGTCTCACTCTCTTGCCCAGGCTGGAGTGCAGTGCCGCGATCTTAGCTCACTGCGACCTCTGCCTCCTGGGTTCAAGCGATTCTCCTGCTTCAGCTTTCCAAGTAGCTGTGATTACAGGCACCTGCCACCAGGCCCGGCTAATTTTTGTATTTTTAGTAGAGACAGGGTTTCACCATGTTGGCCAGGAGGATCTGAAACTCCTGATCTCAGGTGATCCACCTCCGCCTCCCAAAGTGCTGGGATTAAAGGCGTGAGCCACCGCGCCTGGTCAGTTTGTTTTTAAATTATGGTAAAATACACATAAAGTTTACCATTTTAACCATTTGACTGATTGACCGATTGATTGAGACAGGGTCTCACTCAATGCCCAGGCTGGAGTGCAGTGGCCTGATCTTGGCTCACTGCAGCCTCAACCTCCAGGGCTCAGGTGATCCTCCCACATCAGCCTACTGAGTACCTGGAACTACAGACATGTGCCACCATGCCCAGCTAAGTTTTTTTTTTTTTTTTTTTTGTAGAGATAGGGTTTTGCCATGTTTCCCAGGCTGGTCTTGAACTCCTGGGCTCACTTAGTCCACCCACCTCAGCCTCCCAAAGTGCTGGGATTACAGGAGTGAGCCACTGTGTCTGCCCTTCATTTTGACCTTTTTTTTTTTTTTTTTTGAGACGGAGTTTCGCTCTTGTTACCCAGGCTGGAGTGCAATGGCGCGATCTCGGCTCACTGCAACTTCCGCCTCCTGGGTTCAGGCAATTCTCCTGCCTCAGCCTCCTGAGTAGCTGGGATTACAGGCACGCGCCACCATGCCCAGCTAATTTTTCTATTTTTAGTAGAGACGGGGTTTCACCATGTTGACCACGTTGGTCTCGATCTCTTGACCTTGTGATCCACCCGCCTCGGCCTCCCAAAGTGCTGGGATTACAGGCTTGAGCCACCATGCTCGGCCCATTTTGACCATTTTAAAGCAAACAATTCAATGGCAATTTACTTCGTTCACAATGTTGTACCACCACCTCTATCTAGTTCCTGAAAATTTTCTTCACCCTAAAGGGAAACCCTGTCCCTATTCGCAGTCACGCCACAGTTCCGCCTCCTGCAGCCCCCGCGGCGACCACTGATCTACTCTCTGTCTCTACAGACTTTTTCCTCCTCTTCATATTTCATGTAAGTGAATCATACGACCTTCATTTGTGTGTCTGGCTTCTTTCACTTCTGATTTCCATTTTATTTATTTTGTTTTATGTTATTTTATTTTTGAGATGGTGTCTCGCTCTGTCACCCAGGCTGGAGGGCAGTGGCGCAATCTCGGCTCACTGCAATCTCTGCTTCCTGGGTTCAGGTGATTCTCCTGCCTCAGCCTCCTGAGCAGCTTGGACCACAGGCACGTGCCACCACACCTGGCTAACTTTTGTATTTTTAGTAGGGATGGGGTTTTACCATGTTGGCCAGGCTGGTCTTGAACTCCTGAGTTCAAGCAATCTGCCCACATCAGCCTCCCGAAGTGCTGGGATGACAGGCTTGAGCCAGCACGCCTGGCCTCTGATTTTCTTTTTAGTTCACATTTCTTTCTTTTCCCTCTGCCCCTTGCCTTACTCACCTTCCATTACATCTTCCTGGTCAGGTACGAGTAACAGAAGCATATTATGAACGCTACTAACTCAGACGTTAATTCTTAGCGACTGACATGAAAATCTTGCAGTTGGTAGGCAGATACCATCTTCCAACATTTTTTTCAGGACTCAACTGAAGGGCTACTCACTTTTTTTTTTTTTTTTTTTTTTTTTTTTACCCTAAAGGGACTACAACTTTTGGTGTTGAATATTTTTCTCCAGCAAAACCGTCACTACATTTTCTTTTTCTTTCTTTGAGACGGAGTTTCGCTCTTGTTACCCAGGCTGGAGTGCAATGGCGCGATCTCGGCTCACCGCAACCTCCGCCTCCTGGGTTCAGGCAATTCTCCTGCCTCAGCCTCCTGAGTAGCTGGGATTACAGGCACACACCACCATGCCCAGCTAATTTTTTATATTTTTAGTAGAGACGGGGTTTCACCATGTTGACCAGGATGGTCTCGATCTCTTGACCTCGTGATCCACCTGCCTCGGCCTCCCAAAGTGCTGGGATTACAGGCTTGAGCCACCGCGCCCGGCTTCTTTTTCTTTCTTTTTTTTTTTTTTCTTGAGATGGAGTCTCACTTTGTCACCCAGGCTGGAGTGCGGTGCCTTGATCTCGGCTCACTGCGACCTCTGCCGTCCTGGTTCAAGTGATTCTCCTGCCTCAGCCTCCCAAGTAGCTGCGATTACAGGCTCCTGCCACCACGCCCTGCTAATTTTTGTATTTTTTAGTAGAGATGGAGTTTCACCATCTTGGCCAGGCTTGTCTCGAACTCCTGACCTTGTGATCCACCCACCTCGGACTCCCAAAGTGCTGGGATGACAGGCATGAGCCACTGTGCTTGGCCCACTGCATTTGTTTTGACCCTCCAAGGAGAGGCCGTTTTTAGGTGATTTCTCTAGAGTCTTAAGATCCCAAGGTGAATGATAATTGGATCACAGTGGTACACAGTTGGTAGTTAATAATTATTTGTTGAACAAAGCACATCAGAATTCAAAATGACCACTGTGGGCTGGGCACAATGGCTCACGCCTGTAATTCCAGATCTTTGGGAGGCGAAGGTGGGAGGACTGCTTGAGACTGGGAGTTCAAAACCAGCCTGGGCAACAGAGCAAGGTCTTGTTTCTATAAAAAACTAAAAAATTCGCCGGGCGCGGTGGCCAGTGCCTGTGGTGCCAGCTGTCGGGAGGCTGAGGTGGGAGGATTGCTTGAGCCCAGGAGTTAGAGACTGCGGGGATTTCTGACTGTGTTACTGCATCCCAGCCTGGGCAACAGAGTAAGACCCTGTGTATATATATACAGGTATTGATCGACTTACGACCCAGGCCACTTAGGACCATTCGACTTTACGACCACAATCGCTAGCCATGACTGCTCCGCGTCTGGCAGCGCAAACGTCGCCCAGCTGGGCGGACGACAGTGTGGACCAACTTCTGGCAGCACGACCATCTCCGCGTGCACCATTTCAACTGTACATGTAGCCGACTCAACTTACGACCAAATCGTGTTACGACCGTCCCGCGGTCCCCACCGTGGCTGTAAGTCGAACACGAGCTGTAGCTAAAACGACCTCTATCATGAATGACGACTTTAATACATTAGTATGTTGATGACACACACACACACACGCTGCCTGGCCAGAGAGACGGGCTGAGAGAGGGAGATGCTGAACCACCCACCAGTTGCTCGGTATTGAGGAGTCAAGAATACCTAATCAGGAAAAGAGTTCAAGGAGATGGAGGACAAGCAAAGTCACACACCCACTCCTGCCTAAGAATGACTTCAGAGGACAGATGCACGGCTTCGTTTGTGGGAGAAACATTAGAGAAATACACTCACCGTGGGGGAAGTTTTATTTTTTTCTTGGTAGTCTGCACTGTTTCCTTTTAGCTCTCCAACGCTGGTGAAGTCAGGCAGGTTTGTGTGTGTGTGTGTGTGTGTGTGTGTGTGTGTGTGTGTGTGAGAGAGAGAGAGAGAGAGAGAGAGAGAGAGAGAGACGGGGAATGACACGTGGTGCTAAGTGTCCAGGTATTTGGTTCAGTTTCAGTATTGGCCTGATGCCACTGGTTTTGCCCTGCTTGGACAAGAGGAATAATTGATCCACCTTTTTCCTTCCTTCCTTCTTCCCTCCCTCCCTCCCTCCCTTCCCTTTCTTTTCTTTTCTTTCTCTCTCTCTCTCTTTCTTTTTCTCCCTTTCTCTTTCTTTTCCTTTCTCTCTTTCTTTCTTATTCCTTCCCTCTTTCTTCTTTTTCTCTCTCTCTTCCCCTTCTTCCTTCCTTCCTTCCTTCCCTCCCTCCCTCCCTCCCTCTCTCCCTCCTTCCTTCCCTCCTTCCCCCATCCCTCCTTCCTTCCTCCTCTCTCTTTCAACCATCTTTCTTTTTCTCTCCTCTCTCTCTCTCTCTCTCTCTCTCTGTCTTGCTCTGTCACCCAGGCTGGAATGCAGTGGCTTGATCATAGCTCACTGCAGCCTCAACCTCCAGGGCTCAAGCGGACCTTCTGCTTCCGTCTCCCTCATAGCTGGGACTGCAGGTGTGCACCACGACACCTGGCTAATTTATTATTCTTTTTTTCTGTTGAGACGGGGTCTCCCTATGTTTCCCCAGCTGGTCCTAAACTCCTCATCTCAAGCAATCCTCCCGCCTCAGCCTCCCAAATTGCTGGGATTACAGAGGTGAGCCACCGCACCTGGCAATCCACCTTTCAACAATGATTTATTGAGTTCTTCCTGTTGGCCAGGCGCTGTGCTGGACTCTGAGGATTTAACAGAGAATGAAACTATCATTGTAACTGTATATACAGCAGTGCAGTCATAACAGCAGCAAACACTCATTGGGGCTTACCATGTGTGGGACACTGTCCTGGGCATGCTGCATGGAATTAGGTTATTTCGTCCTCACAATGACACTGTGAACCATGTGCTTTTATTATCACCATTTTACAGATGAGGAAACTGGCCCAGAAAGGAGAAGTGATTTACTCAAGGTCACGTAGCAGGAGGTGGCTGATCCCGAATCCAAGCTCAAGCAGGCTGGCTGCAAAGATGGGAATATTTCTCCACCAACTCCTGGAAGCAGCCATTGGTTGAGGAATATTCCAGGGGTAGCACCTGTCCCCTGCAGGTGGGCCTCACCCCTTCAGCCAGAGAAGCCCCAGGTTGGGAGCAGCAGGTGCTAGAGGCATGGAGCCATGGGCAGACGGGAGGTGTGGGCATTGGCAGGATTTTCTTTCTTTTTTATTTTTTTGAGACTGAGTCTCGCTCTGTCACCTAGGCTGGAGTGCAATGGCATGATCTTGGCTCACTGCAACCTCCACCTCCTGGGTTCAAGTGATTCTTCTGCCTCAGCCTCCCCAGTAGCTGGACTTACAGGTGTGCGTCACTACCTGTAATTTATTGGCTAATTTTTTGGTATTTTTAGTAGAGCAGGGTTTCACCATGTTGGCTAGGCTGGTCTCGAACTCCTGACCTCGTGATCCACCCACCTCAGCCTCCCCAAGTGCTGGGATGACAGGCGTGAGTCACCGCACCTGGCCCCGTTTTCTTTTCTCTGACATTCTATTTCACGAGTGTTTCCTGTTTCTCGTCCATCTCCTTCATTAGAACGCCAGCTCCAGGAGGGACTTCTGTCTCTGTTATTCATGTCTTAATCCCCAGTGTTGAGAACAGTGCCTGGCATACAGTAGATGCTCAATAAATATTGCTGGATGAATGAATGAACGAGGAACGGATGCATGAGTGATGCGGAGGATAACAGAGCCAGGAAGTGAAGTTGGGAGGAAGAATTCAGCCTGAGATTCAGCCCAACAGCCTGCACCCCTGGGGGGTCTCCTCCCCTCCTTCCCCAATTCCTGCAATCCCCTTCAGTGTCCTGGGGCTGCCCAGCTACCCAGCAATCCCAGGCGATCTGTTCATCTCGGTGGGAGGGTACATGTTTGTCTCACGACACCGCGATCACACTGTTCAGCTGGTCAAGGAGAAAGTGGGTGGAACACGACACCAGCTGTGACATGGTTTTTTCTCACCAGGGGACAGACACTTCCAGCCACACTCGGGGCTGTGTTGGCTTGCTGGCCTCAGCTTCCGCTCAACCTTGGCCATCTGGCCTGGCATTTTATTTAGCTAGCTCTGTTCTTGTGTATGTGGGGCAGTTCTGGAGTTTTGCCCCAAGGGATGAGAGTGTTTCTTGGCCCCAGCTTTACTTTCTCGTTCGTCTTGCTGTTTGCTTGTTTAGGCAAAGATGGGGCGGGAGCGCGTCCACCCTGCCGGAGCAGTGGGTAGCTTTGGGTTTCGGCCAGAATGAGCGAAACAACCCTTGCATGTGTCCATACCTGGCTGTTGATGCCTGTCTCTACTTGTTGGTGCCTGTACCCACTTATTGACGTCTATATTCACGTATCAATTCTTCTGTCTGCTTGCTGATGCCCTCAATAAGTGGATGGTAATGCCATGAGGCATGAAGGCTGCAACGCTGGGGCCCACACTGGGGCCTGTGGGTGAGCTGACATACCTACATGAAGATGGGGGGACATTTCTGGATCGCCACTTACAAAGGATTTTTTTTTTTTACACATTTCGAAAATTTTTGATAAAATATATGTAACGATTTTATAATCGACCACTGTAATCACTTTTTTTTTTTTTTTTTTTTTTTGAGATGGAATCTTGTTCTGTCACCAGGCTGGAGTGCAAGGGTGTGATCTCGACTCACTGCAACCTCCGCCTCCCGGGTTCAAGTGGTCCTCCTGCCTCAGCCTCCCAAGTAGCTGGGATGACAGGCGGGCACCACCACGCCTGGCTAATTTTTATATTTTCAGTAGAGACGGGTTTCACCATGTTGGCCAGGCTGGTCTCGATCTCTTGATGATCTGCCCGCCTGGGCCTCCCCGCGTGCTGGGATTCCAGGTGTGAGCCTCCGCGCCCTCCCAGCCTGAATGACCTCTCTGTGTGTGTGCACCACATCCTTTTGTTCATCCATCCCACCGTCAGTGCACATTTGGGTTGCTTCTTGGTTCTGAGTCTTCAGTTCTAGGACGATCCTTAGCCGTTGCTCCATACCTGGCTCCCTACCATGGAGACTGTTTGTTCAGGGCCTGGAAATCGCTTTTACTATCAGCCAAATCAACATCACCCGGAAGGTGACAAATGCATCTGAAGGTCGATGATCTCCATCCTGGCGCCTCCTTCGGAGCTGTTAGAATCCACGGTCTGCTGAATTTCACACTCTCCAGCCTAGAACTTAGGAGACTGTTTCCCTGGGTCTTAGCAACCCCTGTTTTGTCTGGGGCTAGACTGAGATGTTTCACAGATGGAGCTCTTAGCACGCAGAGAAAGGCAGGGTCAAATGACAAGTGGACGAAGGAGAATCAAGGCCAAAGAGAGAAAGAAAGAGAGAGAGGAAGGGAGGAGATGTGACTTCAATCATAGATGCTGTTTTTAAGCTGCTTTTATTTTATTATTTTATTTTTATTTTTATTTTTATGTATTTATATGTATTTATATTTTATTTAGTTATTATTTTATTTTATTTTTCTTTTAGACAGAGTCTTGTTCTGTGGCCCAGGCTGCAGTGCGGGGCACAATCTCAGCTCACTGTCACCTCTGCCTCCCAGGCTCAAGTGATGATCGTGCCTCGGCCTCTCCAGTAGCTGGGATTACAGCGCCTGCCGCCACGCCCGGCTAATTTTTGTATTTTGTATTTTGTATTTTTAGTAGAGACGGGATTTCACCATGTAGGCCAGGCTGGTCTCGATCTCCCGGCTCCAAGTGATCCGCCTGCCTCAGCCTCCCAAAGTGTTAAGCTGCTTTTAAGGGAACACTTCTGTGGTTGCAACCAGGACTCCACACCTGTGTATACAGTATTCCACTTGAATGCAGACCTCCCAGAGCGCTGGGATTACAGGGATGAGCCGCCTCACCCAGCCCTACACTCTTTGACAGAGCAATTCCGCCTCAGGGTCTCACTCTGTCGCCCCAGCTAGAGCGCAGTGCTGCAATCATAGCTCACTGCACCCCCTGGGCTCCAGTGATCCTATGGCCTCAGCCTCCCAAGGAGCTGGGACAACAGGCGCCGGCCATGATGCCTGGCTGCAGCGTCACGTGTTTTTCCAATGTGTGCGATGAACCTGCAGAGTTTCACAGAATGTTTTTCCTCTACTCGCAGAAGTACATGAAGATCTACAGTGCAGGACTTTGGCCGCAATATTCTGGGGAATGGCAGCCTGGGCAACATAGCGAGACCCCATCTCTCAAAAAATAAAATAATTATCCGGGCATAATGGTGTGCACCTGTAGTCCTAGCTACTTGAGCGGCTAAGGTGGGATGATTGATGGAGCCCAGGAGTTTGAGGCCACAGTGAGGCAGGATCGTGCCTCTGGATTCCAGCCTGGGTGACAGAGTGAGAACCCATCTCAATAATAATAATAAAACAGCTGGGAGGGGTGGCTCACGCCTGTAATCCCAGCACTTTGGGAGGCTGAGGTAAGCGGATCACCTGAGGTCAAGAGATTGAGACCAGTCTGGCCAACGTGGTGAAATGCCGCCTCTACTAAAAATACATGACTTAGCTGGGCTTGGTGGTGGGCACCTGTAGTCCCAGCTACTTGGGAGGCTGAGGCAGGAGAAATGCTTGAACCTGGGAGGTGGAGGTTGCAGTGAGCTGAGATTGCACCGTTGCACTCCAGCCTAGATGACAGAGCGAGACTCTGTCTCAAGAAAGAAAAGCAAAACCACTCATTATCTCAGAGATTCTGTAGGCAGGAATCCAGAAAGCCAAAAATGCAGCAGGCCTGGCTGGGCTGAAATCGAAGTGTTGCTGGGCTGTGCGTCCTTCGGAGGCTCTAGAGAAGAATCTGTTTTCTTGTTCATTCAAGTTGTTGGCAGAATCCAGTTTCATGCTGTGGAGGACTTGAGTCCTGTTGCTGGCTGTCAGCAAGGGATCATTCTCAGCTTTCAGGGGTTGCCTGCATTCCCTGGCTCGTGGCCTCCTCATCTCAGAACCAGCAACAGTGGTTCAAGTCCATCTCTTGTACTTTCTTTTAAGAGACAGGGTCAGCCGGGAGTGGTAGCACACACCTCTAATCCCAGCACTTTGGGAGGCTGAGGCGAATGGATCATTAGCTGGGCATGGTGGCGGGCACATGCAGTCCGAGCTACTCGGGAGGCTGAGGCAGGAGAATCACTTGAACCTGGGAGGCGGAGGTTGCAGTGAGCCGATATGTGCCACTGCACTCCAGCCTGGTGACAGAGCGAGACTCCATCGAGAGAGAGAGAGAGAGAGAGAGAGAGAGAGAGAGACAGGGCCTTGCTCTGTCACCCAGGCTGGAGGGCGAGTGCAGTGGTGCGATCATAACTCACTGCAGCCTCAATCTCCTGGGCTCAAGCGATTCTTCCACCTTGGCCTCTCATTTTTAGTTTTTACTTATTTATTTTTTCATTTTTAGTTTTCAAACTTTCCTCCAAGATGGGTGGAAAAAGACATTTCCCCATGCAAGAGAAGAAAGGGAGCGCTTGGGAGGTTACAGTGCAGCCCTGCCTGGCTCTCTGTTGAATTCCTTAGATAAAGGACATATGGGCATTTCTGAGCTCCATCCCCTTCCAAGGAGCATTACGTGTTTTTCTTTCCCCTATCCCCCCCCCCACCTTTTCTTCTCTCTCTCTCTTTTTTTAACACTGGGCATCTTGCAAAACCTATGTGCACTTCCCACCTTTTTTTAAGAGTTGGGGTGTCACCTTGTTGCCCCAGCTAGAGTGCAGTGGTGCAAACAGCTCACTGCAGCCTTGACCTCCTGGGCTCAGGTGATCCTCTGGTCTCAGCCTCCCAAGGAACTGGGACTACAGGCACTGGCCGTGATGCCTGGCTGTAGCATCACGTGTTTTTCTAGTGTAGAATGAACCTGTTTTTCCTCTACTTTTCAAAAATTAAGGCCAGCGGTGGTGGATCATGCCTGTGATCCCAGCACTTTGGGGAGGCCGAGGCGGGCAGATCACTTGAGGTCAGGAGTTCGAGACTAGTCTGGCCAACATGGCAAAACCTCGTCTCTACTAAAAATTAGCTGGGTGTGGTGGTGAGCACCTGTAATCCCAGCTACTCAGGAGGCTGAGGCAGGAGAATTGCCTGAACCCAGGAGGCGGAGGTTGCGGTGAGCCGAGATCGCGCCATTGCACTCCAGCCTGGGTAACAAGAGCGAAACTCCGTCTCAAAATAAATAAATAAATAAATAAATAAATAAATAAATAAATAAATAAATAAAAGTGCTGTATCTTTTACTTGTTTTTACCGGTTGTGGCCACTTGTTTTGCTTGTGGGTGGTGAAGCCTGGTGCCTGTCACAGGCAGGTCAATGTTCCTGTCTACAGGGGGTGGTCACAGAAAGCGCCCGCAGACCTGCCTGTGGCCTTCGCTCTCTGTCCCTTCCCCTAGAGCTCCTGCATCAGGCTGTGTGAATCGGGAGCATCTCCAGGTGCCATCCGGTTGCCATGGCAACTCAGGCTGGTCCAGGCTTGGCGACGGAGGGGTCAGCTCCCATTTCAGGAGTGGGAAAGTGGGGGGTACCACCGATACCTGGTGTAGCAGACAGGTGTGATGATTGCTATGACATGAACAACGAGGCTTTCTGTGGCCTCACATTTTCTGGTGTTTATTTTCTTCTATTGACTTTTTCCATTGTCTCCTTGGCGCTGCCTGTTGGTGGAACCTGGCTGATTGCCGGTGGAGAAAACCCTATTCACGTTGCCACTTCCTCCGTGCTGAGGTTGGGCAAACAGAGAGAGAGAGAGAGAAGGGACAGCACATTTGGTCACGGGGTCCCCGCAGGTGCCAGGGGCAGGCACCCGGGCGGGGAGGGAGTGACCGCTGGCCAGGATGTGTTTGCGTCTTGTGTGTACACATAGGACAGCTGAGGCTCCATTGGAACCGCTCACGAGTCCTCTGCAAAGCGCCCTCAGTGACGTACCTGGAACGGCTGTCCCTCTTTCCTGCAGATGCCCCGGCTCTGCCCACCTGCCCCACGTCAACACTAGAGCAGGTGTGGACCTGGCACTTTCCACGGCCCAGCGCTGTGCTCATCACATTGTCTTCTCCTGGGGGAGCCTAATGACCCTTCAGGACAATGTCTCTCTGAAGTACTTGCCATGATCCCCACATCGTGGGGGAGAAAATAGACTCTGAGGCTTAGGCAATTTTCCTGGGATCCCACGGTTCATTGTTGTGTGAAGAGGTTGGACCTTGTTCCAGAATATGCCTTATTTCCCGGCATGCTTTATCCCTTCCCTACTTAGAAAAATCTCCCAAAGTGTTGGGATTATAGGCATGAGTCCCCACGCCTGGCCCTCAGGATATATTTTGGAAGTGGGTGGATGGTACCTCTGGGTGGATTTGATGCCCAGAGTTAAGAGAAGCAAGAAACCATGAATGACAAGTCAATTTCTGGCTTGGGTATCAGAACATGGGGCATATTATGAGATGGGGGGACTGGGGCTATGTGCTGTATAGCACTTGGGAGGGAAACTGAGCATCCCGTCCGGCTGTGGGTTAAGCAGGTGCACGTCTCCAAAGACGTCACCTGGGATATGCGCCTTAGGCTTTGACTTTTCTGCTTCTCTTCCTGCCGTCTCAGGTAGAAACGCTCCTCTGCTTTCGGAACTTAATCTTCAGAGTTGGGGCCTCATTTTGTCACCAGGCTGGAGTACAGTAGCATGATCTGATCATTTCTCACTGCAGCCTCTACCTCCTGGGCTGATCCTCCTGTCTCAGCCTCCTGAGTAGCTGGGGCCACAAGTGGGAGTCCCAGAGCCTGGCTTGTTCAGAGTGTTTGCCAGCAAAGTGCTTACACTGTCACTGGACTCCGCGATTTTAGTTAATGCGTAGGTACCACACAGCCCACCCAACCTGTAGACTGGATTCTTTCTCTCTCTTTCTCCTTTCCTTCCTTGCTTCTCTCTCTCTCTCTCTCTCTTTCTTTTTTTCTCTCTTTCTTTCTCTCTCTTCCTTCCCTCCCTCCCTTCTTTCCTTTCCTTTCTTTCCTTCGTTCCTTCTTTCTTTCTTTTTCTTTCTTTCTTTCGCGATGGAGTCTCACTCTGCCCTCCAGACTGGAGTGCGAGTGTTGGTCTGGGCTCACTGCAACCTCCACCTCCCAGCTACTGGGGATGCCCCTTCCTCAGCATCCCCAGTAGCTGGGACTACAGGCATGCCGCCACCACACCCGGCTAATTTTTGTATCTGTAGTAGAGATGGCATTTCACTATGTTGGTCAGGCTGATCTCGAACTCCTGACCTCGTGATCCACCTGCCTCGGTCTCCCAAAGTGCTGAGATTGTAGAAGTGAGCCACCACGCCGTGCAGATTCTTTTTTTCTTTAATATTGATGTGGCTGGGTGTGAGGGCTCACACCTACCACCCTGGAGCTTTGGGAGACCGAGACAGGAGGATCACTGAGGCCAGGAGTTTGAGACCAGCCTGGGCCGCATAGGGAGATCCCGTCTTTATGAAAAATTTAACAATTATAAAAATTAGCCTGCTGTGGTGGCAGGGGCCTGAGGTCCCAGCTACTCAGGAGGATCACCTGAGCCCAGAAATTCAAGGCTGCTATGAGTTATGATGGTGCCAGTGTGCTCCAACCTGGGTGACAGGGCAAGACCCTGTCTCTTAAAAAAAAAAAAAAAAGAATATATATTATGTGCAGTAAGAATATTTTTGGGGAGGGGTGAAATAAAACCTTGTAGCTGGAACACACTTGAATCTACCTCCTGTTTTCAGTTTTATTTCTGTGAAATGGGAAGAAAAATGCTCTTCATGTTTCTTTTTCAGCGCAATGGGAAAGTATTTGGCAATACACAAAAGACTTTGTAAATGCACAGTTGTGGGCAATTAAGACTGAGGTTTCACGGGGGTACATTGAAGCTTAAAGGCGTCATGAAGGATAGACCTTTTAAACTCCATTAGTGACAGGATTTGGAAAGAAACCAGAGGGTAACTGCATGTGTTAAGCTGATACTGAGCTGATCTGCTTAGGAGAGGCTGGGGCAGTGCTCCCTTCTTTGTCTGCTAGCGCAGGTGAGAGGAGAGGGGATGGAGACCATTCTTCCCTCCTCCTCCTCCTTCCCTTCAGTTGCTTCTTTGCAATCTGGGGGCAGCCTCATTCTGTGCACCACCTACTTCTATCTGTGGGTGCTGAAGTGACTTATGAAAGGTTTCTGTATGGGGCTGAGCTTCTGAATTTGGCTGATTTTTTTCTTTTCGCTTTTTCTGTCTCCTTTCTCTTTCCTCTCTCTCTCTCTCTTCTTTCTTTATCTCTTGCCTTTCTTTCTCTCCTCCTTTCCCGTCTCTTTTTCTCCTTCTCTCTCCTTTCTTTTTCTTTCTCTCTCCTTTTTCTCTGTCTTCTTTCTCTCTCTCCCCTCCCTCCCTCACTTCCTTCCTTCCTTCTCACTCTGTCACCCAGGCTGGAATGCAAAGGCACAATCTCAGCCCACTGCAACCTACGCCGCGCGGGTTCCAGCAGTTCTCTAGCCTCCTGAGTAGCTGGGATTACAGGCGCCTGCCATCATGCCTGGCTAATTTTTGTATTTTTAGTAGAGACAGGATTTCACCATGTTGACCAGGATAGTCTCGAACTCCTGACCTCAAGTGATCCTCCTTCCTCAGCCTCCCAAAGTGCTGGGATTATAGGTGTGAGCCACCGCATCTGGCCTCTTTTTCTTTTCTTTCTCTCTCCTCTCTGTTCTCTTTCTCTCCTCTCTTTTACTCCCTTTATTTCTCTTTTTATTTTCTTTTTCTTTCTTCCTTCCTTCCTTCCTTCCTTCCTGCCTCCTTCCCTCCTTCCCTCCCTCCCTCCCTCCTTCCCACCCTTCCTTCTCTTTCTTTCTGACAAGGTAGCCTATCGGTAGCCTAGGCTGGAATGTCGTGGTGCAATCATGGTTCACCGCAGCCTCGAACTTCTGGGCTCAGAGTTTCCTCCCATCTCAGCCTTTTGAGTGTATAGGACTACAGGTGCATGTCACCAGACATGGCTAATTAAAAAAAAGTTTTGTCTTTTTTTTTTTGGAGACAGGGTCTTGCTATGTTGCTCAGGCTGGTCTCAAACTTCCAGGCTGAAGTGATCCTCCTGCCTCAGCCTCCCAAACTGTTGTGATTACAGGCGTGGGCCGCTGTGCATGGCCTCATTCTATTTCACTCATGCCACCCTCCCAGTAGATTGCTTGTCTTGGACAGATACTGAGAGGCTAGTCGTCGGGGCTGACTCAGGCGGGAGAAATCAGGTTGGGATTGGAAATACGCTCTTGGGTGAGGTGTAGATTCCAGAAGCCCCGGACCATGCCACCCACAGCCACACGGGGCTCTTCACTGTTCCTTGAGCAAGCCACACGCAGTCCTGCCTCCAGCCCCTCACGCGCTGCTCCTTCTGCCCGGAAAGCTCTTCCCTCAGATACCCACGTGGCTCCTCAGCCCCCTTAGGCCTCTCTCAGATGCCACCTCCTCAGTGAGGCTGTCTCTGGGCCCCTATTTCATAAAGTAAAAGCCTCTTCCTCCTGCTCCTCCCTCCTCCTCCTTCTCTTTCTCCTTTTTCTCTTTGTCTCTCTTCTTTCCTCCTCCTCCTCTTCCTTTTTCCTTCTCCTACTCTTTCCCCCTCCTCTCCCTCCTCCTCCCTCCGCCTCCTCCCCTCCTCCCCCCTCCCCCTTCTCCCCCCTCCTCATCCTCCCCCTCCCCCCTCCTCCCTCCTCCTTCTCATTCCTCTTCCTCTTCCTCCTCTTCCTTCTCCTCCCCTTCCCTCTTCTCCCCCTCCTCCCCATCCCCTCCTCCTCCCTCCTCTCCCTCTTTCCCCTCCTTTCCCTTCTCCCTCCTCCACCTCCTCCTCCTTCTCCCTCCTTCTCCTCCTCCCCCTTCCCCCTCCTCCCCCTCCTTCCTCCTTCCCCTCCTCCTCCCTTCCCATCCCCCTCCTCCCTCCTGTCTTCTCTCCCCCTCCTCCCCTGTCCCCCTCCACCTCTTCATTTTGACATGGGGTCTAACTCCACTGGCCAGGCAGAAGTTCAGTGGTACAATCACAGCTCACTGCAACCTCATCTCAGGCTCAGACAATCCTCCTGCCTCAGCCTCCTAGTAGCTGGGACCACAGGCACGTGCCACCATGCCTGGCTAATTTTTAAAAAAATTGTTTTTAGGAACAGGGCCTTGTCACATTGCCCAGGCTGGTCCTGAACTCCTGGCCTCAAGCAAGGAGTTCCCCTGCCCTGCCCTCCCAAAGTGCCAGGATTACAGGCATGAGTGACTGCATCCAGCCTACACATCTTACCCCTCTTTGTTATGGACTGAATGGTGTCTTCCCAAATTCATAGGTTGAAGTCTAAACTCCAGTATCTCAGAATTTGGCTGCATATCGAGACAGGGCCTTTACAAAAGTAATTAAGGTAAAAGGAGGTTATATGAGTGGGCACTAATTCAATATTACTGGTGTCCTTCTATTTTTTATTTTTATTTTGAGACAGAGTTTCACTCTTGTTGCCCAGGCGGGAGTGCAATGGTGCGATCTCGGCTCACTGCAACCTCCACCTCCTGGGTTCAAGCAATTCTCCTGCCTCACCTTCCCAAGTTGCTGAGATTACAGGGGCCTGCCACCATACCCCGCTAATTTTGTATTTTTATTAGAGACAGGGTTTCTCCATGTTGGTCAGGCTGGTTTCAAACTCCTGACCTCAGGTGATCTGCCCGCCTCGGCCTCCCAAAGTGCTGGAATTACAGGCATGAGCCACTGCTCTTGGCCATTACTAGTTTCCTCTAAGAAGAGATGCCACAGAAAGACCTCAGTGAGCATGTGAGGTAATGCATATGTTAATTAGCCCAAGCTCACCATTCCACAAGGCGTACATGTTCCAGACCATCATGCTGGACATCATAAATACATACAATTTTGTCATCCCAGCTACTCGGGAGGCTGAGGTGGGAGAATTGCTTGAAACCAGGAGGTGGAGGTTGCCGTGAGCTGAGATCACACCACTGCACTCCAGCCTGGGCAACAAGAGTGAAACTTCGTCTCAAAAAAACAAAACAAAACAAAAACAAAACAAAACAAAACAAAACAAAACAAAACAAAACAAAACAAAAAAACAAAAACCATGCCAAGCGAGGTGGCTCACACCTATAATCTCAGCACTTTGGGAGGCTGAGGCGGGCAGATCACAAGGTCAGGAGATCGAGAGCAGTCTGGCTAACATAGTGAAACCCTGTCTCTAGTAAAAGACAAAAAATTAGCCGGGTATGGTGGCATGCGCCTGTAATCCCAGCTACTTTGGAGGCTGAGGCAGGAGAATCACTTGAACCCAGGAGATGGAGGTTGCAGTGAGCCGAGATCACACCATTGCACTTCAGCCCAGGTGACAGCCTGAGACTCCGTCTCAAAAAACTAATTATATACACACACAATTTTTATTCATCAATTAAAAAAATTTTTTTTGAGACAGGGTCTGGCTCTATCACCCAGGCTAGAGTGCAGTGGCACAATCTTGGCTCACTGCAACCTCTGCTTCCCAGGCTCGAGTGATCCTCCCACCTCAGCCTCCCAAGCAGCTGGAACCAGAGGCACGTGCCACCATGCCCAGCTAATTTTTGTATTTTTAGTAGAGATGGGGTCTTGCTGTGTTGCCCAGGTTGGTCTCAAACTCCTAGGCTCAAGCAATCTGCACGCCACAGTGCTAGGATTACAGGTATGAGCCACCATACCTGGTCCTTTGGCCCTTCGCAGCACTTTTTAACTCCTAATCTCTGTTTAATGTACCCACTCATTTTGTTCCTTGCCTGTCTCCCTCCTAGAATGTCCTCTCCACGAGGGTGGGGACATTTGTCCAGTCTTATTCATGGCTGTGTCCCCAGCATCTAGCACAAGGCCAGGCACAAATTGGGTGGTTGCTCAGATTTGTTGAATGAATAAGTGACTGGAGGTAAAGCTCTTGGGGCTACAAGGTCCTTTGGTGTGTCGAGTGTTCGTTTGACAAATGTGTGAGTGGAGGAAAGTCTGTCTCTCTTCTCTTTTCAAAAACCAGCTGCTGGCCGGATGCAGTGGCTCATGACTGTAATCCCCACACTTTGGGAGGCAGAGGCGGGCAGATCACTTGAGATCAGGAATTTGACATCAGCCCAGCCAACATGGTGAAACTCCATCTCTACTAAACGTTCAAAAGTTAGCTGGGCATGGTGGCAGATGCCCGCAGTCCCAGCTACCCAGGAGGCTGAGGCAGGAGAATCGCTCGAACCTGGGAGGCAGAGGTTGCAGTGAGCCAAGATCGCGCCATGGCATTCCAGCCTGGGCGACAGAGTGATTCCATCTCAAACAGACAACCAACCAACCCCAAAACCAGCTGAAGCCTGGTGTGGTGGCATGCACCTGCCCTCCCAGCTACTCAGGAGGGAGGCCGAGGCAGGAGAATCGCTGCAGTCCAGCGTTCCAGACCAGCCTGGGCAATACAGCAACACCCCATCTCTAAAAAAAATAAAATAATGAAGTTAAAAAAACAGAACCTGGTGAGAAGCAGGGTGGCTGGACAGGTGGCCACTCCCACATATATTTATTTATTTTTTTAGAGACAGAGTCTCACCGTTGCCCAGGCTGGAGTGCAGTGGCACAACATTGACTCACTGCAACCTCTGCCTCCTGGGTTCAAGCGACTCTCCTGCCTCAGCCTCCTGAGCTGAGGCATCACAGGCATGCGCCACGACGCTCGGCTAATTTTTGTATTTTTAGTAGCGACAAGGTTTCACCATGTTGGCCAGGCTGGTCTCGAACTCCTGGCCTCAGGTGATGGATGCACCCTCTTCAGCCTCCCAAAGTGCTGGGATTACAGGCCTGAGCCACAGCGCCCGGTCTCCCACGTGCATTTAAAACTGCCTCTGGAACTCACCCTTTCAGCTTTCCAGGGACTGAAGGAGAACGAACCAGCAGGCTCAGGGTGGTTCATTTGCAGAGAGGGAGGCAGAGATGCTGAGGAGCCCGGCGTCCCGCCCTCTGTGGCCGGCACCTGGGCGGTGGAGCAGGTGCCTGCTGCGCAGCCTCCTCGTCTTTTGCTCCATGGGGCGCAGCTGTTGCCGGGCAGCTCCTAAGAACCGGCTTTCTGGGCCCTGAGTTGCCAAGGAACTACTAAATCCCGGCCAGCTGGGGTCGGGGTATATTTTGACTTTCTGGGAAGGAGGGTGGGGCGGCCTCTCCTGTCTTCTGAGTTCCTTTCTCCTGGCGCTCTGTGAGCTCTGGCTGCCTCTCCCTCACGCTGGCCCTCTCCCTCCTCTTTCTTCCCTCCAGTTTCCCTCTCACTGTGCTGAGGCAGAAGACCCTGGGATTTCTGAGCGAGCCCCATGGACGCTGAAGTCTTCCTGGGTCCCCGACTCCATGCTCTGGCGCCCCAGTTACTATGACGCCCAGCACCCTGCAGGACACGCGGCCTCCCCGGCTCAGCATCTGCTTCGAGGGGCCCCCTCTGAGGCGGCGGGGTGGCGTGGTGGACCACCGGGATGTCATCTTGGCCCACCAGGCCCACAAAATCCACAACACCCCCCAGGCCAGGAGGAAAGAATGGGAGTGAGTATGGGCCGGGTCGAGTCGGGCTGTACTTGGGTGGGGGGGGGTCCTTTGGGGGTTAGAACGTTTTGGGCACGCTTTTTTCCGGGGAGCAAATTCATGCATTGAACGTATTGATATGTCTGTACTGGCTTCTGAAATGTTAAAATGCTTTCCTGCTAATTGATCAATATTAGTTGCGTTATGACCCCGGGGCACCCCCGTGGCTCCGTGACTCCCCGCACTGTCCCACGCTGCGGCAACAAAGGGGTTAACGAGGGGTGTGGCAGCCAGGACCCGGCTCCGAGGATTGTGAGTGTCCACTCTGATGGCTTGGCAAATATTTCTTTTTCTTTCTTTCTTTCTTTTTTTTTTTTGAGATGGAGTTTTGCAATTGTCGCCCAGGCTGGAGTGCAGTGACACCATCTCGGCTCACTTCAACCTCCGCCTCCCAGGTTCAAGCCATTCTCCTGAATCAGCCTCCAGAGTAGCTGGGATTGCAGGCACCCGCCACCACGCCCGGCTACTTTTGTGGTTTTAGTAGAGACGGGGTTTCTCCACGTTGGTCGGCTAATCTGGAACTCCCGACCTCAGGTGATCCGCTCACCTCGGCCTCCCAAAGTGCTGGGATAACAGGCGTGAGCCACCGTGCCCAGCCAGCAAATAGTTCTGTTGGGGTGGCTGAGAAGTGCTGCTTCCTGGGGGGTGGGGGGGGGGAAATGTGGGAATCGCATTTCTGTTTCCAGTGTTGAGTTGAAATCTGTGGGGTTAAGGGCTGGAGACAAAAGCGTGTGAAGGTGGAAGGGGACCTAGATACATGGTGGCTTCAGTGGAGGCTGGTCCTGGGTGCCCCTTTTCTCTTTGTCGGTGACCCCAAAAGTGGGTCTTCTGGTGGGAGACGCGGGGGTGGGGCTGGCTGGTCGTGTAGCTGCTGCCGGACGATGTGGGATGAATGGCTTCCTGAGCTGGGTCCTCACCCCGGAAATCGCTGGTTCTTGGCTGTTGTAGCGTTGAAGGTGGTTTGTGTGAAGGTTCAGTCCCAGGCAGCCCTGCACAGCCTTTTCCACGCAGTAGGGGAGCTGGCGGGTTTTTTCTTCTCCCCTCCCTCCCTCTCTCCCTTCCTTCTTTCTTCCTTCCTTTCTTTCTTTCCCCTTTCCTTAAGAACTTTTTTTTTTTTTTTTTTTTTTTTGGCAAAGGCAGAGACCTAGGGTGGATTCTTGAGCAGATCTCAGGAGCATGGGATGAGAATATAAATATTCGGTTGATTGGAGCTGAGGCTGATGCGGACACTAATCCATTTAGGGATCCCAACGTTGACTCTCTTGCCCTTTCCGTGATCCAGACTCCACCCTGTGGACAGCACACTTCACCAGACGCCCACCACGCCCCCATTTTTCCATTTGCAGGAGGGGAAGTGGGGTTCTCAGTGCCACGTGGGTTGAGAGGGTGCTGGTGAGCGGGGTGTCAATACACAGTGCAATGCAAACTGTTTTATTAAGATGAGCTGTTGCTCAGTTTGAATCGAAGAGCTTCCGGATGGGGCTCAGGGTGGCGCAAGCCTGGCCCCTGAGGTGGTTTCCTGAGCTTAGTCTGACATCTGCTGGCGCGTTTGAGCATCGTTTAGGAGGCAACGTGGCGACCTCCCCTCCACCCGCCACAGTGTGGGGCTCCTCTTAGCGTTCCCTCCTCTCCATCCACTCATCTGTCCACTCAGCCTCCCACCACCCACTCATGCAAACTTGTGTGCGTCTGTCCATCATCCATCCGTCCATCATCCGTCCGTCCATCATCCGTCCGTCCATCATCCATCCGTCCATCATCCATCCGTCCATCATCCATCCGTCCTTCTATCCATCCATCCATTCATCCATCTCTCTATTCGTTCTCTCATCTATTTTCCAGCCATCCAACCACTTTCGCATTCACCCACCTGTCCACACCTCTATCCATCATCCAGCCCACCCACCCACTCTCGCATTCTTCCATTCGCCCATTCATCCATCCATTCTTCAGTCCATCCACCCACCAGTCCTTTTATATACCAGTCTATCCATCCACTCCTCCATCATTCCGTAACTGGCCAGGGTGCACCCATTCCCTTTACGTCGGCGCTAAGTACCACTTCTCTATTCTGCCCTCTCCAGAACTCGCCCTTTCTCTCTCGACTCCTCTCCCCTTTCTTCCCTCTTTAGTATTTCTGCTATCCCTTGTTTCCTTTCCTTTTCTTTTTTCTTTGTTTCTTTCTTTCTTTCTTTCTTTTTTCTTGAGACGGAGCTTTCCTCTTGTCTTCCAGGCTGGAGTGCAGTGGCGTGATCTCAGCTCACTGCAACCTTCACCTCCCGGGTTCCAGCGATTCTCCTGCCTCAGCCTCCTGAGTAGCTGGGATTACAGGCACGCGCCACCATGTCTGACTAATTTATTTTTTATTTTTAGTAGAGACAGGGTTTAGTAGAGGCTGGTCTTGAACTCCTGACCTCAGGTGATCCATCCGCCTCGGCCTTCCAAAGTGCTGAGATTACAAGCTTGTGCTACTACACCCAGCTTCATTTTTATAAATTTTAATTAATTAATTTTGGTGGTAGGGTCTTGCTCTGTCACTCAGGCTGGAGTGCAGTGGCTCTACCATGGCTCACTGCAGCCGTGTTCAAACGGCTGGGTACAACGAGCCTCCCGTCGCAGCCTCGCAAGTAGCTGGGACTACAGAGGCACCACACCATGACCAGCTAGTTAAAAAAAAAATTTTTTTTTTGTCTTTGTAGCATTGGGCTCTTGTTCAGGTTGGTCTCAAACTCAGGGCCTCAAGTGACCCTCTTGCCTTGGCACCCCAAATTGCTGGGATGACAGGCATGAGTCACCATGCCTGGCCCAAGGTGTCCTTATAGTCATGATCTCCAAACTTCTGAACTTCTACCTAACCAGCAAAACAATTACTCAGCACACCCGTAGCTGAAATGCATACCCACGGCATATGCACTTATTTATATGTAATTTATGAAAGTATTTTGCTAAATGGGTTAAATGTACTTTAAAATACACATAAAAATAACGTGAAAAGGATGAGACGTCAATGAGATATACTTTCAAATGGCTTTAAGAGTTTCATTTAATAGGGCAACATGCTTTTGCTCTCATGTTTTAGAATTTTGCCTTCACTTTTTAAATACTGTGCGCTACAAGAGCTTTTTTACTCTGAAAATGTTCTAATACGCTCAAAGTAGGAAGAAGAGCTCGGTGAAACGTCCATACCCATCACAATGGAATAATTATCAGGATTGGGCCAGACCTGCATCAGAAATCCATATCCTCTTTCTGAATATTTAAAAGTAAATCCCTGACCTCATGTGATTTTTGCAGACTTCAGACGACATCTTTAAAGCACACAGACACATCTTAGGAATATCACACTGAGAACATGGTTTTTATGTCTGATTTCCAGTCCACATTCAGATTTCTTGTTCGTCTTTTTACGGTTGATTCTTTTTTTTTTTTTGAGACGGAGTTTCGCTCTTGTTACCCAGGCTGGAGTGCAATGGCGCGATCTCGGCTCACCGCAACCTCCGCCTCCTGGGCTCAGGCAATTCTCCTGATTCTTTTTTTGATTCAAGGAGCTCTGTGTGTTGCATTTTGCCGTTTCTCTCTTTTAAGTGTGATAAAATATACATAACATAAAACTGACAATTTTAACCATTTTTAAGCATCCAGTTCAGTGGCATTAGGTACATTCACATTGTTGTGTGACCATCACCACCATCCATCTCTAAAACTTGTTTTTGTTTGTTTTGAGACAGTCTTGCTCTGTTGCCTAGGCTGGAGTGCAGTGGTGTGATCTCTTCTCACTGCAACCTCCACCTCCTGCCTCAGCCTCCCAGGTAGCTGGGATTACAGGCATGCACCACCACACCCAGCTAATTTTTGTATTTTTAGTAGAGACGGGGTTTTGTCATGTTGGCCAGGCTAGTCTCAAACTCCTGAACTCAAGTGGTCAGCCCCGCTCAGACTCCTAAAGTGCCAGGATTACAGGCATAAGCCACCACGCCCAGCTGATCTCCGGTTTTTTATCACTCCGAACTGAAACTCTTTCCCCATGAAACACTGACTTCCCATACCCTATCCCCCAGCCCCTGGCATCTACCATTCTACTTTCTGTGTGAATCCGATGACTCTAGAGACCTCATATAAGTAGAAACATACAGTGTTAGTCCTTTTGTGTCTAGAGTATTTCACTGGGTGTAATGTCCTCCAGATTTATCCATGTTGCAGCATGTGTCAGAATTTTCTTACTTTTTAAGGCTGAATAATATTCCATTGTATGGATAGATCACATTTTGTCCGCCCACCCATCCGCCCACCCATCCGCCCACCCATCCGCCCACCCTTCCGCCCACCCTTCTGCCCACCCTTCCGCCCACCCTTCCGCCCACCCATCCTTCCATCCACCCACCCACCCCACCCACCCATCCTCCCACCCATCCACCCATCCATCCATCCATCCATCCATGAACACTGGGGTTGCTTCTATTTTAGGGCTATTGCGAATAATGCTGCCGTGAACACAGGTGTACACATAACTCTTGGAGACCCTGCTTTCCATTCTTTGAGATGTATTCCTAGACGTGGGATTGTTGGATCATACATTTAGTTTTCTGGTAGTCATGTCTTCTATGTCTTATTCAGTCTATAGCAGTCTTCCTGATCTCCTATTTTCTATCCTGTTGACTCGGAGAAGAAAGCAGATAAACCATCCTGCAGAATGTCTCCCATTCTTCTTCTTCTTCGGTCTAACACTCTCCCAACTGAGCTACTTTGGCTGTCCTTATTACTGTTATTATTTAGAGACAAGATCTTGCTCTGTTACCCAGGCTGGAGTCCAGTGGGGCAATCACAGCTCACCACAGCCTCAAACTCCTGGCTTCATGTGATCCTCCCTTCTCAGCCTCCCTAGTAGCTGACTACAGGTGTGTGTCACCACATCCAGCTAATTTTTTGTTTTTGTAGAGACAAGGTCTCACTGTGTTGCCCAAGCTGGTCTCGAACTCCCGGCCTCAAGCGATCCTCCTGTGGCAGCCTCCTAAATCACTGGGATTATAGATGTAAGCTACTACATCCAGCCTAAGCATCTTCCATTCTTCATAGCCTGCTTGGAAGTTTGATGTTTATAACTGTGGCGGTTTGGCCCACCAGTGGGAACCCCACCCAGGCACAGTACATGCCACAGTGAGGCTCACGTGGTTTCACCTCGCCAGTGGTCCTCGTGAACGCCTTGTGGCCACCTTCTGATAGTGATTGAATTAGATCGCCATTGCCTACTTCTCGTGACTGAGTTTGGTCTCTTTGCTCCTTCTGCTTGCATTACTATCTTCTTCAATCTTTGCCTTCTTTTTTCTTTCTTTTCTTTTTTGAGAGAGTCTTGCTTTGTCACCCAGGCTGGAGTGCAGTGGAGTGTTCTCAGCTCACTGATACCTCTGCCTCCAAAATGCAAGTGATCCGTCTGCCTCAGCCTCTCAAATAGGTGGGATCACAGGCACCTGCCATCACGCCCAACTACTTTTGTATTTTTAGTAGAGACAGGATTTCGCCATGTTGGCTAGGCTGGTCTTGAACTCTTGGCCTCAAGTGATCTACCCCGCCCTTGGCCTCCTAAAGTGCTGGGATTACAGACATGAGCCACTGTGTCCCGCCTCAATCTTTGCTTTGTAGGCAGGAATCTTTTAAAGCCAAATGTCCACTTTATCAGCCAACATCCCAAACCATCAGTCCATTCACACAGGTCTAAGACTGGAATACATTGCCATGCCCTGGAATTGTTATTTATCTCATTCCTGGTGGTCTGTCTTGCCCACTGGAATATCCCCAAAGGGGTTGCTTGTTTGTCCTGTTCACAGCTGTGTCCCCAGAGACTGAGGCCAGCACCCAGTAGGTGCTCGCAAAATAGCTCTTGAAGCAAAGCATTGACTAACAATGAATGAGAGCCACTGCCAGCCAGCCAAGTGGATTTGGGTCAACCATCAGTTACGTTCTAATACAACTCAGTGCTTCTCTTTGAGACAGAGTCATGTTCTATAACTCAGGCTAGAGTGCAGTGACCTGATAATGGCTCACTGCAGCCTCAACCTCCTGGTCTCAGGCAATCCTCCTGCTTCAGCTTCCCCAAATCTTGGGATTACAGGTGTGAACCACCATGTCCGGCCTATAAGGTCTTCTTAAATGCAGATTCTGTTTTGACAGGTCTAGGCTAAGACTTAGGATTCTGCCTACCTGCCTGCCTTCCTTCCTCTTATTATATTATATTTTTTTTGGATGGAGTTTTGCTCTTGTTGCCCAGACTGGAGTGTAGTGGCGTGATCTCGGCTCACTGCAACCTCTGCCTCTCGCGTTCAGGTGATTCTCCTACCTCAGCCTCCTGAGTAGCTGGGATTACAAGCATGTGCCAATTTTTGTATTTTAAGTAGAGACGGAGTTTTTCCATGTTGGTGGTGCTCGCAAACTCCTGACCTCAGGTGATCCGGCCACCTGAGCCTCCCAAAGTGCTGGGATTACCGGTGTGAGCCATCGTGCCTGGCCAGGGTTTCTGCATTTCTTTCCAACAGGCTGCCGGGTGAGGCCGATGCTGCCTGGTCTAAGCAGTGAGCTGCTAAGCCATCATCATCAGAGAATGGAAAGAACATGATGAGAATCGGAGCAGAGACAGGAGTGTTAGGGGAACCGTGTGAGTGTCCTGAATAGTACTTATTAGGCCGTGATCATCATCATCCCCACGTTTTTTTTTTTTTTTTTTTGAGATGGGGTCTCACTATGTTGCCCAGACTGGTCTCAAACTCTTGGGCTCAGGCGATCCTCCTGCTTCAGCCTCTGGAGTATCTGGGATTATAGGCATGAGCCACTGTGCCTGGCAATAAGCAGCGTTGGCTGGGCTGTCATCCCAGCACTTTGGGAGGCCGAGGCGGGTGGATCACCTGAGGTCAGGAATTCGAGACCAACCTGGCCATCATGGTGAAACCCTGTCTCTACTAAAAATACAAAAAATTAGCCTGTTGTGGTGGCGCGTGCCTGTAATCCCAGCTACTCCAGAGCCTGAGGCAAGAGAATCGCGGGATCCCGGGAGGTGGAGGTTGCTGTGAGCCGAGATGGCGCCACAGTACTCCAGCCTGGGCAACAGAGAAAGACTCTGTCTCAAACCAAACCAAACCAAACCAGCCCAGTATTGGTGGAGCACTTACTATCCGTGGGGCACGGTTCCAAGACCTTTATGTGCATTAAGTCGTTTAATCCTCTTTGTTGTAAATAGACGGTGGTGCGCGCTGCTCTTCTCCAGAGCAATTCTGTGCAGACATCTTTTCAAATGCACACAACGATCTCGTGACACGGTGCGGGCAGCTGCGGTTGCTATTATTGTTATTGTGGTTACTTACTATCTTCTTACGATTACTTATGATGACCTATAGGAACCTTGTTATTTTGCCCCTTATGCAGATGGGTGAACAGATGGTGAGAGGTGAATTCCAGGTTGCTTACTGAGGCACCCAAGAGCCAAGACAGAGATGGTGTGACCTTGAATTCCAGGCCAGAACTGGCTGCCTCCCAGGTTAAGAAGATTCCCCTGCCTCAGCCTCTGGAGTAGCTGGGACTACAGGCACGTGCCACCACACCTGGCTACTTTTTTTTTTTTTGTATTTTTAGTAGGACAGGGTTTTATCATGTTGGCCAGGCTGGCCTCGACCTCCTGACCTCAAGTGAGCCATCTGCCGCAGCCTCTCAAAGTGCTTAGATCACAGGCGTGAGCTACCACAGTGGCTCATCCCTTAAGGTAGGGACCCAGGCTCAGCAAAACTGCAGGTCATCAGCTAGAACTGGGTGACTTTCCCAGCTAGGGATCGGAGGTGTGGCCTCAATTGTCCTGGTCCCTGAGGCCTGAGCTGCGAGGACGAGACAACACAAACTGAGACTTTTATTTTATTTTTAGAGACAGGGTCTCACTATCACCCAGGCTGGAGTACAGTGGTGCAATAATGGCCGAGTGTAGCCTTGGCCTCCTGGGCTTAAGTGATCCTCTCACCTCAGCCACCCGAGCAGCGAGGATTACAGGTGTGTGCCACCACTCCTGGATAATTTTTAATTTTTTTTTGTAGAGATGGGGTCTTGCTATGTTGCCCAGGCTAGTCTCAAACTCCTGACCTCAGGTGATCCACCTACCTCAGCCGACCCACCTACCTGAGCCTCCCAAAATGCTGGGATTATAGGTGCGTGCCACTGTACCTGGCCATGTTTCGAATTTCTTTTCTTTTCTTTTTTTTTTTTTTTTTTTGAGACAGAATTTTGCTCTTGTCACCGGAGTGCAGTGGTGCAATCTCAGCTCACTGCAACCTCCAACTCCTGTCTCAGCCTCCCGAGTAGCTGGGATTACAGGTGCGCGCTGCCACAGCCGGCTAATTTTTGTATTTTTAGTAGAGACGGGGTTTCACCATGTTGGCCAGGTTGGTCTCGAACTCCTGACCTTGTAATCCACATGCCTCAGGCTCTCAAAGTGCTGGGGTTACCGTTTCAAATTTCTTTTTTTTTTTTTTTTTTAGGCGGAGTTTCGCTCTTGTTACCCAGGCTGGAGTGCAATGGCGCGATCTCTGCTCACCGCAACCTCCGCCTCCTGGGTTCAGGCAATTCTCCTGCCTCAGCCTCCTGAGTAGCTGGGATTGCAGGCACGCACCACCATGCCCAGCTAATTTTTGTATTTTTACAAAAATTTTGTAGAGACGGGGTTTCACCATGTTGACCAGGATGGTCTCGATCTGTCGACCTCGTGATCCACCCGCCTCGGCCTCCCAAAGTGCTGGGATTACAAGCTTGAGCCACCGCGCCCGGCCCCGTTTCAAATTTCTTAACGGCCTTGTCCTTGGGCATGCATCGGGCACAGTTCATGCAGCGAATAGGCCATGTGTGGCCGTGGCCCTTTTTGGCCACGACTGTGGTTCCTTGGAAAAATGGGCTGGAGAGAGGCTGGAACTTCTGTCTGGTTCATTCTTTGCTATGTCTCCGGCTTCTAGAACCGGGGCCAGTCAGCTCCAGCCAGGGAGCCAACCTTGCCCCAAGCCCTGTTTTTGTAGGACCCGTGCACTAACAATAGTTTTCATATTTTTTTAGTGATGGAAGAAAAGTCAAAAGAAATACAGTATTTCGTTTTTTAAAAAAGCTTAAATGTTTATTGTTTGGGTACAGAGGCTTGCATCAGCAACCCCAGCACTCTGGGTGGCTGAGGCAGGAGGATTGCTTGAGGCCAGGAGTTTAAGACTAGCCTGGGCAACATAGCGAGACCCCATCTTTACCAAAAAATGAAAGACTGGCTGGGTGTGGTGGCGTGCACTTATAGTCCCAGCTACTCAGGAGGCTGAGGTGGGAGGATTGCTTGAGACTACGTGTTGGAGGCTGCAATGAGCCATGATTGTACCACTGCATTCCAGCCTGGGTGACAGAATGAGATGCTATCTCAAAAAAAAAAAAAAAAAAAAAAAAAAAAAAAAAAAAAAAAAAAAAAAACAAAAAAAAAAACTTCACTGACATGTAACATATATAGAAAGTAGTGCACTGTTTATAAATACGCAGCGGAATGAATTTTCAGTAGAATAAACATACCTAAGTAACCATGTGAGAAAATACAGCATTGTGAACACCTCAAACGTTCTCTCATGCCCTTTACTCCACATCTCCCTAAAGGTACAATGAAAATGCCTACTAAATTTCTGACACCGTGGATTAGTTCAACTTTTTATAAATGAAACTGGACAGCATGCTTTCTTCATTTGAGCTGCTTTTACTCCATTATGTTTGTGAAATTCACCCGTATCGTTGCATATAGCTTTTGTTCATTATTATTTTTATTTTTTGAGACAGAGTCTTGTTCTGTCACCCAGGCTGGAGTGCAGCGGCGTGATCTCGGCTCACTGCAACCCCCTTCTCCCGGGTTCAAGCGATTCTCCTGCCTCAGCCTCGCAAGTAGCTGGGACTACAGGTGCCTGCCACCACGCCAGCTAATTTTTGTATTTTTTAGTAGAGAGGGGGTTTCACCACGTTGGCCGGGTTGGTCTCCGAGCTCCTGACCTCAAGTGATCTGCCCACCTCGGCCTCCCAAAGTGCTGGGATCACAGGCGTGAGCCACTGTGCCTGGCCTGTTCATTAATCGTTGTTGTCGTATAATAAAAAGAAGGATAATTCTTGATAGGTGGAAGTTCTGTGATGTTTAAAATTCGGTGTCCACAAAGTTTTACTGGAACACAGCCTGGTCTGCTTGTGCGGACGTTGTCCGTGGCTCCTTTTGTGTGACAACAGCAGAGCTGTCTCCGGGACGGAGACTGGCCCTCAGAGCCAGAAGTATTTCCTCCGAGGTCCTTTATTACAGAGGTTTTTGGACCCCTGAGCTGGAACAGCGTCTGACACACTGCTGTGCTCAAAAAGCAGCCTGCGTGCAGGCGTCCCCTGCGTTAACCCCAGGTCCCCTGCCGCTGCCACAACTGGCCACCAGGTGGCGCCATGGCCCCCCCAGCCGGGCAGGTGCCCAGGAACAGCACGCTCAGCTTGCCCTCCTGGGTACCCACCTCCCTGCCGTATCCTTCCTGCCTGTTCCGAGAACAGCCCCAGATCAGTCATCGAATTCCCATCATGTAACAGTTAATCATTACATATGTGGTGACTGCTTTTTCATGCACAAAGGGCTTGGTAAAGACGAACTGGGGTGGCACTCGGGCCTTTGCAGGGCTCCCCGGGGTGTGATGGGTTACAAGCAGGTCCTGGGGTCAAGTGTGGGGCCTGCCTGGCTTCCGTCTGGGGTGTGGTGGAGTGTCTTGGCCCAGGTTCAAATCCCAACTTCAAATCTGTCTTGCTGACAGATTCTGGGGAGGAGGGTTCCTTTCCCTTTCTGGGCCTCAGTTTCCCTACCTGTCAAATGGGGGAAACGACAGCACGGGTCTCTGGGGCTCTTACAAAGATTAAGTTCACTGCATGATTGAATAGCGTTTAGAACGGTGCAGCCACATTGAAAGCACTTGCAATGATTTCTGCAGCGGCTATGTCACTAGGCATCTGAGGCCTCAGTTTACACAGTTTAGAAAAGGCTGGGCATGGTGGCTCACGCCTGGAATCCCAGCACTTTGGGAGGCTGAGGTGAGAGGATCAGTTGAGCCCAGGAGTTCAAGATCAGCCTGGGCAACATAGGGAGGTCTTGTCTCTACTAAAAGCAATTAGTCAGGTGTGGTGGTGTGCACCTGTAGTCCCACCTACTTGGGAGGCTGAGGTGGGAGGATCGCTTGAGCCCAGGGGTTCAAGGCTGCAGTGAGTGATGATCACACCACTGTACTCCAGCCTGGGTGGCAGAGTGAGACCGCGTCTTGAAAAAAAAAAAAAGAAAAGCAGGTTGTTTTGTTTAGATATCACAATTAAACTGCAACCTAACCTTTTAAAAAGAACCTGCTTAGAGATCAGAGTCCTCCGCCTCTTCCTCCTCCTCCTCTTCCTCCTCCTCTTTCTTCTTCCTTCCTCCTCCTTCCTCTCTTTTTCTTTCTTTCTTCCTTTCTTTCTTTTTCTCTTCCTCCTCCTTCTATTTTTTGGTTGGTTTTTTGAGATGGAGTCTTGCTCTGTTGCCCAGGCTGGAGTGCAGTGGCACGATCTCAGCTCACTGCAACCTCCGCCTCTCGGATTCAGGTGACTCTCCTGCCTCAGCCTCCCAAGTAGCTGAGATTACAGGCACCCACTGTAATTTGCTGCCACGTCTGGCTAATTTTTGTATTTTTTGTAGAGATGGGGCTTTACCATGTTGGCCAGGCTGGTCTGAAACTCCTGACCTCAAATGATCCAGTCACCTTGGCCTCCCGAAGTGCTGAGATGACAGACGTGAGCCACCGTGCCTGGTCTCTTTCTTTCTTTTCTTAAGGGAGGCAGGTTGGCCAATTGTAGCCTAGTTGATATTTTAAAAAATAGGTCTGGTCCCAGGGAGCTGCTTTTTCGGTGTAGTTGGCTGACTTACGGTGCAGAAAGACCCTTCTTTTGTGGTGTGTGTGCGTTTTTTTTTTTTTTTTTTTTTTTTGTATTAGCAGCTTTGGCAGCTGTGGAAGTTCTGGGTAGGGCCCCCCAGAGATGGGGCTCCCCTATCCCATTTGGTCTATCAGATTCTCCATGCTGGTCCTTGGAAGCCAAGCAGCTTATGAACCCCCATCACCCCCACTTCCAAATTATCCCCTCTGTTCACTGGGACTTTTCCAGCTAGAATTTATCTGTACCTTGGGTTTCCAGTCCTGGGAACAACTATGCCCCCTCCCCTCCCCTCCCCTCCCCTCCCCTCCCCTCCCCTCCCCTCTTCTTTCCCTTCCCTCCCTCCCTCCCTTCCTTTCTCTCTCTTTTTCTCTCTTCTCTTTTCTTTCTTTCCCTTCCTCCCTCCCCCCCCCCCTTTCTCCCTTTGTTTTTCTTTCTTTCACTCTGTTGCCCAGGCTGGAGTACAGTGCCATGATCTCAGCTCACTGCAACCTCCGTGTCCTGGGTTCAAGTGATTCCCCTGCCGCAGCCTCCCGAGTAGCTGGGACTACAGGTGTGCACCACCACACCTGGCTAATGTTTGTTTTTTGTAGAGATGGGGTTTCACCATGTTGGCCAGGCTGGTATCGAACTCCTGACCTCAGGTGATCCACCCGCCTTGGGATTACAGGCATGAGCCACTGTGCCCGGTCTCGCCTCCTCCTCCTGTGGGGTCTGCATGCTTCTGTTCATGTACTGCTGGTCCCTGTCATTCCTCGTCTTCCACTTCCTCTTTCTCTTCCTGTTATTCTTTGACGGGGTCTCGGTCTGTCGCCCATGCTGGAGCGCAGTGGTACAATCACAGCTCCCTGCCCTCCTAAACTCCCAGGCTCAAGCAATCCTCCCAACTCAGTCTCCCAAGAAACTTAAGATTACAGTCACGTGCCACCACACCTGGCTATTTCACTTTACTTTTTGCAGATGTTGGATCTCGCTATGTGGCCCAGGCTGGTCTCAAACTCCTAGGCTCAAGTGATGCTCCCGCCTTGGCCTTTAGATTCCCTGGGATTACTTCCACTGTGCCTGGCCTGATGCTTATCTTTTATTCTGCCACCATCACTCCAGCATCTACCTGTTCCACACTGCAGGGTTCTTTTTGTTACTGTTTTTGAGCTAGAGCCGCACTCAGTCACCTAAGCTGGAGTGCAGTGGCGCAATCTCAGCTCACTGCAACTTCTGCCTCCCAGGTTCAAGCGGTTCTCCAGCCTCGACCTCCCCAGGTAGCTGGGACTATAGGCACACGTCATCACGCCTGGGTAATTTTTATATTTTTGGCAGAGATGGGGTTTCACCATGTTGGCCAGGCTGGTCTTGAACTCCTGACCTCAAATGATCCACCTGCCTTGACCTCCCGAAGTGCTAGGATCACAGGCATGAGCCACCATGTCTGGCCCTCAGAATTCTTTTGGTGGTGTCTGTCCACACTCCAGGCTCCCTTAATCACTTGAGCCTTGGCACGGGGTTCTGCACATGATCCACTGCCCATGATTCCACCATTATTATTACTATCATCATTATTTTGGAGATGAAGTCTCACTCTGTCACCCAGTCTAGAGTGCAATGGTGCGGTCTCCACTCACTGCACACCCTGCCTCCTGAGTTCACGTGATTGTCCTGCCTCAGCCTCCCAAGTAGCTGGGATTATGAGCACGCACCTCCACACCGGTTAATTTTTGTGTTTTTAGTAGAGACAGGGTTTCACTATGTTGGCCAGGCTGGTCTCAAACTTCTGACCTCGTGATCTGCCTGCCTCAGCCTCCCAGAATGCTGGGATTACAGGCGTGAGCCACCGCGCCCGGCTGATTCCATCGTTCCTGTCCTCACTGTGGTCGCGCCCCACTGGCCTTCCTTCTGTCCCCTGCATTTTCGAGGCTTTTACACTTGCTCTTCCTTCTGCCTGGAACGCTCTTCCCCTGGCTGGCTCTTTCATGTGCTCTGGTCTCAGCACAAACGTCACCTCACGTAGAGCCCCCTCTCCTGGGGTCACTGTTCATTTTGCGGAGCTATTCTGTTCGTTACATAAGATTACGTGTTCCTTTCTAAATTGGCTTGTCAGCTCCATGAGGGCAGGTTGGTTGGTTTGTTTCTGGTCGGTCTTTTCTGCTACTGTGTCTCGAACGCTTAGAAAAGTGCCTAGTGCATAATAGATAGCAGTGTTTGTTGAGTGAATGAATGATGGAGCCCTGTGAAGTTGGACATCTGTGTTGATCACCTCTTTATGGCTCGGTTTTGAGAACTGCAAACTCCTTAGAGCAAGGGAACTCCATGTCTCTTCCATTCTCTGCCCGGGGGATCTTCTGTTTGCAAATTTATGAACTGTACTCAAGGGGGCCTGCCTGGAGGAGGAGGTGGACATGCAGACAGCAGCTGTGTGATGTCTATGAGCCACACAGAGAGCAGTCTCCATTTATCCCACACCCACCGTGGGCCCAGCCTGGGTCAAGGGGCTTTGGGTCATGGGTTGCTCCCCTCAATACCCATTTCATAGAGGAGGAAGCTGGGGCACAGAGACGTAAAATAATGAAGCCCGTAAGTTAGCATCAGCTTTGGAACCCAGTTCTGTCTGAATCCTGAGCCCTTGTTCCTAACGCCTGCCTTTTCAAGGTCTTGAACCTGGAAATGCCTGGCATATAGTAGGATGAAGGAATGAAAGAAAGAGTGAACTAATGAAATTGTTATCACTAAGCTTTTCTCTGCCCTTCAAGTACTAAACGCTACCAAGGCGAGTCCCCTCTCTTACTGACCCCTGAATCTCTGGGAGTGCTCTGCGTAGAGCTTTGCAAGGAGAAAGCACGTGATGTCCGTTGAACTTGGTTGCGTGAGGTCTCAAGAAACTCAGGGTGACATTTATACAATCCCGAAGGCCAGCATGGCACATGCAACCCATTCTCTAAGCCCTGGCCACTAGAACCACATTGAAAGAGACCGAACTGGGATTAGAATAAAATAAGACCTCATCTTCTGATATTTCCAGCCACTCTGAGTCCTTTCACCTCTTCTGTCTCTTGCAACCATGAAAATAACATTTGGGAGGGCAGGTCTTAGAATCCCCAAATCACAAATAGAGACCCAAAGACCATGTACACATAGAGATGAACCCTGAGTCAAAATCTAATGGTGACGTTGAAGTTAAAGAATAATGCCACCATCCCCAGGACGTTGGGAGGCGGAGGTGGGCAGATCACCTGAGGTCAGGAGTTTCAGACCAGCCTGGCCACCTTGGTGAAATCTCATCTCTACTAAAAAAAATACCAACAAAATAAATAAATAAATAAATAAATTAGCTGGGCATGGTGGCACATATCTGTAGTTCCAGCCACTCGGGAGGCTGAGACAGGAGAGTCACTTGAACCCAGAAGGCAGAGGTCGCAGTGAGCCAAGATCACACCAGTGCGCTCCAGCCTGGGCGACACAGCGAGACTTCTCAAAAAACACCAAAAAGTAGCAACAACCACAGCAACAAAGCGAACCGCACGCTGTCTCTCTGAAATGCCATGCTGCAAATCAAATGTATTCCTTTGCCATCCAAGAAGGCCATTCTTGCCTGGTGAAGTTCCTCTGGAGGACCCCACATGTGTTGCAAAAGACAGATTTGGGGGCAAAAGGAGCCACCTTGAAAATCCCAGCCCATTCTGTGAGAGCTGGGCAACCCCGGGCAAGTGCCACAGCCTCTCTGAGCACTGAAGGAAGATAACAACAGTTCCTAGTGCAGAAAGTCTGGGAGAGGGCGCTGACGAGGCCGGGTTCAAAAAACAGTGCCTTGGAGGATAAGTCACTTGAGTTTTCCCCCTCCTGTGGTCTGCGCACCGCCTGGTCAATATTTGTGTATGGCGCTTCCAATCTGTATGCTGGGTCAAGGGCTTCTGAATAAGGAGATGGCGCAGCTGATTGGTGCTGGATCTAGTCTGGCTGGATTCACACCCCGGTTCTCACTATTTGCTGTGTGACCTTGAACAAGTGACTTCACCTCTCTGAGCCTCTGTTTCCTTGCCTGCAGAATGCAGGGGAAAAAATAGCAGTCACTTCATAGGGTTATTATAAGAATTAAGCATTTGAAAAATGCTTAGGACAACTCACATTATAAGCAGGAATGGCTTCTTTAATAGTAATAATAATGATTATTGTTTGAGAGGAGCCTTGCTCTGTTGCCCAGGCTGGAGTGCAGCGGTGCAATCCTGGCTCACTGCAACCTCCACTCCCAGGTTCAAGCCATTCTCCTGCCTGAGCCTCCCAAGTAGCTGGAATTATAAGCAGCCGCCACCACGCCTGGCTACTTGTTGTATTTTTAGCGGAGATGGGGTTTCACCATGTTGGCCAGGTTGGTCCCGAACCCCTGACCTCAAGCAATCTGCCTGCCTCAGCACCCCCAAAGTGCTGGGGTTACAGGCGTGAACAACCATGCCCGGCCAGGCCCGTTAAATGAAATGAGCAAATTCCCACCTATATCCCCGGGCGTGACCTCCAAAAGGGCACGGACTTTAGAGCAGATGGTTAGTAAAGGCGGGGTGAAAGCAAGACACGAGGTCGGAACGTGTTTGCGGCTGAGAGATGAAAGTCTAACCTCTAAATCTGGGGTTTGCAAACTTCCGTAGAGAGTGATGTCCTGTCCACATGTCAATCATTGTGCTAGGCAGTCGTACTCTTTTTTATCTTTGGGACAATCTTGGAAAATAGTATGTTTACTCCTCCCTCTTTTTAAATTTAATTTTTATTTTTTTATTTGCACAAATCTATAGGATATACGTGCAAATTCCCTCCTCCGCCTCCCCCTCCCCTCCCCCCCTCTCCTTCCCCCTCCTCCTTTTCCTCCTCCTCCTCTTCATCTTTTGTCTGTCTTCTTTCTTCTTCTTTGACAGGGGGCCAGAAGTGCTGGCTCACACCTCTAATCCAAGCACTTTGGGAGGCCATGGAGAGTGGATCACTTGAGGTCAGGAGTTTAAGACCAGCCTGCCCAACATGGTGAAACCCCATCTTTACTAAAAATACAAAAAATTAGCTGGGCATGGAGGCATGCACCTGTAATCCCAGCTACTCAGGAGGCTGAAGCAGGAGAATTGCTTGAACCCAGGAGGCGGAGGTTGCAGTTCGTGGAGATCGCACCACCGCACTCTGGCCTGGGTGACAGAGTGAGACTCTGTCTCAAAGAAATAGACAGGGTCTTGCTCTTTTGCCCAGGCCGGAGTGCAGTGGTGCAATCATAGCTCACTGCAGCCTTGAGCTCCTGGGCTCAGGTGATCCTCCTGCCTCAGCCTCTCAAGTAGCTGAGACTGTAGGTGGGCACCACCACACCTAGCTATTTAAAACTTTAGTTTTCTTTTGTAGAGACGGGGGTCTTGCTATGTTATCCAGGTTGGCCTTGAACTCCTGGCCTTTAGCAATCCTCCTGCCTCAGCCTCCCCAGTAGCTGGGGTTATAGGAATGAGCCACAGTGTCTGGCTCCCCTCTTCCCTTTTTAAAATCAGAAACTAGGGCCCAGAGTGGTTAAGAAAACTTTCCCAAGTTCATACAAGTTCAACTGGGTCCCCTCCGTCCCTCCCTCCCTTCCTCCCCTTTCCTTCCTTCCTTCCTTTTTCTTTCTCTCTTTCCTTCCCTCCCTCCCTCCCTTTATTTTCCTTTTTCACTGGAGACAGTCTCGCTCTGTCTCCCACGCTGGAGTACAGTGGTGCCATCTTGGCTCATTGCAACCTCCACCTCCTGGGTTCCAGTGATTCTGATGCCTCAGCCTCCTAAGTAGCTGGGATTACAGGCACCTGCCACCATGCCCAGCTATTTTTTTTTTTTTTTTTCAGTAGAGACCGAATTTCACCATGTTGGCCAGGATGGTCTCGAACTCCTGACCTCAGGTGATCTGCCTACCTCAGCATTCCGAAGTGCTGAGATTACAGACGTGAGACACACGCCCGGCTGAATTGGGTCTATTTTCAAAGCTCTGGCCTCTTCCGTCTGGACCAGAGAATAGCTGAGGCCTTCCCTAAAAGCTGCCATTTAAACGTCCACGGCTGGGTGCACGGGCCCTAGCAGCAGGCTTCCGAACACAGGGCAGCAACCAAGGCATGCTGTGTGAGGCTTTGCAGTACACATGCGTGACTGCAATCCATCACGAAGTGGCATGGGGCCTGTGCGTTGGTCCTGTGGGTGGGTCTGCGGGAACATTCTGGAACTCTTCAGTGCTTGTCTTCGAATGAGGATGTCTCAGCCAGGCACGGTGGCTCATGCCTGTAATCCCAGCACTTTGAGAGGCCGAGGCGGGCGGATCAGGAGGTTAAGAGATCAAGACCATCCTGGTCAACATGGTGAAACCCTGTCTTTACTAAAAATACAAAAATTAGCTGGGCGTGGTGGCCATGCACCTGTAGTCCCAGCTGCTTGGGAGGCTGAGGCAGGAGAATCACCTGAACCCAGGAGACAGAGGTTGCACTCAGCCGAGATCATGCCACTGCACTGCAGCCTGGGCAACAGAGTGAGACTCCATCTCAAAAAATAAAAGAAAATAAAAAGGCCGGGCGCGGTGGCTCATGCCTGTAATCCCAGCACTTTAGGAGGCTGGGATTCCTGACTCCCAGAAACTGCAAGAAAAGAAATGTGAAACCTCGTCTCTACTAAAAATAAAAAAAATTAGCTGGGCATGGTGGTGCATGCCTGGTAGTCCCAGCTACTCAGGAGGCCGAGGCAGGAGAATCACTTAAATGGGAGGCAGAGGTTACAGTGAGCCAAGATTGCCACTGCACTCCAGCCTGCCGACAGAGCGAGCCGGGCACGGTGGCTCACACCAGTGCTTTTGGGAGGCCTGGCTCCTGGCTTTAGGCCAGGAGTTTGAGACTGGGCAATATAGTAAGATCCCATCTCTACAAAAACATTTTAAAAAATGTAGGCAGGCATAGTGGTGTGTACCTGTCGTCCCAGCTACTGGGGAGGTTGAGGCAAGAGGATCGCTTCAGCTCAGGAGGTCAACACTGCGGTGCGTTCCGATCACACCACTGCCCTCCAGCCTGGGCAACAGAGCGAGACTCTGCCTCTGTAACAATAAAATAAAGTTCCCAGGTGATTCTAGCCAGCAAGCGAGTCATCACCTTCCACTTTACTTATGATACACTCTGCAGAGGCCTGCAGGTTCGGACCCAACTTGGGCATTTAAAATCCACTGGGAAACGAAAAAAAATGATGCTGTCTAATCCAGTTCTAAGCCAAGGCGGAGTGATTGGGGTATGATTCACGGCTTGGATTCTTATTCTTTTGGCTTCAATAATGTCCTTTCTGTGTATTCAGAGTAGATATTCAGCTGAGACACGTTGGTACAGCTGATAAAATATTAAAATATTTTCATACCAGTTAGTAAATAGCTGTTTCCTGGAGGCCCCTGAGTGAGCTCCACCACCCACCCGAGTCCCTTCCTGATCCTCCCCAGCCTCCTGATAATCAATACTCCAAAGACAGTGCCTCCTGCTGGTAGCTATGTGTTTTTTTTTTGTTTGTATTTGTATTTGTTTTTGTTTTTTAAGTCGGGGTTTCACCCTGTTGGTCAGGCGGGTCTTGAACTCCTGACCTCAGGTGATCTACCTGCCTTGGTCTCCAAAGTGCTTGGATTACAGGTGTGAGCCACCATGCCCGGCCAGTAGCTACGTATTTTAACCTTTCCCCCAGTGTATTTGATCTGCTTACTCATGTTTTTATCTTTAGTTTTTGTGTCTGAGCAAGTATCTCAGATAAGAAGATCGGTTGGCAAACTCAGAAGTGTGAGAAAACTCCTCTGTGTTTGGAGAGGGAGTGGTACTAATTCTAATCCTGGTCCCGACGTTGACCAGCTAGGCAAATAAACTAGCCTCCCAGTTTCCTTGTGGGTAAATTACTAATAATCTCTTCCCCAAAGATGTAAGATGAGGTTTAAGAGAATAAAGGCACGGATAGGCCTTAGAACAGGGCTTGGTGAGTAGCTAACGTCTTCTAAGTAACAGCATTGTGTTAGCCATTGTTGTGAAACTAAATGACTAAAATTTGTATGGCAAATGGCCACAAACTTAAAAAAAGTTTCCCAAGTTCATACAAGCTCAACTGAGTCCCCTCCTTCCCTCTCTCTCTCTTTTTCTCTCTCCTTCCTTCCTTCCTTCCTACCTTCCTTCCTTCCTTTTCTTCCTTCTCTTTCTTTCTCTTTTTCTTTCTTTCTTTCGACAGAGTCTCACTCTATCCCCCAGGCTGGAGTGCAGTGGCTTACTTTGCACAAACTTACTGGCTTTAAACAACACACATTTATTTTCTTGCAGTTTCTGTGAGTCAGGAATCTTGGTGTGGCTTAGTTGGGTTCTCTGTTTTAAGGTGCTCTCTGTTATAATGTGTTGATGGGAATTGGGTCTCATCCAAAGGCTTGTCTGGGGAAGAATCTGCTTCCAAGCTTACCTGGTTGTTGGCAATATTCAGTTCCTTGCCAACCGCTGGACTAAAAGCCTAAGCTCCAGCTGGGTATTGGCTAGAGGAAACCCTCAGTTCCTCCCCAGCGTGGCAGTTTGCTTTGTCAAAGGTAGCATAGCGAGGTGTCTACTAGCAAGAAAGAAGTCTTTAATATTTTGAAATCTAATTGTGGAAGCGACATCCCCCAACACTGAAGTATTCCATTGGTTAGGAGCGAGTTCCTCAGGAGAGGGAATCACGCAAGATCATGTGGCTTCACTCACATGTTTGGTGCCTCAGAGCCTTTCCGGTATATTCTTTCTCTTCACGTGGCTGGCTTGAGCTTCCTTACAGCATGGCGTACCAGGAGGTGGAGACCACTGGGGACCGTCTCAGAAGTTGCCTGCTACAGTGTTGCTAGTTCTTCCGCCTCTTGGATGTAGATGATTGAATCTAGGTCATCCTGTTTGCTCTTAGGGCATGGGTTTTATGAAGTGTGAAAACGTCTAGAGGTTTCTTGATTTGAAATCCACATTGATTACCTTTGGGGCCCTCCCTTCCCCATCCTGCAAGGTCCACTCAAGTTGGAGGTTCAGCTGTTTCTGAGCTGAGTTTTGGGGCTCAGAAATCTTTGGGGTAGCCCAGAATTCTGCCCTTAGGGTCATCCTTCCACTCTTGGGAGGCACCTAGGGAGTGGGCTCCAGTCTGCCCTTGGGGGATCCCCCAACCTTCAAGTCTTCCCAGTTGCTCCCCACAAAGGTGTCTTCCTCCCCTCTACCCTCAGGAGCACCTGATATTTTTTCATTGAGTTCAGGATTTCCTAAGAGACAAGAGAGGTGTTGACTTCCAGAAATACTTACTTCCTCTGAGGCAGGAGAGTTTAACTCCCTGTAATAGAGAATGTCAGGTTAGAGGAAAGGTACAACCAAATGCCTGGGGACATAGAGGTGGGAGAGGGTCTGGGGAGTCAGGGGTGTGTCGCCGAGATGGCCAGGAGGTTTCCTGGGGCAGGATTGGAGGAGAATACTATTATACCCAGGAGGAAGGGAAAGAACATATCCCCAAATCTGGGAGAGGACGCACCGGAGCCATTGACCAAGAGGGAATCAAGTGGGTTGAAGTTACGGTGAGAGAAGAGGTTGGCTGTGTTTTTGTTTTGTTTTCTCTCTGGGGGGGAGCAGGGCAGGTGAGACAAGGTTTCCCTCTGTCACCCAGGCTGGAGTGCAGTGGCATGATCATGGCTCACTGTAGCCTCGGCCTCCTAAACTCAAGCAATCCTCTCACCTCAGCCTCCCGAGTAGCCGGGACTGTAGGCGTGCACCACCACACCTGGCTAATTTTTTTTCCCCTCTGTAGGGATGGGGTCTTTCTCTGTTGTCCAGGCTGGTCTCAAACCCTTGAGCTCAAGAGGTCAAGTGATTCTCCCTCCTTGACCTCTCAAAGTACTGGGATTACAGGTGTGCGCCATTGCATCAGGCTCCGTGGTCATTTAAAGCATCAAGAATTGATGATTATTTCTTGTGATGATTTAAGTCAGGGATTCTCTGGAACTCCGCTGTTCTAGTCTCCCATTTAGCTGCGTTATGTTGATGGCTGGCAGGGCTGGGCGTCCATGAGGCTTACTCACATGTTTGGTGCCTCAGAGCTTTTTCATTATGTTCTTTCTCTCCATGTGGCTGGCTCGAGCTTCCTTACAGCATGGTGGCTTTGGATCATTGGACATTCCAGAGTCTGGATTTCAACAAGGGGCATGTCAAACTTGAAAGCAGAAGCTGCACAGGAGGCTGCTGGGTTTAAAGGAGCTTAGCTATCCCCTTGGGAAGCTTGGGATTTATCCCATGATCGTTGACCAGGCTCTTGGCGGTCTTTTTCTCTTCTTTTTCTTAGAGATCGGGTCTCACTGTCCACCATTGTCTGGAGTGCAGTGGTGCAATCGTATATGGCTCATTGCAGCTTGGAACTCCTGGGTTCAAGTAATCCTCCCACCTTAGCCTCCCAAGTAGCTGGGACTACAGGTGCATGCCACTATGCCTGGCTAATCATTTTGTTTTTTGAGTGACAGGGTCTCACTATGTTGCCCAGGCTGGTCTTGAATGCCTAGCCTCAAGAGATCCTCCCATCTCAGCCTCCTGAGTGGCACTGGAGGTCTTTTGATGGGAAACCATACACTGCAACACATCATGGTGGTGTTTTACAAAGTAATTTCAGAAAAGAGCACAGGTCAGTGGGAATGACAAAGTCTGGAGAAGAATATTGGGTCTTTTGACTCTTAGGTGACCCTGTGTTTTATTTAACTTTCCTGAGTTGTAGTTGCATCATCTGTGAAACAGGATAAGAATCTGTACCGTATGCACTCTGCAAGGCTTTTATAAGGATCAAATAAGGACGTATCCATAAAGTGCTTTGAAACCCAGGGCTGCCAAACTCAACTGTCTTACAGGGGCCAAGCGGGTAATGGTGACTAGGGCAGCTTCCACGTCAGGGAGACACTAGGGAGTGGTGAGGCCTTTGACAAGCTGGAGAGCTCCAGGCTCATCTGAAGGATATAACCATTATTCAATAGAAGCTGATTGCTGTCAGGCAGGAATGTGGGCTCAGCTCGGGTAAATCGTCTGAGTTTTTGAGAAAAAGCAAAAATTTCACTTTTATGTGTAATCTCCTGACTTGTTCTGAACGTATTTTTATCTTAAGATATGGATAGATCAAGGAAGTAATTTGTGAGCTCTGAGTTTGTAGCATCTGCTGTAAACCCTGAAACTCAATGTAAATACTAGTTATTAATTTTGTCGCAGATTTTTAACACTGGGAAGGCAAGATGAGCAAGAGGGAGACGTGGAGGGGGGAGATGCCAGTGAGTCAGGAGATGGCTGGACTAGCACAGCCATATTGGGAATGCAGGTAGGGAGAGGATCTCAGAAACATTTCAGAAGGAGAATCAATAGGATTCACTTGCTAATTGGCTGGGGTGAAGATTCTTAACATTTTCTGAGCCACAGAGCCCTCTTCAATTCGACAGAAGCCAAGGGATCCCTTCTCACGATTGTGCTTTTTAAATGCATAATATCAAATGCGGAGGAAACCAATTACATTGAACATTAGTTATAAAAATATTTGAAAGGACGGATTTGTCATACCATCACAAACACATTTAACAATGCGTTTGAAAAACGAGTTAGTGACAGACCTAACAATTTCGAGGTAGTCATGAGAATAACTGGTTTTCCGGATGTCTGCAATACTTACGACATAATAAAAACGTGGTTTCTGTTTTTTTGTTTGAGGCAGAGTCTCACTCTGTTGCCCAGGCTGGAGTGCAGTGGTGCGATCACAGCTCACAGCAGCTTCTACCTCCCAGGTGCAACTCAGCCCCCTGAGTAGCTGGGTCTACAGGTGCACACCACCACATCCAGCTAATTTTTAAACATTTTGTAGAGATGGGGTTTTGCCATGTTACCCGGGCTGGTCTTGAACTCCTGAGCTCAAGTGATCCACCTGCCTTGGCCTCCCAAAGAGTTGGGATTACAGGCGTCAGCCACCTCACCCAGCTGAGATGTGGTTTCTGTTGATGACAAAGTCACAGGTGTCACGAACGCTGCTAATATTGCTGCAGTGTGTTGCCTCCACCCATGCATAATTACAGCTAGAGGCAGTGAAAATGAATATGAATTTTCCCAGCCAAATTTACGGGCTCCCTGAATTATAAACAATGTTAAGTACCACTTCATCTAGGAAGTGAAACAGGTGAGTTTAAAGGGAAATCCGAGATTTCTAGTTTGGGGAGAGTTGAAGTCAAGTTGCCTAGGAGGCTGTAAGAAATTAGGGAATAGAGCAGAAGAGACTAAAAGTGGGTAGAAATAGTGTTTGGGGGAACTGTGAGAAATAGAACAGAGTGGTTAGGCCTGTAGGCTCGGGAGCCAGAGTGCCTGGCTTCAAATCCTGGCCCAGCTTCTTACCAACTTTGTCATCTTAGTGCATTCAACAGCACCCCACTTCTGGTACCAAAGCCGGATTTCACTGGCTTGTATACCAGTTACTGGACCGACTTCCTGTGCCTCAGTTTCTTCAGTTATGAAATGGGGATGATAATGGCATCACTTACCGATCAGAGAGATCATTAGTGCCAAATCAATTAATACATATGACTTACTTAGAACAGTACTTGGTGCACAGTAAGCACTACATAGACACAGTTATTATAGAAGGGATGGAAATAGATAAGGTTCATTCATTAATCATTCAACAGAGATTTATCAAACAGCTTTTCGTTTTTTTGAGACAAAGTCTCACTCTGTCTCCTAGGCTGGAGTGCAGTGGCATGATCTCGGCTCCCTGCAATCTCTGCCTCTTGGGTTCAAGCAATTCTCCTGCCTCAGCCTCCCAAGTAGCTGGGACTACAGGTGCCCACCACCGTGGCTGGCTAATTTTTGTATTTTTAGTAGAGATGGGGTTTCACCATATTGTCCAGGCTGCTCTCGAACTCCTGACCTTGTGATCCATCCGCCTCCATCTCCCAAAGTGCTGGGATGACGGGCGTGAGCCATCACACTTGGCCTCATCCGTTTTTTGAAATGATTTTCATTGACAAATAACAATTGCGTATATTTATGGGGTACAATGTGATGTTTCAATCTACGTACGCATTATGGAAAGATTCAGTCAAGCTAGTTACCGTATCCATCACCTCACCAACTTACCACTGAACGCTTTGGAGGCAGGGAACAAATCAGACAAGGACTTTACTCCCATGGAGTTGAAAGTCGCTAAGGGAAAACAGATAACATACTAGTAAATAGACAATAGCATCACCTGAGGCAGAGTGATGACTCCACAGCGAGGGGGTACAGTGTGACTGAAGCAGGAGGACCTAGGAGAAGGTGGGAAGGGGTGGGCCGTCTGGGGAACTGAGAGTTGAATTGAATACGGAATGAAGTGGACGAGGCCGCCATGCGAAGTTCTTGGGAAAGGAAGTGCAAAGACCCCGAGGCAGGAATGTGCCTGGTGTGTTTGAGATCAGCAGGACAGCCAGTGTTGGGCGGGGCGAGGTGAGTGAGGTGCGGGAGTGATGGAAGAGAAGTTGGAGGGCTGGTGTGGACCAGCTCCTTTGTTATCCATCAGGCGCGTGTGGATGAATACGTTCTAGTCAGTGTCCTCAGTGAATTCAAAATCATTGCCATAGACTGTCCCAGTGAGGTCGATGCTTTGAGAGGGATAACTGATAGATTAGCAACAGCTCCCTGCCTCCCTCCCTCCCTCCCTGCCTCCCTCCCTGCTTCCCTTCCTTCCCCTCCCTCCTTGCCTCCCTCCCTGCCTGCCTCCCTCTCTCCCTTCCTTTGAGATGGAGTCTCCCTGTGTCGCCCAGGCTGGAGAGCAGTGGCACCATCTCAGCCCACCGCAACCTCCACCTCCCGGGTTCAAGTGATTCTCCTGACTCAGCCTCTCGGAATAGCTGGGATTACAGGTGTGTGCCGCTATGCCCAGCCAACTTTCGTATTTGTAGTAGAGCGGGGTTTTACCATGTTGGCCAGGCTGGTCTCAGATGATTCACTCACCTTGGCCTCCCAAAGTGCTGGGATTATAGGCGTGAGCCACCATACCTTGTGTAGCCATAGATTTCTAAGGAACTCATGAGCTGAAACCAAAAGATAAGCAGGAAAGCAATCAAGAAAGGAACAAGAAGCGGATGCAATGTTAAGTTCCTGTAAATTCCAGCTACTCGGGAGGCTGAGCCAGGAGGATCGCTCGAGCCCAGGAGTTCAAGGGTGTAGCGTGCTGTGACTCTGCCTGTGAGTAGCCACTGCACTCCAGCCTGGGTCACATAAACCCATCCCAGTTCTGATTTTAAAAGATGAATGAATGAAATAAGAAAAACGATTCTGGGAGCTGCCTAGGAAAACCCGCTAAAGAAATTGCAATCAGTTTGTGAAAAGCAAGGGAGAATAGTGTTGTCAGGAGAGCGCGGTTTACGGTGGCAGATCCAGCCAAGAGAGCAAGTAGATACAGGAAGAAATGAGGCATTGGTCAAGTGCAGAGTTCCAGTTGAGCGTTGGCTGAAAGCCAGGTGACTGTGCAGTGTGGGGTGGTGGCGAAGTGGGTGAGCAGCACATCTACTCCCCTGATCACTGAGTGTCAGGATATGAGTTACGTTTTGACTCATCTCTTTATTTCAGAATCGGGATTCAGTGTGTCACTGAGCACTCTCTGATCTTCCATTGAGCACTCTCTGATCTTACACTGAGCACTCTCTGATCTTACCCGGGGCACTGTCTGATCTTATACTGAGCACTCTTTGATCTTACACTGAGCACTCTCTGATCTTCCATTGAGCACTCTCTGATCTTACCTGGAGCACTCTCTGATCTTACACTGAGCACTCTCTGATCTTACACTGAGCACTTTCTATTTTTGCTTTGAATGTCTTGCTCTTGCTCATCCCACTGGCTCTTAAAACTTCCACCCAGAAAAGACTCACGTCACTTCCATTCATGTTTCATTAGCAAAAGCTATTCCTGGGTGTATACCCAAAGGAACAGAAATTGTTCTACCATAAAGACACAGAAAGACACGTGCACGCGAATGTTCACTGCAGCACTATTCACAATAGCAAAGACATGGAATGAACCTAAATTCCTATCAGTGACAGATTGGATAAAGAAATCTGGTACATAAGCCCCATAAAATACTATGCAGCTGTTAAAAAGAATGACACCATGTCTTTTGCAGGGACATGGATGGAGCTGGTGGCCATTATCCTTAGCAAAGTGATGCAGGAACAGAAGACCAAATACTGTGTGTTCTTTCTTCCAAGCAGGAGCTAAAGGATGAGACCAGTTGACACACAGGGGACAACAGACACTGGGGCCTGCTTGGGGGTGGGAGATGAAAGGAGGGAGAGGATCATAAAAAATAACGATTGGGTACTAGGCTTAGTACCTGGATGACGAAATAATACGTACAACAAACCCCTGTGATGTGAGTTTACCTATACCTCAAACCTGTGCCTAAAAAGTAAAAGCAAAAAGAAATGCTTTGCTCATCCACCATTGGTGGGTATCTAAATACCCCACGTGTGATACCAAGTTCTGGTCTTCATCAGCCAACATACCAAGGGCTTGACCAGCCCCTTGGATGAATTGCTTCGACCTCCCTCATCAACGCCATTCTTCAATATGCGCCTCCTTCATGCCTTCCTATGTGTTTTTTCATCCAACGTTTACTCTGCTCCTATGTTATTCTAGGCATTGGGCTCCGAGTTGGACAGCAATTGTTATTATTGATCAAGCACTTCTCATGTGAAGTCAACTTGAATGAGGTGCCAACCCTTGAAGAGTGTATAATCTAATGGGAAAGAGCAGTTAGGAAGGGGATGATTAAAGCAGTCACTGGCCATGTTCATCAGATATTTCCAGCTCTCTGCTTCCTTCACCTGGAGGGAATGGGTGTAGCCATGTGACTTGCTTCGGCTGATAAAATATGAGTGAAAGTGACTTGGGTATTTTCTGGGTGGAAGTTTTAGGAGCTAGTGTGTGACATGCTGCATCCCCTTCTTCCTGCTGTGACAGGATGGAACTTCCGTGGTCCTGGATCCAAGTCAGAACCTCCCAGTGCTCACCCGGTAGGACACGCAGCGAGAGCAAGAAATGCACATCTATTCTTTAAGACACTGGGATTTGGGATTGTTTGTTAGAGCAGCGGAATCCAGCCATTCTGACTGTAATCCCAACATGTGTGACTTCCTCAGATACTGCATGCTGGCTTTGCCTTTACTATGTATGATCACATTGCTCCCCCTTTCTCTCTCTCTCTCTCTCTCTGCCCTCCCCCTTCTTCCACTCTCCTCCTTCTCCCTCTCCCCTCCCCTCCCCTCTTCCTTCCCTCCCCCTCCCCCTTCCCCTCCCCTTCTTCCCTCCCCTCCCCTCTGCCTCCCCCTCCCCTCCCCATCTTCCCTCTCCTCCCCTCCTCCCCCTCCCCTCCCCCTTTCCTCCCCTCCCCTGCCCCTTCCCCTCCCCTCCCACACTCCCCCCTCTTCCCCTCCCCTCCCCTCCCCCTCCCTCTCCCCTCCCTCTCCCTTTCTCCTCCCCCTCTCTCCCCCTCCCCCTCCCCTTCCCTCTCCCTCCCCCTTCCCTCTCCCTCCCCCTTCCCTCCCTCCCCTTCCTTTTTTCTTTCTCTTTCTCTCATTCATTCATTCATTCATTCATTCTTCTTTTGTTCTTCTTTCTCCTTCCCTCCCTCCTTTCCTTCCTTCCTTTCTCTCCCTTCCCTTCCCACCTACCCCCACCTTTCTGTTTCTTTCTCTCTCACTGTCATTTTCTTTTCTTTTTTTGAGACAGAATCTGTCACCCAGGCTGGAGTGCAGTGGTGTGGTCGCTGCTCACAGCAGCCTCAACTTCTTGGGCTCAAGCAGTTCTCCCTTCTCAGTCTCCCAGTAGCTGGAACCGCAAGCATGTGCCGCCATGCCCAGCTAATTTATTAATTTTTGGTAGTGATAGAGTCTCGCTATGTTGCCCAGGCTGGTCTCAAACTCCTGGCCTCAAGTGATCTTCCTGCCTCAGCCTCCAGAAGCACTGGGATTACAGGTATAAGCCACCATACCTGGCCTTGAACTTCTTTCAAATGCCTCATTTGCCTTATGCAGTGCAACTCATATAGTAGTTGCTTAATTAAAACATCATGATTACATGACTGACATTATAGCTCCTCACGAGGAGTGTAGATTTTTTTTTTAAAAAAAACAAGGAGTTCTGTTTGGAATTTTAGGCAGGACGGTGGTCATGGTCTGTAAGATGACTATGCAATTGAGTCTGAGACCTACACAGAAAATAGTGCCCATAGGATTCAGAGTGGAGTGTGCAAAAGCCACACCTTGAGAATCAGAGGTATTGGTCATGAAGCTTTTTGGTTGCATGTAACAGGAAATTTAATTCATGCTATTTTTTTTTTAAAAATTGAAGCCTAAGTCACATAACATAAAATTAAACATTAATCATCTCTGAAATGTATTACACAATTTGTTGACATTTAGTATATTCACAGTGTTTTGCAGTCATTGTCTCTAGCTAGTTTTAAGACATTTTCATTACCCGGAAGGAAATCCCATAGTCATTATTGATTTTCGTTTGTTCCAATAACTGTAAGTTTAGTGAGAGGTGAGCTTCAGGCATGGTTTGATCAAGGACCAAGCTGAATTTATCTGCCATTCTCTCAGCATTTCCCTCCTCTAGGGGTTGGTTTTGTTCCCAGGCTGCCTTCTCTCATGGTTGTGAGATGGTCATTAGCAATAGCCTAGTTAATAAATGTCCTGATTCACATCTAGGAAGAGGGAAAGACTGGCTTTCTGGGTGCTTCCTTTGGAGCAAAAAGCTTCCTTGAGTCGTACTGGTCCACATTGGTCCACACCATCCGCCTGTACACCAACTGCTAACAATGGTAGAGCATCGCTCATAAACCATCTAGATTAACTGGTTGTGTGGCTTGGCTCTGGTCAACCTGAATTTGCGTTCTGACTTTGTCACCTCCTAACTGTGTGACTATCGACCAATAACTCAACCTCTCTGAGTCTCAGTTTCATCATTAAAGCAGCCGGCACGATCTCTCATAACCTATCTGGCAACAAACAACCCAGCAGATAAAGGCATCGACAATAGCAGCAGCTATCAGCTCCAAAGGCACCATTTACACAGACTGTGCAGCAGGAAGGGAAGAGAACAGTTCAGATAGAAACAGAGACAGACAGAGGAACTAGAAGGTCCCCTCCCCACCACCCTTGGAGACACAGTCTCACTGTGTCGCCCAGGCTGGAGTGCAGTGACTCCATCTCGGTGCACTGCAACCTCTCCTCCTGAGTTCAAGCCATCCTCGTGCCTCAGCCTCCCCAGTAACTGGGATTACAGGTGCCTGCCACCACGCCTGGCTAACAGCAGAACTGCTGCCCTCTGGAATTGTTCAGCAGGGCAGATTTGCTAAATGTTTTCCAAAGATGAAGTCACTCTACAACACTGTGAGTTAGGCAGTAGCGTTATCCCCATTTAGCAGAGGAGGAAACTGAGGCACAGAGAGGCTAGGTAACTTGTCCTAGGTCACGTGGGGTGCGAGTGGCATTTGAACCCGGGCAGCTTGACTCCGGTTCTTGTGCCCTGTAACCACCAACCTGTTGTCCTCTTGGATTTTGCCAGCTGCAGTGGCTGAGCCTCTGGCATTTCATTTACTCTTTTTTTTTTTTTTTTTTTTTTTGAGATGGAGTCTCGCCTTGTCACCCAGGCTGGAGTGCAGTGGCGCTTTCTAGGCTCACTGCAACCTCTGCCTCCCAGGTTCGAGCAATTCTCCTGCCTCAGCCTCCTGAGTCGCTGGGACTGCAGGCGTGTGCCACCACGCCCAGCTAATCTTGTGTATTTTTAGTAGAGACGGGGTTTCACCATGTTAGGATGCTCTCGATCTCCTGACCTTGGGATCCGCCTGCCTCGACCTCCCAAAGTGCTGGGATTACAGGCATGAGCCACCGCGCCCGGCCTCATTTAATCTTTTTACAGAAAGCCAAAGAGATGGGGAATCACCAATATACCATTTATGGGATGCATTAAAAACCACGTGCAAAGGTCCCTTGGCAGGTCAGTTAAGCCGGGATTGAACCCAGCTCTGCCGAGCTCAGCATGCAGCTGTTCACATCCCACGCCAGGCGGCACCCTTGGTCCCTGCACCAACCTCAGCTCCCGAGAGGCGGCTGGCATGGAAATCACAGTCATTACTGTTGATGGCTGAAAAATATTTTAGTGAGTGGGTTTCAAACACTGTAAACAGGTTTAGTACTCTTCTGCTCCTTTGCAAGGAGGCAGTTTACTCAGAGCAAGGGAATCCAAGCTGCATTGCACAGACTGAAGCTGGTGAGCGGCTCCAGGAGCCCTGGGGAGGAGCTACCTTGGCAGCGTCAGATGAGGTGGCCAGGAACCTTCCTGGATGCTCTCCTCCCTCTCCCCGGCTGGTGGTCTTTGGGTATTCCAAGTGGGACGGGGAACAGAGACGCCATGCCAACCAAGGGCAGGGACTGAAGAGAAGGGACTGCCCAGGGCCAGGCGTGGTGGCTCACACTTGAAATCCCAGCACTCTGGGAGGCCAAGGCAGGGAGATCAGTTGAGGTCAGGAGTTCGAGACCAGCCCGGGCAACTTGGTGAAACGCTGCCTCTCCTAAAATACAAAAAATTAGCCAGGTGTGGTGGCAGGCACCTGTAATTTCAGCTACTTGGGAAGCTGAGGCACGAGAATTGCTTGAACCCAGGAGTAGAGGTTGCCATGAGCCAAGATCAAGTCGCTGCACTCCAGCCTGGGTGACAGAGCACGACTCCGTCTCAAAGATAGAGAGAGAGAGAAGGGGCTTTCTATTCCTCTCTGTCTGTCCCTGTTTCTCTCTATCTGAATTGTTTTCTTCCCTCGGTCTCGTCTCTCTCTTTGGATCGCCCTCGCCCTCGCCCTCGCCCTCGCCCTCGCCCTCGCCCTCGCCCTCGCCCTCGCCCTCGCCCTCGCCCTCGCCCTCGCCCGGTCTCTTTTTCTTTTTCTTTTTGTGTCCCTTTGTCTGTCTCCCTTTGGGTCTCTCTGTCTGTCTTTGCATCACCTTGTCTCTTTTGTTCTCTCTCCCTCCAGCAGCCTCCCTTCCCCTGCCCGAGTCTCCGTGTGTGTGTATGTGTATCTGTATATGTATGCGCGTGTGTATGTGTGTGTGCATATGTGTGTGTACGTGTATATGTGTATGCATGCGTATGTATGTGTATATGCGTGCATGTGCGTATGGTTATGTGTATATGTGTGTATGTGTGTGTGTGCGTGTGTGTATGTGTGCACGCGCACGTGTATGTGTATATGTGTGTGTGCGTGTGTGTATGCATATGTGTGTGTATGTGTATATGTGTGTGCATGCCTAGGTATGTGCATATGTGTGCATGTGCGTATGCGTATGTGTGTGCGTATGTGTGTATGTGTATATGTGTATGTGTGTATGTGTATATGTATGAATGTGTGTGTATATATGAGTGTATGCGTATGTGTGTGTATGTGTGTGTATATACGTGTGTGTGTGTATTGTGTTTGTGCGTGTTTATGTGCATCTGCGTATGTGTATGTGTGTGCGTATGTGTATGTGTGTATTGTGTATGTGCATGTGTGTATGTATCTGTGTGTATGCAAGTATGTGTATGAGTGTATGTGCATGTATATGTATATGCATGTATGTGTATGAGTGCATGCATTGTGTATGTGTATGTGTATATGCATGTATGTGTGTGAGTGTATGTGCGTGTTTATGTGCATCTGTGCGTGCGTGCACATGTGTATGTGTATATGGGTGTATGAGTGTGTGTGTATTGTGTGTGTGTGTGTTTATGTGCATCTGTGTGTCTGTGTGTGTGTGTGTGTATGTGTGAGTGTGTTGCTCTTTCTCTTGCTCTGTCTCTTTCTCTTGTTTTTGCTGTATCTGTCCCTGGGTCTCTCTGTCTGTCTTTGGGTCTCTCCTTGTTTCCTTCTTTTTTTTTCTTTTTTGAGATAGGGTCTCGCTTTGTCACTCAGGCTGGAATGCAATGACGCAGTGGTGCAATCTCGGCTCACTGCAACCTCTGCCTCCTGAGTTTAAGTGATTCTCCTGCCTCGGCCTCCAAGTAGCTGGGATTATAGGCATGTACCACCAGGTCTGGCTAATTTTTGTATTTCTAGTAGAGATGGGGTTTTGTCATGATGGCCAGGCTGGTCTCAAACTCCTGACCTCAAGCAATCTGCCTGCCTCAGCCTCCCAAAGTGCTGGAATTACATGAGCCGCTGTGCCCAGTCATTCTCTCTATCTCTCTGCACGGCTTTGGGCATCTCTGCGTGTCTCTCGTTGGGTCTCTGTGTGTGTCTGTCTTTGGGGCTCTCTGCGTGTCTCTCTTTGGGTCTCTGTCTGTCCCCGTCTCTCTCTCCTTCCCACCCCCACTTTCTCTCTTTGCTCCCTTTTGCACCCGCCCCCCCCTCTTGCTGCTCCATCTGCTTGACCAGGAGGTTACCCTGGCTGTGGGCGGGGCCCTGGGCCTGGAAGAGGCATTCCTGCACCCCCGGCATTGGGTTCTAGCTGCCAGTAGGGCGTGTTTGGTGGACAGCAGGTGCCTTAGGTCAGATTCCCCGGAAGTGGAGGCTGAGCTGGCGATTCTTGGGTAAGGAACTTGAAAGGGGGTGTTTGAGGGGAGACCTTCAAGGCAGTGCTTCTCAAAGTCAGCTGCACTTGGATTGCCTGGGAGGACTTTAAAAATCCACGTGGCTGGGCCTCATGCCTTCCCAATTAAGCCAGAACTACTGGGGGTGTTTCCAGCTTGAGAGCCGGTGGTCTGAGGAGGATGAGAAAAGCAGCAAGGGGCAGAGGGGAAAGCAGCTGATCGAGCATGTGATTTGGCCCAAGCTCATCCCCCACCTGATCCCGGGGGACGTTCAGGATGGTAAAGATCTCATTCTGCCCAGGGCGGGTCTGCCCACCAGGTATAAGAGCAAGGGGTCTAGGCTTTTAAACCCCAGCCTTAGCCAGCTACAGGCGCTGGCTGCCCCTGGGGAGAGGCGGCATGGCTCTAACCCGGGCATCGCATGGTGAGGCAACCCCTCTCAGCTAAGGGGGCGTTAAGAACTCAACTGGGTGTCGTGGCTCACACCTGCAATCCGAGCACTTTGGGAGGCTGAGGTGGCAGGATCACTTGACAACAGGAATTTGAGACCAGCCTGGGCAACATAGCAAGACCCCGATTTCTACAAAAAATTAAATTAAAAAACATTTGCTGGGTGTGGTGGCATGCACCTGCAATCCCAGCTATTAGGGAGGCTGAGGTGTGAGGATCACTTGAGAACAGGAGGTCAAGGCAGAGTGAGCCGTGTTTGCATCACCACACTCCAGCCTGGGCAACAGAGCAAGATCCTATCTCTAAAACCAAAACAAAAAACAACACACAAAACCCCCAAAACAAAAAGCTCAGTGTACAGCAGCCTGGGACGGACCCCCAGCTAGGTCAGAGGGATCTGGCCGCAGGACCAGCAGCTTCCCCTCAGGATGTAAAACCGGCTGGGTGATACAGGACCCATGATATTAACAGAATTTCTATTCATGTTAATTTCTATTTGGAGTCCCATGCCTTTACTCCTGGGGGCCGCTGGCCATTGAACCAAGAGAAACTGATGGTGCTGATGAGGTGGAGTTGACTCATTGATTGAATTCCTACAACATGCTGAGGCCTGGAGTCTGGTGCTGGATAATATCAATGTGAAATTTACATTTGCTTTTTCTTCTCTTTTTCTTTTCGAGACAGGTCCTCGCTCTGTCACCCAGGCTGCAGTGCAGTGGTGCAATCACACCTCACTGCAGCCTCCACCTCCCAGGCTCACATGATCCTCCCGCCTCAGCCTCCCAAGTGGCTGGGACTACAGGCACATGCCACCACGCCTGGTTAATTTTCGTATTTTTAGTAGAGATGAGGTTTCACCGTGTTGCCAGGCTGGTCTCGAACTCCTGAGTTCAAGCAGTCTGCCCACATCAGCTTCTCAAAGTGCTGGGGTTACAGGTGTGAGCCAATACCTCTGGCCAGAATTTACATTTCCACAGGAAAGGCAGATAATCAACGATTAAGCCCAAGAGTAAGCGTGTCATTTCAGATTAGGGTTTTGAAGACGGATGTTTTCAGGAGTGATTTTGAGATGGGCTGAGGAGGGGTGAGCGGCTGGGTAGAGAAGGCCTCTCAAGAAATGCTATTGAGGCCTGAATGGGGAGAAGGAGGCAGCCACTGAGGATGCAAGGATAGGTGTTGCTGGCTGAGGGAACAGAAAATGCGAAGGCCCTGAGGCAGGGATGCGCCTGGCATATTTTAGGAGCAGAAGGGAGGCTGGCGAGGATGGAGTGGGGTGAGTTGGGGGAGAGAAGCAGACGATGAGGTTGGTAGGAGTCAGATTATACAGACTCCCACAGACCGACATGGAGAGGCTGGGTCATTTTTTCTTTTTCTTTTAAATTTTATTTTAAGCTTCAGGATGCATGTGTAGGACGTGCAGGTCTGTTACATGGGTAAACAGGTGCCATGGTGGTTTGCTGCCCCGATCAACCCGTCACCTAGGTACTAAGCCCAGTATGCGTTAGCTGTTCGTTCTGATGCTTCCCCCTCCCCCTCCCCCTAATGACAGGCCTTAGTGTGTGCTGTTCCCCTCCCTGTGTCCATGTGTTCTCAGTGTTCAGCTCCCACTTATAAGTGAGAATATGCAGTGTTTGGGTTTCTGTTCCTGTGTTAGTTTGCTGAGGATAATGATAATGGTTTCCAGCTCCATCCATGTCCCTGCAAAGGACATGATCTCATTCCTTTTCACGGCTGCATAGTATTCTACGGTGTGTACGTACCACTTTCTTTTCTTTCCTTTCTTGTTTCTGAGATGGAGTCTCGCTTTTGTTGCCCAGGCTGGAGTACAACGGCACGATCTCGGCACACCACAACCTCCACCTCCTGGGTTCAAGCAGTTCTCCTGCCTCAGCCTCCCAAGTTAGCTAGGATTACAAGAATGTGCCACCATGCCTGGCTAATTTTGTATTTTTAGTAGAGATGGGGTGTCTCCATGTTGGTCAGGCTGGTCTCGAACTCCCTACCTCAGGTGATCGACCAGCCTCAGCCTCCCAAAGTGCTGGGATTACAGGCATGAGCCACCACACACAGCCCACATTTTCTTTATCCAGTCTATCATTATGAGCATTTGGGTTGATTCCATATCTTTGCTATGGCGAATAGTGCTGCAGTGAACATACGTGTGCATGTTTTTTCTAAGTGCAATGGCGAGCCATAGGAGGTTTGAAGTAGGGGAGTAACAACATGATTTGATTTCTTTTCCTTTTTTTTTTTTTTTTTTTTTTTTTTTTTTTTTTTTAGAAATGGTCTTGCTCTGACAGCCAGGCTGGAGTGCAGTGGCGCCATCATAGCTCACTGCAGCCTTGAACTCCTGGGCTCAAGGAATCCTCCTACCTCAGCCTTCCGAGTAGCTGGGAATATAGGTGTATACCACCATGCCTAGCTAATTTTAATTTTTTTGTAGAGATAGGGTCTCTTTATGTTGCCCATGCCAGAGTGCAATGGTGCAGTCATAGCTCACTGCAGCCTCAAACTCCTGGGCTCAAGTGATCCTCCTGCCTCAGCCTCCCAAGTAGCTGGGACTTATAGGCCATCACCCCAATGCCCGGCTATTGATTTAGAATTTTTTAAAAGAAATAAAATTCACATAAAATGCAATTGACCATACAAAAGCAAACAATTCAGTGGCATTTAGTATATTTATCACCTTGTGCAACCATCGCCTCTAATTCCAAAACCATTAGATCACCCCGAATGGAAATTGGACCAGTGTCTGATGCACAGTAAATAAAGTCTCTCCAGGCCGGGCACAGTGGCTCATGCCTGTAACACCAGCACTTTGGGAGGCTGAGGCAAGCAGATCATGCGGTCAAGAGATCGAGACCATCCTGGCCAACATGGTGAAACCCCGTCTCTACTAAAAATACAAAAAAATTAGCTGGGCGTGGTGGCGCGTGCCTGTAATCCCTGCTACTCGGGAGGCTGAGGCAGGAGCATCACTTGAACCTGGGAGGCCCCCCAGTGCAAATGCTAATCACTTTGAGAAACACCGTGATATGGTCTGGCTGTGTCCCCACCCAAATCTTGTCTTGAATTGTAGCTCCCATAATTCCCCCGTGCTGTGGTAGGAACCCGGTGGGAGATAATTAAATCCTGGGGGGTAGTTTCCCCCATACTGTTCTTGTGGTAGTGCATAAGTCTTGTGAGATCTGATGGTTTTATAAGGGGAAACCCCTTTCACTCGGTTCTAACTTCTCTCTTGTCTGCCGCCATGTAAGATGTGCCTTTTGCCTTCTGCCGTGATTGTGAAGCCTCCCCAGCCACGTGGATCTGAGTCTGTTAACCCTCTTTTTCTTTTTCTTTTGAGATGGAGTCCTGCTCTGTCTCCCAGGCTGGAGTGCAGTGGTGCGATCTCAGCTCACTGCAACGTCCACCTCCTGAGTTCAAGCGATTCTTCTGCCTCAGCCTCCCGAGTAGTTGTGATTACAGGAAGGTGCCACCACATGTGGCTAATTTTTTGTTTGTTTCTAGTAGATACAGCACTTCACCATATTGGCCAGGCTGGTCTTGAACTCCTGACCTTGCTATCTGCCCACCTGCACCTCCCAAAGTCCTGGGACTGCAGGCACTTTGGGAGGCACTAATTTATAAAGAAAAGAAAAATCTTTTTCTTTATCAATTACCCAGTCTCAGGTATGTCTTTATTAGCAACATGAAAATGGGCTAATACATACCCTCACAGACACACCCAGAAATCATGTTTAAGCAAAGATTTGGGCATCCCATAGCCCAGTCATGTTGACATACAAAATTAACCATCATAACTCAGGACAGTGGCTATTTATCAACTTACAAGGAATGTTTCACCATTGTAACAGCCTGAGCACTGAACAGCAGCCAGGATTACAACCTCCCAGTTGGTTTGGTATTTCTCCCTTTATATATTTGCTCCCTAATTTGACTTTCAGCTATTTAAGAGTGGGGTCAATGAATCATTGTGGTGTTAGTACTTGGTATACCATGGGTGCTTAATAAGTGTTTGCAAAATTTATATTTAAAGCCTGGACAGTAACAAGGTTGTGGGAAAGAGATGATGGGGGTGGCTTAACCCATAATTGTGCTTGAGAAGAGAGGATTCCCTTGTGGAGGGGCCCAGCTTGCTGGACAGCATTGCAGTTAAGAGGTTGAATCCTGGAGTCAACATGTGGATTTGGGTCTCAGCTATGTTACCTCCTTGCCACATAACCTGGGATGGTTTCGATCTTTCTGTGTGTCCTGGTCTGTGCATTAAAGGTGATCATTTCTCTCCAGGCTTAGTTTGAGGTCTTCTGAGGCAGACTCTGAGAAGAGAATTCAAGTGCAAATAGTCATTTGGGAAGTTATCCCAGGAAGCACCCACAGGGGAGAGGGGAAGTGAAAGAGAGAAGGGAAGGTAGCTAGTGAACGGCATGTTATGAAGTCATCACTGTGGGCATCTGGGGCTCAGCCCCATCAGAGAGCTCTGTGGGATGGCATAGACCTCAGGCATCCTACTTTAGAGGTGAGGGAGCTGGGGTATTTATCCACCAGTTCTCATTAGTCATGGGTTGAGGACATTAATTGTTTCCAGCAATGTTAACTCCCAGCATTTCTGGGTGTCTTCCCTCCCTCAAAATTTACTGAGGGGTTATTACTGGTGAACTACCAAATCAGTCGGCATAGGCTTCTCAGGAATATTCCCTGAAATAACGCATCAAAACCGCAGATCCTCAGTGCTGGGTGCTGTTCTCTCTGAAATTGTAGTTTTCAAGCTTAGTAGAAAAAAGTCTGATATATTTGTTAGGCTGGGCTGCTGTTAACAAAGAAGCCCAATACTATTAATATTTCAATGCCTTAAAGAAGGGAGAGTATTTTCCTCTCAATTGTTATGGTTGAAGTTCTTACAGTCTAGGTTGATGAGACTGGCTCTGCTCCAGGCAGTCATTCAGGAGCCCAGGTTCCTTCCGTTGTGTGGTTCTGCCATGGCTAATACTGTAGATGTTCCAAGTGCCATCCTTCTGGCACTCCCCATATCTATACCTTCCAGCCCAATTCTCAGCTGACAGCACCCACATCTCTATGTCCCGGCAGCCAAAGTTCTCTGTGTGTGCAAGCAAGGCAAGCCTGAAGTGCTGAGGAGAAGGCTCCACAATGACTACTGAGGGTTGGTGTATAAATACCCCAGCTCCCTCCCCCTTGGATGGACGCCTCCAAGATCTGTGTTCCACTCTGCTTCCTAGCACTCTCCCCAGTGCTTTTCAGTGCCAGGTGCCCACAGTGGTACCTGGTTCAACAACACACCACTCACTGGCTGCCTTCGATTCCCTGTCTCACTTCCCTTCTGCCCTACTGATATTTTCTCCGGTCACTTCATAGATAAGTGCAGTCATGTGTCACATGATGATGTCTTGGTCAGTGACAAACCACATGTGTGAAAGTGGCCCCATAAGATTATAATGAAAGGCCGGGCACCATGACTCACTCTTGTAATGCCAGCACATTGGGAGGCCAAAGTGGGCGATCACTTGAAATCAGGAGTTTGAGACCAGCCTGGCCAACATGCTGAAACCCCCATTTCTACTAAAAATACAAAAAAATTAGCCAGGCTTGGTGGTGCCTGCCTGTAATCTCAGCTACTCAGGAAGGTGAGGCAGAAGAATCACTTGAACCTGGGAGGCAGAGGTTGTAGGGAGCCGAGATTGTGCCACTGCACTCCAGCCTGGGTGGCAGAGTGAGAGACTGTCTCAAAAACAAAGAAAGATTATAATGTAGCTAAAACACTTATATCATCTAGTAATATCTTGATGATCTTGACCCTGTGTTGGACTAGGCTAAAGTATGTGTGTGTGTGTTAAACTTTAACAAAAATGTTTTAAAAATAAAACTGTTTTTCAATTAAATATGGAAGAAAGCATATAGACTAAGGGTATAAAGAAAATATTTTTTACGGCTATACAATGTGTTTGTATTTTAAGCTAAGCGTTACCACTAAAAGTTATCAGTGTGACTCTGGTGTTACTACAGAAAGCACTAGCATCTAGGTTTAGTAATCTTCAATCACTAAAGCGGTACTACAAAAAGTTTCTAAGGCTGGCACATGAGCTCACACCTGTGATCCCAGAACTTTGGGAGGCTGAGGTGGGTGGATCACCTGAGGTCAGGAGTTTTAAGATTGGAGTTTTAAAAAAAATACAAAATTGGAGTTTTAAAAAAACACAAAATTGGAGTTTTAAAAAATACAAAAATTAGCTGGGGGTGTTGTTGCATGCCTGTAATCCCAGTTACTTGGGAGGCTGAGGCAGGAGAATCACTTGAACCTGGGAGGCAGAGGTTACAGTGAGCTGAGATTGTGCCATTGCACTCCAGCCTGGGCGACAGGAGTGAAACCCCATCTCAAAAACAAACAAACAAACAAATTTAAAAAGTTCATAAAGTAAAAAAGTTATTGTAAACTAGGGTAATTTATTATCGAAGAAAGAAAATGTTTTTTATAAATGTAGTGTGGCTTAAGTGTAGAGTGTTTATAACTTTTTTTCTTTTCCTTTTGAGACAGAGTTTTGTCTCATTTTGTCACCCAGGCCAGAGTGCAGTGGTGTGATCTTGGCTCCCTGCAACCTCCATCTCCTGGGTTCAAGCAATTCTCCTACCTCAGCCTCCAGAGTAGCTGGAATTACAGGCGTGCGCCACCCTGCCCGGCTAATTTTTGTATTTTTAGTAGAGACAGCGTTTCTCCACATTGGTCAGGCTGGTCTTGAACTCCTGACCTCATGGTCTGCCCACCTCAGCTTCCTAAAGTCCTGGGATTACACCGTGCCCGGCCGAGTGTTCATAAATTCTGTAGTGGTGTATGGTAATGTCCTATATCTTCACATTCACTCGCCCTTCACTGAATTAACTTCTAGTCCTGTAAGCTCCATTTCTGATAAATGCCCTATAGAGATGTACCAGTTCTTATCTTTTACGTGGTGTCTTTACTGTATTTTTTCTATGGTTAGATATGTTTAGATACACAAATACTTTCCACGGTGGTAACTATCTGCCACCTGCAACTGCTCCCAATTCCCCGGTCACATGACCACATAGAATTGCAAGGGCATCTGGGAAATGTAGTCCATCCCATGCCCAGGATGCTGGTAGATGCCACTTTCTCTTCCACATCCAGGAGTAGCAAAGGTGACTGATCAAGGACACAAACTTAACAACCTTTACTCATAAAGTCCATAATTCACTTGCAGATAACTTCACGCTCAGAGAAACTTGTCTTTCTCCCTTTGTTCCTGGAAATGAACAAAAAAATTCCTTTTTTGTTCATTTCCAGGAACAAAGCCAGTCCTAGTCCTGAAGTCCTAGGATCTGCCTATATGTTTGTGTTTCTGGTTAGATGACACCTTCTATAGGTGAAGTGTCTGGAACCTGGGATACCTGCCAGCACCAAAGCCAGCCCACTACGCAGTCAGGGAACACAAAAAGATACGTGTTTCCTTTGTTAGGCGGACCGAGTATTTGTACCCAGTTTTCTTGGGAATACATTCTGGATAAATATTCTTTAGAGGGTTAATTTTTGTTTGTTTGTTTGAGACAGTCTCACTCTGTTGCCCAGGCAGGAGTGCAGTGGCATGATCTTGGCTGACTGCAACCTCTTCCTCTCAGGTTCGAGTGATTCTCTCACCTCAGCCTCCTGACAAGCTGGGATTACAGGCGTGTGCCACCACCTGGCTCATTTTTGTATTTTTAGTAGAAACAGGGTCTCACAATGTTGCCTAGCCTGGTCTCGAACTCCTGGCCTCAAGTGATCCACCTACCTCAGCCTCCCAAAGTGCTAGGATTGCAGGTATGATCTACCACCCCCAGCCAGAAATAATTTTTTAAAGTGAGCTTTATTTTCCTATGGGGAGGGGAGGTTTGTTAGTGAAGCTTAAACGTTGCATTTATAGAGGTTTTTTTTTTTTTTTTTTTTTTTTTTTTTTTTGTCTTTTCTCTAGAAGAGGCAGAAATGGGTGGGAATCTCTCCAGCCTCCAAGGCAGTGTATTCAGATGTATAAGAACCATCAGAGCTGGTCCTTAATCCATTTTTTTTTTTTTTTTTTTTGCCTTGGAAGCATTTTTTTTCCACCACCCCAGCATCTTGCCAGCCAGTTCTTCCGAGAGCTCTCTTCTTCCTCCCCCGACTGGGAGGCTTTTCCAAAGCTCTCAGATTAAAAAGTGCTGAGACCAGTGTCTCTAAGTGCTGTGTTCTCCTGTTGTCATGGGAAGGGAGCTGGCACGGATCAGCTAACTCCTTCCTCCTCAGGGGCGACCAGCAACCTGGGGCCACGGTACAACCTGGGGTGTTAGCCTCTTACAGTCTCTAGCAGCAGCCTTCTGCCAGCCAGGCCATCATGCTTGTCGAGAATTCAAAAACGTTTTGCATTTTAAATGTTTTTAGGCCAGGAGCAGTGGCTCACACCTGTAATACTAGCACTTTGGGAGGCTGAGGCGGGCAGATCACCTGAGGTTGGGAGTTCAAGACCAGCCTGACCAACATGGAGAAACCCTGTCTCTACTAAAAATACAAAAATAAGCTGAGTGTGGTGGTGCACCCCTATAATCTCAGCTACTCAGGATGCTGAGGCAGGAGAATTGCTCGAACCCAGGAAGCAGAGGTTGTGGTGAGCTGAGATCATGCCACTGCATTTCAGCCTGGGCAACAAGAGCAAAACTCCTCCTAAAAAAAAATTGGGATGTCAGGATACATTTGATATGTGTAGAAATGCATATACTTGGCCAAGTGTGATGGCTGATGCCTGTAATCCCAGCACTTTGGGAGGCCAAGGTGGGTGGATCACAAGGTCAAGAGATCAAGACCATCCTGGCCAACATGGTGAAACCCCGTCTCTACTAAAAATACAAAAGTTAGCTGGGCGTGGTGGCATGCGCCTGTAGTCCCAGCTATTCAGGAGGTTGAGGCAGGAGAATTGCTTGAACCCAGGAGGTGGAGGTTGCAGTGAGCTGAGATTGCACCACTGCACTCCAGCCTGGGTGACAGAGCAAGACTCCATTTCAAAAAAAAAAAAGCATATACTTTTAAGTTCAGAGCAACACAAATTTTTACAGATGTATACAGTTAGTGAATGTCACTCACATCTGGACAGAGAACAACCCTGTGACCCCCAGCGAGGTGCCTTGGCACCCCTTCTTCTGAATCTGTACCCTATTATTCTGATGTCTAATTTATTCTTAATCTTGAACTTCCAGTAAATGGTACTCTCCTGCCTCCCCACCCCTGCCCCACACAATTCTTGGCCATGGACAGTTGACATTTTCCTAGTTTCAAGTGTGAATAAAAACATCGGCCTCCCAAAGTGCTGGGATTGCAGGTGCAAGCCACCACACCAGGCCTGCATCAACGTTTGTGAAGAGTCTGAGTTGATCTCTGATTTTTCCCACAAGACGATCCCCGCTAATGTCGGTAAATGGTCCTGCAGATTTTTTCCATCCACATGCAAAGACGAGCAAAAGCCACGTCCCACCTCTCTGCTGCTTTCCAGTGTGTTCTTTTCCATTTGATAATGAGTGATGATGACGATGTCTTTACATTGTGGGCTAGGATTTCTTCCAAACCTTCATTCAATGTTGTTCAGTGAGCACCTACTCTGTGTTGTGCTCCAGAGTTAGGCATCCACCAGTGCCTTCATTTAGAAAGATTTTTAAAATTTCCTGCTTTGGGAGTTCAAGACCTGTCTGGCTTATATAGTGAAACCCCCTCTCTACTAAAAGTACAAAAAAATAAATAAATAAATTGCCGGGTGTGGCGATGGGCGCCTGTAATCCCAGCTACTCGAGAGGCTGAGGCAGGAGAATTGAATGAACCCGGGAGGCGGAGGTTGCGGTGAGCTGAGATCCTGTCGTTGCATTCCAGGCTGGGCAACAGTGCAAGACTCCACCTCAAAAAACAAAAAAATAAAAATAAAAATTCCTGCCTTGTTGGCTGGGCTCAGTGGCTCATACTTATAATCCCATATAATCCCAGCACTTGGGGAAGCTGAGGTAGGATGACTTAAGTGAAGCCAGGAGTTTGAGACCAGCCTGGGCAACAAAGGCAGAACCTGTCTCTACCAAACAATCAAACAACACAGAACTAAACTTAGACAGGCACAGTGGTGCATGCCTGTAGTCTGAGCTTTTGGGGAGGCCGAAGCAGAAGGAGCATTTGCCAGGAGCGGGAGACTGTAGCAAGCTCCGACTGTGCAACCGCGCTCCTGCCTGAGTGACAGAGCAAGACCCTGTCTCTGAAAAAAAAAAAAAAAAAAAAAAAAAACAACTCTGCCTTGTCCTGTACTTTATTTTGGCTCCTCTTTCTCATTTGTAAAATAAGGATAATACTGGAACCTGTCCCATACCATTTCAAGGAGAATGAACTGGGTTAATCTATGTCAGGGCGTCAGCTAAGTGCCTGGCACATAGTAAGCACGGTGTTTCTTAGCCCCCACTGCAGTCATTCTTCGATCTTTTCCCTTCTTTTCTTTCTCCTTCTGTTTCTCTTTTGCATGTCTCCTCGCTCTCCCTTTCTCTGATGGGGAGGAGGATGGTTAAATTCCAAGTGTTCTGTGTGGGTCTATTACCAATGGCTAGGAGGAGAAGAATGAACTAAATTAGAAGATGCATTTGGCTAGCTCGGGGTGCAGTGGGGGAGAGGTGGAGCCAGCTGGAATGGAATGGACGTAGCTTCCTCCCCCTTTCCCATCCGATTCCCCCCTCAGACAAATTATTTCTTATTGTTTCTGGGGATCCAGAGGAGATTAGCCTGGCAAGTGGGCACTGGGGGCAGGGGTTGGCCACACAGCAGATGAAAGAAAGGCTTACTGCTGGCAAGAGCCACCCACTCGTTGATCTGCCTGTCTCTGAGGCCCCTCTGTTTCCTTCCCACACACCTTGCCTGCTATTTAATCAGAGGAGAGAAGGCCTGCGTGCCCCGCAGCCACCGTCAGTGCCACAGCCTTTTGTCTTTCTTACCCCTTTAAAAAAATAAATCTATTGTCAGAGGAAGGCGACACTTTCTACTATTTA